>NW_027437197.1:458291-1658291 GCF_033239565.1 Halichoeres trimaculatus | reverse complement strand
TTTATTATATTTGTCTTCCTTCTTCAGGCTTTTTTATATTTTTTTGTTATTATATTTGTCATTGTATTATAATTATTGTTTTTTTTCGTATTATTATTATTATTATTAAAATTATTATTATTATTGTTATTATTATAGTTATTATAATATTTGTCTTCCTTCCTTAGGCTTTTTTAATTTTATTATTTTATTATTATTGTCATCATATTATAATAATTGTTTTTGTCATTATTATTCTTATTATTCCCTTTTGTTATTATTATTATTATTATTATTATTATTATTATTATTATTATTATTATTATTATTATTATTATTTTTACATTTATCTTCCTTTTTAAGGCTTTTTTTGAAAATATATTTTTACTGCCTTTCATGAATATACATTATAATCAGAGACACCAAAGTCAAGTCAAAAACCTCTAAGAAAAAAAAACTAGATAGAAAATATCTATCTATATATTTATTTATTACAATACAATACAGAAGTAAGATAATCATTAGAATCATAATAGTAATATTCAGAAACAAAAAACTTGAGGGGTGAAATAAAATGTTGGAAAACAAAACAATAAATAAAAACATATGTAAACTAAAAGACCTTCTTCAGGCTGTTTCAAGCTTCTCTCAAACCTATCTGTGTGAAAACTAAATGTAATTTATGGAGTTGGATGCTGAGAAAAATAAAAGTCCTTCATTCCTCCTTAAGACCAGAAAAGTTTGATTTAAGAAGCTTTATCTTTAAAACAAAGAAACATGCTGACTGTGGATGCTTCTGCAATGTTTTGTCTGTGTTCCTGCTCTGACCTACAGGTGGCAGTAGTGAGCACAGGAACCCTGTGAGCTGCCTGCAGAAGAAGAGTGTCAGGTAAATTCAAAGGTACTTACAGGAAGTGGGCCCATTTGAAATGTTTGCCCGGCCTGAGGAAAACAGTTTGGAGAGTGAAGTGAAGACAAAGTTTGTTTCCTGAACAACTTTAAAAGTAAGAAACAAACATTTTTATTTCCTGTTTCTGTTGTTTGGGCTGCACGGTGGTGCAACGGTTAGCGCTGCAGCCTCACAGCAAGAAGGTCACCGGTTCAAATCCCCACCTCGGCCGGTGGGTCTTTCTGTGTGGAGTTTGCATGTTCTCCCCGTGCATGCGTGGGTTCTCTCCGGGTACTCCGGCTTCCTCCCACAGTCTAAAAACATGCTTACCAGGTTAATTGGTCACACCAAAATTGTCCCTAGGTGTGAGTGTGTGCGTGCATGGTTGTCTGTCTATGTGTCAGCCCTGCGATTGACTGGCGACCAGTCCAGGGTGTACCCTGCCTCTCGCCCAATGATTGCTGGGATAGGCTCCAGCCACCCGCGACCCTGTAACAGGATAAGCGGTATAGAAAATGGATGGATGGATGGATGTTTCTGTTGTTTTAAATCAGCTGTTTCACTGACACAGTTTCTTCTTAATCCAAGAGTTCATCCGTGTGTTTGAAGAGTCTGAGTCGTGTTGTTGCTCCGGCTGTTTGGTTAATTCTGGTTTTATCTGTGCGTAAACTTCAGCTGTGTGTGTGTGTGTGTGTGTGTGATTCTCCCTCTTCACACACACACATGAGTTATAATAAAGTGTGACTGGAAAGAGTGGACGAGGCGCCAACTAACCCATGCAGTTATTATTCCCTGTTTGTGGTTAACTTCCTGTCTGAGGGCGGGATTGATGGTTACCCAGAGTGCTCCTGTGCGTCTTTGTGGGAACTATTGATCGCTGCTGCCGTCGCTTTCTGCCTCCATTTGTTGGTCGGCCCGTGAGCGCCGGGCTGAGCGCCGGGCTGCACGGATCACAGGAATGACCTCGGCTCTTTTTAATGATGTTTGAGCTTTGGAGGAATAACTGCTTCACCCGCTAAGTGTGGGGTCAGAGACGCCGCAGCTCCCGCTCACATCAGACGGCGTTGGGTTTGTTCTGGTGGCGGCTGGCGCTGAGAAACACTCGCAGATGCTCCAGTGCACAACAATTGAAGCAATTTTGATAATGATGCTCTCTGAATTCTGACACTTGGGCTCTGCGTTCATTTGCTAAATTGTCTTTAGTGTCGTTTTTATTGCAATTTTCATCAGCGCTTTTTTTCTCCTCTTTAAGAAGAGACGGGATCATTAGCCCAGGACTGCTCAGCCATGCACAGAGGAAAAACGCCATCAAAGTTGACACAGAAAATGTCCTTGTTCTCTAATTTATAAACAAAAAACACAGATTTTCTCTTTCATGTGGCTTCTTGGAGATAATTATGACAAGATGAAAGCAGTTAAATTCCTCCCTCTGTTCTCTGCTCTTCAGACGGTTCCCCCATTGTCAAAAATGGAGATGAGATTTCACGTGGCTGTCACTGCCTGTGTCCCTGTCTCCCTCTCCGGCTCCGTGTCTCTCATCCTCCTCCCCTCCTGTCTGTCTCTCCGCGGCTCTGTCTGTCTCTCCGCGGCTCTGTCTGTCTCTCCGCTCGGCTCGTCTTTGTCAGCTGTTATTGAACTCTGATATCTGGATCTGTTCACTTTTCAGAACTGTCAATCAATCAGTCACAATCTGTCTGCGAGGGCGCCGTCCCCTAATGGGGGCGAGTGATTGGCTTTAATCAGCTCAGATTTATCCGGTTTAAAGCTCTCAAACACAATCAAAGAGACAAATAATTCTTCGTGTTGCTCGCATATGTTTCCACACACACACACACACACACACACACACACACTCATGCAGGAACACATTGTTGATGGGATGTCTACACACCCCTCCCTCACACGTTCTGAGGCGACGAGCTGGAGCAGTGCAAGTGTGTCGTGGCACGCTGTGGTGTCTTTGTGAGAGTGTGTGTGTGTGTGTGTGTGTGTGTGTGTGTGTGCCCTCCTGGGAGGTAATTACCAGAATAAATACAGTAGAGGCCACGGCTGCTAATTTATGCCTGATTGTTGACAGTCAGAGTATTGTTTAACATGCACAGAGAGGGCCCTCCGTGTTGTGTTTCATGATCCTCCTTGAACGTGTGCTGCAGAGTGTGTGTGAGAGTGTGTGTGTGTGTGTTTCCTCTCTCTGTCTCAGCTGATTCCACCTTTATCATCATCTCCAGTCCCTGATATCTGTCTCAGGACGTCTCGGACTTTGACCTGCGATTATGGTCAGAGTAGACTGAAAATGGTTTGTTGACCAATCACACGCAGGAGCAGACAGGAACACTAAAAAACTGAAATCTCATGAAGTGTTTTTGTCTTATTTTAAGTAAAAATGGTCTTATTATACTCAATATGAGCCACATTCACCTGATCAGTCCAGAAAAATGTCTCATTTCAAGTTATTTAAAGAGAAAATTGAGGTCTGAATTGCTGCAACAAATAAAAAAAACTGCCAACGGAACGAGAGAAATTTGCTTGAAGATTTGCTTAAACTTGAATAGTGTCTTAATACAGGCAACGTTTCTCTTGTTCCTTTAGCAGATTTTTTTTTTACTTATAGCAGCAATTCAGACCTCATTTAAGTCATTTAATAACTTAAAATGAGACATTTTTCTGGACTGCTCAGGTGAATGTGGCTCGGTCTAAAAAGTCTCATCCTCTAAAATGTCAAAAAAATACATTTTCTACTGAAAATAAGAAAAACACTTGATAAGATTTCAGGTTTTGCTGTTTAAAAACGACTAAACTACAGGTTTAAATTACTAAAAGGTTAAGAGTTTGGGGAAATCTCTCATCCCCAGGCCTGGCTCTAGGAGGGAGCCCTGGTGGCCCACGTCCGGGCAAGGGGAACTCGCTACCACTTTTGTTATTCATCATAAGGGTCTGTGTGAGCTGCACTTTGTCTGGTCCCTCCCCTAGGACCTGTTTGCCATGGGAGACCCTACCAGGGGCATGAAGCCCCTGACAACTTAGCTCCTGGGATCATTGGGACACACAAACCCCTCCACCACGATAAGGTGGTAGCTCACTCATGGAGGGGTCTCTGGCCAAGGTGAAGAATTTAGAAAATACGTGTTTCACGTCTGAAAAACACTGACAAATATGAGTGTAGTAACTTTTGCAATATTTACTATAGATGCACAATATATCGGTATCAAAAATGGTATTGATTGATGTTCATCATTTTTCAACATATTGGTATCCATCAATATTAACTAATTAGCTGCTGGCATTTCCAGAGCATCTTGAACGATCTTTAAAGAGCCAAATAATCTTGTTTTCTCTGACGATGTAAAAACCAAAGCTACCTAAGAAGAGTGGACTCTCTTTTTTTATGTCTCTCTTCCTGATTTTGATCCAAAAAACAAACTTTTTGATCACGTTTATCACTACATCCTTTGATCCTCTCCATGGTCGTCTTTTCTCACGATTACGCCCCTCTTTCTCTCTGAACGACCTCGATACATCATCTCAGATTGTTTTATTTTTATTTTTTACCAATATTAATATTGGCAAATATTGGTTATCGGCCATAACAGCACTATTGATATCGGATATCAGTCTCAGACAGAGATTTCATATCGGAGCATTCCTACTTTCTATTTCAGGAGCAGTCAGGAACATGAGCGTCAGGTCAGACTGTGAGGTTTCACTGATCATTTTCAAAGCAAGAGATGATATTTTCTTTATGTCACTTTTATTTTTATTTTATTTTCTTGTTAATTGATGTTTTTAGTTTTTATCTCAGTCCTCAAGCTCTCATTTTATTTTGCATGGTTCTCGTATTGCCTGGGTTCATTCAGGTCGAAGCTTGTGTTTGTTTTCATGTTCGGGCTGTTAAAGCACTTTGTAAACTCCTGTTTTAAAAAGTACTACACAAATAAAGTTATTCTTATTATTGTTATTATTATATCTTTAAAGTAAAGTGTTCCTTGATATGAAGCCAAAAGATTTAGAGCTCCCCCTGCTGACCAGCAGCAGAACGAGTCATAAACCCCGCCTCCTTAAAGAGGGGTATTGTCATTTTTGAGTCCTTACTTTTTTTTTTTGGCGTTACATGATTTACAGCTCAAAACATCTTTATTTTTTTCTCTCTGCTCTTTTAGGAAACCATCACTATAATTTTTACATTTTACTATTTCACTTATCCAGCGCTTTTGTCCAAATGTTAAGTAGTTGTGGGGTGTGGTACCTTGCTGAAGGTCACCTGGACAGTGCCTAGGAAATAATGCTAACAGCTCTTCAGCTATCAGCCAAATTCCTAGTCTTGGTTCATGCCAGAACTTGAACCAGCAACCCTCCAGTCCCAAACCCTGACACTTCTTTTAGCTGCTGTCTCTTTAAGGCTTCCTGCTCCACAAACCTCCTTTATTCTCATTGGCCAGCTCTCTGCAGACCTTGGTGTTTGAGGCCTCGTGAATCAGTTAGGGGCTCTTGAAGTGAAGACATCATTATTCCAAATTTTGACAGATTTTGTTGACAAATCTCAAATCTTTTTCTTGCTTTTGTTTTTTTTTATTGTTTTAATTTCTTCTGCGTCTTTGTTTATGTGTTTCTTTCTGCCTACTTTGTTTGCAAACAAGCTCAGACAACAAATGAGTCACTCCATTTCTGCTTCTTCAGTAGTTTCCTCCTCATCCTTTAAATTTTCACTTCCATCTGTTAAACCGGTGAAAGTTTTTTAATCACTGGGTTAGTGTAACTACAGTTTTCTGATAGATGGAGAAATTTATCCTGTGTGACTGAGACAAAGTCCTCCTGAACTCTCAGACTTCCCAGAGTCGCACACAGCCGCTGCGTATTGACTTTTCCTCTGTTCCTGAACCGCACGGCTGTTATCAGATCGGCCAGCTGTGGCTGTGCGGTCGCGGGGCTTTAAACGCCTCATAGACACCTCGTGAGTTTTATGAGCATGAGAGGATGGAGAGTTCACAGCACCACCGCCGCCGCCGCCACGACGGCTGAGAGCTGCTGAGAGCTGCTGAGAGCTGCTGAGGCCTAAATGATCTGCAGAGAGCGCGGAAGTTCAGACGCCGGCAGCCAAACGAGCTGCAATGAAGTTAACTCTGGGTCCAGAACTTTTAACGATAGCCCAGCTCTATCAGAGATATTGGGTATTAATTCATTAATAATGAATACTAATGAGCTTTGAAGTGGGTGTGCTGTTGGACTTTAGAAGTCCCCAGAGACTAATGAAGTCTGTGAAACACCTTTGAGGTGCTGGGGGCCGGGGGGCCCGGCTGCAGGAAACACCACGAGTCTTTGTATTAGAGCTGATTGAGCCGGTCTGTGCCCCGGCTTCGTTACAGCCGACCACTCACACGCCCCGAACTCTAGCGAGGAGACCGCTGATGAATTTGTTTAATTGAACGTAAATAATGAATTCCCAAGGAAGAGATTTGGCCCAGTTGTAATTGCCCCCGAGATCAGACGGCACAATACCAAACTTCAAAACGTCCGAGCCAGGCGGTCGTAAGAGCCGTAACGACGACTTCCAAGAAAAAAGAAAGGAGCGATATAGGAGAGGGGGGGACAACAGAGGAGGAGTAACGGAGACAGAGAAGAGGGACTAATGAGGAACAAAGACCTAACGAGTTTTTCGCGAGGAAAATGAAGTGTTTCCAAAGTCGGCTTTAAACTTGGCGAGATGAAACGCGGGAGCGGCAGTTGTTTTTGACAGCTCGGGACGAGCTGGGCCGCGGCTCAGAGACGGAGGGGTAATTCCCTATTCCTTTATATTACCCTCCCTCCGTCTCTCTGCTGGGAGCCGCTCATCCCGCGCTCCGCTCCCCTACATCGATTCTTGAATTAGACGCTTTATTGAATAATTAATGAGCCTTTTCCCATGATTGATGATTTGCATGGCTTGAATATTAGCTTTTCAATCACACGCAGCTTGTTCTAATGTAACCATATTGAAAACATGTCAGACGCTGTTTACCCACTTTGTGCACCATGTTGTCTTAAGTTCCGGTTCGCCGAGGCCCCACAATGCTCAGCGGTGGGAGCGGCCTTGTCGAGCGCTCCCACGCACCCTCACAAACACTGCAGTAGCCACAAACCACTGGAAGTGTAGCTCTGGCGGCGGCGCTGGCGCTCTGCTGCGTTTGAGTGGCAGCGAGGCCAGTCTGGGAATAGATTGTCAGACATATTGCTGCTACCATCCTGCCGCCGTATCACAGAGCGCCAACGCATCAGTGCTGGGAGAGACACATGCATTAAGATTCCCTTTTAATTTGACTGGGATTGAAGTGGAGCGCTAAATTACGCCGTCATCCCCCAGCTCGGCCCCCTCCTCGCCGTGTTTTTTGTTTGTTTCGCTTATTTATTTATTTCCCCGTCTTACTTATTCATTCACTCCAAGAGTCCGTTTCTCAGAGAGTGTCAGCGCGTCACTCGGCGCATGAAAGCGCTTTGCGTGGCGTTGTGTCTGCTGTGTTTAGAAGCCTCCAAACATGTGCATGTTTAAATAATTTACAGCGTAACTGACTAATGACAGGCAGTGATCATGTCGAGACGAGGAGGCCTGGGTGACTGCTGATCAGGGACGGAGGCTGTCTCTTCCCCTCACGCTCACTGTGCGCGCGTGTGTGTGTGTGTTTGTGTGTGTTTGTGTGTGTGTGTTGCTGTCTCACTGCTGCAGGAAGCTGCACAGATTACAGCTCAGTCTGCTAAACATGGAGAGGATGGATCCTCCCAAGACATTTGTAGAAAATTGATTTTGAGTTCCATTCATCACGGGCTGTGTGTGTGTGTGTGTGTGTGTGTGTGTGTGTGTGTGTGTGTGACACTTCATTGAGTGTGTGTTCATGGAAGCTATGAGCTCCACGCTCCCAGGACGCCGCTCTGAGAGATGCATATGAACCTGAGAGCTGAGCATCGTCTCACCTCTGATGATGAGGATGTTTGTGACAGAGGTTTGAGCCGTGCAGCTTTAATTAATGCAAACAGGAAATGCTCTGTTTATAAAACCACCAAACTCCTCCAGAGCCTTAACGAGGCTCCATGTTAGAGATTAACCAGGCTTCTACAGATTACAGCTGCGTTAGTGTCCGCTTTAACTGGGTGAAGAGGAACGTAAGGGTCTCTATTTTTATTTTGAAGAAGGTTTGGTGCAAAGTATTAAGAGACTGAGACATGTGGGGCACACAGAGTAACCGTGCATATGCAGCTCGACGGCACAGGCCAGGTCGTCAAGGTCAACAGCTTCCACTGGAGCTTGCAGGATAAGTCTGTAAGGCTCAGTTTGGTTAAGAACAGGTGGAAAGTGTTTCTGTAAAACTGTTTGGAAAACTTTCTGGGATTGTACGGATCCAAAAACGACTGAAAACACCAGAGTTTGCATGCAACAGCTGTATCTTTTGCTGCTGAAGGAGAAAACATCTCTGTGCATGACTGTAAACAAACAATAAGATGAATATGCACGTGTAAAATCTGGATTTGACTTCACTTTTTCACAGGTATCACCAGTTTGCATGTTGAAGGAAAGCGCAGTTTGCAAATCAGTTTGTGACGTTTGCATCTGCAGCCGTCTAAACCGCTGATAACTGGAGTAATTTACTGTTTTCTTTTGAGTTTGTTTGCAACAGGACAGCCATGACAGTCGATTACATTTGCAACTCTTTGGCTTTAATATCAGCCATGTGGAAATATTTGAAATCAGAAAGTTAAACAGCCAATCTGCTGCTGCATAGCTGCATCCAGCTCCACCAAATTCAGCTGAAACAGTAAAATCTTTGCTTTAACACCCTTCGTCTTCGCTTTAACATCCTTGAGAGAGCGTTGAGAAGGTGGTGAAAGACAACCTGCGAAACTCTGAGGCTAAGGACGCAGGTTTCTGCCGTCTCTGTGATCCACCGTGGGCCAAAATGCCCAAAACTATGGCAGCCCTCATAGCATCACAACTTAAGAAAACACCTGCAAAAAGACAAAACACAAGCAAATTAAGGAAACATCTTCATCAATTTGACAACACGTATCCAACATTTAGAAAATGCTGCAAAGACCACAACAGAAGTGTTTCCAGAGGACACTTAAAAGTGATGCACATGTCCCGACACACTTGTTGTTGGTGTGGATTTTCAGTCACAAACTCTAATACAGTAGGGCTGGGATGATATGTTATTCTCACGACTCAATTCCATGACAATTTTCATATTTTCGGATACAACGCACATTACGTGAGTCAGCGAGACACAGTTCGCCCTCTGCTGGAGAAAAATGGAAACTTTTCTCCAATCCTGTTTATAAACAATACAAACACTCAATACAACCCGAGGAGGACGCGGAAACGCCCGCATGGCTGAAAACCGCAGCAGAGCCCGGGACGGTAGTGCTGGAGCACGCCTGGGCGAAGGGGAGAGTGACAACGACTCAAATGCTTAATACATCAACAGGAACAAAATTGAAAGACCCACGAACCAGGCCGTACGTGAAGAACAGGATTGGACATTTAAAATCAACTATGGACACTAAAAGACAATAAATAATTACGCAAAGTTCTGTAAATGGAATCAAAATTTATATTACTCTGATGATTTGTGAAAAAGAGGAGACTAAATATTGAGTAAACGGGGACGGGACTAGATAAGCTCTGCTTCTCCCGTCTTCCCTTTCGGACATGTACAATGTGATCATCTATTGACAATGTGTGATGTTGTATATGTGTGTCGACATGACCGAAATAAAAATCAAATCAATTCAATTCAATTCAAACAAAGACTGAGATGAAGAATGTGAATTAAAAAAAAAAAAGGTTTTTTTGACAAAGAATCCTGGTTTTGATATTGTCAAACAAAAAATCCTGATATAAAAACTTTTGATTTTTCTCCCGCTCCTATAATATAGTGTTGAATAAACCAAAAACAAATACTTTTCACTTCATTTTCCTACAGAACTGACGCAAAGATAACCATAACAAGCATGTGGGGATGTGTGCATCACCTTGAAGTGTCCTCTGGAAACACTTACATTGTGTTGTGGTCTTTGCAACGCATGTTGTCAAATTGATGAAGATGTTTTCTTAATTTGTTTGTGTTTTCCTAAGCTGCAGCGCTCTGAGCTCTCAGGGCCACCGTAGAAATCGCTGATTGAGACATAGTTTGAGCTTCAAACGTCAACAAAAGCTGAAGTCTTGGTCACAAACATCCATTTAAAGGGGTATTCCTGTTTTTTGTTCCCTGAAGAATCTGTGTTATAAGTCTGACTTCGATCTTTCTCCAACAGATTGACTCAGAAAGACTCAGAGTTTAGCACAATAACCTCCTCCAAACCGGGCTCCTCTCACTATAAAGGCACCTTGAAGAGGAGGCCCGCTCCCTGGGGCTTACCGAGTATCTGATCTATTATGCAAAAAATCATTAGGCTAAATTAAAAAGCTGTTTGAGGGTAACCAGATCCTTTAATGAGGTCAGCGAGCAGAGGAGCGACATTAAAACACAACCCGGGAACAGAAACACGAGAGCAGAGGAGAAGGAGGCCATCGATTATCAATCATGAGGGTCATTATCTCACTGACTCACACACACACACTGGATTACACACACACACACACCATCCCTCTCACGTCCAGCTCTCTATCAGACAGGTAAACTTTTTATCGTGCTGTAATCATCCCTTTAAGCTGCATCACAACTTTGCTGGTCAGCCGCTGACAGTCGCAGTAATCAGGACAGATTCTGCTTCGCTGGCTGCTTTGTTTTGAAGTGTGTGAGCGTGTGTAGGAGTGTGTGTAAGTGTGTGTGTGAGTGTGTGTGTGTTTGGGTTCAGCTGACAGTCTTCGTAGAGTTCCTGGGATAAGACATCAGTTTATTTGGCGTGGTGAGAGCCTCTGTCTATTTAATTAGCGCTGTTGAATCTCAAGCAGGCTGCAGATCTAAAAATACAACCAAAATGATGTTAAAGAGACGAGCTACAGTAAAAGCTGACAATTATGATAATCCAGCCGCCGTTTCAAGGAGATATACTCTGAGATGTGTCCAACCTGCCTCCTGAAGCTCTCCAACGCTGGCTGAAGTGTGAGTGTGTGTGTGTGTGTGTCTCTTTGTACAGTAAGAGCATTGATTCAGAAACAATACAAACACTCCTGATTATATTTACATCTCATAACCATAAAACAAACACATTATCTGACTCTTAATTGGACGACATTGGAAGCTCTGAGACTTCATTTATTCATCAAACAGGACGTTTGGCCTCATGTCGACGAGCAGGAAGTCGTTTGACTTCAGACTCACGTTTTGTTTCTCTAAATGTAAATTCACTCAATATTCCTGCTCTGCTGTGATCTGTGTTAAAGAGTCTATCTATCTATCTATCTATCTATCTATCTATCTATCTATCTATCTATCTATCTATCTATCTATCTATCTATCTATCTATTGGGAAAAGCACATGTAGAGAAGAGAAACTGAAACTTCAGTATCACATCTCATTACTTTGTTGTATCCTGACTTTAATCCATAGGCAGTAAAAAAAAAAAAACAGACGTCCACTTGCTTCGTTTGAAGTGAGGTCTCCCCAAAAACTGCTCCCCCTGGTGGCTGGCTGCAGTATAGGTCAAAAAATCCATCTCCCCAGTCATTCCAGATGGGCTGTGGTCAAACTTTAAAAAATTAATCCACCTGGTAGAAATGTTTCTCACGTCTGATTGTTGTGGTGATTTGAAGATATCATTTGGCTGCCTTGTATTCAAGTCCTCTTTTTTTCTGAAAAGTTTTGTTTTAATTAGTTATACGAGGTTAAAAACAAGGTTTTACGTAACGTTTAACGATGATTGACAGCTGCCGTTCTCGTGTAAATAATAATTATTATTAATAATTAAATATAAATAAATAAATCTAATAATTATTTTTGTCACCCAGCTCCACTCAGATTCTCCCAGAATCCCTCACAGTCTCTACTGCACAGACTCTGGCTGCTATTGCTGCGCCTGTGACGGGGTATTTAGGCTTCAAAACCGTACAATGATAAACGGCGGAGCCACGCTGTCCACTCTATATACAGACTATGATTTAATCGATCATGAACTGAATGTGAATTGAATGTGCATTAAAATTGCACATTGCGTCAATTATTGTTCAAGTTTAACTTAAAAGAGTTTACACTTGATATAAAAGCTTGCAAACAGAAAAGAAGAAGTTGAACTCTGAGGGGATACAATCACTTTAAGACTGAAGCTTTTCCACCTGTCAATCAAATCAGCCATGCCCTTATATGGTCAAAACTCATAACTTTGAAAACAACAGTTTGTCATAAATCCTTTCTCGTTCAGTGTGCGCTGACAGAAATTATCTTTTCAGACTGAAACCCTGTTTCAAACCAGGCTGTGAACACGTTTATTTCTCCTGTAAGGATCGCCTTTTCGAATGAGTGTGTATGTGGTTTCCTGTGCTTCTGCAGCCAGCCTCTAGTGGACACTGGAGGAACTGCAGGGGGTTGCTGCTAGGGTTAGGTTTCTCAGTATGGATCCAAAAGAAGGGATTCCTCTTTTAGCATTTTTCAGCTGTTTATTTCTGTCGTAGAGCCTGAAGATTTACTGTTTTTGTTCAGTTGAAGCTCTCTCTGAATCCCAGGAACACTAAATATTAAACACCAATCACTTGGTGGCTGGAGAGCCAGATGTTTTTACCAAAGAGGAAGTTAAATACCAGACCTAATTCGACTTAAGGAGCTGATCATTTCAATGTTCCTCTGTGTTTTCTGGATGTTTCCTGAAGCAGCTGTTTTAGATAACATCAGATTAAGTCAGTTCATCTGTGAAAGAGGTTTTAATGAATGTTTTAAAGTACAGTGCCGCCTACAGGCCTGGCATGCTTACTACAGCGTTTCCATGTAAACACAGATTTCTTTCTCTTCCTTTTTTGCGTGTTAGTGTGAAACGTTGTTGTGTGAACGGGGTCTTAGTTGTGTGACGGCCTTATTTTGGACACATGGATCCAAACATAGGACGCAGGAATCCTCGCTCCTCTGCTGAGCCTGTCATGTCCTCACTGTGTGAGTGTGTGTGTGTGTGTGTGTGTGTGTGTGTGTGTGTGTGTGTGTGTGTGTGTGTGTGTGTGTGTGTGTGTGTGTGTGTGTTTGGAGGGTTGATTAAAACCTAAAATAGCGACCTGCTGATGTCTCCAATCAATCACCACCCCCCCTCCCCGACCTCGTTGACCCCCCCCCACTCTGAAATCTCTGCCTCTCGCCTCCTCGCCGCCTGGCTGCACGTCCTCGTCCATTTCCTCATCTGGCATCATCTCCCCGTCACCTGCCCGCGCTCCGGGGACGCCGTGTGCGTGTCTGTCTGCGTCAGTCGACCCTTTGACCTCGGGGGAGCTGAGTGAGAGGTCTCGCTGCCGGCCCGTATCAAACCGGACAGTTGGCACGGCTCAATCAGATGCAATTACGGCGGCCGCGATTACGGCTGTCAGCGCACGGAGCGGGGGCCGCGGCTGAAGGCGTGAATGTGAATAATGGAGGAGCGTGAGCCCAGAGGAGCGCGGGAGCCCTGATCCCTCCTCACCTGTTTGTTTCGTTACACTCAGAGTTTTCTCGCAGAGAGGGCGCCGAGGCCTTGATGCCTGAAAAGGGCACGCGGCGTTTATCTCAGGCTGCTGCTCAATGAGAGCAACAGTTGTCAGCTGATCTGAGAGCAACCTCTGAAACACCTGCTCCGTGCCGCTCACACACACACACACACACACACACACACACACACACACACACACACTCACACTCTGCTCTTCCTCCTGTTCGTCCTCTAACTTCCAAATTTCCTCCTTTATTTCGCGGCTTTTTGAGTCGCATCGAGTGCGGCCCAATTAAGGAAACCCCTCACACTGTTTCCACGGCGACGAGGTCAAAAGCCAATCCTCCAAACCCGGTCTTTGATTCTCCTTCCTCTCCGAGCAGCTCCAGCGACTCCGGCGTGTCAGATGTGTAATAACGGCGGCAGTTAGGAGCGAGGTGTGTGTGATTAGTGGTCGGCGTGAAGCGGCATGACGCGGCGTGTTCCAGAGCCCTAAATACTTCAAACACACACCCCCACCTGCACATGTGCTCCATGCTAGCATGCTATCTGTGTTCTCCGCGCCTGAGTGTGATCAAGCAGCTCGCCGTGACCTTAAGGTGGCGGGCCTGCAGCTCCATGATTAGAGGGTCACCGGCTCGAACCCGGCTCCAGCTGTTCCCCCTCAATCCTGCTCAATCCTGGTCCGGCAGTTTGGTGACATCACCAGGCGGAGAGGATGGCGGGAAGCTCCGCACGCCTCACCTCTGGGACGGAGCTAATGAGGCGTCGCTCTCTCTCTGCGTCCGTGCGTCCAGCGTCCTGCTCTGTCTCAGGGTCCGCCCCGCAGACGGAGACTCCCCACGGCTCCTGCAGCTCTCTAATGACTCCCACACCGGAGACTGGAGGCTCAGCCCGCAGCCCGGCCGGCGAGCTCAGCTCCACGCCGGCTTTCCCTCAGATCTCCTTAACGCGGCACAGCAGGAGGCGACCTCACACACTGTGATCTGGATAACTGGCTCACACGCTCGCCGCTTTGTCGACCAAATCACTCCAGCAGGACTGATCCTGATGGAGGCTGAATTCACCGGTTCATTGTGCAGCGGCGGCGGCGTGTCCCTCTTTATCGTCACTTCGAGTCGAGTAGTAATTAGTCAAAACGATTGTTCGGCGTGTGAAAGAGACGAGGAAGAAAACTCAGGAAGTGATCAATACACAGGATTGACTGATGTGTTTATTTCAGGCCTGTTTTTGTTTCTTTAAAGATCTTATTGTGTTTTTTTTTTTTAACCAGACTCGTCGAGGCGATCGGGATAGTCATTAGAAATTCACAAACAAAATAATGATTGTAGCGCATTTATCAGATGTTGCTATTTATTGCGAGCACGCTGTGTGTGTTTTTTTCATCCCACCATTGTTGCTCCGCGGAGAGCAGGCCGAGCCGCTCTCCCCTCACATCTGCACACCCTGTGTAGTCGATTCACTTCGCCGCCATCGAAGGAGCTGCAAGGTTTTGAACTCCAACCGCAGTTAAAAGACGATGCAGCTGCGGTTGCATGTGACTTTGAAATCTGAAATCTTTTCCTCCGTTTCTGAAGGGAGCGCTGACGAGACAAGAGAGAGCGCGGCTTTCTGTCTGTTTTTTTTTTTCATGCACTTTTGTTTTTTCCCGTTAAGAATCAAAAGACGCTGCTCGCCGTCTTCGCCCCTCATCAGCATGCAGCTGCTTTGGTGCCGGGTTGCAGAGGTGTAAACTCTGCTCTTCTTCTTGTGCGGTGTTGCACATGTTTCCACAAAAGATGTTTGTGCTGCACGTCTTTCAAAACAACAAGACAAAAGGAGAGAGCATGTCTTACAAAACGACCACAGCTCACTGTACAAACCGGTGAGGCTTGTTTTTTTTCATCTCAGACTAAATGTTTGAGCTGTGATGCTGAGCTCCGTTTTCCTCCTGCAGGAGGTACGATCAGCGCCGAGCCGCAGACGTTCACACGTTTCAGGAGAATCGTTCAGACGGTGACGCAAGCCTTAAATTTGACATAAATATTCCCGAAGGATCACTCTTTTGAAAAAAATGACCTTAGACACTTAAAGATTGATGAGGACGCCCTTTTTCCAAGATGGCTGCCTGTTATTTCAAAAGTTTAAATGGTGACATTACCATAAAATTTGGCACAAAAACTCAGAAGGAAACTCTTTTGGAAAAAGGTGCTTGCCATTCAAAATTTAAAGATGGCGACCTCCTGAATTTCCCTTTGGGATAAATAAAGTATTTTTCAGTCATTTCATGTCATTTATTGTGATACATTGCAATATTCTACACAGTTAACCAAGAAAAAAATAGAAATGATGTAAATCACACAACATAACTCAAACTTGAAAGGACCAATTAAATTAAATAAAATAAATGTTTGTTGGAAAACAACTTTTCTAATTTATTGTGTTTAAAATTTCTGAAAGTATAATGCAGTGTTTCATACATACATAGACTTAACATGAAAACAGGAAGTGCATTAAGTTTGTCACCTCAACTGCAGTGACGTTAAACTAATGTTGCAAAGAAATTATCTGGTGAAAGTTGTAACTGATAAATGTTAATTTGTGTTCTTATAAAAAAATCTGATTAGAAAAAATGAATACAAACAGTCTGCTACGCTGTAAAAATTAAACTTAGAATGATTTTAAACCAACTGACCCCAAAATAGAGACGAAACAATGTCTAAAGCATCAAGTTTAGGAATAAAAAATTTTGAATAAACTTTGAGATTATATTTATCATACAGTTTATGGGAAACAAACAGCAGAGTAGCTCTTTGGCGCCATCTACTGCAGTGGAGGTGTGGAAGACGAATTCACTTCCAACTTGGCTTAAGTACAACTCTGTGTTTTAAAAAAAAATGTCCATAATGTAGAGGTTAAACTTTCACAATATCTATTGCCGTGTTGAATTATTAAGAATAACACTTGATCACACTTTGGTTGACTTGACTTGAACCCTTAAAGGTGCAGTGCGTAGAAATGAGAATTTTAGCGACACCAGATTTTAGACTGAGCCCATCTTTTCCTCAAACTTCCCATCACTCAGTGAGTCTCAGCCTCTTCAGGATCAAACAGGATCCTGAGGATAGCTTCATTTATTGTGATCCTGATGGTGTTGATGCTGAGGGACATGTCTCATATCTGGAGAAACAACAGCAGAAAGCTCCATGAAGCCTCATCACCCTCTGAGAGCTCATGTTCAGTTTGACAGAGATAGCCTTCACCAATGAGAGGAGAGACAGGAAAGAGAGAGGAAAGACTCTCAGAGAAACGCTGACGATTGTTAAATTGTATCATCAACAATAAACAATGACGTTGCTATGGAAACATTTTCCAACAGTACATTGCAACTTTACCTGTGGAGCAGAAAACCACTAACTTCAACGTCGTCCTTCAGACCAAACTTTTTCATTGATGACTCCCAGCTCTGAAACTCTGCTCCCATGTTTACTCTGCTTTGAGTTGTTGTCTGTCCCAGTTTCTCTTCATCTCTTCCTGATCTTGTTGGACCAAAATGTGAAGGATTAATACCATTTTTTTTTTCAAAACAACAAAAGTATACTCTCCTTCTTCTTCTTCTTCTTTAACAACAACCTCTTTCTTCTTCTTCTTCTTCTTCTTCTTCTTCTTCTTCTTCCTCTTCTTCTTCTTCTTCTTTTTCTTCTTCTTTTTCTTCTTCTTTTTCTTCTTCTTTTTCTTCTTCTTCTTCTTCTTTAACAACAACCTCTGTTTTCTTCTTCTACTATAAAAACAACAACCTGCCCCTCTCTTCTTCTTCTCTGCCTGATGTCCAGGTAGATTCCAGGACCTGCAGCCAGGCTCATAAAGAAAACTGAGTTTCGCTCTTTCTGTCCCTCAAAATCTGCCGTAGACAAACATGGCTGTTCGTTGTCTGCCTCTGTGAACAGTAAGTCATGTTAGAAAATAAAAAGCTTTTGTATAACTTAATAAAAAGAAAAGTAAAGTTTATGGGGATTATTGTCACTTATTTCACTTATTTTAAATCTCATTTCTACCATTTCTGCTCCTTTAACAGTTTGGTTTCAAAAGGAAAAAAGTGTTTTTGTGTGCATATTATGCAATTTACAACTACTTACAGTACTTGAAAATTTTGCAAATTGTCCTTGAAAGTCCTTGAAATTCTTTGAAAAGAACTTGAATTGAACAAATATGTAGTAAAATGTGAGAAAGTGTTTGAACCCTGAGGATGTTTCCCTCCCAGCTGTGAGATGTGAGCGCAGAGGTCGGCGGTGGGTGGAGATTGATCTGTAATCGTAGCTGAATGCGCTAACATCAGGCTAATTGGAAGGAGTCGGAGCATTTTCTCCTCCTAATCACTCTGATAAAGTAAAGTGGCGTCAGACAAGGATTCTCAAACTCTGCTGAACATGATGTAACTGATGCAATCAGCAAAGCAGAGCCTGTTTGGGTCTGTTTCAAACTGTCTGCCTAACATGACTCATTTGGCCCATAGCTTTATTAATAACCAGCTCCTCCTCCTCCTCCTCCTCCTCCTCCTCCTCCTCCTCCTCTTCCTCCTCAGCTCGGTGTCACTGAAAAACCCTCCAACATCTTGTCTTGATAAATGCAGAGCTGCTCAGCGTCTGTGGCGATGCAGCTGGACAGGAGAGTGAAGTCAGAAATTGGAGGTGCCCCAGTCGATGTTCAACCCAGAGAGCGTCTGAGCGAATCACCCCAACCATTCATCATCACCGCGTTTGGATGCTCCCAACATTAGCAGGAGCTCATCTGTGCTTAGCATCAGCGCTAAATTAATGTGGCGTTACGGCGCTTTATGACTGTTTATCGTCAGAGCAGGGGCTTGTTCTGAGCGCGCTCTCAGGCAGCGCTGGCTGAAACATGTCGAACACGTGGGAGAGATGATTGGAGGGAGAATGAGTGAAAGTGGTGTGAAGGCTTTTTCTGCTGCGGAGCGCCAACCACGCTGCACATTTTTCATTTCCCGCCGAGTTGAAAAGATCAGGTAATTGAAAGGGAGACAATCCAACAGCCCGGGCTCCACGGACGCCAATGAAAGGCTTCAGAGATATTAGAGTATTACACTTTGGGCCCCGTCTTTGTATTTCCTTCACATGGGGCCTATGGAAAAAATGGCTCTTTAATGACAACACCTGAAAAGTGTTTTCCATCAGGCTCATGCATCATTGTCAGCGCGGAGATGAAACCGTATTGTTTCTCTTTGGATGGGTGGCGTCGATGGGCAGACAGCCGGCTGAGGACAGAGAGATGTAGTATGTTCTCTAAATGCAAAGTGCACAGGAACGAAATAGAAACCTCTCACATCTCGTCTCATAATAAAAAAAACAACTGCTCCAATAAAAACTTGCTCCTCTCTTTCTGATCCAGGGGTCTGAAACCTTTACTTTCAGGGGGGACATTTTTCCTCATCTGGATTAAAGTCATTACACAGCCACTAAATCTACTTTATCTTCACAACAAACACGATAAAATGTTAAAATTCTAAAATAGTCAATAATTAAAACAAGATTTTTTTAAATTTATGTACACATGAAGTCTTGGTTGATAACCTTCAGTAAATTTAAGAAAATAAAAAAATATTGGTAGAATTTTTTTTTTAATTTGATTTTTTATGAAATTCAAGTATTTAAAAAAAAAAATTCAAAAACTTTCATACAATTAACAAAATTGTGAGATTTTGAAAATTGGCAAAATAACAAAAATAAATTTCAAAAATTTGCATAAAAATAAAATCTTTGTGAAATTCCAAAAAATTGGCGAAAAAAAAAAAATCAACAAATTAGCATTCTTTTAACTTCCAAAAATTGCAAAATTTTGTAATTGAGAAAATTGGCAAAAATTCAAATAATTCTTTTGACATTTTTTGTATTTTTTGTCAAGTTTCCAAAACTTTCTAATCCAAAAAAAAAAACTCTTTTGAAAAATTGAAACAAAAAAAATTGCAAAATTAAAGGGAAACTTAATACATTTTCAAAAAATTGCTAAAAAAAAAAAAAAATAAATATTTTTTCCATAGAATTAAAAAATGTTAGATTTCAAAAATTGGCAAAAAAATGTTATTTTGAAAATTGGCAAAAAAATCTTTTTTTTTCTGACATTTTTTGTGTTTTTTGTTGTATTTCAAAAATTTTCAAAAAACCTCAAAACCTATTTTTTTTTTCGAAAATTGAAATAAAAAAAACTTGCACAAAAAAGGGGATATTTAATACATTAACAAAAATTTTTTTTCAAAGATTACTTAATTTTGATAACATATATTGATAATATCATTCAAATCACCTTTTTTGTTGTTTGCTAATGTCTTGTAACATATCAAGCATATATATTAAGCTGGCACCTTGGCAGAAAAGAATACTTTATCCACACAGAATTAAAATCAGCATTTTCTTCCAGATTAGTCTTTTTGTAGATGTAGTTATCTTCCCAGGGCTGTAAAACTTGAGGTTAGCCACAGGTGCATGGAAAGTTGGTGGGCTGTTGATGTTGTAGGAGGTGAAGTAGAGCGGTGGCAGGCTTTATTGACAGATGGGATGAAGATTTAGTTCAACTAAATGTTAACACAGGATTTTATTTAGTGTCAGTGTCTTTAATCAGCCACTGCAAAGGAGTCAATGGGCCGCATAAGGCTCCAGAGCCACAGGTTGAACACCCTTGTTTTAATCTGAGTGTTTCTGCGGTCAGAGTGATTCACACCCTGCTCTTCTTCCAGGATCATATCAAAAAGTTGTGTCCTGCTGAGCGGTCCCCTGCAGAAATCTACACTCATTATTCATTATAAGATAATGAATAAGTCAAGAAACATGAATAAGTCAATTGTCAGATCTGAAAAACATAAAAGGCCAAATAAAAAGTGATGAAAGTAACTCAGAGTATGATCATTAAAACATGAAGCGTGGGAAACACAGCAGCTTCTCATCGTGGCGTTCTGGGACGTGCGGTTTGTTGTCTCCCGTGGAGGAAGGTTAAATGCAAATGTAAACAAATGAAAATGTATGAAGCAGGCATGAAGACTTATGGTGCATGTCACACAGGAAGCCTTCACGTTTCGGACGGATCTCATTTCTCCAAACCCGCCGCTGCCCTCCGTCGAGCCTTGCGAGCGGGATTTGTCTAAGATTAATAGTTTTATGATTTATAGGCTGGCAGTGTGTGAGCAGCGCGGCACCTCCAAACAGCCAGATATACAATTATCCGCTGCTCCTGCCCTATATGAATGCCATTTCCCCTGCATCCCTCCTTAAAAGAGACATGGGCCATTTGTCTCCCTGGCTGCCTCCTCACCCGGGCCAGTAATAAGCCATCTGCTGGATCTGAACATGAAAGATTAAAATGATATACAGTATGAAAGCTCTCTATTCAGTTGCTAATGTCCAAGATTCAGGGACGCAGAGGCCAAAGCTGTCATCTCTCTCAGGAAGAGGTAATTATCACTCTTCCTCCGAGGGGCGGCCGCTACCTCTGCCTCAGCTTCACGCAGGACCCGGCCCCCGTGCCGGCTGCCACCGGCCAAACCTCATTTAGTAAGCCAGAACAATGGCCCACCAAATGTCTGGCTAATCCCCACAATCCTTTGTATTCATCGAGGGCTGGTCGTATGGGCCTGAGGAGAGGGCCCCGCTGCTGTGTGTACGTCTGGATGAGTGTGTGTGTGTGTTGGAGGGCAGGGGGTCAACTTCAAGCCCACAGTGCTACAGGCGAGGCGGGTGATTATTTCACTCACTGTCATTAAGCCTTCCTATGTGTGTGTGAGAGTGTGTGTGTGTAAGTGTGTGTGTGTGTGTGTGTGTGCCTGGGCCTGTCCCTTGTAAATAAACGGGAGATTAGAGTGAGGCACATTTGTTGTTTGAGTTTGATCTACATCTGAGAGCCCAGCGAGGAGAAGCAGGTTAAATTGGCCTCGTACAGGAGGGGATGTGATTATGGCGAGGAAACCCACGAGAGGAGAGGCCCAGCACTTTCATTCGGACTTTCATGAGTCTGGAGGCGGACGTGATTGTGTCTGATTGTCAGCTCCTCTGTGTTATCCAACAGCATCTTTGTATCAAAGGTTTGAAGTCAGGTTTGCATCCGGATGCACATTATTCTCCTTTGGAGCTGAAATGAGATAATGGCCTGAGTTTACCTCCTTATTAGTGCAGCAGGATGGACGACAACTTTCAGACGGGTGGACGGGGGTTCAGCCTGGAAACAGGACAAACTGCGTCAGTCAGAGAGACGCAAAGCTTACATTATTACAGAAAACAGTTTTCACTTTACTGAAAATTAAACAGAAAAAATCACAGTTTCCCATTTTAGATTTTGGAGCCAGTGAATGCTCTGCTAAAACTAAAATAAAGTAAAGTTTAAATCTTATTTCAAGTTAAAACTGTCTTAGACTTAATAGGAGCCTCATTCATCCAACAGGTCGAGAAAATGTTCCTGTTTCGTTTTTTTGTACTAAGACATTATTTTTATTTCAAGAAACAGACAAGTACATTTTTCTTTCCACACTTACAGATTTATTTTTGTCTTAAAACAATTTTAGCGCCACGTTTCCGTCCATGGTTTGTCAGAACATGGTCACACAGATGTTGCAGCATGTAGTTTGGTTTAGACTGGTGTCCAGCTTAGCATTTAGCTTGGTTAGCCCATAGCTTAGCTGACTTGTTTATTATAGCATGTAATTGATTTAAGGCCAGCATTTAATTTAGCATGTAGCTTAGTTAAGCCCAAAGCTTAGCTGAATTTTAAATGTAGCATGTAGTTAAGTTAAGGCTATAATTTAGCTTGGTTAGCCCATAGCTTAGCTGACTTGTTCATTGTAGCATGTAAATTAGTTAATGCTAACATTTAAAATAGTTAGCCCATAGCTTAGCTGACTTTCAAATTGTAGCATGTAGTTTAGTTTAGGCTAGCATGTAGCTTAGTTTGGCCCATAGCTTAATTGACTTTTTAATTGTAGCAAGTAGTTTAGTTTCAGCTAGCATTTGGCTTGGTTAAACCATAGCTTAGCTGACTTGTTAATTGTAGCATGTAGTTGATTTAAGGCCAGCATTTAATTAAGCATGTAAAGCTTAGCTGAATTTTAAATGTAGCATGTAGTTTAATAAAGGCCAGAATTTAGCTTGGTTAGCCCATAGCTTAGCTGACTTGTTCATTGTAGCATGTAAATTAGTTTATGCTATCATTTAGCATGGTTAGCCCAAAGCTTAGCTGACTTTGAAATTGTAGCATGTAGTTTAGATTAGACTTGCATTTGGTTCAGTATGTAGCTTAATTTAGCTCGTAGCTTAGCTAACTTCTTAATTGTAGCACGTAGTTTAGTTTAGGCTAGCATTTAGTGCGGTTAGCCAATAGCTTAGCTGACCTGTTTATTGTGGCACATAGCTTAGATTAGGCTTGCATTTAGTTTAGCATGTAGCTTTATTTAGCCCATAGCTTTGCTGATTTTCTTATTGTAGTCTGTAGCCTAGTTTAGGCCAGCATTTAGCTTAGCATAGAATAGAATAGAATAGAATAGAAAATACTTTATTTATCCCAGAGGGGAAATTCAGGAGTCACCGCAGCATTTAAGAAAACAAAAGTAAGAAAGAGTATAGAAAGTGCAAAAAGGTCCACAAGAAAATAGATGACGACTTCCCGTCCACCACTCGTCCACCACTCTCGAGCCCAGCCAGTCTCCACCTCCACAGGGTCCAGGACTGAGCCTCCCCAGCAGTCTGTTCAGTCTCTGTCTCCTGGATCCTGTCTGCTCACAGCAGGCGAAGCTCCTCCGATGTGTCGCTGGCGTCCGATGTCAGCTCCGTCAGCCACGTCCGTGAACAGCACGATGCCGCTGGGTTAGCACGGCTAGCTCGTCCATCCCCCGGGCTGGATCCCACGCTCCCAACAACGATGGATGGAAGGACAGGTCCACGTTGTCATCTCCCAGCTCACACCCGAGAACCGGCACGTCGTCCTCACCTCCTCCTCCTCAGCTCGAGGGAAATCATCAAGCCCTACACTAGTTAGCATTGGCATGCTACAGGCTGCTAACAGCTGAGTTCGCATGTAAACAATGCAGCCATGGTTACATGTAGGATCTCCAGACAAACACAGGAGAAAAGTAGTCAAAAATATCGCCGAAGCCACAAAAAGTTTGGTGTCCGTGACCGACAATGAACCATACAAAGTGATGATCCACTCCAAATACAAAGATTACGAAAAAGAGACGAAAAAAATGACAAGAAACAGACAAAGACGAGAGAGCTGCTGCAACAGGCAGCTACTTGGGTAGCGCGTAGCATGTACATTAGTTTAGCTTATAGCTTAGCTGACTTAATTGTAGCATGTAGTTTATATCAGGCTTGCATCTTATTAAGCATGTAGCTTTATTTAGCCCATAACTTTGCCGACTTACTCACTGTGGCATGTAGTTTAGGCTAGCATTTAGCTTATTATATAGCTTGATTAGCCCATAGCTTAGCTGGCTTGTTGACTGTTACACTTTGTTTAGTTTAGGCTAGCATTAAGCTTGTATGCAGCCTAGTTTCATACATAACTTAATTTTGCATGAACTTAGAACTAAGGATTTAGCTTAGTTAGCTTAGCATTAATGTTACATTTGTATTACATGCAATTTTATCATTTTCTGTGAGAAGTTATTTATAGCACCTTGCTAACATTAACATGTTTTTTCTTGTTGAAGTTTTTTTTTTTTTTTTTGCTCTGAATTCAACCAATAATGTAAACAAAGATCAGCTGAGACCAGACTCCATCATCCTTTGAACTGGAGTTTGGCTGATTGTCAAACTGTATCATCACAGTTAGCATGATAGCTTCTCCTTCACTTTAAATTCTCTAAAAAGCTAATTTCACTTTATATTAGAAATTATTAAGACAGCTGTATTTAGTTACATTCTGTGTTTACATTAAGTAATCTACAATAAAAGATCTGAAACATAAGTGGATATTTAAATGAAAGATATCAGTATGAATCAAGAAAATGTCCACTTAGATTGATGTTATTTCTCTTTGTTTTGATATTTTGTTAGGGATCATATGACAGCTTTAATAAGGGTTAAGTTTAGAGAAACCTAAAGTCAACACATCATTGGTCTGATGCTGAGTGATATTATAGAAACAGCTTTACGTAACCCGTTATGTGACCTGGAGTCTCCTCCTGCCCAGCAGCAGAGTTTGATTCAGATTTAAAGCAGCAGTTAATGAGCTTTAAATCCAAACAGGGCCCAGAACAACAAACAGAAGTTAGCCCAACAAAAGCAGTAATCCTTCCAAACAGAAAACAAACTTTAACCAAATGTTAATTCCCTTACATGACCTCCTTATGAAAAGGACAGAGAGAGAAACACAAAGAGATTACGCTTACAAAACTACAGCGAGTCGCCCCATGTACGGAGAAGTATGTACGATCAGAGTCTGAGGATGATTGCCCCATACTGTGCTTTTAAAAGTCACAGGATTTTAGATTTATAAGGGAGAAAACTCAGGTGGTTTTGGTGCAGGACTTCCTGTTCTGCTCGATTAGCTTTTTGAGGAGATCCTTTAAGATCCGGCGCCGTACCAGACTGGAGACACATCTGGTGTCTTTAGGCCGTTAAGGGTCAAAATGAGACCTGTGTGCTCCTCTTCCATCCTCCTCCCAGATTTTACCCTGAGTTATTTTTCTCTCCTGAGTCTCTCTCTGAGCCATGAGCGCTGTGAGACAGTAAATTAATTTCCAAGCAGACCAGAGAGGTTTAATCCAGAGTCCCCAGAGCTGTCTCAGCCCGGTCTCTGTGGAGATGGAGAAGGAGCAGGGAGAGTTTCTGAGCTGGCTGAGGAGATGAGTCTCTCTTTCTGACATCCCTGCCTCCCCCCTTCAGCTTCTTTCAGTCCCTTTCAAGACGACGCGCTCCCTTCATTCTCCTTTTCGTCGTACAAGCCTCAATTATGCATAAAGTCGTCAATTTGGCCGTTCAAAGAGGACTGACATGGGATCCAGTGGAGAGAGCTGTCTGAGGAGATATTGTGAAGCTTAATGCTCGTCTCGGTGACTGTCCCGTCTCCTGTGTGACCTCACGGCCCTCCTGGTCATCCTGTAACGCCATCACAACCGTCGAACTCGCAGAACTTTCTCCATCCTCTTTTTTCCAGGAGGCATTTATTTTCTGTTATTAGAACAAAATCTCCGGCTCCTTACATTTCAGCCTCTGGAAGTCTCCTTTAAATGAGACTCTGTGTGTGTGTGTGTGTGTGTGTGTGTGTGTGTGTGAGACCACCCCGGCCTCGTCTGTCTTGTTCTCTCTATCTTCCCCTCCATTTCTTCCCTTTCATCTGAGTCCAACTGTACCTTCCTCTCGGTGAGACGACATGAGTAAATGCTTCTGTCAGGCCTCCTGAGTGGATTAAAGTGGCCTTCAATTACCTTCATCATTGACCTTATGAAGCTGGTTAACTGCAGAATCCTTAACCCCAAACTCTCTCATTGTTCGCTCTGCCTCACACACACACACACACACACGGTGACAAACACACAACACGATAAGGCGGATAAAAACAGGAAGAGGAGATATATAATGGAGAAACAGGTCCGGGCCAGAATAATTCATTCTGGAAGTTTCCTTTTTGACCGGTTTGGTGCAGATCAAAGCTGGGTTTCAGGTCTAATTAACCAAACGAATGCAGATCCCAGACCTTCTGGCTGCGGGGAAGGCCTTGGAGGGCTCCCTGGCTGGAAATCCACATCAGATTTAAATAATTAATATGACACCTTGAGCCGCGCAGAGAAAGAGGGGCTCCGTGTTGGAGTTTAGAACAATGTCACTGCCAAGTGTAATGCTGTTTGTGTCCATGAAAATGAGCAGCCACTCCATTGTACGGAGCGGGGGACGTCTCCGGCCTTTGTCATGCTAACCGGGGGCTTTAAGGGGCCGTTGGTAAAGTCGGCCTGCGGCCTGCGCTCCGTCCCGGGCTGGGCAGGGCTCAGGCAGGCTGGGCCCGGCTCCTGGGACTCGGAGCTGGGGTCATTTTATGGTTTTTAATCCTCTTAATCCCCGTTAGAAGGGGCTTGGTGGAGACAAATCCGCTCCCAGAGGTCCTTATGATTCAAACGCTGCGCTTGAGCAACTGTATCATTTGATAACAACAATGGAGGAGGACAGAGGGAGAAGGGAGAGGGACAGACGGAGGAGGAGAAGGAAGAAAAGATAGAAATCGACATTGTGATTGGGAGATATAGATTTTATCTTTGCCCTCTGGTTATTAGCTCTCCTCCTCGTCGTTTGCATCGTCGTGGACTGTTGTCCTAAAAGTCTGAGTCAAACTGCTTCATCCATGACACACACTCTCACAGAAACACACAGAAACACACAGAAACACACAGAAACACTGGGTCTGACTCTCATGCTAATGGCCCTTATGTTGCTCTGTGGTCATAAAGAGACGCAGCTCGCTCCGTTCCCCATGTGGACGCCACAGCGGAGCCCGGAGCGGCCCGAGGAGCCAAGACTAATCCAGAGGGCCCTATTCAAATTAATACACTCCTGTTAACCTCATCTCAGACAAGCGCTCTTCATTATCACTCAATTAAAACTGCATATTTGAACAGATCCGGGCTGGAGAGGCCGCCGCAGACGGTCTGAGCTCAGTGACCGAACAGGGGCGTCAGGAGGGGGGTTAGCCAGTGATCAGGGGTCTACACGTCCTGATCAGATCGCTCTGTGATGTGACGAGGAGAGGCACGACACGCCATCTGGACTTCTGATGAATCATCACAGATATCACACACTCACGTTAGGGGACGTCTGTGCACGGTGGTCCAGCAGAAGTTTGTCGATTTATTCCTTTCTTGGTGATGAAGGTTTGTGCCTCTTAAATCTGCGTGCTCAGTGTTTGTTTCCATGTTTTGGTCTCAGTACCAGGCGCAGACCGAGCCGCAGTAAGCGCAGACTTTCTCTCAGCCTCTGGCCTCTCCGTCATCTCTAATTGAAGTAATATGACAGGGGATGATTAGCTTGAGTCACAATTGCCCGTGGCTCACTGAGGAACCCAAACTTAGCCTCCAACATTCCTCTTACGGAGCGTGACATGAGACGGGCTGAGCTTGTGGTCGGCACAAACCGGAGCGGAGGAGAGGAAATCTGACCTGTGGGAGTTTCCATCTTTAAGGTGTCCTGTGCTTGTTGCTCCCCATACTTCTAAATCCTCCTCCTCCTCCTCCTGCACTTCCCTGCCAATGTGCCCAGAGTGCAGTATGGGGTTGAGCACCTTCAGCGCTGAGCCCTGGTGTGGGAACAGGCTAGCTGTCTGTGTTCTGCATATAGCCTGCAGCCAAAGACTGAGAAGGAGCGAGCAAAACAACAACCACAAGTCTGGCCTGTCTGCAGGATGCCAGGACTGCTTAGTGGTTGGCAGCCTCCAACACACCAGGGGTACACTGCTGTCATTCGCTGCCGAGGAAGGCTTGAGATCCCAAATTCCACAGACAGGGCACATGTTATGAGGATGAGGATGAGGAGGGTGGATCACTCCCCCGTTTGCATGCCTAATGCTGGGTCTGGATGATGAGAGTCTGCAGGTACTGGCTGCACCTTTCAAATCTCTCGTTTGTGGCCGAGCGGCTCGACTCTGCTTCTCAGAGAGGGGCGGAGCAGCTGAGCTAGAGCAGCTGAGATTTAATGTGGGAGTCTGGATCAAACACGCCTGCTCCATCTTTACCTCGTAATGAAAAAACTTCAGCACGGTGGCACCAAGCAGCATAAACTAAACCCCTAAAGTTTAGACCTGGTCCAGTTCAGGTACTAACAATTAGAGCTCCCATAGTGGATCGTTTAACAACTCAAAATGCCAAAATGTCTTTACGCTCTCATAAAAACATTGCATAGTCTTCGGGTTTCTGCATTCGTTTCGTGCAGGTTTCTGCCCTGAAAGTCAGAGTGCGTCAAATTTTATCTGTTAGCTCTTGATCTTGTATCTCCTACAACTCATCACATGTAGGGGAGACTGGGGACAGTTGCAACAAGGGACGGTTGCAACAAGCCTTATTTCTCCAATCAGAAACATGCTAGAGTGATGACACTCACACTGCACATGCTCAGTTAGACCCTTTACCCACCAAGGAGAGAGAGGCCATATTGAGCATCTGGTCCTGCTTCTATCGAGTGAAGTTGTTTTGGAGGAATGAAAGTAGCTTTTTTCATGAGCTGTTTTTTTGTCATACTGTCCTGACCTTATGTATGAATGAATCCAAACCTGTCTAGTTTGAATCACTGTTTGTTGACTATTAAATGACATGGTGAGCATGTGTCAGTGTCAATGTGGCTAGCTAGCACATGGCGTTTTGTCATGACTGGTACCATGGGGACAGTTGCAACTGTTGCAACTGTCCCCATGGTATTAGGTTAGTCATATTAGAAGAGACCAGACAACCATATTGTTTAAGATTTTTAGTTCAAAATAGGCAAAATTAATATATTTTATTGCTCATGATGAACAGAACAGGCAATCACATGGAGAAACTAACACTAATGATAAACATAATAACTTCCCAAATAACTTGTTAAGCAAAAATGAGCAATTAGTTATTATTGTATGTTGTATGTCATATAAACTAAATATCTAAATAGTGAAATTGTTAAAAAAAAAAAAAAAGAAATTATACCATTATTTTTGTCCCAAAATGTAATATTGAGTTTTTATAGCTTCAGTAACATCTGTACATTGACTCAAGGTGGGCCATTTTTTTAAACAAAACAAAACTAATTAAATATCTTAAAGCTGTACAGAAAAGAAAATTGAATTTGAGACCACTCTGGGTCATACCATTAGTATTTGTCCTATTTAGACAAAACACTGAGGATAATTAGGGAAAAATTAATGTTTTTTTTTTTATATGTTGCAACCGTCCCTGATCTGTGTTGCAACTGTCCCCAGGTTTGGGGTCAGTTGCAACGTCTGAATTCCTCTATTCAAATGAATATTGTGATTAATATGTTATATGTAGCCATCTTTAAATGGTATGAACATTTAGCAGACAGATGTAGGTTTAATATGTAAAGATTTGGTGAGACTACTCCAAATATTCTCTGAGTAACTGAGAGTAATGTAAAAAGTGTTGCAAATGTCCCCAGTCTCCCCTAGATATCACACCAGTGTCATTTGCTCAGTATTACCCCGAGACCCAGAAACCCTCAGAAGTGACCCTGATCCAAGCGCCAAGACTGTGGTAGGGATGGGAATCAAGAACTGATTCTTGTTGAGAACCGTTTCCAAATGGTTCAATCCATCGACATTGTTTACATTTATCTTAACGATTCCCTTAACGATTAACAATTTTCTGAGTGCCTTGAAAAGTCTGGGCAGATGAGAACAGAGACTTTGGGGTAAAAAAAAAATGGTGGATGGTACGAAAAGTAGACAAAAAGGATCTAATGTGTGGCTTCATTTTTCTAAGAAAGACGACAAAAGCGCAGAGTGCGAAGTACGTCGAGCAGCGCTAACATGCAAAGGTGGAAACATCTGCAACGCACTTAAACATTCAACAACAGGGCACAGCATCAAATATAAGGAGCCACATGTGTTCGATGCTCTCCCTGAGTCGTCAGCGTAGCTACGTGTGTGTTAACATAAACACAAAGCAGCCTGACTGTACAACGTATAACGTATTTGACTTTTACTGACTGAAGTAAATGTTGTACAAATAGTTTGTCATTTGACTTTTTTTAAACAATAACAACAATGTTGGACTTCTGTGGCTTCTACTACTTTTTTTTAATCAAAGAAAAACATTGATAAGGGAATCGTTAAAGAATCAAATCAATAAGCAGAATCGATAATGGCAGCTATATCGATTAAATCGTATCAATGTCGTAATCTGAAATCAAGAGTGAAGACTCAGAGAATTATCTTTTTGTTTTTCATATAAGTCCTTTTCACTTGTCAGTGCGGTTTTACAACCTGAGACGAGCCACGAATAAGCAATTGAAGCCGGTAGAAAAAAGAAAACACGGAGAATTCATTTGATTGTTTGTATTATTTACTTTATTTGTGCTGAATTTGCGTCTTTAGATTGAGTTTTAGTGTAGTTCCCTTGTGCTAATATTAGCAGCCATCAAATTTATCATATTCGATTATTGTACTGAAAATACCACTGATTAATTGTTGATTAACTGATTAATCGATTAATCGATTAATCGATTAATCGGTTAATCGGATAAGGCATATTTTTGTTTATTGAGGAGTAATTAATTTTCAAATGATAATTTGGTTTAAACAAGTGAAAAAGAAGTTTCTTTAGATGATATAAGGCACCGCTGCTCGTTGAGAAGCAGGTGGCGCCGGAGATCACCACATACTCTCATGTCAGAGTCCAAACTCCAGAAAAGTCTCTAGATTTGCCGCATATCCTTCGCACATGTGAAGTTAGAACTTTGTGCCACTTTAAAAGTGGAGGAAATTCCTTGATCATTTTTTGTAACCGAGGAGCTCGAATTATTTCGAGGAATCGTTTCAGTGCTGGTGTGAAAACGACAGAGGAGTGACTCTCCTGCAACAGCCAATCCAACATTAGTGAATCAAACATTCAGGTGCTCCTTCTCTTTTTCCTCCCCTGACATTTTCAGATAGTTCGTCCTCTTCTCCCCGGTGTCCAAACTGAGACGATCGACTGAGGGTGTCCTACAGCTTCCCCGGAGTTTATATCGCCCCAGCGGTTGTTTAGGAGAGATGAGTGAATCCAAAGGCCCCGTTCTTTCAATAACAGTCAGGAAAACATCAAAACGATTCTTAATTCAAGGTAAAAGTGATCTGTAAAGTTAGTTTAAAGGTCAAACACCTTCATTTGGATGTTATTAAAGACATGTAATCAGTGGTGGACAGTGTGGGTAATGTTTGGAAAACAAAGAAACCGTCTCTTATAAACAAACAAACATGAATCAGTAGTTGAATAATAGATAAAGATGCACTCAGTTTCCAGCCTCATGATTTGGTTTCTCACCTTCTGTTCACCTGAGTGTGTCAGAGAAAAATGTGAAACATCAACGTCCAAATTTCTGTTTTTTAAACAACCAAAGTTGTGGATAAATTGAGAACGTCTCGATCCCGACATCTGAAGTTTGTCTTAAAAAGTGTCCGCGGTGAATTTCCTTTTGGAGCGTTATAATGAATCATTATTACGAGGTGCATGAGGGGGACAAACCCTTCGAAAAAGCCGCTAATGAAATGAATTCCCAGCATCCGCTGAGTTCACAGCGTAGGTTTGACCCTGTTGTCCTCTCCACAGCAACATCTAAAACTAGAAAGAGCATTCAGAGCGCCAGATTGCCGTTTCCATCTGGTGGATTTGCCGCGCGACACGGGAGGATGTGTGGAAATCTTTTCGTAATTGCGGTTTTTCATAAGGAACGGCGGCGGCGGCGTTTGTTACGGCGCTCTGGCTACACACACATTGTTTCACACTGCGGGTTGTTTTCTTTGTCAGGTCCTAAGTCCTAACTCCACATCCTTTGATCAGGGCTGCGTTCACCACCCTCATGTTTCTATAGCCTTTGAGAAAGACAAACACAGGCAGCCAACCTGTGTAATGAGCAGAGCGTGCGTGCTTGTGTGTACGTGCGCTTTATGAATCAGAGTTCATTTCAAACACTTGGTTCTTACTGGGAGTGCAGCTGAGAGCGAAAACACTGCTCGTTGCCGCGTGTGTGTGTGTGTGTGTGTGTGTGTGTGTGTATTGATGTGTGTTTCCATGTGCGCTGACAGCCTTTGAGCCAGTTCTTGCCTTCACTAAAAACGCTTAGGGCACAAAGCAGCCTTCCCCCCTCTGCTCCTGAGCACGGGCCCTGCTCTCGGCGCTCGGCGCTCGCTGACAGCAGCTGAAGGTAAGCACCAAAGACATCCTGACACACGCCTGTAAAAGCACTTTTGATGCGGGGAAAATGGACCGCTTTGCAGTGTACAAATAACAGCAAAATGTCAACAGAACGAGGCGAGTCCGACGGGAGGCAACAACACAAGCCAGGTTCAGATGATATTACGGCGAACAAACGCGAGCGTCAACCACCAAAGGCCTCTTCGCTCGTCTGCCTCCGTCTTCACAGCGTTCTGACTCCGTCTGCTCGTCGCCGCGTCCTCTTCTCCCACGTTCAGGCGAAATGTGATCGCTGAGAGACACGTGACGAGGAAACAGAGAGAGGAACGCGTCAGAGTCGGAGGTTTTTTCATCTTTAGACAAATTTTTCTTACCTTCATTTCACCCCACGCGCTCGACTCCTACGATCGTTAAACTTCTGCATCATGAGACCAAATTAATGACATTATACAAGAAATAAAACCCCAAATAAAGATATTTTTGTCTTCAAACTGATCCTAGCTAAAGCTAAAGACACATTACACACCGTGACGTGAGTAAATAAATGAATAAAGAGCCTGATGATTATGGAGCAGCTTTTTAATCAGGAAACTTTTTAAAATAGTTTTTAATTTCTGTCTTAACAGAAATCATCTGTTTTTCTAATGTGTTAATATTTTACAGATCATAGGAAACTTAACAGAAGATTTCCTCTGATGGGTTTAAATTTTAACCCTTTATTTGATATAAACAAAGAATTTTAAGATTGTTTCAGCTGAAATATGAAGCAGCATCTCGTGAGCGTGCTCAGTAAATTTATGTTTTTGGCTTCAACCTTATTTTTTTTAGCAAAGAGGACAGAAAAATGCCGTGCTAAAAAAAGTCTGGTGACAGTGATGATGATGAAGATGATGATGATGATGATGATGATGATGATGATGAAGATGCTGAGGTTTCCAGAGGATGACGGTATTTATTCAGAATAATAAAACCAAGCACTTCCTCTCAGGTGTTTTTTACTTTGGACAAAAAACAAAATGTTAAATCATGACACAGTAATGTGTCCCGTGTGTGTGTGTGTGTGTGTGTGTGTGTGTGTGTGTGTGTGTGTGTGTGTGTGTGTGTGTTGGGGGGGGGGCTTTGTCCGGGGTCGGGGGCCCTCTGATGCTCTGGAAGATGAGTGTCTGCTCTCACCCAGGGCTACACCTGTAGGTCACTGCAGGGGGATGCTAATCCCTGAGCCGCCCGCTAATACTGATGATCTGCATCTGAGACCCCGTCCCCTGGGAGTGTGTGTGCCTGATGTTACTCTGTGTGTGTGTGTGTGTGTGTGTGTGGTTGAGGAGGCTGACAGATGAGGCAACAGGGGGCCCAGCAACCCGTGTCTCTGTATTTATGCATGTGTGTGTGTGTGTGTGTGTGTAAGTGTGTGTGTGTCTGTAGAAAGGGGGATGGTAGGAATTGTTTCATTCAGTGTGTTTACGTGTGTATGTGTGTGTGTATGTGTGTTAGGGTGGAGCTGTCTTGATAGGATGATAGGTGGGTAACTGGTCCGTTTTCCTCGGCCTTCACCTTCAGAGGAGGTTGGATGCTCAGAGGGTGGATGCTGGGAGCATGAATGCTCAGTTGGATGCTTGTTGGTTGGATGTTTGAAGGTTGGTTGCTAAGAGGTTTTATGCTAGGATGCTGGATGCTCAGTTGGATGTTTGGAGGTTGGTTGCTAAGAGGTTGGATGCTAGGATGCTGGAAACTCAGTTGGATGTTAAGCGGTTGGATGCTTGAAACATGGGTGATCCATCGGATGCTGGGAAGTTGGATTCTTGGTTGGATGCTCAGAGGGTGGATGCTGGGAGCATGAATGCTCAGTTGGATGCTTGGAGGATGGATGCTCGGAGGTTGAATGCTCAGAGGTTGGATGATAAAAGGGTTGGGTGCTTGGAGGTTGGATGCTCAGAGGTCAAATGCTGGGATGTTGCTTGCTCAGTCAGATGTTTGGAGGATGGATGCTCAGAGGTTGAGTGCTCAGAGGTTGGATGTTGGATACGAAGAGGTTGGATGCTCAGAGGTTGGATGCTCAGAGGTTGGATGCTCATAGGTTGGATGCTCATAGGTTGGATGCTCAGAGGAAGGATGCTCAGAGGCTGGATGTTGGATACGAAGAGGTTGGATGTTTGGAGGTTGGATGCTAAGAGGTTTGATGCATTAAGGTTTGATGCTCAGAGGTTGGATACGCAGAGGTTGGACGCTTACAGGTTGGATGCTTAGGAGTTGGATGCTTAGGAGTTGGATGTTCAGGAGTTGGATGCTTAGGAGTTGGATGCTTACAGGTTGGATGCTTAGGAGTTGGATGCTTAGGAGTTGGATGCTTAGGAGTTGGATGCTTAGGAGTTGGATGCTTAGGAGTTGGATGCTTAGGAGTTGGATGCTTAGAGGTTGGATGCTTAGGAGTTGGATGCTTGGAGGTTGGATGCTTAGGAGTTGGATGCTTAGGAGTTGGATGCTTACAGGTTGGATGCTTAGGGGTTGGATGCTTAGAGGTTGGATGCTTAGGAGTTGGATGCTTAGGAGTTGGATGCTCAGGAGTTGGATGCTTAGGAGTTGGATGCTTACAGGTTGGATGCTTAGGAGTTGGATGCTTAGGAGTTGGATGCTCAGGAGTTGGATGCTTAGAGGTTGGACGCTTACAGGTTGGATGCTTAGGAGTTGGATGCTTAGGAGTTGGATGCTCAGGAGTTGGATGCTTAGGAGTTGGATGCTTACAGGTTGGATGCTTAGGAGTTGGATGCTTAGGAGTTGGATGCTTAGGAGTTGGATGCTTACAGGTTGGATGCTTAGGGGTTGGATGCTTAGAGGTTGGATGCTTAGGAGTTGGATGCTTGGAGGTTGGATGCTTAGGAGTTGGATGCTTAGGAGTTGGATGCTTACAGGTTGGATGCTTAGGGGTTGGATGCTTAGAGGTTGGATGCTTACAGGTTGGATGCTTAGGAGTTGGATGCTTAGAGGTTGGATGCTTACAGGTTGGATGCTTAGGAGTTGGATGCTTAGAGGTTGGATGCTTAGGAGTTTGGATGCTTAGAGGTTGGATGCTTAGAGGTTGGATGCTTAGGAGTTTGGATGCTTAGAGGTTGGATGCTCAGAAGTTGAATGTTTAGAGGTTGGATGTTAGATACAAAGAGGTTGGATGCTTGGAGGTTGGATGCTCAGTGCATGGGTGCGCAAAGCATGGAAGCTTAAAGGTTGGATGCTGGAACGGATGTTTGTTGCTCAGTTGGATGCTTGGAAGTTTGATGTTTGGAGGTTGGATGCTCTGAGGTTGGATTCTCAGAAACTGGCTGGCGGAGGTTTGATCTTTAGAGGTTGGATGCTGGAGGTGAACAACCTGAAATATTTTGCTGATTTTTTTTTTTGTTTGTCACTTCTTCATCCTTTAGTCACTTTTTTAGCTCCTTTGAATAAAACGTAGCTGCCCATCAACAGGAAACTGAAAAACAAACAGAATTTTATTTGTTTTCACTTTCAACTGTTTTTCTATTTTTCTTTTTGATTTTTGATATTTCAGCTGAGGAGCTACGGAGCTCCTCGGCTGAAGCGATGGAGCGACTGAATGTTGTAAAAAAGAAACTGCAGAGGAAGAAACGTGGAGACGAGGCGATCTGTAACGTAATGTGATGAAGAACAGGGTTAGAAAAAAGGTTATTGGGTCTGTCCTAAGGCTACCTGACTTCACACACACTCTCACACACACTTCCTCTCGCTGCATGCTAATCATGCTTCACCCAAATCACTAAACACACACTCAGATTTGAAGGTTCATCCCAGGCGGCCGTTTCAGATGATTATGTATGATTCCAACCACACAGAGCACAGAGTGTTTACTCTCTTCATTGAGGCGCTGCAGAAGTTGAGAGCAGAAGCTAAGTGTACTACAGTCTATGGCAGAAGAATAAACATTTTCCTTTATAGCCCCAGGACCCACTTTTCATCTGTCAAGCATGTTTTAATAATTAATCTGTTTAATACACACACAGCATCTGCTGGGTACAACTCCCATCCTCCCGTTCAGACTGACGCGCACAGCTGCCACTGTTTGGGTCTACTGTACAGGACCAGAATGTGATGAGATGTTTTCCTCCTGCGCAGACCGGATCCTGCTGCACGCACGCTGACACACACACTCACACACACACACAGAGGCAGACAGAGAAACAGAGAGTGTGTTTATGCACACACGGCTGCAGAATAGTTGATGCTGAAGGGGTGAAGCCCCGACTCTGGGCCTACTTTCCCTACGCCGGCTCCTCGGTGAGCAGGCCAAATGGGGATTGTGTAAATTAAATACATTTCTTTTTCCGGGCAGCAGAGAGAAATGATGCCAGATTAAGCCCATGAATATATACATGGGCCTGGGCTGACCTGTCTCCAGACGCCTGATTTCCCTGGAGGGGCGCTGACATGGCGAGGGGCTCCAGGGGTGTGTAGCGAGGTGTGTGTGCCTGTGTGTGTGTTGTGCTCAGACAGAGGTGAGGAGATCTCTTGAACAGGTCCAAATTGAGCTTAATCTCATTCCTCATTGTGCTGGAACAGGAATGAAATTGCACAATTGCACTTTAATCGACGATCGAACACCCTCTCTTCCCCCCGTCCTCCCCCACTCCTCGTCTCCTCGTCTCCTCGTCTCTTTGTGTCCTCGGCCTTAAGTTCCCTGCACGGGCCGGTGGGCATGATTGCCTGTTAGCCTCTTATTTTCTTTCTGTTCCAGTGGAAGCATCTAATAATGTCTGTTCAGGCAATCAGGAGGTTAATGTGGTTAGGATAAGGCCAATCATAAACCAATAAAGACCGTCCGGATGCTCCGCTTCTCCTCCGTTCCTCGTCTAATCCAGGGAGATTGTGATTTCAGGAATCATGCGTTGCATCCGTTGCACTGAAGCGCGGCGTCTCCATCACGGGCAGGAAGGATTCAGAGCGTCCCCCTGGGGTTGATTACACACAAACACACACAGGTGTTTCTGATTAAGGTAGGAAACCTTTAGTCAGCTGATTATCGGCCTGTATGAGCAACGTTTGCTTCTCCAAAAGCACGCAGACGAGAAACGGAGGGATTCATCCTCACAGAGCCGGAGTTTGTCTGATTCCTCTCTGAGACGTCGTCGGCAGATATCAAACAAACCACAGACTCAGCCGAGGATCTATTTTTGTTAAACAAGTGGAGGACAACATCTGACTCCACTAAACCAACACGGGGTGTGTGAGGATTACAGAGATCTGTGTCAGTAACCGCAGAGAAACACCTGACACGGCTGAGTGAAGCTCGAGGAAGACGCACAAAAACCGACACAACATTCAACAAACACGACTTTACGTCTTTAACATCACATTTTTATTTTCTTCCACGGTTTCTTTAATCACACACGGCTGCGCATGTGTCCACGTAATGGGACTATTAGCATGTTTGGCCGCTCGTCTCTTGTTTTACATCGTTAAACTGTGATGATTATTTTTTCGGGAGCATGCAGACGTAATGAAAGCACCGTGTGTCAAAAAACATACACGAAAGCAAAATGTGGAAAGCTGCAGGTACTCGAGCCGTGTAAAATGTGTTGATTTGTTGCTGGAGGTGTTGGAACAAAACAATGCAACAAAGGTTCCCGGGCTGTTGTATCTGGGGTGGATGTACTCATTATGGCCCATAATGAAGGGCCCTGCTTACCGCTGTGCATCTACTCAGAAACACTGACGACCTACACACACACGCACACACACACACGCGTGCACAGGCCAGGCCGCTGCCAGGCTGTCAAGTCCAAAAATAATTAGGCATCAAAATGAGTTTCCCTGTTTTTTTTCTCCCCCTACCCTTGTTCGTTTTATTCATGTGCTGGAACTCGGGAGACTGGCTAATGCAGTTAACATGCTCTCATCATGAATTTTCATTACACCACTACATGGGTACATTACACGAGCAGGGGCGCTGTGACTACAGGGAGGCCATCAACATGCACAAACACACACAAACACACACATGTACACACACACTCATGCAGCCATGCATTTATTCAGATGGATGAATGCACAGCTCTGCAATATGTAGCTCTATCTGTACGTCACTGCTCTTATAATTATCACCCAGGTGTGTTAAATACTTGATCCTGATTGGTCAGAGACGTGTAACAATGAGGATTCAGTCTCAGGGACAGTCTGTGCGCACGTCGCATCAAATCATGTCATGGTCGTTCGTGGAGAGAGGAAGGAAACGGACCCGTCGCCATCGCCACCCGCTCACGATACATCATTCATACAAGCGCTGTACAACACGAGCAAGAGTTTAAGCTGGAGAGGAAATCTTAGCTTGTGCGAGGAAGTGTTTCAGGTTATCAGGCTGCAGGTGCTGCCATCTAGTGTCAGAAGAAGTGCATTTTTTCCCAAATCTAAAATAAAGTAGCAACAGCTAACCACAATTAAAAATGTAACAGAAGTAATATCAGATTTTTTTGTCACTTTACAATTTAAAATCATGATTTTTTTTGTTCAAAAATCGTTTTGTTTTTTAAATTTAAGTCCGTCGTATAAGTCTTTTTTTAAAAGCTGGATGGAAAAAAATAAAAATGTCAGATCCCTTGATTGAATCTTAAAAACGGACTCACGTGGTAAACATTTTTTTGGGGAAAAATGTGGCTCCTGATATACTCTGCAGACATCATCACTCAACTTTTTCACTTGGTCTGGCATTAAAAAGCAAACTTAAAATTGGAACTATAGAAAAATCGTAAACTAGTTGGAAGTAGCGCCCCCAAAAATCATACAAAAATTGAACGGAGAGAAAAGAAGATCATCCCAGCCCTTGTCTGGATTGTCTCGAAGTACGGATGGGTACCTTTAACATCCAAAACCATACGGTACGATTGCCCGGTACCTGGCTATCTGTACCGGTGGTCAACAGTGCCAATTTTCCGTACTTTTTTTGTTTATGTGGTTAAAATTTTTTAATTATTTTAATTAATTAATTTAACATATTCATACTTGACTGTATAACCTTGCAATGCTGTGTCCATGTCCAGCATGGAAAACCTCCTTCTCTTCCACTCCCTCACAGTCACAAGGATGCATTTAGGTACCTAAACAAGGAACCTTTAGATTCTACGTGAATTGGTACCTGGTACTTTTGACAGAATTTGGTCGGTACTTTAAAAGTCCGTGTTTCCATCCCTATTTCCAAGTTTAGTTGCCAACTCAGCTGTGAGCTCTACTTGTTTCTGCGTCTACACTTTGGCGTCTCTTTGCAGTTCTCCTCCAGAACACATGAGGGCAGTGTGGCCTGTACAATCCACAAGTTGTCTGTTTCTGCTCCCGCCGCCATGCTTCCTCAGCGACACATGTTGATGTGAACCAAACGGCAACTTTTCCACAGAAGGAGATAAGGAGGAGATGAAATGTACGATTCCAGAAATGTAAATACAGAAAATAGTGTCCTGCTATGACACCTGTCAGGGGGCATGTGGTCCGTATTATTTTGATATGTCGTTACATTTTGGAAGGAGATGCTTTTGCGGCTGCACACATAGGTTTCTGCACAGATACAATCGACATTTATCTTTTTGTTTTATTTAACCTTTATTTAAACAGATAAACCCACTGAGATCTAGACCTCTTCGGTGAGGGTGACCAGGCCAAGAGGTCGACAGCACACGTCATAAAAGATGAATGACATGCGTTTGTTACAAGAAGGATTAAAACTATACTTTAGAAATGAATTAATAACAAATTACAGCTTCCTTCTGACCACGTAATAACAATCTGCTTCTTCTGACCTTTTTGATTCCATTGAAATCTTTAAGTATATGTTTAATCTGTAAATAAACACAGACGCCAAAGTGTTGATCTAGTTCCTGTTTGTAGCCAAAGTAGCAGCATCTTTTAGCGCTTTATACAGCTTTGGCTTTGTCCAGAAAAACATCTGTTTACAAAGTAAATGAGGTGAAAGCATCAGAAATGACACAACCTGCTGCTTTGATTCATCTCCATAAATAGACAGTGAAGACAGTAACGTCTAAAGTTGCTAGCTGGACTGTAAACAAAGCTCTGAAATGATCTTCTGTATCCTAATGATCCTCTCGACCCCTTTATTTGTGATTTTTAATGTTGGACAGAACCGGGCTGTCTGCCTGATTTTAAGCTAAGCTACGCTAAGCTAAGCTAAGCTAAGCTAAGCTAAGCTAAGCTAAGCTAAGCTAAGCTTGCTGGCAGCCTGGTGTGTTTGTGTGGCATTATGAAGTTAAAAAATAAAAGAGAGTGACATCAGCTCATCTAAAGTAAATAAAGGAACATTACAAAATGTTTATTCCTGTTGTTACCAACAGGATTAATATGAACTTTATTTCATTACTTTTTAAGAATCACCTCAGAGTTCCTACGTGGAGAATAATTTCCCAACAGTGTAGTGTTAAAGAGGTGTGTGTGTGCTAGTGTTAAAGAGAGTGTGCGTGTGTGTGTGTCACTCTCTGAGTGAAGCTGGTTTTCCATCACTGATCTGCTCACGCTCAATTACCCAAACCCTCCTGAGGCCGAGCGAAGGTAAACACACATCAGCTGGGCCTGATTTATTTCACCGCTGCTTCACACTCACTTAAACACACACTAACTGCTCTGAATCATGGGTAACCTCCGCGCTCACACACACCGATAGGATCCTGATCCCTGCTTTGTCATTTGCAGAACTTTGCACGCAGACGACGTCTTAAGTGGGCGATGAAAAAAGACGTTAAAGCTGGGAGATCAAACGCTTCATTAACATCTGACAGTAATGCTTACAGAGCTCGCAGAGCCAACTTAGCAAAGTCTTAATGAATTGACAGATGAGAGAGCGCCGAGCCTTTGTGAGGATGCCAAGGCCCCTAGTCCAAGTCCTCTGCCATCCCTGTCCTCCTTCCTTCCTTCCTCCCTTCCTTCCTCCCTCTGCTCCCTTCCTTTGTTACTCAACAGGTATATTCATGCACCTTAGCATCCTTCAGTTCTCATGCCGTGTATGTTTATTGATTCCTGTGAGTATGAAGTCAAACTGGACCATGACCCCATTAGAGCCCTGTTAGAGGTCTGCTGAGGGAGCAGCACAGTCTCTTTGTCCAGATGCAGAGATGATTTCATGGCTAACGCAGCAGAGGCCTGAAGCTGGAGAGTTGATACAGACCTGTTGAAGTTCATCTTTAAAATATCACCATGAAGTGTGCGTCACCTGCTTGGTCACATGATCTGATTCAGAAACTGATCTGAGCCCAAACGGCCTCAAAGTTCTGCAGCTTTGTGCAGTTTTCTCCAGTTTGTATTTGACTAAGACAAGGGTGTTCAACCTATGGCTCCTTGTAGCTTTAAAAAATATAATTGATATTATTGATGATTAAAGACACTGACACTAAATAAAATCCTGTGTTAACATTTAGTTGAACTAAATCTTCATCCCATCTGTCAATAAAGCCTGCCACCGCTCTACTTCACCTCCTACAACATCAACAGCCCACCAACTTTCCATGCACCTGTGGCTAACCTCAAGTTTTACAGCCCTGGGAAGATAACTACAACTACAAAAAGACTCATCTGGAAGAAAATACTGATTTTAATTCAGTGAGGATGGATTCATTTAACTGACAACGTGCTGGATTAATGTAGATGCTTGATACGTGGCAAGGCAAGAAACAAACAGAAATTTGGACATTTTTAAAGTTTTGAAATTTCAACAATCTGAAACATTTGATTTTTTTTCAACTTTTTTATTATTTTTTTTTTAAGTGTAAAATATTTTGCAACTTCATGAAATTTCAAATTCTTTTTAAATATTTGATTTTTTAATTTTGCAAATTTATTAAATTTCTTTTTTATTTTTCATTTTTTTTTCTTTTTTTTTTCTTTTTTTTTTTTCATTTTTTTGCATTTCAATATTTTAACTAATATTTGCAAATATCACATGTACTATTGTATAAATTAAAAAAACGTAACTTTTTACCATCTCAACGTTTTTTTTTTTAATTGTTTAACAAAATGATATTTTTTTTGCAACTTTCTGAAATTTCAAATTCTTGTAATTATTATAATTAAAAAAACGTTTTTGCAAATTTGTTAAATTTATTTTTTATTTCTTTAATTTTTTTTGAAATTTTTACATTTCAATTTCTTAATTAATATTTGCATTTTTTATTAAATAAAAAAATGAAGGCATCACATGAACAATTTTATAAATTAAAAAAAAAATATCTGAACTTGTATAGATCATTTTTCACCGGATTTCAACTATGTGTTGAATTTTATACACTGTAGTCTTTATTGTGAAGATAAAGTAGATTTTGTGGCTCCTGAATGACTTTAATCCAGGTGAGCTGAGTTCAAACTTTTGGTTAGCAGCTCCACGCAGCGCTGTGCTGCGCACTCTCATCCTGACGGCGCTAAATCACACTCAGAGTTTTTTTTTTCTTGACAGATATTATTATTATTATTATTATTTTTATGCCTTTATTTACTTTATTAAATGATGTTGCACAGATTGCAGTTTGTACCACCCTCACCTTCGGCAGCAAGGGAGTAGAAGCAGCTTTTTTTGGACTAAAAAAAGAAACACGGTGGTGATTAAATTGACCATGTTTGATGCAACCTGTATTTATAATTAAAACAGTTATAATAAAGGGTTACAAACAGCCTGAATGCAAAGATATATCATTTCACCGTCATCAGGAAGTGGAGCTTTTGGATTAATCGCTGAAGATTTTAAGCACAAAGACACTTGAGACTCTGCAGGCAGTTAGCGCTGATGTTAGCGCTAATGTTGCATTTGGTGTTATTTTTCAGTCAGGCTCATTTTGCTCCAAATTAATCGATTAAAGCGTAAGGAAATGCATGCAAACAGCATGTTATCTGCATGGAAACACAGTTTTTTGTAGATTTAACCCTTTACACAAGCTGTGAATCAGTGTATACGGCCCATTTTCACAGGTTTAGTGAGCACAAAACTCATGCTAGGTCTGCTGTGCACGTCATAATGAATAAACAGTTCATTGCAGTGATTACTTTAGTGAATTTTTGACAGGAGGCTGACTTTTACACAAACTATCTTCGTATTTTACCATTATACTTAACACTACTGCTCATAACTGTTTTTTTTTATGTAGAAATGTTTGATAAAGCAGCTCAAAGTCCTGTTAGAGGACGTCATAGAGGCTGTGATCTGACTCAGGCCTCATGGTTTCAGCTCAGGGTGAGGAAAAAAATCAGATTTGTGTCTGAATGAAAAGCTTCAACGTGAAACTGTGATGGAAATAAGACAGGAGCTCCAGGTTATCGTCCTCTTTATGGGACCAGTCCTCTAAAGTCTGAGTGATCCAGATCTGAGTGATAAATCCTGAAGACAGAGGCTGAAAGGACCTGAGCGCTGCAAGATAACAACACTGAAGAGGAACCTCAGGATGAAAGGATGAAATCTAAAGAAAGAAGAGTAAACTGGTAGAAAAAGATGAGCTTCATCCTCCTCTTCTTTCAGCCGTCTTGTCGTCAGAGCGCCGTCACCGCCACCGCCGTCGCCTGCCAGACGTGCTGTAACATCAGTGTTAGGAAACGGTCCTCTCTCTGGTGTGAGGCTGCAATGACAACGTCTGCCATGTTTCACTCTGATCTCTCCATCAGTGTGAATAAGTGTAGCGCCCAGCTTCCTCACACTGTCACTCACTCCTCTGGGGACACACACACACACACACACACACACACACACATGCACGCGCGGCGTCTTATTATCCCTGCCAAGATGGACGCCTTCAAATGGAAATCCTGCACAGGAAAACACTCTCTGAACATGCATACATTGTGTCTTGTATATATTTGTGTGTGTGCACAGATTATGCAGACACACTTTGCAGCCTGCAGAGAAACAAATGGACACACATAGCCGTGCAGCTCTGATAATAACTGAGTGTGAATGTGTGTGTTTTACAGATCAGTGGGTTCAGGCTGGAAAAAACAGACAGATGTGACAGAAAGAGCCAGAGTCCTGCGTACACATGTGTGTGTGTGTGTGTGTGTGTTCATTTATTTTATTTAAGTGTGTGCAACTAGTATTCACTGCCTGTGTTTGTGTGTGTGTGTGCAGGAGTGTGTGAGCTGACCTGTGGTGCAGCCGTGCAGCACAAGCCGACTACCTTTGTTAGATCCCGCTGTCTGTCGTGTCACATCAAAACAGCTCATTATCTCCTCCTCTGTCGTTGGATTCAGGCTGTTCTTTTTTTACGATTAACCTGCTCAATATGCTCCTCTCCGTCTGACTCACTCTGCTTTCTGCCCACTCTGTCATCAGCAGCTCAGGCAGTGTTGGGTAACAACTTCCTGCTTCTGGTTTGAAGCGTTATTTCAATTACAGATGTCTCGTCCTGAGGAGGACGGGACAAGAAAGCGCAGTGCTCCAGTTTTTTTGCTTCTTCCTTTCATAATCTGTCAGGTGAGGAAGACCTGTGCAGGGAGTAATCTTCATCAACCCTTCAGCTGCCTCTCAGGCAGAGGAGGAGCACATGGTGTTGGTGGAAATGTGGGAGAGATTCAGGTTAAATTTTTAAGGTCATCATCGTTTTTCTTTGGCAACAGAAACATTATGTTACCACATTTACGGCTCATAATCTTACAGAAAACTATATTAATGAGTCTCCAGCCTTCTCTTAATATGATGATCACATTCACAGTTTTATCAACAAACTCATGTGCACTTTGAACGATGCTGCAACAGTCCTTTCCTAAAACCACCACGTTGCATCAAGTGTAAACAAACGTACCAAGGGTGCAAACTTTTCCACAGTGAGGTAGAGACCTGAACATGCTCTGAAGCCACTGGTCGCTGCTCACGATGCGTTGAATATATAAACACATCTTAAAATGCAAAGCTGATGCAGAAGTGTTAAAGCTGCAGTTCCTCGAGCGTCCACTAGGAGCTGTCTGCAGAAGCACCAGAAACCACATTCACACCCATTCAAAAAATTGGATCTGTACAACACAGATGAACCTTTTTTAATTATCAAACTAACATTGTTTTGTCCATATAGGGGCAATAAATAGATATAAATTCATTTTTGAAAATTTCAAATTTCTTGAATTTCTGTATTTTTTTTGAAAATATTTAAATTGTTTTTTTTTAACTTTCAAAATTTTTATAATTTTTGAAAATTTTACAATTTCTTGAATTACATTTTCCCCAACTAATGAAAATTAAGCAAATTTTAGAAAATTTCAATTGTTTGAAATTATTGCACATTTATTAAATTTCATTTGATTGAAAAATGCTGAAATTTTTTTAATTATATATTTTTTGAAAATTTTGCAAACTTTTGAAATTACATTTTCGTTTGCCAATTTATGAAAAATAAGCAAATTTTTGAAATTTTCAAATGTTTTAAATTTTTTGAAATTTTCAAATGTTTGCACAATTTTTTAATTCATTTGATTAAAAAAATGTTGCAAATTTAAAAACTTTTTTTTTTGAAAATTTTGCAAATGTTTGAAATTGCAAATTTTAGCCAATAAATGAAATTGAAGCAAATTTTTTTGAAATTCTCAAATGTTTGAAATTGTTGCATATTTTTCAAATTTAATTTGTTTGAAAAATGTTGCAAGTTTTTGAAATTTCTTTTTTTTAAAATACTGCAACTTATTCATGTTTTATAAATTTTTTGCTAATTTTTTTTTTAACTCATGTTAAAAACCTCAAATTTTTATTTTTTTACATTTGCAAATTTTTCAAAAATAAACACTTAAGCGTCACATGTATAATTTTATAAACACAAAATATTTTTTAAAGATTTTTAAAAAAATTATGTTTAGAGTTTTATACACTTTTTAGTCTTTTTTGTGAAGATTAAGTAGATTTTGTGGCTCCTGAATGACTTTAATAAAGATGAGCTGAGGCTCGATTGCTCCTATGAAACTAAAGGTTGCAGACCCCTGGTCTAATTGAATAATACAAAGTGTCTCAGTCAAAAGCAGGAAGTCAGTGCCTTTAACAGGAAGATGATGTAATGACAGTGAATGAACAGACAGCTGGATGTTATTGCACATATTGGACTAATAAGTTAACTATTGCTCCCATTATGATGAAACTGAAGAAATAACCACTAAGATACTCCACTAAGGATTGGCTGTGTTGTTACTACACTCAGTATTTTGAGTCTGCTCTGATTGTTTCATGTCTTTCCTGTAGAAGGGGGAGGAGTTTAAGGCATGATGGCCACAGGTGGGGGGAAAGGACGACCTGTGGCGTTGTGTTTTTTCTCTGGATGTGAACTTGAACGTTGTGTTTATGGATGTTCTGCTAGATTAGAAGAATCCTGTTTCTATAAGTTATAGAAATAAAGTGAACAGATTTCCCATGAGTCAGCTGACAGGAACCAGGATGACTGGTGTTAATCTGAGGCTCTGATCTGGACTGTGCTGGTCCAGACTGGACCTGTTCCTCAGAGGCCCACTGTAGCTGAAGTCCAGACCTCTTAATTACACCAGGAGTCCAACAGGAAATCAAAATGACTCCAAACAGGAAATTCATGTTACTGTGTGAGCCTGGCTGTGTCAGCAGTGATCACTCTCTCCTCATTAGTGTGTTATTTCACCTCACACACACACACACTCACACACACTGCACCTGTAGACTGTGGGGGCCAGGTGTCCGCTGAATGGATCGCTCTCTCTATGCTCCATTTCAGCCAACAGATGTGTTTGAAGGGAAGTCCACGGAGCAGAGACTTCCTGTGTGAGGATGTGTGGGCGTTTCTTCAGGTTTCACCTCCTCTGCCTTCCCTCCATCTTCATCATCATCATCATCACCATCATGTTCACTGAAGTCTAATTAACGACGGATATTTTCTCTCAGCTGATGATGCAGGAAGATTTAGGTAATCCTTGTTTTTACTCTCCGAGCACAACTTTTTTGAGGTTGGCTGAAGCTGAAACCTCCTCCTCCTCCTCCTCCTCCTCTTCCTCCATATGAAGGATGGATGCTCTCCTCCCTTCTCCCCTCCATATGAAAGAGTAACGCGGCGGAGCACGTGGAAGGTGATCACCCTTTTGTTTAGTCTGAGCTCCATCACAGGCTCTGTCAGGCCCAACAGACGAGCAGACAGAGCCGTGACAGGCCCGCTAATCTGACAGCTCCTCCACATCACAAAGCAAAGAGCAGCCATCACATCAAAGTGGCGCCAGAGAGGCCCGGGCGTGTGAGGGATTGACGCCGCTCCTTTGCTCTGCCATCTCTGCTGGTGTCTTCATAGAGCCCCTGACACGCTGCGCTCCAGGAACCTTCAGAGGACGGATCCAGGTGGCAAAGGGGGGAGGCCTGAGTGGAGGGACTCCCCTCTGGCTGAGCGCTGAGGATGGGAACCTTCCTGCAGGATGAGTGTGTGAAACGCTCAGAGGACATGACAGGCTGCTTAAACGCATTTGTGTTTGTGTGTTTGTGTTGTTGACGGGGCTGTTCTTGAAGGAGGTGGGGGTCATACGGTGGGGTGGCTTTTCTCTCTGTGTGGCTTTGGTTATGAAGGAAGAGACGATGGAGGAGATATGACGGCTAGAGGAGTCAGGATCATCCAAACAGATGTTTTCCTCTCGTGTTTGAAGGCCGAACTGCTGCACAAAGACACTTAAATAGAAATTTAACATCATATTTAAGAAGATCAAACTTCACACATTATCTCAAACATGAGATACCATTGTCTTTATTATCATTTTTTTCACTTTTTAATTAATTTTTTTTTATTTCAGTTTTTTTTTTTTTTTTTTTTTACTTTTTTCAAATTAGGAAAATATTAAATTTTTAAAAAATTTTTGCAAATTTTTACAACTTATAATTATTTTGAAACTCATCAAATTTTTTAAATCATTTTTTTTTACTTTTTTTTTTTTTTGCCAATTTATGAAATCAAGGCATTTTTTTTTTAATTAAAAAAATTAAGAAATGAATAAATTTATGCAATTTTTGAAACCCCCTGAAAATTGGAATTTTTTGCAAATTTAAGCATGTTATTTAGATTTTAGTGTTTTGAAAACTTTTTCAAATTTTTGAATTTCAAAATATTTTTAAAAAAATGTTGCAACTTTTCCAGATTTTTTAAAACTTTTTTTTGACTTGTGAATTGTGTGACATTACTCTTTCCATTTTTTCTTTTATAATATTTATTAGAATAACAAAAAAATAAGACATCTCATGGCTGCTATGAAGGTGAAGGTTGGAGACCCCTGCATCACACTTTTGCACATCTGAATGAATCTTCACCATGTTTGATTTTGCAGCTCAAATCTCCTGAAGACGCCTGTTTGGAGATTGTTTGCAGATTGTTTGGAGATTGTTGGGGCTGCAGTAGTTTTATCAGTCCATACCTTTCCGTCAAACCCAAACGTTCCCTCTCAGCTTCTCTAACTTCTGCTGTAGTTCCTGTGGGACTCTGGGACATGTCACAGAGCGGGGTCACACACACTGTATGTGGGTCACATGTGATCTTCCTGATCCAGATGGTTCAGCAGATGCAGAGCTGCCAGTCGTCTGACAGCGTGTGCAGACCCTACCTGCATACGAAGTGCACACATTAAAACAGAGAGCGGCGACGGTGTTAACCACAACATTTAAGCCTCAGTCAGGTTGGTAAGCGTTGGCTGGGACGCCATGGAGCGCCAACACCTCTCAGGCTGCTGGAAAGCTGCGTCTCTGCAGTGTTTAGAGAAAGAGCTGCAGCCTGGGCGAGGTTTGGGAGCGCGGTGAGGTAATGGTGTTGTAGCGCTCTGAAGTGCCCTGAGTCCATCTAATAATGTAAAACAACACTAATTTGAGCGAGCCGCTTCATCTCTGCATGTTAATCAATAAACTCATTACCTGCGGTGCTTAGTGAAGGATTCCCTGATGCCTGCTCACTGATGTCGACTGGAAAAAAGAGGGAGAGGGGGGAGGAGCGGGGGAGGTGGGGGGAGAGGTTGATTATAATTACAGATTTTAGCAGCCTGTGCCTTAGCATAACCTGCTCATTACTGTAAGTGAGTGTGTGTGAGTGTGTGTGTGTGTCGGCCTCACACTCTCCACACAGGCCCATAGCCACGGAGCTCCCCAGCTTCCCCTCCTGCTGCACGACGCCAAGAACAGCCGACACAAGTGGCCCATTTAAAATATAAACACACCAAAACCTGTTATTTCAATTGACCTCCGTCACATCAAGCTGTCAATGATCTCAGCTCTGTACTCGCAGTCGCCTTCTCCTCCTTTTTCTCCAAGGCAGGCTGCATGGTAATGAGCATTTGGTGGAGGAAAGGTGAGGCAGAGACACAGGGAAATGATATGCCAGGGCGTTTAGCCTAGCAGTGTTTCTGGTGGAGGTAAGACAGCCAGCAGCGTTTATGGAAATGGACGCAGCTGAGGGAGCCGCTGTGGCTGCTGCTGCTGCTGTTTCCCCCTAAAAGTCCCAACAGCAGAGCGGTGGAAAGAGCTCTGACAGATCTGGCTTTTCTTTGTTAGAGGAGATAAGTAAACTTTCATTTTAGGCTTAATTTGGAATTTCTTTTGTCATTAAATTTGGGGAATCTTCTCTAAACCTGACACGACTCACTCATACAGTGATGACTCACTTTGAAAGGTTGGACGCTCTGTGGCGTTCAGGGATTATCGATAGAGCGTCTCATTGAAAGTTTTCATGGAAACTTGTCAGACTAAGACTTTTATTTCTGCTGTAGAGATCTGTGTATTGTACATGCGTCTAAAGCTGCTTTCTAGGCGTCTGAATTTGGGTCTAATCATAGTTCTGGGAATGTTTCTGATTGGTGGAGCTCCCAGCTGTGACGGACTTGGTTTAGTACCACGCAAACAAAGGTCGTCTTTGAGCCTGGAGTGACATCTGGGGACGTACACGACAACGTTTGACCCAAAAAGCTCAGTGAAAAAAATCTGTGTCTGAAAATGCTGCAGTATGCATGCCAGGCCTGTAGGTGGCGATATAACTGTAGAGACACACCCACCACCAGTGACCCGGATGTGAAATAAAGCTCCGTCAAAACCTTAGACTGTAAAAAAAATTGGATGTCATCAGTCTCCAAGTGAAAAACTGCTCCCCCTGGTGGCTGGCTGCAGTAGAGGTCAGAAAATCCATCTCCCCAGTCATTCCAGATGGGCTGTGGTCAAACTTAGAAAAATTAATACACCTGGTAGAAATGTTTCTCACGTCTGATTGTTGTGGTGATTTTAAGATATAATGTGGCTGCCATGTCTTCAAGTCCTCTTTTTTTCTGAAAAGTTTTGTTTTGATTAGTTACTAGAAGTTAAAAATGAGGCTTTTACATCACATGAAACACTGGCCACGTTTACATGGACCTAAATATTCCGCTTGCATTCGGTTTGTTTGCTCAAACGGAAAGAATTTAACCTTCCCCAAACATTGAGGTTTCATGTATCCACTCAAACAGAAAGTTGTCAGGGTTCGTTATTTCAGCGCATGCTCAGATATGACGTAAGACGCAACTAGAGAAGTTCCTCAACTTTAAAAATGGCGGCGATGAGTCAGCACTGGACTGCTGCGGAAAGTTTGTTTTTGATCCAAACTTTGAAAGAAATGAACATAATTTCAAGACTGGACGGACGACAAACTCGCAATACAGAGTATTGCAACACCGTGATAAACAAACTGTCGTCCTCCAGCTTTGATAAATCTTGCGATGTTTACGTTTTTCTGCACATGTCCCATTGACTATTCTGTTTGATTATAGCGGCGCATGTAGACCAGAGATTGGAATATTTCTTTCCATGTAAACTATTGTGTTCGGAAAAGTCAATCGGAAAGATTACATTCAGAAAGACGAAAAACTTTTCATGTAACCGCTACTGATTGACAGCTGATGTTCTTGTGTATTTCTTACAGGGATTGTAAAATATGTCGGGAGGTAGAGCCAAGAAGAGATTAGACTCTTTAAAGAAAAAAAAATGTTATTTTGTCACCTGGTGATCCTCCATGCTAACAGGCTAACTGCTGAGCCACGTAGCTCGTCTGCCTTCATGTTGTCTTACTGCCCTCTAGTGGTCGGGTGGTGTTTTGCATAATCTACCTGTGTCTTCGGCCTTGCAGTCAGACAAACAGCGGACCACAGGAACAATTCACTCCCTGGACTCTCTGGTCCAAATGCAGCATTCGTGGTTTCTGGTGTTGCTGCAGCCAGCCCCTAGTGGACACTGAAGGAACTGCAGGTTTTGACACTTATGCATCGGCTTCTAATTCAAACATTTCAAAGTGTCTGAGATTATTTTTTTGTTATGATTTGGCGCTAAATGAACGACAACTTGACGATTTCTTCTTCCACTTTTTTCCATAAAATCTTAGATCGTCCTTTAAGTGTTGTCGCCTTATAAACACTGGTTTGTTCAGTGTTTGGCTGCTGCTGTCTGAGCGTTTAAATTACAAACAGGAAGGATCTGGAAAAATCCTCAGTCAGTTTTTTGCTACTTTGGGAAGAAACGATAATAAAAGCTTCATTTTGCTCCTGAAAAGCAGGAAATCTCCTGTTTGCTCGCACCCAGCTGCAGCGATGACAGTCCTCAGATTTTGTATCTTCTGTCACATTTGTGAGTGTGTGTGTGTTTGTGTGTGTTTGCTGCAGATCGTCAGCGGTTTGTTGATCATTATTTTTGTCAGAGTCGTGCCGTGGTGGATCTCGCAGGCTTCCCTGGCCTGCTCCTGGCTTGTGATTAGGAGATGAGAGGTGTTTATGATTGACTGAGCCATCCGCTGTCACTGTACACAAGCATTAGCATAACTCTGCCAGCCGTCACTCTTCATCGGCTCGCTGTACGCACACGCGTCCTGGAGAAGATTGAAACCAGTAATTATGAATAAAAACCTCCTCTTCCTGCTTTCTATCAGAACTCGTGTCGTTTACGGCGCCATGACTCGAGCTCCAGTGTCCGGCCTCATTTTGTGATGCGCGTGTGACACTGAGTCGGTCGGACGTGAGGCTTCACTCTGAATCTTTCCGCGGGACAGGTAGCAGCATTGAAGTGTTGTTGGCAGAGGCGTGCGGCTGTGAGATTAGTTGATTGGAAAATGTAACGTCACAGCCGCTTTTCGCCGTAATAATAAATGTTTTGTGTGTGCAGCAGAGGAGCGTTCATTTCCAGCTCTTTGCTCTTTGTTTACCACTGTCAGCCTGTGAATAAAAGCCAAGGTAAATGGAGGTAATGGAATCTATATCTGCATTTCAGCTCACTTTGAGGTTTTAATGGTGCTCCGTAGTCTCATTCCAAATCCATTAATATTCTGTTTAATACGGCTAAACGCTGCTAACTGTTTTTAACACTGGGAGACAGTCTGTGGGCCGTCTCTGTTTGTGCTGCCAACACATCCACAACATCAGGTCGATGGATAGAGAGGCCGTAAGCGAGTGTGACAGCCAGTTTACAGGCGGTTTAAAGCTGCATTACGTCTGTAAACAGCAGGATCCAAACTCACTCAGCTGCTGCGTCGGCTTTGTACAGTCAGGCCAAATGAATGAGTTACTGAGTTTAATAAATTACCAAAGATTCAACTTTTAACTCTTCATGAAACATCAGCAGATATTTAAAGTCAGAGGGTTTAAATGTAAACTGCTATCACTTTTTTTAAAGTTACATTTACGTAAATTATCCTCTAAAGCTGGTTTCTGTCACTGAGCTTTATGTTGGGATAAATCCACAGAGCATTTATTTCTATACCCTCCATTTTAGCAACTTTTAGCTCATTGTTTTGGTTTTAAAAGTGAGCAAACATTGGGTTTTTGATTGAAAATAAAAAACTAAGCAACTGAAATATCTGCTCCTAGATTTAACTCTGCTTCTTTGATGAGTTGAACAGATTAAAAAACTTCCTCGGACGAGAGTTGTCAAACCTGCTTTCAACATTTAGTGTACCATAACATAATGAAACATAATTTAATGTATTGTAATGTTACCTAAGCAACAAAAAGTAAGTAATAAATTGTTGTAAATCAAAGTAACATAACCTAATGCAGCATAAAGTTAAGTAAATTAACAAAATGTAAAGTAATACTGATGTAACATAATGTGATGGACATAACGTGACCTAATGTTGCTCATTTAAAGTAAAGTAATGTTACACATCGTATTGTAAAGTTACATACAAAGTGTCAAGTACATAATAAAACCAGCAGCCCTTCCTCTCAGACCCTCTGAGATTGGTACCGGGCCATACACAAAAAATACTCAACTTTCATTATTTCAGTTTGTTATATTGTCTGATTCTGATTCTGAACGATGCTTTATTTTGGAAAATTACCGTATTCTCTCTGTGATACCTGTATATGACTCATTCTTGACGCCAAACCCCCCAAGCTAGCAAAACGGACAAAAAAACAAACAAAAACAATCTTTGGAAAGTTTCTTTAGGCAGGGTTAAAGAGCCAATATGGAGACAGAAAAGCAGCCGGTCCGTGAAAATATTGTGTGGGGACCACTGCTCTACAGGCTACATCTCATTCTACTCGTTTATATCAATGACAGACAGCTTTGTCTCTATACTGTTAAAACACATTTCCCTCTGTCACCTCTGAGTTTTATTTCTTATTTGCACATTTTCTACACTCAGCTGACATGTTTAACTTAATGTTGTATTTAGTTCTCATTTCAAAACCAGTAGGTATGTTAATTTCAATCTTTGTTTATATTTCTCTCATGATCTTACTTGCTATATTTTGAGTGCTTATTTCTTTTTCTACTGGCTCTGATAATATTTGCTGCTGTAACACCATAGTTTCCCAGTTCGGGATCAATGAAGTAATTCTATTCTATTCTAGTCTATTCTATTCTATTCTATTCTATTCTAGTCTATAACATGACATAGCTTAAGGTGACAGAACATGACCTAATGTAACATAACATAAAGTAGCCATAATGTGACATGACGTAGCCTACTTGAAAGTAACATAATTAGCTAATGTAATGTAGCCTAATGTAGCATACCATAAAGTAACAGCACTGTGGAAGATAGAGTAACAGTACTGTGATGTTAAGTAAAATACGTAAAGTAGCCCATTGTAATGTAAAGTAACATATGTTACCTGTGCTGACTTTAGGGCAGTTTCAGTTTGGTTTGGAAACGTGTGCCAGAGAGACTCCTAAGGATGGGTACCAAACTAGGTACTTTTATAGATACCGACCAAATTCTGTCAAAAGTACTGGATACCAATTCATGGAAAATCAAAAGGTTCCATGTTTAGGTACCTAAATGCATCTTTGTGACTATGAGGGAGTGGAAGAGTGGGCGATTTACCATGCTGGACATGAACACAGCATTAGAAGTTTATATACTGAAGAATAAATATGTTAAATTTGCTTTTTAAAAATATTTTATTATAAAACAAATTCATATTTTTTACCACATAAATACAAAAAAGTACCAAAAATCAGTACCGTTGAGTACCGGTACCGATTGCCAGGTATCTCCTCTGTTTTTGTTTGTGTTTTGGTTTTCTAAAGTTGTGTCGTAGTGAGCGCTCTTGATGCACTGTGTTTTATAGACGATCTCTGACGTATCCATTAGCCCGTTAGCTTGTTTTTATGTTTTTGCTCAGATCTACAAGTGCTGAGCTTTCCCACATATTTCTGTTTTGGGTTGTTTGTCTTTTCGTCACGTTTGAGCCTTGGAGGCCCTTTGGTTTTTTTTTCAGCAGAGGATTTAACCCGATCCAGTTGTTTGATTTGATCCGTATCTTCTGTTATCCGTTTTCTTTTTCACTTGTTTGCCAACATCTTCACCACCACCTGCTGAACCCTCTCGAATCGTCTTTGTGTTAGAAACTCCCACGAGTGAAATTCTCCTCCAGTCAGTGAGCCATCTCTGGGCCAGGTTTCCATGAAGACGTGAAAAGTTTGATCCGTGTCGTGGGGAGCGCTCTCCGTCCTTGCCCCTGATTTGTGTCTCTTCCAGCCTGGGCTGCGCTCACTGGTTTCTGGGCAGAGGAAGCTGGCACTGTGGGGACATCTGGACTCGAGAGGGGAGCGTCCGTACAGGCGAACTACAGGGACAGCCGTGCCAGAGACACAGGCCCCCAGATCTGACGCCAGTGTTATGTTAATTTGATTTGTTAATTCGGTGGCCCTATTTGAGGGAAATCTGCCACCAACACCTGCCACGGTTTCCAAAGGCAAGGACGCAGATCCGCTCTGACACCGGCTTCATTAAATAAACAAACCAGGTCCCCCATAACAGCATTTGGTGGAAGGCACCATCAATTCTTATACATTTAGATCAGAGCGATGAGAGGTGACACGGAGGAGACTCACAGGGTGAAGCTGTGTGTGAGGATTCGTGTGTGTGTGTGTGTGTGTGTCTACGCCCGTCTCTTTGTGTGCCACGTTATTTGCGAATGAGAGCTGGAGGAAGAATGAAAATACACTTGGCGCGTTTACACTCCGTCTTTCAGCTCCTCCGCCAGAGAAAGATGGCGACTGATGTATTTTTCAGGCGTAGTTCCACAATCAAAGAGGCTCTTGTGGCCTTTCTGATGCGTCATGTAAATTTTATAAAGCGTGGAGCCGAGCAGAGTCAGAGAGAGCAACTGCAGCTCTGGAAAGCCTAATGTCTGTTTGCCTTTAACTCTGACGGGCTGTCTTTGCTCCTGTCTATCCCACTTCCCCTCCACTTATCCCTCCTCTGCGGATCAAGGCCGGTCAAGGAGCGTCTCACCACAGGGCCTGATGTCAGACAGAACGCGTGGACGTGCGTGGATGTCAGAGCGCTCGCCGGTTCTCTGGGAAAGGAGGAAAAAAAAAGGAGGAAGTGAGGTGTGAGGAGATAAAGATGTGGGGTTTAAGCGTTATTCAGCGTGTTGGTGTTTCCGTTCACGTCCGTGTTGACGTGTTTACGCCTCTCCTCTCCGTAAGCGTGTTGGACGGAGGATCCAGGCCTTCACATATTTTCCTCAGCTGCAGTTCTGGCAGGTCCTCAGCCTACTGTGTGCTTTTCTAATGATTCAATTGGCCCAATGAGCATATGCTCTCCCCGGCATCATAAACTTCAATTAGATGTGCTGTAATGTGATTTGAGAGTGTTTCTGTGTGTGAAAGGAAAGCTTCGCTGGAAGGAAACGGAGACAGAGACACGGTTTGGCCATCGCGTTGGAGGTTTTTGAAATGTTTCAGGATCTCCGCTCAAATGTTTCCATCGTCCGACAAATCAGAGACGGCAAAGTGTCCCAGCTGTGTGTGAGGCTGCCAGCTTCCCTCCCAGTTTAACCAGTTAAACTGAAAGTCAACAGTTCAGAGCTGCAGCACCTCGCGCTCTCAGCTGCCGCGTCGCCCCGCCTCCCCGCGATGTTTACTGCTAAATATTGATAGACATCTGGAGCGCCATTCATCCAACGTCAAACTTCAACGTGCCAGGGAAGTTGGCCCAGCCCTCCAGTCACACACACACACACACACAGATGCAGACACACACACATGTTCACAAAGGCACCTGGAGTTTAGCATCCATGGAGAATCAGAGGCGGTGAAATCCTGGAAGAAGAGGAGGCTGCTTTCTGAAAACGCAGTGTTTGGCTAAAAACGTTAAAGAAGGTTTTTATTTTTAGTCTTTCTTTTGTCCCTCTGATGTCCCCGTAGAATCTTTACATGATGTACAGCTGAAAACAAATCTCCGCATTTTACAGCGTTTCTACTGACTAATCCTGGAACAGATCCCCAAATAACGAGACCCTTCTGTTTGGAGGGTGACCAGGTGCCTACAAGCCACATGTGGGACAAGGAGTGTGTTTGTGCGGGACAATGTGGGGCATGTTACTACAACGCTAAAACATAGACTAAAATTTAAATTAATGTCCATCTAAGCCTGAAACATTAATATCTCTAATGAGACCAAGCTTATAATAATACAAATATCAACAATTTGACTTGGTTGCACACAGTATGCACTTTTGTGTTTTGTTTTTGTTTTCTTTTCTCCCTTCAATGAAATTTTTCCTCTTCAAAAGACAAGGAAATGCATTTGTCACAGGAAAATGATACTCAAAGAAATATCAATTAATTAATTGACTTGTCACAGCTCTTAAAGGTCAACTAGTCTGTGTGTGACAACATTTTAACTTTCTGCGGGAGCTGTTTCTGTACGTTTGACATCATGATGTGTGTCCCTTAGCATCATACTCGACTCCATCGATCCTTAAACATTTACTGTGAATCTCCCTGCTCTGGTTTCCGCCTTAAATAAACATGTTAGCAGCTCCTTCACCCCGACATTTCATGTTTCTCGACCAAAATCTGCAGTTTGGTGTCTGAGGCTTTTACCTTTCTATTTCGTGTCAGTTGGCGATGGGAAGGAGGACGCAGGTTACAGGTCGACAAACTCCTGACGCCACATGTAGGATTGACTTACAGTGGACAAATGTAATGGCAATAGTCCTCTTTCAGCTTTTGGATGAAAATCATGATTTCAGAAAAGCCGCACTTTGGAGACTTGAGCGAACGCAGATCAAATGCGGGACGTCTGGTCACCCTACCTGTTCGGGGTGCCAGACCAAACTGATCCTGGAAGGTGGAGCTACAACACTGCAGACTGCTGATTGGAGGAAAGAATGGTCACTTCCTGTGTGACAGCGGCTGCATTTCTCCTGGAGGCTCACAGACTTCTCTGAAACAAAGCTTGATTGTTCTTTGTATCAAAGAGCTACATGTCAATCACAGAGAGGATGAAATGCTGCATGTCTTCATCGTTGGTCTTTGTTTACTGTGTCGCGTTTTTCTTCTTCGTTGGATTTATTAGCGGGGTACAATGTGTCGCACTGCTATGGCGTCACGCTATTATGTAGCTGATGCGGCTATCAGCATCCATCTACCATGACGGGGCTCGGTCAGCTGTGGAAACGCAAACAGGACTAGAGCTGCACGATTTGGGGAAAAGGTGCGATTTGCGATTAGGTGGACAATATTGCGATTGCGATTGTGCTTACAATTTAATAAAAAAAGTTGTGTCATGATGAGTCTACAGGCTTGCTTGGTTATCATGGAGAAAAATCTGAATTGCATGTGCTGACATTGCGATTGCGATTGCGATTGCGATAATCGTGCAGCCCTAAACAGGACCAGACTGAATCAACCCAGACCGCTTGGTGGAAACAGGCTTTAGTTTTAGCTGCTGTCTCTTTAAGGCTCCCCACTCCAAAACGTCCCTTCACTCTGATTGGTCATTCCTTTTGGAGGCCTGTCAGGGGCGGAGCTACAGGTAGACCTTAGTGTTAGAGGCCCACACCTCCTGCATGTTATGAAAGAGAGGATTTTGTGAGGATGTAGTGTTTGCATGTTTTGTTTCGTGCAGGTCTGACATCTTGTGCACAAAAATTACATCCTGAAGAATCCTCTCTGTTGGCGGGCATTGTGCAAACTCTCTCACGTATCAATCTATCCAACCCACATCAGTCGGTCTCCAGAAACACGTGCTCCCTGTCTGACCGAGCAGACAATAGATCCTGGATCCCGTCTTTTGTCTGGTCCCGGCTAACCAAAGCTCCAGTCCTGTGGAGGAAAAGACCCGATGTCTGATGGAAACGGTGTAGAAATGCGCCGGCGGGATGAGCAGAGCTTCAGCAGTTGTGTTTTCACCACAAGCCTCTCGACGTCGGAGGGAGATGCTCGTACAGGGTCAGATTGGAAACATGTGTTGTGTGAGCACCGTGGAGAGAACGATCCTCCGTCTTATTAGTGGGAACTCAGAGTACACTACACTGGGGTTTACTAGACACACAAAAGAAGGAGATACTGCAGGAGAAAAAAACAAGGCTCTTTTGTCTTTTCTTAATTATTCATGCCCGGGAGGGATGCTCTCCTTCCTTTGTTTCTGTCAGCTGACACATGTACAGGTATGATGGTGCAGGCTCTGTGTGTTTCTCTTCGCCTGTCTGTGTTTTTCTAATTGCACAGAAACACCAGTTTAATGCGTGACTCTCTCTTTGTCTGCCTGTGTGTGTGTGTGAATGTGTGTGTTTGCACGGCGTGTCCATCAGCGTCTGCGCTCACGGGCAAACCGAAGCAGCAGCTTTTCTCCTCGGTCCAGAATCAAAGTGAGGCAGGAAGCGTAACAATGAGCCCAGCAGTTTGAGCTGATGGGCTCTTTAAATCCACCACAGACAACAGCAGCTCGGCGACGACCCTGCCCCGCGCTCTAATCGCTTCAAATGAAGTCATGAAGGAAACGTGGCACAGCCAGCCTGAGCTCTCCTGTTCGGAAGGTGCAGCAGCACTTGTTTGTGCAGAATGTCTGGCAATTAAAAATAATTGGGAAGCAGGTTTGCCCGCGAATCTTCCAAGAGTGCCAGTTATGATCTAATGAAGCTTCATTAGGCATGCTGAAAGCTGAGAGCGCCGTATGACAACGGCAATTAGCCAGGATCATAGGCAAAAAATAATCATTAAAAAATACCTCGGCCAAGATTAGCTTTTCACTTAATGACCAATTCATTAGCTAATTGATTTCTTATTAGTTACAGGCAGAGACGACTGTTTGGGGTACTGGTGCCGGTAATTAACAGCATTTACGCCATTAGTCAATCGACTAATTTTCCAGGAAAACAACTTTAGAGGGGAGCATAGCTGGAGGCTGAGGGCCATTTGCTTTCTGCTCCTCTGCTGTGTTATCTCTTTAATATCGAGAGGGGAATCGTCTCTCAGCTTAGGGCTTGTTAACACGCACTAATACCTACTGATTACCCATTCATGTCATGTGACCACGTGGTCTCTCTGAGTGAAGATGGACAGACGAGGGGAGAGGAGGGAGGGAAGGAGGGAAGGAGGGATGAGAGGTGATGTAATTAAAAGAAAAAAAGAGGATCAGATGTTTTGCTGCACATTTCTCCTCTCTTTATCTAATCTGACGTTTTTTCAGCAGCACATCTGTGCGGCCTGCACCTATAGATCAGGTGTGGGGAGTGAATTGAGGGCGAATTAGATTAATTATTGCTCTCAGCTGCCGCGGCCTTCAGAGGGTCTCCTTCCCTCTTCAGAGCTGAGATGGATGGATGAGCGCTGACAGGTGCTCTCTGCCTGCAGCCGCGTCAGACGGCGGCGTGTGACCGCAGAGGAAACAAACCTCTGCACACTCTACGCTCAGATATATGAAATAAAACCTGATCACTTTAAACAGCAAAGACGGTTTCTAAAAACAGCCTGTCAGGTAGTTTCTGAGCCCTGATTGGTCAAAGGACATGATTATGATCACATGACTTGGTTGTGTTTTAAAACATCAATACATTCAGCATTTCATTACAGTTTGAAACAACAAGAAACTTAATGACACACTGCGACACATTTCATTATCACAAGATACTAAACAATATGATACAGGAAATTAAAGTTCATTACAATAAAACACGATACATAACGATTTTTACAATACAGTACGATACAATACAATTCTTAACGACACATTATGATTTATTAAGACTAATTAAGATACATTACGATATGATACAATTTGATACACAGGGGCGTAGCTACAATTAGGCAAACACGGGCAGTTGCCTGGGGCCCCAAGATTCCCAGGGCCCCCCAAAGCATCTCTTAAAAACTGATTTATGAAGTTCTCTTCAATTGAAATCATTTCTTTTTTCTAAATCTTACTTCACATGCTTCAAAATCCATCAAAGGCTTAATCTGTAATGATGGTTTTGGCTCCTCCCCCTCCCTTCTTATTCAATGGGCTATTCCATGTTACAACACATCTGAACATTTGATTCAGGAAGAAAGTGGTAAAAACACTTTTTACACATTTTTTTCTTATTTTCAACCAAGTGTGAAATAAAACCAATGTTGCTCTGAGATCTGAGATAAACATATCAGACTTTTAGGATTTGAAGGACTTTATCTAGCCCAGGAAACAGGATCATTTTCTCTAAATCAAACTTTTGGAGTTGGTGATAAACATTATTGTATAAATCTCTTTTTTGGAAACATAACTCACTGGACAGGGGTCAAATAAAAATACATTCACTTTAAAATAATAGTACCAAAAAGTATGGTAACTGTAAATATCACCTCTTTCAGTAGATTTTTTTCCAGTTTGATGTTGTGCTTGATCTTTACATATTTTTTCTTTACTAAATTATTTTTTCAATATTTACCTATTGTAATGTTTTTCACTTCATACTTTCTTGTTTGTTCCTGTTACTCTGTAAATTCCCCACTGTGGGACAAATAAGCTTCAATGGACCATAAAAGATTTCAAATCCAGGACAAAGTGGACTAAATGATGGATTCACTTTTTTCTAAATCAAACTAAAGTACAGAACTTGAGGAAATGCATTTAGTTGTGTTAAGTTAGCATGAACAAGATTAGCGCTGTCTCATGCCTTGATTCTGGGAAAGAGACAGTGGACCCAGGGAAGGCCAGTCTAGCTCTGAGGAAGAGGAGTTACAAGGACATGGAGGGCCCCATGGACTGGGTTTGCCTTGGGCCCCCAAACCACTAAATACGCCCCTGCATATAACATGATACAATACCACTTATTAGGATACAATAAAATTACAAAACATTAGAATACATAAGGAAACATTATAGGGCTGGGAGAAATAATCAATGTATCGGAGTATAATAATCCATAAATTGTGATTTTTTTGTACAAAAATTGATTTTTTAAAAATATTTTAATCCTTCATTTCAGTCTTTGTTTCTATCTTTTTTTCCAATAACAATACAAAAGACAGAGACTACTTCATGATTTATTAAATATCAGGTTTCTAAATAATTCCTAAATATATTGGCAATTTCATTTTTTTAATCTGCTTCAAAATTTGCTGCAAATTCACATCATTAAAGCTAAATCAGTTGCTTACACATGTATAATCTCAATTCAAATGTTTTAATATGACAAATAAGCCAAATCATCCTTTGAATTTGTTTCAGTCTAAGATTATCACGTAATCTAGGTGCAATTCCATTGAGAATTTCCAGTTAATACAAACTATTACCTATTATTTTATTTTCTATTTTAAATACATGTATAAAATGAAAAACATTTGGGTTTGTTTTGGAATATACATCGACGGTATCGACCTGAACCCAATGGGAGATACATAATTAAGACTTGTTTAGACCAGTATGGCGGTTATTCTAAAAGCATTTATCTGCTCTTCCTCAGTGTAGCTGGCTAGCTGGCTAGCTAGGTAAAGTTGGTAGCACTGGATAGCATTAACTTTAGCTAGCTAAGTTTCAGCGGATTCCTTCAAACTGGCATCGAAAAACCTCGCAGTCAGCCATGGGAATACTATTCATAAAGCTGTGGAGGCTTTTCAATCATCCTAAAAACTGACTCACAGCTGATGTGTATTTATTGGGTAAATATGGCTCCTTATATAGTCTGAAGATAGCATCATCATCATTCAACTTGTTTTTTTTGCATGGAGTGGTGTTAAAAAAACAAGCTAAAAATTGCAAAATTTGGAAATATCGAAAAATAGCAATTTAAATCGAATCTGCGCCACAAAAATCGTAAAGAATCAAATTATATATCATATCGTCCCAGTGCTAATACATTAAGGTACATTATGATACAATAGGATGGGATACATTTCAACTCATTATATTACAGTTAGGGATGGGTACCTTTCACATTTGAAATGATACGGTACCCATCCCTAGTACCTGGCAATTGGTATCGCTACTCATGGGTGCCAATTTCGGTACTTTTTTTGTGTTTGTGTGGTAAAAAAATATAAATTTCTTTAATAATAAAATATACATTTTTTCATTTTAACATATTTATTCTTCAATATATAACCTTGTAATGTTGTGTTCAAGTCCAGCCTGGAAAATCTCCTACTCTTACTTTCCTTCACAGTCACAAGGATGCGTTTAGGTACCTATAAAAGTACATTTTGTTTCAGTAAGACTAATAATGATACATTATGATATTTCACAATCCAATAAAAATAACACAGTATGTTTTGATGCCTTGTGATAATACAGATACAACACGATACATTGTGATTTAATTAAATATGAGACATATGAAACAATGTGTTTCAATCAAGTGGCAAGCTCTGGTCGTGACTTTTGACACCACACACACCAGGCCACAAAAACAGACTTTTACGGCATTAAAAAACATGTTTCCAGCCTGGATCAAGAATAGGTTAGGTCAGAGTATCTCATTCCTCTTTCAGTGTACACTGTTTAAGGCTGAATTCATTTCTTCAGTTAAGCCACAATAGCTGTTAGCTGGAAGGCTCAGAGCTGCCCCATTTCCAATATGGCCTCCTACAACGATAGGCTTCAAAACGCTGTGTCAGAAACTGATGGGTGACATCACAGAGACTAGGTTGAATTTTTTATTTTTTTTTCAACATTCTTTTTTTATTGAATTTTTGGCACAAAGTTACCAGAAATTTACCGTTTGTTACAATGAATGCGTGCATTTTCGCAATGGAAAATCATAACATTATGAAGAATAAAGGTATGCGTATTTACAAACATACATAATCATAGACATATACACATACCCCCCCCCCGCAAAAAAAGGCCATATCTGCATAAAGTTTTTCAAAATATAAGAAAAAAAAACGACAGAAAATAATTCAGTAAAATAATAAAATATTTAAAATATTTAGAAAAAGGAAAAGAAAATAATAAGCTATACACACATACATACACAAACAAAGTAATAGTAATAACAATAATAACTAGAAAATAAATTAATAGAATATCGTATTAAGAATTAGAGGAGTTATGCAAAACAATTACAGTTAAAAAAAAGAAAACAGAAGAAAATATGATAATAATAATGATGATAATAATAATAATAAAATTTAAAAAATAGCTAAAATAAAATAAATAAAAGAATATATATATATATATATATATATATATATATATATATATATATATATATATATATATATATATATATATATATATATATATTTATATATATATATATGTACTAGGTTGAAATTTGATACAGTCTTTGGTTTCAATACCAGAAGATACAACAGGGCTCAGTTTAACATGGTATTTCAGCAAACTGTGATAGTTACAGATTTTCTTCTCTGCTTGTCTTTATTTTTTTCTAAACAGTGGACCAGTACCGTCCAACCAACCCAAGACCAACCATTGAATCCTGCATGGATTAACGTGTTTAGAGTTTAGTGCCACTTTAAAAGACATGAAGGCTTGATTTCATGTTTTTACTCTCAGCGTGAACCGATCTGCTTCACAATCCCCTCCTGAGATTAGGAAACAAAACGTCTGACGTCAGATAAACCCACAAACATTTTTCCTTCTAACTGAAACAAATGCAGACGATAACAGGAAGGGCACATGTCACAGGACGTGTAAAGGATTAATAACCCTGGTTTGTGTCTTCAGTGTTTACTGTCAGGCCTCTTGAGCTCCTCAAGCCGCAGAAGCAGAAGTCAAAGCGGGCGCTGAGGCCACAGAAAGAGGAGTTTAACTGTAGTCCCTGCACTTCTGGCCTCTGTCTCTTTTGAAGGAGAGATGTGAGATTCAAAGAGATGACATGACAGACACGTCTGATAGGAGAGAGGCAGTGATTTGGCCCATCAAAGGCAGCCTTCAGCCAACAGACACAGCCTGCGGCACATGCCCATCACTCTTACATACATGCCTCTGTGTGTGAGTGTGTGTGAGTGTGTGTGTGTGTGTTTGCACTCCAAACCGGGCCACAGTCGGTTTCTGCTGAACCTCTGGCTCCCTCAGAGTCCCGGCTCCAGAAACAGGCCTCCTCTTCCTCATGCAGCGCCATTCTCATCCTAATCTCTGGCATCTGTTCTCCATTCACCCCTCTCCCCGCGCTCTACCTCTCTGTTTTCACGAGGAGACCCCTTCTCTGTGTTTTCTTCACCTTTTTCCATCCCTCAATCCCTCCTCAAATCCACTCTCTCCCCTCTCCGGCTCCTCGGTCTGCGTCGGGCCTTCGGATCCGTTAATTAAATCTAATGAAGTCATCTATCAAGGACTCCTCTTTTCTCCACACAACATAAATCACTCTGTGTAAAAGAAGCCATCCCTCTTTCTCCTCTCTCTTCTCCTCTCCAGACTTTAATTGTGTGATTGAGAAAGTGTAGCATCGCTCCATAAAAGCCTGTCTGCCTCAAATGGTCGTTCTCTGGCTGACACCAGAGGGACCCCTTATAGCCCGCTGTGGTGAGACTCGCGCGTACACACACAAAGCAGGCGACTTAAAACAGACACTTATTGTAAATGGGCCTCATTGGTCTCTGAAGACGTTGTTAACATGTCTGTGGGATGGCTCCCCCTGCCAAGAGGGAACTTGATCCATCTCCACATTTACAAAATTAATTTCTATTACAAGCTGTGACTGACTCACGCTGCCCAGATTGAGATTTATTTGCTCTCTGTAGTAGATTTAAACAAACTGGCTGCGATGCTGCGTCTTCTCCGCTGTGATGTGTCGTCCTCTGAACAATGAGGATTAGCCCGCATAAGCAGCGTTTTCTCCCGTGTCGCCCCTCCAAAGCTGATGATGCAAACCTGCTGTAACCAAATGTACACCAACAGGCCCAGACGCGTCTAAATAATGTATAAATGATACATCTTGTTAGCCGCGCGCTCGCAGGTTTGAGATGTCTTCTTGTGCACCAAATGATCAATGTCCTCCCATTATCCTCATGCACTCTCTTCAGTGCCATTCCCAATCCGCCTCCCCCACTCCTCACCCCGCCTCCCTCCAGGTCTTTCATGTTGCCCTCTGGGAGCCAAACAAAACATGAGTTTCTCCTGCAAATAAGGAGCTAAAACACCATGTGATCAGTCATGAATTATTTGAACGCTATTGATTTGTGTAAATTGTTGCATTTCCCTCGAGTGTGTGAGTGAGTGTTTGGCCAAAGTAAGAACAATAGCATCTTTATGTGGAAGTTAAAGGAGAAACCACTAATTGGAGATTGGACCTGAGAAGGAGAAGAGAGGAAAGAGGAGTTTGTGTTTGCTTTGTGTCTGAGGATTACTGTGTTTTCTCTGCAAAGCTGCGCAGTATTTAAGGATATAATGTCAATTTCATGGCGTTTCTTCCCCCAACGAGAGGCCCCGGTGCCCTGTGGGTAGATAGCAGTTAGGGAGGAATAACAATCCAGAGAGGAGCACCAGCATATTCCCAAAACATCCCAGTCGAGTGCGAGCTAATCTTCTGCACATTGTGGTATTTTCATGTTGGAGTTTTTTCTCTTTTCTCGCCCCGAAAGCCTCATTTAGATGGCAGACGAGGCGTTTGAACACAGAGCAGCCTGAAGTCTCGGTGGACCGCTGAAGCAACGGGGAAAAAAAGGACCTATAAATGAAGGCAGCAGACAATGTAGGAGCCAGCAGCAGCCTGCAGACAAGCCAGAGGAGGCTGATAAACAAACACACAATCACTGTCATTAACACCACTGCAGGTAGACCCTCCTCCTCCTTCCTCCTCCTCCTCCTCCTCCTCCTTACAGGTACATTAACCACCAGGGGAAGAATCCAATCCACGCTTTCTGCTCAGGCACACATCTGTACAGCGTCTGTGCATCGCTGAATCACATTCAGGCATATTGCATTTTGTTTGCAGTTGGTCCCCGTAGTGCAGGATGATGATGTTTGGAGATAAGAGACGCTCTCAAAGAAGTTTTCACGGTCGTGGAGATCACATTAGGAGGGAGAGGTGCCGTCGCTGCTGCATTCAGAGGAACTTCCTGCTCCTCCTGGGGCTGAATTCAACATTTAGACGATGAAGTTTGTCACATTTTATGGTTTTACAGACAGACAGCGAGGCTGGGAACGCATTTTATTATGTTTCCATTTCTGTTTTACGCACAGGATTCTCTCATACTGTGCATATTGAAGGGCAAAGGTTACGTGTGTTGTCGGCTACAAAGATGGTTCCTCTTATGTCCCATCCAGCTTTAAAACAGATAAATAACTGGAGCCTGGATCCTCTGACAAAGCTGGCGAGCCTCCAAAGGTGGCGATCTGCGTTTAGGCTGATCCGTCCCTCTCACACAGGAGGGATTAGTCCTGCAGAGGGAACAGGTTGAAGCAGTGCAGTGGCATCCCTCAGAGTGAGGACGTGTGTCTCTGCATGTGGATCGAGCAGGTCCAGAGGGACCCGGACCCTCACACGGGCCAGGGGACGCTCACACAGCTCGGCTCTGACATAAAAACCCTAAATGTGATGTATGATCAATGAGGGCAACACAATCCTAATTTGCTGGCTGATTTGCATCGCTGCTCTCTGCCCCCTCCTTCCTCTCCTCCCTCCTCCTCCCTCCTCCTCCTCCCTCCTCCCTCTCTGTGAGTCTCTGCTCTCCTGCAGCCAGCCAGCGCAGACTCATTTAAGTCTGCTGATGTCTTGATAATGTTCCAAAGCCTTCACAAGCAGGTAGAGGAGGAATTCCTCAGCTCCCTGATTAGCAGCAAATGGGCGATGGAGGAATGAGGAGGTTTATGGACAGTAAAGGAGGGAGAGAGGAGCTGTCACCTCCTGCGTCTCTGCCAAAACGATATTTTACTCAATGTAAAGAAAGCTGCAGCCATGTTGGACGACACTGCGGAAGGTTTAATCAAACACTTCAAACAGATTTATCCAATTATCAGAGCAAAGATCCAGATATTTAATTCCTTTATTTTTTATTTTATTTAATAATTAGTAAAATTAAAACTAAGATAATAAAAACAGGATTATTCTGCTGAAAAAAATAAAATTTACATCCTGATTCTGTCTGAATTAAAGCTAAATAAAATACTAATAAAAATAAAATAAAATAATAAAAAATGGTTTGAAATAAAATCCATGATCTGACACTGAGCTATTAATATTTTAAAAACCCTTTAAAATAATAATAACTGAGCTACATTACAGTGTTTAATGATTTTTAATAAGTATGATAATTTAATGCAATAAAATCAGTGTAATCTAATTTGTGTGTTCAGCTTTAAATGTGTGTGTTAGTGAAAAACAGTCACACACACACACACACACAGTAAATAAACACCTGAATAATTAAAACTGTCACTGACGCTTTTCTGTTTCCGCGGGAGCGCACGTGCAGCAGGGGGAGGCGGGAGTGGTGTCGTGCTCGCGCGGAATGAGCGGAGCTGGAAATATGATCGAGGCCCCTTTAAGAGTTTTTGGCCACTAAACAGTTAGCGACAGCAGCGTCGCTGCGTAAAGAGCATCCCTCCCGGATCTCTGCTGCTTCTGCTCCAGGCGGCCGCTGATTGGACACCACGTGTGTGAAATTACACACAATCACTATTTTTTTAATCCTAAAAAAAAGAAAAGAAATGTTTTTAAAGTGTTGGTGAAGGAGGAAAATAATGTGAAGGGGAGAAAACGCGCTGTGTATTGTCTTGCTTTAATTGGGCGCTGTGTTCGTCATTCACATTAAACGCGCGCAGCCTGTGGGCCTTCTGGCGATATGTTTAGCTTTATTATGCTGGGTGAATATTTTGTTGCACTGAAGAATTTTAAATGAGCTTCAGTTTCACGAAAACACTGCTCAAAACAAAATGTTTCACATCAGAAAAAAATGTTCCTGAACAATAAGCGCGTTTTAAATTATCCTGATTAATAACTACATTAAAGAGAGGTCAGATTATGTGTTGTTTTATTTTATATTAATTTATAGTTATCTTTAATTTAATTTTTTATAAAAGGGTGTATTTAAATCTCCAGATCCTCCTCACCCAGGAGCTCACAGCAGGATGGCACGTGCAGAAGCCGTGCGTAAAAGTTTCATCTTTTCCTCTAATTTCATTTTTAGGGAGCCCCCGTGGTGGATTACGTCGTTACACGCACGTGCCCCTTTCGTAAACGCCACTTTCATTGTGCGCTGCTGCGGAGGCGCACGACAGGGAGCGCAGCTTTGCGTCTTAAAGAGGATTTAGGTCTATTAACGACAAAAGGGCGCAGTTCATGGCACGAGGGAGAGACCTCGACGTGTGCGCGAGCCGAGGCGATGTGAAGCGCGCGCGCTGATAAATGGAGAGACATCAAACCGAGTCATTAGAGGGCTGAGATATGAGACTTTCACTGTGGCGGGCCCGCTCAGGGCGCGGGACCCAGGGGGATCCGGCTCCTCTCGCGGCCTTTTGTGTTTGTGTGCTGGACTGATGAGCGGCTGAGATAACGCGGGGCCATTATGGGCTCACTTATTCCCATGAAAAGCCTGTAAATAGAGGGAACATTTTTTCACTGCTCGTATCTATTGATTTGTTGCTCATATTTGTAACCGGAAACCACAGAGGAGAAGCAGAAAATACTCAGAGGGGAGCCGAATTCATCAGAGTGAAATATTTATCACAGGAGGATGGAGATCACGCTGAAAAATACATTCTAACATTTGTTTAAACCTCAAATTAATATCATTGATTTTAATCTGTGAAATGTAAAAAATAGAATTTTAAATTCCCTACTTCTTGATTTCTGGTTTGCGTTTAAGTTTTTATAAATTCACAGCTTTTTATGGGAGATTTGGATTCAGGAACCACGTTAGAAAAATCAAAAACATAAAAAAATCTTCACAAAACTACTGAAAAACAAGCAGCAACTATGACTGAAAATTACTCTACACTGCCTGGAAATAAAAAGTCTTATTTTCAGCATCTAACATTTTCTGATAAATCAACCCCTTTAAGTTTCTGACTCTGCCCATGCATGTGCACTAAAACCATATTAGAGGAAAGTCCAATCAGCTGATAGACCAGAGGTTAGAGGTGGCTTGTTGAGCCCAGATTAGCTTTCAAACACATTTGTCAACACTCAGAAAAATAAATGAATAAAAAGAATTGGAGAAAAAATCAGAGGCAGCCTCACAAACGCAGCGTTTCTCTCTCCTATAATCGTGTTAATTACATTTTGGCTGATTTAATTAGCCATAACAGTCATATATAACAGCCTCCTCCTCACAGGAGTGAGCCACCGCGGGCATTTTAATGACCCCGTAATTCAATTAACCGCCTCCATCAGCTCCACCATTGATTTGTAGCAGAAGAAGAAGAAGAGGAAAAAAAAAAGCTGCTGAAAGTTGAATTCTGCAAAGTCGAGGCGGCCTGTAATTGCTCAAGACACAGAGATCGGAGGAAGGGGGGGTCTGGGTGGGTGTGGGGGTGGAGGGGGGGCTGGGTTTGAGGTGGCCGTGTATAAATAGTGTGCTCTCAAATACACAGTCACAACAGCAGGAGTGATCTCACCTCCTCTCCACCCCTCTCCTGTCGATCGCTGCTGCTGCTGCCAGCCTCCAAAAAGCCGAGCGCACACATCCGCGCAGAGCTGGTCCCCACCGAGAGCCGCAGAGCTTCCCTGCACTGAGACTTCACGGTGGATTTCCAGGACCAGGACCAGGACCACTGCTGAGCGCACACAGCCCCGAGCCATGGAAGAACTTACGGCATTCGTGTCGAAATCTTTCGATCAGAAAACCAAGGAGAGCAGCAAAGACAGCATTACGTACCGGGAAGTTTTGGAGAGCGGCTTGAACAGGGCGCGGGAGCTGGGCAGCCCCGAGACGAACCTGCAGGACATAACGGAGGGCTGCCCGGTGCATCTGTTCAAGGACCATGTCGAGCTGGAAAAGGAGAAACTGAAGGACTTTAATGTTTCCAGGGCGTCAGATGGTAAGGGCTGATTTTTTTGTTGCATTGAGAGGAAATGATCCGTAATGTGTCGGAGAAATGTCTCAAGTTCGGTTTGAATCCAGAGCGACGGCTTCGGTTTTTACAAATCCTCACGAGTCAGCGCGAAAACACGGGTTTTATTATGACAGGCGTCATGTTTGAGTCTATTTACAATTGTAAAACAGGATTCTGAGGTTAAAATGTTTAATTTGACGAAGCAGGAGGCGGGCCCTGCCTTTGATCGTGTTTTTAACTCTTTCGTTTTTTTTGTTTTTGTTTCCAGAATCAAACTTTTACGCAAAACAAAAAAAATACTGTGAGCCATTTTTAGAAAAAAAAACACAACTTTATTTTATTTACAGGAAAATTTATTTAATATGATTTAATTTAACGCGCAGACTAGAAAACATTTGGCGACCAAACTAATCCACAGACTGCACCAGGAGGAGCTAATGTGAATTCTCCACGGTCGATTTTATTTTCTTTGTATTTTAACAACAAAATTTGATTTCTAACTGTTATTTTAAAACCCATTTACTTTAATTTAAACCTTTTACTGTCTTATTAATGTAAAGTAGCCCCAGCTGTACAGTTAGCAGTCAGTACGGGCTGTAATCGTCCGGCATGCTGCGCCTTTCACTCTCAGCTTTGTAGATGTTATTCCTCTAAAATAAAACAAAAACTGTAACACACGCTCACTTTTATAATAAAAACTGTTATTAATGGAGTGTTTTAAAGTGCAGTTGCTCAGGAGGAGAGGCCTGTGTGCTCCCAGCAGTCACACTGTGCAGAGTTTGGGACATTTAGTGTAATTTTAGCTTCTTTCTATATTTATCCTGCTGCAGGAGGAAGAAAGCTTCAGAATTTCCTGCTTTGAATTTTTATTATTTACAACTTCCAGATTAAAACATTTCCTCTCTTTGTGTTATTAATCAAATTAGCACCATGCTCTCTTTAATATTATCTTTAATATTTATTTAAAATCATCTTGAATAAAAGAAATAATCCATTTAAAACAACAAATATGAGGACGCAGGCTGGTGGTGTACCTGCAGCAGCTGTCAGGTGTGTTATATTTAATCAGGCACAGCTCACAGTGTGTATGTGTGTGTGTGTGTGTGTGTGTGTGTGTGTGTGTGTGTGAGGGAATAATAAAACACACTCTTTAACAGCTGATTAGCAGCCACAGTGTACATTTGGGATATTTATGGTTTTAGCATTAGAGCTCTGCTGAAATGTTGAGGCTGACACCTCTGCTTTAAAGCTTTACATTTCCTCTGCGTGTTTTCAAACCAGGGCAGATAATTCGACCTAAACCTGCGCCGTTTATCCCGAGCTTAATTCGCTGCTCTTTGAATAGCCTCTAACCTTATTAGGCCTACATGCCATGCTTGACTGATTCACTTCTATAGACGCACTGACGTTACATTAAGACTTATGGAGGCTGGAGACGCAGCCACAGGCCCCCCTCTCTCTGCCTCCGCGCTGCAGAGCACCCAGGCCCCTGAGAGAGGGCCCAGAGTGGGGACACCCTGTGATGCATGTGCGGCTGTTAATGCAGCTCCTCATGACGCTAACATGTGCTGTTTCTCTGTCACTCGTGGGCCGTGTCACAGGGATATACGAGTGTAAGGAGAAGAAGGAGGACGTGAAGTCTGAGGACGAGGACGCGCAGGGCAAACTGAAGCAGCGGAGGAGTCGCACGAACTTCACGTTGGAGCAGCTGAACGAGCTGGAGCGGCTGTTCGACGAGACGCACTACCCGGACGCGTTCATGAGGGAGGAGCTGAGCCAGCGGCTGGGACTGTCCGAGGCCAGGGTGCAGGTCAGGGAGCTACATCTGTGCTATACCTTCCATCCTTCTGCATTCACGGCTTTCATTTCCGGCTGGGATTCATTTATTCACACCTAAAGTGTCCACACTGCCATTAAACAAAAGATTATCACGAATCAGAAGTGTTAACACACAACACACCTTAGGGAGGTGAAGCAGGAGTGTGTGCGTAAATTCGGTGCCATTTACGCACCATGTTGGAATCGTTGTTTTTCATCTCCTGGGCCTGAATTTACGCAACATCCACCAACATTGATTAAAAAAATAAATTATACCACATGATAATTCTGCACATAAATCTTTAAAATGAAATTCTCATAAACACTATTATCTTTTTTGAAAAATGACGTAAATTATCTGCGCGCACCACAGTTATTTTAATGTGGTTTGAGTCCAGCAGGTTGTAAAGTTTGACCTCATTCTGGCTCACTTAAAAATCATTTTTTTAAATTTAATTAAATTAAATAAATATAAATATAAATTGTGTCACATTCAAGACTCAAGTTTTTGCGCATTTGCAGAAAAATGCGTAAATTACTCTAAAAATCTGAGTTTATTAATCTGCAGCAGGTTGACCAGCAGCCTGGGGGGAAACATGGTGACTAAAATATTACTGTAATATTCCTGAGGGGGTTTGAAAAGTATCAGTGGTGGTCAAAAGTGGATTTGTTGTCATTTTTCCTGCCCTCTGGTGCGTAATGGTCTGTTTCTAGAAACTCCAGCTCTGCAGTGGCTGGTGTAAAAAAAATCAACATTTAATTTAATCTCCAGGATTATTTATGTTTGTCTTTAAGAGTGTGGAGGTTGGAATAATTTCATATTTCAGTTTTATTTACCCACAAACTGACACAACGAACGTGCTTTTATTTTGTAGCATCAGTGAAATCAAACAAGTGTAAACTGCTGTAAATCACGCGGGACCCGACAACCCCGTGAACTCGCAGCTGCAGGCCTGCACAGCCCCAAAACACTCTCCTCCGATCCCAGCAGCCTTCAGGGGCCGAGCAGGAAAAAAAACAGACTCCAAAGCAATGATTAAAATGAATGAAGAGCCTGAATGGCTGCTTCAGGGGACGCGCTCTTATGTCAACTCGGATCCCTCCTCATTTTCTTTGTAATATCTGCCATTGGCTTGATGTAGTGTCCCCATAAAAAGAGATTAGAAATAACTCGATTCTCTCCCAAACTCTGCTGCTGTTCAGCTTTCTAATCGGATAAATAAGAGCCATCACAGAGAGCGGATTTGTTGCGGAACATTGTCAGAATAAGGTGATAATGTGCAACGATTACCAGAGAACTGAGGGCGTTGGAGTGTTTTAACTAAAACCAAAAACCCACAGTGTGTGTGTGTGAGTGTGTGTTTCCTGAGAGCACTTTCTTCAAGCTCCCTGAAAGCCACTTCTTTATGTCGTGTTTTCCTGCACATTTGGAGGCAGTGAGGAGTCGCAGCAGGACTGGAGCAGCCTGGGAAGGAGCTGAACGCGCTCCGAGCAGCTGTCAATGAATCTAATTGAAAGTTATGAGAGCTTGGTGAGGAGCAGGCAGTAATTCAGTTACGACTAATATCTTTGGGTTTCTGGCGCGCTGCTAAATTAAATGTCATTATTCACTGTCTCTATTAAAAAATCAAAAAGGAAATGAGATTAGGGTATTTGTGAAGCGCATCATTGAGTGGCCCTTAATGAAGAAATAACTGTCTGAACCAGTGTAGTTCACTTTGCTTAACATACTGGCGCGTAATTGGAATTGATCCCGGGCCCGTCCAATATGAGCCTTGATTTATCTGAGGGATTACTGAGAGTCTATGCAAAATCACCTGAGACTCTCATAAACACCTTTACAGACAGCCTGTACCGCTGTACCTCTGCTAACACCTCTGCTAACACACCGCATGGGCAGGGCCAATCAGCGTGGGTCCTAACACAATAACACTCATAATCATTATAATTATAATAATATAATTATATATACATTTAAAGTGGTGAAGATAAAAATATGTTTACACTTTCACCGTGATAAAAGGCTTCAAATTTTTTTTTTTTTTATTTCTAAAATGAAAAAAACATTTTTTATTTCGTTATGTCTCGTGAAAATGTAGATTTTTATTCTTCGTCTATTTTAATTTGAAAATTCTCTTCACTTTCCGGTTATGAAAATATTCCTTAACGTCCAGGTAAAAAGAAATTAATCAAAGCCGTTTTAAATTTTTAAAATAAAACACATTAAAAGTTTTATTTAATTGTTAAAATAAATCAAATAAAGGCTAATTTCATAGCAAAATAATAATAAATAAATTAATTAATGTAAAAAATAAAATAAAAAATATATATCCCAACGTGTTAGTTAATTGTGAAAAATCTTTCTACGTCGAATTAAATTATGAGAAAATTGTGAAAAAATTACCAAAGCGTTTCTACGTCATTATTTTTTTTCTAAAGTGATTTTTTAAAATTCAATTAAAAAAAAGAAAAAATAATATATTTTTTTCGATCACTCCTCCTCTTGTGTATTTAGTGCTGCTTTATAGACTCTCGTGTTAACACATGGATATATTGATGTTACTCGTTGATCCACGCGGCGCCAAAATGGCTCCGTGCACGTGCTCGGCACCTTGACTCATCATCCTCCTCATCAGCGCGCGCCCTTTGTGGTCGCGCGCAGCCGCTAATTCCTCATCAGTAAATGATAATGATGGCGGGGTCGAAGGGGAGGGGAGATAATGTTATTCACTGAGCGAATTAGCCTGATGATGATTAACAATAGGACTCTGAACACACACACACACACACACGCGGAGCTCTTATTTTGAAAATACTTTATTATTATTATTATTATTTTAAAAAAGTAATAATCCTTTAAAAGTCTAATGTAAGATTTAATTTTATCTATTTTTCTTTTTTTTCTGCCTAAAAACAACACTCTTTGCAGCATCTCCTTTAATTTTTAAAACATCACTTTGCTAACAAAATAAAAATAAAAATAAAAACACTTTTATCTGATCATATTTAACCACCTCCTGTTTCATATTTCCCATCAGTTGTAATTAAAAATCCTCTTTATTAATATATAATAAGATAAAACATCCTCTTAATTAAAAATAAAAATATAATCAGTAGTGTTTTTTTAATTTAGGACTTTTATTTTGTATTTTTCTCACACATGTCCTCTTCCTCTCATCCTCAGGTCTGGTTTCAGAACAGAAGAGCGAAATGTCGAAAACAAGAAAACCAGATGCACAAAGGTAAAAACACGCTGCTTTCTATCTTCTTCCTATGTTTTTCTTTTTCTTTTTCCTTTTTCCTTATTTTCAAATTTGTCGTGTGTGAAGAACAACAAACTGTGACCTCCTCATCTCACATAACAACAACTGTCTGGCTGTCTGACAGACATCTTTCCCTTCTCTCCAGGTGTTATTCTGGGCTCCGGCAGCCACCTCGACGCCTGCAGAGTAGCACCCTATGTCAACATGGGCGCCCTGAGGATGCCCTTCCAACAGGTAGGAAAGATGTTTCTGCAGAGATTTGTTTCTCAGGGGAGCAGAAATGTGGTGCACGCTTTGAATCAGGTGATAATTTGAGGTTAAGATGCAGAAAAGGAGTTGTTAGTCAGGAGGTGTGTGTGTTTGTGTTTGGATGGAGGCTTTCTGTGACTGCACACATGATCTCAGTGTGTGTGTGTGTGTGTGTGTGTGTGTGTGTGTGAGCTGGAGCAGGAAGCAGCAGCCAGGCCTCGCTGCACCTTTCACCTCCTGGCTGCGTGCTGCAGAGCTCACAGGGGTCTGAGAGGTGGACAGACATCTGATCTGCAGCGATCTGCCTCTGCCTCCCCCGGCCCGCTGTGTTGTCCGCCTGACCCCTCGTGAAAAAGCGGCGGCCTAATTAAGCCAACAGTGCGGCAGGCAGGCGCGAGCACATAAAAGAGATGATGAAAGCGCGGGGAATGGAGTGGGCTCTGATGGATATTGGCGTTGAGCTGCGCTGGCAGGGGTGGAGGCTCCAGGCCCGCATACCGAGATGGGAGAGCTGTTTGAGGCTGCACGGTGCTCTGCCGTCACAATGCAGCAGCGTTACTCTGTGTTTATCGCTCTGATTTCCTGCTTCACCAACCAAAAAGTGAAGGAAGCTGCAAAACGCTCTTCGTAAACACCAGAGGGTGAAGGAGAGAGAAACATGCACCACCTGTTCAGTCAGGATGAGTTTCTGTCACACGTTTCAGAGAGCTGATGTGCACTTTTTCCATCACGTTCGAATGTTGTCGTTGTTGTGCTCGTGTTTGGATGCTGCTGAGCAACTTCAAATCTCAAATTTAATTTTCCCTTTCATTTAACAACTTCAACATGAGTCACTTTCGCTCTTTCCCGGGGCCTCCGTATGAGAGGAGGCAAAGTGGGAAAGTAATATTCGGTGGAGTTCAAACTTTGACTTGAAATGCTTCTATTTTGGTTGGAGTAGAAAGCACTAACACTCCAGTTTTTCCCACTTCTTCCCGCGGTGTTTGAAACACATGAGGACTGGCAACAGGCTCAGCGGCCTCCCTCTGAAGTTACTGGATGCTTAATTTTCACCTACTTCTTATAAAATAATTGCCAAGAATGTGAAAACTGATATTCTATGCTCCTTATGGTTCCCCTTCCTCCCCCCGTCGACTCAGGAATATGTCTGGATAAATATTTATAACTCCAAATATGTGAATATCTTTTTAGTGCAAAATTGTTTATTTATGCAATTGAATACATAATCAGGATAACAAGACGCGCATATTTCCAAGGGTATAAGCGAGTTCTCAGTCTGAATTAAACAAATCTGTTCTGGGTCCCAGAAACACTTTGATTCTGGACGATTAAATTGGATGTGGTGTCTGAGAGCGATGTATGATTCATTAACTTTTAGAATAGCTGACGTGAAAAAAGGCCGAGCGCAGCTTTCGCTATTTTCTTAGAAAACACAGAGTAAGCATCAGCTCCGAGGGGGCAGCATCTGAGGGGAGCGTAATGGTGTCAGACTGTGAAACCTAAATCCACACACACACACTCGAGGCCGCTCTAACTGTGTGTTTCCATCCCGCAGGTCCAAGCCCAGCTCCAGTTGGACGGCGTCACCCACTCCCACCCCCACCTGCACCCTCACCTGGCCACTCACGCTCCCTACCTGATGTTCCCGCCCCCTCCCTTCGGACTACCAATCGCCTCGCTGGCCGACTCGGCCTCTGCGGCGGCGGCTGTGGCGGCGGCTGCCAAAAGCAACAGCAAGAACTCGAGCATCGCCGACCTGCGACTCAAGGCAAGAAAACACGCCGAGGCTCTGGGACTCTGACCCCAACCGGGCCGCCCCTCCGCCCGCCTGATGCCCATAATCGCCTCTCACACAAGACTGAGCCTGTGAAGGGCCGTGACACTCACAGCTAAAACTAAACAAAAACACTGAGAAGTGGGAGTGAAAGAGAGGAACACATACAGGGAGAGGGGGAGGCAGGAGAGGGGGAGGAGGAGGAGGAGGAGAGTGGGAGAAAAAAGGAGGGGAGGAGAAAATTGTCACAAACCAGCTGCCAAAACAAACCACTTGTAGAGAAACGGTAATGAAATACCAGTGAAATCACCTTCTACTTTTCGCCCCAACAGGCGGGACTTCTGCGGGGCCAGTGGCTCAGTCCACTCCAGGCACAGATCACATCCCAAGGACCGTACAAACACATGTGGATGTCTGTGTGAGGGCCGGGGCCCCCGACAGAGCAGAGGACGTTAGCACAAAGCGAGCAGCAGCAGAGGCTCCTCGCCGACGCTGGCTGACGCTCTCTGACGCTCGTGGACAGTGCAGAGAGCTTTTTGTGGACTCAAACACCGACTCACCGAGGCGCTGGAACTGCTCTCACCTTTACGCCCGCTAACCCCCCTCCCACCCCCCCTCTTTAAACAGAGAAACAGTAAAAACCGGGCGTGCACGAGCTCAGAGGGAGGACCACACCTGACGCTAACTGGTTTCACACTGCCGCTCTCGATTATGGTTCGATCCCCGTCTCCTTCTGGACTCAGACAAAAGCAACAACGCAGACAGATGTTCTCCCCTCTCCTCCTCCTCCTCCTCCTCCTCCTCTGTCTTCATCCCTCCCTCGGTCTTGTGTTGTGTCCCGGGTAAAGAAGTGAAGATAGCCTTTGCACTTCAGGGTCTTGTATGTGGGTGTTTACAAATGGCACTACAAGCAGATACTACTTTACTAATTAAAAAAAAAAAACGGGGAAAAGGGGGCGGGGTTTGATATTGTCATGTGATCCTGAAAAAGGACATTATCTTGGATAAAGGGTATAAAAAGTTTTGTTTTTCCTCTCTCTTTTTCTTTTTTTGTAACTCTGAAAATATGAAGCATCAGTCAAACTGAAATGCAATGGTGTGCAGTTTAAGTGCAATACTGTAAATAGGCGAAAAAAGTAAAAAACAAAAAAACAGCTAGCAGTTACTCCTCCACGATAAAGAGCCCCATGATCCTTCAGTTGTTGTTTCTCATGCACTGTTGAGAGTGTTGCATTTCTTTGCCAAACACACCTTTTCTACAGCTCATGTCAAGGTGCCATACCCCCAGATATCCTCATGTGTGTGCGTGTGTGTGTGAGTGTGTGTGTGGAAACTTCGAGCACAGAGTTGGATGCAGCAGGAAGGAGCAAACCGAGGACGCGCTTCGTTCTGCCGCTACTTTCTGAATCCTCCTCGACTCTCCCGTCTCCTCCAGAGAAGAGCAAACATTTGGATTTGTTTTTGGAGTTTGAGGATGATTTAAAGCCCTTTTTTTCCACGCCGCTGCTGTCAGAGCTGCACCACATGTCGATCTGTTTCAGATCAGAGTCCGAACCCTCCTCTGCAAACAGACCTCCATTTCTCTGTGTCTCCATTTAAATTAAACATATTGGTGTTTATTATTTATTATTTTGTCTGAAAGTCTATGAAAGATGACATAGTTGAGCTACAAGTGTACATTTCTACATGGCTTTGCATTTATTTTTGTATGTTTGTTTTTTTTTTTTTTACGTGTTCATTGGATTAGGAGGTGTGGCTGTAGTGCATCGTCTGCCTAAAGGAAAATAATGTAGCGTGTCTGAGTTTACAAACATTTCAGGGATGGTTGAATTCTCCGTGGAATTTGTTGTACCCATTAAAACGATTCTCATTTCATATGCAAGCATGCCTAAACATGAACCATCGTACGGTTTGTTTTCCCCCTTTTGATTCACAAAATATGAATGTACATCTTGTACAAGTAAACTATCAATAAAGTTATAAATATTTGTACTGGAGTTTTAGAGTAATTTACAAACACACACACTCAGCGTCTCCTTCTGTGGATCAATATCAGTCTCACGTTCCTGTTAGCCTCCCCGTTAGCCTCCCCGTTAGCCTCCCCGTTAGCCTCCCTGTTAGCCTCCTGCGCAGAAAATTGAGCTGCTATAAAACCCAGATGCATCCCCTCCTCACATGGTCCATATCTCTGCTCGTGTTCGTCAAAGTGACACAGCCCCAACGTCGTCAAATAGAAGCAAGATGGCCGAACCCCGGGGTGGGAGGCCTGCGAGCGAGCCAGGAGGAGAAACCAGCGAGATTTGAGGGATTCTGTATTTTCTGACGTGTAATCTTCTCTGAGCTCGGTGCTCGCAGAGGATCTTCCCTCCTTGTTTTTTCACGTTGATGATGAACTTTGAGAAGACGACATGAGGAGGTCAAAAGTTAGCGCCTGTTTGTCTGTAACTACGTCCAAAGACACACACATAGACACACTCAGAGGCTGCAGAAATTCAAAGCGTTAAAAAGATTCAAGCTGAGAAAGTTCAACCTGTTTTTGTTGAGGACATTTTTGCTGGAGAAAGACATTTTTGGAGGGAGGAAAGAAATGAACAGGCCGAGATTTAACCACCAAGCTGGACCCTGGTTTTTAGCTCCAACAGGTCAAACCTGTCGTCTTTAGGAGCAGGTGTGGATCAGTTAGTCGTAGAGATGTAAAAACAGGAACCATGCTCGTTAACTTCTTTCATCCTTCATTAAAAAGGTGGATTTCATTTTTTTTTCCATATAAAGATATTTTCTGGTCTCTGCAGCTAAGGCACATTGAAATAAACCTGAAGGTTTACATACATCTGCAAAAATGACCCCTGAACACCTACTGATTTTTTTTTCTAAAGATATGAGGATTAACTTGTTCTGTGCAGCTTGGGTTCATAAGACACATCGCAGGCTTGAACCCTCACAAAATTTTTATAGGAGTCTTAAGAGTGTCTCAAGTGTGTTTTGGTGACATCTGATTTTTGGTCAAATTTCTGAAAAAAGCCTCAGGGGTTAGCCTTTGATTTTCTTTTTGAATAAAATTCAAAAATCATAGAAAATTCAAAATTAAGAGCTTGTTTACCACTAGGGTGTCATTATTAGAGTCTTAGGAGTGTCCCCAGTGTTTTTTTTAAGCATTTTATTTTTGGTCAAAAATTTGAAAAAAAATGTAAGGGGTTAGCCTTTGTTTTTTTTAAATGTCCAAAATTTTAGAAGTTGAAAAAACATCAAAATTTTAACATTAAGAGCTTATTTAACCACTAGGGTGTCGTTTTTGCAGTCTCAGGAGTGTCCCTTGTGTGTTTTTTGAGCAACTTATTTTTGGTCAAATTTCTGAAAAAATGTAAGGGGTTAGCCTTTTATTTTTTTTTTTTTTCAAAACTTCAAAAGTTGAAAAAATTACCAAAATGTCAACACTAAGAGCTGATTTTACCACTACAGTGTCTTTTTTGGAGTCTCAGGAGTGTCCCTTGTGTGTTTTTTCAGAATTTTATTTTTGGTCAAAATTCTGAAAAATTTGTAAGGGGTTAGCCTTTGTTTTTTTTTAACCGTCAAAAAATTTCAAAACTTGAAAAAACCACCAAATTTCAAAACGAAGACCTTATTAACCACCTGGGTGACATTTCTGGAGTCGTAGGAGTGCCCCTAGTGTGTTTTGATAGAATTTTATTTCAATTTCATTTGGTCAAATTTTTGTAAAAAATTGTAAGGGGTTAGCCTTTGATTTTTTTTTTCTTACCAAAACTTCAAAAGTTAAAAAAATCACCAAAATCTCAACACTAAGAGCTCATTTACCACTAGGGATAGTTTTTTGGAGTCTCAGAAGTGACCCTAGTGTGTTTTTACAGAATTTTATTTTTGGTCAAATTGTTGAAAAAATGTAAGGGGTTAGCCTTTGGTTTTTTTTAACCGTCCAAAATTTCAAAAGTCGAAACAATCGTCAAAATTTTAACACCAAGAGCTCATTTACCACTAAGGGTTGTTTTTGGAGTCTCAGGTGTGTCCCCAGTGTGTTTTTACAGAATTTTATTTTTGGTCATATTTGTGAAAAAAATGAAAGGGGTTAGCCTTTGTTTTTTTTTTTTCTTACCAAAACTTCAAAAGTTGAAAAAATCACCAAAATCTCAACACCAAGAGCTCATTTACCAATAAGGGTTGTTTGTGGAGTCTTAGGATTGTCCCTAGTGTGTTTTTACAGAATTTTATTTTTGGTCGTATTTGTGAAAAAATGTAAGGGGTTAGCCTTTGATTTTTTTTTTCTTACCAAAACTTCAAAAGTTTAAAAAATCACCAAAAGCTCAACAGTAAGAACTTATTTACCACCTAGGTGTCATTTCTGAAGTTGTAGGAGTGCACCTAGTGTGTTTTTTCAGCAACTTATTTTGGGTCAAATTTCTGAAAAATTGTAAGGGGTTAGCCTTTGATTTTTTTTTTCTTACCAAAACTTCAAAAGTTAAAAAAATTACCAAAATCTCAACACCAAGAGCTCATTTACCACTAAGGTGTCGTTTCTGGAGTCGTAGGATTGTCCCTATTGTGTTTTTTCAGAATTTTATTTTTGGTCAAAATTCTGAAAAAAAAATGTAAGGGGTTAGCCTTTGTTTTTTTTTAACCATGTATTATTTCATAAGTTGAAAAAATCACCAAATCTCAACACCAAGAGCTCATTTACCACTAAGGGGTCGTTTTTGGAGTCTCAGGAGTGTCCCCAGTGTGTTTTTAAAGAATTTTATTTTTGGTCATATTTGTGAAAAAATGTAAGGGGTTAGCCTTTGATTTTTTTTTAAACCGTCCAAAACTTCAAAAGTAAAAAAAAATCACCAAAATCTCAACACTAAGAACTTATTTACCACCTAGGTGTCATTTCTGAAGTTGTAGGAGTGCACCTATTGTGTTTTTTCAGCATCTTATTTTCGGTCATATTTCTGAAAAAATTGTAAGGGGTTAGCCTTTGGTTTTTTTAACCGTCCAAAATTTCAAAAGTAAAAAAAATCACCAAAATCTCAACACTTAAAGCTCATTTACCACCAGGGGTCGTTTTTGGAGTCTCAGGAGTTTCCCCAGTGTGTTTTTACAGAATTTAATTTTTGGTCAAATTTTTTTTTAAATAAATGTAAGGGGTTAGCCCTTGTTTTTTTTTAACCGTCCAAAACTTCAAAAGTTAAAAAAATCACCAAAATCTCAATACCAAGAGCTCATTTACCACTAGGGGTCGTTTTTGGAGTCTCAGGAGTGTCCCTCGTGTGTTTTTACAGAATTTTATTTTTGGTCATATTTGAAAAAAAAAAAATGTAAGGGGTTAGCCTTTGTTTTTTTTTAACCGTGTAAAATTTCATTAGTTGAAAAAATCACCAAAATCTCAACACCAAGAGCTCATTTACCACTAAGGGTTGTTTTTGGAGTCTCAGGAGTGTCCCTTGTGTGTTTTTACAGAATTTTATTTTTGGTCAAATTTCTGAAAAATTGTAAGGGGTTAGCCTTTGGTTTTTTTTTACTGTGCAAAACTTCAAAAGTTAAAAAAATCACCAAAATCTAAATACTAAAAGCTCATTTACCACTAGGGGTCGTTTTTGGAGTCTCGGGAGTGTCCCTCGTGTGTTTTTTCAGAAATTTATTTTTGGTCATATTTCTGAAAAAAAAAAAATGTAAGGGGTTAGCCTTTGATTTTTTTTTTCTTACCAAAACTTCAAAAGTTTAAAAAATCACCAAAATCTCAATACCAAGAACTTATTTACCACCTAGGTGTCATTTCTGGAGTTGTAGGAGTGCACCTAGTGTGTTTTTTCAGCATTTTATTTTCGGTCAAATTACTGAAAAATTGTAAGGGGTTATCCTTTGTTTTTTTTTTTACTGTCCAAATTTCATAAGTTGAAAAAATCACCAAAATCTCAACACTAAAAGCTTATTTACCACTAGGGGTCATTTTTGGAGTCTCAGGAGTGTCCCCAGTGTGTTTTTACAGAATTTTATTTTTGGTCATATTTCTGAAAAATTGTAAGGGGTTAGCCTTTGGTTTTTTTAACCGTCCAAAATTTCAAAAGTTTAAAAAATCACCAAAACTTCAACACCAAGAGCTCATTTACCACTAAGGGTTGTTTTTGGAGTCTAAGGAGTGTCAGGTGTTTTTTTTTTCAGAATTTTATTTTTGGTTATATTTCTGAAAAAATGTAAGGGGTTGGCCTTTGGTTTTTTTTTTACTGTCCAAATTTCAAAAGTTGAAAAAATCACCAAAATCACAACACTAAGAACTTATTTCACCACCAGGGTGTTTTGGGGGTCTTAGGAGTGTCCCCAGTGTGTTTTTACAGCATTTTATTTTTGGTCAAATTTTTGAAAAAAATGTAAGGGGTTAGCCTTTGTTTTTTTTTAAACCGTCCAAAACTTCAAAAGTTAAAAAAAAATCACAAAAATCTCAACACTTGAAGCTCATTTACCACTAGGGGTCATTTTTGGAGTCTCAGGAGTGTCCCTAGTGTGTTTTGACAGAATTTTATTTTTGGTCATATTTCTGAAAAAAATGTAAGGGGTTAGCCTTTGGTTTTTTTTTTAACTGTCCAAATTTCAAAAGTTGAAAAAATCACCAAAATCTAAACACCAAGAGCTCATTTACCACTAAGGGTTGTTTTTGGAGTCTTAGGAGTGTCCCCAGTGTGTTTTTTCAGAATTTTATTTTTGATCATATTTGTGAAAAAAATGTAAGGGGTTAGCCTTTGGTTTTTTTTTTAACTGTCCAAATTTCAAAAGTTGAAAAAATCACCAAAATCTCAACACCAAGAGCTCATTTACCAACTAGTTGTCGTTTTTGGAGTCGTAGGATTGTCCCTGGTGTGTTTTTTCAGCATTTTATATTGGTCAAATTTCTGAAAAAAATGTAAGGGGGTTAGCCTTTGGTTTTTTATTAATTGTCCAAAACTTCAAAAGTTAAAAAAATCACCAAATTCTCAATACTAAGAGCTCATTTACCACTAGGGGTCGTTTTGGAGTCTCAGGAGTGTCCCCAGTGTGTTTTTACAGAATTTTATTTTTGGTCATATTTGTGAAAAAATGTAAGGGGTTAGCCTTTGATTTTTTTTTTTCTTACCAAAACTTCAAAAGTTTAAAAATTCCCCAAAAGCTCAACACTAAGAACTTATTTACCACCTAGGTGTCATTTCTGGGGTTGTAGGAGTGCACCTAGTGTGTTTTTTCAGCATTTTATTTTTAGTCATATTTGTGAAAAAATGTAAGGGGTTAGCCTTTGTTTTTTTTGTTAATGTTCAAAATTTAAACACCAAAGGCGTATTAACCCCCTTACTGTTTTTAAGGGAGTCCCAAAACTGCCCCCAGTGTGTTTCTAAGGAATTCTATTTTTTGCCAAAATTTGGAGGAAAACCTCAGGGGTCAGTGTTTGTTGACAAACGAAACTTTGGGGGAAAAAAAAAAACATCACAATTTCAGAGCAGATGGATTATTGACCTCAATGTTGTCTTTATAAGAGCCCCAAGAGTGTCCCCAGTGTGTTTTTGCTGGATATTATTTTTGGTCGAAATTCAGACAAAAAAAAGAAGTTAGCCCTCGTGTTTTCTCACCAAAGGTTTTTTTTTTTAATAAAGAAAAAAAGAAAAAATAATCTTTAAGGACTTATTTTCCACTGAGCTGCCATTAAACCCATCCTAGAATTGTTCTCAGTGTGTTTTTGTTGCGTTTTGTTTTTGTTCAAAATCTGAAACAAACCTCAGGGGTTAGCCTTTGGTTTTTACATTTTTGAGGCATATGAGGTTTTAGATGTTTTTTTTTCTGTTAAAATGCATGAAAATAAAGTTTGGGAACATCAATATCTAAGAAATAATGAAAAAAGAAACACCTTAAACTCTTTTTTTCAGACTTTCCCTGATTTTTTTAATTTCAAAGATATAAGTTGTTCATTGGTATCAATCCCAGGAATACATGTATCTCTAAAGACTAAGTTTAAACACTTTTACTTTTGAGAAGATGGTCTTTTTTGGCGTCACTGATGAGAGGACAAAAAACATGATTAAAAAAAAAACCAACTGACTGAAAAACTCATCCTCCTGTTCATTCATAAGAGTTACGCTGCCATGAGAAAAACAAACAAACAAAAAACTTAAAAAGTGCGAACAGAGAAGAATTTTAGTCCATTTACTCTCTCTAAATACTGAACAACAAATGCTTCTCCAAACATGAAAAACAAACCACCATGAACGACACGTCAAAGTGTGTTTGTGGCTAACCCTAGCAGCTTGTGTTTGTCAACCAGAGATTGGCTCAGGATCAGCTCAACATGGGATAAACGTACCACTTCCTGTCCTGATGAGCAGACTGAAAACACCCCAAACCTCTCACAGCTGGTCGGTGCGTTCACCTCTGGCTGGGCGAGCAGACGCCCAACATCCCCGATGTCTCCTCCGGTGAAAAGACGCCGTGAAGGAAACTTCAGGAACTGAGAAAGTGAACCTGTGGGGACAGAGTGGGACAGTCTGTGTCAGTTTTTGACAGCGTTACGTCTCATCCTCTCATTTATCTCATCTCTACACGCTGAGTCAGTGTCAGTGTGAGTTTTCTCTGAGGGTGGAGCTGTGTTTGATTCAGGGACGCTGACCTGGGGCAGCACAGACATTAAACATATAATGATCAGGGTAATTATTGATCATATCAGGACTTTATCTTTAATTTCAGTGAGTTTCGTAACGGCCTGGAAACCCCTCAGTGTAGGTTAAGTGTAGAAACACACACACACACACACACACACACACAGCCCTCCTCTTTCTTCTTTTGTAGACTCCAGCGTCCTCGGGGAGATGCTTCCAGATGTGTGTACACAAAGTAATTACACCATGTGGTATAGTGGCCTATTGTCTGAACCCGTGCAGGAATTAGCCCAAATGGCGTCCTGTTGAGCGCAGTGCCCCCCCTTCAGGAGGTCGCCGCGCGTTTAATTTGTACCTCTGCGCTCATACATCAAGATTGAGTGATATGGTCGCAGACTGATGGCTCGGTATTTACCCGCTGACCCTCCGGCTGGGACCCGGCGGGCCCGCTCTGCTAATGGCAGCATCCTTTTATGTGAGCTAATAATTAGCATGGCACACACGGCCATCCATCACGCAGCAATGAGCCGTGGCCGCTTTGTCAACATGCTCGGGCTCGTAACGCTGTTTGTGTTGGAACAAATACACAACACGGCGAGCTAATGGACGACAAATACACAACGAAACAGGCTTTAATGGACGGACATGTTGATGTTTTTCAGCGCAAGTCAAACTTTATTACTGACTCCTGGTCCAGAGTCTAACGAAAGCAGAGGAAAGTTTTTTCTCTAAGTTTAACTCCTGATCAGCTGATTTTTTCTGCTTTCTGCAGACTGTGTCTGATTTTATGTCTGATTGGATTTAAAGATGTTTCTGATTCTCAAAATTTGGAATAAGATCTATTTTTGTGTCTGATTAGCATGTTAGCTTAAACGTTAGTTTAATTTTATTTATTTATTTCACCTGAAGGCTTCAAGTTTTACTTTTCTACTGATTCTAAACTGTCTTTTATGTTTTTAAAAGTTAAAGACACACGTCTATAATTCCTCACTGTCTAAAGACATTTGTACAAATATCTGGTTTTATGGACAATTAGCCAGTTAGCCAATTAGCATTTCAGTTTTCTCTTGATGTTCTGATTCTTAAAAAGTTTATTTCTTCATATTTAACCATCAATAAGTAGATTTTAAAGTTTTCCCGTCATTGTGAGTCCGTTAAATCTCAATTTCTTTTATTGGTTGAAAAAAACGGTATGCTCTGGTTCCTTTAAGAAACTGAAATCAACACCAATTAGCAGATTAGCTTTTCAAGTTTTTTGATCTCAGGCTCAGATTTTTTTTTCCAAACTGCAAAGAATCAGTCTGCTGATTTTTTTTTTTTCGATCGAGTTTTTAAAATGTTTCTGTTTCTCTGAACTGAGCTCTGGTTTCTGTCTGGAGATCTCATCAGTGATTCAATCAGTGCAGTTTTTTCCCTTATTCTAGAAAGTTTGATGATATACACTGCAAAAAACTGAAATCTTACCAAGTGTTTTTGTCTTGTTTTAAGTCAAATTGTGTTATTATACTTGATAAGAGCCATATTTGAATTGTTTGTAACAAATAAATAAAATCTACCAATGGAAAAAGAAAAGTTAGCTTGAAGCTAGAATAATGTCTTGATGCAAAAACGTTTCTCTTGTTTGATTTGCAGACTTTTTAAAACTTTTTAAAACTTTTTACGAGCAATTCAGACCTCATTTTTGTCTTTAAATAACTTGAAATCAGACATTTTTCTGGACTGGTCAGGCGAATATGGCTCAGATTGGGTCTAAAAAGACATTTTCTACTGAAAATAAGACAAAAACACTTGATAAGATTTCAGTTTGTTGCAGGGTAAATATTTGTTCTTGACTGTACGTGACCCTGACAGTCAGACATTTAAGTAAAAGTTGCTGATTTCTGTCTGATTATAAAACTTGACTTTAAGTTTTGGTCATTCCTCTGGATTGATTTACGAAGGTCAGGTTTTACTACAAACTTTCCAGGTTTCTTAAATGTGATCATAAAGATATTTTTGACCTTCCTTTTTGTCTTTAAGATTTAAGATCTTCCATATTTCGTCTCCTAAAATCCAGTCTTTGGCCGCCGCTCTTTTCTCTGATAACCTTTCCGTGGTTAAACTCGTCTGATTCCCATGAGCTAGTTGCCGTTAAACATCAGATTTCACGTTCAAACTCCTCCTTTAATCTCGCCGTGATAGACTTTACTCCCATTAGATCTTTCTGTGATAACCTCGCCCGCTGGTAATCCCACCCGGACCTCTGCACGGCTCGGCGCTCCCGGGGAGAAGTCTGTGCCCTGGTGCTGCGCTGCACTGGCCTATCAGAGGTTAAGTGCTCAGGGGTCACATGGAAATAGTTTTTATCACATTTCATTCTCGTAATCCTCTTTGAAATGTCACACACAACTATGATCAGAGGGAATGTGAGCTGTCCTGAGCTGTGCTGGTGTGAAAACGCGCCGGGCCTGAGAAGACGAGGAGTCCTGGGCTCTGGGTTTCTCCAGTCCGTCTGGATCCCAGTAACTGCAGGCTGCTCTCAGAGTAAGCGTCTGTTTGGTTTAGCTGAGAGCTTTTTTTTCCTCTGAGCCAACTTTGTGGTTGGTAAATCCAGAGTAAATCCTGTTCCGGCAGTTTCAGTCGTAGCTTGAAGTGAAGCCACCCAGAGAAACCTCAGCTGAAAACAATCGAGCCCAAAGTGCTGAAGTCACCCCGGCCGGCCCGGGATCAAAGGCCGCCTTTCATCCCCCGTTTGTTTGGGCTAGACTCGGGTTCGCTTTGTTGGCTAATGTTCATAAATGTATCTGGAGTCATCAGCAGTGCACAACTATATTAAAACTAACATTTTAAGCCTGGGTCAACACTTTGTCTTTCTTTTTCCGAGCCGTGGAGGTGGAAAGTATCAAGGAGTTAAAGTTAGAAAAATGGGAAAAGAAAGCAGAGCGTTAAGTTCACGCTGCGTTCAGACGTTTATGTTTCTGTCATTAGAGGTTTATTTTCAGATCAGAGCCAGTTATCGCAGTAAAACAGCACATTTTATGTCTTATTGCTGCCTAATGTGGGGCTATTACTTAATTTATCAGCTCCATCTGCAAACACGGCTCAGAACAAACACTGGATGTAAATTTAGGAGTAATTGAAGTTTGTTTTCATGTTGCACAACCTGATATCAGTCATGTTTTCCCACAGACGCTGGGCTCTTTCCACTTCCACTAAAGCTGCAGAAAATTGAATGACAGATGTAGTAAGAGATATGTGAGCAGCTGAGGTCGAGCTGGGAGCTTCTGACCTGCATGTTGTGGTCTGTGGTTGAATTTTCGGGTTAGTTTTTGGGTTTTGTGGGTTTCGCTGCTGCTGGGTGTCGTAGCAGCTCCATCCAGTGGGCTCAGAGGATCTCTGACCGGCACTTCCTGCTTCTGCTGCTTTCCCTCTCTGTGCTCCTCTTTGAGAGACTGAAACAGCAACAAAACTAATAAACTTACAAAAAGTAAGGATCAGGATTCATGGATTGTTTTTAGTTTTTGATTCTTCAGCCTGGAAAACTGTGGAAAACATGTTTGCTGTGCAGAAAAGTAGATTTTATGGAGGATTTTGGCAGCCAGAGTCTGAAAAAAAATACACATGGACGTCAGCTGTCAATCATCGTTAACCTCATATAACTAATGAAAACAAAACTTTTCAGAAAAAAGAGGACTTGGATACAAAACAGCCAAATGATATCTTCAAATCACCACAACAATCAGACGTGAGAAACATTTCTACCAGGTGTATTAATTTTTTAAGGTTTGACCACAGCCCATCTGGAATGACTGGGGAGATGGATTTTTTTTTACCTATACTGCAGCCAGCCACCAGGGGGAGCAGTTTTTAGGAGACCTCACTTCGATGACGTCCATTTATTTTTACAGTCTGTGGTCTCGAGTTGATGTTTGGTTCATTTTCAGCTGTTTCTTAATGATATGTTTTTTTTAATGTGACCTGTAAAACTGCTGCAGGTGTAAATTAGAGACACACACATCCACACATCCCGAAACGTTCAGTTTTCTTTCGTAAATCTGATGAAAACTGGTGATGAATGTGTTTAGTTTTTGTTTCTATATTTATCTCCTCCTGTGGTTTGAAGCTTTATTCTGACCTGACTGAGGCTATGGATGAAAATTAGTCTTAAGGTGAACTCTGACGTATTTACATGGATGCAACACTGAAGTATCAATTCAAATTCAAAGTTAGCTTCATTAGCATGAAGGGTTTTTTTTGTTTTAGTTTTTGTGTTCAAATAAAAGGATAAAAACCACTTATTTAAAGCAAAAAAGAGAAATAACATCAATAAAAAGTAAATATTAAGGATTTGTTTTATTAAACTGCAGCGCCACCTTCTGGCCTGGGGTCTCACACACACTGTTGTAAATGAATTTTAGCAAGGCATGTTTGTTTTGTTAAGTCAACTTTTTACCGGATACAACGCCATGAGGTAAGGTATTTATCACTACAGTTACTTAGTGCTACGGTTTGAAACGTGACAACAAGCTAAAGTTGTAGTAGCTGGCTAAATGTAGCGCTATCGGCAGCCTAGCGCTGTAAGACGTGTCAGTAATGTGTAACGCTCGTAAATAGTTTCATTTGTAAAGCACTTTTCATCAAAATGATCTCAAAGTGCGACAGTGAAGCAAGATTAAAAACAAGATTACAAACAGGTTAAATGCCTGTCTGTTGCTTGTGGAGCCCTCGAGTGCTCAGGTGGGGTATTCCACTAGCGAGGAGCGGCTGAGCTAACACAGTTTGGTCCTGGGGAGCAGAAGGAGGTAGTTGTTACCCATCTTTTACATATGGGGGGCGTTTCCGTGGAAGCAATGATGAGTTAGAAAGGAGATTTTATACTAGATCCTGATTGAGACCTGAAGCCAGTGGAGGGAGTGAAGGATGGGTGTTATGTCATCATACTTCCTCATCAGGATCCTAGCGGCGCTGTTTTGGATGTTTTGGAGTTTTTGTAGACTCCTGCTCGAGCCTTGAGGAGACAAAGGCGTGGACGAGTTTTTAAGCGTCTGAAAGACTCAGTAGGCGGAGTTATGCAATGTTTCTTAGGAAGTGAAAAGAGGTCCTGTGGATATGTTTCATGTGAGTGTCAAAGGTAAGGTGACTGGTTGGGTGTATCCATAAATCCTGGTCATGTCCTGCCAGTCATCGACCAATCAGAGCTAACCTAACCTCACTCTTCATTTTCTATATTTTATTGATAGACTCTCAAGTTTGAACAGACCACTGCAGAATAACTGCTGACTGTGGGTTGGAGTCAACATTAGCACTAACAGATTAGCCCTTTTAGCCTTTAGCTTGTGCTCTATCTCTCTCCTGTTTCTCTCTCTTCAGCTCTTCTGTCCTTTTTCTGTCTGACAGTTAGGCTCCAGTGTCCACCATCACTACAAAATTTCTCTCTATTAAACTTCATCAACTGGTGTGGTGTTGTCATAGAGACTGGGACGTGCTGTAAATCAGTCTGGTCCTGCTCAACCTGATTGGGAAGCTAAGAAGTAGCATTTAGGAAAAACTTGTAACCTGTGATTTTGGTGCTGATAATCTCATTTTAAAGTGTGGATTATGATCAGGCAGATATCTAGAAGGGAGACGTTTTCAGGATCACTTTCAAACTTCTCACAGCCCCTTTAAGATATAACAATATAAATAAATAAATAAATAAATAAATAAATAAATAAATAATATAATACTGATATTATAAAATATTAATTTGCTTGTTTTTATTTTTTATTTTGTTGTAAAGACCATACCTTATATTTATCCTTTTTTTGTGAAAGTGAAAAATTAATTTAAAAAAATTGTAAAAAAAAAAAAAAGAAAAAAAAGGAAAAAGAAAGAAAGAAAGAAAGAAAGAAAGAAAGAAAGAAAGAAAGAAAGAAAGAAAGAAAAAAGTATGTATCAGCACGTACTGTCCCTTTAAATAAATGAATAAAAGAAAGCTTTGTCCACAGGGGGCGCCACAATCAGCACAAACTAGGAGCCTTAATTTCCATCTCTAAAATCGAAAGCTTCTTTGTTTTCCTGAAAATAATAAAACGTAAATAAAAACGATGACACCCTCTGGAGTGTGAAGTGAAGGACCAGCTTCAGACAGAGTGATGACATCAGACGCCCGTCCTCCCACTTCCTGTCTCAGACTCTCTTTGAACTGCCCTAACGTTGGAGTCGGAGTCGTCTGTCACATGACTTCAGACTCCCTGATCCGTGACGCCTCGTCCTCTTTCTTCTCCTCTGTGTCACGCCGTGGTGAATATGGAACAAATAAACATCCAGCTGCTGCTTCAGACCCTAATTCGATGTGAAACCTGCTCCATTGAAGTGTGGAGTAACAAAGACTTCACTTAGAGCTGTTTTCAAAAATATGTTCCTTAAAACGTCAAACCTCTTTACTGGAGTCGTCTTCAAAGCTGTTTTTAATTACCGGGCTTCAAACCGGTGTTTAGACAACAAATTCACCCTGAGTAAATAATCAGTGTGTATTAATGTGATCAATAATCCCAGAAAACAGCACTTTAAGTTCCTGCTCATCAGAGCTGCAGGCGGCTCTCTGCTCGCCGCCGCTCACTCGATTCAGTCTGAGCTGCTCGGGCTCAAATTTACACAAATCTTCATTTAGAGAGGAAACAGGAGTCTGACAGGACGCTGAGACAGACTCAACACCTCAGGGTCATCAAGGGTTTCAGCATCAGAGTCAAAACTAAGTGTGATTCCTCATCTCAAACTGGACAAATTAACTTAAGATCATCTCAAACACACTCACACACACACACACACACACACACACACACACACACACACACACACACACACACACACACACACACACACACACACACACACACACACACACACACACACACACACACACACACACACACACACACACACACACATCCATCCAGTGTGGTTTCATGTTAACGCAGAGCAAATATCTGAACACTCAGAGAAACTTTGTCCTGATGAGACTCAGAGAGAATCAACGTCTGTGTGACAGAGGCTGCACACCTGTGTGTGTGTGTGTGTGTGTGTGTGTGTGTGTGTGTGTGTGTGTGTGTGTGTGTGTGTGTGTGTGTGTGTAAGAGAGAGCGAGAGAGAGAAAGAGTTAAACCTCCAGAAGAACAATCAGGGGTTTGAAATCTGATTGGCCAACAGGGAGCCGTCCATAAATCTTAACCTCTGATTGGCTCCTTGCCCTGTCAGAGGTGGGACTTAGTTTAATGTGACACATTTCCTTTAGTTTGTGTTTTAATTTGTGACTTTTTCAAAATGGAAATTCTTTAGAGGTCAAACTGGTAAAAATTGAAATCTTATCAAGTGTTTTTGTCTCATTTTCAGTAGAAAATGTCTTTTAAGACCTAATAGGAGCCAAATTTACCTGACCAGTCCAGAAAATGTCTGATTTCATGTTATTTAAGGATGAAATGAGGTCTAAATTACTGGAACAAGGAAAAAAAAATCTGTCATTGGAACAAAAGAAAAGTTTCTTCTATTAAGACATTATTCTAGTTTCAAGCTAACTTTTGAGCAAAATTTTCTGGATTCATTGCAGATTTTTGTTTTTACTTGTTACAGTAATTCAGACCTCATTTTTTGTCTCTAAATGATTTAAAAGAAGAAATTTTTCTGGACTGTTCAGATGAATGTGGCTCAATTCAAGTTTTTTACTTGAAATAAGACAAAAACACTTGATAAGATTTCAGGTGTTTTTTTGCAGATTCTGGTCTGAAACACTCCTCTGTTACACTCTCCTGTTGGTAAAGCTACGGTGGCCTTCAAGGACAAAAAGCTCCTGACATCTCTGGTAACTGATCTTCCAACCTTGAAAAATGGAATCACATTATCCTGCCCACATCAACTACTTTCTTCTTCTTGTTCATCTTCTTCTCTTTCTTTTATGTTTTTAATTTTCTTCCTATTCTTGTTTTTTGTCTTTTTGTTTTTGTTTTTGTTTTCCTTCCTTTTCTTCTTTTTCTTCCTCTTTTCTTCTTCTTCTTCTTCGTCTGTTTCTTTTCATTTTTCTCTTTCTTATTTTTCTTCAGAGTTCTTACCTTGTCTTCTTCTTCTTCTTCTTCTTCTTTTTTCTCTTTTTCTTCTTCTTCTTCTTCTTCTTCTTCTTCTTCTTCTTCTTTGTCTTCTTCTACTTCTTCTTCTCCCCCTCTTTCTCCTCACGCTCAGAAAAATTGAAAAAGCATCAATACCTTATTTTGTGTGATATTTCTGAAGTCCTGTTGAAAAAAAACAGCTATTTCCATTTCACTTTTGAGATAAACTTCTGTAAAATCACCTCTTGAGAGCAAAAAAACTTTGAAAGGTTTTTAGAAACGCTGGTGTTTCCATTTTCCAACAGTTTGTCTGTTCTGTGCTACTGTAGAGAAAGATGGCGGCCTCCATAGATGTGGACTCACATGTGTAGATACAAAAAGATATTACTAAATGAACAAAAACTAAAGGCTGTGTTTATCTGGATGATCACTCGTAAAAGTTTTATTCTCTCACAGTTTGGCTGAAAGCTGCCAAATACTACAGACTGCACCTTTAAAGCCAGGAGGGTTTGATTGTTGACTTTTGTAAATTAAGCTGTAAAAATATTAAATCTGTGTGATCTAGTTCTGGTTGGCAGAGATCTGCTCAGTCTGAGTGATAAAGTCTGGACCTGACTGATAACAGCTCCGATGATTCGACTCTGATCAGTTTTACGAAGCGTTTCGTCCACACATGCTCAGAAAGTCAGCGTCATTTCAGTCAAAGGACATCTGCAGAAACGCTCTTTGTGGTTTCTGCTGCCAGATGATGACGTCTGAGCAACCTGAATCTCATTAAGTCCTCAGAGCTTTCCTGACTGTCTGCTGTCATGTTGCTCACTTCTCTTTGCTTGATTCCAGCTTTGAGAGACATAAAAACTCTTTCATTGTCAGACGAGAAATGTTTACACAACTGATGTGGGACAGTCTTTGAGCTGGAGTCTGAAGAGGATCCCTTTGGAGGATCCAGAGGCCGTGGTTAAAGCGTGTAACGTATATGATCGACGGCGCTCTCCAGCAAACTCAAACATTCACAGTAAATCCTTCTGCAAACTTTCCAACTCATCCTGGCTGCGATTGTTTCTCCCACCGTGAAATAATTGGGAAACAGATGATTAAAATGAAGCCAGAAGGTTTCCTCATCCCATCTCATCTCAGGGAGCAGAGACAGAGGAGCCGGCGTGTCCTCTGCAGGTCTCGGGGAGGAGGTTTTGGGAGCAGGAGCGGTACCCGTTCAGACAGAGGGTGAATGTTAATGAAAAAGCAAACAGCCCAGCGCTGCAATTTGTGCAGGAAAACATGTTTGAGGAATGGAGATGTGCTCAGCTTCACTCTGCTCGGCTCGGCCTGCAAACAAGGAAGACTTCAGGGGAAATCATTATCCCTCACTTCCAGAGAGAAGGTCCCAAACTAATGGATGCAAATCAAAACAACTTCCGGTTTCTCAGTCCGGCTAATTAAGCAGAAAAATGCAGATACAGAGCAGAGGGTGTTTTATTTTCTGCTCCCTGAGTTTCCTCCTCTCTGACCAAACAGAGACGACATGAATGTGAAAAGTTGACTCACTTTTTGTTTCTGTTGCTGCAGAAACTTTGTGCAGAGGTGATTTGAAACAGAAATCAAACATTAAACTGGATTTTCACCTCTTCCCGTCACGTCGAGCACGAGTCCTCTGCTGCAAATCCACAAAGACGGCGGCTCGGAGCGGACGAGCAGATTAAATTTGAGGCTCTGGTCTGAACCCAAACTTTCCAGGTCAGAAGGTCAGACCCGACTGAGTGAATTCAGATTTGAGTCCTCTGGGGACGTTTGGGTTGTTGGGAAAGTCATTAGCATAAAATATGTCGGGCAGCTCTCAGTTTGCATTAATGAAAAATCAGTGAGGAGTTTAGGACGGCACATGAGCCTGATTTGGATCCATAACTGTAGCTTTAAGACTCAAAATGACTTTTTCAACGGCCAAAACTTTCCAGTCACTTCGTCCCTGACAGAAATAGCTGAAATTTAGAAAAAGCTTTGTCGATAACTGAACACTTAAACATTCAAAGTTGGACAAATATTTTCAGAATAGAGAGCCGCGCTCACAGAATCAGCTGTATCGCCTTACTAACCGTGACCTCGAGAGGGAACGGCACCAAGTTAATGATCCTCATAGTGTTTTACTAAAGCTCAGCTGCAATGACTCTCAAAATGTGAGCTCCATGGGAGCGGGGGGCTCTGAGGGGGGCTCAGGGATCACAATCATATACAATGTGTCACTAACAGCTCAGCATTACATCCAGTTCATCAGTAACTGTGCAAAAGTGATAGTAGAGGCTGCTATGGCCTAAAGATACAGGACAGTAACAGTTTGTGCAAATTTAAACATGCAAAATGACTAAAAAATGTGCATTTGCAGAAAAATATGTCAGTGGTTTTCAAAGTGTGGTCTGTGGCCCCTTGTGGGGCCGCTAGGGAGCAAAAAAGGGGTCCACAGAAAATTGGAAAGAAAAGGAAAAAAAGGAATCTAAGTATTATTTTTTTGTTTTTATCATTTATATTCATATGCAGTTTTTTCTGAATGTACAACACGTAAAGTGTCGTAATCGTCGGGTTACATGTGTCTAATTGTACCTAACTGCACCTCATGTGACAGCTGCAACTTCAGCGTGATGATGTCATGATTTGTTTGCACCATAGACTGTAAAAAAAAAATGGACGTCCGCTTGCTCGGCTCAAAGTGAGGTCTCCCCAAAAACTGCTCCCCCTGGTGGCTGGCTGCAGTATAGGTTCAAAAAATCCATCTCCCCAGTCATTCCAGATGGGCTGTGGTCAAACTTTAAAAAATTAATACACCTGGTAGAAATGTTTCTCACGTCTGATTGTTGTGGTGATTTGAAGATATCATTTGGCTCCTTTGTATCCAAGTCCTCTTTTTTCTGAAAAGTTTAATTTTCATTAGTTTTTAGAGGTTAAAAAAGAGGTTTTATGTAACGTTAATTGACGATTGACAGCTGACGTTCTTGTGTTTTTTTTTCCCGGAGATTGTAAAACATGTCTGGAGGTAGAGTCAGGAAGTGATTAGACTCTTGGAAGAAAAAAAAAAAAATTATATTTTTGTCACCCAGCTCCACTCAGATTCTCCCAGAATCCCTCACAGTCTCTACTGCACAGACTCTGGCTGCAAACTGCTACAATGGCGGCGCCTTACCTGATTGTGATAGACACTGTGAGTACAGGCGCACTGCAAAACACAATCTGGACAGAAGTTATGAGCTCATTTTCACCAAATTCTCATGAAATCTGGGGGGTAATTTAAAAAGCAAATGCTGTTTTGGGGCCTTGGTTTTGTAAAGTTTGGAAACCCCTGATTTATGTGACGGGTGTTAATGCAAAGATTGTCATGTGTAAACGATTTGTGTGCAAATGCATGTGCAAAATTTCTTATGCAATGGTGTATGAGCAAATTTTGCATGTGCAGTGTAACGATATACATGCAAAGACATATGTGCATACGGATTTAATATGTGCAATTTTTCATGTGCAGGGTTATATGTTGAAAGTTTTGTGTGCAATAATTCATGCATACACCTTAACTTTATAAATACATGATAAGAATGTAATCTGCAGCCATATTTTGGTGTTTTTCAGGTGCATAAAGACTCATGTGCAAAAAAATATGCGCAATTTTGCATTTGCAATAATAACTGTACACTATTTTTTTTAATACAGCTTTTAGAAAAGCCAACTCAATGTGAAGCTCATCAGTCCAGACCGTGGGCAGAGTCAGGAACATGAATCTCGTAAAAACACCACTAAACAACACAACAGCTCCTCTTTGTTCTGCTCATTAGAGAAATAAAAAACACAACCGAACGATCCAATCCTCAACCAGTGAGAGGAAAAGTCTTGATCTATGTATATGTATACATGCGTATATAAGTCCATAGTTTTCATGTATGAATGATGCAGATTTTGCCTCCTAACAGGAAACAGTCTGCAGAATGAGCTGTTTGTTGTGTGATGAGGGTTTTATGTAAATGAAAACAGCGCTGAGTGAATCACACAAAACCTGATCTGTGAGATGATCTTTGGTTGCATATGCTCGCTGATATGATCCTGAATAATTAAAAGTTAAATGCAAACACACCCTTTCCAATGAGAAATCAATTCATTTTAATTCAGAAGTGTATGCACATGCATGCTAATCACTCCACAGCTATATCACACATTTCTGCGCGACCTCCCGACCCCTCGGCTGAATCAAAGCCTCCAACGCGGCGCTGCAGTCTTATCTTCAGTCTCATACTGAGCGCAGTGTGGCATTATGGGATAAATATGAATATAAATGGGACAAAATGCATTCAAGAAAACTCAACAATCCCCATGACAGCCCACTGGGGTCATATCCAGCCATGTAAAATAACAACATGTCATATACACACATCTGACCTCTGACCCTGGAAGGATTTTACTGGCTAAGAGGAGCAATGCCTCCAGGGCTGCACCCAGACTTGGAGAAGCTTCTCTCTGAACAATGGGTTACTTATAGTTCCCCCTGAAGGTGAGGAGCAGGCGAATATTCCTCACTAGAAAGGCAAATGGGTCTATATTTGGCCTGAGGGAGAGCCAGCGCTCCTGATTGCTCCTCATCTCGCCGTTTCCCAGATGTTTTATGCTCTCCTGACTGCTAATCAATAGCTACACATGCAGCCTCGCAGCCTGCGCTGGTCTTTTATAGTTCGCCCGAGGAGCAGTTGTCAGTCAACGGCAGCCTTATAAATAGACCGAGGCTGCATGTGGACAGATGGATGCCTTCCCTGTCAATTGGGCGATGCCACAGTCCAAACCCTCGGCTTGAGTTTTTCCACTGGAGGCTTCTGTAGCTGGGCTGAGGTGGAAATCTGCCAACAGTATCTGTTTGCTAACGTGGAGTGTTGTTAACGTAGGTGTCAACAGACGGAGAGTCGTCTACCTATACTACACACATCACTTATGAGCAGTGCACCATTGATTTGGGTCTGGATGCTCTGCAACGGCTCCACACAGGGTCGAGTGGTCTGAGGAAGACTCAATACTCACAACTCAAACACCTCTGCTCTTTGGAGAACTCGTGGCCTTCACGACTCTGCCGGACAAACATTTGATCCGACTAAACTGGCAGCACACGTCTGCTTCAGCTGAGGAACACATTCAGCTCGACCAAAGTCAGGCTGGAGTTGGAGGCCGAGAGCGTAAAGCCCTGAAAACATTCGAGGAGTTGGTTCAGTGCAACGTGTGAGTGACCGTGGGATGAATCCAATCAGGGATGTTTCTCAGTATCAGATCCCAAAGGTTACAGAGGGGAGGATCATTGAGGAGGGTTGTCACAATATGTACTTTCAGAGAGAAGACAGAAGTGTGCAGTTTAAAAACAAAGTGTCAGTCACTGTGGCAGCACACGTCGGTTTGTGAAGCCTGTTTTGTGGCCTTGGTGTTTGGCAGGAACCTCACGGTGCTCAGTGGTGGAAGTAAACTGTCTGGTTTGATTGAAAAGATTCCTCGATTTAAGACCGTGTGTCACCTGTTAGCAGCCTGTGGCATGTCGATGCTAACTGGTGCTGGGACAGGTGTCCCCAACAAGCAAAGAAGAGACATCGACCTCTCCTTCCATCCATAGTCATGACCAAGGGTCTTCAACCAGTGTCTCCTTGTAGCTTAAAAAAAATATTATTGGAATAAAGAATAGTTATTTTTCTTCCAGAGGGTATTGCTGATTAAAGACACTGACACTAAATAAAATCCTATGTTAACATTTAGTTGAACTAAATCTTCATCCCATCTGTCAATAAAGCCTGCCACCGCTCTACTTCACCTCCTACAACATCAACAGCCCACCAACTTTCCATGCACCTGTGGCTAACCTCAATTTTTACAGCCCTGGGAAGATAACTACATCTACAAAAAGACTCATCTGGAAGAAAATACTGATTTCTATTCTGTTTAGATGGTTTTATCACAAAGAAGGATGAGTTGAGTGATATAAGCTACACATGTTTTCAAATTCATGCAGTCTTTTAAAATTTTTAATTTTTTTTGCAAATTTATCGAATTCCGTTTTTAAATTATTTTGAAAAATTTAAATTTCAAAATTGTTTGAAATTTCATTTTTTATGTTTGCATTTTTTTTGAATTTCTTTTTTTTTATAATAAATCTTTTTTTTTTTGCAAATTTCATTTATTTTTTTGTTAATTAATTTATTTTAGATTTTTTCAAAAACTTTGCTACATGTTTTCAAATTCATGCAGTCTTTCAAAATTTTGAATTTTTTGGCAAATTTATTAAATTCCATTTTTTTAAATATTTTTAGAAAATTTAAAATTCAACATTGTTTGAAATTTCATTTTTTTATTTTTGCATTTTTAAATTCTTTTTTCAATTTTTATTTATTTATTGTTTTTAAGCAAATTTTGCAAATTTTATATTTTTAATTAATTATTTTGTTCATTTATTTATTTATTTTAGATTCTTGCAAAAATTTTGCTACACATATTCAAATTTATGCAATCTTCTTAAATTTTGTAATTTTTGCAATTTTTTTTAATTCCAATTTTAAAACATTTTTGAAAATTTAAATTTCAAAATTGTTTGAAATTTCTTTTTTATTTTTGCATTTTTTAAATTCCTTTTTAAAAAACTTATTTTTTTTTTTTTTGCAAATTTTATTTTTTCCATCAATTTTTTGTTTATTTATTTATTTATTTTAGATTTTTGTGAAATTTAAGAAATCACTAAACTAAGACACTACATGTACAATTTCATAAATTCAAAAAAAAAAACTTGTTTAGATAATTAATTACTAGATTTTAACAATGCATAGCAATTTGTTCCCTTTAAAGTCTTAATTGTGAAGATAAAGTAGATTTAGTGGCTCCAGAATGACTTAATCCAGGTGAGCCGGGATGAAATGACTTCTATGAAAGGTTGCAGACCCCTGGTCATGTGCACTTATATTATTTATTGATAAATCCTCAATGTTTTGCACTGTATACTGTGTTTTATATTTGCTGTGAATTTCCCTTTTTTTCCTTAATCTAATTTCCGGCGATGTTTTGACACAGCAGAGACGTAAACCCAACAAACCGTGTCTTTTAAAGCCCTCGTTGTCAGGTGTTTACAGGCCTTTAAACGGACGCCCTGGATCCCAGACTCAGTGATGATTACCCGCCAGTGAGAGCTACATCAGTGGATCCAGGAAGGCTGCTGTTTGCTTTGAAGAGAACAGAGTACCTAATTACCCTTATTTGCAGGACGCTTGTGAGTAAAGCTTCATATTATTTGGCTGTGACAGACTCGCGCGCCTAATAAACAAGATCATTAGGATGTTCACTTGTGCAGCTACGCCTCGTGCAGATTACTGCTTCCTGTCTGCAATCACATACAGAAGCACAGCTTTGAAGTAGAGGGCAGAGGACCCTATCGTGAGTTATTATGGATGTGTTGGAGGAATTTATAGAGTGTTATTGACGCCTGCAAACCCTCAGGGATGACACACTGGCACACACACGCAGACTGACACACACTAACAGAAATGAATGTGGTGCATAATCGCCCTCAGAAGCAGAACTAAGAGTGTTTTATTTTCGCCCGGCGCTGCTTGATGACTGTTTCTATCTGCACAGCAAATAAACGTCCCAGGTACATAATGTGGGACACGCTGATGAAAAAGAATTGGCCCTGTTAAGTTAGTGCACTGTCTGTCCCTGCAGGCGTGCTTATGCTGTATTGATGAGCGAATTAACAGGGTTGGATTTGACTAGAGAAGCTTCTATTAGATGAAGCTGTGAAAGATGAATTCAATTGTGATCTGAATAGCACAACCCCACAGCGCGGCGGCTCGGGATGCAGGCAGGAAATTGGCTGCAGCTTAAATTGAGTTGTGCTTGTTATGATGAATGCTCGGCGGTGGATCAGCGTGGACTGGATTCATCACCACGCAGGACTTCAGACGTTTATATTTATATTTTTACACCCTTCTGTAGATGCAAACACTTATCATACATATATTCAATCTAGTGTGTTTCTTTGAATTCCTCGACCGCTCACTTTGGATCAGAAACTTGATGAACCCTTCCTCCTCTCTGCTGTTATTCTGAGACCCAATTAGATGTACATATCCCACACAATCCTGCGGTTGGAGGCCAGAGTGCGCATGTTTGTCCAAAGGGAAGAGGCGTGGGAGAAACACATAGTGGTTTTCACCCGCCAACACGCTGCAGCGGGCACGCTGCATATCAATAGGAGCAGCGGCTAATAACACTGGCTGCAGGTATGTCTCTAAACTTCAGAGGGAGACGAGTGCAAAGGTTGTTTCATCTTTTATGGATCCTGTTTGAAAGCTGCAATTGCCTCAAAGAAAGACAGGGAGAGGAACCAGAGAGGAGGAACCCGAGCCAGCGTGTGTGTGCGTGCATTTCTTCATGCGTGTATGCACGTGTGTGTGGTGTGTGTGTGTTTTCCCGGCCCGAGCAGCGTAACTGGGCTGTTTGCAGCAATCTAGCCTTGTCTTTGAAATTGTTTATGTAGGCCCAGATCCCCACGGCCGGGTAAGCAGGGGGCTGCAGGGGTCCCTGCGGAGGTCAGCCTCTCTGAAGCCCCCCCCCTCATTTGCGATAGCACCCAGCAGGCCTGAGAACACAGCGCCTAATGCTGGGATGGATGGTGTCATGAAAGAAGACAATTATCAGGCAGTGAGCGGGGTCTCCCAGGGTTATGGTTTTAGTCAGATCATTTATTTTATGTAGTTTCTGAAGCAGGAGCTTTAAAGTTTAACAGCCCTGGGCTTCCTTTCGCCTTTCTCCCTGAGCGCTGGCTGTGTGTGTTTGTGGGAGGGTGTTTTGCAGGGAATGGGCTTTTTGATGATCTAATTGGCGATTATTGGATGTTTTCAGGCAATAACATTGTGCTTTTTTGGTTTTGTTTTAAGGTGTAGTACGTTTGATACTGAATCGACTTCACGTAGGCTCATCCTACACCCTTCAGCGTGTTGGCCGCAGCAGATAACACACACACTCACACACACACACACACAGCAGAGGCAGAGACGGCAGGATGGAGAGCATAAAAGAGAGCAGAGTACGGTGCCGTTAATTACAACTTTTCTACGGGTGAGGAGGGTGAGGAGGGTGAGGAGGGTGTTTCTGTTGTTTCTGCAGCCTCTTCACATTTCAAATGCTGTCGTCCAAGTGTCAAAGAGTCGGCTTCATGCTTCATGATGTTAAACAAAGACACAAACCGCCGTTTAAAGGTCAGAGCAGTTTCACCACAAACAAACATCCTGCAGATTTTTTGTCATTTGTTTCCCAGATGTGCAAAATGCTTAACTCTGATTGGTCAAAAACAACGACCGGTAATTAACTCTCAACAGCTGATTGTTGTTGAAATGAACCAACTCATGGAAAGGAGTCTGGCCCTGACTTGTTGACACTTTGGCTAAAACATTAGCTTGCATTAGCATGCAGGGCGCTAGAGAGCCACTGTTAGATATGCAGCTTTTAGCTCCTGCAACGAAATATAATTTAAGCACTTAATTAATAATTAGTACACTTGTAGTCTAAACGGGCCCTGCTGCCCTGGACTCGCCTGAATTAGGTCATCAGTCGTCAGATTCTTTAAGTTATTAGCTCGCTGCGTCAGACCATAGACTGTATAAAACATGGACGTAGCCTCTGCTCTCCTGACACTCGAAATGAAGCAGATCCACAGACGCAGACACATTTGCTATGTCGGAGGCTGCGAGTTTCATTTCGAGCAGCTACAGTGTGCTCATCAGTCACGTGACCCGAGCTGTGCCTCTGATTGGACAATCAAATGATCCTAATAACTTCTAAACCGCAGAGATAGAAAAAATTCACTCACAATACTCTGTTTGCAGATAGTGAAATAAGCTGTTTTTTGAACCAGGCTGTAAATATGTTTTTAATGCTGTAAAAGTCTGTTTTTATGGCTGGGTGTGTACGTGGCTTACAGCCTTTCTGCAGCCAGCATCAAGCGGATTCTCAATGAACAGCGACTTTTAGCACTTCTGCATAGGCTTCATTTTTACTAACCGGATGTTGCCCCCCAAAAAGGTAAATCTGTCTGACAGTCAACACTCAGATCGAGGAGGTTTTCACTTTGATTGGAGGAGAACTGTGCTCTCAAGGCAGAAACTAAAAGCGCCAACCTCTCTTTGCAAACATCAACTCGACTATAACAGAGCTGGAGCGCTCAGCTACTGAGGGGCCGTTTACATGACAACGGTTTTACGGTGAAACGCAAAAGTTTTGTTGCATTCCAACCTCTTCCAAACTTTTGATGATGGCCTCCAGAGTGGGATTTTCCTGAAACGCTACCGTGTTGGGCTTGTGCTGCTCAATCTGCTGAATCTGTGACCATCTTTAACTAAATGAGCATCTGTTGCTCCATTTCTGCTCTTAGCATTCACCAACACACCAGATGATCGACTCAACTCTACTTCAGAGGAGATCTACCAAAACAAGACAGTTATAGCGCCACCTACAGGCCTGGCATGCTCACTACAGTGTTTTCAGTCCCTCAGCGTTTCTGTGTAAACGCGGATTTTTTCACTGTGTTTTAGCGTTTTCAGATGAAACACAGTGAAAACGGGGCCTGATTCATCGGATGCTGTTACAGGGTTCCTACAGCTCAAGGTGAGTTAAATTCAAGACTTTTTAAGACCGTTTAAAATTAAATTTAAGACCAACTTCACAATAGACATGAATGGAGAAAACACCACATGAGTTACACAGAGTTAGGGACATCAGTGTTTGTTTTGCTATCGTGATGGTGTGGTGTTACCGCGAGAGTCACTCAGTAAATTACTTAAAAAAAAGATAAATGTCGGCATTTATTTTGAGATTTGGGACTGTTAACAATCATACTAACACGTTTGAACATTTTTAAGACTTTTAAAGATTAATTTAAAACATTTTAAGGCCTTGTTTTTAGATTCATGAATTCAATACCTTTAGGATTTTTTAGGGATCTGCTTAAACCCTGTGTTAGCGTGCTACAATCACAGGTGAAACCTTCGTGTCTGAAGTGAACCAGCTAACTGAGAAAAGCATGGATCTTTATTTAGTTTAAAATAAGAAGGTAAATATCTGTAATACTGAATGTCTTATCATAAAATATCGTCATTAAAAACTCATACTTTTTATAGATTAAGTCTTAAGAGTTGGAAAATAACAACAGTTGAACTCCAAATGCCTTTGATAGTGGAGCGAAATCCTGTCCTGCAATCCAGACACCACGAGCAGAGCTGATGTTGAAAATCTCTACAAAGTCACTTAAAAGGAAACAAACTTTTTATCCCTCGTCAGGTCAAACTCATGAAGCCAAAAAGCCGATGCATTAAATATTTAACTGTAAGTCAAAAGAGGTCCAGGTTTTTGACTCCATGCTCCTGTGCAGGTAGATTTCTGCTGAGCAGATCCTGTTTTTTTATTGCTCACAGAAACTAAACGTCCTCCAGTTTGAAGGAAACAAACGTGATAAAAATAACCGTCTGGACTCGGCCTCTCAGAGAAAAACTCTCCTCACACATTTGTAGAAAAATGTCCCGTTCTGTAGCATTTGAAAACGAACAAAGGCTTTTGTAGTAAAATGTCGTCTCTGTAGGGTTTCTGCGCCGTGTGTGTTTTTCACACTGAGAGGATGAGTGAGCGCTGAGTGTGCGTTTGTAAACGCCTCGTGGCGTGCTTCAGGCCATGAGCTAAACTGCTGGGTGCCACCAGCCGCATTTGGGTGGTGATGCTAAACTAATCTCAGCTGTGTGTTGATCACCAGAACACACACTCTGATAGCTGTTTTTTCTCATCACATTTATTTCCAATTCAAACAAAATTTCTCCCAGACATTGGTATTAACTCAAATAATCCACACATGAAAAGAAATCACAACGTTCAGGTCCTTAAATAATGATTATGGTGAATTAAGTTTGATAACACAGGAAAAAAGTATTGAACACGCTAACTGGGACTCATCTAATACTTAGTGGAGAAGCCTTTGTTTGCAGTGACAGCTTCCAGAAGCTTCTTGTATGTTTGAACTAATGGCCCACACTGCTCAGGTGTGATTTTGGCCCATTCCTCTGCACAGATTGTCTTTAAATCTGGAATATTCTTTGGTGCCCTCTGGTGAACCCTTTTCCCACGTCTCATCTTCATCATCCTGGTGGATGGCAGCAGATTCAGATCAAGAATTTCCCCATACATGGCTCCATTCATTGCTCCGTCAGTTATATGAAGTTTGCCAACACCATGAGATGAGAAACAACCCCATGCCATGATGCTTCCACCTCCAAACTTCACTGTTGGTGTAGTGTTTTTTGGCTGATGTGCAGAGACATTTCTCCTCCAAACATGGTCTGTAGTATGACAGCCCAAAAGTTCAGTTTTGGTCTCATCTGACCAGACAACATTCTCCCAGTATTCTACAGGCTTGTAAAGATGCTGTTTAGCAAACTTTAAACCAGCTTCAACATGCCTTTTCTTCAGGAATGGAGTCTTGTGGGCTGAGTGTCCATAGAGGCCATGGCGGTGGAGCGCATTGCCTATTGTTTTCTCTGTAACAATTATACCTGCTGCCTCCAAGTCTTTCTGGAGCACTTTCAGGGTGGTCCTTGGCTCGTTGAGTCCTCTTCTGACTATCTTTCTGACTCCCTGGTCAGAAATCTTCAAGGAGCTCCTGTGCGTGGCCTGTTGATGGTAAGGTGGTGCTTCTTCCACTTGTGAATAATGGCCCCAACGGTGCTGACTGGAATATTCAGGTGCTTTGATATAAGTCTGTAACCAGTTCCATTCTGATGCTGAGCAACAATCAGGTTGTGAATGTCTTCAGAGAGCTCTTTGCCTTTACCCATCATGAGGTGTGTGCTATTTAACTGCTTGGTGAAAAAAACACCTTTTTTATAGGACCATCAATTTGCTCTAGCCCAGCTGATGTTGGTTTGCACTAATTGGAAGTTCAAGTAATAATTACTGACAGATTTCAGGTGGTATGGAGCATTTCCTGTCCAAAGTATACAGCCTTTCCATGGTGTGTTCAATACTTTTTTTCCTGTGTTATCGTACTTAATTCACCATAATCATTATTTATGGACCTGAACGTTGTGATTTCTTTTCATGTGTGGATTATTTGAGTTAATACCAATGTCTGGGAGAAATTTGGTTTGAAGTTGACGCGTTCAATACTTATTTCCTTCACTGTATCCGTGAGCCTCACTCTGTGTGTGTGTGGATTGATGGTTTAATTCACCGTGTGTGGGTAATATTACTACTTCCTGTGCAATCAGCCTCACTACTTTCCGTCTCCTGTAATCACGCCGCCTCTCTGTAACGTCTGCTTCCACCCAAACCGGGCCGTTCTGAGTAATTTGCGTGAAGATTCGCCAAATTAAGAAATATAATGGGCGCGATCCGGTCTCTTCTTCCCTGGTTATTGAATACAGCGACGCCAAAAGCGACGCTCTCCCTCCCGCCTTTTGTTTCTTGTAGGTAATCACATTGGCCACGTCCTAACCCTGAGAGCTGCAGCGCTCGCTCCCAGAATGGAAAACAAAGGCGGTCATGGCGATCTGTAATATTAATCTGATTGGGTTAACCGTGTCTCTGGGGCGCGTCCGGCCTGACCGCTCCGCTACCTGTGGCCATGTTTTCATCTGATTGCACTAATAGCATATTCAGAATCAAGACCTTGCCGCTGCCCCCCCGCTGGTACACACACGCTCTAATAGAACATCCTGTATTTCACATGAACACTCACAAATTTGTAAATAATTACTATCACATGGGGGAAAATAATAGGCGGCCCCAATTCAAATTCAGTAGCTGGAGGCGGTGTGGTAATCATGGAGGAGAGCAGGACAGGGAGGGGGTGAGGGGGTGAGGAGGGTGAGGAGGGGGAGGTAATCAGATTGTATAACAACCACACAGTGTGACGGTTTGATAAGAGAAAGAGTTCAGAGTGAATAATGAGAAACTTTGTATGTAGTACTTATGACTTCATGTGCTGCATTATTTCTCACTAACAGGCGCGCATGTGTGTGTGTGTGTTAGTGTGAGTGTGTGTGTGTCTTTGAACGCCTGTTAGTCGATGTTAAAACCAACTCAATCGAACAGATTCTGGACGGCTCTTTACATCATTTCAGTCCCTTATTTGTGACTTTAAACACACACACACACACACACACACACACACACACTGCAGAGTTGATGATGAATTGGATGTGTTATCTGCCTGTTAGCACAACAGCCCATTATCAATGTGCCCAGGTTAGCGCGCTAGCTGTAAAGCAATAAAGAGCGCCTGATTCCAGCCTCGGCTGAGTAGGAGTTCAGTGGCCGCCTGCGTGCCGTCACTTTCAAATGAGCACCACAAATCACTGCAGCAGGATGCCTGCGCGGCAACGCGGCCATCAGCATATGAAAATATGAAAATATGTATGGGAGACCTTCCAATTTGCTGGCAGCAAACACGAGGAAGAAACCGGCGAGCGCTGAGTGATTGTTAGACGGCTGGCTGCTGTGCATACGTACACGCCGTGCATGTATGGCTCAGCACGGACACACCTGGCCCTGCAGTTGTTAGCCGCAGCACAACATGTGAATCCCATGTAAACAACATTTTGAAAATGGCCGGAAAGCAGCCGACATTTGTTGCATTAATAAGCAAATCAGTGTCTCTCAGTATAACAAGACGAGCGGGGAAAGTTGGGCTGCTCTGTGCCTGTGTTCATCTCCAATTTGTTTTCGTGTGAGTCTGCAGGAACATGCCTGTCCGCCTGTAATCATGTGTGTGTCTGTCCGTGTGTGTTTGTGCAAACGGAGCAGATTTTCAACATCCTCACGAGGGTGTTTTGTGTGCACTTTGTTCTCCGCACTGATCCTGTCCCTGCCAGAAAATAATTACAGTCCGTTTGTGAGGCGCTGCGACGGAGGAAGGACAACACGGAAACGGGCTCGGTTTTTTCACGGCTTCAGAGGACGTCACATCGCCCAGGAAGAAGAAGGGGAGAGGAGAGGGAGAGATGGGACCAGGAGAGGAGAATGCTAATTACTCCACCTCGTCCTGGACGTCTGTCAAACCACCCACTCCTCAGATTAAATTTAAATGCTGCGTGCCTTACACGCTCCTCAGAAGTGGGCTCACAGAAACAGGATATACCTCAGAGCCGCTCCACGCTGACAGACTGAAAGAGCCTCTGATATCACCGGCCTGTGGTACGGCACTCACTGATCCTCTGCCGTGATTCAGTGAGCGCGCTCGTTTACGACACCTCATCTATACGGCTGCTGAGTCGGACAGGTAAGTCGCTCTGAATCCAGGTAAACAACCACAGCGTGGCGGAGCGTGTAGCGTGTATCAAAGCAGCGGAGTGTCAGGTATCTGTGCTTTTCACATGACATAATAAAAACAATAAGAAGATTGTAGCAGTGGAAACATGAAACACTTGTTTTAAGATCAGTTTGAGTTAATAAAGAAAGCCAGGAGTGGTTTTAGCTGGTTCCCAGACTCTTCCAGGAGATAAAAAAAGGAATAACTGCTTTCAGGACGTCTCCCTCGAAGCTGCTCATTTTAATCAGGATGAAATTGTTTGTTTAAGCTAATGTATAAAATAAAAGTCTCATTTAAAGCAGTCTTTAATTTTATCGCTAAAACAGAAGTGGAGACGAGCTCTGCAGTAGTGACGGGAACCTTTCACATTTGAAAAGATACGGTACTGAAACCAGGTACCTGGCAATCAGTATGGTGACTCAACGGTACCAATTTTCTGTAGTTTTGTGTGTTTGTGTGGAAATAAATATTGATTTGTTTAACAATAATATCTTCAAGTTTTTCAAATTAACGTATTTATTTCTCATTATATAAATTTGTAATGGTGTGTTCATGTCCAGCTTGGAAAATCTCCTACTCCTCCACTCTCTCACAGTCTCAAGGATGTGTTCAGGTACCTAAACATGGTACTGTCTGATTTTAAAAGTACCTAATTCGATACCATCCCTACTCTGCAGTTATATTTTTATAAATTAGCAAACATCAGCACTAGGGCTGGGTATTGCTACGAACCTCACAATTTGATTTGATTTGACTTTGATTCTTTAGGTTGCGATTCAATTCAATTTGATTCAATATTGATTTGATATCAATTCGATATCAATTCGATATCAATTCGATATCGATTCGATATAATTCGATCTGATATTGATTCGATTCGATTCGATTTTTTAGGTTGCGATTTGATTCCATATAGATTTGATTCTATGCAATATTGATTTGATTTTGATTCTTTAGGTTGCGATTCGATTCAATCCAATATTGATTCGATTCGATTCGATATCGATTTGATTTTTGATTCTTTAGGTTGTGATTCGATCTGATATCGATTTGATTCTATTTCAATTCTTTAGGTTGCGTTTCGATTTGATATAGATTTGATCCAATATTGTTTCGATTCGATTTTGATTCTTTAGGTTGTGATTTGATTTAATTCGATATTGATTCAAATGCTTTGATTATTGATTTTCATGCCTCGTGTGAACACTTGTAGTACGTGACCACACCTTTTGGAGCAATAAAACAACCCAAACATCAGACTTTAAAGCTGTAGGATCTGGCTTTATGCTGCTGCTGCTGCTTTGGCTGCCGTTTTTTTTTTTTGTTTGGTCTCTCATGGCCACTGTCCATACAACGCGAATAACACTCACTCTTCCCCCATTTGCCAGGAGATGAATCAATTCAGAAGGTTTGCTGAATCAATTTATCAATACTTTTTACCCACTCCTAATCAACACGCTAACAAGCTCAGCTGCTGCTGTGAACGGTTAAGCTTCTTTCATGGACTAAATAAAAACATGGATGATACAACATGTCCCTCAAAGTGAAGCCAAAGATTTTGGTGCTCCCCCTGCTGGCAGGCTGCAATATATGTCCTAAACTCTGCCTCTTCAGATGAAACGAATAAAGGATGGATCATTTATGAATGTGTTTTTATTGAATTTCAAAGTGGCCTTAAGTGTTCAGGAAGGGAATAATAATAATAATAATTTATTATTATTATTATTATTATTGTTAAATTTTTGTATTATTTTTTATTTCTATTATTATGCTATTATTATTATTGTTATTATTATTATTATTATCATTATTATTATTATTATTATTATTATTATTATTATTATTATTATTAGTAGTAGTAGTAGTAGTAGTAGTATTGACAAAAGAATTACAAAGTAAATCACACCAAACATGATAATGTCACTGTTTTTCCAATAGTTCCAGATCAAGGCCCACTTATCACTCCAAAAACACAGAAGTTAAACGTTGTATCACTTGCAGATGCAATTTCTTCTTGTATGCTGCGCTGAAATGATCACTTATATGCACTGTCTCTTTAAACGACTCAATCAAAAAATGAATAAATAAAAAAACAAAGGTTTTTAGTGACCTGCCTCTAAAAAAGTTATTAGACGTCAGGGGTCTGTACCTGTACCTAAAATAATATAACTTCTGTAAATCCATCTTTCGTATCTCGTACTTTCTCCTCCCAAACAGCTGAAATCGTCCCGTTTGTCTGAACCGATGCAAACATGAAAAATCTGGTTTTCTGGAGCCGAACCAGCAGAAATAGAAAGCTGATGATAGCGACGAAGCATTCACTGATTTGAAGATAAATCAGACAACACAGCACTGGAGACAATGCCGCCTCTTTATAAGAATTTATGACACACTTGCTCACAAACCCACACCCACAGACGGTGTCACCCCCCCTCCTCCATCACTCAACAGCAGGATTTACATACGGTACACTCAGACATGCACACACACTCATTAGGAGCGGGCTCGTGCATGCTGCACGCTCCGTGATGCTAGATGATTCCCACCTTCTTGACAAGAGATCTAAGAGAGCGCCCTGTGTAGGAGAAAACAGCGTTGAAGGCTCCTAATATCTTTGATAGCATCGTTATGGTAATGATCAGGCTTAATGTAAAATTCATGAAGTGTACCTTGCATTTGAGGATTGCCAATACTTGTTCTGCTGGCAAGAGGGAGGATAGAGAAAACATGTGCATGCAGATGTTGTTCGGCTTTGCCCTAATTGTTTTTCGACAGTTAAGTGCAGCTAAATGACTTTCATGTGTTGGCATGTACACGCAGGGAGGGGATCGCTGCTTCCCAGCTCCTCTTTCAGCTCCTCTTTCAGCTCCTCTTTCAGCTCTTTGGAGGAGCGCTTGTTGAAACAAAACGCTGCTTTCCTAATTATTCAAACCATTAGACCTGTTAATTTGCCCAGTCAAACAATCCAGACAGACACCGAGTAAAAATACCAACAATGGAGTTATTGTGATTTCCCGGCGAACATCTAAGCGCAGCGAGAAGAAGAAAATGCAAAACAATCAGAAGGGGTCTGCAGCGGAAACCTGGTCCGTCCTGTCACTTCAAAACGTCTCTGCATCAACCTGTCCATCACTGACAGTTATGAGTTTGGACTCTCACTCTCACTCTCTGATAGTCTGTGTGTGTGTGTGTGTGTGTGTGTGTGTGTTTGGTGTGTGTGTGGGTAAGATCTCTAAGGAGTGTCTTTCAAACAAAATTCCATCGAGCACTCATCAGTGGGAGGTCCAGGTCCATTGGAGATGGCGTAGTCACTCTGAAATCACACAGCTAACCAGGACTGTCAGCCAATCAGGATGTTTTTGATTTTTCTTGAAATCTGCGCTCAGTTCAGATTAACCTGGACTCCGACACACACATCACGATGGAGTGTGATTAGATGGCTGAGGATGTTCACATCTGGGGAACAATTAGCCCGGATGCACGGCCGAGCTGGAGTGAACAGAAGTGACAGTGCTGTCAGCGTTGACAGGTGACTCGAGCTGTTCCAAATTTAGAGCCATTGAAGTTTCAGGGGGTGGAACCAGGTCGGAGACACGCGTCGGGAAAAAGGGTCACTTTGTCTTGGGAACCACTGGCTCTGCGCGAGGGAACGGGAAAAAAAAAAACTGTAAGGATGTAAATGTGTTTTTTTCAGACATGAGAGAAAACACCCAGACAAATAAAAGTATGACAACACGGAAAAATGAGCAGATTATTGGATTATAACGATCCAGCCTAGAGAGCAGTGGACTTTATTTAACTGAGATTACTCCAAGTTTCTCATCAATTATGTTTTTTTTCCTTTATACAAATATATTCGGCGCAGGATCAGAGCTTAGCATGAGGCGTTTCAGGACGAACTACCTCCTGTAGGGACCTGGACCTCGAACAGAAAAACTACTTCTGCTCAAATTCACAAGAAAACAGGACTCTACAGCTTCCTGGGGTTTTTGCCTTTTTCTGCACCAAATTTTACCATCTTAATATTCCAGTTTGCTGGTTTAAAACCCAGGAAGAGGATCTGCACGTTATGCATGTGCATAACACAGGCGCCGCCCAAGTGGCTGCCTGTTTCTTTTTCATCATCTTTGCATTTGTTATGCATTCGTTACTTTGTCTTCAGTGATATTTTTTACTACTTTTTCTCCTGTGTTTGTCTGGAGATCCTACATGTAACCATGGCTGCATAGTTTACACATAAAATCAGCTGTTAGCAGCCTGTAGCATGTCGATGCTAACTGGTGCTAGGCCAGATGTCTCCCCACAAGGTGAGGAGAAGGAGGTGAGGACGACTTGCTGGAGTAAGAAGTGACGACATGGACCTGTCCTTCCATCCATCGTTATTGGGAACGTAAGATCTATCTCCAATAAGATGGACAAGCTAGCTGTGCTAACCCAGCAACAGAGGGAATACCAGAGGGCAGAGTAGCAACATGCTATTCACAGTGTATTCACAGTATTCTTGTTTTAACATCCACTTGTTATTTCTTCTATTTTAGCAAAATGCATCAACGTTTGTTATATCATGATTTATGGGAAACACTCGCTATTTGTGGATTCGCTAACTTCAGAGTACTTTGCTGAATTCTGACTGAAAAACAGATTCAAAACTCTTCAAATCAGCAGGAAACCTCGTGACCGTTTCACCTTTAGTAGCTGGGACGACTAAAGTGAGACACGAGGAAATGTGGAGAGCAAAAAGCGAGGGAAGACAAGCAGTGAAAGCTCAAAACTGGAAGCTAAACCATGAAAGCCTTAGTCCCTGTACATGGGGTGCACGCCAAAACCACCACACCAGTAGTGCACATGCACTGACACTCAGAAGCTAACTGTGTAGCTCACAGTTTTACTCATACTTAATCTTTAAACAAACACACAAGAAAAAAAGATAAACAATAAATTTACTTCTGTAAAATTTCTTCCAAACTATTTCTGCTGTCATCTTCTTCTGAATAAATTCACGAAAACTAAATCCATATCCATTCTTAAGTGTTTTGTCTGTGTGTCCACTGTTTCCAGGATCACCTGCACCAAACGCTGCATTTCATGACTCGTAAACACACCTCGCTGGCGTTTGACCTGTGTTACAGCTCCAAACTTGCCGTCTCACAGTATACAGCGTACACGCGGGGGCCTAACAGGTATAATGACGGCGTTTCTGTTGAGCAGATTAATTCAAAGTCTCCGTCCTGAAGCCTGGCAGCCTGTTATTAAAGCTGTTGTCTGGAAATAAAAGGAAGTCGTTTCCCAGCAGAAAGTGGACACTGGTGAATTGCCAATGATGAAATGACAAGGATGTCTGTCAATTGGACGTTTGATGTGGGCTCAAACTGAATGAGCGGCCGTTAGCGGTGGAAAGCAAACACTCTTTGAAGCGCGTTATTTTATGACATGTTGTATTCATCGCTGGATGCCAGGCGCTGAATTAATGAGAGATGAAAATATGTCAGCCTTTTCTTTTAAGCCCATCCAAACCTTAAAATTAGAATTAGCATATGTGACTTCTACACCTCACTTCATCCAGTTAGTCAGCCGAGTTTGTCAGCACAACTTCAAGACGCACGTCTGAATGTGAACGCATGGAATGATGAAATATTAATGATAGGAGGAGGTGAGTGGGGTCATTTTCAGACCAAAAACAGATTATTTTCATTGTTTAAATTTAGAGTCAAAGCTCCTGTCAGGAAGTTTCACTTTGTTTGAGTTTGGCGCCCCCTGTGGACACAACACCTCAGGGTAACGTTTCCTGTTTTCAGCGCTGCTTTGGTCTTATGGACACTACTTTGCTCTCTCATGAGTATTGTTTTCAGAAACTAATCTTTCTACTAGCATGTTAGCTTAGCATGGCATTTGACTGAACTGCAGGCACAGGCCATAAGCTTAGCGTTGCATAAAGCCTGAAATCAGGAGAGTAACAGTGAGCCAGGAGTTGTCAAACCGAACCGTTTACCTGGTTTACCTGGTTTACCTGGTTTACTGAACTCGGTTTGGGGTGTGTGTATTTCTGATTTCCCACGTTATTACTCCTACAACATCAACATCCACCAACTTTCCATGCACCTGTGGCTAACCTCAAGTTTTACAGCCCTGGGAAGATAACTACATCTACAAAGAGACTAATCTGGAAGAAAATACAGATTTTAATTCTGTGTGGATGGATTCATTAAACTAACAATGTGTTGCTTAATATCAGGCTTTAAATGTGGCAAACAACAAAGAATGATGAGTTAAACAAACTTCTACATATATGTTATAAAATTCCAGTAATCTTTTTATTTTTTTTAATTCATAATTTATAAAATTCCATTCTTTGCTTTAAAATTGTGTGAAATTTTTGTATTTTTTTTAAACATTATTCTATTTTTTTGCAAGATTTGAAAATCTAAATTTTCCAAAGAAAAACTCAGAATTTTTAAGAAATTCTAACATTTTTTTGATTTTTTAAATTTGTTTTGTAATTTTTTGCCAATTTGGAAATTTATTTATTTTTTTTGAAATTTTAACGTTTTTGGGTTGTTTTTGTAAATCTTTGTAAATTTTGTTAATCTAATTTTTTCTCATTAGCTTTTTTGTAAATTTATGTATTTTTTTACACTTAGATATAATATGCACAATTTCATAAATAAATAAATATAATAAATAAAAACTTCTGGCTCAGATTATTACTCACTAGATTTTAACTGTTCATTGAAAATACAGACTTTAATTCTGTGTGGACTTATTCATTTAACTGACAATGTGCCGTAATAATAAACAGGCTTGATCTGTGGCAAGACATTAGCAAACAACAAAAATGATTAATTTAGTGATATTATCAATAAATGTAATGAAATTCAATTATTCTTTCAAAAATTTTGAAATTTTTGTAAATTTATAAAATTCAATAATTTTGCACATTTTTAAAAAAAATTTAAATGTTTTTTAAATTTTTGTATTAAATTTAAATAACAAAACATTTTGAAATTTTTACTTTTTTTTTGCTTTTTAAAATTTTTTAGTTTTTATTTTTTTGAATAACTTTAAAAATTAAAAAAAATCACGTGTACAATTTTATAAATAATAATAAAAAAACCTTCCTGTTTAGATAATTATTCATCAGATTTTAACTTTGTTCAGAATTTTATACACTAAATAGACTTTATTGCGTACATATAGAAGATTTTGTAGCTCCTGAATGACTTTATTCCAGGTGAGCTGAGGCAAAACGGCTCCTATGAAGGTAAAGGATGCAGACTCCTGGTATATGGTGCTCTGGGGTGTTAATAACAGCAACAATCTTCACTGAACCGAACCTAGAAACACGTGATAAGATCCAAACTGTGGATTTTGTTAATTGTTCAATCCCTAATAACCCTCAACTGCTGTTTTTGTGTGTATGCCAATTAAAGCCAAAACTAGTTAGCCATTTCTCCGCACATATACAAGAGTAGAATCTATATCTCACCCAGTTTAAGAGGAAATATTTCTACAATATCGACAAATTCTGCACAACTTTGTATTTAAAGTGTGCTTCAGAATTCCTCAGTGTTAGTCTGTGTCTGAACAGGGCTTGTTCCCACAGCCTTGGCCCGTCCTCCTCCTCCTCCTCCTCCTCCTCCTCCTCCTCCTCCTCCTCCTCCTCCTCCTCCTCTGTATCTGCTTGACCTGCTGGGGTCTGCCTGTGTCGGCTCCCACACCTGTGCACCATTTTACCCTCACAGCTCTGGAAACATGTTGACTGACAGCTGCACTTCAAAGATCTGCTCTTGTTTTCATGGTTATCATCTGTTCACAGAGTTCGATGGTCGAGTGTGTGTGTGTGAGTGTGTGTGAGTGTGTGAGACAGAGAAAGGGGGCAGCCAGTGTGTCGTGGGGGCCAATTTGGATGATTGGCCTTGAAACGCTAGCTGAATGGGGCTTCCCTGTGTTCCTTTAAAGTGACCCGTGCCCGGCAGTGTAGTGTAAAATTATCCTCGGCGTGTTTGTGTTGTGTCAGATGTGGTGACTGGCAGAAACTGTTAGTAATTGTCTAAGTACTCCGGTGTGTCAAAGCTGTCCGTCACTCATCCCGGCCCCCTCCTCCCACATCGGCTTCTTCGGGCTTCTCATAATATTTTCACTGAACTGCGGAGGACAAACTACTTTCAGTGATGGAGTTGTCACTTTGGTGCTTTTGCTTGGGAAAATATTTTAGCTCTGGAAGAACACACACTCGCCTGACATGTGTTCCTGCTTTTTGGGAGAGGGAAAATAAGAGACGCAGACTTGTTCTTTCTTTTGTTCTTTGATACTTTTACAAATTCAAGACTATGAGCTTTTCTTGTCAGAGCCCATTGAAGTCGAAGCTAACCTGAGAGTGGCGTTGTGAAAATACATCCTCAGCTCTGAGGGGACGGACACGTGTACGTACTCTCTCATGTATGCACTTAAAATGGAAGCGATCAGCTGTGCAGCACGGTTTCATGAAAGCCTGGAGCTGAAGTTTCAATAGTTCGTCTGCTCAGAAAGGATTTAAAGACATTTGAACGCGTCAGCTGCAGCACAGCGTTCACAGTCTGAATGCTCGACACATTAAAGGCCTGCAGCGTGGAGACGTGCAGCTCAGGTGTGTCTAATCCAACCCATGAAGCGTGAATTTCTCCGGTTATTAATCCTGTTAATCAGGAGTTTGTTTAAGCAGGAACAGCTTCGTTTAAAGCTGGGGTGAAGTTATTTCAGAGGTAATCAGCAGAACTATAGAAACACTGAGTATGGACACAGCCTTTAAGCTGTTTTTATACTTTTTTAAACCTCTTACAAAAATAAAACAACAAAATTAGGTTTGAGCTGAAAATAGATCTAAATGAATCATTAAATGTGAAAGAATTTGGCACCTGCTTTCAACATCTGTAAATATTTAAAGAGGGGGTATTATGATATTCTAAACATATAAAGTAACAATCCTGGATGTTCAGACTGACCGTGTGCAGATTTTCAAAGATTTACGTGTTCATATGGTTTAGAAATCTGAATCTGTCTGTAAACTGATTGGGATCTCTTGACTGCTTCACAACACAGTGGAGGGATGGGTCTGCTCGTAGCTTGGCCCTCCAAAGGGCTGGCCAATTAGAGGGAAGGGGGTTTTCAGAGCAGGAAGAAAATCTTAAAAGGAAGTGTTTCAACTAGAGGCTGAAATAAGAGTTTTCTATATCACAAGGGAGAGGAAAATTAGTTTCTTTAGGAACAAACAATGTGGAGATACCATTGGTACATCGAGAGTACAAAAAAAAGACAAAAAAACAAACAAATGCGAGATACCCCCTCTTTAAAGACAGACAGAATTAAGACTAGAAAAAAGCAAAACATACCCTCTCTTTAAGGAAAAACAGGATAGAAAACCAAAAAAAAAAAAAAAAAAAAAAAAAAAAAATGAGACACCGCCTCTTTAAAGACAGAGAATTAAGACTAAAAACAAGCAAAATAACCGGCTCTTTACAGACGGACAGAATTAAGACTAAAATAATCAAAAAGTGAGATACCCCCCTCTTTAAAGACAAATGGAATGAAGACTCAAAAAAAGCAGCAATACCCTCTCTTTAAGGACAAACAGGATAAAGACAAAAATTGAGATACCCCGTCTTTAAAGACGGAAAGAATAAAGACAAAAAACAAACTAAAATACCCCCTATTTAAAGACAGACAGAATATTGGTATATAAAAGGCAAAAGTACCCTTTCTTTAAAGACAGACAGAATTAAGACCAATAAAGCAACAATACCCACACTTTAAGGTTAAACAGGATAAAGACAAAAAAGTGAGATACCCCCTCTTTAAAGACAGACAGAATTAAGACTAAAAAAGGCAAAAAAAACCAACAAAAAAAAAAAACTCTTTAAGGACAATCAAGATTAAGACTGAAACAAGCAAAAATACCCTCTCTACAAAGACAGACAGAATCAAGATTTTAAAAAGCAACACTACCCCCTCTTTAAGGTCAAACAGGATAAAGACAAAAAAGTGAGATTTTCCCTCTTTAAAGACAGAAAGAATAAAGACAAAAAAAAAACAAGCATAAATACCCTCTCTTTAAGGACAAACAAGATTAAGACTAAAACACGCAAAAATACCCTTTCTTTAAAGACAGACAGAACTAAGACTAAAAAAGCAACAATACCCTCCCTTTAAGGTCAAACAGGATGAAGACAGAAAAGTTAGATACCCCCTCTTTAAAGACAGGCAGGATACAGACTTGAAAAAAGTGACATACCCCCTCTTTAAAGAAAAAAAAAAGTATTTCTCAGATGTGATATATCTGTGTGGAGGCCTCAGATTTGTTAAAGGGCAAAAGCACAGATTTAAAGATCTCTTTTGTGAGTGTTTCTTGATGTTTCATGGTTAATGTTTAGCTATCACAGGAACACCTCGGCTCCAAGTTTCATGAATTTCCAGCAAAAGCAGAAAAATCAAGAAACCTGTGTGAGTGTGTGTGAGTGAGTGTGTGTGAGTGAGTGTGTGTGTGTGTGTGTGTGTGTGTGTGTGTGTGTGTGTGTGTGTGTGTGTGTGTGTGTGTGTGTGTGAGTGAGTGTGTGTGTGACTTAATGTTTAATAATTTTCGGGCTATATCAATCACAGGCAGAGCAGCAGATGTGTGTTAACATAATATGTTTGATATGAAAACATCGGCCAGTGTTTGTTCAGTGTCGTCCAGTTTATTGCTTCCTAATGCCGTCTAATACCAACATCATTTTTCACATTTGTGATTTAATGTGCCGTCCGCTCTGTGAGCCCCCCCCCTCATCCTCCTCCTGTCCAAACACACCTTCTCCTCCTTCCTCTGGGGAGGAGAAAAATCATTCGTTATTTTAATGGGTGTCAAATATGTTTTCCAAATCTACTAAAAGGTTATCGTTGTTACACACGGACAAGTGCTTATATCTGAATCAATGTTAACTCTGTTAGCAGGGAAATTTACGGCCTTCACGGGGCGACCTCGCTGCACAAACTCAATCGGCGTGTTTTCACAAAGTGCAGCTGGAGGGTGATTTATACGGCCGAGGTGACTGACTGCTCTTTGATAGAGGAGATGCATTCAGCGGTGGTGGCGGCGGTGGCGAGGTGCGATGGAGGCATAAATACCAGGCTGTGTGTTTCCACCCTGACTGTCTGACACATGGAGATTATGTATTGTTAGTGTAAGAACAGCAGGGGAGGCGGGAAGTGAGAGGCGGCTGCTTGTAAATGTGGTTATGTGAATGAATGACACATGACTCTGGTGGTTTGCACTGTGAGAAAACTTATAAAAATCACCACAAACCACAGATCTGAACCTCTGGTGTCGGCTCACCTGGTGGCGTGGAGGTCCTCCTCTTCTGATTGGTTCAGGAGGATCCTAATTGACTAAAAAACCTTAAAGAGGAGGAAAGGAGACGAGAGGATGTGAGTGCTGCTGCTCCTCCAGAGCCTCTGCGTCACTATTTGTCTTGTGCAAGTTAGTTTTATCTAATAAAGTGTCTTTGTATTAAGATGGATCCTTCAAACACTCCTTTGTCTCTATAATCACAGTGGAGGGAGGCAGGACTCACACATTCCTCGCTCAATTTATTATTAATAAGTACATCAGTGGGAGAAAGATATCCTGGGGACGCAAACACCCGCCGAGCGCAGCATTCATCAAACGTAAACGAATATCACAATACACAGGATACAGAGGCTCCAATAACAGATAATTGATGAGAAAGGTCTTTGGGAGCAGTGGATCACTCCTGATGCTCATCATTATATAACACGGTTTCATACTTTACTCCACATGATGAACTGTTTGTTGAAGGGAGACATTTCTGCAGCCTTCTGTTTGCACTTAAGTCGTCTGTTTGCGGGGAGCGCCGGGTCACACTCTGCTCCCGGTGATTAAACTGTGGTTGGCGGCGTCACTGCGTCCACTCAGTGCTTATGCTTTTCTCACAAGACCTTAATCTTTTGCAACCGCAGCAATTACCCTCCTGACAGGGAAACAAAACACAAACAGCACATCCAAGGCTCCTTTTATTCGAGATAACCTCTTCATCTTCTGCAAAACGAGCCTTTGGATCTTGTTTTCTTTTCCTAATTTGATGAAAGATGCAAAATAAAAACACTGCTCAGATAATTTGGGGACGTGTTTCGTGTTTGGAAGTGGTAATGAGGCCGTGACGACAGGAAAAGCCCTGTTCCTTTCTATAACACAAGGGTGAGGGAAATAGCTTCTTAAGAAATAAACAATGTGGAGATACCATAGGTACATGGAGAGGACAAAAAAAAGGCAAAAAAAAACCAAATGCGAGATACCCTCTCTTAAAAGACAGACAGAATTAAGACTAGAAAAAAGCAAAAAAAAATAACCTTCTTTGAGGAAAAATTGGATAAAAACTGGAAAAAACAGTGAAATACCCCCTCTTTAAAAACAGGCAAAATTAAGACAAAAAAAGGCAAAAAATACCCCCTCTTTAAGATCAAACAGGATAAAGACCAAAACAAGCAAAAATACCCCTTCTTTGAGGAAAAAATAGGATAAAAACTAAAAAAAAAAGTAAAATACCCCGTCTTTAAAGACAGGCAGAATTAACACTTAATTTAGCAATAAGTAAGATACCCCCTCTTTAATTACAGACAGAATTAAGACAAAAAAACAAAACAAAAATACCCCTTATTTGAGGAAAAAATAGGATAAAAACTAAAAAAAAATGTAAAATACCCCCTCTTTAAAGACAGGCAGAACTAAGACTAAAATAAGCAAAAAGTGAAATACCCCCTCTTTAAAAAAAAGACAGAATTAAGTAAAAAAAAAAAAAGCAAAATACCCCTTATTTGAGGAAAAAATAGGATAAAAACTTAAAAAAAAAAGTAAAATACCCTCTCTTTTAAGACAGGCAGAACTAAGACTGAAATAAGCAAAAAGTATGATACCCCCTCTTTAAAGACAGACAGAATTAAGACCAAAAAAAAGGAAAAAATACCCCCTCTTTAAGGAAAAACAGGATAAAGACTAAATCAGGCAAAAATACTCGCTCTTTAATGACAGACAGAATTTAGACTAAAATAAGCAAAAAGTGAAATACCCCCTCTTTAAAGATAGACAGAATTAAGACTAGAAAAAAGCAAAAATACCCCTTCTTTAAGGAAAAAATAGGATAAAAACAAAAAAAAGTGAAATAGCCACTCTTCAAAGACAGACAGAATGAAGACTCAAAAAAGTCAAAAACACCCTCTCTTTAAAGACAGGCAGAATTAAGACTTAAATAAGCAAAAAGTAAGATACCCTCTCTTTAAAGACAAATGAAATGAAGACTCAGAAAAAGCAACCATACCCCCTCTTTAAAAACAGACAGAATCAAGACTAAAAAATGCTGGATCTTGTTTTCTTCTCCTAATTTGATGAAAGATGCAGAACAAAAACTGCTCAGATAATCTGGGGACGTGTTTCGTGTTTGGAAGTGGTAATGAGGCCGTGACGACAGGAAAAGCCCTGTTCCAGATGACAGATGGGACTATCTGTGTGACTGTCAGGAAAGGCCAACCCGGGCCCTGCTGCTCAACCTGTGCTCCGGTGTTGGGTTTCCTGCAGCGAGGAGCAGCCTGACACATGTAGCTATAGGACCCGTGTCTGAGGGCAGGAATTCAATCAATAAAACTCTCCGCTCGACAAGATATACGGTGTTACAGGGAGACGCAGAGGGAGAGGGTGGACCATCTGCTCCTCTCTGTCACATGTCAATCTGTGCGGCTAATGCTCAACCTATTGGGTTATCATTCATAAAGTTTAAAGCACCTTCTCTGGCTTTATGTAATGAAGCTGTAACTCGATTGGTTTTGGTTTACTGTCCCCGGTGTCTGCTCTCAAATCGGCTTGCATCTGTCTCCCTCCCCTCGGGGACCGCAGCATCACTGTGGAGCTGTTGTCACTTTGCAGGTGATGCGACATCATCGCAGCACTTCATTAACAAACTGCACGAGGGCTGCGTTTGCTCTCATCGCACACTCGTCTCATTCAGGGGCCAAAGACGTCAAAATGAGACGCTCTTTGTTCCTGAACAGCGTCTTTTTCTTGTTTCCTAACCCAATTCAAATTTAGAGATGAGAAATTCAGACTTTAAAGGTTCATTTCTGGTGTTAGCCAAGAAAACAAACAGTCAAAACAATCCCGTGACTCAAATCCAGGAGCGCAGAGATCAACTCCACATGGTGTTTTCTGGAAGCTGCAGTACCACCAGTGAAAGTTGGGGCAGTGTTGAGCAGCGTAGTCATCACATCCAGCCAGATGAAGAACAACAACACTTGGAGCAATACTGAGCAAGTCAGGTACAAAATGTAAACATATCCATGTCGTTACCTTCTCAAACAGCTGGGCAGAAGAAGCAGACGTGAAGTGGCGCCCTCTTGTGGATGCACGCTGCAGCATCAAGCCCTGTGAGAAAAACACAAAGCAGAGTTTGGGTAAATGCAACGAAGCATAAATCATCTTACGGCTTCTTTTAAAGACACTGTGATGATCTTTTACTCAGCTTTGAGTTTGGCGCCCCCTGTGGACAAAGCAGTGCATGTTCTTAGCTAGGTAAAATCTTAAAAAAGACGCTGAAAGTCAACAAAAACCAACCTGCAGCCAAAGAAAAAGATATTTTAGAAAGCTGCAGATATAACCAAACCTTTTTCTAATTGTCTTGAATCCTTTTGTGGCTTTTTTAAAGCATTAAAGAGAGGGTATTTTGCTTTTGTTAGTCTTAATTTTGTCACTCTGGTGCCCCTGTAGTAGCATTACTTTGTTTCAAATAAATCTCTATCTTTCTGTCACTGGTGTTTTAGAAAACCCTCATTCAGTCTCTGTTTGAAACACTGTCGCTTTAAGGCTCCCTGCTTCACAAACCTACATCCCTCTGATTGGCTGGCCTTTTGGAGGCCTGTAGGAGGCGGAGCTAAGGGCAGAGCTTGGTGTTTGGGGTCTGTGCCTCCAAAATAGCACATAATTATCCCACAATCCATCGTCTAACCATGTGCAAATGAAGGCTACACGCTAAAAATTCACACATAAAAAATGTTTGTTATTTAAAGAATATTTAAAGAATTTGGTTTGTTATTGCAGAATTGTTAAAGCTAACGCGACTACTGAACAAAACGAGTACAACAGTGAAACCTCTGGGGTCATATTTTGGAGCTAAAGACAGACATAGCGGCCATTTTTAAGAGGTCTGAGAGCAAACGTGGCAGATTATCTGAATCCTTTTGTCTCTTCTTTAACTTCCTGTGGCCTAGAGTTGCTTAAAGCTCCTGCAGTGAGTTCCTCCTGCAGTGAGTTCCTCCTGCAGTGGGTTCCTGGTGTAAATTGGTGGCAGGTGAAGAGTAAAGAGGACGATTCAAAGCCAAACTTGATGATGTGACCTGTAGAGACTCTGAGGGTACTCGAGCTTGGAGGAGCCTCTCCACAATCAGAGCGGCTTTTGAGCTGAATACGGTAATCATTCGGTAGACAACCTTCGAGTGCCTTTGAACGCACACCTCACATAATGAGAGCATCATTAGTCAAACCGCCGCATGATTCGTTGAAGTCTAACGACTCAGGAGGTGTCGAGGATGCTGTTATTATTATTTTTCACATCCTATTTTTGACTTAAATGACATATTACAGAGTTTGCACTTACAAGGAGGATGTCAGGCTTTTTTTAACGGGCTGTTTGTACTTTTCTGACATTTGTAAAGCTGTAACGAAGAGAGCGCAGAGGATTTAGAGCATGCTGTCTGGTTTTTAAGCTAAAGAAGACTCTGTAATAAAACTGCACATGAGATATGTTTGAAAAAACAGCCATGTTCAGGGGTCTGCACCCTTTACTCCCATAGGGGCCGTTTACCTCAGCTCACCTGGATTAAAGTCATTTAGCAGCCACAAAATCTGCTTAGTCTTCACAATAAAGACAACAAAGGGTAAAATGTTCTATGCATAGTTAAAATCTAGTGAATATCTGAACCAGAAGTTTCTTTGAATTTATGAAATTGTAAATGTGATGAAGTGATGTGAAGTTTAAAAAAAAAAAAAAATTCCAGATAACAAATAAATATGAATATAAATAAATTAATAAAATTCCAAGAATTTGCAAAGCTTCACAAAAACATAAGTTTTGAAATTGAAAAAATAATTGAAAATACAAAAAAAATCAAAGATTTGCAAAATTTAACAAAAATTGAAAAAAAAATCAAAAAATTGAAATTTAAAGAAATTTGTAATCTATAACAAAAATTGAAAAAAAATTTGCAAATTTTCAAAAATAAAAAAATAAAATAAAACAAATTTATATAATTTTTTTAATAAAAAAATCCAAAACTGTACAATAATTAATAAAAAATGAAAAATGTGATTTAAAGACTTTTTAATCTTTTTTAAATACATTTCCAAAGTTTGCAAAAAAAATACAAAAATTAAAAATTATCAAAAAAATTTGAATAAAAAAAACAAGAACTTCATAAAAAAAAATAAATTTCCAAAATTTGCAAAATAATCAAATAGAACAAAAAATAAACAAATCATTTCAAACAAGTTTAAAAATCAAAATTAAATTATATAAATTGTCAAAAAAAATTCAAAAGAATAATTTAATTTTATAATATATATTTATAATTCCACTCAACTCATCATTTGTTTGTTGTTTGATAATGTCTTGCCACTATTAGTCATGTATATTGAGTTGGCCTGTTGTTTTTCAAATCAGTATTTTCTTCCAGATGAGTCTTTTTGTAGATGTAGTTATCTTCCCAGGGCTGTAAAACTTGAGGTTAGCCACAGGTGCATGGAAAGTTGGTGGGCTGTTGATGTTGTAGGAGGTGAAGTAGAGCGGTGGCAGACTTTATTGACAGATGGGATGAAGATTTAGTTCAACTAAATGTTAACGCAGGATTTTATTTAGTGTCGGTGTCTTTAATCATCAATACCCTCTGGAAGAAAAATAACTATTCTTTATTTTAATAATATTTTTTAAAGCTACAAGGAGCCACAGGTTGAAGACCCTTGGCTGTGTCAGTAAAGAGAGGACAGAAAAAGCAGAACGCATCAGTTCATTGCTACGCTGAGTTTCTCCATTGTTTGAACGCTCTGTGTAATCCTGCTCTCACAGCATTATGAATGCTCCCATCTGTTAGCTGTTAGCGCTCAAACCGCACTCAGAATGCAAAGCCACAGCCGTGAGAGACGCTGACTGTTTAATTAAAAAAAGAAAGGAAAGAGTCAGAATAAAATTATACCGCAATAAAAGAGTCTTTCCAACAATAACGTTATCGTTTGACATGTGAGGGAAAAAAGCTTCATATCACAGCAAAGAGAGGCGACCTTTGAAGACGGCGTGTGTGTGTGTGTGTGTGTGTGAATTAAGCTTCAAAGATCGCTTTTAGGAAACCACAAAAGAATAACCTCTGACACCCAAACAAACAAACATAAGCCACATTTAAATAGCTCGAGTTGGAAAAGTCTGAGAGCTCACTTCTTTGGTGTGTGTGTGTGTGTGTGTGTGTGTGTGTTGGACTGTGTGTGTGTGTCGTAAAGAGCAGCGACATGTCTATTATGTGCAGTTTGATTAAAGCATGATGGCTGGTGTCCAATCTGCTTTCCAGGGGAGCGCTGTGACAGCCAGCAGCGCCGTGCAGCGCAGCACAGCGCAGCGTCTACCTGCTGCCTCCTGAGCGTGTTAGGTGATTTACGGCTGACTCCCTCCGTTTATGTACTGCCTTATTTTCATTTCCACCCCGCTGAGTGCCAGGTTCAGAACTCCTGAAGAAATATTATGCTTTGCTGACAAAATACAGTGACAGCCATCTCCCAGCTTTAAAAGAGTGCCAGAGTGTTTAACAGTGCGAGCGCCTGGGAGACAAGGCGAGGTTGAAGGCATCTGTAAAGCGCGCGGCCCGTTGAAACGAGCGTTTGATCTAAACCAGCTCTGATTGGGTGGAATGATGTTTATAGCCGAGTTAGAATCCACTTTCAATTAAAAAAATGACACGGGGGGAAAGGGGAGGTCTGTAAAACAGACGGTAAAATTTATTGAACAACTTTTACAGGGGTCTCGTCTGAGAAACATGTGGCGCACAAATGAAATGTTTGTTTCGACAGACGGGTTCGCCCGCAGACGAGCAGGTAACTTGACGCCAGGGACTTTTTCATTAACCCCGAGTTCAAACCCGGCTGCTGTTTCAGGCTCTTTGTGGGGAAGCAACAATTTGATGTAAACGGGTGAATATAAATACCACTGTTGTTCAAGCGCCGCCATGTTTCCTGTTCTCTGCAGCCTGTTTTCTCCTTTACAAGAGCTACTCTGAGCCGTAATGAGGAGTTGTAGCGTCCCGAGGCGTTATCATTTGCCGCATTATTATTTCAAAAGCCTCGACAACACAACCGTCTCTGATGTAATTCTCATGCATATGGAAGGTGTTCCAGTGACTTGATTTCCTGGATTTTTTAAGGGCGGAGGCGACCCCTCGCTAAATCAAATGAGTGATCACAAAGCTAATGAGGCATGTGGGTGTTTGCAGCGGCTGGGGCCGGCGTCAGATGGACACGCTGTTGTCTGTAATTAGCCTCTAGCTACATGAGCATCACTTATTTTTATTTAGACGCCAGCTGTGAAACCAGTGAATGAGAATCTGACGCCACAAAAAAACCCAGCCTCCCCCCCCGCTTCTGAGAGCGACTATAAATAAAGATTGTCATCGTAACCTAATCAAATTATGAGACGTATTTTGGTTGGGTTGTCAGTTGTCTCTCTCTGCCTCTGGTTCTCGGCAGACGGGGCGAAGCAAAGTGAATCCCCTGAGGTCCTCTCATCTCTCTTCAGGAGCTGCCGACTCTCTTCTCTTTATGGCACACCCAGAAGGATTAAGCACAAATGGCATTCACATGATTTCAATAAGCTCAGGGAGACAAGAAGCAGCCTTTCAGCACATTAGCTTTTAGCTGCAGAGGACACAAAGCAGACACGGCGCGGCTGCAGGGGGAGGAAAGAAAGGACGGGGAGGAAGGAGCAGAGTTAATAATGCTGCTCATAATGGACCGGTCTGTGCTGCTCCAGAGGAATTCCACAGACCCCCTGAAAAAGGCCCCCCGTGTAGTGATGTCATCAATAAGGGCCCTGATTGGGTCAGACGTGAACTTGAAGTGACTCTGTCTGAGATGTGACCACAGGAAGTGGACAGGGTAAAAGTCAGCTATGGAGACCAAACAGAGCTAAATGTAGCGCTTTGATTTGTTGTTAGCACAGTTTCACTTAGTTTTGCGTTAAAGTGATTAACAAAAAAACAGATGAAAGCATAAAAGTCCTTACATGCCTTTTCTTACATGCCTATTTCTTGGTTTGTTACACAAAACAGGTCAACAAATGAGCAGTTTACTTCATTTTGTTTTGCTAATGAAGCTAATGTTAGCTTTTGGGCTAAAAACACTGATGCTAACACTCAACTGTCTCCCTGATCTCTGACTTTAGGGTCATTATTTCCCTTAATTAAAGGTGGATGAGCACAGAAACCAGCAACTGATTCTCAAGGCAAAGAAAATCAGATGTTTTAATTCTTGGAGTATTTGTCATACTTTCGTGTTGTGTTGTGTATAATGTGTATTTGTGTCTGTGGTGGAAATGAAATTTTTGATCTTAATGAGTCCTTTTCCTCATTAAATAAAGGTGTTTTAATAATAATAATGATAATAATAATTTTAATATTAATAATAATAATGATCTTATGTTGAGTTAGTCCTCCTTGCCAGTAGTTGGCGCCACATTGCCGCGGTTTGACACACGTCAGATCCTGTTCATATGATTTAATAAACCAGGGTGAGTTAATGGTTAAACTATTTGATTTTGCACTTAAGTTTATTTATTTATTATTTTTTAAATGACTAAAACTCTGTCAGTTATTAGTTTAATTTTGCACGTGTTATGAAGTGTGCACTGCACACGATGGCGTTTTTTGTGACGGACTGCAAACAGCCCTCTGACATTTTATGTTTATCTATTTATTTTTTGGGGGGATTTAAGTTTTTATTTAATGCAAAATTAAAAATGTTTTGCAGCGAGACAAAGTACAATACATTTTTCAGAAATAAGGAAAAAACAGTAAAACTAGTATAAAATGTTGACCATTGTTATGAAATATGTTTAAAAAAAATTTAATTGAAAGCAAATTAAGAGAAAAATAAAATAAAATAAATAAATTAAAAAATAACTTTTGTATCAAAAATAGGAATATCAGGGGTAGTAACATTTACATGTATGTCTTTGCCCCTTCCCACACAAAATGAAAAATCTTTTCAAGTACATACCCTCAATCTCAAACAGGGTAACTGGCCGACAGTGAAAGAGTGCAAACAAGTCCCAACCAAATATATAACTGTGTAGACATATGTCCAAGTTTGTGATTATCATCAAGTATACTGAAAACTAACAATTTAAAGTGTAGTTTGGGTGGGGAAAAATGAATAAAAAGTAAAATAATAATAATAATAATAATAATAATAATAATAATAATAATAATAATAATAATAATAAAAAATAAAAATAAATAATACATATATGAAATAAAATAAAAAATATAAGACAAATTAAAAATGAAATAAAATAAACAAAAATAAATAGAAAATAGAAATAAAAAAAATGAAATAAAATAAGATAAAATAATATAAGTAAAACAACCACAACCAAAAAACCTCTTAGTACTATGGACCATAAACAAATTAGAGGGTTCGACATTTTAAGTTTTAAGCTTCAGTATTATAAACATGGATATAAAGTAGCTGGATGTTCAGACTGAGCATGTGCAGACTTTCAAACCTCTACGTGTTCATCTGTTGTAGAAATCTCTGAATCTGTCTGTGAACTCATCAAAACGCCACATTCTTAAAATAAATCCAGATCCTCACCAGATTGGGTCCCAACATAAGGACCCCCTAACTGCCTCACAACACGTTGGATTGGCCTCAAACACCAAGGTCTGCCCCCAGAGGGCTGGCCAATGAGAGTGAAGGGGGTTTGTGGAGCAGGGAGCCTTAAAGAGACAGGCACTATATTAAAAATGTTTGAAACAGAGGCTGAAATAAGGCTTTTCAAAAACACCAGAGAGAAAAATAGAGTTTAAGTTAAGATTAAAAAACCATGTACAGATACTACGGGGGCACCAGAGGGACACAATAAAGAGTCAAAAAAGCACAATACCCCCTCTTTAAAGAACAAATAAGGCTAATGAACCAGCCTCCTCTCTTCAGTTTCTCCTGTTTCTTTCTGTCTTTCTGTCTTTTTACGTCTGATTTTTTCTTTTCATTTGCCTTACATCCTGTCTTTCTCTCCATTTTCTCCTCTCCCACCTCTCTCCTTGTCCCCTGTGTGTGCTGTGAATCGTTTAGCGTGGCTGAAGGTGGAGTAGCCCCTCCCCTCCTCTCCTGCACTGTCAGTAATTTTTCATCGCCCTTGTTGGGGCCGTTTTATGCATTGTTTCCCTGATGCAGTGATTGATGTCAGGGGCTGGTAATCTGGGGGAATGAGAGGCTGGATGGCGGCTGCCGCGTCCCCCTCCGTCTCTGACACGTGTCGGGGCTGAGCGTTGGAGCGCCGTGCCGCGCGGCGCGGCGTGCTGGGGGCCCCCGTTTGGCCGCGGCCACTGCTGAGGCTGCTTCGCTTCAGCTCGGCTCGGCTCAGCCCTCATTTCCATTTCAATCTCAACCTCATGAATGCAAAAACTCTGGCCGAAAATTAATAACACCACACAGGGGAGAAGTGGGCGCAAAGGAGGAGGCTGGAGCGAGAGGAGCGCGATGGAGAGGAGGGCGAGGAGGAGAATGTGGCGCTGGGGTCCTTTTCAGCCCTTTTGTTCCTGCAAAAGTGCCCCTTATTTTATTCCCCTCTCTTTCAGCGGATCCTCCAATGAATGGCGTTACAGACAAAGCCAGATCCAGAGTGACACAAATTTATTTCGGTTGCAGCGCCGCAGTGTATTTCCACAGAACCAGGGGCGATTTGTCTGGGGACAATTTGGTTTCCATAAAGGATTTAAATGGTTTCTGTGGAGATAGTGGGGTGAAATTTAATTTGTTTCTCATTTACTACAGCAGGTATGAAAAGGAGAAAAATTGGACGGCTGATGGGCTAAAAATTGGTGCTGTCCCTCTGCTGTATCCCCAAAGGAGCAAGGCCCTGCATCATATAGATTGAGTTCGACCCCCCCGGCCCTCCCAACCACAAGCCAAGCCAACACACACACACACAGCGTGACATACACACACACAGCGCCTGCCTGCAGCCTGCACAGAGCTGTAACCTTAAACCAACTTAAACAGTAACCTTTGGGGAGGCTGCCAATCACTCCTAAAACAACGTTTCCATCGATCGGCCTGTCTGCGTGATTTATGGCCTCATTTTACACTAATTGAGAATTAGAGGGCGGATTAGTGGGCCTCAACACTTCGGCCTGATATGCACTCTGAGCAGTGTAATCTGTCACGCCGGGATGTCCGACACTCTCTTACTCACAAAGGAGGCGAGGAGGGAGGAGAGGAGGAGAGGAGGGAGGAGAGGAGGAGGCAGGGGGGGCCTTTCTAATTGAATTTCCAGATAACACGGAAATTAATTTGACACCGGTGAAATTTGACTACAGCTCTGCTGCTGCTGCGCCCCCCCTCAGTGAAATCTATGCGTCTCCTCCTTCACCTCCCTCCTCTGCTCCTCTGCTCCGCTCTCCCTGTTTCTGCTGCGCCCAGCAAACACTATTGATCCAAATCACTTTGAGTCCGGGCCACCTGACGCATGGAATCCCTAAATCATATTTGTGCTCATATTAGGCCAGTTCATCTGCTGCTATCTCCGTCCACATAAAGAAGATTACCTTTCATTTTCTCTGACTGTGTTCACATTATCTTGCTCCTTCTTTTTTTTAACGCGGGGAGGAATCTCCTCCTTTCCTGAGGCCGGCGCGTGCACGCAGGCGAATGCCCAGAGTCAACAGTTGGAATTGAATTATTGTCCCAGCTCGCCGGGTCCATTGTCTGGGTAATTTGTCGTATAAGTGGCAAAATGAAAGCACTCTCCACGGTTCTTCGAGCACCTGCTGTTGTGTCACTCATCACTGCAGAAACAGAGGGAGGTGCGGGGAGAAAGAGGGAGCAAGTGTTTCAAACGCTGTCAGAGATCACATGTTACAGCGCTTCAACATCAGCGGCTCAGATGTCATCGCCGGCTTTTTGTCCCAGTAATAATGACGTCAAAACCAGCAGCAGCTGTGACGGCTTTAATGTCGGATTGAAAGATTTGTTGTAATGTGCAGCGTGTGTGTCGGGCTCTCAGGTCCTTCCCTGACCTTTGACCCTGTGACACCAGGATTTCATGTAAACAATGTTTCAGTCTCCTCTGTCCTGGTTTATTTCTTTTTTTTTTTTAAATTAGGTCCAAACAAACCATGACCTAACTTAGACATCGATACACAGTTCAACATCTGACCATCTGAGCAGGAGTGTGTGAGCCCACTGAGCAAAGAGACGCTCAAACGAAGTCTTTTCATCACTTTTTGGGATGTCTAACCCTTGATTCACACACTCATCTGTCCATTTTTTTCCAGGCCATGTCCACACGTAGCCAGGTGTTTAGGAAACCACATACATTTCTAGTTTAAGCCTGTCGTTCACATGAAATGAAAGCTTTACGTCACTAAAAACGATGTTTTCTGAAAACTGGCCAAAGTGAAGATTTTGGAAAACTCTGGTTTGATGTGGATGCCAGTAAACAGAGTTTATGGTTCTCAAACGTCACAGCTGAATGATGAGGGCTCATTCTGATTGGCTGGCATGGGTTTTACGTCAGGAAAACACTGCCCATTATGGGTCTGGCGTGCCAGCGGATTTACCAGATGCGTGTGGACGAAAGTATTTTTTTAAAACGAACGAGGGGAGATACTTGTCTTAGAAAATATCCGGCTACGTGTGTGCAGTGTGTGCTGCAGAAACATGTCAATCTCTGCACAGCAGATCATACCAAACAGGAAATCAAACTTGGAAACGATCATTCAAATCTCCATGTCCATCATAATTCTCATCCTTGTTTATCAAAAATACGTCACTGACACATGGGCAGGAGTCATCATCAGCTCAGATCCAGAGGGAATCTGAGGTTTTGGATCAGTAAAAGTTAATCTTGGAGGTGGAAAACTTCATAACTCTATATGACAGAGGTGAATTGCTGACGTTTTGTGAGGGCCAGGTGAGTTTAACGTTGTCACGGGTGGGCTGCTGAACGTCCATTCATGACGTCCACAAGACCTCCCCACTGCTCAAAGGACGTCCTTTCAAAATCGTCTAATTTAAAACATTATTTTTGAATCAAAGTAGCATTTAATTTGTTTGCAGCTCTGAAGTGGAAACGTGAAGCTACAGGAAAATGAAGAGGAGCAGTCTGCCACCTTCAGAAACTGGACTACAGGTCCAAAAAGTCCAAAGTCTTTGCTTGTTCAGCGCCATCATAACAAACGTTATCTCAAGATACTTTACAAAAACATTCACAGGTCTACACCCGTAAATGTTAATAATATTTTATTAGCAGAAACACAACATCAAGACAAGATAAGGAGTCTGATCTCATCTTAATCCACCATGAGTACAGGACTTTGCAGCATTTAGCAAGTTACAATGGAGAGGAACAACTTCCCTTTAACGGGCAGAAACCTCGGACAGAACCAGACTCATGTTAGACAGGTAGACACGGGAACTAGAAGGAGGATCAAAACAAGAAAAGCCTCAGTGGCAGCGACAGTAGATCAGTTATAGGGACTTGGCTTTGAAACATATCTCCCATATGATCCACAACTTCCTGTTTTCGAGAGGACGTGGTTCTGTTAACACTAATGCAGCTACAGTGTGCTGAGAGGGACAAATTAGCACATGATGAGCAACAGATCTTTTTTGGAATCTGAATATTTCTTCTACTATAAATATTTTCCTGATGATAATTGGACTGAATCGGTGAAAAGCTCCATGTTTCTGATCAGAGACGTCTGAATGTAAACAGTCCAGTGAAGCAGCGTCTGCTCTTTAATCGTGAATAAGTCCCCTTCCTCCTCAGAGCCAACAAACTAAGCGATCTCACCTTTGTATCTGCAGCAGCCTCCTCTTTGTTTGCAGCTTTGTGTGGGAGTTCAGTTTGCACGCCGGCTCTTTAGCGAGCTAAGAGATGCATTTATCTGCGTAATGAACTTTGGACGCTTGCTAACTTAATCCCAGTAATGCCTGCGAGAGTCAATTAGCGCGACGAGATTCAGTGCGGTATTTATCTGATAGAGCAGAGCCTGGTGAACACACACTCTCACACACACACACACACACGCTGTATTGACCATCTTCATCTTATCTTTCGGCTAATGGGACCACAGGGCCCATCATCAGCTCGCTCTCAAACGCAGCGTTCAGTTTTCTGAAAAGCCGTGGGGAGGTTTTGGAAATTGAGTAGCTGTTGATTTGCGGCTCTAACAAGTCTTTAAGAGTTGATTTCTTCCCTCCACGGATCGTTTTATGAACCTGGATTCTCCTCAATCAATGCACGCAGGATATTATCAGAGCAGCACACAGGTGACAGCGTGTTACAGGACCTGGAAGAGACCTCTGGGATCCTGGAGTCCCCCATGACAGGGTCTGCCTGGTGCAGCTTGTACAGAGAATAATAAATGACAGGAAGTGATAAGACGAGGCTGTTAGCAGGCGCGGTCATGGTCTACATCGGCCTCCTCGTCTCTCCAGGGACCAGATCCTGCACGTGTGACTTTGTGCATGCATGAATGTGTGTGTGTGTGAGTGTGTGTGTGTGTGTGTTGTCCAGCTGCGCTCAGACCTGCTTCACTGCTGCAGCAGCGTCCATGGCGGCCATTGTCTCGACGCTGCAGCACACACAGGGTTACAAAAGGTCTCTATCAGCCGGCGTCCTCATTTCTTATTCAGACCCACAGGGACGGAGGGTGAGGCGGAGGGGGGAGGACGGGGGGGGATAACTGAGAGGCTGATGGAGACGAGGTGACAGGTTGGAATGGGCCGTCAATAGATCCATCAGCCTGGTAATTTGGAGCGCGCTTAACATACATCAGTGGAGTCGCAGGAGCTGGTATCTGTCTTGTCGTGGAATCACAGTAAATAACAGTTAAAGATGGTGTCAGGCCTGACCCGGCTGACCCCCCCCCTCACACACACACACACACACACACACACACACACACACACACACACACACACACACACACACACACACACACACACACACACACACACACACACACACACACACACACACTAGTGTAAGAAAGCAGCAGTGCAGCAGCAGCAGAGACGGGGATTAACACAAAAATTAACAACATTTAGATTCACACTCCAGAGTTCATCACAGACACACACTCAGACTGATCTGCTCTGAAATATCTGCTCCACTCGCTGAGATCAGCTCAGATTACAAAACTTTAAGGTCCCATTTTACACAAAAATCACTTTATTGAGTCTTTTAGTGAAATGTGTGGGTCTTTGTCTTTCCTCCCAGCCCACAAAATGTGATATTTAATGACCAAACCTGTTCTTAGTAGAGCTTGTGAATGTAAAATCCTGACCTGAAACCAGCTGGAGTTTCCGGGATTTGCCGATGTCAGACCTGATTGGTCCACCGGAGCAGATACCCCATCATGAAGAGCCATCACTGCTCTGTTTTTGGCTGCAAACAGCCACATAGCTCCATGCTCAAGCTTCCCATCTCAGAAGAAGACAGACTAAGTGTCTAGAGTTCATTTATCAGGAAATGTTCCAGCTACTCTCAGTAAAACTGAGCATGTGTGTGCTAGTCACTTCACGGCCGACTGCTTTTCCAACTTTGGACGGTCCAACAGAGGGCTAGCCAATAGACTGGTCCTGAATCCAGGCGCATTACCAACCATCCTCCAACAAACCTGGGACCCTGGAAATGTGAGTATTTTAAATGCTGTGTGCTGTGGAGCAGATGGAAGAGCTTTTCCTCAGTGTCCCCCCCTGTCTCTGTGTTAGCTTCAGGATGCTAACTTTAGCTGCAGTTAGCCTGTTGTTTTAGCCTGTAATGTTACGGTAAAGGAGCTTCTCTGTTTTCTAAACATTGTGCACTCGGAGCTCGTGGCGCCGCTCTCAGTGACGTGGAAGAGCGGGGCGGTATCAGCGGTGGCTCATTTACATATGAAGGCCACGCCCACTAAATCAGAGCGTTCTGAACAGAGGGGCTATGAGAGCCTGGAAACAATGCTGCTGTGCTTGATTTATTGGCTTTTTGGACCAAAACATGTTACTACCATTTCATGAAGACATCAATGATCCAGATTAAACTGCAGGAAAGGAGCAGGAGATGGGACCTTTAAATAATATATCTAATGGTCAGGCTGCCTACTTTAACATCAAACAAACTGACCACACCAAATTCAAAAAAATTATAGTGCAATTAAACAGCTTAAAGGCAAAAGATACAGTTGGAATTGATGCCTTCTTTTTGAAGAAACATAGTGCCATCTTGAAAAGCCTGTTACTCCATTTGATAAATTTGTCTATTAAAGAAAGGAAATCTCCTCAAAGCTTTAAAATGTCTCGCTAGCCACATGTGGCTCTTTGCCTTTCGGTGTGTGGCTCTTCGATCCATTCATTAAAATGTATATATAGATATGAGTAGTGGTGTGCCGATCAATCTAAAATATGTATATATGGATGGCAACGTGGGGATCAGTTGGGGTTGATACTTAAGTTTCAGTTTCTCTTCTCTAGTACGAATTGAAACACACAAACAGTAAATCTCGCTTTGAAAATTGGAAATGTATTGATTTTTATTTTATGACATTTCGTTTATGTGTGAGAGGAAGTGTGTTTGCAAGACCACAGGTATGACGTGGCTCTCTGAAGTACCACGGCCATTTTTGTGGCTCTTGGTCTCTGACTGGTTGGCCACCCCTGTTATAGACCAACATCAATTGTTAAGACTGCAAATTAGCTGAAGCTAGACGTCTTATAAGCATCACATTTTCCCATTTCCTCTGACAATGTTGTGTGTAACCTCCCTGTTAAATAAACATTGAATAATACTAAAAGAATAAATCATTTTGCATCATGCGGCAAATTCTACAACCGACAAAAAAGACCCTAAGAGAAGCTGAAACCCTACCAAACCCTTTCAGATCTGAAATTATGATAAAGAAATGTTGGATAAATGCGCTCACTTTAAAGACCGAGCCATGAGACAGGAAGTACCTGAACCCCGCCATAATAAAGTTGACAAACATGCTGCAGCGCCTCGTTGACAGACGCTGGCAGAGGAAACAACTGCTGCAGGTGCTTTGAAAGCTGTGTGTAGCACCAGAGGGCAGGCAGATGAGCCTCATCCCTCAGGAAGGTGTGTGTGTCTCTCTGTGTAAAGGTAAGAGTGTGTGTGAGTGTGTGTGTGACTATGAAAGTGAAGCACCTTAGGCTAACTGCTGTTCCTGCCACTCACACTCCACACTCACCTCTCCAACACACACCTTCAGTCTTAAAGGTGTCAGCTCACATTCAGGGATAATTCAGAGGACGCCTGATGACGACAGGCTCCCTTCATCCTGATCCACGATACCTGAGCTCAGTTACATCCTGTTTATGATCAGGTCTGTGAGGAAATCCTGATCCAGTTCCTGGGTACAGGTCAGGGTCAGAGCAGAGCTGAAACACCGCAAACTACACGTCAAATTTTTATTAAAGGGATTATTATCATGACTAAAATCCTGAGTCTAAATACAGCTTCATGTTGTGGAAACTCAGAACAGAGCTTAATACGATGTTTCATGATTAACGATCAAAACAGAGTCTGATTAAGTTTAGGAAAGCATTAAGCTAATCTGTTAGCTACTGTAAAAGACTGAAATCCTATCAAGTGTTTTTGTCTTATTTTCAGTCGAAAATGTTTTTATAGACTCAATCTGAGCCACATTCACCTGACCAATCCAGAAAAATGTCTGATTTCAAGTTACTTGAAGACAGTGAAACAACAGAAAAGTTTCTTGCATCAAGAAATTTTTCTAGTTTTAAGCAAATTTTCAAGCAGATTTCTCTCGTTCCATTTGAAAATTTTTTAACTGAACTTAACAGCAAATTCAGACCTCAGTTTCTTTTTTTAAATGACTTAAAACAAGATATTTTTCTGGACTGAGCATAAAAGACAATTTTCCTTAAAATAAGACAAAAACACTTGATAAGGTCTCAGGTTTTTGCAGTGCAGCTCTGTCTCGAGTCTCCAAAGTTGAAGTTCTGTGATCGTCACTCTCACTCACAGTATTTCAATCAATGAAGCACTGATCCAGCTTTTCTGGTCCTGGTACTGATACCTGTGGGGATGGGTACCAAATTAGGTATTTTATATAGGTATCAACCAAGTTCTGTCTGTAGTAGCGAGTACCGATAAAAAATCAAGTGGTACCATGTTTTGGTGCCTTGTGACTGTGAGGAAGAGGAGGAGATTTTCCACATTTGACATGAAAAAAGCAACGCAAGTTTATGAATCTAGAAAACAAATAAATTAAATAAAAAATTAAACAAATTAATATTTTTTACCACATAAACACAAAAGTACCAAAAATTAATTGTTTTAAATGTGAAAGGAAGTCACCCCTGGATACCTGGGCTCTGAGCATCGACCTGTACCAACCATAGACTGTGTATAGAGTGAACAGCGTGGCTCCGTTATTTGTCATTGTACGGTTTTGAAGCCAAAATTTCCCTGTCAGTCCCCGCAGTAGAGACTGTGAGGGATTCTGGGAGAATCTGAGTGGAGCTGGGTGACAAAAATATTAATTATTTTTTTTCTTTGAAGAGTCTAATCACTTCCTGACTCTACCTCCCGACACATTTTACAATCCCCGAAAAAAATACACGAGAACGGCAGCTGACAATCATCGTTAAACGTCACATAAAACCTCGTTTTTAACCTTGTATAACTAATGAAAACAAAACTTTTCAGAAAAAAGAGGACTTGGATACAAGACAGCCAAATGATATCTTCAAACCATGTGAGAAACATTTCTACCAGGTGTATTAATTTTCTAAAGTTTGACCACAGCCCATCTGGAATGACTGGGGAGATGGATTTTTTTAACCTATACTGCAGCCAGCCACCAGGGGGAGCAGTTTTTGTGGAGACCTCATGCATTTTCTCTCTGCAGAAGTTTGCCTGCAGTTTGTGTAAATTTGTGTTTTATGTTCACTTTGCGGGACTGGATCATGATTTTCTGCTCTTGAAGTGAAGCAATTTCACATCATTCATGTCTTAACGTTGACTTATTGTGATTCAGGTGTGAAAATGTTTTTTTAAATCCTATGTAAAAACAGAAGAAACTAAACCACCTCTCTCTGTCTTAATTTATTAATCGCTCTGTGCGCAGGAAGCTGCTCACTTTTTAGGACTTTAAAGAAGTGACTGCAGAAAGGAAGGAAGGAAGGAAGGGGACAATAAAGGCCCAACAAACAAACGTTAATGAGCGAACCCTCACAGAAACAGGAACCAGATCTGATCCCTGAGTCCAACCTGTCCCCGTGTCTCATTGAACCGTCTCCGTCCTGTTGCTCCGGCTTTAATTAAACCCAATTATCGAGTCAAGGTTGCAGGAGCGCGGTTACTCTGATACCGTTTGGCCTCTCTGCGTCTGCCTTTAAGTGTGTGAGGATACTTTAATCAGAATTGTCAGTTAAAATGAAACTACAGCTTGAGTAATTAAATTTAATTGGCTCTTGTCACTTCTTGTGCTGCCGGTGTTTTGATCCTCGTTGAGTGTTTGCTGCCTCAGCTCTGAGCTGAACTTTATTACGACGTGTGCCCTCCACCTCGCCGGGCCAAATGGGTTCGGACCTGGTTGAAGTAGCAAACGCTTTGAACTCTGTTCTGCAGGTGAGGCTGAAGAAACAGCTCCTACTTTCTGGATAACATCAGGGAGTATCCTGCATCATGGTGGAGTTTGGAAATGACCACAAACTACGGAAAACTGAAGATGATTGTACGACGGAGGTGAGAGCCTTTTGTTTTTGAAGATAAATCGCCTTCTGCTCACCAAACCCTGACTGTTTCATGATGTTTTCAGCACATTTACAAACCCCTGATTTGACGGCTCATGAAGGAGATAGGAACGACTGCTGATCCCCGTCTCCAACGCGGAGGTACGGGAAGCCAAAGGTGGAATAGCTTTTCCTGCCGCGCCGCTTCCTGGTCAGGTATTTGTGTTGCCAGAGGAATGAAATATCTAAACGAAGCGGTCAGGATGGGCTCGGCAGCGCCGCGGTGACCTCTCCACCTCCAGACTGGGGAGAAACGGAGGAATTCAACATGCAGCGGCGCCACCTGAGGCGGGAGCGTCGAATCTTTATTCACTGGGAGCCGCTTGCTGCTAAAGCACATTCCCTTTCAATCCATTAGAGCCCGCCGTCCCCTTCCCCTTCATCACACGCTGCAGCCCTTAATTTGACAATGACAAAGAGCCACTTGCAGATTTTAAATTTCATAATTTTAATCTGTCAAGTCTGACATTTAATTAGTGGCTTCCTAACCTGTGTCTGCCTGGCTCTCTGAAGGGCACCGTTTGTTCCCGGAGCGCGGCGCAATCTCTGAGCGGAGGGGCTGAGGGAGTGGATTAATATATATGTACATTACCAGCTGCTGCAAAGACAATACACAGAGAGGAGGCCATTAGGGCCTAATGCAGACAGATGAGGTTAATAATATTTGGGAAGTGTTGCTCTATTAAGCCGAGCACTGATTAAGACCTGAGTGGGATCCCCCTTCATGAGCCGCTGATTGGGACCCGCGCCGCCTTTTGTTCTCCGGCTCCCCGAAAGAGGAGCTGGGGACGGAGGAGCGCAGGAAGAAAAGACGGGAACAATGTTGGCCCACTTTGTGCTGCAGCTGACAATGAGGATGGAGCTTAATGAGAATCTTTACAGAGCTGGACGGGGGTTTATAGAAGTGCGACACCCACTGATCACTTCATTACCACCGCCGCGCAGACAGATGGAGCCAGCTTTGGGAATCTTTCCCTTTCTGAAGGAAGAGCTGGGTGATTGCTTTTCTTATTCACAGCAGATAATGTTTCCAGACTGACCTCATTAACTGATTTCCTCCATCACACAGCTTGAAGTGAGGACATTCAGCCCAGATGTGCTCTGAAATCTTCCCTCAGAAAAAAGAAGATCAGGTTCAGAGTTGGAGGCTTTCACACAGACAGCTCTTTGGAGCCCGATCGATTTTACAATCGATAGAAAGTGAAGGGAGAAGGGAGGAGGAGGCGTCGGGTGCTGCAGGTGTGTGAAGCCTGTAAGTTTCAGTGTTTGTCAAACTTTTATTTTCCTAAACAGTTTCACTTTTTACTGAGCTGGAGTTTTAAATATGCAGAAACTGAAAATATGTTTCCATCGCTCAGAGATCAGGCTCTGAAGGCTCGTCTTCTCTTCTTTCAGGAAAAATTTGAATTTTTCTTTTGCGCAAATAGTTGAAGAGTTACGGTAATGAGAACAGCTTGCATTATTGTTTCCTGTGATTGGAACATCGTTACACATAGGTTAACCTTAAAGCTTCTCTTTTCGTCTTTAAGAAACTATGAAACCTGCAGTTCCCAAACCGTCCACTTGGGTTCAACTTTAGAGCTCGTATAAAATCTACGTTTTTTTTCCTAAAAGTTATTTTTTGGGTTTTTTATGCTTTAAATAGAAAGATGAGGACAGTGGATAGAGAAAGAAACAGGATGAGAGTGGGGGATGACACGCGTGATAGAGGCCACAGGCTGGATTCAAATCTGGACCACCCGTGTGAGGGTGAACCACTAGGCCGTCTGTGCTCATAACATGTCCACTTTTACTGCATGATTCAATCGTCTAAAACACCTTTTGTCTCTTAACTCCATGTTTTTGTTACTGTTAAAGAGTGTGCACACACACAAACAAACACACTATTTGGCCCTGGTGGCGCTGTTGCTACATGAAATCTGCTGTAAGACCAAAATACCTGGATGTTCTCAGTATGCAGCAAACTACGGTGGCTGGTGGGTGTCAGATGATTTCCAAAGGCCACAACAATAATGCAAAAAAGCCACAACACAAATGCAAAAGCTACAACACAACTGCAAAACTACAACACAAATGCCAAAAAAGCAACAACACAAGTGCAAAAGCCACAACAAGAATGCAAAAGCTAAAACAAGAATGAAAAAGCTGAAACACTAATGCAAAAACAACAACACAAATGCAAAAAAGCCACAACAAGGGTGCAAAAGCTACAACATTGCAAAAGCTACAACACATATGCAACAAGTCACAACACTAATGCAAAAGCAACAACACAAATGCAAAAAAACCACAACACAAGTGAAAAGTTGCATCAAGAATGCAAAAGCTACTACAAGAATGCAAAAGCTACAACAAGAATGCAAAAGCTACAACAAGAATGCAAAAGCTACAACAAGAATGCAAAAGCTACAACAACAATGCAAAAAGCCACATCACTAATGCAAAGAAGCCACAACACACATGCAAAAGCTACAACACAAGCAGAGAAGCAACTACATGAATGCAAAATCTACAAGAGGAAAGCAAAAGCTACAACACAAATGCAAAAAGTCACAACAAGAATGCAAAAGCAACAACACAAATGCAAAAAAAACCCCACAACACAAGTGAAATAGTTACATCAAGAATGCAAAAGCTACAACACATGCAAAAGCCACATCACTCATGCAAAAAAGCCACAACACAAATGCAAAAGCTACAACAAGAATGCAAAAACTACAACAGGAGCGCAAAAGCTACAACACAAATGCAAAAAAGCCAAAACACAAATGCAAAAGCTACAACAAGAATGCAAAAACTTCAACAGGAGCGCAAAAGCTACAACACAAATGCAAAAAAGCCAAAACACAAGTGTGAAAGCCACAACAAGAATGCAAAAGCTACAACAACAATGCAAAAAGCCACATCACTAATGCAAAGAAGCCACAAAACACATGCAAAAGCTACAACACAAGCAGAGAAGCAACTACATGAATGCAAAATCTACAAAAGGAAAGCAAAAGCTACAACACAAATGCAAAAGCATCAATACAAAAGCAAAATCTATAACTTGAATGCAAAAGCAACAACACAAGCGAGAAGAGACACAGAGGTTGGATGAACACCAGGGACAGCAACAGGTGAAGCTAATGAGGGAGACACACAGGGACAGGAAGTCAAATCAAAGCAGACACACTGAGAGCAAGAACTTCAAAATAAAACAGGAAGTCACAGCCAGAAACAACACAACCTGATAAATTTAGTTTTATCCTAAGATTTTGACCCTTCCTTCACTTTAAAGCTGGAACACTCAAACTCTTATTTTGAAAGGGTCACAGGCATCTGAGGAGAGCTGAGCGGCACAGGATGTTAAAACGTTCACGGGGCCCACTAGTGGTGACTCTGTGCCTCTTCAGCTGAGTCAGGATGAAGGATGGAGCAGCTGACAGACTCAAAGAGAAGAAGAAGAAAGATTAAAGAGGAAGAGGAGGATGGAGTGATGGGACAGAGCAGATCCACAGAGCCACCTGTTCAACCACCATAAATCATGTGTGTGTGTGTGTGAGTGTGTGTGTGTATAAATCAGCCTTTGGTCTAATTGGTGGCTGATAGCGCTCTCACTTCCTGTGGAGGGGGGGGTCATCAGAGGCCTGCTGGCCCGTCCTAATCTCTACCAAACCTCTCCTCTGCTGCGTCCTCTCTCCTTCCCTTCCTTCCTTCTTTCCTAGCGGAGTTTAGATTTCATGTGTGTGTAAAAGTGGGTACGTGTGTGTGTTTGTGTTGCACTTGATCTCAGCCTTCCCCTGACAGAGCTCATAGAGAGAATTAGAGAGCGTCTGAGATAATCACATGAATAAAATGCAGCCGGTAGCTCATTACAAACCCTATTATTCATTAATTAACATTATTAAAACGTCTAATAGAGCGCCGCACTCCTCCCGAGCCCCCCTGCCTCTTTTCAACTAGGTCCCTGCTCCTCGGTCCCTCCCGCTCCTCCACATGAAAAGAATCGCACATCAAACGAGGCCTGGTTTCAATGTGTTGGGGATTTGCAGGTGTAGGATCACACTGCGCGGGGGGATCGGCTCCGTCGGTCCCGCCACGCTCTACACTCTTCCACTTCGGCCTCGCCATGACACACGCCGCCGCTGCTCGCCCGCGCCATAACAAACCCCTCATTAGGAGTGGGGAGAGAACTGGGCTGTGCGCTCCCTAATTAGGTCCCCATCTGAAACTTTCTGTCTCCCCCTCCTCTCCTCCCCTCTCCTCTCCTCCCTCCTCGTCCCTTCATCACAGGGAGGAAGAATGCTGACATTCATGGAGGGAGGTTTAATCAGCCGAATGCAGACGAGATATAAAGGAAAGTTTTGATAACAGTCTGCGTCTCTGATATGTGCATGCAAAGGAAACACATCCCTTTGCTGCGTCTCTCTCGTCGACATTTTTTGATGTCTAAAAAGTCGGCTTCGAATCGCGTCTTTGTTTTGTAGTTTCATCCAAAAGCTGCAAAATATCACATTTCTCTCCTCTCTTCTCCCTCGGCTGCGTTTTTCATGTGTAATCGCACATTAAAAACGCAGAAACGCGGCCTTAAAGTGCACAAACGGAGCATTCAGTGACCAAGATTCAACTGAGAGAATAAAATCTATCAAAAGTTTATAATTGTGTTTCTGTGAGCAGCGGATATATTAAACATGCATAATGTATGTGTCCTGGAAATGTAATGATGGTTTTCATGCATATTCAAACGTCCAAACAACACACCTTAGTTAAACATTAATACCATAATTTAGATACAATCAGTGTCCAAGAAGAGCAGTATTATTCCTCGTTTTGTTCTCATTATTTTCAAATAAGGAGCAGAAAAAGAGGCTGAGAGGACAAATGATGAATATGCAGAAACTCTCAGAGATATTAGTGAGCGTTAAACAACATCCTCTGATTACTTTTCCACTTTTAAATACTTGATGTTCCAGTTGTACTGTGACCTTAAACTGGATTTTATTGGAACACAATATCCATACCATTAAGGGAGTCTTTTATCATCCGGAGAGGGACACCGGCTCCAAAGGAGTCTCTGCACGTTAAATTACATTAATATTTCTATTTGTGGCGCCACATTGGTGCGTAACACAATACAGCACATGCATATTGTATAACGCTAAAAACAAATATTTTCTCCTGGGATATTTGATATTATAATCCTGTTTTTAACTGAATTAATTCCTCAGACGCTGGGACGGATGCAGGAGTGTGTTTGAGGAGGAAAGTCAGGAAATCATCTTCCTCATGGCAGCGTCCTTGAAATGATTGGATGTATATTAGTATGGAGACTCTCCTCTCCTCACTTCCTCTCTTTCACACACGCTGAGTGATGCTCCCTGACAACTAAATCACAAAAGAGGCAACACACACACACACACACACACACACGTGCGGCCCAAGAAGCAGCATCCTTCATCCCCTTTCTTCCCCCTCTTCCTCCTCTCCTCTCCTCTCCTGATTAAATCTGCAGCTCCCTGTAGGATTATTAGGATTCTAATTCAATCTGAATTTCAGGAACTTGTTTGCTTGGTTACCTGTCACAGCAGATCAGCTTGTCATATTAGTGGTGATCGTTGGCTCTACCTAATCTGCTTTAAACAATTTCATTGGGCGCTGGTCTATAAATCATCCCGTAATGGGATTGACGCGCGCGGGCTTAGCTAGGTAAACAAATCAGCTTTGTTTTATGTTAGGCAGCAATGAACTTGGCTTTATCAACTTCCCATCGATTCACACACACCACAAGGTCAGGATGTGTGCAGCTGCTCATCAGAGGGAGTAAAGGGTCAGCACGCAGCAATTACAATATGTATCCGATGGAAAAAGAAGAAGAAGAGCCGCCTTCCCCGGCTTCCTGCGAAGCGTTGATTCATTTCGTATCAAAGTGAAGCATTTCAAAGTCCGGCTCTACGGCGTCGGATGGAAAGAGCCCTATACGGGAGTTTGAAAGAGAAAATGAAATGAGTTTGTAGTTTTATTGACGGGGAGTCCCAGAGGAAGCTTAAAAACTCATTAACCTTCAAACTAATTCAAACATGGTCGTTAACGTCCGAGGTTTCTCCTACAGATGGAGGACGTGTTTCAGGATCACGCAGACGCAGTGAAAGTTTATTCAGATAACTCAGCCCAAAGACGTCTCACAAACAGGTTGTCACATTTTACCTTCTTTCAAAGTTATAAAAAGGTGTTTTCAGCTTTAAACTGCAGTACAACAAGCCGCCACTAGTCTGGGCTGTAGCTCTGGTTAATGGCTCCTGCCACAATGCTACAAAATGTTTGTCTCTGCAAAGTCACCTCCGTAACGAGCACAAAGTAGTTTAAGTTGTAAGACGTTAAACACAGCGCTGAACTGTTAGCGTTTGATTTATGAAATATTCTTCTCGGACAAAAACATTCTTGTTAACCCTAAGAATTGCAAACAAACAGGCGCAAAACATTACAACTACAACTACTATGAAGTTTACAACAACTAAAGACGCTTTTAAAAGAAAAACTTGAGCATGAAGAAATCATTTTCACCTTAAAGTGTCTTCTTCTGGTCTCAAAACAAAGTATTTTACTAACTATGGCTGCAACTAATGATTGTTTTAGTAATCGATTACTCTGATGATTATATTTACGATTAATCGATTAATCGATTAATCGATTAATTGATTAATCGATTAATCGTAAATATAATTATGAGGATGAAAAAATAGTAAAATTTGCAAAACCAAATGTGTTGTTATTATAGTTGCTTAATGATATATACAAAGAAACAACATATCTGAACATAGTTAAACTGACCAGATGCTACATTTATAAAGTATAGAAAGTGATATGAATGTATCGTCAGTTAAAGAATCAACAGTTTGGGCAAAATAACAGAAAATATCTTGTTTTATCATCAGATTAAGAACTTAGTGGACTAAAAAGGCAAATAAATAAAAATATGTCCTCAGTCTTTTCACCTGCAGATCGAACAGTTCACCTCCTCTGCCCTGCCACTGTCTGTAGCAGCTAACGCTAATGCTAACGTTGGTTTAATGAACTCTTCGAGGTTTTCAAACGGGGTCATGATTTAACGAAAAGACTAAACGAGACCTGAAAGACAAACCAGGCATTTCACAACATATAAAGGAGTGTATGTGGGATTTTGTAGCTCCGCCCCTCGCTGCGAGCTCCTGGGTCGTCATCGATGAGACCAACATGTTTGAGTTTTAAGAGCTGGATCATTGCAGTCGTCCTGCCATGTCATCCGAGGTAATTTTTGTCGATTAACACGCTGTGAGCTTTTACTCAGAGGAAATTCTCCCAAACTCTGGAGTTTTCGATGAATACCTTCTCCAGCTCTGACATTATTCACGTGCTCGGCTTCGAGGGCTGAGCGATTTTGGAAAATAATATAACTGCGATTGTTTTAGACCAATATTGCGATTTAGCATATGATTTTTGGGGAGGACGTTTATCTTCTGCATTGTTCACGTAACACAAGTTTTAAGTCATTTTATAGTATGACTAACCAACAAAACATACTGTTGATAATTTAAAAAGCCTTTTTTGCATTTCTTCATTGAAAAAGAAAAAGGAACACTGTGAAATTTTACTGACCTCCAGTTGTCAGATTTAAAAATTGCATTGTATTGCATTGCGATAATGGTTCAAAATCGAGTAATTGTTCAGCCCCACAGCACAGGTAATTACACTCCAGTCCAGTAGGGGGCATGCACTTTCAGCTAGCTGCCAACCACTGAAAAATCTGACAAAAAGGAAGAAAAATAAACTGAGGACAAGCTAATACACTTCTGGCGCAGCACAGTGCAACAATTATTGAAAAAACGTTGTTGACGCTTTTACCAATCGATTTTAATCATTTATTGATTCCTCGTTGCAGCCCTGAACTTAACCATAGATAAATAAACTCTTCACAATAGAGGGATCATTTTCTTACAAATTTTATGTCTCAGTATTTCATTGGCACTTAAATATTTTTTTTTATCTTGGTTTTATCATTTTTTATTATCTGAGCAATCATTTCACTTTTTATTTTCTTAAAGTTAGGATTTTAACTGCATTTTAACTTATAACATTTTTTTAATTCAATTCAATATTTTTCCAAATCCTGACTAAATTTTGCCAGTTCTGGTTTTGTCTTCTTTAGCGCGTCTCTCAGTCTTTTAGTAGCATCCTGGTCTGAGGGAGACTCTTTCCTATGGGGGGTATATTGGAATAATATTTGGTTTATGATCCTAAACTTGGATTTGATTCAAAAATTGATTGAATGCAAAATGTTAAAGGAGTTTTCCTTGGTTGCTTTTTGTTGAATATACATTTTTTAATCTTGTGCTCCCCCTGGTGTGACCTGTCCAGACGTTAGCCTCCAAGAAGACCCAGTTTCTGGTTGTGCTAGCTCTGCTAATGTTAGCGCCACTTAACATAAACAGTTTGAGAAATTAAATCATGCTCAGTTGTGACTCTTCTGACTTTTTTATTCTTCTTTAACTTCTAAAATCCTAATGTCCATTTATCTTCAGGTAAACTGAGCAGAACGGCACCTTGAAACCAGACACTGAAGCTTTAGGAGCCGTGTTAACTCTTCATTTTAAATCTTTTTGTCTCCTTTCTGAAAACTCGTACAGTATAAACATATAGAAAAACAGAATCGAGTCCAAACACCAATTAGACGATGGTAAACGTGTCTCTGAAGCCGACACAGGGATTGGGAACACAGGAGGAACAAACAGCACAGAGCTGACCTGTTCAGCGGTGTGTCATGAGATCTTTTCACACCAATACATCTCCCTAATGCAGGCAATTTCCTGCAGCTTTTCACCCTAAGAGGGGATTTGACCTCTGCGGGCTGCACTTAAAGCGAATTCTGCTGTTTGCCAATAAGGAGGGATTAAGTCAGCCAGGAAAGAGTGGGTTAAGAATGTGAATGTGCTCTGCAGCAATTAACGGCTGGAAATATGTGCATATAAAACACACGGGTACATGTGTAGAGAGACATTATACATTCATTTAACATACAACATAAATACATAAACATACGGGAATGTGCGCTCACAGCAGGGCTGCGCTGTGACTGCGGCGCTCTCAGAGTTTGGGGATCGGGCAGTTCACGCTCAGTAGCTGAAGCTGGTTTTAAACTCGCATGAAACGAGCGTGTCAGGGAAGGAGCTGCTGCGTGGAGAACCAGAGCGGCTCTGATGAATATACATCTGCCAAAGTGGTTGACAAGGCATCCAGAGTAAACACAAATATGTCAAAACCTGCGCATTGATGTTTTCTGGAAAGGCTTTTGTGTTGAGATATTCGTGTGCGGGGAAACTTTCAGCGCCTGAAAACCTCCCAAATCAGAGATGACGTGTTGAGGATAATCTTTTCAATTACCTGCGCGTGTGTTTCTGAGCGTGATGGGCTCTTAGCCTTCTGATTCCCCTAAAAGTCTGTGCTGCTGTTGACAATGAGAGGTAAACAAGAAGGGGGGCGCTGGGAGAACTCAGCAAATCCTCCAGAGGCCTGAAGGGGAAGCCACGCAGCCCAAACTCCTTCGTCTGCTCGGGAGTGAAGCAGCAGCTGAGCTCAGGAGAGACTGACAGCAATTACAGCTCTGTCTTCCTCCACCCTCCATCCCTCCATCCCTCCATCTCTCTCAGAGCCAGCCACTCCACAGGAAACCACCAGAAAGGAGCAAACCTCCTCCTCCACCTCCGCCTCGTGGCGAGGGGATGATTGTTTGCTGTGAGTGATGTGCCATTATGACACTTCAACAAATCAATGCTACACGCGTTTGTGGCAAACGCTGGAATTTTAGAGTAATCCCATGTAAATTATTAATCCTTTCACAGAGGAAGTAGCATCGCAGCGAGCGTGCAGCACGTCTGGAACACACGGCGACCTGACAGTTCGTACCGCTGAGCCAAAACGCCTGACAGGCTGCGCCGCTTCAGGTTGGTGAGGAAGACTCTGAGGAAGACTCTGAGGCCGGACTACGCGGTGTTAAAAACACTTAAAGGCCTGTGAAAAAAATCAAAGGTGTCAAACTGTGCCTGATGATATCCTTCCTTACTTTACATCATGTGTCAGACGTGTCAGAAACAACACGCTTGTTCCACTTTGAGGAGAAACTCACAAAATCAAACAGATTCAGGTTCCTTTTCTGATCCTCAAAATTCCTGAGTTAATCTATAAGCGATAGTAGAAACACGACAAGGAACGTCAAAGTCTTTACAGTCAGAAAAATAAAAAAGCTGGCCGACCAAGAGGAGTAAATTTGGCTGAACGGACTCTACACATTACACTAAAACATGGAGAAAGATTCATGGAAAGAGTCATTTCAACCCAGGGCTGAGGAATTAATCCAAAAAATAATCAATCAATCCTCTTTCTACTGTACAACCCCCTCAAAATACTCGGCAGTAGCGAGGTGTCACAAAGCGTAAAGGCTGCAAGAAAACTCGCAGAAGAAGAAGAAGAAGCCACAGGACACCATCCCATCCAGTCCGCTATACTCATGTTTACATACAGATTAAGAAATCAGACTATGAGTTTTTCTTTCACTTTCTGCTGGTTGTCCTGTCACAGCAAGCAGCTCACTCCCCCACACACCCAGGAATCTCTGTGCTGTGTGTTTTTGTTGTTGGAGAGGAGGGAAAAAGTTGCTAGCCAATCTGATGAGTCGTGGGTTTAGGGTTTTCAAACCCAACTTTTTAAAATCCAACTGAAGGGTCTGCTTGAATATTTAAACTGGTGTAATTTTATATATCAAAAGGCTAAATTTAACATTTATGTATTGATTTAGAGCAGAAATCAGAATATCGAGGTATATATATATCATGTTTGGTGACATAGCTTAAAAATATTGAGAAACTGGTTTTAGGCCATATCGAGCAGCCCTACATGTAAACAGCTTAGTCAGACTGAGAAGGGACTGGGCAGAGCTCCATCAACACCTGTAGATGATGCGACTGATACTGGACTGCAGCAGGACTTGGCTGGTCGTCATGGAGGAAAACTCAAACACTGAGCCACCAACAACACGACGGGAAGCAGCGTCAGGTGTCTGGACAAACTTTGGCTCCAATAAAGACGACGTTGACCAACATGTGAAGTCCTTTTTTCAGAAGGTGAAACCAAGGGGCAACATCTGGTCAGTAAAAATAAAGCCTGTGCTAAAAGTCGCTGCTCGTAGAGAATCTGCTTGAGTCTGGCTGCAGAAAGACCACAAGTCACGTACACACCCAGACATAAAAACAGACTTTCACAGCATTAAAAACATATTTACAGCCGGGTTCAATAAACAGCTTGGGTCGAAAACGCTGATTTCTCTATCGGCACATGCTGTACGGTGAGTGGATTCTTTCTAACTCAGTGGTTTAGAAGTTATTAGGATTGTTTGATTTTCCAATCAGAGGCACAGCTCAGGTCACGTGACCGCTGGGTGCTCTGTAGCTGCTCGAAGAAAGACTCACAATTGGCGTCATAATGAATGTGGCTGCGTCTGTGGATCAGCTTAATTTCATGGTTTCAGGAAGAGACGGGTGACTTTGCTTAGGCTAAGTCCATGTTTTATACAGTCTATGGGTGAAAGTTATTTTCTCCATTAACACCACAGTATTTAAAGTATTTATTTTGCTTCAGAAATACAAGTTTTTATTTTCTCCTTTTTTCGGAAAATTAAATTTATTTTTTCACACAATATTTCCACTGTAGCTGATGTGTGTTTTTAATTTTATTGTCTCAATAAATATCCCTTGTTTTTTTTTTTTTTTTTCTCAGCATGTTCATTTCAGTAACTTGGTTTCAAATGAAACAACTTTTTACAGAATAAACTGAGAGTGGCATAATTGTGTATTAATCAAAATTGAGGTAAAACCTTTAATAATCCTGATTTTAATTTTTGCCAAGCTCATTTTTTCACTTTCTAAGCTACATTATTTTTATTATCTTTTTATGTTGAATGTTTCTAAGCTGTGGACGGGACGTATTAGCGGAAGCTGAGGTTTTTTTAATTGTATATGCAGCTTTGCAGGACTTTAAGGCAATAAACACTTTAAATAAGCGAGTGTGTGTACCATAGATTATGAAAAAATGGACATTGACATGAGGTCTCCACAAAAACTGCTCCCCCTGGTGGCTGGCTGCAGTATAGGTTAAAAAAATCCATCTCCCCAGTCATTCCAGATGGGCTGTGGTCAAACTTTAAAAAATTAATACACCTGGTAGAAATGTTTCTCACGTCTGTACGCTGTGGTGATGTGAGGGTATTATTTGGTTGCCTTGTATTTCTTTTTCATTAATTATCAGAGATTAAAAACTGGGTTTTACGTCATGTTAAACGATGCTTGATAGCTGATGTTTTTGTGTATTTTTTTCAGGGATTATAAAATATGTCGGGAGGTAGAGTCAAGAAAAGATTAGACTCTCCAAAGAAAAAATAATTATAATTTGTGTCCTCTGATGGGGGTATTTTGGCTTCAAAGCCCAGTTTCAGTCATTGGATGTGAAGCTCCCAGTTGATGTCAGTCACAATGTTTGGACTGTAACAGACATTTCTACTAAGTATTTTACCTTATTTATTTATCATTTTGTACTTCCAGTGATCTCTAACGTTTCTTCTAAATTCAGTTTCCTGTTTTGAAGCGCAGCGGCTGCTCTCCTCAGTGATGAAACTCCGTAAACCTCCTTTAAAAACCGGATTCTTCGTTTGCACGCCGTCTGCGCTCCGTGCCTTCCCCCTCCTGTCGTATATTACTCGTCTTTACGGTCTCTGAGACGATTCCTGTGGCACTTTTATTGGTCTGAGAACACTGAGAGTCCATGAAAGCTGATATGAGAAACATGGTAACTGGAAAATATCAGAATGACTCACTGACAGCTCATAACCCTTTTAAAACCTTGAAATAGATCCACGGTAACTGCTGAGGTGGATTCGCCTCCTCTTCCTCCTTCCTCCTCCTCCTCCTCCTCCTCCTGTGGATGGTCAGCGCACGGATCAGGAGGTGAAGCAGAATCAGAGAGGTACACATATTACTCTCTGTCTGCCTCCATTCTCCTCCGCTGATGGTTGACAGGCCTGTCGGGCCTAACCCGGGTGGAAAGTGACTCTAATTGTCATCTCCGCAGACAAGGTTCTGCAGCCATCCAGGAGGCACGGGCGAAATATACTTAGCTACTTTATCATATAGACAGAACGCCGACCACCGAGCCACCTTATTGACGTGGACTTTTATGCAAAGATAGACTTTTTGAATTGGCAGGTCACGTCAGCCGCTGCTCAGCATGCATACATAACGAGGCTAAAGCTTTTTAGGTCCTGGCTGAGACACAAGCCTCTGACAGGTAGGGTTTGGAGAGTTCAAGGAAACGTATATATTTCCTGCCTCATCTCCTGCAGCGCGGCTGATTGTGTTAGCTGAGAGAGGAGCATTTTACCAAATGTTCAGTGCTCCATGGCATTAGTTTGAGGCCCGCGCTGTGTCGTCTTTACTGCAGCCAGCACGTCGCTCTCCTGATGGAAGCTATCAGAGCTGAATGCTGCTTTTATCGCACAGAAAAGAGACTTTTGGAGCAAACGGAGGAAGAAATGTGACGATAAAGAGAGTCTGCAACATCCAGGCGTTTCAGTGACGTGTTTTAACAACGTCAGGAAGGAGCCTGAGGCAGAAACAGCAGAGGATGGACTCAGGAAGACCAGTGCTACAGAAGAGATTAGAGATAGACCAATATGGATTTTTCAGAGCCGATAACTGATATTTGAAGCCAATATTCATTTGCAGTCAAAGTGAAAATATTGGTGTAAAAATTTGAACAATACAAACTCCAAAACTTAACTTCATTCAAATTCCTTTAAGCATATTTTTATGAAACAGCTCCCAGGCTTAGCAGCATGTTTTATAAAGTTAAATGAAAACTTAAAAAAATAAATAGCTTAAGTTTTCTACAGTAAATAAAGTTTTCAAAAATTTCAATGTAACTGCAATAAAACTGGACAGAATTCAGTTTGTGCTGCTTTTACAGGCATGTAATGCAGTTGAATTAATTTTCTGTTTGGTTTTACATAACTGATTTTAAATGACCATCCAGGGCTTCCATAGTGTAGACTGAAAAACTCTGCAGAGAAGCATCAGAGCCAAAACAACACAGCTTTGAATGGGTTCCATAAAAGGCTGATGTTGATACGCCCCAAAATGCCAAATATCATCCTTGATAATCACCCCGACCAATAATCGGTCTATCCCTACAAGAGATTAGCAAAAAGTAGAGATGGGTACTGAATTAGGTACTTTTATAGGTAACAACCAGTGCTGATTGCTCTAAGATTGCAAAGGAAGCTCAGCTTCCCCTAAAATGTCCCTAAAAAAGTGTTGATATGTTCTGCTGTGTGAACATTTCATTGATAAAATCTGAGCTAGAATTCCTTCATCTTTAGTTCAGAATCAGCTCCTATCACAGGTAACTGGCTCCACCTCCTTCTCATTCATCCCCGCAGCGTCTCAGCGCTTTAACACAGTCGGACGCTGAGCGTCTTCTGACTTCAGCGGGGAAGCGTAGAGTGGGTTGTTCCACTGTGGAAACTGGACCGTCATTGGATAAACGCTGGGCTTTGTCCCGCCCATCGGACGCTCAGCGTCTCTGGGGGTCTATGAGGCAGTGGGCTGGCCTGGACGCTGGGCTTCTGCATGATGATTGGATGATCTGTCTGAGGCTGAATCCCTTTTTGATTGACAGTGAAATGAGCCAGTCAGAGATCTTGAAGTATAACCCTCCACCGGAACATCTTCTCAGTTTTACAGTCAGTTGTTCTGGACTGATCCAGAGGCTAGATCGATCCCCAGAGAGTTTACCTTTCTTAAAAACGACGAGCGTTGTGTTTAAAGATTCTCTCTCTTTTCACCAATAAGCAGCTACAGCTACAGCTGAGGAGCTTCTCCACCTGTCACTCACACTTACAGCCTGTCGTAGTCTCACGTAGCAGCTCCAGCTGCTAACAAGCTGACACAGAGGGTAGAATTTACCTTTAAATAAATAAACAAATTTATGATGCAGGACGGAAAAAAATGAGCTTCCCCTCCTTCACTGACCAGCAGCCGCCGCTGGTAACTGGACCGAATTCAGTCAAAAGTACCGGGTACTAATTCACATAAAACCAAAAGGTACCATGTTTCAGTACCTGAACGCATCCTTGTGACTGTGAGGGAGTGGCAGAGTAGGAGATTTTACACACTGGACATGAACACAGCATTATAAGATTGTATATCGAAGAATAAATATGTTAAATTGAAAAAAATTGAGATTTTATTATAAGAATAATTTATATTTATTACCATATAAACACAAAAAAGTACCGAAAATTGGTACCGGGCATCAGGACCGTATCATTTCAAATGTGAAAGGTACCCATCCCTAGCCAAAAGGGAAGAGGAATAACTCTGCCCACAGGGGGCGCCAAAATCACTCACTAGAGCTTTAAAGTGTGGGTACTCTGCTGGATGTTCAGACTGAGCATGTGCAGATTTTCAAACCTCTACATATTTACGTGTTGTTGCTTAACGACACATTGGAGTGTTTTTTTAACCCATAGCTCCGCCCCCAACAGGCCTTCAGAGGGCTGGCCAATCAGAAGAAAGGGGGTTTTGGAGGCAGTAGGTTTAAAGAAACAGCAGCTTAAATAAAGTGTTTCAGACAGAAGCTGAAATAAGGGTTTATAAAACACCAGAGAGAGGAAAACAGATGATTATGAACTGTGAATCATGATACGGGAACACCAGAGGGACAGATTTAGGCCTGAACCACACCTATATGGATATATTCCTAAACGCACGTTTTTCTGTCCCATTGGGCCTCTCAACCACACGAACAAGGCGATTTCACCCACAGAAACTGAGATTTTTAAAAACGGATAAAAAAGCGAAGTAATAAAAAATATCCGGTTGAGTGGATCCGTGTAGCGGTGTTAAACAGAGCTGGTGTTGACGCGATGACGTCAAGCGCCTAGCAACAAGTCACTGTGTTTGACTGCGCATGCTCATAACTTTCTTCTTCTATGGTTTTCACATTTTGCTAGCCTGCTACTTATCGGCCAGGCGTGGCATTGCAGGCTTCAGAGGCGATCGTTTTCAGTTTGGCCTCTTCGTATGGACAGAGATATTTCTGTGGTGTGAACGGAGATTTTTTTTTAAACGAGGACAAAGATATCTGATCAAAAAAATATCCGTATACGTGTGGTTCAGGCCTTAATGTATGTCTACAAAGTAGTCACGCCCTGGATGAAAACTCAACAGAGAAAAAATAAGAAGCTAAAATGTTACATACATTGTTTATTAATCTTTCTCCAACCAGCTGCACTGCCCCCTGCAGGGCATTCCAGGAAACGCAGGTTTCATCTTTGCATTATTACAAATTCTGCAGATTAAACCTTTAAAATGTGTCAAACCCCGGTTTGTTCTGGGCCCTTTAACACCCTTTGTCTCTCTTTGTTTCCTGTATTTTCTTCTCCGCTTCAGATTTCAGCTGTCGCCCCCCCGCTCGCCCGCCTGCCCCCCCACAGATGTGAAATCGCCCGCTCTGGTTGGAGGCTGAGCCCTGCTTTGGATGTAGCCTGCGACTGAACGCCTGTGGGCCTGTGAATGTGCTCTGAGAGGGAAGAGGAAAGTTAAGCTGTCCTATTGAATTGATTGAACATTCATGAAACTAAAGTGCCCCCCCCCCCCCCCCCCCCCCCCCCCCCCCCCCCCACACACACACACACACCCTCCCCCCCTCCCCTCGCCTCACATGTGGAAATGACTTCCAGACGTCTCCAACGCCCTGCATGGAGCACAGCCGCGAGGATCCCCACCTTCAGTCAGGTGCGGAGCTGTTGCCCTGCAGGCACGATTCAATTGTTAAATCTCTTATGAGGAGAACAGGAACGTTCATTTTACCTCTCGCAACCTTACACACGCACGCTTTTGACTTTATTGGAATAATTGCGCAATTATTGTACACGGTATCTAATTTTGCAATCATGTTCTGCTCTTAGCTGCATAAATAAGGGCTGAAGGAGCCGTGGAAGAAAAAAGCAATGAAGCGCTTTGGAAAAGAGAATGTAACACTGCTTTATATTCTTTGTTTCTCATTATTTCACAATCTTAAAGGAATGTTAACGGCATATTGACTTTCTCCACTTTTATGTGGCTCTTTCATGTGTTTAATCAAAATGCCTTATTACTGCTGCCTGACGATACACTCCGACCAGATGAATCCCAACGGCTTCTCATTTTATGTCAATGTCTGTACACTGTCAGCCTCAGAGGAGGCAATATTGAAAGCAATTTTCGACGTATTTAGGGGACAGTCAAACAATTTCTGGAAGAAGAACTAATAAAAATGCATGAGGTGCGATCGATAAAAAGTGAAAGAAGTTTAAAAGTGGAGTGATGAATTACAACAAATCTTCTCCCTCCTGCTGTGAGGATATTTTAATGTGTGTCTCCATTCCTGCATGCGTGTGTGTGTGTGTGTGTGTGTGTGTGTGTGTGTGTGTGTGTGTGCAGTCCAGCAGCAGACTGCATCATGTCCCTCCATTAAACCAGGCGACATCTTCCACCCAAGGTTACAGTCACCACCGCAAAACAACAACAAGCCGACAGCCGTGAGCCCTAATCATTATTTGGCAGAAGTAGCGAAAGCGTGTCAGGGTGAAGCCCCCGACATCCTGCTTCCCAGTCACATTTTAATCATCTGCAATTAGTTTTGTTTTAATAACACTCACAATTAAAGGTCCTCCTGCTTGCATAATTCATGCCACGGCAGCGCTGATGTCAGAAATCAAATGCAACAAATTAGAAATAACAAGTTTGAGACAGTGTGATTCAATTAAGATCCGGGGAAACATTGGGCCATGCATAATTGAGGGGCCAGCGAGGCAAGCCTCATGTCAGGCCTGTCAGCCCCGCTGCAGATATTGGATTTGTCCTGTCACACACACTCAGATCAGCCCTGTAAAAATTACAGGTTACATTGATTTCTTGTTTTTTATTTGTGAGTGCTTCTGAGTGTGTATGCGTGTGCTAATGCAGGGCTGTGTGTGTATGTGTCTGTGTGTTAGAGTGTGTGTGTGTGAGCGGCCTGTTCTCACTCCTAAGTTGACAAACACAGAGCCGGGTCAGAGATACAAAACATCCAGATCTGAAGCTGTAGGTGAAAAAAACAGTCGTCTTCTCTGAGTGAAGGAGGAGAATAAACTCAGGGTTTACTTTGAAAAATGTTTCAAACAAATGGGAGCTTATTAAAAAGTTGGTGTGATCTGTTTGAGTCATATTATTCAGTATGACCAAATTAAAGCTCCTATAAGTGATTTTAAAGCCTACTACCTCTTTAATTACAGCCGGTCCTTCCTGAGGTAAACACTGTGAAAGATTCAGGTCTAAGAAAATAAATCTTTCAGTGAAGTTAAAGTGATTCATAAGGATGCCCTCAGGTTTTTTTTGCCTTTAAGTCCCAGTCCAAGATAATCTGATGCTGAGTCCCGATTCGATACTTCAACTTTGATACATCCCACTCCCAGCTTTAAGCTCCTGCCATAGTTTGCTCCACTTTACAGCATTAAACCAATAATGTCACTGCAGCAAAGTGAGGTCATGTGATGCGTTGTTTCTGTGAGGAGTTTAGACGATCTAGATCTGAACCACCACATAATAACAGTAAATACTAAGCTGTTATCCTCCCATTTGTTTAGAAACATTATAGATCTATTAAAAATAATGAAAACAGATAAAAGTGTATATAAATACTGTATATAAAACCGCGTTTCCACCTAGCAGTCCGGTTTGGCACAGTTTGTTATAGTTAAGACTGATCCTGTTTGTGTTTTCACAGCACACTGTGTGTGACGCTGTAGCAGCACGACACAGTTTACCCCGCTAATAAATAAAAAAAAAACTACGAAGAAGAAAAACGCTACACAGTAAACAAAGAGCAGAGATGAAGACATGCAGCATTTCGTCCTCTCTGTGATTGACATGTAGCTCTTTGATACAAAGAACAATCAAACTTTGTTTCAGAGAAGTCTGTGTGCTGCAAGGAAGTGAGGATTCTTTTGACCAATCAACGGTCTGCAGTGTTGTAGCTCCACCTTCAGAGAGTGGATCGGTTCAGTCTGGCACCCATATGGAAGGGTCCCAAAAAGTGGGACGGCTCGTCTCGGTTATTTGGGGATCTGTCCCGGCATAAGTCAGTGGAAATGCCACAAAATGCGCGCTATACCGAGACGAACCACGTGATCGGCCCTGATTTCCGATCATGTGATCAGATTGGGACGTCCCTAATAATCCCCACACATGCAAAATCTGCTTTTCATAGTTAATGTGGACTCAAAAGTTGTAATAAATGGAAAATAATGTGGTTAAATAAGATTTATGAATTGTTAGACAGCTATTTTTAATGTTGTAATTTATATAAAAATGTTTAGAGAGTTATTCACCCAAACACTGACTCTTTTCCAAATCAAAGACAAGAAGTTTTTGTGCCTTAACGTCAAACTTTCACAGCTTTACACACCTAGCATCAACTGTTCCATGTCCAAACACCTTAAACAGGAACATTTGATCTTCATTTTCTACCTTAAAGCTATGGTGTACGATTTGGAAGCTTTGCACATCTTAATAACACCGTTTATAGGGCTGTTATGGTCCTATGGTCTAATCTACACAATATAAAGACCAAAAAGAACGAAAAAAATCCATTCAGTATATCTGCTGCAAAGCTGCAGTTCGGATTGGTCCGTGAGTCCATCCAATCCATCTCCCTCGCTTCACACCGTCATGCCCATGGTCCCACCTCCTCCTCCCCCACTACCCCTCTCACGTCAGCTAGCTGCTCAGCTACCGAAGCGTCATGGAGCCAGAGAAGACCGAAACCAGGAAGCTGTTACTGTTACCCTCCACAGGGAAGGGAAGAAAACGAAAAAATTTCAAGGAAAAGGCTGAAGTAAGGAAGAATTATGAGCGATACAGGTGCCAACAGAGACTGAATATTGGAGAAATGTACGACCGGCGGAAAAAGCTGCAGAGGGATTTGGGACTGAAGACTGACGCAGAGACAGCTGAGTTTCTGTTGAACAGTTAATGACTTTGTTTACCACAGTGGGAGATGTCAGCTGAATAACTCTGGTTAGTCTGAGCCTGTACTGGCTAATGACTGAACGCTGCTGGTCTGAACGGGTCGGCTCTGTCAATAGATGTTAGCATAAGTTAGCCACACAGCTTTAGCATTGTAAACTGAGCTGGTGAAGACACGGTGAGAAAGGTAAAGCCCCGCCCACAGTCGGCTCTGCTCTGATCAGCTGGCAGTGGCAACGCCAGACCTACTTCACCGGCTAATTCATGGTTTTGATCGCGATTTTGCGGTTTTCATCTATTAATTTTGCTATTGATTGAACTGAGCTGGTTTGAAGTGTTAGCAGTGAGCGCTAACGTGTGTGTGTGTGTATGTTTGTGGGTGTGCTCATATGTTTTGCGTCCCGTAAACTTGGTGAACTCCTTGCTGTAAGTTTTGGGTGATACTGACAAGTTGGGCCGGGACAATATTTTACTTTCACAATTCTTTTACAATTTTTAGGGCGATTCGATTTTAATAGTGATTTTTCGATATTTCCACTTTTGCAATTTTTAGCTTCCTTTTTGAAAAAGTTGAACGATGATGATACTTCTTCAGACTATATAAGTCGCTACATTTTCCCCCAAAAAAGCACATCACGAGTCAGAGAGAAACATTTCGCCCCCTGCTGGAGAAAAGTGGTACTTCTTTCCAATTCAGCTTGTAAACAAAGACTGAAATGAAGGATTTAAATTTGAAAAAGGGAAAAAAAAGTTGTTTTTTAACTAAGAATCTTGATTTTGATATTGTATCCCAGTTTGATCCCATCTTTGAAGCTGCAGATGTTGAGTTTACTGCAAATCAGCTCCAATAACAAACAATCAGCAGCTGATAAACACGAGGCTCAGAAACTGCTTTATCATTACGAGGTGTGTGTGTGAGTGTTTACTGAGAGTTTCCTCTTTGTTTCTCTGCCTGAATCAGGGAAAGTTTGCTTCGGTCACATCTTAATCCAAAGAAAACTGCAGATTTACAGATTTTCCCGCGGTCAGGTTGTTATCCTCCATAAAGCGCGTGTGTGTTTGTGCAGAACGAGCCCCGGTGTCAGGCTTTAAATGTGCTCTCTGTTATGAAACACTTAGAGGGTTTTAATTATCACACCATTTTGGAGGATTGTTGGGAGCAGAGGAAATGGAATAACTTCTTTATGAGTTTGGAAACACCCCCTAATGCTTATTTCATTAAACAATCGTAACCACATCTCATAAAGTCTCAGAGTTAATCAGATTCTCTCAGCGGACGCACATTAACGCAGACGGCCACGCTTTGGAAAGTGCTGTTTGAGAGTTTGGCGTGGGCAAAGTCACATTTTATGAACGTAGATTGTAATTATGAGAAAGCGTCGGTGATATCAGGGTTCAGTTTAGGATAACGTTTGGAGATGTGTGATGGAAACACTTCCTGTGTGAGCGTCAGGAGGAAACACGTGTTGGTAAGCTTCAGAGTCGCTTATCTCTGACTGAATAATCACTAACGACTGAGGACCAACAGCTCCCCAAAGCATCGGTTCAATCTCGTCTCCGAGCGGCTAATTGTAGCCAGACACACTAACCTCGCCGTGGCCTGTGCCCCGCCTCTAACCCTGCCACTCTTCTTCTCCTCTCCAACATTTTTATCAACTTCTCCTAAACCTTCTCTCCTGCTGCTCCCCTTTCCTCCTCCTCCTCGCATCCTTCGACAGCACATGGGAAACTTTCAGCGGCTGATTGCTCCGATCTGATTAAGGGAAGTTATGTAGCTGCCATTTATCGCCGCGGCGGTGAACAGGCAAGCAGCTGTGACGTCCAGGCCCTCAGCTGAGCTCCCTTTTTTCTGGCGCTGCCTGTTCTCAGTCCAAACTTATCCATTTAGATCCCGTTCAGGCTCCTCCGATTGTTCCCGCTGCCAAGCCTGCACCGTGAATCAAAAACCCTTGGCAGACGCACAGATCTGTGTGTAATTGCAAAGTTCAAAACAAAGCCATGCCCACTTAGAGCCGGAGCGGTTTGTGCTCAGTTAATTTAGAGTCAAACAGGAACGGGTAAGAGGGCCAGGGATTAGGAGGGAAAAGTGCGAGAAGTGAGGAGGAAAAAAACGGTCCCTGTGAGAGGCAGTTTTACATCACATTAAGGCGGCTGGTTTGGGTTCAACAAAAGCGGGACTTGGCCTGAGGAGCTGAGCGGAGCGGGGAATTAGAGCGTTTAGCCATCTCCAGACGCAGCAGAGAAATGAGCCTTGTGGCCTTTGTGTTATCTAATCTCGTTTGCATTTCCTTTCAGCATCATGAAAGAGAAATGTAATAGGGCTCTGATTGTGTTTGTTTGGTGAAATTCTCATTTAGGGCTGCTGTGGCTGCGTGCCGACACGAATAACTCTCTCTGCTGTTTCGTGTGTGTGTGTGTGCGAGTGTGTGTGTGTGTTTCTCTGGTGTTTAAGCTGTTTCAGCATGTTTGACTTTAAAAGCAGAAACTTTTAACTGGAACACAAAAGAGACGATAAGTTACTCCTGTTCTGGCAGAAACAAAGATTTTAAGATCCTACAGTTTTTTATTTTTACAACATTTAACATCCTGAAATTACGGTACTGATGTCCGTTTTTTTTCTTTTTCTTTTTTTTTTTACTTCCTTATTTTTTTAATCTTTTTTTTTTGACTGTATCATGGAAAGGATCTTAAATCTTCTATCATTTATTGTTTTTATTTTTCGAATATTTCCTTTCATTTATCTGGTGGTGGTTCATAGCCTTTTTTTAATCTTTTTTTATTTTTCCTCACATTTCTCTGTTACCTCTCTTTTACTTCTTCTCCTTTTTTATTTTTACTGTTTACTGTTTTTTTTTTTTAATATAAAGCACTTTGTAACATTTTTTTAAGAACTATATAAATAAAGTTTGCAACAACAACAACAACAACAATAATAATAATAATAATAATAATAATAATTATTATTATTATTATTATTATTATTATTATTATTATTATTACCTGGCAATTGGTATCTGTACTCAATGGTACCAATTATCAGTACTTTTCTGTCTTGATGTGATAATAAATATCTATTTTTTTTTTAAACAAAATCCCAAAGTTTTTCATTTTAATGTTTTTACTTCTAAATATTTAAACCTGCAATGCTGAGTTCAGGTGCAGCGTGAAAAATCTCCTACTCTGCCACTCCCTCACAGTCACAAAGATGAGTTTAGGAACCGTAACATGGTACCGTTTGATTTTATGTGAATCAGTTCTTGGTACTAAAGAATTTGTTGGTACCTGTAAAAGTCCCTGATTTGGTTCCTGATCCTGTTCTGTGTTTCAACGCAACCTTTCAGAGTAACTAAAGACATCCAAAGAAAGTTGATTTTGTTACGTCTTTGCTAAATCACAGTCTCTTGATGTTTTTTGTTTTTGCTTCTGTCACTGTTTCTCATTTTCTTCTGTAAAGTAAAGTCCTGCTCCTTTGTAGAGTCAGGACAACCATGGCTATAAACTAAAGTAACTGGATTATACTTTCATGCTGAGTAAAAAATAAAAAAAAAACATAAATCATAAGACAAAATGATTTTTCTCTGATTTGATCCGCTCCATTTCTCGCTGTAACATGAAGTCCTACAGCGTCTCCTGAGCAGTCTGACACAACCAGAGCGCGGTAATTATTAAGACATCATTATAAGCTCTTTACTCTATAAAATATTTACAGTCCATGTTGTCACAACCATTCACACAGTTTACAGTCGACGTGCCAGAGGCTTCACGCCGACCTGCAGAGCAGCGTCCTGTAAGACTGTAAGACAGCGCCATGGAAAGGAAAATTCAAAGGATTTTTGAAGCGTGAGTTTAGAGTTTATGTCTGTAAATCAGGGTTTACTGATAACAGGAAGAAGCGCAGAATTTTTTGTTTTTACAGAACCGAGCTTGAGCAAACGGTTTATTTTCTGCATATTTTTAAAGAAGGCATGGGAACCAAAGCGATGTTGATGAAATCCTCCCGTCTTCTGCGGCCTGTTTAGATACAGACTCGGGAATCTGATGATTGTGCTGTTTTATTTTTTATTTTTTGCAGAATTTAGAGCGGACAAATGGTTTGTAAATGCCACTTCTTTAAAGAGAAGCGGTATTTTGATCCCTATGGTGGGATCAGGATCCTGAGGGAGACATTTCAGAAGGCGTCACAGAAACACAGGAACAAATCTGCAGCTCCACAAATCCTCTCAGATGTGCTCATTTTAATATGAGTGTTAATGAGGTCTCATGGGCTTTTGGGGCCAGCCTCTAGTGGACGCTGGAGGAACTGCAACTCTTTTTTTTTTCTGTTAAGTTATTTTTTGGCTTTTTATGCCTTTACCTTGATAAGAGAAAGCTGCTTCAAGCTCGGATTAATGTCTCGAAACTTTTTCACCTAAATGAAAGTGTGTGTGTTTAAATATGCTTTACATACAGGAACTGAGCTGTGTGTGTGTGTGTGTGTCGGAGAGCTTCAGGTGATGAAAAAAGCAGCTTTTAAAGGAAAAAAAAAAAACACGTAAGCCCAGAAAAATGAGGGTGAATTTATGCATCATCACTTCTTCTTCCTCTGAACGTCTCAGTTCACAGCGCCGCGTGATTGACTGGCGGAAGGAAACGCGGCGGCCGGATGACAAAAGAGACGGGAAATGGACGTGGAGTGGATTTGACATGATGAGTGCCAATGCCCCCATTGATCAGCGGCTTCGCCTCCCCTCCCACACACCCGGGAAGGTGGGGGTTGGAGTCGGCAGGCAGCTGAAGGTCACAGCTCGCTGTCACAGCTCTGTCCAATCACATTACGCTTCACGGCGTCTGAGGAGCTCCGCGCCTTCTTCACATGACGGACAGATGACAATCATCCCGCTCTATTGTCTCCTCATCTCTGGGATTTATGTATTAATGGGATTTTGTTCCCGTTTATATCTGAAAAGTGTCAGACTGCATTGCGGGGAGAAGTGTCAGGCCATAATATCCTGGAATCAAACTTTCTCAAACTTAACGCTGATTAATGATCGCCTTCTGTTTTCCAGCGGACACACTTTTCACTCTTTTGGCCCAGCACACGCTCAGAGCGGCTGATTTACGGCCCCGGGTCGCTCAAAGGAGGTGTCTGTGCTGCCGGCCAATGGGCTCTTTGTGTTTTTGACGAGGGCAGAGGATGGAGAGGTGGTTTGGGCGGACAGCAGGTCTGCTTCTCCTCAGTGCAAACCTCCAGCAGACAGGCCATTAACAGAGGTGACAGGGAAAAGCAGCGGCAACCGCTTTGATTCTGATTTACACCCGCTCCGAAAAACCCAAACAAATTAGAGGAACAAAATAATACACAGCGAGAAATAAATCACATTAATGATCCGGCTTTGAACGACAGTCAGACATGAAAGGCGGTGGCGGCGGGGGCATGTGGAGGAGAGGATGGCAGATTATGAGATGATATTAGGAGCCGTCTTCAGAGGAGCGGCTGAGAACAATCAGGCAGCAGCCGTAACGAGGAGAAGCTCTTTGTTCTCCTCTCCCTCAGTAACTAACATGTTGTTATTCAAGTCAACAGCCACTAGAACCTCGTTAGCGGGCCCAGACGCGTGCGGCTCAGGAGCTGACAAAAGGGTGAAACTCAGAGAGGAGAGGAGCTGTAAATGAAGTTTAAGGAGCAAAATATACAAAACACTGGAAAACATCAACAGGAGCGACGAGGAGACGCGTGAGGTTACGGTGTCGTCTCCAACACGACACAGGAAGCAGGAAACGGGCTGAGAGCGACGGGTTACAGAGGCCTTCAACCGATGGATCAGGGAGAAGATTAGAAAGACTCACGACAACCTGAGAGACTGAGGAAATTCAGGCTTTTTCTTCAAATCTTCATCCGTTTAAATCTGAAAATTAAAGTCTGTGACAACTTTTTCTTACCCTTTAAACCCTCCCCCGCCTGATTGGTGGATTCATTTCCTGTGGTAAACCTGTTGGAGACACTTACGCCAATCAGGACCATGTTAGTCATGGTGTGGATTCACTCGGGCATACACTCACCGCAAAAAACTGAAATCTCATCAAGTGTTTTTGTCTTATTTTCAGTAGAAAATGTCCTTTGAAGACTTTTTTGTGGTTTTTCTTTTTTCATTAATAAGGAAATAACCAATTAATGAAAACAATGAACTACCACAGGACTAAGACTAAAACGGATGAATACAGAAATTAAGCCTACCTATCAAATGCGTATATGTATGCATATGTATATTTCCTCCCCTGTATACATGTATGTTATTTATTTCTTTTTTTGGGGGGGTTGTTTGCGTTGTTTTCATTACCATTATTATTTGAGACAATTCGATTTGATAAATGTTGAGTTTTGACTGTGATTAAAAAAATAAGTAATAAAAAAAGAAAAAAAAGAAAATGTCTTTAGATTTAATCTAAGCCACATTCACCTGATCAAGCCAGAAAAATGTCTTATTTCAAGTTATTTAAGGACAAAATGAAGTCTGACATGCTTGTAACGATGAAAAAAAATCTGTCAATGGAAGAAGAATTTTTTTTTAAAAACTTCGACGTCACTCGTCTGTTTCTGAAACGGAAAATGAAGTGTTCTTCCTCATTTTTGTCTTTGAAAACCTTGAAATCAGACATTTTTCTGGACTGATCAGGTGAATGTGGCTCCGATTAAGTCCAAAAAGACTATTTCTGCTCAAAATCAGAGAAAAACACTTGATAAGATTTCAGTTTTTTGCAGTGTAAAGCCTTTGGGATGGAGGTTGCTGGTAAAAATCATCATGGACGATGGACGTCCTACGTCTGTTTCTGAAACGGTAATTGAAGCAGATTGGCTATAGCGGCCATAATGGTAGTAGCAACGGCTTCGCCTACAGCCATAGGGCGCCTGTTGGTCATGTGACCTGAGCTGTGCCTCTGATTGGGCGAGCTTGTGATCTTATTATCCTCTGATCCACTGAGTTAGAAAAAAAAATCCCCCCCCATACTGTGTGAGCTGGTAGTAAAATTAGGAGGATAGGAGACGTTTTTTGAACCAGGCTGTAAATAGGTTAATTTCTGCTTTGAAAACTGCTTTTTTTGGCTCGGTGTGTTTGTGACTTCCTGTACTTCCAGAGCCAGCCTCAAGGGGACACTGGAGAAACAGCAGATTTTAGCACTTCAGCATCGTCTCATATTCTCAGACTGAAAATTGCTGCTTGGTCTCAATACAAGAAACTTTTCTCTTCTTTTCTTCTTCAATTGGCAGATTTTTTTTACTTGTTGGAGCAATTCAGACCTCATTTTGACTTTAAATAATTTGAACAGACATTTTTCTGGACTGATCATTTGAATGTGGCTCATTTCAGGTCTAATAAGACAACTCTTACTTAAAATAAGACGAAAACACTTGATGAGATTTCTGCTTTTTTGCAGAGCTGCTTGTTGTTAGGCCTCCTCCTGCCTCTCTGCTTTTCACCATCGTTCTCAGACAGTTGAAGCTCCTTCTCTATGTAAAGGGGCTAAATCTCTTTATCTTTACTTCTTCTTGTCGTTTTCTCTTTTATAAACCAACTGTTGTTCAGTATTTCCTGCAGACTGGAGCAGGAACGTCCACAAACACCTCGTCTTTTTTCCAGATCTCGAAAACTTCCAGACTTCGCAAAGAAAACCCTTTAAGATTTGACATGAGGACGAGCTTTCCTCCGTCCGTTTCCCCTGAAACGATCTGCACCACTGTTAAAGTCTCAAACTGCACCACAGGTTCACCGACAACCACTTTATTTTAAAGTCTTCGCACACTTAGTTCGTTTTTTTCGTCTGAAAATGAAATCTGATCCCATGTCACGTCAATCATGTTGGCACATTTACGCCAAAACTTTTGCCTGTCATTATTTTTTCAGAAATGGCTAAAAAATTTTTTTAGTATTTTTATTTTTTATGTCTTCCCAGCATGTTTAAGGGGTTGTTTGACCATTCAGGGACACCGTAGGTGACTTACAATGTCACACATTCATATTTTCCAACACATTTTCTGCCATTTTGGGCTATGTTCAGATTATGGATGTAGACTTGCATTTAGTATGTGTCTATATGTGTGTGTGTGTGTGTGTGTGTGTGTGTGTGTGTGTGTGTGTGTGTGTGTGTGTGTGTGTGTGTGTGTGTGTGCCAGCTGCTGCTCAGCTCCTTCACCAGCAGGTAAACCTCTCCTTGCTCTGTTTCTTTTTCTTTTGTCAAGTAGAGAAAGAAAAACAAATTCATCGTCACGGCTCGATGACTCCATTTTTCTTTTTTCGGACTGCAAAATTTTGCAATTAATAGAAAAATAAACTCATTAGTTTCAGCGTGTGAGGTGTCAGATCCAAAAACAACAGACTCGGTGTGCAAAGGCTTTAACTCCTGCAAACACGGTTTTACTGCAGCTCATTTTTAGCATGATACCAACATTTTTCACCAATGCAAGTTTTTGCAACAGCCATAATCCTGGATAAAAAGAAAAAAACAAAAACTCTGGCTTAAGTTTGGAAAATTAGAATAATGATTCATCCCAAATATCATAAAACAAGTTTTAAAAAGCGTGTTGTTATCCTGAATCATTCCTCTTCACTCATTCTGACTGTGTGGAGCTAAATGCTACGCTATCGAGCTTTGGGGACCATGAACTGCTCTGTTTTGTCTTTTAATCCAGAGATAATCCACTCAGGAATGAGTCAGATCTTACATAACGTCATGCTTTGAGTCATGTTTGAAGAAAGATTACAGAGCGTGCTCAGTGTGACTGCCTCCCCGTGTGACTCCAGGTATCATGACGAGTATTAAAGGTCAAAGTGAGGAGCAGCTCTGCTCCAATCATCAGGTAAAAGATGCTCCCATCAGACTGCGGCGTCTGCGCGCTGATAGACTGCCTGTGCCGTACACGCCGCTCCACGCCGCGCCGCGTAATGAACTGCTCCCTGCACTGTGGTCCCAGGCTGGATCCAGATGACAGCGCTAATGGATGATCCTGTGATGCAATCATCTCCATCCCCGCCGCCGCGTTCAGCAGATGGCTGCGTTTCCCTCTCAGGCCCGGCAGATTGAGAGCTCCTTAATGCAGACATGCAAAAGTCATTACGCTCTTAGGTATGTGCTCCTACTCTGGATCCACGACGACGACGACGACTTAATTTGATTTAATTTAAGGGGAAATTTCCCCCAAATACTTTCCTACAATCATATCTGACAGCGGGTCAGGAGGCGAGGCCTGGGATGACGTGAGCCTCCCTCTGCTGCCGCGCTGTGTGAGAGCGCGGAGACGCTTTAAGGAGGACTGAGTTAATTTAAGGTCCTTTATCAATCCACACGCTGAACAACTGTGTAAACAGGACTAACCACACTCTCCTGAACATCCCAGAAACACAGACCACTAATGAGGCCCTGACATGAGCTGGATTACAGCTCCTGATTGTTTATGACCATGATCCTCAGACTGCTCCTGCAGTGTCGGCCTGAATTACACACACACCCACACACGATAGGAGCAAAGTGGAAAAATCGATCCTTCAAGGTGAGTTTCTGACAGTTGTGGACGTCTGTCTGCAGCTCTGCTTTCCAAACACTCACCCTCCGTCTCTGCTCCACAACTTTCCTCCAGCGCCTCCTCACACACAGAAATCTGCTCAGAGGTGAAGGAGGAGAGGGAGGTATCGGAGCTCAGACCGGGGCAGATCTTCTCTGCAGCTCGCTCTCACTGACCCCGACGAGACGCGGCTCACGCCACCAGTCGATCGCTTCCTATCCTCGAAGATCGCGGTGTTTCAAAGGACACAGACGACTTTAAAAAGGTCTATGACTTTATTTTCACAATCGATTAAAAACTAGTCTGCTTTCGTTCACTTCTTCATCTCCAGATACTGACAGACAACTTTCCTCATCAGCAGAGTGAAAACAGTCGACAACGAGCAGACGCCGATCCTCACAGGCAGCTGTCACCGAGACGAAGCTTTGTGGTGATCAACAAAACTAAAGTCTAATAAGAAGGGCTGTTTAAGGACACGATGACGGCTTGAATTATTCTGTGCTTTGGATTCAGGTGGAAGTTGGCAATTGTTGGAGGCCCACAGCGCGCACATTTTCTGCTTAAAAAAGATGGTGGAAGGGGGCACAGCTGCTGAAATGGCCTCACTTGTCCACACAAAGCTGCACAGACCTCAAGCATAAACTAAACTTCCTGCTCTACAAACTCCCTCCCCTCTGATTGGCTGGCTCTCTAGAGGCCCTGTTAGGGGGGAGCAATGGGCAGACCTTGGTGTTTGAGGCCCGCTGTAAAAGATAGTTCATGATGACCTCATCATTTAAGCAAGATCTCATGTAGATCTCGTGAAGGTCTTGGGCAGATCTAGCAAAGACCTTGTGAAATTCTGGTTTTGGTTTCTTCAAGATCTTGTTAAGATCTCGTGAAGATATGGTGTAGATCTCGTGAAGAGCTCATGTACATCTTGAGTTGATCTTGCAAAGATCTCGTGAAGATCTTGTGAAGATCTTATAAAGATCTTGTTTAGATCTCCGGTAGATCTGGTGTAGATATGATAAAAATCTTGTGAAGATCTGGTGTTGGCCTCTTTAAGATCCTGTTTAGATCTTGTGAAGATCCCCATGCAAGATCATGTGAACATCTTGCAAAGATCTCAAGCAGATCTCTTGTAGATCTCGCAAATATCTCGCAAAGATCTGGTGTTGGTCTTGTAAAGATCTTGAATAGATCTTGTGAAGATCCACTGCAAGATCTGTTGAAGATCTCAATAAGAGCTTGTGAAGATCTGGTGTTGGTCTCTTGAAGGTCATGTAAAGATCTCATAAAGATCTTGTGTAGATGTTGTAAAAATCTTCTAAAGATCTTGTGAAGATCTGGTGTTGGTCTCTTTAAGATCCTGTTTAGATCTTGTGAAGATCCCCAGCAAGATCTCTTGAACATCTTGCAAAGATCTCTTGTAGATCTCTTAAACATCTTGTGAAGATCTTGTAAATATTTCAAGAAGATCTGGTGTTGGTCTAGTAAAGAGATCGTGTAGATCTTATGTTGATCTTAAATAGATTTTGCAAAGATCTTGTGAAGATCTTACACAGCTCTTGTGGAGATCTCCAGTAGATCTGTAGTAGATTAGGTGTAGATGTTGTAAAAATCCTCTAAAGATCTTGTGAAGATCTGGTGTTGGTCTCTTTAAGATCCTGTTTAGATCTTGTGAAGATCCCCAGTAAGATCTCTTGAACATCTTGCAAAGATCTCGAGTAGATCTCTTGTAGATCTACAAACATCTTGTGAAGATCTGGTGTTGGTCTAGTGAAAGTCTTGTTAAGATCTCATGAAGACCTTGCGTAGATCTTGAGTAGATCTTGTACATCAAGTGTTGTTGCTTTAAATTCATGATCAGTCTAAATCTCAGTCCCTCAGGATGTTTTCGTCTTACAGGAGTGACACACGGTGTTGCTGATTGACGGTATTGTCTGTCTTCCTCTTCCTCTTCCTCTTCCTCTTCTTCTTCTCTCGTCTTCCCACCATCCTGTTAACCATCCAGTCTACCAGTCGCTCGCCTGCCGTCCCCGGGGAGCAGGAACAGAATCTCACACAGACACCCACACAAAGGACAGGCCTCCACTGGCAGGTGGCTGTTTCTGTTTTTGGGGGAGGAGGAGGAGGAGGAGGAGGAGGAGGAGGAGGAGGAGGGGTGTGGATGAAGGAGCGACTGCTCACTTACAGTGCCTGTTCCTCTTCTGAGGGATGATGCGTCCCATGGGAACAGCGCACAAAGAGATGGGACTGAGATTGAGGCGCTGTGTTAGAGACATGCTGATCTGTTTATGTCTTTGTTAAAGGCGAGCGCCTCCTTCACCTCAACGCGAGGAGGTGAGGCGCCGTCACGCTGCTCGACTCAGCGCTGAGAGTACGTTCAGGTTACAGGTAGAGACGTTAAAACTCTGAGACCAGGAGGATGAACAGTAAGCAACGATTACTCCACGTTTGGAAGATGAAGGTGCATCATCAGAGGAAAAGGCCATCCTGGCTCCTCCCACTTTCACTTCGCTCCTGATTGTCACTGTTTCCCCTCCGTCTGTTTTCCAGCCTCCTCCTCGCCTCTCCTTAAACACACCCATCCCTCACTCGGGCAGGCAGTGACAGGACAAACACAAATAAGACGGAGCTGCGTTTATGGTATTTGTATAATCCATGAAGTGAAAATTACGCTCCATTTAGATGAAAGGCAATTAGACAATTAGAGCTAATGAGGCCAATCCTTTTCTTTCACCCCGAAGAGTCCACAGACTAATTATCAAATTAAAGAAAGCGTCTTTTCTCCCCGTGACCCGGCGGGCGCCGCGGTGAGGGGGGGCGCTGTGGGAAAGGCAAACATTGGAGCGCTCTGTGGAGGCCGGCGCTGCAGAATGAGCGGCGTTTAGAAAGTGATGGGTGTATTAATCACAGCTGAACCTGAGACAGCTTTACGGTCTGCACACACACACACTCACACACACACACACACACACACACACACATGTGGGAGGCTGCACAGACACGCCGCTGCTCACTTCATTATACATCATATTAGACTGTGCAGAGAGGGCCAAACAGGAAGTGGACGTGCTCAGACGACTAGCGTTTCCTGCTGCTTTCGTTTCCTCCTCTGGGGAGGCCGAGGGTCCTAAAGACATCCACCTGACGCTCCTACACCCAGACCTGCCCAGACCTCATGAATACCTCCTTTATTTAAGAGTGAACCTGAAGTGTCAGGATCTGTTAAAGTAAAAACATCATACTTGCTGAAAAGGATTTATAAACTTGTTATTTTACTCTATTAAAACATCTTTTACTGGATAAGACATTAAAATCCTCGCTGATGCTCTGAATAAAAATACAAACATGATAAAAGCAGAAAAAGTGGATTTATTACAAAAAAAAGTAGGCCCTAATTCTTTGGATCCAAAAGTGAAGCCAAGTCCAGAAATGCCTTAAACTTGCTTTCTTTGTAACTACCAGCAGAGGGCGACGTCATTGCTTGCAGAAACAGGTCAGAGCTATAGACAACAGATAATAATAAAAACAGAGTTTTGAAGCTGGAGCGGCCATATTGGAAGTGGGACGGGCTTCAGGTCTCCACACCAACAGCTATAGGCCACCCATCAGTCATGTGGGCTGAGCTGTGCCTCTGATTGGTTGAACTCTTCATGATCTAAATATCTGTTAAAACGCCGAGTGTAGAAATTAGCGAATCAGTCAAGAGACTTTTTTTGTTCCAGGATGTAAATGTGTTTGTTTCTGCTGTGACAACAGATTTTTTGGGCTCGGTGTACTTCCAGATCCAGCCTCAAGGGGGCACTCCAGAAACATCGGAGGTTACTGCTTGGTTAGATCCCATGTCAACAAATGTAAAGAAGCTCAAAAGAGACGCGCAGCCAAACAATTAAGTTACTCTTTTTTTCTGTGTTTCCTTAAGAATGATTTGATGTCTCATAATTTTTGGGTATGAAAGCTGTTTTTTAATTTTTATTGCTGGACATTGAGCTTTTGTTTAGTCTGGTTGATTCTCTAAAGATACACCGCCAAAGAGCACCAGGCGCCTGAGCAAACAAACAGCACTTCCTTAGTAAGTTTTGAGTACAAACACGTAAAAATCTTTGTTAAAAACAAACTCAGAAAACATTAATGAAGAAGTATTTATCAACGACACAAACACTGATCTGTAGTTAAACGCCTGAGAAGTTGTTTAGCTTTTACCTGGGGAAAGGTGAGTCCTGTCTTTCACTGTAACTCCCTCTAATCTATGAGCTGAACCCTCTGTTTAGCCCAAATCCATCCGTTAAGGAGCAGAGCAACATATCCTACGCTACAACGGGGCGCCCGGTGACTTTGGTGCCTGAGCATATGGAGGACCAAAACTGCCAAAATTAAAAATAACCCAAAGTAAAAAAATAATAACGAAATTAATATATATACATAAGTAAAGAATGTAAAGTACTGAGGATTGTGTGAGCCCGCACTCCAGTAACATTTATCTTTGCTTATTGTACAAATACCTGATCAACAGACTACAGCTTTAACAGAAAAAAAGAAAAAAAAAAAAAAAAGAAACTGATAAAAACCAAACTAGCCGGAAAGAAGAGTTTAAAAAATAATCTAAATCTACAATTAAACTGAACAGTACTGTGAAATCTTTCTTTAGTTGTACTTTGAAATTAAAAATGTATGAAATGAATATTTTTGTTTATAATTGTACAGTAAACATTTCACAACTACCAATGTCTGCATGTTACTTCAAGATAAAACATGTAGACTCATATTATTATTCATTTTTATCCCAATTTTGTCAAATCATGCAGCTGCAGGTTGTTGTCGGCAGCTGCTGAATGTAACTAATAAAGTAACTTGTAATCTAACTTAGTTACTTTAAAATCAAGTTATCAGTAAAGTAACTAAGTTACTTTTTAAAGGAGTCATTAGTAATCAGAAATAACTTTTTCAAGGTAACTGTGGCAACACTGTATGCAAATGAGGCTGCAACATCACCTACTGGACAAATGACAGTAATTTTCAATAAGACACCATTCGAAAAAAATGCATTGTTTGTATATATCTCGCTCCTATATAAATATGTAAATAGTAATATTTTTCTACTTTTCTATATTTCTTCATATATCTTCATATTTCTTCAAATTTCTAATTTTATATTCTATTATCGTATTCTATTTTTATTATTATCGCATTACTGCACTTTGATTTTTTCTGAGCTGCTGTGACATAAAAATTTCCCCCAAGAGGGATCAATAAAGAATATTCTATTTTATTCTCTGTTCTATTATTTTTTTTATCATTATTAACTCTGATTTCTTGGTTGTGCACTCACCTCAAAAATGTTTTGGTCAAAAGTTTCTGGTTTCAACCTTAGGATCTATGTTCCACATTTTTAATTCATGTTACAGGGCGCAGGGTGGATTTAGGGGCTGTGGCCACCTGTGATTGACAACCAGGACATCGTAGCATTAGTTTCTACCAAACACGGTCTCTTTTGGCCACCAGGAAACGAAGACGCTAATTGCCAAAACATCCAAATGCCTTTTTATTCTGAATATTATCCAGATCCAGCAGAAATAGCAACCAGCTAAATGTTAGCAGAGTGAACTATGTTACCATCTTTAATTGAAGATTCATCTGGAGCCGAGGCTTTCCCTGACTAATCAGACGGCGTCTGTTTTCTCTCTCCCAGCTTTTGGAAAGCTGATCAGTCTCAGTCGGAGAGCCAGGGGAAAAGTTCCTCCGTACGCCCTGAACATGTCTGCTGCCAAACGGGCCACAGCTTGTTACAGAGCGAAAGCTTCAGCTCGCCAAAAACGTTCATGGTCTGTTGATATCATCCCTCAATTAACTCTTACTTAACTCGGAGCATATATCACGGCGTGTCGGCTTGTTTCTCTTTTAGTTTCTCTGCAGCTGCTCCTGGTTTCAGAGAGCGGCTCTGTCCTGATGACGGAGCTGTTGGTGTCATGAAAACATGAAGCTCCTGATCGGGCTGTTTGGACCAGGCCTGACACTTTCCTCTGCACAGCTTTGGAGCATCACTTTAACCCTCCTGAGCTTTCTTCATCAAACGTAACGCCACGTCGTCCTCTGTCACCCTCACTCTCTGAGGCAGCGTGCGGGTCAGAGGTCAGAGGTTAAAGAGAGGCTCTTTTCACACTCCCACGCCGCTCTTACAGGTGCAGGCTGTCTCTGAAACAACTTAACGGCCTCCTGCCTCTGAGGAGAGACCTGCGAGGAGAAGAAAATACTCTCCTAATTGTTCCCTGCTCCGATCCGATGCCCGGCCCAAACACTCCTTGTTATTGCGTCTTGGCAGAGTGTTTTTGCAGTCGGAGGCTGACGGAGGGGTTGGAGTGAGTTCACAGTCGCCCTGCTATGACAGTAACTCCTCCTGTCACCTGCTTTCATACGGCGGGGCTGTTGGTGTATGGTGAGAGACTGCGGCTGACACCCCTGACACGGCTGGACCTAATGAGGACTGATGGCAGCCTGTCAGCGCACTGACACGTTAACTGCTTTTGTCAGAGATCAGCCGGCGAGTTTTATGCAAAAGCGGGGCCTTGCGTTTACTTGGAGATGACCTTCCAAAGTTTGCTGGGATGCAGCAACGGGTTGAGTTTAATTTCTCAACTCTGGGATGCGGGAAAGGACGCAGAGGCATTCATGAATGCAAAGTTACACAAACACAATATCTGGCTGTGCTGCACCAACGGGAGGAGTGTGTGATTGTTCAGGTTTGGAAAGGTAGCAGCTTTGCACGTCTCTCCTGTGGATTAAAAACACTGAAGTAGTTTGTAAAGATTCACAGTGATTGGGTTTGCATGTGTGGAGCTTCAGGTAGAGGATCTGTGGCCTCGCTGAAGCTGAGGGAGTTGAGAAACGATGCAGAGAAAAAGATGAGGGTGGATTTCAGTCTCGCTGGACACTGATGTTTTTTCTGTTTAAGAAAAAAACAAACGGCGAGGTTTCAGCTCAGGCGACACAACAAACACTGTGTTTCTCCAAAATTCAGCCATTTAAATATATTATTATACAAGATGTGAGTCACTCCAGAGCCACAAAATCTACTTAATATTCACAATAAAGGCAATAAAGTGTATAAAATTCAACTCATAGTTAAATTCAAGTGAATAATTACCAATACAAGTTTAGATATATTTTTTAATTTATAAAGTCCTACATGTGATGTCGAAGTTTTTTTTAAATTGCAAATATTGAATCAAAAAAATTTAAATGTAAAAAAATTGCAAAACATTTTGAAAAATAAAAAAAAAGGAATTAAACAAATTTGCAATTTAAAAAAAACAAAAATCAAAAATTTCTAAAAAGAATTCAATGTTTCAGAAAGTTGCCAAAATTTTAATTTTTTAAAAATGATTTAAAAAAAATGTTGAGATGGTGAAAAGTTTATATATATATTTTTTATTTATAAATTTGTACATTTGATGCCTTTGTTTTTTATGCCAATATTTATAAAAAATTTAAATGTAAAAAATTACAAAAATTTTGCAAAAGTAAAGAAATTTAACAAATTTGCAAAAAAAAAAAAAAAATCTTAAAATAATTTGAAATTTCACAAAGTTGCAAAAAACATGTTCTTTTTTAAACAATTTAAAAAAATGTTGAGATGGTAAAAAGTTTAGGTAATTTTGTTCTAATTTATAAAATTGTACATGTGATGTCATAGTTTTTTTATTTTTCAATTAATTTGCAAATATGAACGAAAAAAATTGAAATATAAAAAAATGCGAAAATTTTAAAAAATAAAAAAGAAATTCAACAAATTTTAAAAAATAAAAAAAATCTAATATTTAAAAAGAATTTTAAATTTTAAAAAGTTGCAAAAAAAAATTAAACAATAAAAAAAATGTCGCAATAGTAAAAAAAATTCAAAAGTTTTAAATTGTTTAAGTTTCAAGGCTACAAAAGAAAAATCTGTTTCTTGCCTTTTCACGTATCAAACATGTATAGTTAATTTGGTTTATTTCAATAATACTTTTTAGAGCTACAAGGAGCCACTGCAGACTCTTGGTGTAGCGGGAAAAGACTCTTTAACAAAGCCACATCCAAACGTGTACTTTTTAAACACAGACCTCTTCAGTTTCACACTTAAAGTCATAACTCTTCAGAACCGCTTCATTTAAAACTGGAAATGAGCCGGCGTGTAGCTGAAACCCTCCAAAATATGTCCCTGTCAAGCCCAACATGAAGTTATTTGCTCATTTGTCTGAATTGTTGGAATAATTTGTGTGACTGGGCTTTTATTCCTCCCCAGTGGTCCATGAATCACCCACGGCTCCTGGAGGAAACGGCTTTCCTTTTGTTTATCCCACTTCAGGCGCTCAGAGCTTGATTCATTGGGAGACAAATCTACTCGCAGAATTTGTCAAAGAGTCAGATTGGATTTATTTGAGGCAGTAAATTACAGTTTAAAGTGATTAGTCAAAGTGGGATATGAAATTTGATGACTTGTTGGCGACTAGAGTTCCCTAAGTGTGTTTAACATCAGCTGTTTCACCTGATTCTCATGGAGAAAACACACATTATGAAAAGGAAAGTGTCATACTTCACATTAAGAGTGTGTTTTCTGCTTTCCTTGATTCAAACATGGACATAAAGCGTCACCGCTGAGCGTCCAAACTAAACGTCTGCAGACGTTTCTCCAGTGCAGCAGCAGGAGTGGGAAAACAATTGTTCCTGACTGATTTTCCTCTAACCCCGTAATGAAGCCCATGTGTACGAGCAGCCTTTCAACAAGCTGCAAATCTGTGCCGGCCCACTCTCCACTTGATTAAAGCAACAGCCACTCACCTGCTCCTCATTAGCCCGGACCAGGAACAGACCCGGCCAGATAAGTTAGCACCTGTATGTTCCAATTCCACATGCCTTCTACATGTATGTAATATTTGTGTGTGTGAAGCTGACAGCCGTATAAATGATGGCCTGGATTTAGCTGCGGCCGCCTCGCTGCTGTGTGTTGTGAGAAAAATGAACGGGGATGATGTGAGGAAGCTGAAAAGCAGCGGGCGGAGAAAGAGCAGCGACATGTTGTGTGTTTTTAAGTCTTTGGAGATAGATGAGGGGACCGGACTTGGAAACACTCATTAGACTTAATCAGGGTCCCTAAAGGAGAGCAGATGGTGGCAGGGGGAAAGAAAACAGAAAAGTACATGCATGGAAACAAGAAACACGCACAAAATGACACAATGATAGAGAATACTGAGTTCAATCAACAGAATCAGATCATTAAGAGGCTGAGTGGGGAAAGAGGAGGTGGACTTAACTTCCTATTAGTCTAAAGTCAAAAAGGGTTTAAGGTTTTTTTTTTTTAAGTTTGATTCCTATAACTACAGAAGAGGATTAGAGCAAAATAACAAATTTAAAAAATGAAGGTTCATAATTATTTTCATTATTATTACTATTATTATTATAACATTAAATTCAGAATTGAGAAAAAAGACAGGATTTTGACCTGAATCACATAGTCAAAAAAAGAAATAAATACATAAATAAATGAACAAAAATAAATAATAATAATAATAATAATAATAATAATAATAATAATAATAATAATAATAATAATAATAATAATAATAATAACAATTATTATTATTATTATTATTATCATTATTATTATTATTATTATTATTATTATTATTATTATTATTTAAAAAATAAATAATATAAAAAAATAAATAAATAAATAGAAATAAATACATAAATTAATCAATTTAATGAATACATAAATAATAAATATAATGAATCAATGTTTTTTTTTTCTTCTGGCCCTAGTCCTCTCCGGTTTGAAACATCTTCAGTCTGAATAAAAAAAAATAGTCAAACATTTTCTGTTAATGAGATAAATATTGATACAATGACTTTGGCAACCCCTGGAAAAACTAAACTTTTAAAAAAAATAATTTAAATACAGCATTAATCAGAAGGGGTATTTTTTAAATAAAATATTACATAAATATATTTATATTATTATTTATGTATACAACTATATATATTCATGTATGAATATATATTCTAAAAATTTTATTATTTTATAGTATTTATATTTTATTGATTGAATGTAGGTTTCTGTATGTAATGCAGGAGATATTTGAAAAAGTATTTTGTGTATCATTTGCATAATGTAGAGCGGGAAAAGTTCATTTTCCTTTGTTGGTTTCTTCTGTTTAGTTAAACTGTTTTTGGATGGTTAATATCCATGGATAATATTCAGAGTCCCAGCTCAGTTCCCACTGAATTCTGATTGGCTGAGCCAAGTGCTGTCTCAGAATCCTTCACTGTGATTGGCTACATGTTTCGTCAGAGGCGGGACTCCAGTTAAATTAATAATCTGTTGCAAAATGCAGCACATTTTCTATTGTCAGGGATTTAAAATGTACTTTAAAATCTAAAATTTAAGTGTTTATGTCTTTTTTTTAAATCAAATGCTTGTTAGACTTAAAGTGAGCCGCATTAACCTGACAAGTCCAGAAAAATGTCTTAGTGCAAGATATGAAAAGGCAAAAATGACGCCTGAGTAGAATATCTCTGCATCCACAAAAACCACTCAGTGTGAGTTGTCGGTCATACACGTCTGACCCTGTTAACCACGTTTGGCACCAAACAGCTTCATCTTTACGTTCATCTCTAAGAGCTCAAACTGAGCGTCACCTCACCAGGGCTGAGGCAGGATGGAAATGTGAAGCTCAGAGTGTCTCAGCCTCTCCTCGTGGCTGTGTAAACAGCACATTTCATATCCCGTGTGGATGTATGTAAAGCAAAATGTGTCCAGACGTGCTGGTCATTACAGAGCGGCCCTGAAGGGCACTGTGTGGGATGGGATCATCAGAGCGCTGCTGTTTCTGTCTGCTTCCTGCTCAGCACTGACTCCTCTGACCTCTGCCTGCTCTGAATGGAAGCATATTAACACTCCAGGCTCTCAGCAACATTTAACCAATTTGGTAAATTATCTGTGAGGCCACTTTTATAGCGCTTTCTTATTATTCAGAAGGAGGGGGAGAGACAGAGACTTGATGAAGGGATACAGAGAGCCGGCTCCCATTTACATACATTATCAGGCTCTCTTTTCCCAGAGTCCTGCAGAGGAAGCACCTGTTAGCCTCTCACAGTCTTTCCCCCCTCTGTACCCCTCTCCTCCTGCTCTTTCATCCCTCCATTTCTGCTGCGACCCCCTAGATTCACCCCACGAGCAGGTGTTCCCCGTCAAAGCGCCAGCAGAGAGGGAACGGACCAGGAGGGCAAATTGGCCCCTGCACAGAGAGCCGACAGATTTACAGTAGAGGTTTGGGGCTGCGTGAAAGCCCCTCCGGCTGGGGTTGCTCTGAACCTCCGCCCGGTCCAGGTGTTTGATACCATCACTTCTTATTTACCTCGTGCGGACGTACAGTCGTTCCTGGGGCCTGGACTCAAAACAAATTGCTGGAGTGGAGGGTTTGTAAAAGAGATGTCTGTTCTGTCGGCGGAGGGGTTAAAGTTAATTTGATCGGGCATGTGTACTCTGGGCGAGGAGCGGGGAACATCTGCATTCAGTGGCATGGCCCCATTTGTTGCAATTTTGGGTCTCATTTCCATTTGCAAGAGAGATAACTGCTCACATATGGAAGCAATAGATAGAAGAGGTCAGTGCAATTCCTTTCAGCGGGGGACGAGGCGGGGAGGGGGAACCTTCGCAGTAATCTCTGTTGGCAGAGGAAGAAACAGGAATCTGAGGTTTGGAGGAAGGAATTTCTCTCAGTGCAGGGATTCCTTGATTCGTTTACCAGCCGATTACAATCCCACACCCTGGACCCCTCCAATCACTCCTATTATCACTGATTGGATCTGGTGACGTGAAGCAGAGCTGCTGCGTGCTCCCACCATCGCCCGGCGTCACATTTCCAATGGCAGACTGATAAGGCATTAATAAAACATGTGGCGTTCTGACCAACATCGTGTTACACCGGAGGAGTTTGGAAAATCTGTCAATGAGGGGAAAGATTTTAGATCCTGAAGAGGGTTTAGATCAAAAACATACAGGAACTGAATGATGCTCAGCAGGAGGAGGAGACACTTCACACATCTCAGGTTTACAGAGTGTTACATGAAAGTCATCAGGACAACTCTTACAACTCTTGCAGCTAGAAAGCTTAGCTACAAAATCATTAGCATGGTTGATAAACACGGGAAGTCAACGTAAAGAATCGAGATCTTTTGTTTAACAATTTAAAATCTTGATTTTTTGTTTAAATTTTATTTTTATTTTTTTTCATATTTATATCCTTCATTTTAGTCTTTGTTTATAAGTTGGGCAGTAAAAAAGTCGAGATGTGAGATCCACTAAATAAATCTTAAAAACTGACTCACGCGATGTGCATTTTTGGGAAAATCCAGCTCCTGATAAAGTCTGTAAACATCATTATCATTCAACTTTTTCACATGGTCTTGTGTCAAAAAAAGCAAACTAAAAATCACAGAATTCATAAATTTCGAATAACCTCATTTTAAATTGTATCAGCGCCCCAAAAATGGTAAAAGAAAGAGAAAAGCATAAGAAGCAAGGGGACGAACCAGGCGGCAATAATGCGCCATTATTGCCGCCTGGTTCGTCTTCTTGCTTCTTATGCTTTTCTCTTTCTTTTACGATCTTGATTTTTTTTGATCTTTTAATTTTTTTTTCTAATTTAAATCTTTCATTTTAGTCTTTTTTATAAACTGGGTTGAAAATATGTTGATGGTCAGATCAAAATCTAAATAATTACTAAAAACAGACTCACATGATGTGCATTTTTAGGACAATATGGCTTCTGATAAAGTCCGTAGACATCATCATCATCATCATTCAACTTTTGTACATGTACTTGTGTTAAAAAAGCAAATTAAAAATCACAAGATTTGTAAATATCTAAAGAATTGCAATCTAAATTGAATCGGCATCGCAAAAATCGTAAAAGAAAGACAAAAGCTTAAGAAGCAAGAAGACAAACCAGGTGGCAAATGGCAAAAAAAATTATCCTTGCAAATTTACCAGTTCATACCTGCAATACAAATTTTGTCCACAGGGGGCGCCAAAACCAGCACAGGCACTGGTTTTTTTTTGTTTTTTTTTGTAAAATGGGTTTGAGCTGTTTTCTCCTCTGAAAAATAAATATTTTCGAAATCAAAGACAGAATTTTGAAATTTTCAATCTCTACTCTTACTTTCAGTTTTTTTTTGAGACCACAACGTGAAAATGTCTTCAAAGTCTAGCGACAAATACATCTTTTACCCACCAGAACAATGCTCAGCATTTTCTTTTGTCCTTGCTAAACTGCCAAAATCAAAAGCGTAAAAATGTAGTGATTTATTCCATGGTGGAAAAACATTTAAAGTGAGATTTTGTCCAGATTTAAGCAACATCAACGAAAAAAGCGTCAGCTATAAAAAAGAAGCTCAGTTGGTCTTGTTTTTGGTTAATTTTGTCATAAAAATATATTTTCAAAATAAATAAATTAAAAAAAATTAAATTAATTAAAAGGAGCTGAAAAAAGAAAACATCGCATTATATCTGCTTCTTCTCGCTCGCAAAAAAATGAAAAAAAAAAAAAAACAACACATTTTACAAAATCGGAAAAAAACAAGGTCGACTAAAATCCGACGTCTGTCAGAAATCTTTTCAACATAAATTTTTAAGTTTTACTATCAGTGAAGCAGCCCCTCATAAATCTGGTAAAAGGAAGTCATCTAAACAACAGATCTGTCTATTTTGCAGTGTTAGAAAGTGCAGTTCCTCGAGTGTCCACTAGAGGCTGTCTGCAGAAACCACAAACACACCCATTCAAAAAGCCGCTCTTTGCAGCAGAAATGTGTTCAAACATGATTTCAGTCTGAAGAAATCATTTCTCTGACAGCGCACACTGAACGGGGACTAAACACAGATACAGGATCAGGTCTCTGACCCGGCTCTCACAGACTACAGTCCCAGGAACCACGACCAAAGAACGAAGAGTCCAGAAATCATTATTCTGCAGACAATGACTTCACAACATGACGCACATTAATCAAAACAAGAGCCCAGCACATCTTCTCCTCCACAGCCGTCAGCCGAGCTCAGGACGCTGCGAGGATCCTCTAATAAAGCGGATCAAACCTGGAGCCTGGAACTGGTCTGGAACCACCAGAGAGCAATTACACTTTAGTTTGATAGTCAGCAAAGGGCCAGAGGACGGTCTTTGTTCCTCCCAGACGCTGGAGACTAATCTGAGTGTCTTTATGTGTGGTTTTGTTCAGATTAGTGACTGTTGTGGAAAATCAGGAGGAGATATCTGGATCCAGGAAGTGTTTGAAGCAGATCAGCGTCACGCCGTTCTCTCTGATTAATTAGGTCTGCGTCGTCTGACGGGGGGCCGGCTCACATGAAGACAATGGCCCCCAAACTTTTTAAGAGCTCTTTGAAGCGGTGCGTCTCTTTGGGGGGAGCCGAGTAACTCCTGGCTGTGAGCTCTGAGCCTCAGACGAACTGATTTATGTCTGAGAACGAAGGAACAAACGAGGGAGGGAGCCGGTTTCTTGGCTTTGTTTTCGTCCGTTCGACGGTCAGTGAGTGGATATAAAAGCTGGATTCTGACTTTTTAACATCTGCTCTGGGTGTGCAGTGTGTGTCTCACCGCTGCCCCCTGAAGCCCTCATTTCCTGTTGGGAGAAGGCGGGATTGGATGAAGGACGCGGCTGGAGGCCTCTGGGGGCCCGGATTAGGGTCTGCAGGAGCACACAGAGCCGGTCTGGACACATCTCCGTGGACTCAGGGACTCATTGAAGAGGAATAACGCTCCTGCAGCTGAAACAGGTGCTTTTTATTTCCCTTCACGCCAAAATGAGCGCCGACGCTGAAACACGGGTTTGGTTACGGCGGCGTAGGAACATTTCACCAAACACCAGCAGCACAGCGGCTCCTCTCCAAGGCAGCCTGGCTGAGCGTGAACCTGAGGGAAGGAGCGACAGAGACGGCTGTGTGTGGAGGAGAGCTCATTAGGAGCAGCCGTGTGTGTTTAACAGATACCGAGGGCTCCGGCTCCTCCAATAACAACTCATTAATGAAGGTTTGTGTGTGTAAGGGAATTAGAGCGGCTGTAGTCATGAATCATGGGACACATCAGTCTTGTGTTATTGATCAGATCCCAAACAGCAGCGTGACAGAGATAAACACGGCGGCGATGTGAGAGGCAGGAAGAGCAGCAGCTGTTTATATACGTGCGTCCATTCACAGGCCTTTATGAATGACTCCCAAACCACTAATGAGAGACTTTCAATACAGAAACAAGATTATCCCTATTAGCCACATGATGCATTTAGTATTAGCCTTTAATTAGCTTCATACTGAGAGCGATGGGCCACGCTTCTACCAGCTTGTTGTCTATTTATTCTCCTGTAGAGGTAAAGCTTTAAAGAGAGGGTAAAGGGCTTTATCAAGAATCAGAATCAGAATCAGAAACACTTTACTGATTCTCTTGAGACTCTTCTTTAACCCCAGTAAAGTATTTAGTCTTTATTCTGTCCCTCTGATGCTGCCGTAGTATCTGCCCCTTTCCCACCAAGCAGTTCAGTGGAGTTCCTTTTTCCCCAAATTACCGATCCGTACCGTCCAACTTTTTGCTTCCTGAAGAAAACTTTCTTTCTGTTTGGAAAATGGTGTCACCAAACAACGTGAAACTGCTGTCAAACCAAACTGTGTCGCTTTTTTCTTCTTCATTGGATTTATTACACACCTCCGACCAAGAAGAGCACAGTTGACAGGATCAGGCTTAACTGATCCAAACCGTACCTAGTTGTACTGATCCGTACTGGACCACTAAAGCCCTGTGGCGACCAAATGGTTTAGTTTATAGCAAACATTTTTTGGCGTTTCCACTAACTAATCCCAGCTCAGATCTCAAAATTAACCAACCTGTACCGTCCCACTTTTTGGTTCCCTTCTGTTGGGGTGCCAGACAAACTGCGATGTTTAAATCTCCTGTTCACTCCCTGAAGGGGATTTCCTGTTTATTTAGAAAATGGTGTCACCAAACAGCGTAAAACTGCTGCCAAAACTAAACTGCGTTGTGTTTTTCTTTTTCTGACCAAGGACATGATTGGCTGTGGAAACACAAACAGGATCAGGTTTTACTGATCCCCACCGTACCAAGTTATACTGATCCGTACTGGACCACTAAAGCCCTGTTTCCACCGAGCGGTTTAGTTTTTAGAAAACATTTTGTGGTGTTTCCACCGACTAATCCCGGGACAGATCTCCAAATAACTGAAACAAGCCGTCCACTTTTTGGTTCCCTTCCATTTTCTGACATTTCCTTTGACTCAAACAGGACAGGTCCCCAAATTACCGATCTGTACCGTCACACTTTTGGTGCGCCTGACATACTGCCATGTTTAAATCTCTAGTTGACTTCCTGAAGAGGAGTTTCTGTTTTTTTGGAAAACGGCGTCACCAAACAGCATGAAACTTCCGTCAAAACTCAAATGTGTTGTGTTTTTCTTCTTTGTTGGATTTATAACACTGCGTGGACCAATAAGGACACAGAAAACTGGTCCACACAAGCCCTGTTTCCACCAAGCAGTTTAGTTATTAGCACGCAATTTGGTGTTTCCTCTGACTAATCCTGGGACAGATCTCCAAATAACCAAGACAAGCCGTCCAAATTTTTGGGACCCTTCCATCTTGTGGCATTTCCTTTGACTCAAAACAGGACAGGTCCCCAAAATTCCGACCCGTATTGTCCCACTTTTTGGTTTCCTTTCGTAGGGGTGCCACACTAAAACATTCTAATCCTGAAAGGTGGAGCCAGAAACGCTGCAGACCATTGATTGGTTGAAAGAATGGTCACTTCCTGTGTGACAGCGGCTGCTGTATTTCTCCTAGCGGCTCACAACCAACCACAAAGACAAATTACTGGATGTCTTCAATCGTTGCCGTTGGATTTATGAGCAGGGTACACTGTGTTGCGCTGCTATAGCGTCATGCTGTCACGTAGCTGATGAAGCTATCACGGCTACCAAATAGGGCAGGGTTGGCTGTGGAAACACAAACAGGATCAGACTTTACTGATCCAGCCCGTACCAAACTGGACTGATCCGTACCAGACCACTTGGAGGAGGGCTTCCTGCTCCACAGACCCCCTTCTCTCTGATTGGCTGCCCCTCTAACGGCCAATCAGAGGCAAAGTAATGGGTAGACCTTGGTGATTAAGGCCCACCCTTCAAACCTGTCATGAACCAGTAAGGAGAGCGAGCCTGATGTGATGACATCATCATCATGTTTCATGAAGATTGAAGATTTAATCCAGTTCAATCTCACATCTTTCCACTTCTGTCTCAGCCAACAGGTTGAAGAGTGACGAGTAGCAGCATGTTGAGATTTGGATAAGTTTGGTACCCCTAAAGAAGGGTCCCAAAACTGCAGCTGAAGCTACATCCATGCACATCCTAAGAAACGTAGAAACGTAGAAAGAAAGACTAAAACCACAGCACAGAGAGCTGGAGAGAGGAAGAGCAGGAGTTTGCAGTAATCAGGCTCCACGGCCGTGATTTATGGCTCGTTTTCACCTTAAACACGTTATGTGTACGATGACAACAGCCCAGTTTATTGAAAAATACCTGCCTGCTCAAAATAAAGTGCTCCATTTCTCCCTCTTCAAAGCATCTGGCCTGCTGCAGGGAGCGAAACGCAATTAGAGAACAATAATAACATCTACATGTAAAGAAGGAGGAGAGGCGTGGGCCGAGGGGAGGGCGGGGAGGGAGGGCGCGCTAATGGGTGCTCTGCTTCCTGTCTGAGAGCTTCCTCTGACTCATCCCAGCCCGAGCGGCTCGCCGCGTTATTACCCATCAGCAGGGTTTTATGAAGTTCTTTACAAAGCGTCGGACAAAGGGAAAAACTAGTTTAACAGCTCGCCGAGGCGACGCACGGCCCCACAACATCCCACATCTCCTGCCGGAGCGTCGGCAAATGGGAACCATGTGTGCTTTGATGGCCCAGATTCTTTTAGTATTAGTTTGTTTTGAATTAGGCTTGTGATTGCAGGTTCCTGGGAGGCTTTCACTCCCCATTAAAACGCTGATTTGACAGAATACACTTCTCCTTCAGGATAGGAGCTTTTTATACTCACACTGCAGAGTTAACGGCTGGACGCTAGAGTAACGTGATCCACAACTGATCCTGTTCAGGGGGAGTTCTGCTTCAGACCAGACGTTTTAAGGAGAGGTCAGAGGTCAGAGGCCGTGTGAGTGGGCTCAGTTTGATAAACAGGAGAAATCTGGTGATGTCAGAGCTGAGGAAATCCAACAGGTCTGCGTTTATTTTAATCCAAGTGCACAAAAACGACAGAAAATCTGATTTAAAAATAACAGATGTAACCATAATATTTTATTTTATTAATTCCTGAAACTTTAGCTTGGGGAATCTTTACTTTTTTCTGCATTTAAAACTTTTTATTCATGCGTCAAGGCAGTAAACAAAGATGCAACCTCAGCTGCAAGAGATGAAACTGCAGTTCCTTGAGTGTCCACTTGGGGCTGGCCCCAAAACTACCAGAAACAACATGCACATCCATTCAAAACAGCTGATCTTCAACACTCTCAGTATGGAGGTAAATTTTCTTGAAAACAAAAGTTTATAATGTTGAAGATTAAAATTTGGACCAATCAGGAACACAGCTCTGTAGCTGTTAGCATAGAGGCTAAAGCTAGCTTGTGCGTAGCCCTGAGGATGAACATACATCAATCTTTTTAAATTTTATTACAGGATTTCAAAATAAAAACAAACTCAGTTTCTTTCTGTAAATTACTTAATCTGATCTTTTCTTCCTGACGTTTTATTTTGAAATCTCGTCCCATCCTGTTTGACACTTCCTGATCACATGTTGTTCCCGTGCTGCTCCTCACACAGGAATAGCAGGTAGCCATTCAAAGTGACAGCACAGTCACAGCCAATAAGCCGGCGCTGATTGGGCCTCTTGGGGTTGGATTTATTTTAATTCACTAATCCTGTAATGGCGGCGCCGTGTCCTCGCCGCCGTGGGGCTCCGTGCACCAAAGCGCCGACAGCGCCCAGTCATGGCCGGCCTGTCTCATTGCTTCAGGAGGAAACTCACAGAGCCACTAAGCGGCGTTTGACTCCTTAAGCTCCTGGAAGGAGCAGGGGTGGAGGAGTGGAGGAGGAGGAGTGCAGGGCTGCTGGTGGCGGTGGCGTTGAAGCCGTGGGGGAGGGAGGAGCCGGTTTTCAGGGACCAACAGACGAAACATTCTCCTGAAAAAGAGCATCGGCCGGACTAATGGGGAAATTATTTATGAACTATTTGCAGTGCACCTGAAAATACCTCCAGTGAAATTATGTTTGGCAACCTGAGCGGCTTTGAAGTCAATGGAGTGGCAATAAAAATTAGGCCTTCATTAGCGAGCCGGGCCTTTCAAACCGAGCTGGCCCAGTCCTCGCGGGTCAGGCAGCCGCACACACATGGAAGCAATTTCCCTGATTCTCTGCTGTTTTTACCATTTTCCCCCTTTCATTTCTCTCTCACCGCACTGCGCTCCTTTTATGTTGCATTTAGGAAATTAACACTAACCGACAAATTACTTAGTAAATAAAAAAGCAGGAGCTTTAGAAGTTTGTGAAAAATCAGACGTGCCCAGAGGCCGGTGTTCTCCTCAGACAAAGAAATCCTTGATAGCTGCTCAGATACGTCACCCTGAAGCCCGGCTTTATTTTATCAAGTGTGTATAATTCTTCAATTGGAATAAATGTTGGGCAGTCATCTCCCCTGTGTGCCCACTCAGAAAAATGGAGCACTTAAGGAGGGGAAAAAAATCACTTGAAGGGATTTGGGGTCATTTGCAGACTGCTTTACGCTTCGGTCAAGCACAAATCTCATTCACCACAAAAAACTGAAGCCAAACTGTGTAATCTTCACAAAACCAGATGCCCCAAAGTCCAGGGGATTGTAATCTTCAGAGATGTAAGCTAATTACTTAATCACTTGCATTTGTAAATCTTATTATTGTAAAAGAAATTGCCGCAGTGATTAAATTACTGATATTTATCTCCTAATAGCGCTGATTAGGAGGTGATGCTAATCTGTCATTCTGAAAGGCTGATATTAACGGCATCAATCTAAGAAAACAATAAACACTTAATGTGAAAGAGATGTTTTGTGCACTCGGGGACCAGATGGCCGGCTTTAGTCAGGAATGTGCAGCGTGGAGCCGCGCTCGGCTGCAGCGCTAATGATGGGAACCACAAACTGTTGACTTATTTAATTGAGTTGTTTTGGCCCATTAACCTGTTGTCTGACGCGCTGGACGCGGATCTGTGAGATTATTTTGATTTCACTTTTAAAACTTTTTCTCCTCAATGATTTTTTGATCGTTACAGCCCAGTTTAAGTTTGGTAGTTTAGACTTTGAGAAGTAGGAATTAAAGCTGCAGTGAGAGATTTTTAGTTGTGCAGGTTCAGGCGCCCCCTGTAGGTAAAGATGTGCATCATCTTTTATATATTTTTTTAATAATTTTTGAAAAAAAAAAAATAATGATAATTTTTTAATAATAATTGACAGACCCATGAATTATGCCTTAGGTGGAACAAAGGATTGGACATTTAAGATCAAATATGGACACTAGACAATAAAGAATTAAATCATACATCTGTAAATGGAATCAAAATTCATAATAATCTGATGATTTGTGAAAAAGAGGAGACTGAATATTGAGGAAATGGGGGATGGGACTAGATAAGCTCTGCTTCTCCTATGTTCCCTTTCAGAAAAGTACAATGTGATCATCTATTGACAATGTGTGATGCTGTATAAGTGTGCTGACATGATCGAAATAAAAATCAATTCAATTCAATTCAATTATTTAACCTTTTTTAAAAAAAATAAATTGATTGATGTATTTATTCAATTTGGTTAAGAATAGGAAAAACATCCTCTGGCTTGAAAATATTATTAGTATTATCATCATTACTATAATTATTGTTATTTTTTAATTATCATTATTATTATCATTATTATTATTATTATTATTATTATCATTATTATTATTATTATGTGAAATAGTTCAAAATACTCCTAGGTTTATTTAATAATAATAATAATAATAATAATAATAATAATAATAATAATAATAATAATAATAATAATAATAATAATTATTATTATTATTATTATTATTATTATTATTATTATTATGTGAAATAGTTCAAAATACTCCTAGGTTTATTTAATAATAAAAATTATAATTATTATTAAAATTATTATTATAATATTATTACTATTATTATTTATTGAATTAATTTATTTGATTATTTATTTATTTAATTGATTAATTTGTTAATTTTATCTAATCTTATTTATTTATATATATTTTCTTTAAATGTTTTGGCTTAAAAGGGTAGGAAGACTCTTTTCAATATAAGTTGCTGGAAATAATTTGTCTTAAATTAATTTAGTTGGTTGACTGTCAGAAAAATGTCTTATTTTGAGATGTTATTAAACAAAAATGATGCCTGAATTTCTCGTAAAGAGTAAAAAAAATGTGGCTTCAATGTAAAAAAACTGAACAAGTACATTTTTCTTACACCATTGGCAGAATTTTAGAATCCTTAGAGGAAATTCAGGCGTCATTTTTGTCTTTTAATATCTTGAATTCAGACATTTGTCTGGACTTGTCGTGGGAATGTGGCTCATAAGCAGGTTGGCCCCATTGAGATTAAAAACCTCTTTTTTAAGGGAGACCTGACCGAGACAAGCAGCAGCAAAAACCCAAAGTTATAGACAGGAAGCAGAAAAAGAGACAAAGTAAAGTCAATAAAACACTGGATAATGGATTAAAGTCACGTTCCAGGAAAAAACTGTTTGAACAACTGAGCTCAAACACTGACATCTCAGAGCCTGAGATCTTCATAATCTAAAACTGGTAAAAGGATTGCAGCAATAAGACACTTTTACATTAAAAGAAAAACACAAACTGTTTCTGATCCTTAAAACATCTAAAGAAAGTCCTATTCTGCTTTTTTTTTTAAAAGCTTCAAAACATAAATTTCAGCGGCTGTGGAGGCCAAACTGTCACAATCCTGAAGATTTAAAAACCTTAAATGATCCTTTTTTACAAATTACAAACTTCTAATGACTCATTTTACTCTGTTAAAATTTCATGACATTAAAAGTACAGGTATGCGCATTGTTTTAGATTTTTCTTTCTGTTTAACATTTACTGTTAACCATAAAAAATGATAAAAAACAACAAATAGGAAAAGTATGAGAAGTTTTCAAGACTTATGGCCAATACCAGTATCGATTGTTAGTCAATAAAGAAGCTGATACCCGATCTTTGGAGCTGATATTCATTTACAGTAAAAGTGGAAAATATTGGCGTCAAAGTTTTAAATTATACAAACTCCAACACCTAACTTTGTTGAAGTGTCTTATGAAAACTTAAACAAATATCTCTCTTAAGTTTTCTACAGTAAACAAAGTTTCCAAAATTTCAATATCACTAAAATGTTGTTTTATGTTTTGCTCATCTTTGTTTGGTGTGGTGCTGTGTGGGAGTGGGTTGATGTGCTTTCCTCCTGATTCACTTCTTTTACAACTTTTGGGGTGTTGATTCTCAGATATTTCTGATTTTTGCAATTTTTAGTTTATTTTTTTAACACTAGATCAAGCGAAAAAGTTGAATGATGACGCTGATGTCTACAAACTTTATCTGGAGTCATATTTTCCCTTAAAACTAAACATGACGTGAGTTAGTTTCTAAGATTTATTTAGAGGATTTGACATCTCAACTTTTTCAAACCCAGCTTTTAAACAAAGACTAAAATCAAGAACTTACATTTGAAAAAAAAAAAAAAAAAAAATGATATTTGGAGCAAAAAATCCCAATCTAAAATCAGTAAACAAAAAATCTTGATACTACGATACTGCATATTTTCTCCCGCCCCTAGTACTGAGGGTGGGACGATGCTGCAGACAGAAGAATCAGAACAAATAAAATAAATAAAAAAAATAAAACAGTTCCAGTTTATTTCCCATCAGCTGTTTGATTAAAGGAAAAGCCGATATGCTTCAAAATACCAAATATTAGCACCAATAATTTGTCTACTGCTAGTAAACACATGAGTGTATGCATCTATGAATGTTGTTTTGGCCTCTTTTCCTGCTGATTCTTCCATGGTACAACCTGAAGCAGGTTTAACTTGTTTTCTATCCTGACTCCAGTTTTTCACCGCAGCGTCTCCTCGACACAAAGCTCCGACTCTGTTTCCTGTGATTCAGAAATGACATCCTCCAACACTTCGCTGGGATCTGGAGGGTTTGAATATCCTAACATATTCCACGTGCAGGTAACACACACACACACACACACACACACTCGGCAGCACTGGCCTGAGTGTTTGAGCAGTTTTCCTCTTTTCCACTGATTCTGGCAGATTTCGAGCACCTTTCCCTTTGAAGCGCTGCAAACTGTGCTGGCGTGTGAAGCTATTCTCCTGTGCTTGCTCTAATGCTACAGAAGTAGCCATAAATTATGCAGCAGGAGTATGTATATGTATTGACTTTAATAAAAGCTGTTTCCAACACGCCGGCTTTTGTACCTGCTGGAAGAATCACTTGGGTGTTTTCCGAACCGGCTGGTTCTGCTCGCTGCTCTGCTGACGCTCAGCTGGGGATAACACTAAAAAGAGCATAATTAAAATAATAATAGAGTCTCCTCTTGTTTGGGGGAGTTCAGAGATATTTTTTAATATTGGAGGAATTTGCAGGAACTGTCGAGGAGCGTCAGAGCCGGAGAGTAAACTCAGCTTTGTTGGGTTGTGAAACATAATCAGGTTGAGGCTGTCAGAAGTTTTCCGCCTCCATCTTTCCCTCTCCTTCCTTTTCTCCTGGCTGTGTGTGACGTGACGCGCCGAGCGTGTTAGAGCTGAATCCCTAACACAGAAAAACAACTCATTCAACAGCAGAACAACAAGTTTATGCACAGCCAGCCCCTCACAAACAAATGCTGCTCCGTCTTCCTGCGTCTCCCCGTCCTGACCCCAGATCCAGGCTCCCTGCGCCGTGCATGTCATCCGTCCACTCCTCCTTCCTGTTTGGCCTCTAGTGCTTTGTGTCTATGAATGCTAACATGTCTTACCTTGCCCTGGGCGAGAAAGAAAGTGGAGTATACCTGGTATTTGACCATTCTCATCCGGTAGGCTCTCTCTGTGGAAACCTCCGACAAAAACACTGGCCGACTCTCACAAACACACACAGGCGCGCTCACAAACACACACTCCCTGACAGTCGGGCTGAGGTCTCGCTGGCGCTGCTTGTCAAAACGGAATAAGTGCTTGTGTTTGCTGGCCATGTGGTGCCCTTCACGCTGAGACGGAGGCTGAAATGGCTGTTGACACCAGCCGACAGCGAAGTCAGGGCTGTGGAGTGGACTCAACAACACAACTCACTGCACCAGCAGTCCACACACTGACAACACACACTCTGACAACACACACACTGACAACACACACACTGAGGCGGCCTGAGCAGGGACACAAACAAACATGTCCCTCAAACTGAAAAACTAAAAGGTAGACGACAAACAAGTGTTTTTCAGGGCTCATGATCAAAAAGTCAAACAAAGGAAACAGATCAGCCTGAAAAATGAAAACAAAACAAATATCTTCGTGTGTTTTGATGAGGGATAGATCTCTGCAAATTGCTGACATATTTATTTCTCAAACATAAGTTGCAAAAAGAGGAAAAGTTCTAAAGAAAATTTCAAGAAAAGAAGATTTTCTTTTTTTTTAAACTATTTTTTGGCCTCTTTTTCTTTCTTTTTTTCTTTTCTTTTCTTTTTTTTTGTGGTAAAAAGTGACGCAGGTTCAACTTATTTTATATTCCTGGCTCCAGTTTTTTTTGCCACTACTCAGCAGGTCCTCCAACACAAAGCTACAACTCTGTTTCTGCAAACATAAGTTGCAAAAAGTTGTTTTTAATACAAAGAATAGAAGAAAAAATTGAAAGACCATCACATTAATTTTCCCTGAATTATTAATTGATTTGGTTCGGTTTTATTTTTTAATTAAATTTATTTTTTATAATTTTTTTAATAATTTTTTATTTTATTTATTTTTATTTTATTTATTTTTTTATATAAATTAATTAATGTATTTATTCAATTTGGTTAAAAATAGGAAAAATATCCTCTGGCTTAAAATAATTATAAGTATTATCATCATTACTATTATTATTGTTATTTTTTAATTATTATTATTTTATATTATTATTATTATTATTATTATTATTATTATTATTATTATTATTATTATTATTATTATTATGTGAAATAGTTCAAAATACTCCTAGGTTTATTTTAATGAAAATAATAATAATTAAAATTATTATTATTATATTATTACTAATTATTTATTGAATTAATTTATTTGATTATTTATTTATTTAATTAATTGGTTGATTTGTTAATTTTATTTAATTATATTCATTTATTTATTTTTGCCTTAAATGTTTTGGCTTAAAAGGGTAGGAAGACTCTTTTTAATATAAGTTGCTGGAAATAATTTGTCTTAAATTAATTTAGTTGGTTGACTGTCAGAAAAATGTCTTATTTTGAGATATTATTAAACAAAAATGATGCCTGAATTTCTCGTAAAGAGTAAAAAAAATCTGGCTTCAATGCAAAAAAAACTGAACAAGTACATTTTTCTTACACCATTGGCAGAATTTTGGAATCCTTAGAGGAAATTCAGGCGTCATTTTTGCCTTTTAATATCTTGAATTCAGACATTTGTCTGGACTTGTCGCGGGAATGTGGCTCAAATTAAGGTGAATAAAGTATTATTTACTAAAACTGAGACAGACACACTTGCTCAGATTCAGTTTTTGCTCAGTATAAAGAAATAAAAAGTTAATTATCTGACTTTTTTGTTGCTGGATGCTACAGATTCCTCCAAATGATCCTTTTCCCTGTGCTTGAATACTCTGAAGTGGATTGTCAGGTGCGGGGATTCCCTGGTGCTAACGTGAAAAGCCAAACAGACCGTTCTGGACTCTGTGGGGTCGGTGGAAGTGGACTCTCAGTCCCTGAACACAATCAACATTCCTCACAGTCAGAAAGAGCAGGGGGTCAATCAGCGGCCCGGGCTGTGAAAACCACAAAGAAGATGTCATCAAACAAAAATGCTTAGGTACCGACGCTGAGAGATGGATGCTAAACAGGGGGGGGGTCTATTAAGGTGACATAAGGGACAACCGTCCAACAGCTGCATGGGAACATGGAGGGAACACGGTGTGTGTGTGTGTGTGTGTGTGTGTGGGTCATCACCAGTCTAAGCATGTGCTGATGGAGCCCTGCAGGTCTTTGGAGACCCTGGAGCTGGCAGCGGGGTCACAGGAGCACCAGCGGAGGCTTCAAAAAGCCTCTCTGTGCTGCACCGAGCAACTGCCTGGAATGCGGCCGCGCTGAGACTCACTTAGCCGGGGTGGGACCGGCTCTGATGGAGCCAACAGCTGGGATATGACATCAGCCGTCAGAGCGCTGGCCATGTTTTCACTCACTGCAGCAATCCTGCTCTTAAAAGGCTCCATCAGACGCGCTGGGCGAGCTGCAGAGAGCCGCTTTTCATCTCTTTGGCTGTGCAATCCCCCAGCTGGTCCGGCTGCTGCCCCTTCGCTAAGAGGGGACGGAGACGCCAGAGTGCTCATGAGTGCTCCATTGTCTGTGTGAGCGGGACGCATAAAGAAACACACGCAGCCATAGATCTGAGTGGGAGACAATTACAGCCGAGGGGAGGCTGCGTTTTTCCATCTACGCCGCGCTAACCCAAACCAAATGGCACGTATATCTCACGCATGTGACAAGAATGGATTTCATGTGTTCGAGATACTTTGGCAACATGTCCGAAAACTTTGGTTTGACCTCTGCGCAGGTACTTGTGAATGAATTTTCATGAGTTGTGCTGAGCCTGCAGTCACAGTTTCCAACAGGGGCCTCTTAAAACTCCTGAAGCCGGCTCCGCTGAGAGCTCGCTGTGATTTAGCGCTGAATATTTCGAACATAAAAACCCTTCTTTTTCATTTCTTACCCCTGTCTTCTGTCCAAGTATCTTTCCACAGTGACACCGGGGGACCAATTGAGAGAGAAATCTATTTGCGCGGCTCTGTGCTGCGCCGCGTCTGTGCACACATTGCCTGCAGTGAGTAAATCACCAGGGTGGGAGGAGAAGCACGGTGAGGAGGAAAACTAACAGGCGAAGCCGAGCTACAAAGCAGCTTATCACATTTAGCGTGTGCTTATTAGGCCTCGTGCCTCTGCGTCGGCTGCTGAGAGATTGAGCCTGGTTATTTGAACTGCGTCAGACTGATGGTGAGTCGGGGGTATTCTGATGAAACGCGGTGACATCGTCAAACTCGCTCGGAGGCCCACTGCGTTGGCTGCTCCGTGAGTAAATGAGGAAAGCTAAACAGCTCAGGAAGACGCAGATGATGGTGATGTGTGTGTTTGGGTAAAGGAGCCATTAGCGGCGCTGCGACTGACGCGACTCAACGTTTGGTGAAGAGAAAAAGCGTCTCAGTGTCGTCCTTTAGTGAAACTGGTAAACACCAGGAAGCTCCTTTTCCTCTTCCTCAGATTTATTTAAGTTTATTTCTTCAGATGAGCCAAAAACAAACAGTTCAGCTTCACTCTGTGATCCGCACTCAGTGTCCTGTCTTCATTTCTGTCTTTCTTTCATTTATTCACCACGAGTCACACGAGTCACTCTCTGCAACCTGAGAAGTTGGTGCACCTGCTCCGACACTGCAAAAAACTGAAACCTTATCAAGTGTTTTTGTCTCTTTCAAGAAAAAGTTGTCTTGTTATACTTGTTTTGCCAATGGAAAAAGAAAAAATGCTGGAAAATTTGCTCGAAACTAGAATAATATCTCAATATGAGTAACTTATTTCCACTTGTAACACCAATTCAGACCAAATTTTTCTGAAATGATCGGGTGAATGTGGCTCAGATTGAGCCTAAAAAGACATTTTCTGCTCAAAATAAGACAAAAACACTTGATAAGATTTCGGTTTCTGCAGTGTAAAGCCTTTGGGCAGAGGTTGCAGGTAAAAATCACAGACTGTATAAAACATGGACGACGTCTCCCGCCTGTTTCTGAAACGGTAAATGAAGCAGATCGGCTTTCGCGGCCATATTGGTAGGGGCAACAGCCTCGTGTACAGCTATAGGGAGCCTGTCGGTCATGTGACCTGAGCTGTGCCTCTGAATGGGGGAGCTTGCTATCATAATATCCTCCACGACTTCCTGTCCTGCTCGATTCGCTTTTTGTAAATTGATGCATCCGGCTCCTGCACTGTGAGTTGACTTGAACAGAAACCTGTTGGGCTGCATTCAGACCAGAAAAGTCCTTTGGTCCACTTGTTTGGTCCGGACCAAAAGCAGACTTTATTTTTTTGGTTTGGTGCGGTTCGTATTCAGATTGTACTTTTATCAAGTGGACTATAGTCTGTAAACACATCCAGGTGTGTGAGGATCAGTGCTCTCATTGGACAGCACTGACAAAGGGCAGCACACAGAGTACAGACCTGGAAATGGAGGTAAACATGTGTGTTTGTGCTCTTATTAGAGCTGCTAAATCATTTTCAGTTTCAAGAGCAGCTCCTTCAAAGCAGCTTAACAACACCGTTTACAATTTAGGAACAGGAAGACCAATGATCGCAGCAAGGAGGCGCTATGCTCTGCGTGTCCTGACCCACAACATGCTAGCAACAGCGTGGCTAAACAGAAGACGGAGGATCAGGTATGAACCAAAGACGGTTAGGTTACGGTGGCTCTATAGGCCCAAAAGGAGCATGTATCCTGTAGTTAGTTCAGATGGACCTTGGTTTGTATTCAGACCTGCACCGGAGAACCACGAACCGCACCAGAGTTCGTTTGTGTCCATTCACACCTGCATGAAAAGTCTGCACCAGTGTGGGAAACGAACCCTGGTCCGTTTAAAGTGGACCAAACAGTCCAGGTCTGAATACGCCCTTAGATTCAGTGCTGTGACATTACTGAGCCGGGCTGAAGATGCATCAGTGAAATGAGCCAGTCAGTGATCTTGAAGTATAACCCTCCACCACAGCATCTTCTGTAGAGAGGAGCTTTTTGTGTTTGAAGCGGCTCAAATCGTACATTCTCGACACAATGAGCCGAGGCCGTTAAAGCAGTCAAGCTCTGCTGTCCATTAACAGAACACTGGTAAAACTCACAGTATCTACTGTTTTTTAAGAGATAGTGAAAGAGAAGCTTGGTCGACACATGGGTCTTAGCTCAAATCTGGCAGATGAGACACATCAGTCTGGTACAAGTCAAAGGGAGACAGACTTATGCAAACTTTTCCCAAACCCAGACAGTCTGCACATCCACGAGGTCTAAAGACTGAGCTCACTTCACCTCCTTCTGCATCGCGTCAATAAAAGAGTAATGGATGGATTACACAGAAACAGAAGTCTGGGAACATCCCGAACACAGTGCATCTTTTTTTAAACATGTATTTATGTTTTCTGCTCAGAGGAACCAGCATCAGTCCGTGTCGTCCTCTGCTCCCCGGCTGTCAGACCCCGACCCTGCAGCGGACTCTGGGTCTCCCAGGGTTCCCGTGTCTGACCCTCAGCCGAGGTGTTAATCACATTTCTTGGAAATCCGCCTGCAGCCCAAACTGAACACAACGCTACACGCAATGTTTTACACGGGCGGCGCTTTGCAGAGTGATCTGTGTGTGGGAAACACTGAGCCACTCTGAGGAAGCTGAAAGAAGCTTTTTAAAGTCTACAGCGTTTCAGAAAACAAAGATGGACCATCCCAGCCCCCCACACCGTCTCTGTTGGGATCGTCCTGCTGGGTAAAATCAACCCTCCTCTCTTACAAGAAAATAATGAAAATGCAGATAAAATATAGAAAAGGTTAAGATATAACGTATACAAATATACAAAAAACAAATATAGAAAAAATATAAAAATTAGCATAAAATAAAAAATAATAAGAACAAAATAAAATAAAAAATATTAAAAATAAATAAGATAAAATAAATATAATGAGAATAAAATAAAAAAAAAATATTAAAAGTTAAATAAATAAAGGTATTAAGAATTAAATAAAATAAAATAAAAATTAGGAATAAATAAAGATAAAATAAAAAATATTAAGAATTAAATAAATAAAAGTATTAAGAATAAAAAAATCAGGAATGAAATGAGATAAAATAAAAAATATTAAGAATTAAATAAATAAAAAGATTAAGAATTAAATAAAATAAAAAATTTAGAAATAAAATAAAATAAAATTAAAAAATATTAAGAATTTAACAAATAAAAGTATTAAGAATTAAATAAAATAAATAATATTAAGAATTAAATGAATAAAAGTATTAAGAATTAAATAAAAAAAGGTGTAGGAATAAAATAAGATAAAATAAAAAATAGTAAGAATAAAAAAAAAAATATTAAGAATAAAAGAAATAAAAAATATGAAGAATAAAAAAAGATAAAATGAAAAATAATTACAAAATGAAATAAAAAAATAGTAATATTTACATTACATTATATTATATTATTCGTGTCACCGTTGGTGAGCGAAGGCCTTAAGAGTGGCGCTGACTTTTAGTGACTTCACTGGGCGACATGTTTCCAGACTTTAAAACGCTGACTGAAGCAGCCGGTAAAACCAAACCTCCTCTCCTCCTGACCTCCCTGATGGTGGGTGCTGTAGGTGGCGCTGGCTGGTTCTGCCTCATTAGGTCTGAGCGGCTCTGACAGGTTCTCACAACACGCTGCCCGTCCCCTTAAGCCTGGAGGGAATCAGCAGCATTGTGACTGCCTGGGCGACCTAAGCCTCCCTTTGTTTCTCTGCCAGGAAGGAGCTCACCGAGGAGGCGCAGGTTAGCGCGGCTCGTTCTCACGTCACAGCGCGGTCGTAGCGCACAAAGGGCCGCGCTCAGACCTGAGTGTTGAGGAAAGGTATTAAGGGGGGGGGGGGGGGGGTCTCACATGCACAGAGGAGCTGTTAACCCTTAGACCAGAAACCATCTGAAGACGGTCATATGCACGCTCCAGGAGAGAGCTTTCTTTACTGCAACAGATCTCTGGATTTCACTTTTTAATTGCAAGTTAAAACCACTCAATGGTGTCTGAATTTGAGCAGCAAAACATTCAAGATCTAAGAGTTAAAATCTTATCCTGTTACACGTTGAGAAATGCGCAGGAGTGTGTGCAAAAAGAGTTCATTCAGTGTCAGCGTGCAGATAGGTTCAGATCATTTCAACAGCTAAAGTGCAAATCTGAAAATAAAAGTTTGAACAAGTTTTATTCCTGAGATCTTTGCAGAGTGATCAGCTGACGGAGGACAGGCAGGGTCTGCACACCTGACCTGGAGCACAGGTTAGCATCATGTGTGTGTCCTGCACGGTGTTAGGGTCTTTGCACACAGAGTCTGCTTTTTTCAGATGCTTTTCCTTGGATCAGTAATCAAAAAAAAAAACAACTCATGCACAGACACCATGCACACTGTCTCTGATGCATTTGCTTTATATTGTTTACGAAAATTTGCAGTACAAGAAAAATGTAATCATCAAGCAGTTGATCCTGAGCAGCAGCTGTCAGTATGTGCGGCGTGCACGCACACACACTGTCACACTTGCACATACACAAGTCTTCATTTATCATCTAAACATCGCCCAAAATTTTGGGACAATATGTCAGAAAATGGGAAAATGTGATGTTGCAAGTAGCCTACGGTGTCTCTAGTCAAACTACTCAGGAAACGAGCTGGGCGGATGTGCAAAAACCAAACGGCAACCTCCGGTCTGAGAATATGAGACAAAGCTGAAGTCCTAAAATCTGCTGTTTCTCCAGTGTTTGCTTGAGTCTGGCTTTGGAAGTACAGGAAGTCACACTAAGCCAAAAAAAGCTGTTTTCAAAGCAGAAATTAACCTATTTACAGCCTGGTTCAAAAAACGTCTCCTGTCTGAGTCGATAATTTTACTATCAGCTCACACTGTGGGGGGTGATTTTTTTCTAACGTCGCCGTTCAGAGGATATTAAGATCGAGAGCTCCACCAATAAGAGGCACAGCTGAGGGTCACGTGACCGACAGGCACCCTTTGGCTGTAGGTGAAGCCCTTGCCACTACCAATATGGCCGCTATAGCTGATCTGCTTCACTTTCCGTTTCAGAAACAGACGGGTGACGTCAGAGAGACTACGTCCATGTTTTATACAGTCTATGGTAAAAACACAAAAAATCAAACCTGTTCCAGAAAAAATAATGATGAATGAAAGTTTTAGATTGAGTGTGCAAACATGATTGACATAACATGGGATCAAATTTATTTTGCGACATGTGTAGAAAGAAATGGACTCAGTGTGAAAAGATGATTAAACTGTTTCCTGTTCCTGTTTCTTTCACAGCAACAGATCAAAATGTCTAAACATCAAATGACCAACGTATCTCAGACACAAGTCTCCAGGAAAAACTGACCTGAGTTGTTTTCTGCTCATTTAGCGAGTGCTGATGTTAAATTTTTGATTTAAGTCACCAAGTCTGTGGCGCTTCAAGGACTCCAGAATACTTACACTGCAAAACAGTTAAATCTTCTCAAGTGCTTTTGTCTTTTTTTAAGTAAAATTTGTCTTATTACACTCAATATGAGCCATATTCACCTGATCAGGCCAGAAAATGTCTTATTTTAAGTTAATAAAGAAAAAACTTGGTAGAAAATTAGCTTGAAACTAGAATAATGTCTAAATACAGGTAACTTTTTTTAAAGTTTGACTTGTCACCTGATCCGTCTGGTTTAAGGTGAAATATTGAGCCAAAATCTGCAGCCGTGTCATGATGCTCCACCTTGGCAGCAGTTAGAGCCGAAACAGGAAGTAAAAAAACACGACATTAAAAAAAAAAAAGATGCAGGGTGCAGGCCTATGATCCCACTCTGCTCCGTCCCATCCTCTAAATATAAAAGTGTAAAAGTCTCCAAAGGAAAGAAACTAAAATATAAATCTGCATTTGTCAGGTCACTCATTCCTGCTGACAGTCGTATTGTGCTTTAATCTGAGATCTATCTGCAACCATTTTTCAAAAGTACAGATTAAATTCTGCCAAAACAGGCCCCACACGTGCCCCCGCCCTCCACGGTCATGTCCTTCCTGTCCGTTCAGATCTGCAGCTACATCTCACACAGACCGAGTCCGAGGCTGAGAAATCCCTGAAACGCTCGCCTTCTCCCCGACTTTGATCTGAGGAAACTTTTGCAAATTTTTTGTCTCCTCCTCCTCCTCCTCCACCGTGCCACCCTCGCACCAGCAGCCTCCGTCAGCCCCCCGGTTCATTAGTCGACCTTTAGCCACAGAACAACAATTAGGGCCTGTCGTTCGCTCGCCGCCTCGACTCTGCCGGGCCGGCTGCGCGGCGAGGAACAGTCCCTGACTAATGATTGGCTAAAGAGAGCTGACAGCATGTTACAGCCACGGCTGTAATTGAATATAAGCTCTAACAAGCCTTTGAACAGGAGGGAGAAATATTTCATAAGCTTGATGCAATTTGCTGGGTGCATGTAATGAAAATAATGAATGTGATTCGCTCACATTTCCAGCTGATAATTGATGCATTTCTGCTGTTTTTACAGGAAATAATAAAACGGATCGAGTCGGACTCAGGGAGACCGTCATCTGAACATTTTCATCCTTTCAGAGCTGCCAAAAAATGCTGTCCTCTGTATTTTGCAGCTGTTTACATTCTAATTTGTTGTTTTCAGCGGTTATAACAAGACTGATGTTTGGGGCTTGGAAACTGACGCCTTAAACATGGGGCAGCTTATTATTTCTCTCACAGTTTACATCCCAGACTCACTTTTCTGGAGATCGCTGATGTCGTGGTCCACGTTCGCCGGGCTCAGCCGCGTTTTCTTGGCCAATCTCGCGCGTGTTTTTCAAGCTTTTCCCATCTCTCTCCTTAAAACAGCGCTGATCACAACACGCTAAAAACAAACACCAGGATTATCCAGCTGCGCCCTCATCATCAGCGCTGTGTACATAACTTAGACATGTCATTAACAGGACGCTACGAAGACGCTCTCTGCAAAAGTTGGAGGAAAGTTTTCCGGCCAAAGTGGGACGAACAGAAGACGCAGAGATTGGACATCAAAGGCGGATTCAGAGTCCAGTAATCAGGACGAATGTCACTGAGCGCGTGAAACCAAAGGCCTCCGTGATGAATTGGACCAAATTACGCTGAAGAAAAAAAAAACAATCAAATATTAAAAGAGGGCACAGCACTTTCCCCCTCTGACATCAAGGGTGCCCAGGCAGTAATCAGAGGACGGAGATGTTCATCATTGCCTCCGTTTAGTGTGAGAGCAATAAAAGAAACGTCAGAGCTGGGAGACGGCGCCCGGCCCGGCCCTCATTACCCACAGGGGACACAGAGACTTTGGGGCCTAATCAGGACGTGATTTAGCCAAATTACAGCCTTATGATAATGAGCCGGCTCATAATAAGGCCTTTTTGCTCTTGTTTGTTTTCTGATTCGCAGCATATTTACCCTACATGGCCACTAAGATTAAAAAGGCGGCCTCTGATTGGCTCCTTTCTTTGATTCCTCTCTTCTTTTGAGCGAGCACCCTTGATGTGTGCTCTGAATTCACCCGGGATGAATCAATGCTGGTCTGAATCTTTAAACGAGGTCCTCTTTGGAGCTGATTTTATGGATTATCACGCTCTTTGTGTGGCTGTGAAACACGGACCTGAAGGATTGAACTTGTTTTAAAGTAGGGTAATGCTTAAAGTTGGACGAACGTGGTGAGAGTGCAGCTGGTTGGAGGCGTCAGGTGATGCACGGCGTCTGTGACAGGAACAACACCTACAAACCGCAGCGCATGATGGGATTACAGAGCATGGACCCTCAAAGGGTTAATATGCTGGCTCAAACCGTGTGAGCAGAAAGTTCATACGTCGTGGCGGCTTCTGCAGCGCCGACATGTGACTGTCAGAGAGCAGCTGAGGTCAGACCAGAGCTCACGTTAACTTTGACACAATTTTTGAGCAATAACATAAAAATCTGAAGGTTAGAGCGATCCAGTCCATCACTTTCATAGCAACACAACCTTTCATTAAGCACATACAGCACCTGCAGTTCACCCCCTGTCCAGTTGGTGGCGAGCGTGCATCATTAATTAGGTATTATCTTGTTTTTGTCACAGGTTGCTGCTAACGGCCACTGACCACTACAATTTTTTTTCGTACGTTTTTCTCAAGCTTTCACACCAGCACAGTTCCTTCACTGAGTGAAATTGGGGCTGTTATTTTTCGGACTGAGTTCGATTTTTCCCAAGTTTAACTTGCAATCAGTACACATTCGACCAATCAAAATGGTTCTTTACAACAAAGACATAAAAACTACAAAGATAGCAATGATAAAGACATCGTCTAGAGGAAAACAGCAGAGATTGAATGTGCCACCTCCAAATTTTTCGCAATTACCTGCCATTTATCAGAATCAGAGTCAAGTTTAATGTCAAATACATCTGCAAGGAATTTGTCTTGGTGTGTTGGTGCTAAACAGTTAACAAGAAAATTATGAAACTGCAGATAGAATATAGAAAAGTTAAAGATTTAAGGTATAAAAGAATATAAAAAAATATAAAAGAATATAAAAACATATAACCAAAAATATTTATAAATTAAAATAGAATGAAATAAAAAATATTAAGAATGAAATAAAATAAAAATTGAGAATAAAATAAAGTAAGATGAAAAATAATAACAAATAAAATGAAAAAAGTAAAAAGAATAAAATAAAAAAATAAGAAGCGTTAAATGAAATAAAATAAAAAAGTATTAAGAATAAAATAAAAAGTATTAAGAATAAAATAAAAAATAATAAGAATAAAATGAAAAAATAAATTAAATAAAAAATATTAAGAAACAAATAAAATAAAAAATGGGAATAAATGAAATAAAATAAAAAAAACAAATAAAATAAATAAAAAATAATGAGAATATAACAAATAAAAAAATTAAGGATAAAATTAAATAAAAAATAATAGAATAGAATAAAATAAAATAAATAAAAAAATATTAAGAATAAAAGAAAATAAAAAAATAGGAATATTTACATTATTTTCATTATTTACATTCTTTATGTTATTCATGTTGCCATTGGTGAGCAAAGGCTTAAGAGTGGGGCCATTTTTTCAGGCTTCACTTGGCGACATGTTTCCAGACTTTAAAACGCTGATTGAAGCAGTCGCGGTAGTTCCTGTCTGTAGCAGCAAAACGAGGCTTCAGCCTCCAAAAAATCAAAACAGAGGCATGAAGTCGGCGTCTGAGGCAAAAACACAAAACCTGATGCTGATCTCCTCTGCCGTGCTCTCACTTCATTACCTTGATTACACCAAGCGAGCGTCCACTTTAAATCCTCACAGTCAAGAAAAAAAGTCTGAGCTCAGGTAAACCAGAGTGCAAAAAAAGGAAGCAAAAATTCCATTATTTGTCCACTTTTCATCAATATTTTCTCTTTTTTGCCCCGTAAGCAATGTAACTGCCCTGCATCATTAATTTCACAAGTTGTTTTTGAGTCACTTTTGAGATGAAATGTTAAAATATAGAATTTATATCTAATAGGTCTTATCATGGATTTTTTTTAAATGGAGGAATTATTCGGTATTATGACAGAATTTTTATGACCCTGTCCGTCAAAATAATGGACAAGTAAAGTATCGAGTGCAATGTCTGTGTTAGACTGAGCTTTAACAGTGGAACTAGTCCTTTAAGTGTCTGCAGACGAGTTTTTCAACCTCCTGTCTGAGTTCAGTTTTTTTTAAATGTCCAATCAGCACGTAGAAATCCAGGATCGCCACAGCGCCTCTTTAACCTGGTTCAGATGAAGTGTGACCTGTTTGTTTCTGCTGAACATGCAGAGTCACAACGAAACAAACAGACAGAACCATGTGATGATGATAATTATGATAATTATGATGAAGAAGGTAAATGACTGACAGGCATCCCGTTCTTTAGCCCCGCCTCCACCCAGCGTCCCTCCTCTCTCTGACGGCGTGGTGGACATCTCCGCAGCGCTTTGGGGAATTTCCTCCTGCTCTGCTTTGTTGCTGCTTTATTTGCATGATAATGAGTTGGTGGCGGTGTGTATCCTAATTAATTTATTAATTGACAAATATAGGTTCACAGGCGGAGGGAAGGAGTGAGCGGCGAAGGAGAGGAGTGCGTGCATTAATTACAGTGATTAAAGGATCCACTGAACTCTGCCTTCACGTGTTTATTCAGCTAACGAGCAAAGTGGCAGAACCACTGTTCCACTTTCAGAAGCTTTAATTGTTCTGATTTCTTCATTTGGGCTCATTCATCTTACACTCGTCCTCCTCAGCCGTCACATCAATCTCCATCCTTTGTTCACAGAGTTTACGTCTTTCCTCCAAACCACAGAGGATCTTTAAATCTGGGATTACGAACTGTTAATCTGAGCGTCAGCCTCTGAAACAAACAAAGATGATTTATTGTTAATAGCCAGAACTTTGAGTTCTTATATGGCAGCTTTGTTTTCACACTTTATCACTTTTAATCTGCAGTTTTCACTCCTCTGGGCTTTTTTAAATCCCATACTTACTTTTTTCAAAACCTTTGAAAACTGTGATTGTTATTGTTTAATTTGAACTGAGCATTTATAACAGCAGAGAGGACAAACTTTTATTAGAAAGTGATCCAAGAGGATATTAGTCTTGGGTGGTCAGGGGCTGAAAGTCCAACACTAGTTAATGTTGAGTCATGATTCTTGATTTAAAAGCTCATTGGACTATCTTCCTGCTGAGAAAATGTATTTTTTCATTATTTTTTTTACAGCTAGCACACAGTAACTCTAACCCCTCTGAAAGCTGTTTAATAAAAATAAAAGACAAATAAGAAAACATTAATATAAGTTGAACGCAATTCCAGTCGTAAAGGAAAAACTGACAAGGCGCTATTATACTTTTGTGAAACTTAAGAAAAATTGATTGATTGTATAAAAAAGTGTAACGGAAACGCAGCTTGTATCAAACACATCCTCACTTCCTGTCAGAAGAGTACAGCACGCTGGTTTCCACCAAGACCTGTAACCTCCAAGGTCAGACAAACTGGATAACACTAAGGCCGTGTCCACATGTAGCAGGGTACCTGGAAACCACAGAGTTAACTCCTGTCATCCAGAGGAAAACACAGTTTTATGTCACTAAAAATGATGTTTTCTGAAAATCTCTGGGAAATAGAGTTTCTGGTTGTCAAACATCACAGCTGAATGATGGGGGCTCATTCTGATTGGCTGGCACAGGTCTGAAAAACATTACCACCTATTGGTTTGGCATGCTGCGAGCGGCACTTATCAGGAGATTAACCTGCTTTCAAAAGATCTCAATTTGTTTCATAATAAAATAAAATGTTCAATTTAACATATTTATTCTTCAGTATATAACCTTGCAGTGCTGTGTTCATGTCCAGCATGGAAAGTTGCCAACTCTTCCACTCCCTCACAGTCACAAAGATGCATTTAGGTACCTCAACATGGTACCTTTGGGTTTATGTGAATTGGTACCCAGTACTTTTGACAGAATTCGGTCGGTACCTATAAAAGTACCTAATTCGGTACCCATCTCTACATACCTGGCTACGTGTGGACCAAGGGCGTAGGTTTGGTCTCAACATTGGTAGGGACAATATAACAGCATAACCTGCATGTACACTTTTTGCTGGGGACGGGACATTAATAAGACCAAACAGATTGGGTGAACGGGGGTCAGGGCTTCATTTCTCACAAATATGAACCCAATTAATTGATAGGCTAAATGATCAATGCAAAATAAATCTGTATTGACTTAAACTAACTTTCATGTGTATTGGTTCACCTGGTACACCATTCTATTCAAACCTTTATTTTCAAAAACTACTAAATAAACATTTTGAAAACTTCCAGAATAAATGTCTGGATTTTATTAGCAAATTTAAATTGCAATATATGAACATATTATATTAAGGGATTTTAATAACGTTCTACCTGTATGCATCTCGACAAAACAAACTGAAAAACAACGGTAGTACTTTGGCTGTCAAATCAGCCTCCAGTAGCAAGTTTCGCATGAGTAGGACATTTCGACAGAACAAGCTTCCTACTCGAGTTTTGCTGGTTAGCAAGTCCACAAAGTTTAATGTAACGCTAACTCTGATGCAGGTCGGACTTTTAGTAGCAAATTTAGTGGTGTGTTCCCCACCTCCACAACACTGACGTCTTTTTACATTACTTACAGTGGCTGCTGCTGGCCGAAAAAACTTCTAATGACCCTCCTCTGCGAAGGAGGCGGCATGTTGTCGACACGTATTTCTGTCGGGGCTGAGTGAGTGTGCGTGTGTGTGTGTGTGTGTGTGTGTGTGTGTGTGTGTGTGTGTGTGTGTGTGTCATTAGCCAATCTAACGTGCGTTTGAGGGAAAAAAATGGACTGGCACATTCAGCGAGTGAAAAGGGGTAAATTTAAGTCTGAACATTATGAAAATAATTCACTTAATAACGGTTGGGTCAATTCTATCCTTACAACATATGGGAAGACAATCTAAATTCCCTATATAACTGAACTCATTATATTATGCAAAAAGTTGCTTAAAAGTTGGTGGGGACAATTTGTGCCTCCTGAAAAGTTGGTAGTGTTATGTCCCTACCGTCCCTATGCAAACCTACGCCCTTGGTGTGGACAAGGCCCAGAGCTTCAGTTTGGCTCAAGTGTCAGTCAGTCTCAATAATAATGATGCAAAATCCTCATTGACTGTCCCCTTAAAGTTTTCCACTCTTTAAAGGTTTAAAGATCCAGCAGAATTTGCAAAATACTTTGATTTTTAACACATCCGTGCACGTGTGGCCGACGAGTTCAATCAAGCTCCAACAAAAGTTTCCACCAAAAGTGATGAACTGCAAATTCTGAAATGCTACAAGTTTAAAATCTGACGCATGAAACAAAAACTAAACTGAGCAAAAAGCTGAAAACACAACAACTGCAGTCATGGTGACAGAAATGCTGCAGGACTCAGAGCGTCACGTGTTTCTACATCTGCTCAGTCACAGTTTGTGGACGTGTAACGATCCTTAAATCATGGATCAGTTTCTAACGGTTACGGTTTGGTAGATTCGACCCCATGGACTCATCAGAGAAATATTTTAGCTCGTCTTCTTTACAGGAAAGTGGGTCATTGAGGAGCATGAATCGTCATAATTTTCTATAACCGAGCTGATCTGATGATTTCTGACAAGCACTCATTAACTCCCTCCCTCTTGTCCCTTGCTTCCTCTCCTCGCTCCCTCAGCCTAGGACACAGGGCGCTGCTTCCTCCCCCTCATCTTCCTCTTCCCTTCTGTTGCTCAGGCCTCTCTCAGGGTTTCACTCCGGGGAGATGGAGCAGTTTGAGTCCAGCTCTTGCAAAATCAAACCCCCTCTTTATTGTCCGCCTCTGTATCCGCCGAACTCCCAGCGCATTGTCCAGGAGGAACAAAGGCGGCCGCCTCGCTCTGATGGAAGCCAATGGCTGGTAAGAGGTTTGATTTGAGTGTTGAGGATGCTATTTGCCCAGAGAAAGCCCGAGGACGAGGGCTGATCGCGCCTGGCAATAGAGCCGGGATGTCAGCTGGCATCCAGCGATAATTGCTTCCCATGGCAGGACCCCGTCGGCCGAAAGGGGAGGAGCGCGGTGTGGAGAGTCGCCGCGGGAATCCATTTCCAGAGCAGCCCGGTCATAATTGTTTCGTGAGCGCGAGGATACTTGTTGCCAATCTGCGTGAGGGCCAAGGTCTGATTGACACCCATTGACCGGGGAGACCGGGGGATGCTGGGAGAAAGGAGGTTTGGAGGCCTTGAGTATCGCCGTGATTGTCACTCAAAGATTCGAGGAGGAGGAGGAGAGAGGAGGCAGAAAATGAGAAAAAGGAGGATGATGACTCCTTCATTACCTGCGATAGTTTCCTCCTCCATTATTTATCCGTCCAAAATCAAAGCTCCTCCCCGGTGAACCGTCATTTACAGCGGTCAATAAAGCAGTAATGCTGAAAACAAGCAGCGCGGCCGGCTAATGATTTTCTCTCTGGATGCTCCACGGGGGCAGATGTATATTTCATCCTCTTTAAGCTGCAGGAGAGCTATTGATTAGTAATTGATAGGATCGTCTTTTCGAATAGACACAGACGTCTGAGAGCTTTATCAAAGAGATCCTTAACGCTGATGTTGATTACCGAACGCTCCTTCCTGCTGCGCCGCGAGTGAAGACGTGTTTCTGTCGTCTGGAGGATGATCTCGGGTTTTATTTGGGGACAACCCTCAACAATCCTCAGAGTTACTCTCCACTCCTCCGTGAAGAGGCCTGGATCCGTTTGGCGAGAGCGCCGGGAACTTATCACTCACCTGTCCAAAGCTAATTCCACCTGGTGTCAAGCATGGAATTGGATTTAAGGACGAAGAAACAGCGAGGTCCGTCTGCTGTCAGCAGGTCCCCGTGTCCCTCTCGTGTGTCACTTCAGCGCCGGGTGAACATGCAGGGTAAAGCGCCATCACAGGCCGTCCGCGGCCCTCGGCAAATCTCTGATGACATCCTCTATTCCCCGTCTTCCCCCAGACTTTGGACCAGGATCGGGGGCGGCTCGCTGCGAGGGGAATAAGGAGTCAGAGGAGATCCTGGACGCGTGACAGTGACGGCCTGTTAGCTGTCACAAGAAAGATGTGTCAGAGTTCCTCAGATGAAACGGGGAAACGGGGGCCGGTCACGTCTTTGAATACTCGATGCTGATTGGTCAGTTATGGTACAGGAAGGAAACAGGAAAACTGAGGAGCTGAAAACTTTTAGAGGAATGAGAAAGATGAAGGCTTCTTGAGCTTTACAGATCTGTATGTTTTAAACAAAATAACCAACACTTCTTCATGTTAAAGTCCATTTCTCCTTCTTATGACATTGTATCCGTTAAGTTAAGTTAAATTCCTCTCTTGCAAAGTAAAAAACGTTGTCAGTCAAATTTAGCAACAGCTTCAAGTTCGCAAGTTGTGATGTGCTTGATGACGGAAATTATGGAGCATGTGGATCCCAGTTTGATGACCAATTATTCATTTTTCTTTGTGGCTTTGGACAATAACATGAAAATGCTGAGACCTGCAAAATTCAATTCAAGGATTCAAGGAGTCAAGGTCTTTATTTGCCGTTTGTACACGGACCAACAGTCCAGACACATAGGAAGTCTTGTGCAGGTCTCCTTCAGGGTCAAGATGTCTAAAGACTTGAAGGTCCCATATTGTGCAAAAACCACTTTATTAAGTCTTTTAGTGAAATGTGTGGGTCTTTGTCTTTCCTCCCAGCCCACAAAATGTGATATTTAATGACCAAACCTGTTCTTAGTAGAGCTTGTGAATGTAAAATCCCACCGACGCCCCTCCCTGCTGCTAGAGGAGACAGTGAAGTTGAAGAGCCATCACTGCTCTGTTTTTGGCCGTAAACAGCCACATAGTTCCATGCTCAAGCTTCCCATCTCAGAAGAAGACAGACTAAGTGTCTACAGTTCATTTATCAGGAAATGTTCCAGCTACACTCAGTAAAACTGAGCATGTGTGTGCTAGTCACTTCACGGCCGACTGCTTTTCCAACTTTGGACAGTCCAACAGAGGGCTAGCCAATAGACTGGTCCTGAATCCAGGTGCATTACCAACCATCCTCCAACAAACCTGGGACCCTGGAAATGTGAGTATTTTAAATGCTGTGTGCTGTGGAGCAGATGGAAGAGCTTTTCCTCAGTGTCCCCCCTGTCTCTGTGTTAGCTTCAGGATGCTAACTTTAGCTGCAGTTAGCCTGTTGTTTTAGCCTGTAATGTTACGGTAAAGGAGCTTCTCTGTTTTCTAAACATTGTGCACTCGGAGCTCGTGGCGCCGCTCTCAGTGACGTGGAAGAGCGGGGCGGTATCAGCGGTGGCTCATTTACATATGAAGGCCACGCCCACTAAATCAGAGCGTTCTGAACAGAGGGGCTATGAGAGCCTGGAAACAATGCTGCTGTGCTTGATTTATTGGCTTTTTGGACCAAAACATGTTACTACCATTTCATGAAGACATCAATGATCCAGATTAAACTGCAGAAAAGGAGCAGGGTACGGGAGATTTAAAACAATTTGAGTGAAGACTATTAAAAAAAAAAAGCCAGAGCACTAAAACACTGTGCAGGGGGAGGTGATATGTACAGGAAAGGTGGTGATGTGTCCTCAAGAAGTATCATACATAGGCAGGAAGTGAAAGAGGGTGATACTGATTGTTGCACATATGAAAGGTGATATGCACATAACAGAAACGTCTTATAGTCATCCTGTTTCCTCCTCTGTCCAATTAAAGGCAGAAAAAGCAAAAAAAAAAAAATTAAAAAGAAAAGTTAGTGATGCTGTTCTTGTTTACCTCTCCATCACCAAGTCTTACTGCTGCACACAGCTCAAGGAAAATACTCTCTTCATGGAATCCATTTGAAGGTAGCATACGACACCCAAAGATGGTGGAAGTCACCATCGAGCAGAACCCAAACGCGGTGTTGTTTCTGTCGTATGTAAACGTTAGCGCAAAGTGGCCACAGTTACAGTATAAGCATTCAGATCCTGATGCTCATTCTCAAACCCTCAGTGGTTCCTCCATTCAGAAAGCCGTGGTTACCTCCACACGGCGACAGTAATTGCCATGGTACCCGTCTTGTTTAGAGAGCGTTCGGGGTCAAGGGTGAGAGATTAGCCTGAAATATTCTCCCTGAGAAGAAATGGCTGCTGGGTCGACAGCCACTGCCTGCTCGCTGCGTTCGCCTTGAGGCATTCAAATTGACAGGTCTCATTATGTGTGAACTCTCGATATTCCCCTTCGGATTCCACGGCCTGTCTGTCTCCACCTGCCTGTCCATCTCCTCCACCGCTGCACCCACTCGCTGACAACCGGCTGCTCCTGCACTGCTTTTAGACTGGAAACAAGCCGCTCTGTGAGTGTGTGTGTGTGTGTGTGTGTGTGTGTGTGTGTGTGTGGGAAGGCAGTGGCAGGCTTTGTAGAAAGGGTCTGGCTTTCTGCTGACAATCTGACAGGGGTCCTCTTGTAAACAAACTGCAACAACCAGAGTGATCTAACCTATAGCATTGTACTGCAAATTAGACTCACACCTCACATGCATACACACGTACGTATGAACACACACACACACGCACACACACGCAGAAGTATGATGGTACCTCAGCAGAATCTTAAGTACCTTATGCAAACTGTATGTTTGTTGGGGAGGCTCAGGCAGAGCGCTGATGAGTGGCTCATTATGGCAACACCAGCTCTACACACTGGGTATCGCATAATCAAAGCCTGGGGGTACGTATTAATTATCCTTTTGAATAGTGATGAAATTTTAAAAAGCTTCTCCTTAAGGCTCACATCACGGATAGATGAAACAAAGCGCGGCACAGCTTGCGCGCCCGGGCTCACATGTGTTTTTACATCTGTTCAGGATATTTCAATTTGATGCTCAACAAGCTGAGAGCGAGATTAAAGGATAATAATGTGTCATCCTGCACACAAGCATCTCTTCCACAGCGAGTAATAGCACATCAGCAGGCAGGCAGGCAGGCAGGCGGGTGGATGGATGGCGGGCGGCGGGCGGATGGCGGGCAGATTCAGGAGGGAAAGCTAGCTAACAGCCATCACAAGCAGAGTCGATGCAGTCACGCATGTGTCTCCTGCTTGTCTCCAGTCAAGGTTGCTGAGGCACCGTCTCCCTCTCGACTGGGAAAAGAGAATAGAGGAGGAAGAGGAGGGAGGAAGAGGAGGGGGCTTGTACTCAGATTTGCTTGAGAGAAATATTTATGAGCGTTTTCTCTTCCTCCAGAAAGCGTGATCTTTAATGAACATGTTTAAAGGTTGTTTCAGCATCTATAATTCACAGCGCGCAGCTTTGTCAGGGAAAAGAAAACGCGCGGCGAGCTGCGGTTTGTTCTCCAATCCTTGATCAGGACGGCAGCGAAGAGGTGCGACTGCTCCACGCCGCCGCAGCACAAAGAGGAGGCTCATGGGAAACGGAGGCTTCATGAGGACGAAGCTGCTGATTGACCAGAGAGGAGGTGGAAGAGGCCTCGAGCACCAGCCTGACCGTCGCGCTCAGGAGGAAGGAGGCGGCGAGGAGGTGAGAGGAGTTTGTTAATCAGTGAAGCATCACTGTAACATCATCCTCTTAATAAATCAGATCTTTTCTCTTTTTTCCAACATCAAATTTAGTTTCATGTTCCTCCGTCCTATGAATAAACCAGCGACCCTAACAGCAGGCAGCTTTTTATCAAACAAAGAGTTTTATCTCCACTTTGAACGCCAGGAAACTCATTGATTCCTAATTAATGATATCACTGTTTGAAGCTGCTTTAAAATACAAATTTTAAACATCATTGTTATTATCACACCATCCATATGATGAAAGAGAAGACTGTGAAGGTTGCTTTCCCCAGAGGATCTTTGAAAGAGTCCAGAGACTTTAAACAAGCTGCTCAAAACTTGACGGACTTTTCCTTTAGTGGAAGCTCGAGATGTAAAATCACTTTATTCCACGTTTCCTGAAATACGATCACTTCCTGAGTTTACTGACCCACACTTCCTGGTGTCATGAAGGTCACACTTTCAGCTGAGAGTCTTATCATGGATTAAATATTGTTTCTAATTCACTGAATTTATTTAAGTCACTCAAACAGGAAGTGGGCTCTGCAGGGACTCGTGAAACAGCGTTCAGGTGTTTTTGTGACGACTGATGAGTCGATCAGTTGCTTCAGAGACAAGAAACAAAGTTCAAACATTTTTCTTTTTTTATACAAAGTGAAGCTAACGTTAGACGAAGATTGGAAACAAAAAGGAGACAAACGTTAACATCAGGCTGTGATTGGTCAAAAAAATAGAAAGAGAGGAGGGTGTTGTTGTTTTTTTATCATGAAAAATGATCCTTTTTAAAGTAAACATTAGGCCCTGTTACATTACGGATCAAATATAAAGTTAAAAAAAAAAATATTTACCTACTTTTGCAACTTTTCTGTGTCCATTGGGAAAACTGACCTCTTTTGCATCCCTTGGGTTGTGGCTTTTGCATTTGTGTTGGAGCTTTTGCATTTGTGTTGGAGCTTTTTCATTTGTGTTTATGTTTTTGCATTTATGTTGGTTTTGCATTTTTGTTATGGCTTTTGCATTTTTGTTTATGTTTTTTCATTTGTGTTAGTTTTGCATTTGTGTTGTGGATTTTGCATTTTTGTTGTAGATTTTGCATTTTGTTTATGTTTTTGCATTTGTGTTGGTTTTGCATTTTTGTTGTGGCTTTTGCATGTGTTGTTTTTGCATTTATGTTGTTGTTTTTGCATTTGTGTTGTGGATTTTGCATTGGTGTTGTTGTTTTTGCATTTGTGTTGTGGATTTTGCATTTGTGTTTATGTTTTTTCATTTGTGTTGGTTTTGCATTTTTGTTGTGGCTTTTGCATTTTTGTTGTGGCTTTTGCGTTTTTGTTGTAGATTTTGCATTTTGTTTATGTTTTTGCATTTGTGTTGGTTTTGCAGTTTTGTTGTGGCTTTTGCATTTGTGTTGTTGTTTTTGCATTTGTGTTGTGGATTTTGCATTTGTGTTGTTGTTTTTGCATTTGTGTTGTGGATTTTGCATTTGTGTTTATGTTTTTTCATTTGTGTTGGTTTTGCATTTTTGTTGTGGCTTTTGCGTTTTTGTTGTAGATTTTGCATTTTGTTTATGTTTTTGCATTTGTGTTGTGGTTTTGCAGTTTTGTTGTGGCTTTTGCATTTGTGTTGTGGATTTTGCATTTATGTTGGAGGTTTTGCATTTGTGTTTCTGTTTTTGCATTTATGTTGGTTTTGCATTTTTGTTATGGCTTTTGCATTTGTGTTTATGTTTTTTCATTTGTGTTAGTTTTGCATTTTTGTTGTGGCTTTTGCATGTGTTGTTGTTTTTGCATTTGTGTTGTTGTTTTTGCATTTATGTTGTTGTTTTTGCATTTGTGTTGTGGATTCTGCATTGGTGTTGTTGTTTTTGCATTTGTGTTGTGGATTTTGCATTTGTGTTTATGTTTTTTCATTTGTGTTGGTTTTGCATTTTTGTTGTGGCTTTTGCGTTTTTGTTGTAGATTTTGCATTTTGTTTATGTTTTTGCATTTGTGTTGGTTTTGCAGTTTTGTTGTGGCTTTTGCATTTTTGTTTATTTTTTTGCATTTGTGTTTTTTTTTGCATTTTTGTTGTAGCTTTTGCATTTGTGTTGTTGTTTTTGCATTTGTGTTGTGGATTTTGCATTTGTGTTGTGGATTTTGCATTTGTGTTGTTGTTTTTGCATTTGTGTTGTTGTTTTTGCATTTGTGTTGTGGATTTTGCATTTGTGTTGTTGTTTTTGCATTTGTGTTGTGGATTTTGCATTTGTGTTGTTGTTTTTGGATTTGTGTTGTGGATTTTGCATTTGTGTTGTAGCTTTTGCAGATTGTCTGTAACTGTAAACATTTCCAAGCACAACCTGAGTTAGCAGCAGGCCTACACCTGTATCTGACTTGAGACCAGCATTAGCATTAGCATTAGCATTAACATATACAAACTGAGTCAGGGGTGAGTTGAAAACAGACTCTCACCCACAGAGTCACTAAATCAAAGAGGGAACCAGTGCAGTGGACTCACATGAATTCACCTTTGATGAAAACTGGGTCACAGCGACTCCACAGAGTCGTGGTTTGGAAACATCTCTCAGTTCAGAGCAGCAGCTCATTGCAACAGGTTGTGACGCGGGCAGGTAAGCTGACCTCGGCGGTCCATTTTAAACCACAGCCCTTACTGGGTGAATTTAATCTTCTTCCCTCTGACAGAGGGTTTGTTTGCTCTGGTGTAAATCCAATAAAAACAGATTTTTCGTCCCATTTATTCTCACTTTACGCATGAAAATGTCTGTTGAGCCTTTACATTCGCATTGCTGTTAACCAATACATCCACCAGGGGGCAGCCCAGAGTCAAAGTTTATGACAACAACAAACTCAAAAACAAACATGGCGACTGTGGAGGAGTTTTGCTAACGTAGCTCTAACATTAAAAAACAAAAACAGAGGCAGCGTTTTTGGTGGTGGTGGTTGTTATTTCTTCTTCTTTCTCACTCATTGTTGCTCTGGTTTCTTGCCGGCCTCTCAGGTGTTTAATATGAGCTGAAAGATTATAAACGTGTTGTAAAATCAAATTAAATAAGATTAACTTGCTTTAAATCAACACACGTGGAGCTTCCTGTGGCGTGACGAGCGGCTCCTTCAGTTTGTTTGACAAGGTTACGTCACACACCTGCGCCCCGTGATCGTTTCTCTTTACCTGAACCGAGTCACACTGAAGGTTTCGTTTTGTCTCGTAGGAAAATGAAGCTAGGCTAATTTCCCCAAACACCTTTCGGCGCTCTGCTTCCTGTGAGAGGCGTGTAACTCACCTGTTCGCGGGGAAAGGCTAATGTTTCCTGAGATTTTGAGAGCTGCAGTGTTCCTCCCTCAAACGGGGAATATGAAAAGTGTTTTTGCAGCCGAACGATATGAAAAGTCGAGGAGCCAGCCGTGGTGACAACACGCATCAGACCCGCTTTGGCTGAGCGGAGCAGCGTTTGTCTGGATGTCTCCTCCTATGACCAGAGAGGATGATCTAATCGCCTGCTGCTGCTGCTGCTCGCGCTCAGACGCCCTCGGTGATGACAGCACAGGTGAGCAGGTGAGGTCACAGCCAATTGTCACTAATAGGAGCGAGATCAGGCGCGGCACGAGCAACTGTGCAAAAACTCTAACCTTATTATTTACAAAGCTGCACCTCCAACCTGATCAGCCTCAAACGGCGGCGGCGGCGGCGGCAGAGCGAAGATTATCACAGTCAAAAAAAGAGAAGAGAGGGGAAAACAAGCTATACTGTAGCTGTCAAAACCTCATCCTGTCTGATTCTCTGCTTTACAAGCGCCGCACTATATGTAAACACAGGCACACACCCACACACACACGCACGCCAACACACACGCAGCGGGCCGCGCACGCCCCAGCACACACTCTGTGATTATTTTCCAGTGGAGGATGTTGGAAAACCTGTCAGACTTTCACAAAGAAAAGCAAATTTATTTATTTATTTGAGTTCAGAGTAATTACAGGCATTACGCCGGCGCTTGGCTGTGACATCTCTTTCTAAAATCAGGTTCAGAGTGCGCCGAGTGGAGACGTGCCAGGGAGGAAATGTGACTCTTTTCCTCCTCTAATCTCTAATCAAATTAAATAGGTGAGCACTTTTTTTCCTCCTCCTCCTCCTCCTCCTCCTCCTCCTCCTCCTCCTCCTCCCATCACATGAGACGGGAGGAGAGGATAAGCTTTGCCTCAAACTGCCAAGTGTACATCGACGTAGCATGAGAAATCCTGCTTGTCAGCACTAACTTTGAGAATTTTTTGGTCCTGAGGAATTTTTCAATATAACTGCACGACTACACACACACACACACACACACACACACACAGCAGCACAAGGAAAACACCAGAGCCAAGAATCCAATTGAAGGTATTTGTTTCCATTTCCGGCTATTTGGCAAAGACGAGACTAGATAAATATGTGATTCCTTCCTGCGAACAGTGGCTGCGGAGGAGGAACGCTCCTCTTTCCTCTTTTTCTTTGACTCTAAATAATTGAACAGAGCGAGTGGAAGGCCTCTGCAGGGTTCATATTGAGTTTTTACCCACTTTCCCCACATCTGTTCCTCCTCCTTTACACACACACACACACACACACAGGAAGAGATCCACGCTCACACACACATCACATGACAACACATGTCTGTAAAAAAAACCCGCCTTTGAGCTCAGGAAGGAAGAAGACGCAGGTACAATCTGGTCAGACTCCGCTGGGTGTGCTAACGCTAACGCTAACGCTGCTGTGCTAGCTCGACGAGCAGCGCCTGGCGCCTCAGGGCCCTGACAGAAGAGATGTGACATATTTTAAAAAACACTAAAAGAAGGGGGGAGAATAAAAACAACCCCTCCTCCGTGAAGACGAAGGAACAGCCTGTGTTTTACATCTTTTTCACAACGACAGCTTCAGGGACAGTTTACGAGCGGGAAACGACGACACTTTGACACTGTCAGCTTCTGACACTGACGTTAGCCGGCGAGGAGCGGGAAAGCGGCCTGCTCCTCTTGTGTTGATCCATGTGTGTGTGTGTGTGTGTGTGTGTGTGAAGATACAGTAGGGCTTTGTGTGTGTGACTGGATGTCTAGAGGCCTTTATGATAATGAACACGAGGTCTTCCCCTGCTAAAACATATCAATAAATAAAACATAGGAACTCCTCCATGTGGTTGATCCACACACCGCAAAGACACACGGGCCCCTCACACACACACACACACACTCACACACACACAGCTCTGCCACTTTAAGGCAGCGAAGCGTAGCTGTGATACAAATACACCATCATAAACACTTAAGATGAACAATCCACCTGAGACCGAGCAGCAGCCGCTTTTATCCGCGGTGAAGGAGAAGGATCCATAATTAAGAGAGGAAAGAGTAAAGATATAATTGCTACGTTGTTGATAATCTTGATTAGCGTTATTAAGTCGTTTTTAAAGATACATGACTCTGAGCCATATTTAGAGGAGCTGACTTATTCATCAGGCAGCTGTTTGCTGAAGCTCTACAGAGGAAAGCAGGAGAAGAGGTACAGCAGAAACTCGTGTTGGAGGAGAGGGTTTATTGTTATTTAGGCTAAATTAATCATGTTGATTAAAAGAGGAGAAAAGTGTGAAATGTGCTGTGATTAATCTGAGCGTATGTGAGGGTGTAATCAGAGACAAACGGAGCTGACAGCCAGAACCAGCACAATCAAACCCAGCATTAATCAGCGGCTACATCAAACAGCCTTTCTGATATAAGTTCCCTTCATGGCGTCCCAATCTGTGAAATCCTCTTTGTTTCTTTGTGTTTGTGCCGCGCCTGCTGGGGTCAGCGCTCAGGTCTTACCCTCAGGTAGACGGTTTCAGGTGCAGCCGACCCGTCCAGGCCCCGCTCGGCTCGGCTCGGCTCCCGCCCCCTCCTCCAACCGTCCTCAGGCTCCACGGCTCCTCTTCAAACACGGCTTGAAACAAACAGAAAAAAAAAGAGGATTAAACATTGATTAGTGAGAAAACATCGGTGGGTGTTTATTTCCAGAGGCAGAATATTTGTAAGAAGAAGAAAAATATCCTAATGAGTCTGTGAAAAAGCTGGATTTAAAAACATAAAACGAGATATTAGTGGACCAATGATCACATGTTTAATCTGTGCTAATCAGCTATTAGGCCTTATTGATCACTAATTGGAAGAAGAAAGTCATCAGGATGTGGAAATCAATGACTCCAGATCAGAGAAAAGCTGTGGAAAAACAGAGAAATGACTTTTGAGCCAAACTGAAAACATGTATACAAAGATTTATAGAGAAAAAACCACCACAAACACACAGAAGTGATGAATTCATGCATGTTTCCACCTTAATTTCAACCGATAATCAAACATTTCTCTAATTGAAAACCAAGAATCAAACATCAAAATTCACCTTATACGTCATAAATCATGTACTATCCACCCAAACAGCAGCTTTAAAGGGTGTCGAGCTGAGCTGGTTGTGGTTTGGGTCTTTGTGGTGATGCTTGTTATCATAGTCATACTGCCCTCCTTTGGTGGAAAGTCGTATTACAACCACTGTGCAGAGGGGAAAATGAGACATGCACTCTCTGGGTTCATGGAGCCAAAATAAGAGAAAGTAAAAAAGTTTATCTGCAAGAGCTTCACAACGTTTCCTCTGCAGTGTCTCCTTGTAGCTTTAAAAAATATGATTGAAATAAAGATTTTTTATTTTTCTTCCAGAGGGTATTGATGATTAAAGACACTGACACTAAATAAAATCCTGCGTTAACATTTAGTTGAACTAAATCTTCATCCCATCTGTCAATAAAGCCTGCCACCGCTCTACTTCACCTCCTACAACATCAACAGCCCACCAACTTTCCATGCACCTGTGGCTAACCTCAAGTTTTACAGCCCTGGGAAGATAACTACATCTACAAAAAGACTCATCTGGAAGAAAATACTGATTTTAATTCTGTGAGGATGGATTCATTTAACTGACAACGTGCTGGACTAATATACATGATTGATATGTGGCAAAACATAAGCAAACAACAAAAATATTGAGAAGAGCAACATCATCAGTATATGTTATCATATTCAAGTATTCTTTCAAAAATTTTGAAACATATGCCATTTTTTAAAATATTTTTGGATTTATTGCAAATTTATAAAAATCATTTTCTTGTATTTTTTATATATATATATATATATATATATATATATATATATATATATATATATATATATATATATATATATATATATATATATATATATATATTTTTTTTTTTAATTTGTTTGCAAATTTATCCAGTTAAAAAAAATTGACACTTTTTGAAATTTTTAAAATTCTTTGAAATTTTTGCAATTCTTTAAAAAAAATTTTTTTAAAATTCAAAAATGTTTTGATAATAAAAAAAAGAAAGAAAGAAAGAAAGAAATCACATGTACAGTTTCACAAATTAAAAAAAAACTCTGCTCATTTAGATAATTATTCCTATTCCTATGATTGGACTCATTTAACTGCCAGTGTTCCAACTTCAGATACATGCTTGATATGAGGCAAGGCGCTAGCAAACAAGAAAAAATGATGATTTGAGCCACACTGTCAATATAAGTTTTCAAATTAAATAATTATTAAAAAAATGTTTGAAATTTTTCAAATTTAACAATTGTTTGAAAAGTTTGCCTTTTTTTGTTAATTGCAAAAATTTAAGATTTTTTTTTTTTTTAATTCAAATTTTTAGAATGCACCTAAATTGAATCTTTGCAAAATTTTGGAATTTCTTTTTTCATTTTTTTTTAAATTAAATTTATATTTTTTTATTTTGCAAAATTTTAACATTTATAACTTTTAAAAATATTTGCAAATGTATTAAATTTAAAAAAAGGACATTACATACAAAAATTTATAAATTATACATTGAATGTTCTATTTAGATAATTATTCCTCAGATTTTCCCCTTGTTTAGTATTTTATCCACTTTGTCTTAATTGTGAAGATAAAGTGGATTTTGTTGCTCCTGAATGACTTTAATCCAGGTGAGCTGAGGGTAAAATGGCTCCTATGAAAGTAAAGGTCTAGTTTTAAAGGTCTAAGATTTTGTTTTTCACTTGCTCTTCAGCATCATCAGCGTCACATCCCAAATGTCTCGTTGGTTGTGGTTTCCTGCGTCCCCTGAGGTGACGTTACAAACACATATCTGAAAGTGGGCGTCACTGAAACGTCACCTTCACTCACTCTAAGCGCAGTCAGTCTTCGTCCTAAAACAATGATCACATTAACGTCACTAACTGGTTCATTACACACATGGTTATCATTGAGGGTGAGATATTCAGGCTCATACTCCCTGAGTGACTCGCTGAGGAGCGATGAAAGACAAACTGGAGCCACTCTGAGAAGTTTACAAATGTTATGATGATGGAGGGATTGAGTCTAAAACCCCAGCCTGTTTATAAAAAAGAGAAAAAGAAGAAGAGGAAATGTGTGTTTTTATTTTACTGGTGTTTATCCATCTTTATAATTTTATTTTGAAGTGGTGCACTTTCTGCAGCAGCATTTTTTCCCATCAGTGTCATAAAGTCTCTTTAGACTGATGCTGCTCCTCCTGCAGAGGAGCTACTGTGTCATGTGGATGTATCCCATAATGCACTGCAAGATCTATGCATTCACAGAGTGGTTCAGGCTCATTTTTAAAGAGCATGTTTATGACATCACTGCAAACTTTCACCAATAATTACTGTAAAGAGGAGGCTGAGTTTTTTGGATTGTTAAGACAGTTTTATATTTAAATTTATACATTTTTATCTTACACTTCTTTTTTTATACTTACATTTTTTATCTATATAGTAAAAAGAGATTTTATTTTTATTTTTATTTTTTTGTTTGTCCTTGTATTTAAAGAAAATTGAGAATTATTATTTTTTTTGCATCCTCTGAATCTTTGATTTTGCTAATTTCCTGTACAGCTCCGTGCAACAAGTGAGGAGGTTTTTAAAAAAAGATATTTTCAGATGTTTCCAGATTCATGACAAAAAGAAAAGCTACATTTTTGACAGCCAATCTTTGTATATGTTCATGCATTGTACTTTATCTTCATTAACATACTTTGTTCATTTATCTGTTTTTATTTCATCTTGATGTTTGTCCATGTTCTCCACAGGTGGTGAGGGCGCTACGTAGAAATAAAGGTCTAAAACAGGGGTGGCCAACCTGTGGCTTGCGAACCACATGTGGCTCTTTGCCTTTTGGTGTGCGGCTCTTCGATCCATTCATAAAAATATATATAGTTATAAGTAGAGGTGTGCCGATCAATCTAAACTATATATATCTATGGATGCCAACATCGGGATCAGTTGGGATTGATACTTAAGTTTCAGTTTCTCTTCTCTAGTACGAATTGACACACGAAAAAACACAATAAATCTTGTTTTGAAAATAAGAAATGTATTAATTTTCATTTTGAGAAAAGTTAAAGTACCAAAACTCTGGATGTTTATCTTTATAATTAATTTCTGCACAAAAATTCAAGAAAATGTTAAAAATGTAAAAGTGACAGTTTCCTCTGTGCCGTCCTCTGCTGGTCAGACATCCACCGCTACGCTTGCACTGTCTTCAAATGGAATCAAAAGATGAGAAACTAAACTTTCTGATGGTCTTGTTTGGTGTTTCAGGTCTTGAGGAGACACCAGTGTTAGCTTCATGTGTTTACATCCAGTTATAAACTCCACACATGAGCTTTATTAAGTTAGTCTGAGCAGGTTGAACTCATTTGAGGAAATCTGCTTTTTGCTGCACATTAGTGCAAACTCACAATATTTAATATGAGCTCCTGACATTCAGGGGCTGCATGCATGTGGAGAGAGCGGGCTGACAAACACAGAGCCGTCACCTTCAGCACCATGCATGCAGCAGTTTGTGCAGATTTAATTGTGCATCTGGTGTCGGACAGAGCAGACGCTCAAACAGAGGTTTAATCTGTTAACGGTTGTTATGCGAAGAGTCTACCTTTGAAATGACGTGTTGGCATGAAGTAAACTGGTGTGATTGTGAAATAAAGTGTGAATTTTTGCAGCTTTAGCTTCACTTCTCTCCACTTTGACTCGAATCCCCAAACGCTGGAAACGTCAGTCGTGCAGTAAAAGTAGTTTTTCTCTTTTCCTCCTGAATTTGTCCCTGAATTTCCCTCATTTTGCAGCAGATTAGAAGAGAGCTGGGGTGAAATTTGGGGATTGAAGCGTGCAATTGGTTGCAATAGCAGAGCTGGCTGAGGGTGTGTGTGTGTGTGTGTGTGAGTGTGTGTGGCAGAAACAAGAGCAGAAGAATCTGTGAAATCTGGAAAAGTTGTAACTGCAGAAAGAAGCTGTTTTTATACGTGTTCGCTGTCGCTGGAGGACGGCTGTGTTTGGAGTGTTTACACGGGGCAGGTTAAGTCACATTCGAAGCAGATTAATGGCGGTGATCCAGCACGCCGTGATGGTGAAAGCAGCGGTTTTCTCGTGATTATTAAGTGCGAGAAGAAGCAGAGAAACCCGACTCACATCCTGGCTGTGCTGGTGAAAGCGCCGGACTTTGTGCAGCCGAGCAGAGGCCTGACTGGAATAATGAGTGGCTGACGTCTGGGAGGCAGGCCGAGGGGAGCTGACTCAGAGCGCCGCCATGTTTAGGATATCGCCGTGATTGAAACCAGATGGTACAGGGAAAACACACACTTTTCATTTTTCATTACGCTCTCGTTTGGTGAAAGACGTCTTTTAGACACAAGCAGCGAGTCTCAGACCACTTCTCTGGAAACACTAAGAGCGAAATCATGTTTGTAATTAACCCGGCAGCTAACGACAGAGCCTGATGAGAAATGAGCGATAAATCAGGCAGAGTTCACGCTCCTCAGCGAGGAACCAAACGCCTGGACGTGAACGCAGGACCAAACACGGCGTGATGCGTGTGCACGCACAGAAACGCTCCCTCAGGGCCAGGAAGACGGTTTGGCAGGGGATCACGAGGAGCAGGTCAACGCGAGGAGCCGGGGAAGGCGAAGGCGAAGGCGGAGGAGTCAAAAGCAAACCCAGAGAAGTCTTTGAATCCAGTGGAATTCCTCTCCTCCTCCTCCTCCTCCTCCTCCTCCTTCACGGCTCCTCTGGGAGGCGTCAGGAGCCTGTGGAGAGAGCGAGGTAAGACGGGGACTGTCAGGAACAAAGCTCCAAATTCACATGATATGTTTAGCTAAAAGGGTGAAAGAGAAATGAATCAAAGCTTGGCGGGATCAAAGAAACGCAACAATAAAGTCGAGGCGGTTGCCATGGGACCAGCAGGAGATGCATATCATTTATAAGTTGTTGTGCAGCTCTGTCAGATGTGCAGGGGATTGATTGTTATTGTTTGGAGGATGATCTGCTGCTGGAGGGGGTTAAGAGCAGGGGTTAGCATCGCGCCGTGAGAGGAAGAGATCTCCTCGCTTGTTTTTAACAGCACACGCCTCTGATCCGTGTCAGAGGCCACCGCCGCAGCACCTTCAACTCAGGATAACAGACGGCGAGACAGACACAAAGACAACTCTGTCAACCCCATAAATATCTCGCCGGCACCAGCCATTGATAGGCTAAACATTTGTTTTGCATCTTACACTGTCAGAGGTTACAGTCACTGTAAGCGTTTGAATGTGAAATCAAATAGACGCCAGCTACTTTCATTTCGCTTCACGCAGAGAGCGTTTCAAAAGGACGGCGAATCAAGGAGCGTTTTGTTTTTATTTTTCATGGTTTTTAATTCTGACGCAGGCGACTTGAACTCAATTACAAAAAGACCAAAGTCTCTCTTTACCTGACGGGAAATTATCTCTAAGCACCAAATTATAAAATCATCAACCTGAAGCTGCTGTGAGGAGAATTTTCAGTCTTATTCTGTCCAGACGGATGTTTTATTTCCTGTCTCTTTAAGGCTCCTGCTCCACAAACCCCCTTCACTCTGATTGGCCAGCCCTCCTGGTGTCTGAGGCCCCGCCCCCTAACATCATGATTCAGTTAGCAGATCCTTCATCGAGAGATCTCGTTAAGAGACTTTTAGAAAAAGGTTTGAAACTCTCCACCGGTGTGTGTCACTCAGCGTTAATGGCGTTCCCGTTGGCGCACACGCCTCCAGAAAATCAGCCGGTTTGATTGACATGACAGTGGAGCATGTTACAGTTTTTTAGCACACACCTGAGAGTGTGTGTGCAGAGTGTGTGTTGGTGCTGGTGCAGAGATGAGACCCGTCTGTCTGCTGCTCTCTCAGATTGCACCCATGAGAGATCCCAAAATAACAACAAAGAGCCTCCGTGGGTCGGATGAAAGCCCTGTCACCAACCATTTCAGCACCGAGAGTCTCCGCCCCCTACTGTATCTGTGAATGACACCTCACGCATCACGCAGCGACGGGACGAGGAGACGGCGCGGGGTCTGACCACAACAAACATCTCCATATGTTGATGAGGCTGATGTTGTTAGCAGAGGCTAAATGGACGCTCATGTTTTCAGTTTGGGAACGAAGCTAGAAGCAACGAGGGATTAAAACAGATTAAAACCTGTTTGCTACTTTACTAGCATCAGGTTCAAAGTTTCTAGAGATACACCTGAACATTAACCGGTGACACTGTCACCTCTTATTGGGAGTTCTCTGTGTGTATAAAGCTTAATCCAGGAAGTTTCAACTGGAAGTAAGGAGGTGGTTAACCTAGCTTAGCATAAAGACTAGAAACAAAGGGAACAGCTAGCATTGTTCCACCTATAATAATAATAATAATAATAATAATAATAATAAAAAAAAAAAAAAATAATAATAATAATAATAATAATAAATAACATAAGTAGAAAAAAATAGTAATAACAATAGTAGTAGTAAAAATGAAAATAAATAATTGTAAATAAATAATTATAATAAATAGAAATAATAATTATGATGATAATAATTATAAATAAATAAATAAATAAATAATAATAATAATAATAATAATGATAAAAATAATAATATTAATGATAATAATAATAACGATAAATCTGGTTTAAATAGCGCTTATTAAGGATACTGAAAGACGCGTTAAAGAAGAGAAACAAATAAAAGAAAACAGGAACAATAATGATCTAAATGACACCGTCAAACATTTCAGACACTTGTTAATTGGCAGAAAAAGAAAGTTAAACTGGACTAAACACAGGAAATGAGGTTTGTTTTGTGGATTCGTTTTGTGACATAAAGCTTAAAACTATAATCAACCAGTAAAATGTAACAGGAACTTTGATATCATCAGTATTTAGCCAAAGCTAAGGAGGCGATTAGCATAGCGTAGCATTAAGATAGGAAACAGTGAAGATTATTTTTTTAATATCAAGATGTTTTGTCACAAAAGAGTTACGAACTTACTAGCAAAAACTAGCAGCAGTCACTGATGAAGCTGTTATCAAGAGAAGGGAGGCGCTATGCTAACATTTAAATGAACAGATACAACTTCAATACACAGCTAATAAGCTTCATTCATTACACTGTATCAGGGACAGACAGGTGACGCCACAGAGACTAGGTCCATATATTATACGGTCGATGAATAAATACAAAAAAAAATAGATATTTAATTTTTTTAAAAAGAGAGACTGTTAGCATAATTTAGCATACCGCTAAAGAATAAAACAGCTAGCATTTCTTTATCATAAGCAATGATGACAAAAAAAAATGATGAGATTAGCGATATTATCAAAATATGTTATCAAAAGTTTTTTTTCCTTTTTTTAAAAAAATTTTGTTTTGAATGTATTGAATTTCTGGGGTTTTTTTTGGAGATTGAGTTTCAATTTTTTTTTTAATTTTTTGAATTTTTGGTAATTTTTTTAAAGTTATATGCAAACTTAAAATTTCAAAACTGTTTGTTTTTGCATTTTTTTAATTTCAACATTTCTAAGATGTTTGTAATTTTTTTAATGAAATTTTAGCAAATTATTTGAAATTTCAGCATTTTCTGGATTTTTTTAAATGTCTTTTATTTTACTTTTTGCAAATTATTGAAGGTAATGACACTAAGACATCAAATGTAAAATTATATAGATTCAAAAAACTTCTTGTTTAGATAATTATTCACCAGATTTTAACTATGTGTAGATTTTTATACACTTTTTGGTTGTGATTGTGAAGATAAAGTAGATTTTTTGGCTCCTGATGACTTCAGTCCAGCTGAGCTGAGGAAAAATGTCTCCTAGTAAAGTAAAGGTTGCAGACCCCGGCTCTGAAGAGTCTGAAACAAATGAAGATCTGTTTGATAATCCCGGGCCCTGAGATGAAAAGCAGACATAAAGCGAGAACAAACATTCGCTGAATCACCGAGTGTATATTTCACTAATCTGATACTGCAGCATAAAGCCTACTTCATGAAAAGTAGCCTCACTCTTTTAAACAGTCCCAATCCTCTGTGAAAATCCCTCCATGTTCTACAACTGATGTCAGTCCAAAAAACTACAAACAGCCGAGAAGGACTCCATTGTTATTTCTAACTGGTAGAAGCCCCGGGGTTATTTTTCCTCTGCCTTGAAACAAATCAATGAAGCACAACTCACTTTGAACAATCGCACATTTGCTGAAATCAGATGTGGGCTGAAGAGCCAGCCATCATCGCGCTTATTCTGTTTGTTGACAGAGAGGCCTTTGATAAACAAGCCGCGTCTTTGAAACAGGTGCCCGAGCATGAGTTCAGTTTGGAGAAGCAATTCAGGAGAAAAAATCGTCTGATTAGGGAATGTTTGTTATTCTGCATGCAACCATTTGAGTCTGCGTTTCCTTCCCAAAGTCACAGAGCTGCTCCGGGTGTAAACACAGGAGCTGTTTGTTTCTTCTTGACTGAGATGACACAGGAGTTTGACATGGGTATTAGCAAAAACTCAAATATCTCAGCAGGAAAATCATCCGTCCTCTGCTGTCACTTTGAAGTGTGTCAACAAACAGGGAGGAAAAACTCTGCGGGGAAGTTTCTCTGGTCAACGCTGCTCTCTAGTGGTGGCACCTGGAGTTGCATGAGGAGAAACCCTGAAACGACCTTTAATGACTCTTTGCACTTATTATAATTTTTTAAACGTGGATTATTTCATAGTTTTCTGAGAGATGGATGGACTTTTTGTATCAAATGTGGAAAAAGTGAAGCTGTTCTGTGTTTTTCTTCACCAACAAACACAACAAACAGTCCCCCTGGTTCCCAAACACTCCTTATCCTCCCCGTCCACATGTGGAAGTGTTTCAGATCCACTATCTTCTAGCAGCAAATGGTCTTAAATCAGTCATTTTAATATCAAAGCACTTAACACGAGAATGATGATTACTTGCAGGTGGATATCCGTGCTGCTTGTCAGGACTGCATTTGAAGAAAATGACTGAGCTCTTATCCGACACGTACAGTACAGCCAGTGTTCAATGGGCGAGATCACATTACAGAAGATTACTTTGGAGTTTGAGCAATTTTCCCAAATTACACCGGCCTTTGGTCTCTGCTAAACTTGATTGACTTGAATGGTTTTCATTAGACAGACTCTGCAGAGGCTTTGCTGTTGATGCTCCAACACAATAAGTCGAGGGTGAGTGGGTGCAGATGGGACGCTGGGAGCTGGGGGGGTATGCAAATGCTTCTCTGGGCATGCTTTGTCATGTTTTAAAGGAACACGGACTCATCTGGGTTTCACCATCCAGCGGACTGACGCGTGAATCTGAATTCACTGAACTAATAAATACTTTCACCATCGCTCTGCCGGAGAAGTTTGATGCCTCCTGAATGTGTTCACAGCACAACAAACCTCTCACGGCCCAGAGCCCACGCTCGGCCTGAACTCCAGCCCACCCTCCCCCGTCGCTCCTCGTCAGAGTGAAATCTGAGCAATAAAAATCAGTTGGATGTCACAATAAGCCGCAGCTCGGACTGACAGGAAAATGGCTCTGAATAACATGACCACCCTCATTACCATGCTAGGAAAACACCCCGGGACCAGGATGAAGAGTTCTCCTGATAGACGTTCAGTGTCAGAGGGAATAAGAGATATTTACCCTGGCTGCACATATTCCCACACTCCCATCAGCTGTTTGGCTGCTGTGAAACCTGGCCTTAAAGCTGGAGACAGCAGAGACAGAGACACAGAGACAGAGACAGCAGAGATAGAGACAGCAGAGATATAGGAGCTTCAGCTCAGGAACAACAGGAAACACACAACACTGCTTCCACGGTAACAGAAACTACGATCAGGACAAGTTCCCGTCTTTTAATGTTCACATGGTCTCTTTAAACCTCATCAAGAAGTTCAAAACAGGAAACAAGTCGTCCTGGATTATCTGCAGGTTTGTGGCGCCACCTTGTGGAGGTTTGCTGACACAGCAGGGAGATAAATACTGAGCATGAGTCAGGGTTACACTTTTTCTTTTGGTTTATGTCTTTGTAACTTTCTTTTACACATCGTTGACGTTGTTTTGCATCTTTATTAAATGTAAATGTCTGTTGTCTTTTATTTACACTTTTAAAGTTAGTTGCAGCCATGTTTCATCTCTTTATGTTGTAACTATTTAATCTCCTGGTGGTTGTTTCCTGCTCTTTGTAGAGATGTCTAAAGCTTTGTGGATGATTTGCACGTCTTTATAAATTTCACATCAGTTTGTGGTGTCACTTTTGAGCTATTTGTATTTCTTTGAGGCTGTTTTCCATTTCTTGTTAATAAGTGTATAAGCAGCTATATAGAAATATATTTGAAAAGAAATTCAGTATTTTATTCATGTTTATATTTATTTTATTAATTATTCATTTTGATTTATATTTTTAAACTTTTACACGAGCAACTAAATGTAAAAAAATTCAGTATTTTAAACATTTATATATTTCTTTTATTGTTTATTTTATTTCATATTTTTATTTTATGTATTTATTTTATTTAATATTTTTAAACAAGAAACTATATGTTTGAAAATATTTATGTAGATAAATTCACTATTTTACTCATGTTTGTATTTATTTTATGTATTCATTTTATTTCATATTTTTATAAAAGCAACTATATGTTAGGAAATATTTATGTAAATATATTCACTATTTTATTCATGTTTATTTTATTTTAAATTTTTATACAAGTAACTATATGTTTGAAAATAAGTGTAAAAAATTCAGTATTTTATACATTTTTACATTTAATTAATTTTTCATTTATTTTATTTCATTTTTTTATACAAGCAACTTTAAATATTAAAATACATGTGTTAAAAAATCAGTATTTTATACATGTTTATATTCATTCCATTTTTTTATTCATTTTATTTCATACTTCTTTACAAGTAACTACATGTTTGAAAATATTTATGGAAAGAAATAAATTACAATTAATATTTCATCTTTTTTACGTGAATAACTGTACATATAAACAGTTAAATGATTATATTTACATAAAAAAATGAGTTTATATAAAGGGATAATATTGAGTGAATACTTTTGTATATACACTTATTATTATATTTTCTATTTTATTTATTATGAAGAGCATTCATTGACTATAGCAGAGGTCTTCAACAGGGGGTTTGTGGCCCCTGGGGGGGTCCATGGAGGTATGGCAGGGGGTCTGTGACATTTTGGTTGATTAGGAAAACTTTCTTAGCTTCAAATATTTATTCCCAAAAAAATTCTGATTGTATTCATGTTAAATGCTTTGAACACAGATTAAAGGATGAATCAGAAATGTGTATGTTCAAAATAAAAGAAATAAAAATGGGCAGAGGTTAGACCACTTGCAGTAACTGGAATATTTCAAATGAAAATATAAATATATAAACCTGTGTATTATCTGGTTGTTTAATGTTAATTTCTATGAAGTTATTTCTCCTTTCTCTTTAGTAGTTTAAGTCTGTCTTTGTGTTTGTCACGTTTTCATTCCCTATCACTGATTTTTTTGTACTTTGAAGACAGAAACGTTAACAGTCGATCAGTAAATCAACATTTCATCTAAAACCCGTTTTGTTTCCCTGAATTTTAAATTATCTATGGATTATTTTTCAGAGGCTGAGTGCACAGACTTTTGTCACCTGATGCAATCTGAGTGTTTTGAGTTAAACTCTCCAATCAGAGGAACGCGCTGTCGTCAAACGGCGCTTTGATGTAGTGAGACTCTAACATTTGGACGGTAATACGAGCTGAACAAGTTTAAAAAGTTCAAAAAACGAGAATCAAACTTTAAACCAAATTCCAAACCCATGGTTCAGGCTGAGACGTTCGCTCCACCCTCTCCTCAGAGACCGTTTGACGGGTCGTCACCGCAGAAACTCCCTCATCCCTGGCAATGAGGCTCAAAGTGTCGATAAAACTGACGGGAACATGAAGTCATATAGAAAAACGGCGTCTCTTCACGGGAGAAATCTCTGCTTATATTTTATCATTTCTCTTTAATCATCTCTCTAACATTGCATCTGTGTTGCATCACTCTGACACGACACTCGGGGTGTTTAAGAGGCAGGATGCACTCTGCAGCCGTCATCCCGCTGACCACAGGGCGAGGCGTTCAGGAACCCAGAGACTACCAGAGTCTGGATCAACGAGGCCGAGGAATCAGAACAATCCACAGGCTTAAAAATATTAAAAACAGATCATAAAACCACGGGTCTGCTCATGATGTCTCTAACCTTTGACCCCTGACAGGAAGATCAACCACCAGAAAGTGTGACACACTTTTTATTCACTCTACATCTTCACAGACAGGAAAGCATCCAGAAAGTTCCCCGTGTGCACCAAGCGTGTTCCCCCAAACCCGTGTCTGCTCAGCAAGTCCACGTACTGCCTCTCCGTCCTCTCCGTCCCCTCCGTCTGAGCCAGCATGTTCAGGGACTGCAGGGCGGCGTGGGCTCGCCGTCCGTCCAGCGTGGTCTCAGCGACGAGCACGGCGCATCCTGACCCAACACAAGAGATCAACAAAACCTTAGCGTGTCTGATCCTCAGAGCAGGATCCAAAGCTCAAAGAGGGACGGACACAGAGGAAAGTCAAACTCTTTATTGATTCACAGACGCTACATGAGGGGATCACAGAGTCCTGGTTCTGGTGGAGACGGGCTGGATCTCAGAGTCTCTGAGCGAGCCGTGGCTCACTCCTTGATGCTCAGCAGAGCGTCCAGCAGGTTCCCCGTGTGTCTGACCTGGGTCGTCCTGAACCCGTGGCTCTTCAGGAGCAGGCTGTACTCCGTGGTGCTCCTCTGTTTGCCCACGCTCATGCTGAGCGCCTGCAGCAGCCCGCGGCTCGGACCGCCCCGGTCCTCATCCAGGAGGATCTCACTGAGCAGGATCCCGCCGCCTTGGGACAGGATTAAGGATCCCGTAAGAACTCTCTCTGAATTATTCGCTTCATGAAAAGATCGACATTACACACAGGCTCCACAAGCGTCTCTTGAGTTTGGATTTGAAATCAGGGAAACGATTTTTATCGTGTTAGTGAGATTTTTTTTTGCAGAGTTTGTAGCGAGAGCTTGCACATGTTTTCCCCTGCCTGCACTTAGCTGGTGATTGATCAGCAACACTTTCCACCTCATGCAAAGATTTGCAAGTTAGAGCGATGCAACATGTTCAACATGTCTGATAAAACCAGAGAAGGAGGACACACAATCAAACTTTTAACAGACACGAGCAGGAAGTGCACACACACACACATTTAGATGATCAATAACACAATAAATTAAATTTAGCATTTTAAAACATTGGAAAATTGATTGTTTTGGGATTAATTTTGATTCAAAATGTTTAATAAGAGGTATGAGAGTGTTACCTGGCCTGCAGGCGTCAGAGATCCTCTTCAGCAGAACGTCCACCCTCTCATCAGGCCAGTCGTGGAGGATCCTCGCCAGGATGTATAAGTCAGCTTTGGGCAGCTCATCCTCAAAGAAATCTCCTGAAACACAAAAGATTTATTTATGGATGAAGCCTCTGAACGTGAATCAGTTTTTCCCCTTCACACCGTGAGAAACAAACTGACCTCCCACAAACGTCACCCTGTCGTCTCTGTGCGGAGGAGGGAAATGCTCCTTCATCTCAACCACAGCAGGAAGGTCGAACACGGTCACAGACAGCTCAGGATGGGCTTTGGTGAACTCATACGCCATGGCACCGGTGCATCCTGGGAAAATAAACAGAATGATGAGAAAAGTAAGTAAGTAACTTTAATTTGTAGAGCACCTTTCACAGAGAAACCTCACAAAGTGCTTTACAGAAATAAAAAAATAAAACAGGCAAAATAACGTGCAACTACAGAAAAACACATTATACTACTAGTACATTTTAAACATAAAATTTAAATTAACAGCAACAGATTATTTTGATCAAAGACGGCACAGTCACTCTGACATAAAGTCCAAATAAAACACAAACAACTCTCTGAGTTTAGACATTTTTTTGATAAATATAAAAAAATAAGAATATTAAAAGTGCACAATAAAACTAAGTTTAAGTATTTTTTTTTAAGTCAACTGAAGAGGAAAATAAACAGTTTAACTGTTAACTCTCCCTTGTTCATTGATGTTGTCTGAACTAGAGAAAGACCAATATGGATTTTTCAGGCCGATACTGATTATTTGTGGTCAAGAAGGCCGATATCCGATATTTGAAGCCGATATTAATTTGCAGTCAAAGTAAAAATATTGGTGTCAAAATTTTGAATGATACAAACTCCAACACTTAACTGCATTCAAATAACTTCAAGCATATGTTGAAGGCAATGAAATGGTTTAAATCCTGTTTGTCTGAGAGGACCTTCTCTGTTCACCTCGGTCAACACGCTTCATCAGAGGCCCCCCTAGTCTGTGGGGTCCCTCAAGGCTCTATTCTTGGCCCTGTACGGTTTTCTTTAAATATGCTCCCATTGGGATCCATCTTCAGAAAACATGGTGTCTCTTTTCATTGCTATTTCATTGCAGAACATACATCGATCATTCAGAGCCTGTTTAATGCAGTAAAGAGTGTAGAATTATCTGTTTTTTACAAAATTGAGCAAACGGTTGATTTTCTGCAGATTTTCAAAAAGGACGTGTGAATAAACGAGATGTGGACCGCAGTCTCTCGCTTTCCCCACGGTCTAAAGCATGTTGCTTTGAGTCAAATGTGATACATTCAGGGACCGTCGGAAATTTGAAAATCTGACGAGAACTCCTCTTTTTCCAAGTAGGACAAACGGTTTGTAAATGCCAGACATTTGAAAATAAGTGCGTCTTTGAACGCCTTGCGGGTTTGGGATCCAGATTAATCTGCGTTAATTTTTATAACTCGATAATTTGCAGTGTAATTAATTAATCTAATTAACGCGTTAAAATGAGAGCCCTAATAAAAATATAAATGCTTAAGTTTTCTACAGTAAATAAAGTTTTTAAAAATTTCAATGCAACTGCAACAACTGTAATAACTGCACTGCTGATTGGCTGTTTCCCAAGCCATGGCTCTGCTTGTAACCAATCAGATGGTGCTGTGGGTGGGCCCGGCCCGGCCGATAATCAGCCTATCCCTAGTCTGACCAGGACCTGACGCATGTGCCGTGGTGTTAAACCGCAGCAATAAGCAGCAACAAGTGGTGAAGAGGTTTGCTCGACGTAAGATTTGTTTTGCCTGGAGTATCTCCTTCTGGTAGACGCAGCCTTCACGAGTACCGGTACCTTGAAAAAAGGCTGGTATCAGCCCGATACTGATACCTGGTATCAGAGCATGTCCTGATCAAAGATAACACCAAGATTTCTCAGGCGAGAGCAAACGTTTGGTTTCAGTGACCCAGTACAGCTGGCAACATCACAGACAGCGTCTTCAGGAGCCACAATCAGGACTTCAGTCTTAGCAGCATTAAGCTGAAGGTAGTTGTTACTTAACTAATCATTAATTACCAAAAGAGAATCACTCAGAACTTTCAGATCCCCGGTATCATCAGGATCAAATGAGTAAATACAACTGAATGGATAAAAAATCCTCCTCTCACCTCCGAGGTCACAGGCGGTCTTAAAGCTGGAGAGGTCAAATGCTGTGGCCACGTCTCTTCCCGTGACTCTGGCGATGCTGTGCATGGCGTTCATGAATCTCAGTTTGACCTCCTGGTTGTAGTAGACCGTGTCCTTCATGTGGAGACAAATGAAAACTGTTAAACTCACGTGTCGCTACATTTATCCTCACAAGGCTGAGCGACACGAACCTGAAACATGTCCTTGGACTTCTTCCCAAAGGCCTTGTCGTGCTGGCTGCTGCCCTCCTTCACGGCGCTCTCCAGGTGGGAGAAAAGAGGCCAAACGGTGCGGTCGCAGTGCTGGATGTATCCGTGCAGCGAGAGGGGAGCGTCTGACAGGAGGAACCGCGAGGAGAGATCTGTGTTCTCATAGACCGGCTTCTGGGAATCTGCACAGGTGGGTTTTTAAAGAAATTACTAAAAAAAATGAATGTTTCCAGTACTCTGTCATCGCAAACACAGATTAAAGCTGAGTTACTTTGCTCTTCGCTCTGTAATAAACCCAAAGACACGCAGGCTTCCAGCAGACACACAGTCCCCTTCACGGAGGCTTTGACCTCCTGAGCGACCTGCTCGGCGTCCAGCCCCGGTTTCCTCTGCAGCAGGTCAAACACGCCCAGCTTGGAGGCCGTGAACAGAGCCTGCACAGAACGGATGCAAAGGAAAGATCAGTTAACTGAATTTCAGATTTGTTTTCACGTTTTCCTTCACTGCAAACAAAAAGAGCATTTCCTGTTTGCACCAGTTTCAGCAGCACATCATCAGGAGCGTTTTAACCATTTCAGCAGAGAACAACACGTCCAATCTGTGAGCATACCTGCTCAGGGTTAACGAGGTAGGAAACGGCGTCCTACGTGTTAAAAACTAACCTCAAAATCTCACTTATCAACACCTCACATCAGACGCGCTGTCAGGAAATAAGCAGAAGTTTCCAAGAAGCGTCGCGATAATCTCAGTTTGACTTCCTGAGATTTTTTTAAGCTGTTGTGGTAAAACAAACCACATCATTCACTTTTCAAAGACTTTATTTAAAATAAACGAAGATGTTGAAACGTTTTTTTAAAGAAGATTCAGAGGTGATACTTTCAGTCTCCTGCTGCTCTCTGAGAGACGTCGGCTGTTTCTAAAGTTTCTTTCTTCTGCTGTGCAACAAAACACGACGTTATCGAGTTTCACATCTGAAAATCTCAGTCAAATAAACCAGCGCTGACCTAAAAGATCAACTATTCCTGTAAATCAGGCTGAAATCTGTCTGATATTTCTAAAGAAACAACAATAACCACAGTCTGTTTCTCTTTTGTCTGTTATTAACTCTGTGAATATCAACGTTAGACGTGGAGTTCAACTGAAGAGGAAATGAGAGTTTACAGTTCAATTTCTTCCTTAGATTTCCATTTCCTGCTTTTTTTATTTTTCCTTTTTTGTTTTAATATGAGTCACAATTTGTTAGTCGTGGGATGAGATTCATTTCAAACCTTTATTAGTAAAACCAAATTCAGTTAGCGTTCTATCGTTTTAAATTACATCAAAATAGATACAGTGGGGAAAATAAGTCCTGAATGGTCCTATAAAAAAGGTGTTTTTTTCACCAAGCAGTTGAATACCACACACCTCATGATGGGTAAAGGCAAAGAGCTCTCTGAAGACATTCACAACCTGATTGTTGCTCAGCATCAGAATGGAGCTGGTTACAGACTTATATCAAAGCACCTGAATATTCCAGTCAGCACCGTTGGGGCCATTATTCACAAGTGGAAGAAGCACCACCTTACCATCAACAGGCCACGCACAGGAGCTCCTTGAAGATTTCTGACCAGGGAGTCAGAAAGATAGTCAGAAGAGGACTCAACCAGCCAAGGACCACCCTGAAAGTGCTCCAGAAAGACTTGGAGGCAGCAGGTACAATTGTTACAGAGAAAACAATAGGCAATGCACTCCACCGCCATGGCCTCTATGGACGCTCAGCCTGCAAGACTCCATTCCTCAAGAAAAGGCATGTTGAAGCTGGTTTAAAGTTTGCTAAACAGCATCTTGACAAGCCTGTAGAATACTGGGAGAATGTTGTCTGGTCAGATGAGACCAAAACTGAACTTTTGGGCTGTCATACTACAGACCATGTTTGGAGGAGAAATGGCTCTGCACATCAGCCAAAAAACACTACACCAACAGTGAAGTTTGGAGGTGAAGCATCATGGCATGGGGTTGTTTCTCATCTCATGGTGTTGGCAAACTTCATATAACTGACGGAGCAATGAATGGAGCCATGTATGGGGAAATTCCTGATCTGAATCTGCTGCCATCCACCAGGATGATGAAGATGAGACGTGGGAAAAGGGTTCACCAGAGGGCACCAAAGAATATTCCAGATTTAAAGACAATCTGTGCAGAGGAATGGGCCAAAATCACACCTGAGCAGTGTGGGCCATTAGTTCAAACATACAAGAAGCTTCTGGAAGCTGTCACTGCAAACAAAGGCTTCTCCACTAAGTATTAGATGAGTCTCAGTTAGCGTGTTCAATACTTTTTTCCTGTGTTATCGTACTTAATTCACCATAATCATTATTTATGAACCTGAACGTTGTGATTTCTTTTCATGTGTGGATTATTTGAGTTAATACCAATGTCCGGGAGAAATTTGGTTTGAATTGCAGCTTTGGAAATAAATGTGATGAGAGAAAAGTTGAAGCCTTCAATACTTATTTTCCCCACTGTAAATAGATTAAAATAGATAACCCCTAGAGTCAAAAACAGCACTTTTTTAGCCCAAATATAAATTTTATTTGCCCTTTTATTCATATTTTATCTAATATTAATATACATTTGTTAAAATTGTTTATTTCTCTGTTTTGTTTCTTTTGTTTTTACTTTCTGTGAGTTTAATCCTGATTTTAGTTTGAAGGAGCCTTGATGTTTCCTGCTGTAGCTGCTTGTTTTGTTTGATTTTTTTCATGTTATGATGTCTAATTTTAAAAGGGGCTTTTTGTATAAAATGACGTTCATCAGACTTTGATTTGATGCAAACTGCTTTAAATTACAGATGAAGAAGAAGATAAAATGACATCATCGTTATGTTTCCACCTTTACCTTCGAAGCTTTGAACCCGTCCATCAAATCCATGATTTTCTTCAGGTCCTCTTTCTCCTCTTGCTCTGATGGGCGCCCCCTACTGGTCGTCAGTGGTAACGTGCAGTCAGAGACGTCTGCGTGGTTGGACGAGCTGTTGACCGTCTTCAGAGGACTCTCACCACCTCCAGCGTCGCTGCCCGTCCTCTTCACCTGCAGGGGAGTAAGTCTGCTGATAAATACTGAACCTAGGAGACGCTGTGAGCTCACCTGAGCGTGGATCTCACCTTGTGGAGCGGGCTGGCTGAGGGGCTCTTCCTGTGGTGGTGGTGTGTGTGTTTGGATGATGAGGGGCTGTGTTTGGCTGCAGAGCTGTGGGAGCTGATTACAGACGGACTTTCCCGCTCTGAGGAGGAAGTGGACTGGTTGTAAATCAGATCGAGCTGTTTGCAGAAGCGGTTGAGAGGGAAACCCACAACATTGAGGAAGTCTCCGTGGACGCTCTCCACCAGCATGCCCCCCAGGGCCTGGATACCGTACCCGCCGGCCTTATCCCTGAAACACAGGCAGAGAAACTTCCCTCAGAGAAGAAGAAAGACACTAAAACACCAAAAACTCATCATAAAACCGTTTGAACCTGTGTGTTTCAGGTGACTCACAATCCCCGTCATCCGGGGGCAAAGCAAACACACTCAGGAACCAAAGTCCAAGAACTAAACCAGTCCATCTGACCCATTAAAATGACCTCTATTGACAAACGTCCGCTGTGGTTACGACATGAGGTGACTCAATCATTTTATGTGAAAGTTCAAGTCTTTAAACTCACATGGGTTCACCACTGTTGATGTACTCCCACAGCATACTTTCTGACAGATCAGCAAACTTCACCTTTGTTTCTTCAAAGAAGTCCATGAGCTGGTAGTCCACCTCTTCATCTGGAGGACGACAGGAAGAGAAAGTCCAGTTAGAGATAACGTTTCAAACCTCCTCTATTCGGGAAACTCAGCTCACATCTTTCTTTGGGACTTTCTGACAGAAAAATACTGATGTGGTGCATGAAATTTTAATTCCTCACAGACTTTGGGGAAATTTTCAGAAAGAGTTTCAGTATTCTCATGAAACTGTGCTTCATAAAGTTTCTGAGGAATAAAAAGAGAGGAGACTCCACAGATGGGACTTACTTTCTTTGTCGTGGCAGAGGATTATGGCGACACCAGTGTAGACGCTGTGCTCTTTGCCGCTCAGACTGGAGGAGAAGAATAAAAAATTAAAACTCAACAAGTCACGTTTGTTTTGTAGTTTGAAAAAAGGAATAGGATCACGTTTCTGACCTCGACAGCATCCTGTAAGCATCATGTTTGTCCACCGGCTTCTCCAGGATCATGCCATCAACAGTCTGTGGAAACAGAATCACAAAGACTTCCTTTATCCTGGGTGAAATCTGTCATTACAGTTACAAAATACAAGAAGTTTGGTAAGAAACAGAGAGGTTGGAATAATTCATTGTCCAAAAGCATGCGTCCAATCAGCTGATCTCTGTGTAAACTCGGTCAATCTGTAAGGAATATCCCAATGCAGCTACGTCCACCTCACTTCCCTCCTAGTTTTAGCCTCCTCTGCATCATAAATACTCAGAGTTCAGCAGGAATCTCCAAAGGTTTGAGCATAGCATCAAAAGCAACAGCAGGAAAAGTTAAAAGTTTGTGTCAGGATCAGACCAAAACTCTCCAGCCACAAAAACCAGAAAGGTAAATATTATAGAGAAGACAGAAAGAAGGAAAAGGAGGAACTGTGAAAGGCTGCAGCCATGATCCAAACTTTAAAACTGAATCTATAAACAAACTAATAAAAGAGCAGGAGACAGAGAAAAGCTGAGTCTTACCACGATGGTGTCAGCTCCTATGACCATATCTGGAGTCTTTAAGTGTTTCTGGGACAAAAGGCACAAATTAATGATCATCCAGCTCAGCAGTTCAGTCACATTTTAAACAGAGATAAAACGGGAATAAACTTACGAGAGGCATCCTCCGCGCCACCTCCAAGGCCTTCTGTTTGGCCGTCTCCACAGCGTACTCATGAGGGGCTTTGAAAAGTCCTTTATCCAGAGTTTCCTTGAACCAGGACGGGACCACTTCAAACTTTAAGCCCTGTAATGTAGGAGAGGAGGAGGCAGAACAAAACAGCTTTTTCTTTCACTTCTATAGAATTTCAAAGCTAGAAACCAACTTTTCATGCTCTGCACTTCCTGTCTGAGAGGTATTCAACTGAAAATTCAGAGAAACTTCATCCTCTGCACTGAAACGTACCGCGTTACGTAGGATATCCTGTCTCCGAGGAGAAGCACTCGCTAACACGACCAGTTTATTGGCGAGTTTGGAGATGACAGGGTTCAGCGCCATGGTGTCCTCCTTTCTGACTGAGCCTGTCAGATAAAGAAAGTAGGTTAAACATTACAGATGTGGCCCAGTTTATGCTCAAGACTCAGCATTTGGTCATCAGATGACGGCAGCACTTTACTGACTGACTGACTGACTGTGTCATGTGACATAATATCAGCTCATTCATTATTATTCAACAGGATAACACGCCAAACGCTCAGTCAGAAAGATTTTCTATTCCAGGCAAAACTCACACCTACTTACCCTCTCTGTCTTGATCTCAGGGGATGAAATCTCAGCCTACTTTCTGAACACAATGAGTGATTTGTTGGACCCAAAGTACAGAGGTTTTCTGCAACAATTGCATATTATGCTGTTTATTTCACTGGATATCTGATGGGATGTAGTGACTCTTGGTTGTCTAGATTGCAGCTAGATTGTACTGCATGCTTGTATCTTCTTATACAATCTCAAAATCAACACTTTATAACTCCTGTTTTAATCCTGGGAGCCTGACCAGAGACAGGGGTTGCTAATTAGCTGTGGCTCCACACCTGTGTGTACATCACCTACTTCATTTGTTTAATGAATCCATCTTTCATTCATTTGTCCCTGATAAATAAACAAAGTGTGTGCTAAAATATGTCAGTATTGACCAAATCTCTCTGTGAGGGATGTGAGGATTGAAAATAATTGAATAAAAGTTAAAGAAACAACACATCTACTGCATGTTTTAGCATTAACAAAAAACTAACCTGTGATTCAAAGAGATAATTCAATGCTCTGAGATTTAAAAATATTATCAAATTTATCATTAAGTTGTGCTATAATGCTATGCTTCTCCATTTTACTTGCATTTAACGTTTATTATGATATGTGCATGCTAGCATAATGGATAAAAGAACTGTGTTAGTGTCTATAAAATACAACAAAGCTACATGAATAAGAAGAAACATGCTAATGTGAGCAACATGCTGCCAACTTTAGCATTTAACACGTTAAATATGTTATAAAAACTAACCCAATCACGTGTGCAGCTCTGCTTTCTGCTAACTTCCAGTCAAAGTTTAATTTAGTGTCTTTAGTTGAATGAAAACCTTCTGTTTGACTGACCCGCGAATAAACGGCTCAGTTTATCTAACAATAATTTTAACAGCCCGCAGAGCTTAAAGGACACACGTTAAAAACACAGTCTCTAAAGTCATAAACTGCATATTCACCTAATAGTATATCAGAGGTGTGTCGTTTATCGCTTACCTGCTTCCAAAGTCAGGAAACTGCAAAGGAGAGCTGCCTGCTTGGACGACGAGCGTAAGCACGCAGCGTGATGACGTCACGCGAGAGGGGCGCGGGCAACAGGGTTGTTGCCGGAAGAGGAGGAACAATTACCGACCTTAAAATAAAAAATTTAAACCCGTTTAACCTTTTTTTTCTTTTAATAAACGATATAATTTTTGTTTTTAAATCTTAAAACCAAATATTATGAAGTTTGATGTCATATAATCAAAAAAACGACTCTTAATCCCTCCATTTTTTTTTATCTTGGGGGATATTCCTGATTAATATTAATATTAATAAACAGTTATAATGAAGAATTAATCACTGAAAAATAAGAAATGAATAAATCATTAAAAAAAACATTCTATTTATTTCTATTTTATTTACTTTTAATTTAGCTTTGTATATTCTAATGCTTCTTTATCTTCACAAATTGATTTACAAAAATAATAATAGTAATAAAAAATGCTCTCTCTTACAAGCTCCTTGCATTTAATAAATGTCACTTTTTCCTCTTTTTTGTTTTGTTTTGTTTTATGATAAAGTAAAAAATAACCAGCTATTGACCCTAATTACAGCTTTACCCAAGGACAAAAAAAAAAAAAAATACTGTGATTGTCATGATCTAATAACAGTTAAAGAAAGCAAAAGAAGTCAAATACATTAATTGATTTTTTTAAATAAATAATGAAATAAATAATAAATATAATAATCTAAATGATGAAATATAAATAAAAAAAATCTTATATCTAACACTGCACAAACTAGGCCCACCTTAACCCTTAAACCCTACTGATGTTCTTGCCCAGATATATTATTATAACACCCACATTTACTGAAATGTGTATAGAATATTATTTTACAACAGAAAAAGCATTTTAATTAATCTACCACTTTGATTCCTGGGGTTTTGGAGCAGCTGTGTATTTCTGTAACAAGTTGTGAAAAGAGATTTAAGGTCCCCAATCTTTGTATTAAAAGCAGCACACATTCACAGAAACTACTGAGCTCAAATTTGTAAAAAGTAAGCATCTGCTGTCAGAGAAGGCTTGAAAAATACAGACTTTATTTGCATCGTATTTACAAGTTTGTATGCTACATTTTTTCATAACAAGAATAACAATAAAAAAAACTTGTATAAGAAATTATAAACACAACACACATACTTTTTCAAAATGAAGCATAGAGTAATGCAGGAACAACAGGTGCTGAGAAAAATTGGATTATTTCTTCACATTTCTGACGACCCCAAAGAGAGGAAACGGTTTCACTTGACCCCAGAAAAACATTGTTCTGAGGGTTTCACAGATGTGGGTCAACCACACTTTCCTTCTTCCACTTCCTTTCTCACATCTTTGAAACTCACATCAGTTCATCTTGTCACTATGAGCTGTTCTTTGGCATCAGAGTCACCTTACTGGGTTCCTTGTCTTGACCGTCAAAGGTGAAATGTGCTGAGAACATACTTTCTTTGCCCTCATGCCTCGTCGACTCGCCACTGCTCTGGCTCTGCAGACGCATTATGTGCCGCAGCTTCTGCCTGAAGTCTCTAGAGGCGAAGTAGTAAATGAAGGGGTCGAGGCAGCTGTTGATGCAGCTCAGACACAGGGACATTTTGTAGGCCATGTAGAGGGAGCGACCGAAGAAGAGTTTGGTGACACCGTGAGCCAGCAGCAGGATGTTGTTGGGGGCAAAGCAAAAAGTGAAAACCACGATGACAACCACAGCCAGGCATATGGCTCGCTCCTTCTGCCTGGTCTTACAGTCGCTGGCCAGTTTGCATATCACCCTGACGTAGCAGAATGCCGTGACACAGAAGGGGAAGAAGAAGAGAAAGAACGACATGCTGAACACAAAGGTCATCCAGGCCGCCTTGGTGGGGAGCATCTCTTTCTTCAGCATGTCAAAGCATGTGGTTATCCCGAGTTCAGGGATCTCAAAGGTCAGGTCTGTGGTCATCAGCGGGTGCAGGACTGCCAGGACGACAGCCCACATGAGGAGGCAGCTCAGCACAGCCACAGACTTCCTCTCCCTGGTCTCTCTGAACAGCATGGGCCGCACGATGCCCAGGTAGCGGTCGATGCCGATGGCCATCATGGTGAGGATGGAGCAGTACATGTTGGTGTAAAAGACCATGGTGAGGAACCTGCAGGTGGAGACAGAGAGGAGTGATGCGTCAGCAGACATTAACAGCTAAAGAAGCACATTTCCTGTTTCAAACAATCTGTGTTGTCACTTTACCGGCACATCCCGGGTCCCAGAGTCCAGTGGTATCCCCTGAGCTGGTAGGCGATCTGAAAGGGCAGCGCAGCGCCGATGGCCAGGTCAGTGAGGGTGAGGTGGATCATGAAGATGATGGAGGGACTCTTCGGGAACGTGCGGAAGATGAGGATCCACATGGAGAGGCCGTTTCCCAGCAGGTTGAAGATGAAGACGATGACGTAGATGGCAGAGATGACCATGCCGGTGTTCCAGTCCTGAAGCACGGCCATGGTGGCGTTGTCTATCCTGGGAGCGCTGGAGTTCGTCATCACGACTAGATTGGAGTGACTTCTCATCACCTGTGCAGCAGGATTCATAAAAATATTACTGTTTCTTTAAAAAATCTGTTTTCAAACTACGTGTGTGTGTCACAGTTTGTGGCATTTGAATACAACTACTATAAATCATTGGTGCATGAAGCAGTTTGGAGTAATTTCCTCTTCTCTGACTGATATGAAAGCGATAAACTGATCTGGAGGTGTGAGGAAGGTGTCGAACAGTCAGGCCTCCCTGTGTGTTGTTAGCGTGCAAAGACAAGCATGTTGTTGGGTGGAGTTCACACAGGAAAGGGACACGCTTGATCTGTGGTGAGTACCAACTGTCAGACTGTGCCGCGCTGATGTCACGTGACATAACGTCTGGGGCGCCGAGTAACCACGGGGACTGAGTGATGGAGGCACTGAGGAGCTTAAACTGGTTCAGCTCCCCTCACCTCCAGCTGCTGGTCTACCTTTGTAACCTGCTCCTAATTTAAAGTTTTATTCCTTTTCTGCTTTAAAGGAAGCGTATTCTCCAGTTTAACCTTCAACTGATGTTTTTTATTCTCAAACTTTACCTTTTCTTGTTCACATCTGTTCATATTTCTGCTGGTTTCTTCTCATGTGAGCTGCTCTGAGTTGCTGTTTTGTGTAAAAAAGATGCTTTCTAAATAAAGTTGTGTTGTTGTGGTTGTGGAGGGAATTACCGTTTACTCATCTGTGTCCAATCAAGCAAACGATCAGCAATGAGCTGTTGTAAGTTTCTCTTGAAGTTATGCAACGGAAAGTACCCCTTTATTAACAAAATGACAGTTATGACGACACTTTTTGTTTCCCCGTTAGACAAAGAGGATTGTGTCACAGCAACAAAATGCAAACTCTGACTGTGGGAGTCAAAACGTGGGGAAATGATTTAACAGATTTGCTTATTCTTGTTTTTTCTTTTCACTTTTGATCAATTTAATTTAAAAGTTGAATACAAATATAATCCTTTAAAAAAAGTTATGACTTTAAAAAAAGACGAAACTGTGAAAAAATATAACTGTAACCAACCCAAAACACATAAAAAACAACCTCATTTTGAGATATTTACATTAAGCGATGGCTTTAAAATGCACAGGAATTAAAAAAGTGACATAAAAATGAAGAACCTAACACGTGGAGCAGCTGAGTTTCACGCTCATATTAAGAAATAAAAAGTTTTTTCTTAAGGTGGTACCTCCCCTGATAAATCTCAGTACAGTCAGACACTCACCTTTGTGTCGGCGCAGTCAGCAGACGGGGCGGGTGGCAGGTCGGCATGTGAGCGTCAGTCAGAGATGAGGGCTCAGTTATTGTGACTGCTGAGGAAATGAGGTTTGAGCTGATTACAGTGCCAAAGACAGAGAAAGGAAATGGGTCATGTGACTATCCTCATCCTATACCAACTGTGGTGACTTCACCCGACAGAGGCAGAGATGAGTTTTTAAGATGCCAGGACACGTGTGGCATGAATACCTGCGTGACAGTCCTCACTTTGTGGCTCACGACGCTCCTGAATCATCCTCTCTACACACGCAGGGAGAGCCCGGCGTCATCTGATAACTCCAGCAGACATGAAATGGAAAGTTCAAAACGTCAGTATGTTTAATTTGGAAGTCCCTGCCACCTGCGGAGGAGTTATTTTCACTTTCACGCGTTATCATGAAACTGGAGCGGACAAAAGAGAAGACAAAGTGTCACAACGTTAGTTTTAGATAGAGGAAGTTTTCAAACCTCACATGCAGAAGATCAGGGAATTTAAAGAGCACGTCAGTTCACACCCAGAGCAGAAAAATAACCTGAGTCCAGATCACTGTAAGACAGAGGGTTTCCAAAGTGGGGGTTGGGACCTCCTGTGGGGCCCCAAAACACTGATAGGGGGGTCCAAAATAAAAAACTGTTTGCAACTTTAAATTTCATCCAATATTGTAAAAATATAACAATGATAGGGGCAAAATAAAAAAATAAATCAAAAAAAGAAAGAAAAAGAAATTATAGTCCTTTTCTGTACTTTTAATATAATAAGTATTGATACAAAGCTTTCCCTTTGCTTTTAATCTCTTTCTTTTTTTTTCTTCTTCTTTCTCTCTCTGTTGTACGTTGTTGACGTGGGTTGGGAACTATAAAAAATTTTAAAAAATTACATTTGTAGAGGAAAACATTTTGTTTGTGATCATTGAAAACTTTAAATAAAGTTGTGAAAAAAAAAGAAAAAGAAAAGAAATAAATGCAACCCAGGATTCTTTTGTTGGCAGATCAGGGTTTTGCTTTTGTTTACACTTTTTTCATTTACAAAAGGCTGAAGTCACTTTGCAGATAACTGCTTTTGATAAAACAAATAAAATAAATGAAAACAAAAAGACAAAAGAAAATATAACAAAACAAACAAACAAACAAGAAAAGCCAAATTAAATCCACTTTGGTTTGACGATTGAAGACTGAAAATCACACCAAACTTCTTTCAGGTGAACAAAGAGAAAAGATGTGGGCAAAAATGACAAACAAATAAATAAATCTGGATTGGAAAGTTTTAACTTCTGTTGCTCACTGTACGTGTCACACACACACACACACACATCTACACACAGTGACACACACGTGTTTGTTTCTAAGTGAAGTGAGAGCGCAGATTTAAGCTCACAAGATCCACATGTGCTCGGCTGCGAGTTTCCTGTTGATGTGACAGTTCTGCTTTATCAAACGACTTCCACTGTCTCCGTTTTATAACAGCAGCAGATGAGGAGTCGCCGTCTCTGTCCCGTTACTCTAACCACACTCAGACTCAGAGAAAAAGGGCTGGGTTTACGTTCTCAGAGTGAAACAGCTCAGAATATCCACGCCTGGTTTAAAAAGAGTTTTCAGTCTTTTTCTGACTCACATCAGCCGAGCGGCAGCCTCACCCAAACCGTCAGACAGACACTGATTTACCTTCAAACACAGGAGACGTTTATTCTCTACAGTCCAGAGGAAAGGAGATACAACAGGTCTGACAGACAAATGTTCGGTCATGTGCAAAAATAAAGTATAAGGCTTGGTAAAGATGGTGCTTCGTAAATACTCTGACTTCTCAACACAGCTTAGAAAATGAGCGCTGGTAGATTTTCTGTCATTGTTGATCTTTTTAGGAAACAGGTTATGACGTACAAACTTTAAAAGTGACGCTGACATTGTCCTCGTTAACCTCTCACCTTTATACACAAAAACACACACTACGTCCTCACCCACCGTTTGTAAGTCACACTTCAAATATATTTTCATCTTCATAAAATCTATGAAATTATTACAAACATGGAGTTTCAGCAGAGTCCACAGACGCTGAGGAAGAGGAGTTTCTTCTCTTATTGGGACGAGTCATAGGGATTAAACTGATTTATATCACAGGATGAAAGTTTGAGGAGTTTCAAAACTTAGTCTCAGGATGATGTTTGAGGAAAGCAGAGCATAAACATAACAAGTTACTGTGAGAAATCCAGTTGTGCTGCTTCTCAAAGGATCTAACATGATGGTTTTTAACTCTGAACAGATGTTTGGATATCTGTGGTGTTATATTCATGCTCCTGCTGAAACTAAAGTGTTGACACATGTTTAAAACCCTAAAAAGACTGAAGGAGTGTGTGGAGGACTTTTCTCCGTCTGCAGGGCTTTGAGAGTCCAGAGAAACCGGCCCCGTCCAGGCTGCTGCTCACTGTTCCTCTTTGCTCTTCTCAAACCCCTTCTCCAGCCCCGCAGCCACAGTCACGGCGTCGAAGCAGTGCTCGGGCCCCGGCTCAGGCGAGCAGCCCACGGGGATGCAGTCGTAGCTCTTTCCTGCTGAGCTCATGCGCTTCCTGTTGCGAGCGCCCGGCTGGTAGAGCTGCATGGCGGGACGGTCCTGTGGACAGACGAGCGTAGGGACATGGGAGGACAGGCGGCACAGCTAGCTTAAAAACCAACGTGTACCCTCAGTTTCTGGACCCTTCACCTTCATTTTATGAGCCACAGAAGCTGAGAGTTAAAGCTACGAACACACAGGGCGGGTAGAGAAACTCTGTGGTTGAAGCTGTTAAAGCGCAGCTCACACCCTGTGAGGACTTTCACTGAGGTCGTCGAGACGTTCCAAGAACTCACTTTCACTCAACAACAAACTCGAGAGCTGAACTTAAAGCTGTGGCTCCAAACCAACGTGTGAAAGAAGAGGTTGATTTCAGATTATATTTACACAATAAGTTCAAAACAAGTTCACAGACTGTTTCACCTCGAACTTTGGAGCAAGCATCCGTGTTACTGAGGTGACCTCAGGCTGAGAACAAGCTGAAAGGTTATTGAAAACCAGGTTTTAAAGAGGGGTTATTCAGATTTCTCTCTATGCTAAAGTAACATATCAATCCCTGATGTTTAGACTGAGCATGTGCAGATTTTCAAATCTCTACATATTCAGGTGCTGAAGAAATCACTGAATCTGTCTGTGAACTAATCAAAATGCGCCTCCAGAGGGCTGGCCAATCAGAGTGACGGGGGTTTGTGGAGTGGAAAGCCTTAAAGAGACAGGCGCTAAAACAAAGTGTATCAGACAGAGTCTGAAATATGGGTTTATAAAACAGCAGGAAGAGAAAAAATGGGATTTATTGAAGCTGTAAGTCCATAAAGCAAAATAAAAAGACAAAAAACACAATCCCCCTCTTTAAATTAATAGTAGAAGCTTTTCACAATTAGAAACATTATTTTTATCCCTAAAACTTGTTCTTGATCAGTTTTATGTAGCTGTTACTGTCCCCCAAAAGTTTCCTGAATGACAAATTTATTTGTCACTTACTTTAAAGAAGCTGCATTATTACTGTTATTATTCATTTATTTCATTTTATTTCATTTCATTTCATTTTATATTATATTATTTTATTTTACTTTATTTTATTCTATTTTATTTTATTACAATTTATTTCATTTCATTTCATTTTATTTTATATTATCTTATTTTATTTTATATTATTTTATTTTATTCTATTTTATTTTATTATATTTTATTTCATTTCATTTCATTTTATTTTATATTATTTTATTTTATTTTATTTTATATTATTTTATTTTATTTTGTTTTATTTTCTTCTATTTTATTTAATTTTATCCTATTTTATTTTATCTTATTTCATTTTATTTATTATTTCTTTTGTTCCTTGTTCACTCTCCTGTTTATGTGGTTGTGGATGCTGCCATGAATTTCGATTATAAATTTAACCAAACCGTAAATAGTTCCTTGTTAAGTTGTGACTATGATTTATTAACTGAGATCTGTAGAATTAAATACGCAAAGCTGCCAAAAAAAAATAATAGTAATAATGATATGAATAAAATGTTTAAAAAAAAGCAAAAGACAAAAATCTCACTGTAGTTAAAAGCTGAATTATCTGCAGATCTCTTGCTTGAAACAGACTCTCTCCAGATCTACTCAAAGTGAATGAAAACTTGCTTCCTTCTTGCTCATAATCCAGTAATCCCAGAAACATTTCTTCATCATCTGTAAAGAAGTGAACCACCACCGTCCCCCTCTCATGCTCACCTTTTCGCTCACCTTGTTTCGGAGGCGCTCCTTCCTGTTACACAGGTCGTCCCTGTCCTCCTTCCCCAGTTTGTCCCCGCTGTCAGGACAGTACGAGTACCCATGATGGTGTCCCTCTTTCTTGGCCCGGTCCTGGCAGTAACCTTTGCCCCACTTGGTTTCGTCTTTGCGGCGCATGAATTTATCGAACTCGTAGTGGTGTCTCTGCCGCTTCCTCTCCTCGTCCTTCCCACGGTGATCCTTGTCTCTCTGTCTGCGGCCGTGCTGCTCTCTCTGCTCCTTGTCGCTCTCTGGCTGCCCTCTAGTGGTCAGAGGAGAGAAAGCAACAGCAGCATGTTTAGAGCTTGTTTGACTCATTTTCTGTTAAATTATATGAACGTATTGTCCTTATTGATGGATCCCTGAAATGTTTTCACACGTCTTACTTTTCTTTGAGGTCCTTCGACTTCATCTGTCCTCCAGTTTTCTCCCATTTCCCTCTCTCCGTCTCTCCAAGCTCACTTTTGTCCTTCATCCGGTCTGAATCCACGTCATCGTCTCTGTCACTCTTCTTCAGGAGCTGCAGCAGCCGAGGAATCAAGAATCAAAGGATAAACACACTGAACCACCATCCTTTACACATGAATAAACTAAAGTTGAAGTTTAATCGTTACAGACCAACCTTTATTTTGATATCTTTGTCAGATAACTTCTTCTGCTTCTCTGCTTCTTTACGTTTGCGTCTCTCCTCCTCCCGTCGCTTCCTTTTCTCCTCCTCCCTCTGTCGTTTCTTCTCCAGCTCCCGTCTTCTGCGCTCCTCCCTCTTCTCCTCTCTTATCCTCTGTACAAACACAATTATCACTTATTACACTTTACCTTCAACATCTCAGAAGTGATTCCTACCCTTTGTCTGCATTTATCCGTCTTACCTGTTTCTCGATTTTCTTATTTTTGATGTACTCCAGCAGCGGTGTCGTCCGTTTGGCTGCAGAAGAAAAAGAAAAGAAGATTAAAGATGATAAATCTTGTTAACCATGATTCAGAGGAACAGAGAGGAGGTGTGAGCTGATGAGCGTGTACCTATGAGCTCTCTGGTTTTGGCCTCGATCTCTCCCAGCAGAGTCTCTGGGTTGGCCATAGACTTCTCCTCATCACAGGAGTAATTCTCCAGGAACCTCCTGTACTCTGGGTCTGACACAGAATCAGGGGATTAATCCAGCAGATATCAAAAATCTCAAATTCACAGATTAGGACGGTTTAACTTGTAGCTCAGACTTTGTGTCTCTGTACCTTCTTCGATGCTCCCTGCTTTTGCATCTTTCTTCTTCAGCTTCTTCTTGGAGATTTTCTGAAAGGGAGCAAACTCTACCACAGCAGGAAACTCCTGACCTGAAGGAGAACAAGAAAAAAGAAAGTTTCACAAAGCCACCATGAACTCCATGAGTTAATAAGCTGCTTACAAACAAAACTAAAACGAACCTTTGTTATCGATGAAGACATATCCATCAAAGCGGTCTCTGAACAGCAGGATGTCTTCAGGGTTTTTAAAGTTGATGTACGCTCTGGAGAACAGGTGAGGATAGAGGCTGAGGGAAAAGAGGGAAAAGAGAAACAGATGATCTCTGGTCAGGGAACAGAAAGAAAGAAGAGATCGTCTTTGTTGATTGGTTTCATCATGATTACCTCTGATCGGCTGGAAAGAACTCAAAGTAGTCGTATGAAGGAAGCGGACTGAGCTGCTCCTCCAGCTGCTCCTTTGACAGGTTGGGTGGAAGCCTTCGAATCACGACCTGAGATTAACAAAATGAGGAGGAGGAGGAGGTGTTTCTTTATCAGTGCAGGGAGGTCTTTACACAAAACATCACCAGGAGCAGAACTTTAGATCCAAGTTTTTCTGCTCTTCTTAACTTTATCCCAGCTGTTATTGGGCGAGAGGCAGTTTACACCTGGACAGGTCACCAGGTCCTCAAGACTTTTTACCTGTATGTTATATTAAATATGTGCATGTTTTTTTCTAGGTTACTCTTACTATATTATTCTTAAGTCCCTTTAAAGACTCAATTATACAGACTTGCCTTTATGTGATAACTGTCTTTTACCATCTTTTAATGTCTTTTATCTCTATCTTATTTTGTTTTACTGTTTGTTTTTCTTTACCTTCTTTTACTCCTTTTCGTTAATTTATTCATACTATTATGTGCTATTAATTATGATTTTAACTTTTTGATGGTTCACCTTTTTAAACTCTTTTATAGATAATTTTTAGACCTTAATTATTTATTACTGTATTTTGTTATTTTATCATCATTGCTCATTTCATCTTTTTATATTTTCTAACCTGATTTCTGCTTTCATCCCTTTTTTTATTGCGTTTCCTATTCTTGCTGATTTTATGTTTGGTCCTCATGGTCTCTTTTTAGGCTGTATGGTTCTTGTATTGTCTGGGTTCCAATAAAGTACTATAAATTATGAAAAGGACCTTTTCACCTCATGTCTTTTTACATTGTCTCTCTCTGTTAGTCTTGATTTAAGCTGTGCTTTTTGTTTTTACTTTATTCTGCTCATTGTTTGTTTGTGTTTTATCATTTTGTGCTGAATGCTTGTCAAAGCACTTTGTAAACTATGTTTTTAAAAGTGCTAAACAAATAATAAAAAAATTATTATTATCATTCTGTTTGATACATTCTTATCATAATGTGTTCCACTTTTTGTTTGCTTCTGTAACTTTGTAAATTTCCCCATTGTGGGATAAATAAAGGTGTTCTTATCGTATCTTTTAATAAAATAATGAAAACAGCTATTAAAGGGTACATATTGAACTCTGAATCAAGTAAGCAGATGAAGCAGAATAATACACTTTTGTTATCTTAAAGATTTTAACGGAAAATGAGACATTTTTTAAAAGATTTGATCAGAAAAAAAACACAAAATTGCATGAATAAAATAGCTATTGCAAACAGAGACATGAAGACATGTCGGTGACACCTAACAAACAATAAAAATAAAAATTGAGTAACAGTTTCAAACATAAAAATACTATATAAGTATTTCTGAGCCATTACAGATGTTAAATGAGTTTAACCCAGAGAAACGCAGCGGTACGCGGGCTTTCACAGTGACAATCAGTGGTCGGTGTTTACTGCATCGGGTTGAACCTGAGCTGCATCTGTGAAGGTTAGGAACAGAGATTTTTATCTGTAAATGGATTTAAACTAAAGGTAAATGTGTAATATGTGGTATTCTGAGGTAAATGTGGTATCTGGAGGGTAGAGACGGGTGTTGTGGGTGTTTTCAGTCTTCCTGTCTGTCGCTGTCCGCGGTGCTGAAGTGTTCCCGCCTCCCTGCTCGCCTCCATGTCCGTTTTCCTCACGGAGTAAACAATGCGACACATCCCGATTATTCGACCACAAACCTTCGTGAAGACTTCTTTCTTCTCCTCTTTCTGCTTCAGGTGCCCGGGGATGTTATCGGGGTCTCTCTGGAGGTCTCTGAACTGGATCTCGACGACGCTTTTCTCCTTCCCCACGGCCGACTGGTCCTTTTCAGACCTCATTTCTCCCCATCTCCCTCTCGCCCGCGTGAACTCGTTGAGATCTCGCGAGAGGATGTGGATTTACAAAAAACAGCTTTGACAGCGGCTGAGCTGAATCAGGGAGGTTTTATGCAACATTATTTACAAAAACAGGAACAATAATGAGCATTTTTTTTAATAATATTAGCCGAGAGGCATAAAAAAAATCAAAATTTATAATAAAATACGCATTTTTTTTTTACTGTTTCCTCGTATAAAATGATAGTCGCTTACTTTCACTTCTTCTTCTCATTCTTTTTTTACATCTTTACTAAAGGTCTTACAAAGCGGAAAATCTGGTTTACAGTATCAAAAATGGGCTCTAACAAAAATATAAACTGCTTAAAAAGCCTTTTGAAAATATTTAGAAATATAATACCAACAACTTTTCCTATTAAGTTAAGCTTAAAAACAAGCCAGCAAGAAAATAATGGAAATGTATAAATTATCAAACTTACAGGACAAAAAAGTCTGATTTTCGCATGCATATTTTTTCTTTTTCATATTTTGTAAGCAAACACTACTGTTTTGTTTTCTAACAGTTTTTTGAGCTAGCTGTCTTTGACTGTATAGCATTAGACCAAGGCAAATGAGTTGTAATGTAAAAACTACTTTGTAAAAAAAATAAGTCTTGCCGCTAAAACATTATAAATTGGTAAAAATTGAAAGTGTAGAGTGAAATAATGAAGCAGAATTAACAGGTTACTAACACACAGGTGAAGAGCAAACAGGCTGCTTTGGGGAGCTCCTTTTCAATCTGTGATGATAAAACTGCTCCTTCAGGGCTCCGGTCATGTCCCAAAGTCCTCAGTGTCCCCGTTCAGGTCCTGGGTCGGGCTGCAGGGCATCAGGCTCAGCTGGTCTGCACGGCACGAGCAGCTCGGAGAGGTCCAGGACTCAGTGCCTGAGGACTGACTCACCGAGCGACTGAGGGCATCTCTGCTGGGGACTGGAGGAAACAGGGACACCCACAAAACCAGCTTCATCATTCAAATATGGAGCAATAACCAAACACAAAGAGAGGACCCTGGTGGGTGCAGGATCAGGTTTTTATCTGGCCACACACTCACCGCTGAGGAAGGCTTGTCTGCTGTGGGTGGTCTCCACACACTGCCGAGGTTTCTCTGGTGATGACACCGAGCTCTTCAGGCTGGGGACAAAAGTGGAGCAGGTGTCCAGGTCCCGACAGACCCTGTCCTGCGTGTAAATGACGGCCGACTTAGACGGAGTACAGCCCATTTCTCTTTAAAGCCAGAAACCGGATCTCCATTGGAGGGAAAGTCCAGGTTTATCCGGGAGCCAGCTGAAGAATGATGAGCCCATCCATCCTCCCCCTGCTGCTCAGGTCTCACTCCTCCCCCTCACCGGAGCAACACGACATCCGAGGGGATGGACTGAGCTCACATGGCGTGGGCTCCCCAAGACAGGAAGGGATGCAGCGGTAAATTCAGATTTATGAATCCAGATAAAAAAATGATCAAAGTATCACCATGACAATAAAAAATTTAAAATAACATTTTTTTTTCCCCAAAACTGCAAATTGCATATATTTTTTTCAATTATCATTCAGGTTCTGCAAATCTTAAGTTATTTTTTTCCATAAAGAAGATTAAAGAATTAGCTGGAGTATGCTGCACACTGACAAATAAGGTGATTTATCTTTTTTAAAGAGTCTGTTGTTATGGGCAGATTCAGTAAAATAAATATGTAAATGTCTGAGTGATACCTGTAAGAGTTAATCCCCTTTTCCTGATAAACACATACGTACACACTCTTGTGTTTTAAGATAAATGCAGGGTTTATTGTCTAAATTACCAAGAAGTGTTTGCTTATTCTCTCCATCAAACTGCTTGTACTGAGCTGGCTCTTTATTCAGGTGTGAATCCACAGGTAAACCAACACGGAGGGTCCTGCCACAGGCAGCAATAATAAGTGAGGAGTCTGTTGGGAGGTGTGAGGTGTCTGCCCGTGTGTGCTCTGCTCAGAGGACCACAGCGTCTTCAGCTTCAAAACTAAACCAAGGCACACGCTAATCCCCCTTTAAAGTGCGTTCTTGTTAAAATCATTCACACATTTGCTGTCACATATTAATAAACGACCCTTACAGGAGCGATCAGATCTACAGCACAGGAGGGGAATCACAGGAGACCTTGAGTTTTGGTTGATCTGTGCACATAAGACGGCGTGTTGCTGACAGTTCCACCTCCACACAGAGCGACATCACGTGCTGGTGTCGGACAGCGTCTCCAGCATGACGTCGCTCTCATACATGTCACACTCTAGGGTCAAAGAGAGCCTCAGCGGCGTGTCCAGCATCATCTTGTCCTGATTTGAGAGCGGCGTCTCCATCGATGTGATGCTGGTGTCTTCTAGTCTGGGCGTGGCCAGAAGCTCGCTTTGCTCGTTGGTGTTGAGCATCTTCATCAGCGCCGGAGTGTTCAGGCTGCTGCGCACCTTATCGTTGATGTCGGTGCCTTAGAGGGAGAAAAATGACAGCGTGTGATTTATCAGTGACGTTTAATACGACTTCAAAGACTGAGAGCTCTGTTTTCAGCTATTTCCTACCGATATACGCGTCTGTGTCACCGATGTACATCTCAATACAGTGGCCGAGCATCGTCACAGAGAAAGTGTCGTCCCTTTTTAGTCCAAGTGCCTGAACGGGAGAAACCAAACCCCAAAACTTCAGAGGTGAAGCTGCTTCTTCGTGCTCTGTCAGAATCATGGCTAAACTCTCAAAACAACACTTTAGAAGTCGCCCAGAAACACAGAGACCACAGGAAATGAAGCGTACCGTGTGAAAGTAGTCGATCGCGCTCTCAAAGTCCCCCATGAGGCTGTGCACATATCCTATGGCGGCGTAGGTGGAGGCGTGCTGAGGAATCAACACCAGAGCCTGACGGTGGTACTCCAGAGCCTGGTCGTATTTTCTGCACAAAGTTCACAAAGTTATCATCCTGAAAACACTTCTCACCTGTCAGAGTGGTATTCTAATTTAAAGAGGGGGTATTTTTCAGTCTTTATTGTGTCCCTCTGGTGACTCCGTAGCATCTTTAGATGATTCAAAGCTCAAAATCAGCACCTTTTTCTAGGCCTGTCACGATAATCAATATATTAACTAACCGAAAGATAAATAAAAACATCCTGGGTAAGTTTTCCAGCCTCCATAAACTGACACGTGCATGTTTGTTTTCCTCCTCTCTTTGGACCAAAGAGGCTGAATGAGAAGATGGCTCACTACGTCTATCTTTCCTAACATCGGGGTGCATAGGTTCTATAGCGGATTTAGTGGATTTATAGCGGAGTGAGCATCTGTCAAAAATGTGATCTTTGGGGTGAAGACGGGGCTAATTGCGCGTACACACGGAGAGAGCTAAAGCGAGCGTCCTGAGGGGTAAGGAGGAAACACACGCTAATATGAGTGATGGCACCAAAGATACGGTTCTTAAGCCGCCTGCCACAGTCCCAGTGTGGGAATATTTTGTTTTTTATCAGAATGAACAAAGTGTGAGCTCATGAACACCAACCAGCTGATATGTGGCATTTGTTTGAAAATAGTGGCGACGAAGAAGAAGAAGGGGAGGTGCAGCTGAGCCTTGTTCTTTGACAATCCGCTCTTACTGAGGCTTTTGGTCGGCAAAGTAAATAGAAATAAATGCTCCAAATGGTGGCGCTCAAAGACAGATACATTGCCAAAGAAATGCAGCCCTTCAATACGGTTGAAAGCCAGAAATGTTCAAAATGTTTGACAGACAGTACGGATTGACTGGGAAAAAGGACATGTTACAAACAATTCAGGAACTGTATAAACTCCCTTTTATTTAGACTATAGTTTTTATTGTTGGGTTTTTTTTGGAGTTTCATTTTTTCTTTAGAGACAGGGTTTATGTTTTATTGTTTTTGATTAGTATTAATTATTTTCATTGACATGTATTTTTTTCTAAAAGAGAGTCCATTTCATTTTCATTGTATTTTTTTTCTCTTCCTGTTTGTTAAATTTATTATATTTTTTGTTTAATTTATTTTATTTAAAAGATCCTGACCTTTTAATTACAGTTAAATACTCTTAAGAAATTAAAGTTTCTTGCTTTTGATATGGTGTACTCACTTCATTATCCCATTTATCATAATTACATCAATGAAAAAATGGAAAAAAATCAAAATAATATTGACAATAATATGGTTTATCAGTAATAATATTTTGGAAAATTATCATCTAGCAAAATTTGTTTTTGTGACAGGCCTACCCTTTTCTATTTTAAAAGAATGGATGTAAACGGTGTGTTTTCCATGAGTGGATAAACAAAGACAACTTACTCCACACACACACACCTGTGTATTAATCAGGAAACCTATAAGGAACAATGGGAGTGACGTTGGACCAATAACCTCCACACTCTGCTCAGATGAAATCCATCCAAAGCTTTTCTTAAAGCCACTTGTGTGCTGCACATTCTGCACGCGCCTCCTCTCTATTGAGTGGTAGCGATGCATAATTCATTAAAGGGTCTTTTCATGAATTCTAAATGAGGGCGCTGCCTCTGCTGAATGACTGAAACTGAACGACCGGGCACATCTGTGAAAATAGTTTGTAGCAGCCAGGTGAAAGAAAAAAAAGGCCGGGAGAGGAATGAACAAATTAGAGGAGAGAGCACTCAGACCAATCTTCTTTCATCATCCACTCAGGATAAATTTAGCCTCCTGTTTGAGCTCTATATGTGCCCGCTCAGATCCATAATGCCATTTAGAGAAAAGCCAAAGCTTCAAGAGCAGGTCTCTGTGAAAGAATACCCCCAGACCTTTCAGATCACTGAAAACTGGCCCCGTGCTTACTTCAGTTTCCGACACACATGACCCAAGTTGTTCAGCAGAGGCTCCCATTTGTCCACAGTGACCTGAGATTCACAGGAGAAACAAGCACAAATAAGGATGTGTTTGCAGAACGCTGAGCGGTCAGGTGCGTTTGTTTCTTACACACCTCGTTCCCGATGGCTTTGATCTTCTCCATGGCGTCCAGAAACAGCCGCTCCGCCGTCTTCCAGCTGAAAGAGAGGGTTTGTAAACATCAGTTTCACATCAGGATCGTCCTCTGAGTTTGTTCAACTTCTGAAAGAGTTTCTGAGAGATCATTTCCTCAAACAGGAAGTGTGTTTTCCTGCTTCCAGTGGAACTGTGTGTGTTCAAAATAAGATAAAAGGCAAGAAAGAAATCACAAAATCACATCTCAGTCCACCTCTGGAACCTGAACGTTGAGTTTTTCCCTGGTACACGCAGCTCATAGTCTGAAATAGATTCCTGATTGTGCTATTTAAACCAACGTCTGCTCCTGCTGCCTGTAGCATTCATATTACCTCTGTGAAACTAAGAGGTCAAGAGTGGCTGTGAGTGTTTTTGTCACGGTGACTCACTCTCCGTTCTGAAAGGCGACCACGGCCACCTCGTGAATGACAAACGGGTCCTCCGGAGCGATGCTCAGAGCCTGGCTGAAGAAACGCTCAGCGAGCTTGGAGTTGTTGGTCAGACCGTACTCCAGGCCGATGTAGAGCATGGGGAGGTGACAGCTGAGGGGAAAGAGAGGGAGGAGTTAAGAGACTTTCAGTCACAGTTGAGGAAGTTCATCAGACTTTAATAAAAGACAGAAACAATGAGTTTACTTTCTGAGAATCCCAAAGAGGAAAAAAGCTAGATCCCTAAAGCTACAAGTGAATTTCCTCTACACTCAGTGTGTGTTTATAACTCAGGTAAAAATATAACTATCCATGCTCTTACCCTTTCATTAGCTGTGCCGCTGTGAAGTAAGCAGCCATGGCCTGGTCGTGCTCACTCTCCACAGCAAACGAATGTCCATAAGCGATCCAGGCCGGTCCGTACGTCCTCTCCAGCGTGGTGGCTTTGCTGTGAGGGTGAAATAGAATAAAAAAGATGATGTATTAGACTTTATTATCATTATTATTTTTTAACTCACTATAAAAACTGCATCTTACAGTACAATTTAAACAAGGAAAATAAGTGAATTAACATAAAATAATGACGGAGCAGTGAATAGTTTAAGTACATAGCAAAATGGCATAATTAACTTTTTTTTTTTTTAAATGGCATTTATAGTGTACTACAAAAGAACTCTTCATAAAAAATATATATATATAAATATATATGATTTTATTATTATTATTTTATTATTGTTGCTGTCATTATTTTTTAATAGTAATTATAAAATAATAATTATGATAATATTTTTCTGTTTGCTTTTTTCTGTTTTAATTTTGTTAGATTATCACTAATTTATTTATTTTTAAAAGCCATTGTTGTTTCACTCATGTATGAATATGTTTGCCTCTCGTGCCAAAAATTAAATAAAAAGAGTGTGGAAAAAAAAAAAGAGACAGATGGTCTGTGTAGTTGCAATTACACAGAAACCAACATAATGGTAACGAAAAAAAGACTTAAAAAGAAGCAAATTTAGATTTTTTTGACGACAAAACACACACTTGTCAATACCACAAAGTCAGATTATTCTTTCTTTAAAAATCTTTTAAAGTTATTTTTTGGGGCTTTTACACCTTTATTTGAAAAGGACAGGACAGTCCTTCAAACATTTTATTAAAGCAGCATTATATTCGTTCAACTTCTCTCAACTCCACCCACAGGAAAACCCTCCTGCTTTAAAGTGGCTGTTCATCCACTCACCTGAGGTATCTGCGAGCGTGCTCGTTTTTATGGCCGACCATGAGATAGTAGCAGCCAACAGCAAACCAGGAAACCTATTGACGGTTTAAAAAGTTAACTTCAACTTAAATTCATTGAAAAGGGGAAAAAATGTGCATGGATAAGGAAGAAGGTCTCACCGGGTTGTTGGGATACAGGTCTACAAGTTTGTGCGAGAGGTAAAATAACTCTACAGGAGCAGAAAAAACAGTGAGATTAAACTAAAATCCTGATGTTTGGCCAAATAATCTCATGAGCAGTCTGTTTGTGTGTCATGAAGAGTTTACCATTTGCTTTTCCAAGCTCCACAAGAGTTCCTATGTGGACGGGTAAACAGTTGGCGTGGAATGGGTCTTTGACCATCACCCTGAAAATCCAACAACACTTAAGAGTCAAGTTTAATCTGATCAGACTTACAAGTTCTCTTCATGCTGTTTCTAATCCAGAAATAAACTAATATCCCCAAGGAGACCTACATGGACGTGAGCTTGTAGCACATCTTGAAGTCACAGTTATAATAATGCCTCTCTGCCAGAGACACCACTACATCCAAGTTGTCCTTAAGCCCGTTGACCATCTCTGGCACCACCACGTCACTGGGCTTGTTATACTGCAGAGAAGGAGAGGACAGAGAGCGTGGGTGTGTGTTAAGACGTGTGAAGGTGTGTGTAGGGTTTAAAAGTGAGTAGGTGGAGGAGGAACAACGAGGTCATGAAACAGGCAGAGAGAAGAGAGAAGGCTGAAGAGGAGTTTGAACAAAAACCGTCGAGTATCCACAGGAATCATTTGCATTTCAATGATTACAAACTGTTTACAAATGAAGCCTGAAGCTCACACACAATGGAGACAAACACTTGTTATAGGCTCCAATCAGACAATAAGACAGTACAGTGTATCAGGGAGTGACTCATGAAAATCTGTGCTGCTCATTGTACCAGGAAACCTTGACAACACTTCACAACAATCTGTCCCTGGAGGATTCTGGTGCATCAGTCTGACTGTGAAGGAAAGACTCAGTCTCTTCATTAGTTAGCATGAGATAAATATAGAAAATCAGCAGACCCTCACCTTCTTTAATTTATTCTCAAACAGGAAGTGTAAGAGCTCCTCCTCCTCCTCAGTGCACTGTTGACTCAGAGGAAGTGAGTCCAGGAAGTCTTTTTCTGTCAAAAAGGAGACAGCAGCAGATGTAAAGAAACTGAAAGGCAGATATAGAAACCAGTGATGTCTGCAGATCAGCCTCACCTTCCTGTGCCGTCAACATGTGGTGGGATGTTAAAAGGTCAAAAGCTTCAAAGCAGTACACGTCCAGTTTCAAGGCCTCTTTGTAGCTGGAGGTGGCCAGGGGTCTGTTGTCCATGGCATCATAGATTTTCCCCCGTAGGAGGCAGATGGAGCTGTTGACCTGGAGTGTTTCAGAGAAAGCAGGAAGCACGGAGGAGTGGGCACATCGACGTCACGAGGGTTAAAATTCAGTGAAGAAGATGCACCTTTCAGACCGTGTCTCATCTGAGCAGTGAGCTGTGTCATATACACTGGTGTAATCAATACACAGACAGGCATTAAAAACACAGAGGTATAACGTTCATCCCATAAACATGGCTTGATTATAAAGACAACAAGTGACCAGCGGAGGGCGATAGCTCTAGTTGCTGTGAATTGGTTGCAGGAAGTGAACATAGCTCCAACTTCTGCAGGATAACTTCCATAATAACCATTTAGAATAGACTGTAACCGAGGCTGTGGGTGGACTTACTGAGGCGGGAGACATGTCCCAGTCCTTGTTTGACTCTGAAGTCGTGTTGTCCTCTTTCCCACTTCTGTCCAGCAGCTTCTTACTTGCCGGCTCTTCTGCGTCCAGGATATCCAAGGCCTGCTGGAACTCTTTGGCAGCATACTGAACAAGACAGTCAGAAAGAGGAGCAGAGTCAGCCAGGCTTGACAACGACACCTGGCAGTGCTGTCTTGGTTTTATGATGTAGTTTGTAACACACTTTGAAGCAGAAGGTTTGGGGCTGATGCTGTGTTTATTTCTGTAATTACTTACATGGCACCTAGCAGCGAGATACTGACACGCTCCATACAGCTGTGAGTGAAGAGACAAGAAGGTTTACACCATTAGCATTAGTATTAAATTTTAATTTAATTTATTCATTTATTTGATTGGGACAGTGCACATCAATCAACAATTTTGATAAACATGTCATAGTAAATATGCTGGAATTAGCACAATAGCTAAATTTCATCCGTTGTCCTAAGGCAGGTGATCAAACAGGAAAAAACAAAATTAAATAACACTTTCCACAAGACACAAGAATAAGAAACACGCAGTTTTTACAAACAAGATTGACACAATGTGTAAACAACAGACAACTCACAATCTATCCAAAAACAGTAAAACATCAAGTTTTCAGTAGCAACATCAGCAGCAATGGAGGAGAAAATGAACTTTGTGTGTGATTACATGACTGGTTTGTTTTCAACCAATGTTGAACTTTGTTTTTAAATAGTTTTCACTGTCTCTGATCTGTGCTGGTATAAACTCAGTCAGTCCAGCTCTGCATATAATCCACAACATCTCACACATGACCTGCAGTTACCTTGTCAAGTTTTCGTGAGCGTAGGGCATGGGAGGCTCTGTGGTACTGAGAGGTCAAGAAAAGGCACTGAGCAAGCCAGTAAATATCCTGGGGGTCCTCTGTGTGACAAAGAGGTGGGTTTGTTAGAGATTTATCACAAGTAAAATACATAACAGAGTGTGGACACTGCCTTACCTCTTTGCACTACATTCATGTTTCTTAATAAATACATTTTATTGTATCTACCTTTATTTCTTTTTGTTTATATCTCCTGTATTTCTCGACATTTTATTATCTATCTTCATTTTTAGTGCACGGCGTTCAGTGTTGATAGAAAACTAAGTATTACATCGTTCACATGACAACAGACACTGAGTTTTGATAAGCAGCTAGTAAGCTTGAGCGCTATCTATTAACATCGCTAACCAGTAAAAGTTTAATTTGAGTTGTAAAGCTGTGCAATAGCAGTAGTATGGTATACTATTCATTGTATAAAGTGTGTTGTGTTTCCTCTCCCCGTTTAACCCCTGAGCCCGTTATTCCTGTAGCTTCAGATGGGACTCACACGGATTAAAGGCGACACCAGGCTAACAGCAACCGCAGACACTCACCGTGGGAGAGGGAGGCGATCTTATCGGCCCAGAACAGAGCACTTTGATACTGTTGCTGTAAACAAACACAGAAACATATAAAGGATCATATAAGAGAGTGAATTCATCCAGTTTCTCTGTTTGAAGTTTATCACACAGAGAAACTGATGAGGTTTACTGTTGACGACAGCTACACTAAAGCTAGCATTAGCTAGCACTGCACGGAGCTTTCTTCCTCACCTGATCGATGTACTGACGGACCCGCTTCCGAAGTCTGTCCAGATTCATCCTGATATCTGCGAGTCTGATCCCGGGTTAACAGAAATGTGTCATTCTCTGTGGATATATAAAATATCTTATTAAACAGAGCTCAGCGTTAGCCTGTTAGCTTCAAATCAAACCCGCGGCTTCTCTCTGCGCACTGTGTTCTGTGACACCGTGACGGAGGAAACACGCTCCGTGACATTCGGTTCCGCATCAACAACGGTCTTTTTCAGTTTCTCTGTGGGATTAGACGTTAAATAATGTGAATTTTACCCTCATTTGAATTACCTTTTATTGTTTTATTTATTTTAAGTACAGACCACTTTCATTACCTTATCTTGTCTTATTTCTTTTTTTTATTATTCTTTTCTTTTTAAAATCTTATATTTCCCGTATTTTATTCTCTAGTTTTCCTGTTTTATTCCTCATTTATTTATATAAATATGTATATTTTAACTTAATTTCAAGTATTTTTTATTCTTAATTCTTAAAAATCATTTTCTTATTTTATATTATGATAAATTTAATTTTATACTTTTTACCTAACCTCCAGTGTTTTCTCATTTTTAAATCAGTAAGACGGCGTTTCCTCAGTATGTACTGGGTACAGCAGTGTGCTCTATTACTGTCTTTTATCTATATTGCTTTTTATTAACACTGTGTATGGGTTGCTGTGTGAGTGGGTTTGGGGTATAATTCTTTTATTTAATTCATGTGTCTGTTTGTAAAGCACTTTGTGCTACATTTCATTTAAAAGTAAATCATTATTGTCATCAAAATTGTGCACGTATGATACACTTTGTCACCTTCTGTTCGTGTGTATCTAGCCCTGTCTCCTCTAGTCGAGCTCATCTTTATAGATTACTCTTTATCATATAAAGTTGTGTTCATTAATTTACATACCTGAGCAGAATCCACAGAAAAACAATAATTTTCCATCTCTGGATCTGAGTTTGAACACTTCTTATTGGCATTTTCACAACTTTGGATTTATTACCCAATTTAAACCTGTGTGTGTCATCCAGTGTTATTATAGTAGTATTATTATTAGGCCACATATTTGATTTTGATTAGGCCACACGTTTTGATTTGGGCTATTTAGTGATATTCATTATCACTGGGATGCACACATAATCATGGAATTCTCCTGACCACTACATATGATTAAAAAAAAAGGTTTCTGCTTGATCGTATCATATTGTAAACTTATGACCCCGACTGTATAAAACAGATTAGGCGAACTGCGACAGTGTTAACAGCTGTAAGTGCGTCACTTTATTGTGCAGTATGAAAAGTTTGACAAGATAAAAATAGAAAGCTGTCATCCTTCTACAGAACCTGCACATCCATCAGAAGATGCAGATGTTTCAGCACAGTGAGTTTCGTCTGTAACTTTGTTGTTGTCACTGGATGGAGCATGCTCAGTAGGGTTCGCTGCTGTGTCCGGCTGTGTTTCTTTTATCGGGTTTGCTGCTTCTCCCAGTTCCTTCTCTGTATTTTCCTCAGGTTTTTCTTGTTTCTCTTTGTTGCTCTCAGCGCTGTGAGCAGCAGCATCTTCACGATCATTTTGCTCTTTATCCCATCCGCTGGGCTTCTTCATAGGTTTGTCCTGTCCCTGGAGTTGACACATGAAGGAAATCTTTTTAATTCTTCAAACAGAGATTATTCAGGCAGCATGGTTAGCTTATCTTAAAAGAAGAAAGGTGAAACCTTTAGCAGACTGCTGTATCCTCTGGGGTATAGCGCCACTCTGTCCATCAGCTTGAGATGTTTGCGCCAGTCTTTCTGCCAGCCTCTCACATCATAGTGTGACCTGCAGCAGATCAGACGCTGATGGGTCTTTAGATTCTCCTTCTGTATGTGGAGCTGCTCCTGCTGTCTTCTCTCCATACTCAGGCTAGAATGTTTACCAAAAAAAGGAAATTAAAACAACATTTTCTCAACTAAGAAGGTTTAATTATCTACATATTTCTGCTTGAATCTAAACTAACCTTTTTTTGGTGTAATGATTCCAGTTGTCAACTGCTCCTGATGTCATTGCGATGAGCGTTATCTTATTCCAAAGAAGAGTGTTTTCCCTCTGAATCTTCAGTGTCCTCTCTTCTGCAAGCTTGAAGAAAGAGTTTGATAATTAACTAATTACAATAATTATTATAAGATCAAAATAAATACAAATCATTTGATTAGAGAAGAGGCAGTCTGTGAGTAATACATTGAAGTACAGCAGCAATAAAGTTGTCAAAAACATCTGCAGCCATGTTATGGAGACAACATAAAGAGCAAAGAAAACAAGATACCTTTTGTTTCTTCAGCCCCAGAGACACGTGAGGGTAGATCTTTGGTGGAGTGATGTTCAGTTGTGATTTTGCTGACTTCACCTGAAGAGAGGAAAAATCACAGAGCTTTGAAACGTGTGACAAAAGTGTTTCAAACATCTGGGTCTAAAATAAAATGCTTGTTAAAGTTAATTATGATTGCTCTGCACAAATATGCGAAAACTATCTGCACGATAAAAACTAAAGTCTGAATTTATCTCCATAAATAAGTCATTTTTTTTTCCTTTTAAAGGCTGTGAAACGGATCTGTTTTAATCAGACTGCAGCGCCACCTTCTGGTCTGGAGTCGCACACACACTGTAGTGAAGATGGAAATTGAAATGAATGGAGATAAGATCTTCTTTTTACACTTTTCTTTGTTCAAGACAACCTTTTACCAGATCCAACTCCACCAGGTAAGGTATTTATCAACAGTTAGGTAGAGCCAAGCTCTGAAACGTGACAACAAGCTAACTTTGTCAGTTTGTACCGTGGTTTAGCAGCCGGCTACATTTGGCTCTACTCACAGCCCGGTGCTCTGAGACGTGTCTGTAACATGGACTGTAAAAAAAAATGGTTGCCGCGTGCTCGGCTAGAGGTGAGGTCTCCACAAAAACTGCTCCCCCTGGTGGCTGGCTGCAGTATAGGTTGAAAAATCCATCTCCCCAGTCATTCCAGATGGGCTGTGGTCAAACTTTAAAAAATTATTACACCTGGTAGAAATGTTTCTCACGTCTGATTGTTGTGGTGATTTGAAGATATCATTTGGCTGTCTTGTATCCAAGTCCTCTTTTTTCTGAAAAGTTTTGTTTTCATTAGTTATATAAGGTTAAAAACAAGGTTTTATGTAACACTTAATGATGATTGACAGCTGATGTTCTTGTGTATTTTTTTCGGGGATTGTAAAATATGTCTGGAGGTAGAGTCAGGAAGTGATTAGACTCTCGAAATAAAAAAATATTATTTTTGTCACCCAGCTCCACTCAGATTCTCCCAGAATCCCTCACAGTCTCTACTGCACAGACTCTGGCTGCAAACTGCGTAAACATAAATGGCGGAGCCACGCTGTCCCCTCTATATACAGGCTATGGTCTGTAATGTATAACGTATAACACAACAAGAAAAATAAGTCAATACCTTGAAAAAACTGTATTTTACTTATCCTAAAAAATTAAAACACCACTTTAAATGAACTTCTAGGGCTTCCGTAGGAGTGCCCTACACACAGGCTAACCTTTTCTCTGTGCAGGTCATATGAAGCTTTGTCCCATTTGTGCTGCAGGTATCTGTTTGCACTGGGAAGCAGCGGCTGGTATCCCTGGTGTGACCTTATGGTCCTGCAGAAAACAAATCAAAAACAGAAAAGTTTAAACTTCATTCCCACTCATTCATGTGATAAACATGGTGAAGTGACCAGTATTAAATGATGCTAACCCTGTCCCTGGGTCTCACCTGGCAGACCGGGGCCCTCCTGTGGGTTTGGAATCACCTGAGTCCATCAGTCAGCAGCCCAAACGCTCCAAATCCTGCGGGTAGACTGAGCTCAGACTGCAGAAACACACACACACACACACACACACACACACACACACACACACACACACACACACACACACACGCACACACACACACACACACTCATGCATCCACAGTAACCATGGCAGCAGCAGGAGAACGCGCGAGATGAATGAGACGAATTCGAACGATCAGCTCTTCACAGAGACACGCGCATGCGCACAGAAGGAGCGACAGCGAGAGGCTAATTAACGAGGCGCTGCAGGAGAGGGAGGGTACGACGAGCTGCTGTGTGATGACACCGACTCACACAAGTTCAAAGCCCTGAATAAAAACAGAGTCAGGATCAAAATGTGCTCATGATGTGTGAGAGCAGAAAATACGACACAGAGATGATGATGATGATGATGATGATGATGATGATGAACAGTGAATAAGAGCAGGGTTAGAGACATGTTTGGGTGGAGAAAGAGAAGTGAAAGTGTCAACAATGAACAATGTGAGAAAATAAGAGGTCAGGGTCAGGCAGGCTTCTGTTTGATGTTGCATTCAGACAGTTAATCTGCAGCCATGGAAGCAGTTACCTGGAAACTTCCACCTGAGCAACTTCAGCTGTCACAGTAATGCAAACACATCAGAGATAAACAGAAACCAGCTGAGGCAAACACAACTTACATTTCAGCACAACAGATTTTCTATTTTCTGCAGTTATGGATCAGTTTTTATCAGATTAAACAAAAAGATCACACTGTTTTAAACAATTATGTGACAGTGTGTGAATTTCTGTACACTGCAGCCATCACTTAAGATTTGTTGAATGAAATCCATTGAGCTGATCCGACTTCATGAATGAACTTATAAGTCACAACAGTCCCCTCTAGTGGCTGCAGACGGCTATGACAGTCTATGGTGCAACTGTGAATAACACACATCTACTAGAATAAATCAGTGTGACTCTTCCTTGTGCCATGAAACTAAATTTAATGTAAAACAAAGAGTCTATGGACCTCACACGACAGGTGAAATGACTCCAACATAGAAAATTAAATGTGTGTAAACTGTCAAACAGGTTTCACTTTATGAGCAGTGCAGTAAAACAGGTGACTTTAACTGCAGCTGTTGTAAAATACAGCAAACAGTGATTCTCCATGTCTGACCACACCTCACACCAGTGATTTAATTGTGTCCCGCAGCACGGTCACAACTCAGCGTGGAGAGGAGCCTCATGAATGAATTATGGGCAATAAAACGTCTCCAGTTCAATCTGTTGCTTTATTGTGGAGGAGACGTGTAGACGGATGGATGGCAGACACAAGAGGGATAAAATAAGACGGATACAAAAGGTTAAACTTTATGTGCAACTTCTCTACAGCAAGACCTGAAATTTAACCAATATTTATGCCTCAATTTTATAAAAAATTCTCTTATTAGAGTAGAAAATGTCTTATTTCATGATAATCAAAAAAACAAAAACAAATATGAGGCATGAATTATTCAAAAAATCTTCTACTAGAGGCACAAAATGAACTTTTTAAGTTTCTTAAAACAAGAATAATGTTTTAATACAAGTACATTTCTGTCTGTAACATTTGAAAATGTTGTTTTCAAAGTCTGATTTTATTACAGTATGAGAAAAACACCCTAAGAACACAAAAAGTGAAACAGAGTCAGTGTCATCGTCATTAAGAAAGGAGGTAATGATGTATTACAGATAATTAGGCTTGTTTTTACGGACGGGGAAGCTAACAGGTCCTGAAAAGTCTCACAGGTGGATCTTCCATCGCTCTGCTGTGGGAATATGTGCAGAGGAAGAGGCTCTCTTTGGGACAGGTGGGGTCCGGATACACACATCTTACACACATGAAACAAGGGCTGAAGTAATGTGTGTGTGTCGAAATCAAAAAGGCAAAAAGCAGGTTTTTAAAAGGCACACTGAGTTGCCTTGTTTGGCCATTTTCATGAAGATATTTTTAACGCCTGTAGAGGCCGCCACTGAGCAGGAGTCAGACTCACGGATTACCTGCATGCTGATAAAACATTTAGATACAAAGTGAGCGATATGTTTGGTTAAAGGACAACAGGAAAAGACGTTTTTTGTCAGAAAATTTCAGCACTCAGATAAAAGAGTCTGTCCATAGGGGGCGCCAAAGTTTAGCACAAACTGGAGTTCCGATCAGGAGCTTTAAAATCTGGGGTTTGGGATTTATTTTAAATTATTTTTAATTTTTTTTGTTTTATTTTTTTCTATTTGAGGTACAATTTTGTCTTATTTATCCAAAGAAATTAGATTTTTTTTGGCAATGCAACACTAAACTAAGACTTAAAGGTGCTGTAGGCAGGATTACCCTGGTAAGATGGCGATTTGAAAACCAGCACAGCCCCTCCCGTCCTGTGTTCTCTGACATCACGCCCTTACGCAAGTTTAGCCCCTCCCACAAGAACGCGCGCTAACGCTTATTTTTGCTCTTCTCCCTCTTCTTCTTCGTGCTGCCCTCGTTTAGCTCCTTGGTGTTTTGGTTGGAAGTCCGACAAGGCAGGTAAATATGCGAGCCAGGACTTCCTCGTTCGTGTTCACGAGAACTAAGAGCCTTACAACCAATCCCGATGAAGGACGAAGTGCCGCCCCTCGACCAATCAGGATAGAGCCTCAGGGGCTCTTCTGATTGGTCAAAGATACCTGGAGCGGTCAAGAATCCTTGTCTCCTCCACTCATGAAGAGTTATCAATGGATACTCTAACATTTAATCCAAAGAAAACACAAAAAAAATAGCATTGACGAGCTAAATCCTGCCTTTGGCACCTTTAAAGGTACAATATGATTTATTCCCAGTTCCCAAAGTGGGAGTCAGGACCCCTCAGGGGTGGGTCCAAAATCCAAAACGATTTACAGTCATGTATTTTATCTACTACTGAAAAGACAACCCACCCCTCCACATCCCTGGACAGGAACAGGAAGTCTATAGAAGTTTGATTTTAACATAAATCACCTGAATATTAAAACAGTTTTGCTTTTGTCCCCTCAGAACGATCTTTTTTGTCTGCGTGGGAGCGACTCTTCGACCACCATCAACTCCATATTTCACTGATGTGTTTCTAAGAAGAGGAGAAGAAGAAGAGTGTGGTTGTTGTTTGCAAAACATTTGTATTGACTGGAAAAACTTGACATTAAGGGCTTCTTGTCCTTCCAGGCCACCGTAGTTTGAGAATCTGACTGTGACATCTGTGTCTTAATATTATCTTTGCCTCTTCTGCGTTATGTATGACGGTGCAGGAGTTAAGAAACTTAACTTGAGAAACCAGAAGAAGCGTCTGTGCTTTGAGGAGTAATTAGACGAGATAATTTGAGCAGATTAAACACGTGTTTCTGTGTTCCTCGCTCTGCAGACCGCTGGACGGGAACGTCAGCATCTCCCCAGCCGGCAGCCGTCACCGCTGATTGAGACAAACACCAGGAGTCCCTCAGAGCTCATCTTTTATTTTTCCCTCCTGTACCTGAAACCAGAAACACAGAGGCATCAGCAGGTGGAGGCGGAGCTTCTCCCCAGGGAGGGGACCAAGCTTTTTTTTGGATGTGTGTAATGGAAAGTGACTGTGGTAACAGGTCCCAGGAGAGGAACCTGCTCAGCGGCTGCTTCACGCCGCTCTCAGCTTGTTAACACCAACGATCAGCTTCAGTTTGTGAAAGGTGTTTCCTGCTTTTCTTTGAGTCACTGTGGACAAACTTTATGAGTTTATAAGCTTTCAGACTCACTCTGTTTGCTGCTTTAAGATCCTCAAACTGATGCTCGCTGAAGCTGCAGGATACCCCTCCTCCTCCTTTCCTCCTCCCATCTGATCTCCTGGTTAGCTGTGACGAAACTTTAACTCTAACAAATTCTGAAAACCCTTCTCACTTGATTTACAGAAAGTACTTTCAAAGTCAACACGATTCCCGGCTAATGGATGGTAGAATAGGTAACGACTGCGAGGCTCTACGCTCTCAGCCCCGCTGCTCCATTAATGCCGAGGAGCTGCGGAGGGGGCGGTGGCTCAGAAACAGGCTTTATCCCTCTAAAAGTGGCTCTTTTAACGACAGTTTGGTGCACACGTATGCTGCACTTCCTCCTGAACGCAGGAAGTTTGTCCCATTTTAATCCTCAGACCCATACAGGCCGATATCCCGGGTAGATCTGTGCCATGAAAGCACATCAATAATGGAAGACGCCGTCTTTACAAGTTAAAAAAGAGCCACAGTGCCGTTACATAACAGTGGAATGAGTTATGAGGATAACAAATTAGGCGCCGTGAGGCCGAGCACAGTCACATGCACAGTCACTGACACAGGAGCAGACCTAACCTCTGCTTTAAACTATAAATGTTCTCCTGTTTCCCTGGGCAACTTCACCTCTCCTGCACGTCTCTGCTTCCTGGTTACAGGCCGGGTTCCTCCTCTTCGTCTCTGGGTGTAAAACCTGCAGGAAAACAGACAGGTGATATCATTTCCTGTGTCTCTGCAGAGTTTAACTCTGTATTCTGAACGTTCAGAGTGTTTTGGAGAGATTCGACTTCATTTCTTCTTTTCTTTTTCCTTATGAAGATTGTTTTTTCTTTGACTTTATTTCATTCAGCCAAGAAAAGAAAAAAGAAATTATAAATACATAGATGGGAATCAAATTTGGTACATTTATAGGTACTGACTGAAGTCTGTCTGTAGGACCAAACCTTCCTTGTGACTCTGAGGGACTGTGAGTGGAAGAGTAGGCAATTTTCCATGCTGGCCATGAACACAGCATTGAAAATTATTACATAGAGAAGAAAAATGTTAAATTAAAAAACTTTGAGATTTTATTATTAAACAAATTAATATCTATTACCACTTTGACACACAGAAAAGTACTGAAAACTAGTACCGTTTAGTACCGGTACCGTTCACCAGGAACCAGACATCGGTACCATATTGTTTTAAATGTGAAAGGTACCCAACCCCACATAAATATAAATGAAAAGGAGCAGAAAATAAAAAGTTTCTTATCATATCTTCCCCTTCTCTCACAAAATATTAATTACAAAACACAAAGAAGAAAATAAAAAAAGAGCTGCAGGCCAACACGCTTCATTACACATCATTTTTTTCTTGTTCCAAAAAAACCCCCCAATCTTTGCAAATGTTTAAATTTCATTTTTTTCTAATATCTGCATTTTTTTTTCAATTTTTTTAAAAACTGTAAAATGAAAAAAATGGCTAAAACACAGTTTTTTAAATATTTTTTTTTGCAAATTTATGAAATTTTAGAACAGTTATGAAATCTCAAATTTTTCCAATTTCAGCCATTTTCCCCCCCCTTTTTTTGTATTATATTTCTTGAAAAAAATTCACAATCTTACTGAAATATCTCAAGTTTTGCTAATTCATGAACTATGATATTACTTATTTTTCCTTTTTTTGATATTTGCAAATATATTGAATATTTTTAAAAAGGGACAAAAAAATTACAATTTCATAACCACAAAATCCTCTTGTTTAATTATTCACTAGATTTCTAATATGTTTCAAAGTTATGCACTTTTTTGTCTTTACTGTGAAGATAAAGTAGATTTTGTGGCTCTTGATTGACTTTAATCCAGGTGGGCTGAGGCTTAATGGCTCCTATGAAGGTTGCAGACTCCTGTCATAGAGATTTGGACGTGCTGTAAATCAATCCAGTCCTGCTCGACCTGATCAGAAAGCTAAGAAGTAGCATTAAGGAATAACCTGTATTGGTGCTGATAATCTCATTTTAAAGTGTGGATTAGGATGAGGCAGATATCTAGAAAGGAAACTTTTCAAGATCACTCAGAAACTCATCACACTCTTTAAATTATAGAAACTTTCTCTGTTTTTAAAACAATTCTGGATGTTGGTTGGCAGCAGTTTCTTATGCGCTTTGTTCATGATTTTTAACACAATAAAACCTATTATCTCATTGAATTTGAATAACTTGAGAATCTAAATCTATGATGCCGAGGCAGGTAAAGACTCAGCTGCTTCTTAAGGACGTTTGGTTGTTCCCCGCACACGGAGCCGTGCTGTGCAGGTGGTGCATGAAGAAGAAGTGTTTGAGGAAACAACCACCTCATGCCGACACTTAAAATAACCGCAGAGGATCACATGTTCGGTCCTCCTACCTGTTGTGTTTTATTCTGGTGCGAGTAGTAAGAGCTGGTCTGACAGCGTCTTCTCCCTGCAGCATGTGAACAAGATGTTCAGGATAAAGATAGAGCAGCGAGCAGATCGCTGCTGAACACGCAGGGAGGCCGAGCTGAAGTATTGATTATCTTATTGGCTCTGCAGGAAACGATCGATCACATGACAGCACATGGATATATGATGGGGGTTAACTGTGGCTTCATGAGCTCCGCTCTGTGACTGCAACATCACGGACACGTATGACAGCTGAGAAACTTCAGGAGAACAGCTTTCTAGAAGCTTCCTCCACTGCTGCCAAGCTGCAAAGTTTCCAAAAATCTGACCCAGAAAGTTTGGAAAGCGACGACATCTGTCCCATAAAAAAGGCATTTCATCTGCTGACCTACTTAGATTAGATGGACAGCATGAAACTCACATGTACGGCAGACACAAAGGGACAAATCATCACAAAGCTGCAGACTGAGCTGTGATCCGTTTGTTTAAATTACACGCTACGTTCGGTGAATGTGTAGCCTGCATTCTCAGCAGGTCGGTGTCATCGCCCTCATCTCTCTGAAATAATAAACGCTGTCGGTCACAGGGGAATTAAAGAGGAGTTGTTATTATGTGTGTGGGATTCCTCAGTTTGTACCGTTGGTCTTTAGCTCTGTTACTCACGCTGTGGGAGCCGTGGAGGGTTTGAGCTCACGTCTAAACTTCACATATGGTGGATCAGGATCAGACAGTTGATAAATAAGTGTTTCTAAGCTCTCTGTGTGTGTGTTTGTGTGTGTGTGAGTGTGTGTGCTTTCATAAAACCTTTGGTTAGGACTTGGTTGACTTGCAGCTGTTCATTTCCTCCAAGCAGTGCCAAACAATGCTCATTCTCCCGCTCTGATTGGTGGACATGTTGGCTCTGTGCACGCTGGGTGAAGGGCAGAGGATGGTTTTAATGCTCCAACTCATCCGCTCTCAAGTGGCCTGGCTTTGAGCTCTGGACAAAACACACTCAGGTTTTTCTCCTTTGTCTTCAGTGTGTGTGAATCCATATCTCATGAAGTGATCTGGAAGAGTGTGAAAAGACAGCGCTGCATTAAAAACCCTTCAGAATAAACTTATTGCAAATTGATCTGTGAACTTCTTTAGGGTCAAATCCAAGCAAAAACCTCTGGTCTAAAAATATGAGAAAATGCTGAAGAGCTAAAACCTGCTGTTTCTTCCAGGACAGGAAGTTACAAACACACCAAGCCAAAAAAAAGTTACTTTCACAGCTGAAATAAACATATTTACAACAATCAAGAAAACCAAAGTAAGAAAGTGTATAGAAAGTGTAAAAAGCTCCATAAGAAAATAGATGGTGACAGCTTGTCCATCATTGTCCAGTCAGCCAGCCTCCACCTCCACAGGGTCCAGGACTGAGCTTCTTCAGCAGTCTGTTCAGTCTCTGTCTCCTGGATCCTGTCTGCTCACAGCAGGTGAAGCTCTTCACATGTGGCCTTGGTGTTTGCTGTTAGCTCTGTTAGCCATGTCTGTGAATAGCATGATGCTACTCTGCCCTCTGGTATTCCCTCTGTTGCTGGGTTAGCACAGCTAGCTCGTCCATCTTATTGGAGATAGATCTTACGTTCCCAATAACGATGGATGGAAGGACAGGTCCATGTCGTCACTTCTTAGCTCACACCTGAGAACCAGCACGTCGTCCTCACCTCCTTCTCCTCACCTTGTGGAAAACATCTGGCCTTACACCAGTTAGCATTGACATGCTACAGGCTGCTAACAGCTGATTTCACATGTAAACAATGCAGCCATGATTACATGTAGGATCTCCAGACAAACACAGGAGAAAAGTAGTAAAAATATCACTGAAGACACAAAAAGTTTGGTGTCCATGACCAACAAATGAGCCACACAAAGTAATGATCCACTCCAAATACAGAGATTACGATAAAAGAGACGAAAAAATTACATTAAACAGACAAAGAAGAGAGAGGTGCTACAACAAGCAGCCATAGCCAACAGGGCGGCGCCTAGCAACCATTTATTATTTAGATAAATAGATAAATAGATTCAGATTTTAGGGATTTAGATCAAGAGTTCGCCCAATTAGAGGTACAGCCCAGGTCATGTGATTGACAGGTGCCCAATAGCTGTTAGCGTGGAGACTCAAGGCCGTCCCACTTCCAATATGGCTGCTTCAGCTAGTTTGTTTGAAGAACCTGTTTCGGAAACAGACGGGTTACGTCAGGGAGACTACGTCAATTTATCATAAAGTCTGTGGTCACGTCCCATCAGGAGACAGTTACCGCTCTAACTTGACTCGAACTAAACTCTAAACACTGCAAAACTGAAATCGAAGCTTGTGTTTCTGCCTCATTTTAGTCAAAATAATCAAATTAGATTTAATCTGAGTCACGTTCCCCTGACAAATCCGGAAAAACATCTTATTGATATAAGATAGATATTAAAAGCACATACATTTTATTTACACGTCTCACTCCTCCGTGTGTGAGCCCTTTAAACCTGTGGAGTTAAACCACAGAAACCATTAGAGGAACTGGAACCAGTCCATTTATCTCTCAGCATCTTAAATCAAGTTATTTTTTCCCCAGCAGAAGAAAACAGGCTTTTAAAAACTCACAGGGGAGCCACTTCCTGCCGGCCGCAGCCCGGGCAATCAAAAAGAAGTATTCTAATGATCCCTGACAAAATTGTCAGAGGATATCCTCCAGGGTGCTATGATGCTTTACATTACTGTAGACAGATCGATGGAGAGGACGACATGAGAGGCCTCTGCAGGAGGAGAGAGCTGCAGAGCCCAGGGAGAGCCTGCAGAGCTCTGCTCCGACCCGGGTGAGTCCTCCGTGGGTCCACCTGACCTCACAGGACGCAGGTAGAAGAGCACACATGTAAGAAATAAGACACACAGTGACACCCTCTCCTGTTTGCTGGTGTTCTGCAGCTGTGTGTGTGAGTGTGTGTGTGTGTGAGTGTGTGTGCACCTGGCACCGTAAACGTGTTAGCAGGTACACAATGTGTGCGGTAATTGAAAAATTGACAGCCTCCCCTGAAAAATCGATGAGGAATTCTTTACAGTTGGCCTTTAAACAGTGACACAGCAAAATGAGAAGCCGTGGGAAGAAAGTCAATCAGGAAACATTTGGTTTCAAAGTGGCCCACGTCCCCCAGGAACCAGTTATCACAGACAACCGACAAGACCTGGGCGCCTCAAAACTGGGTCATTAAAGTGGATTAATGCTGTAATTCAGAGATGAACACACAACCCGACCACGCTAATGAACCTCCCAGTCTGTTACTGGGCTCGCTGCGCCGTGGTTAACTCTGCTTACTCAAACCTCAGCTCCTGCTCGCTCCACGCGGCGCCGCTTAAAAGACACCCTCAGCGACACGTCTGACACATCGAGTCCACTTTAACTGCACCAACGTTACGGTGAGCCAATGATTTAAAGTTTTGGTCCTGATTCTTTAAAACAGGCTGTTTCAAATACTCGATTCTGATTGGTCGAAACTCCAAAACAACAGTAACAAGCTACTTACTGTTCATATTTTTAAAGGCAGACTCAAGACCTTCCTCTTTAATCTCACTTTTAGCTGATTGTATTTAATATTATTTTATGTTATACGTAACTTATTTTAACCCTTTTATTTTGTTTTATTACTACATTTCAATCAGATTTTTATTTTCTGTTTTATTTATTTATTTATTTATTTTACTTGGAATTTTATTTTTTGTTAAATGCTTCTCCAATTTTAGCTGATTTTTTTGACCCACCTGATGTGACACAATCTCATTTTACAATATTATTTATCTAATTTTTATTCTATACTGTTTTGTTATATTATTTTACTTATTTATTTACTCATTTATTTATTTTATCCTCTAGTATTTTCAAGTATTTACGAGTCTTTTTAAGTATCATTTTACTTTTAGCTCCTGTGTTTCCTCATTTTTAATACAAGGTGGCGTTTCCTCAGTCCTCTTATTCTGCTCTCTGTCAGAATTTCCTTTTCATGTCTTCATGTGTTTGAGAAAGTGAGTGTGTATGTTAAATATGGTTTGGGGGTGGGGGGATTGTGGGGGTCTTATGTTTTCATTTTATGTAATTATGCAATTTCTTTTGCAGAATCCTGTATGAAAAGTGCCGTACAAATAAAGTTTGATTGATTGATTGATTGAAGCTGCCAACAGCAAAAAGCCAGATCACATGAGTTTTGTGTTTCTGTTTGTTTCACCTCTGCCTGTTGACTCTGTGGTAAAACTACAGCTTTTAAAGCCTGGACTGTTCCTTTCAGATGCAGAGTCATGGAGCATACGGTCGGCAGGCGCCTTGCTAGGAATGCTGACTCAGGCTATGTCCACATGTAACCGTGTTTCTGAGAAACTGCATATATTTTTTTTATACATTAACCCCGTTTCACTTAAAAGATTTGTCCGGTTATATGTGGATGAAAGTATTTCTAAAAGCAAACTGAAAATACCCTGCTTCATGTAAACAGGAGGCTAGCTTTAGGCCTCCTTGCTAACAGCTACAGCTGTGCTGCTAATGGTACAAAACTCACAGTCCTAACTCCTTCAAAACCCCTAAGTTACAGATATAAGTGTGTGGATGAGGAAATTAGCTTCTCAGATCAAAATCATCCAGTAGCAGGTTGTAAACTTATTATTTTGTCTGTTAAGTTCAGCTTTTTTGACTTTAGACCGAGCCTCAAGTGGACACTTGAGGAACTGCAGTTTTAGCAGATGGAGGTTGCCTTAATCAATCAATCAATCAATCAATCACGTTTATTTATAACACATTTAAAAACAACCAAGGTTGACCAAAGTGCTGCACAGTCTTGAAACACAATCAAATAAAAGCAAGTTAAAAAAAAATAAATTAAAAATAAAAATAGAAACAAAAAAATGTGTTAAAGAGAATAAAAACAGTAAAAACAACAAAAAGACAATAAATAGCAAAAGAGGACCCCATAATAAATAGAAAAAAGGTAAAATCATGGATGTCTTGCTCAACTAGTATTAAAACATCAGTCTCTGTTTGTTTTCTAAACTAGTAAACATTGTAGAAAAATGTCATCTTCTTTTATGACACCTGACAAATGAAGACTGAGAGTTGTCTGAGGAGCTTGTCCTGCAATCCAGGCAACAGCAGCAGATAATAGCAGCAGACAAACACATCAGACCAACTTTAAAACTGTAAGGATGAAATAGTGAACTCTTCCTACTCATACTTTCAGCTCATTAATGAATTCAGCTCTTCAGAGTGAAACTTCCATCCTCACAAAGAGCAGAGGCTGTTTGATAAACACGCTGCTCGTTAGCATGATGTGATATGACAGCCTGCAGCAGATCACTCGCTGGCAAACAGTATCAAGCACCTGTGAATGGGGTCAACACTATATCGAGCATCTAACGGGTCAACTTCCAAACACTGGCAGGCAAATTGACTTCAGTTATTCATGCAGGGAGGGGGTCAAGCTGACGGATCAGGGGGGGTTGGACACATCCAGAAAACAAACCACCACAGCAGCAGAGGAAGAAGGAGAGACACTTGTTACGCACAAAAACAAACTTCCTCCAACCTGCTGAGGGCAGGCATGATCAGGGGAACACAATGTCCTCCTCTCCCCTCGGCATGTGATGGAAAATGTTTCAATCCTCAGAGAAAAGTCGTCGTACTGTGGAATAACAGTCGTCATGAGCAACACTAACAGCTCGCGTCCTCCGGGGTGAGAGCAGCAAACAGAGCCGGTGATGCAGCCCTGCCAAACAAACATATATTATCTGCTTCTCACGTCCAAACACTGAACTGTTTCAGCTTTTCCAGGCACTCAAGTTGTTTTTATGAGATGATTAAAGTCCTCTGAGCACTTTGGAGCAGTGGCGGGACTTTTTAAAGGAAAAAAAGAGCAAAAACAGCAGCTTCTCTCCACTGAAGAGGGCAGTAAGACCTGCATGTTTCCTGGGGGCTCTATAGCACACGTATTAGCCTCTTTAAGAGGGGACTCTGGCACACATTTTGACTCTTAGGATGGCATTTCAGCATCTGCTTTGGCTCAAGGGGGCACTTTAGCCCACTTTAGCAAGCTTTTAGGCCCACAAGAGACAATTAAGCGTCAGTTTGGCCGCCAAAAGGGCACTTTGCGTGTTGATTGTTTCATGAAAGGACACTTTAGCACCTGGTTCTGGGCATAAGAGGGCACTTAGGTGCATGTTTAGCCCCCACAAAGGCATTTAGGCAGACAACAGGGCACTTAAGCACACATTTTGGCTCCTAAGGTGGCATTTAAGCATCTGTTTTCTCTCAAGAGGGCACTTTAGTGCAGGTTTCGGCACCAAAGAGGGCACATTAGCACATGTTTGGGGCCCTAGTGGCCACTTAAGTGCAAGTTAGGCTCACTAAAGAAGCACTTTGGCAAGCATTGTGACTGACAATAAGGCACTTTAGCACACATTTGGTGCCAAAGAGGGCACTTTAGTTAAATATGGCTCCCAAAATGCACTTTGGCATGTGATTTGACTCCCAAGACGGCACTTTAGCGCATGTTTGGCCTCCAAAAGGGCACTTTATTCTGTTTTGTTTTTAATAAGACGACACTTTAGCACACAATTCTGGGCCTAAGAGAGCACTTTAGTGCACGAGGGGAACTTAGGTGTGTTTTGTTTCAAAATAGGACACTGCAGCACACAGATCTGGGCCCGAAGGGGCACTTTAGTACAAGTTTGGCTTCGAGGAGGGCATTTTGGCAGACAACAAGGCACTTGAGCACACATTTGGTGCCCCAAAGGAAACTTTAGTGCAATTTGGCCACCAAAATGTCCCATCTGGCATGTGTTTTGGCTCCTAAAGGGGACTCTAGTGCATATTTTGCCTCCCAAAGGATACTTTGCATGCATTTTGGCTCATATGAAGACACTTTAGCAAATGTCTTTGGGCTTGAGAGGGCACTGAGGTGCATGTTTAGCTCCTACGAAGGCATTTAGGCTGACCATAAGACACTGTAGCACACATTTTGTCTCCCAAGGTGGCATGTTAGCATCTGTTTTGGCTCGAGAGGGCACTTTAGCGCAGGTTTTGGCACCTAAGAGGGCACATTAGCACGTGTTTGGTGCCCTAGAGGCCACTTAAGTGCAAGTTAGGCTTACTAAGGGAACACTTTGGTAGGCATTTTTGCAGACAATAAGGCACTTCAGCACACATATGGTGCTAGACAGGGCACTTTAGTACAAAATGGCTCCCAAAAATACACTTCAGCATGTGTTTTGGCTCCAAAACGGCATTTTAACGTATGTTTGGCCTCTAAAAGGGCTCTTCAGTATGTTTTGTTTCAAAAGAGGACACTTCAGCACCTGGATCTTGGCCTAAGAGGGCACATAAGTACACATTTTGGCTCCCAAGGTGGGAATTTTGGCAGACAACAAGGCACTTTAGCATGCATTTGGTGCCCAAGAGGACACTTCGGTGCAATTTGGCCACCAGAAGGTCCCATCTGGCACGTGTTTCGGCTCCTAAAAGAGCACTTTAATGGATGTTTGGCCTCCAAAAGGATACTTTGCATGCATTTTGGCTCATAAGTACGGAAGCGTATTGCATTAACTTGAAGAAAAAAAAAAAAACTCAGGTTTTTCAGAGTCATTTATTCTTCGGTTTGTTTTTTGTGGTAATTAATTTTGTTTTTCAGATTAATGTTTTTTTTTATTGTTTTGTTTTTTGTTATAATTATTTAGGAGTCTTTTTTTCTGTTTTCAGATTACTTTTTTCTTGTTTTTCTGAGTAATTTTTTTCCTGAAGTATCGAGATACTTAGAAATCCCATGAGAACCTCCAACCTGCAGACGACTCCCGTGGATGTGTGGTGGCTCCTGTGTCCGGCACGGATCAGAGATCCTGTTAGGCACATATATGCCTTATCCTTAACTTTCTACCGGTCCGTACCGGGTCAATAAAGGTAAGGTATTAGCCACACACAGGGTATGAAACCCTTGTTATGTTTTTGACTCTATCCTTGTATTTTATATGAGCCTATTGTTCAATGTAATACTTGAGGAATAGATGAAGATGTGGCATTAAAAAATGCATTGCTTCTACATTGGAAAGCCGGCAGCACAAACACTTTAGCATGTATTTCTGGGCTTGAGAGGACACCTCAGCTCATGTTTATCTACTATTCAGATAAATAAGGGGGCAACCTCCCCCATTTCCCCCCCTCTTGTGCACACCACTGCTTTGGAGTATTAACTTTTCTCCTGCAGCTCTTGTTGACTGAGTGATCTGTTGCTCTGCAGTGAGATGACTTGACACAAACACAGGTGAGCCCCCCCACCAGGCTGATACAGGTGAGTCTGCACGGAGCTCTAGTGCAGAATTTCTCATCCAGGGTTTAAAGAAAAGCTGCAGCAACTTGAAGAAGAGCAGCGGATGAATCCACACTGTCGATGTTTAACGTGCAGAGCAACGTGCCCTCCTGCAGGAGAAAAAAAAACCCACTCCACAGCCCAAACTGTCATCTCCTGGAAAATCAGCCGCAAACAGCTTGGGACAATAGTCTCAGTCAGATCATAAAAATTTCCGAGAGCATCACTGAAATGACGGCGCAGAAACCACGTGTTTACGTAATGGAAAGCCAATCTTTCAATTTAACCCCTCCTCCCCGTCTATTTCTAACTGAGCTCCTCCGCTGAAGGAAATTCATGCAAATGTTTTTATAGGCGCACCGGACTTTTTCTGGAGATGCGAGTGGCGTGGTGCTGAGCGGCTGGAGGAGAAAACCCCGCAAAAAAAAAAAGCAGGGAAGAAACGCACACTTCAGGAATCACGGAGGGAGCAACACACACAGCGAGCAGCCAGAGACGTTGCAGTGTGGGACGAGAAGAAATGCAAACTGAGGTTGGTGTTATCTGACCTCGCCGAGCAAGCTGCTTCACAGGAGACACGAATTGGACCGGATCCGGCAATGTGCTGTTTTGTTGGGGCTATCATTGCAGCAGTCTGTGCATAGGATGCATCCTCCCTTGGCTTTTGATGCTGTGCAGATCCACCCTCCTCTCCTCAGAGTGATGAACTAATAGGCAATGATTTTCTCCTCGGAAACGCTCCGTGTTTTACTGTTTTCACGTTAGTTGTGTTTGTTTACTGGCGGCCCGTCTCCTCCCGGTGCGACACATGCAATTTACAGAGTATATTTTCTATTATCGACTAGTTGAGGAGGCATCCTTTATACGCCAGAAGAAGAAAACACAGCGGTGTTACGAAGTCTGACAGATGCCGAATATTTTGCCACGTGAATGAAAGCGCATAGGACTTGGATATACCTATTTTTCTATGATACAATTGGTAGCCTTGTCCTGGAGAACTGATCCAATTGTGTTATTATGCAACCGCAAGGATCTCATCTATATCTGGGTGTTTAAGCCACTGGATTGCTCTTCGCCCAAATCAATGTGGTTTCTTTGGAACATTTTCAGCAAAGGAACGCATATGCTGCAGTGTCTTTGTGGCAAGAGTCTTAAGAAAAACAAGAATCCAAGTGGTAAGCTCATCACCATTATGCCTACTCCTCCGTTTCGCTGTGAACCGGCGTTGTGCGTGCGTGAGAGCGTGTGAGACACTGTGTGTGTGCGTGTGTGTGTTTGTTTGCTGTACTGGTGATAGATCTGCAATCATATTTATGCAGCGAGTGGATCATGCAGAGGCGCTGGGAGGGGGAACAACTTATTCTGTGCAGCTACTATCGGCGAGCGAGCCCGGGGTTTGGGGGGACGCGCAGCGCACACACACACAATGCGCCCCCCACCTCCTCCTCCACCTCCTCCTCCTCCTCCTCCCCTCCCCTGCATCACCACGGCACCATGATCTCCTAACTTTTTAAATAGCGCTCACACACACGGACAAGCAAGATGCATTTACAGCTGATCACATCCACGCAGAGTGGTTGTGTCCTGCGTGGTTTCCCCCGCTCACCACAGGACTCCAGACTCCATCCCCGGGTCTGCTGCTGCAGCATTCCCCCCTCTGCAACACCACTTCTCGATTAAATGGGCTACTCGCTGCTCTCAGCCGGAGGAGACAGACTATTCTTTCATGTCTGCCCCTCTCGGCTGTTGCAGGCCGGGGCTCATGATGCGGGCCTGCTCAGACAGGGATCCACACGAGTTGATTTTGTGCGCAGGGGGAGCCAGGTGGGATTACAGCACGTAGGGGAGGAATCCTGCAAGATTCTGCAAAATTCTGCAAAATTCTGCAAAATTCTGCAAAATCCTGCATTTCAGACGGCAAGAAGCCTCCCCACAGCATCACACACACACACACCAATGTGAATGCAACATCACAGGGTGTGCATTTCAACAGGCTGCTGCTGCTGCTGCAGGTAGAAAAGCCCCAGGTGGACAGCATGTAGTGCGGGCAACTTGTTAGCAGCTCATGTGGTGGGTTTAAAGATGATGTGCTCAGCAGCAGCAGCAGCAGCAGCAGCAGCAGTTCCTCCACACTGCAGCTGCAGTATAGTAGATCATCATAATACTGGAGCGGGACTATTTGCCTTGCTGACACTGCAGGAGCAGGAAAACACGGGCAGACACAGACAGACAGCGGCGTCTTCACACAGCCAGGGATCAAAACACAAACATGATCAGAATCATTTTCTGCTTTTCATGTTGCAGGCAGCCTCTTTCTTATTCCAGACTTTTATTTTGGTGGGGTGCATTCCAATAACAAAGCTAAGGCTAAGTGGCTAAAGCTAAACTTTAATTTGAAACCACTTAGCTCTTATTCAGATTCCTCCAAAGACTTCCCTCAAAAATATTTTTCCCTAGATGTTTCATACTCTGGAAATACTTCTCCAAACTCACAGTGAAAGTTTTGAGATTCATGTGAAAATGTTTGACATGTAAGAATCCAGATTACATGAAACCCAGGACACGTAAACACACAAAGCTCGGCTCAGGTGTCATGAAGATATGCTCCTTTCAGAGTAAGAGTCTGTCTCCTGGAAGCTCATTACTGAAGCATCCTAAAGTGATGATATCAAGTAAATCACAACGTTTGTGCTGATGAAGCCAGCAGCTAACCGAGAAACGGAAGCTCCCATTTCCACAAGTGGTCCGGTACGGATCTGTTCAGTTTGGTACAGGTTGGATCAGTAAAACCTGGTCCTGTTTGTGTTTCCACAGCTATCTGTGCCCTTCTTGGTAGGCGGTGTGTAAGCTGGATGTAAAAGTGTGATGGAATAGCAGCGTGACATAGTGTACCCGGCTAAAAAAATCCAGCGAAGAAGAAAAATGCTATGGAGATTTTGACATCGCAGGATCATGTGTTGTTCTTAGTTACCGCTGTCACACAGGAAGTGATGATTCTGTCCTCCACCTCCACCTTCTGGGGTCAGATCAGTTTAGTCTGGCTTCCAACAGAAGGGAACCAAAAAGTGGGACGGTACAGGTCGGTAATTTGGGGACCTGTCCTGGTTTTAGTCAAAGTTAAAATTTGGTCAAAATGCCACAAAATGTTTGCTGTTCTGAGATAAAGTGATGATGTTGGCTCAATGACCAGAGTTTGTGTTGATGAAGCTAGCAGATAACCGTGAAACCAAAGCCCCGTTTCCACAAGCGGTCTGGTATGGGTCATTTCAGTTTGGTACGGGTCAGATCAGTAAATCCTGATCCTGTTTGTGTTCCCACAGCCAACCGTGCCATTCTTGATAGGCAGCTTGTACGTCAGCCAAGTAATAGTGTGACGGCATAGCAGTGTGACACAGTTTACCTCGCTAAAAAATCCAGCGAAGAAGAAAAATGTAACACAGTCACACTGTTTGTGACACCATTTTCAAAAGAAATAGGAAGTTGACTGGAGATTTAATCATCATATGTGATGTTCTTTATTACCGCTGTCTCACAGGAAGTGGTGATTCTTTCCTCCAGCTCCACCTTCTGGGGTCAGATCAGTTTAGTCTGGCCACCAACAGAAGGGAACCAAAAAGTGGGACGGTACGGGTCGGTGATTTAGGGACCTGTCCTGGTTTTAGTCAAAGTAAATGACACAAAGTGCAGTCTGTACCAAGATAAAAGTGATGATGTCGGCCCAGGAAGTGAAAGCTCTGATTCCACAAGTGGTCTGGTACGGGTCATTTCCGTTTAGTGTGGGTCAGATCAGTAAAGCCTGATCCTGTTTGTGTTCCCACAGTCAACTGTGTCCTTCTTGGTATCTGGCATCAACGTTGGCTACATAATAGTGTACCAGCATAGGCAGCTTGACAATCCAGCGAAGAAGAAAAAGGAAGGAAGTGATGATTCTTTCCTCCAGCCCCACCTTCTGGGGTTGGATCAGTTTGGTCTGACACCCCAACAGAGGGGAACCAAAAAGTGGGACAGTTCGGGTTGGTTATTTTGGGGACCTGTTTTAGTCAAATAAATCACCACAGAATGCATGCTGTACCAAGATAAAAGTGTTGATGTCGGCTCAATCACCAGCATTTGACTTGATGAGGCTAGCAGCTAACCATGAAACCAAAGCCCTGTCTCCACAAGTGGTTCGGTACAGATCATTTCAGTTTGGTACGGGTTGGATCAGTAAAACCTGATTCTGTTTGTGTTTCCATAGTCAACTGTGTCTTCCTTGGTAGCAGCTTGGTACGTCAGCTACGTAATTGAGTAACAGCATAGCAGCGTGACACAGTGTACCCCTCCAATTAATCCAACAAAGAAGAAAAATGTGACACACTCACAGTTTGTGATGCCATTTTTTGAAGAAACTGGAAGTAGACTAGATATTTCAACATAGCAAGGTGATGTGTTGTTCTTCATTACTGCTGTCGCACAGGAAGTGATGATTCTTTCCTCCAGCTCCACCTTCTGGGGTCAGATCAGTTTGGTCTGGCCACCGACAGAAGGGAACCAAAAAGTGGGACGATACGGGTCGGTAATTTGGGGATCTGTCCTGGTATTAGTCCAAGAAAATGCCACAAAATGCGTGTTGTACCAAGAAAAAAGTGATGACCAGTGCGAAGTGGGAAACCAAAGTCCCTGTTTCCACCAATTGGTCCGTTCTGGATCATTTCCGTTTAGTTGGGTCGGTCAGTAAAGCCTGATCCTGTTTGTGGTCCCACAGTCAACTGTGTCCTTCTTGGTAGCTAGCGCGTACGTCATTAACGTAACAGCGAGACGACATAGCAGTGTGACACAGTATACCCTGCTGATAGATCCAGCCAAGAAGAAAAATGTGAGACAGTCACGCAGTTCATGATGCCATTTTAAGAAGAAACAGGAAGTAGACTGGAGATTTCAACATAGAAGGATTATGGGTTGTTCTTTACTACTGCTGTCACACAGGAAGTGATGATTCTTTCCTCTAGCTCCACCTTCTGGGGTCAGATTGGTTTGGTCTGGCTTCAACAACAGGGAACCAAAAAGTGGGACGGTACGGGTCGGTAATTTGAGGACCTGTCTTTGTTTTAGTCCAAGAAATCGCCACAAAATGTGTGCAGTACCAAGACAAAAAGTAGTGAACTACTTGGAGGTACGGGGGCCAAAGTAGGCCAGGATGCAGACTGTCAGTGGGGTGCAGTATCCTTCTCATGACTCTCTAACTCCAGAAGCAGGAAACATATTTTTCCCTAGATGTTCAATACTCTAGGAATACGCCTCCAAACTCAAGTTGAAAGTTTGGAGATTTCCAGATTACATGAAATCCAGGACATGAACACACAAAGCTCAGCTCAGGTGTCATGAAGACATGTTCCTTTCAGAGTAAGAGTCTGTCTCCTGGAAGCTCATTACTGAAGCATCCTAAAGTGATGACGTCGGCTCAATCACAGCGTTTGTGCTGATGAAGCCAGCAGCTAACTGGGACCTAAGTAGGCCAGGATGCAGACTGTGTCAGTGGGGTGCAGTATCCTCCGTATGACTCGCTAACTCATCCACCACGAGTCGCTAAACATCCACAACCGCAGAGGACTGGGTTCCTCCGTCTTTGGAGCAGACAGACGATCCTCTGCGTGGCCCTCTGTCAACAGAAGCAGGTGTTTCCAGCGTGGCGCTCACCAGGCCGAGCTGCAAGGCCTGGATACAGAGCTCCAGCTCTCCGGCTTATTTTTAGAAACACAACATAACTGAGAGAACACGAGAGAGACTAAGCCAACGGAGCTGTATCAATAAGACTGTCAACATGGAAACATCTGTTTCAGGATCCCCGTGCTGGGCTCGCGCTTTCTTCTCCACGCGCTGAGGAAACCGTAGCCTTCGCTCCTCATCTGTCGCCGAGGTGACGGGAAGCTGATCGTCGCTCATCTGTTTAAAGGGAGACATACATGTGTGTGTGTGTGAAGTGTGTGTGTGTAGCTCTATAGTATCATGTTGGAGACTTCCCCACATCATCAAACTCTCAGTGATGCATCATGGCTTAATGATGAGCTCATTTCAAAATTCATGCAAATGCTTTTAAAAGTTTGAGCCTCTGCTTTTTTCTCAGGCGACGTCTGAAAATGTGGATTATTCCACCTCTGCTTGTTTAGGTTGCGTTGTTTTTTTCCCATCAGTCACTGCAGAGACACAGGAAGTAGAAATCAACAAACTTTTGTTTCACTCTGATGCAGGAGTTGGGTTTTTTCTTGAAGCTGTAACGCCGTGTTTCTGTGTTTCTGTGCGTGCCTAAAGCCTCTCCTCCCTTCGGGGTTGTCCGTCCTGTAGATGCCGTCTCCTCCTTTAAAGAGCTTTGGGAGAAACAAGCCACAAAAAGCTGTCGTGGATGTAAAACTTGTTCCTTTTATCGTCTCTTAATAGTTAATAATCTCAGATGTTTGAGTTTTATTCCAGTTTCTGCAGAGATCTCGTGCCTGAGCCGTCGTTTGAGTCGTCGCTCTCCTTCAGCTGGCGTTAACGACCCAACCTGAACGTTGGATGGATATACGAGTGAACGTACTTCATTAAGTCAATTTAGTAATGAAGAAGCTGAGTTGCGGTGAAACCCTGCAGCCTCTGCAGCAGCGCGGACGGTGAAACTGACCTCATAGAGTCGATCTTTGAGGACTTTATCGCTGCGATGGCGACAGACAGAGACGTGAAGAGGTGAAGGGAGCTGCTGCGTGTGATTCAGACAGATACAAGTCTCTGTTTTAACGTGAAGACGGCCAGAGACAACTCCAGGATGCTCTCTGTTTCCTGGTCAGTCAGCCTGGAAGAGCTGAGCTCAGTCATGCCCATATATGGTCGTTTCTGCTTCCTGTAAACAAACATGGCAGAAAGGCTCCACTATCGCCTCCTCAGACCTCGTCTCTGTCTCCGTGTGACTCGGTGAAGCTGCTCCTCAGAGCTGGAGAGGAGCGGCGGACTTGCTGAGGGAGCAGGAACGCCGTCGACTCGTTCAGTCAGTAGGTTGCGTCCTCTGAGCAGCACATCAGCGCTGAGTGACAGCACAGGTCACAGGACAGCCAGCGTCCACGTGAGGACGGTTCATAGCGGATCAAGTGAAAGTCAGCGCGATCAGCTGTGACAGAGAGCAGGAAGCTGAGCTGAAGCTGCAGCTGGAGGAGGAGGAGGAGGAGGAGGAGGAGGAGATGTAGACCTGCAGCTTCAGTCTGACCTCCGGCTCCTGAAGCTGTGACCCCGAGTGATTCATGTGGCTCTGCTGCTGCGGGGCCTCTGGGGGCCCACATCATTTTACTCATGATTTTAGTTTTACTTTATTTTATTTTATTTACTTTTTTAGTGCTTCCTTCCTCCTTCTTTACTCCATTTTATCACTTTCTTCCTTCCTTCTTCCCTCCTCCTTACCTCTTTCTTACCTCCTCCTTTTCCCCTTCTTTTTTACTTTTTTCTTTTATCTGTCTTTTCCCTTCTTCTTCCCCTTCTTGTCCCCTCTTCCATACCTCCTTCCCTCCTTGCTTGAGCCTTCTTTTCTCTCTCTCCCCTCTTTGTCTACTCAATGTTGACACTTTGTTCCCTGATTCTTCACTCCTTCCTTGATTATTTCCTCCTTCCTTGTACTTCCTTCCCTCCTCCTTCCATCCCTGCTTCCTCCCTCCTTTTATCTCTTCGATCCCTGCTTCTTTCCGTTCCCCTTCACTCCTTTTCCTTGCCGTGCTCTCCTTCCTTATGCCTTGTTCCCTCTTCCTTCCTTCCTTCCTTCCTTCCTTCCTTCCTTCCTCTCCTTTCTTCTTCCATGCTTTTTCACTCCTTGTTTCCTCTTTCTATAATCAATTTTCTCTTTTTGGTCCCTGCTTCTCCCCCTTCTTATCCCCTTTCCCTTCCCTCCTTCTTCCCTTTTTCCTTAAGCCTTCTTCCCTCTCCCCTACTTCCCTCTTTCCTCCTTCTCTAAGCCTTCTTCCCTCTCCCCTACCTCCTTCTTCCCGCCTTCCTTAAGCCTTTCTCCCTCTTTCCTACTTCCTTCTTCCCTTTTTCTTAAGCCTTCTCCCCTACCTCCTACTTCCCTCCTTCCTTTAGCCTTCTTTTCTCTCTTACCCCCTTCTTCACTCCTCCCTTAAGCCCTCTTCCCTCTCCTTTATCTCCTTCTTCCCTCCTTCCTTAAGCCTTCCTCCGTCTTTCCTACTTCCTTCTTCCCTTTTTCTTAAGCCTTCTCTCCTACCCCCTTCTTCCCTCCTTCCTTGAGCCTTCTTCCCTCCCTCTTACCTCCTTCTTGGTTCATTTTGACACTTTGTTTTCTGCTTCTTCACTCCTACTTCCTCGCTTATTTCCTCCTTCCTTGTACTTCCTTCCCTTCTCCTTACTACCTCTTCCTTCCTTGTGTCCTCCTCCTTCACCCTTTCCCTGCTTCATCACTCCATCTTCACTCATCAGCCTTTACAATGTTTAGTTAAAGGTTTTATGTCCTGCGTTGTTTAACTACTTTGCAATTTTTTAAATATTTTCTAACATCCTCTTCTTTCTTTCTGTGTTTCAACCCATCGCTGTGAGGAAGTGCAGCGTCTGTAGTTTCTAATCCAGATATCTGCTCGGACTTAAATTTTAAGTCCTGTTCATCTGACAAATCCAGACATGAGTGGAAGTTTTCCTGATATCAAAAGCTTTGAATAAGACCTGGAGTCTTAGCGATGTGAAGTTTTCTTTTCAGGCTTTTCTGGAGGAAATGTAACGTGGGAAAGGAGATTTTTTTTTTCAACTAGTTTCAGAAAAACTTCTAAAGCTTAAATTTTTGTTTTGAGAAACTTGAGAACATTTTGTTTGCTGCTTTGGCAGATATTTTTTTCTCACTTCGAGCAGTTTTGGCGTTATGTTTGGCTGGAAATCCTGAAACTCGTTTATTCCTGGTCTTGTCTGGTGAATTTGGATTGAAGAGTTGAGACTTTGCTGTGAAATAAACGACCTGGAGACGTCCAGAAAGCAGAGCTCCTCAGTGTTTACATCCCGGTCTGTGTGCGGGGTGTTTTCAGAGACTCTCCTCGCTGTGCTCCAGTCTCTGCTGAGCCAAAGCCTCCCGTAGACTAATCTAGAATTACATATGCAACGCAATAACCCAAATTTATGCAGCGGCTGTCACTCCTCACCTCACAGCCAGAGCAATATATCTCAGATTCACTTTCCCTGAAGTATCCAGCTCCGAGGAGGAAAGAGGCCGAGTTTTAACCCAGTTAGAAGCAGCGTGATGTGTTTGTGCAGCATTCCCACGCCACTCTGGATCCATGCTAACAAAGACACGGCAGTAATAATTAAAGGGGCCGGGTGAGATTCAAACAAGAACTCCAACAATTAGAGTAACAGCAGGGTGGGCTAAAAATATCCTCCTCCGAGCTGCGCCGCACGTTGCTAGGCTTCACCCAGAAACTGTGCAGTAAGTTTGTAAAGCAGCGTTTAACCGCCGCGTCTTCCTGACGGGATCACACGGTGAGGAGGGAGACGTTCAAACAAAGACGTTTAAACACACAAAAAAACCAGCGCACGCCGCAGCCCGTGAAGCTTTTGTTTCTAAAAATAGCCGAGCGTTTGCATCCTAACGAGCGCGGAGGGAAAGTTCGACTCCTGTTCTGCCTCCGTGCAGATTTGAGGAGAGCACAGCGTTTGCATGTAGCCGCAGCGGATACTTCACATGTCAGCAGAAAAAAGCGTCTCACTCTCATCTTTTCGGGCGTTTTTGTGGCAGCAGCATCATCACTTTTCACCACGAATTAATTTTGGCTGTCTCCGTCCTGCTCTTGAGAAAAATGACCTGCAGGGGTGATGAGATTCAACTTCCTGGCTGCCATTCTGCCTCCCTGAGCGAGTGTGTGTGTGTGTGTGTGTGTGGAGTGTGTGTGTGTTTAGAGACGGAGATAAGGGAGCACACACTCGGGGTTTTACGTCTGCAGATAATAAATCAGAGTTTATGTGGAGCCTTTCCCGGGGATGCTCTGGATCCTTCCCAGATGCTCCTGCTGCAGCAACAAGAGGGATGATGGGACATGCGGTCCTGGCCCGGCGCCCTGCGGGGGGCCCCGGCTGCAGGGGCTGCTGGGTGAAGCAGATCAGCTCTTTCTGAGTATTGGTTTGTAAATCAGTTAATCACTAATGGTGCTCTGCCTTTTCCTGTAACGTGCACTTAGCGCCGCTGATCCACTCGTCCGTTAAAGGTTACTCTCCTCTGTCGGAGCGTCTGATGCACTTTTCCTGAACATGTTTTAAAGATAAACCGATGACATTTACGGCGTCAGCTGTAATAACACACTCTGAGCTCTGTGTTTGTGTCTCCTGAATGGATCCACAGGTAGGAAGGAGAAGGAGGAGTGTGAGGAGTGTGAGGAGGAGCTGATTGCTCTGTGATTTGCGTCTCAGATACAGTTAGTACCTGTGGAGAGGACGCCGCAGAGGGACGCCGTGACGCCGTGACGTCGAGCTGATTTGAGCGGAGTGAACAGCTTTGCAGCGACATGTGTTTTTCTCCTCTAACAAACGCTCAGAGCGCTGAACGCCTCCCTCCGTCCTCAGCTGTGCTCCCCCTGCGCCTCCTCTGCGCCTCCTCTGCGCCTCCTCTGACTGATGCTGGCCTCAGAGAGCTGCAGTCCTCCATTAGCGCTGTTGGTATCGTCTTTGTGGCAGAGAAACGTCAGATGAGCTAATAAATTGTTTCTCTATCGTCGGTTTAATGAACTTTCCCGACCTCAATCACTTGAAATCATTTAAGGTCGGTGAAACGTCCGATCAGGTCGAGGGGGAGACGTCGCTCTCTGTTCTGAGAGGTTTTACTCCACTCGGTGTCTAATCTGAGGACGACAGAAGAGCAGGGAATCGTGGGAAATATACGCTGAGGTCAGAACTGAAGGAGCAGAGGTCAAGAGCAAAAACAGCCCAGTTAAAAAATGCAAAAAGACGTTTTTCCCTGGTTTTCATGATGCTTCAGGATTTAACAAAGAAGCTAGAGTAAACCCAGAAAATTCACTTTAACAGGACGTGAGACGCCAAGGATCTGCTCTGGAGTTCGTTAGGTTTCCAGGTGTTTTCAGCTCAGATTGAAAGTGTAACTGAGTTTTTTAAAGAAAAACAGTAACTCTTTACAGGTTTAGTAATTTTATCGAAATTAAGTAAAACTTTGTCAAAAAATTTTTTTTTCGATATTTTTAAAATTAGCCCCGAATTTCATGACAGTTGGGTAAAAATGAGCTTTTAACTTCTTTAGAATAAAGTTCAAATTTAACTGTAAGCAAGTCCCGTTTGGAAAGTTACTTTTTAAAAAAAAATGTCTTTAAAATTTCAAGGTGAATCGGTGAAAATTGGTAAATTTTAACCCAAAAAATGTTCAGAGAATAATCCCAACATCCCTGTGTAATTATATTTTCCTATTTCCAGAGAAGCAGGTGATAAATAACTGATCAGTTTTTAAATAGATTTCTAATAATAAGTAATACGAAGTCAGGTCCATGATCAGCTGTTTGTTTTGTAGTTGTCAGAGTTCTTTAGGACTCAGATTGTTGATATAATAACTGAGATCAAACATAAAGAACAGATAAATGATAAACTTTTGTATTCAGGTTATAATGTTTGAGATCTGACTGAACTTATCTGCAAATTCTGTTTTAAAGTCGAGTAACTGAGTTATGAGTTTAACTTCAGACATGTTTCTAACTTTTTCTGATCAGACCAGTTTCATTTCTAACTATTTTCTGATCAGCAGACCTCTGAAGTAAAGTGAGTTGTTTAATTTTTTGTTTATTTCCAACTGATTTAGGCACTTTAAAGTCTGCTAAAATAAATTATTCGCTGATTTTCACCTACTCACCTTAAAATTTGGAGGAAATTTCAAAGAAACTGAACAAAACAGCAACTTTCCAAGTGTGACTAACTCACAATTATAATTACATGTCATTTAAAAAAAAGTTAAGAGCTTATTTTCAAACAACTGTAGCCTCCAGTTCTCATTTTTGTAATTATTGTTATTATTATTATTATTATTATTATTATTATTATTATTATTATTAATATATTTCTATTATTATTTTTTAAATTTTTATTATTGTTATTTTATTATATTTGTATTATTTTATTTTTATATAAATATTCTTTATCTTTTTCTATTTTTGTACATTTGTTTATTTTATCTCTTTACTCATTCTTTTTTTTTTTTATTTTTTTACAGAGTGTAAATAATGAAATCCTGTAATTTTTAAGTAGTTGCTCTTTTGCTGTTCATGTTATTTTCCTGTTAATTGTTGCACCAAAACTCCAAGTCAGATTCGTTGTTTTTCCAAATGTACTTGGCAATAAAACTTGATTCTGGTCGTCATGAAATTAAGGGGGAAAATTTCAAAGATATTTTGAAAAAAAAGTCTAATTGTGACTTTATTTTGATGAAATCTGCAGAGCTGTAAAGTGTTACACAAGAAAGTTTATAAATCAGTTTAGTTTGTAACAATATTTGATAAATGTATGTCTAATGTAGATTATTTTTGAATTTATCTCAATGAGTCACTCTTCATTCACTTTAATGTTTCCTTTAATTATCACTCTTTGTTTACTTGGAGCAGCCGTACCTCTTGGGTTTCTGTGGCTTCTCCTGTTATTCTAAATACTTTAAAACTAAAACATCCTCATGGTGCTGTTCTTTATTTTATACTGTAAAAAACATTCAGTAGTTGAGTTTTTATTTTGACATAGATGCTACTGAAAGTGTCTTTGTGAGGGAACATGTTTCCAAAGTTGATAAGTGAACCAGGACATGCTACGCTGAGAAACTGAGGCAGATCTGAGCACAGGAGGATTTATGGTCCAGGCGTCTCACACCTCTGTGTTTTTAACGGAGGCTCCATAAATCAGGCTGTAATTTAGCTCATCCTCTGCCCTAAATAGTTGGAGCTGTGCGACAACATCCGCTCGATCTGTGTGAGTCAAAGAGCAGAGAGCTGACACATGATCACGACTGAACGCTCGCCGCTCCAGGAGCTCGTAGAATGGGACACATGATACTGTGAGATTAGGGAGTTTTGTAAGCCAAAGCTATGGGGAGACCTTGGTGTTTGAGGCCCGCGCCTCCACCGTGTCACGAGGAGTTAAGAACAGGATAAAGCAGAATACCTCCTCTTTAAACTTCACGCGTCCTCTTTTATCCAAACATCCTCTGATCCCAGTGTAGACATAAAAAGTTAATCATCCTCATGTCCTGGTACTTTTTTCTCCCTGACTCAGCCGTTTCCCGTCTAATGACCCCTCAGCAGCCTTTAAACGGACCATCATGCCTCTCTGCTGCTTCTGTTGACTGCTACCACTGAAACTCCAGCTCCTGGGAGTTTCTGTCAGCAGGAGCTTTAAAGCATCTCCTCTGTAATCACATCAGCTTCCTGTCCGCAGAGGAAACGTCAGCTGGTCAGAGGATTATTAGCAGTAATGTGGTTAGCCACTGAGTGAATGGGAGGGGCTAAGGAGAGCGGGGACGACGGCGTGGGAGGAGCAGACGTGATGGAGTTGGTGAATGTGAAAAATGAAGTTTTTCAGGAAGTGAAGGATGTGAGAGCAGCTCTGGGGAACACACACTTCAGGGTGACTCATGGTGACTACACACAGGAGGGCGAGCCACCTGCTGTGCTCACTTCTCTTTTTTAAGTTTGGATTTTTAAGTGAGAGCACCGACGGCCTCCATCCAAACACAGGAGGAACCAGGATATCACTGCAACGCAGAGAAACAAACAGATTAAAGACTAAAAATATGGTGGACAGAGTCAGCTGCCCAGAAAACTCCAGTGTCCGTCCCAGTTTTTATTTAAAATAAATTTATTAATTTTATTATTATATTTTTAATTTTATTGGAGGACATGTTTGAGCTTGGGTGTATGGCAGAAGAAATCACTTCATTTCTGAGGATATCCTCTCAGAATTCATCAGCTATTTATGGACTTTACACCAAAATAAAATCTGTTGTCTCATTTTAATTATTGTGAAATTTATCAAAACTCTTTTCGAAGTTATCTCACTGATATGAAAGCTGTAAATTCTGCAGAAGATTTAATTTTAAGCCTCACTTTCTCTGTTATTGATATGACTGAAGCCATATTGTTTATTTACAGTCACAACGCTGGATGTTCAAACTGAGCATGTGCAGACTTTTAAACCTCTACATGTCAGTCCCCACTGTCCACTGCCCGATCATGTCTGATTAAAATCAAAAAACGCCTGAAAAATAACTTAAAAACAAACAAACAACAATAAAAAAAACACTTTGTTTTCTTCCAGAGAGCTGGCCAATCAGAAAGAAGAGGGTTTCGAGCAGGGGGTCTTAAAGAGACAGCAGCCAAAATAAAGTGATTCAGACAGGGGCTGAAATAGCAGGGAGATTTTTTTGAGCTTTGTATCACCAGAGGGACAAAATGAAGACAAAAAAACAGCACAATAGCTCCTCTTTAAGACCTAGAAACTTCAATATGTCAAACCTGTTTCTCATGTTTGAAGAATCCTGAACTGTCTGATTAAAGAATTTGACTACAGGTTTTTTTTTTAATAAAAACACAATAAAACAAAGAGATAAATCAATGAATGGAAAGAGAAGAAATGAAGTGGTTTTTGTGTCGTCCTGGTTGGAGCTGGTGTTTCTGTTTCTCTGATGTAACGATAGAAAAGTCCCCGTCAGCTGAAGGTGTGAAGGCCGACAGCGCGCCGTGTGTTATCACTGATTCTGTTTCCGTCATCCAGAGCTGGCTCTGAGGCCGCCACATTAGCATGTTCCTGCTCTGTGCGGTAAGAAGCCGGGGTCACATTCCCCGTGGCTCTGCTGACAGGAACGCAGCCACTTTAACCTTTATCAAGCACAGCACCCTGAGCACAGCCACGTGTGTTTGTTTGGAGCCACGCTACGTGTTGCTACCGATCCCACAGCCAGAGGCGAGCTGCTGAACGGACCGCTCTCTGCTGCTCGCTTCCAGAGCCACGAGGAGGCGCCGAGCGAGGTCAGCCGGGCCGGCTCCTGTCCCGAGCTGGAAGTAGATTTTAATGATTTGATTATGAGCGATTGCTGATATGATTTCATGACTCACTGCTGGCCTGGAGCTCATTTATTACTGATGTCCATCATCGGACCGGCCGGCTGCTGAAGGCACAGTGCTCTCCTTCTCTCTGTGTCCACACTGAGGGCCAGTCTAACTGAAGCCTGCACTGTAAAAAAAATCCTAATTTTATGGTTGATAACTCTACATTTTTAAAGGAGTTTTTCTGGTTTTCAAAAATAGTTTAAAAAACGGTAAAATTACAGAAATTATCTGTAAATAACATCCTTGATATTTTTTTTTCTAAGTTTCATGCCAGTAATGACAAACTAATTTAATTTCTCTCTCTCTCTTTTTTTTCTTTAATGGAGACACAATGAAAGGAAATAAAATGGTATAAATTTAAAATATACTTTTTTTTCTTTTTTTTCCTTTAACAAAACATAAACATTATTTCTGCATTCAAAGATTATAAAACGTAAAATTAAATTCACGCAATTAATTATTTAAATAGATTGTTCTAGATATCAAAATAAATAAATAAATGAATAAATAAAAAAAAATATTTGATTAATTAATTCATTAATCAATAAAGGGGGTGTCTAAGTTGGGGGAGAGCCTGGCAATGACCAAATATTTGTCATTTTTTTGCTGGAAAAATCCTGGAAAAACCGTGAGCAGCTGCTTCCTGTTCCATCCTCTCTCATGGTTGCAATAAAAGTAACACTGTTTGTGAACTGTTTTTTGATTGATGACAGATTTTTAAAACCAAAAATCCTCCAATCAGGACACACGGCTCCTCTCCTGGAAACACATTTTTTGTACGCATCTTTGGTCACTTTTTCCTCCATCAGTTTGTTTCCTACATTTCCTATTTTCCTGTTATTTCACAGCAAAGTCATTTTGTGTTGTGACAGCGCTTGTAACCGTGAGTGAGGAGGAAATACTGTGGATATTAGAGCCTGCTGTACAGGGGGCTCAGCATGTCTGTGTACCACAGTAAAGACCAGTTGTCTATGCTCCAAGGCGCGGACCATGTATCCAGTGAATATTACAGTGTGTTTTTTGCTAATAATTTAGTATGTGCTGATGGGCTATGCTTTGTTGGTCGATAAAAAAAACCCAACAACAACAGTGTAATAAAGATTACACAGCTGGTCCGTGCAGTGTTGCACAGACAGCCTGTTTCCCCAACCCAACACCTTAACGTACAGCAGGCTCTTATATCCACTGTGTTCCCTCCTCACTCACGGTTACAAAACTTCAGCACAACAAAAAGTGTTTTGCTGTAAAATAACAGTGTTGTCCTGCAAAACTCGTAATGAAAATGTCTGTAAATTTGATGTGTTTGTGCTTCATTTGAACGAGAATATTTTACTTTAAAGGGATCCTGTTTGGTTGCTGTCAGTCATTTACTTTTTTATTTACAAGTTTTTTTCTTACAGCGTGTGTATAAGGTTGAACATATTTTAAAAAGCAGAGTTTGTAATTTCTGCTGTTACCATAAAAGAGGAAGTTGGTGTCATTTGTCAGCTCTGGATCCGTCCTGAAAGCAGCTCTTTGTTTTTAAAGCTGGACTGTCTCAGTCTGATGACCAACCTGTTGAAGTTTTAACTCATGCAGCTTTGTTCGGCTGAGCTGGATGGAAACACAGAGTCAGTTTGATGCAGTTAATTTGTGTCATGTGTTGAATATCTTAGAAACTCATCCTCTGGCTGATTAATCCAGCATCTTTCTGGTTTGGTTTCCTACAGTCTCCCTGTCCCTCAGTCCTCCCCCCGTGCTCAGGGTCTGTCTGTGCGGTGCTGGAGGTTGTGTGGTGGCTACGCTGTGTATGCTGTGTAGATTTTTGCTGCAGTGCAGCAGGCGGCATTGTGCTGCTGCTGCTGCTGCTGCCTCTGTCTTCCTCCCTCTCTCTGTCTCCGCTCACGGTTTGCTTCAGTTTTCTGTTCGTTCTTTGTGATTGGTCAAACTCTTCCAAACAGTTTTTCTATAAAAGAGGAAAAACCGGCGTCGGGCCTGCAGCCTGTGTCTCCTCCTTCATCATCACACCAACACGTGGCGGTACGGCCTTCAGCTTCGTAAACATTTCCCATCACCACCTTCTTCTTCTTCTTCCCGTCTTTGGGTTCAATTCCCACAGTTTGAGCCGGTCGTCTCCTGTGGATGTTTCCGTCTCAGACACACAGAGAGGAGGAGCAGGGAGGAGGTGATGGGAGGGCAGTGACTGAGTAACCTGTTTGTGGTGTGTGTCAGGCCCTCGGTGCAGAAAGGCCAGTTGTTTGCAGCTACACACACACACACACACACACACACACAGGAGCAGTCAGGTGGAGTGTTTCACGGCGCAGACACACACAGCACCAGGGGGACGCAGAGAAGGAGCCAAACACTTCAGTACAAAAACAACATGAAGCTAAAGTCTCCACCAAACAGCAGGTTCCCCTCTCTGTTAGGGGCCTCTCTGCACACACACACACACACACACACACACACACACACACACACACACACACACACACACACACACACACACGGACGCCGTTTCACCGACACTCCTCAGCGGTGACGAGACAGCTCTTGACATTTCTGCGAGCTAACGTCCAGCCGGCTCAGAAAGTGTCGCTGCTATCTGTGTCCGGTTGCAGAGCTGGTGGTTGGTCTTCACAAGAGGGTGACGTGAGGTGTGTGTGTGTGTGTTTGTGTGTGTGTGTGTGTGTGTGAAGGTGGAAATGCTGGTGTGATTGGGTTAAAAGGTTGTGTCGGGCTCTGTGTGAAGCAGAACGGATCAGTTTGTTCAGTTATTTGAAACTTATCGTCAAACTTTATTGATCTTAATCCAGTTTCAGTCAGAGTTCAGGGACACGGTCGATGGAGACGTCGTCTTTCGCTAAGATCGTGGAGCGGCGTGTTCGTAAGGTGTTAAAGGCTGAAGCAGACCACGGTGAGTCCTGAGGGGACGGTTTTCAGGGTTTGGATCAGAGTCTCAGGGATAAACTGAGAATTGATGGAGGTGATGTGTCAACATCAGTCCCATGTTTAGTCTGCGTTTGAGATTTATAAGTTCTGGTTTTAAGGTTCTAAGTTCTGTAGCCGCTGCTTTTCTTCTGATTTATACTTTTGAAGTTATTTTTCCAACTGGTGGAGTTGTTGAGTTAAAGTTTTTTACTTCTGATTGACTTAGTGTAGAGGCTGGGTGATGCTCTCTATACAAATGTGACGCACAGATTCAGTCCATTCCCAAGCTGCAGGGGGCGATGTATCGCAAGTGGATGTCTACCACAGTACTAAACTAACGCAGAAGAAGTTTCTAACATTACTTAAAACTGTTTTTTGCCAATTCCTCTTCTCTGTCGAGTTTGGACCATTCAGTGTAAAAAAAATGGACGTCATCTTGCTCGGCTTGAAGTGAGGTTGCTACTAAAACTGCTCCCCCTGGTGGCTGGCTGCATTATTGGTTAAAAAAATCCATCTCCCCAGTCATTCCAGATGGGCTGTGGTCAAACTTTAAAAAATTAATACACCTGGTAGAAATGTTTCTCACGTCTGATTGTTGTGGTGATTTGAAGATATCATTTGTCTGTCTTGTATCCAAGTCCTCTTTTTTCTGAAAAGTTTTGATTTCATTAGTTATACGAGGTTAAAACGAGGCTTTGCGTCACGTTTAACAATGATTGACAGCTGACGACCCTGAATGATCTGGAGCGTGCTCACTGATGCTTTCAAACTGAGAAGTATCGCTGCGTTTTCACCAAACACAAGTGATTGTGTGATTTGCAGAAACAAGAACGTGCAAATGTTTTCGTGTTTACTTGCGTTTTCAACTACTCGGAGATTTAGGTCGTCTGTCGGAGCCATGAATACATCTATCGTTTGTTTTTCTGTTTTGGAATTTTGAGGTGTGAGGTTGTTTTATGTTACTTATTTTTTTTTAAGTCACCTGTCATGGTTTGTGTGGCGTGGAAGGGAGAGGGGGGGTGAGCTGGGATGGCGTTTTTTTGTTGACCGTTGTTTCCTTTAAATCACCGTTGAAATCCTTTTTTCTCACGTTAAAATCAGTTCGTTATAATTCGATCATCTTTAAAAAGATCAATCGTTTATTTTAGGATTTGAGCGATTTTTTTTTTTTTTTGCACCGACGAGTCGAACATTTTACCAGGCCCAACCTCAGCCCCTCAGCAAGTTTTTTGTTTCTTGGAAGTCACTACATCTTCTTAGCTTCCAATGAGGTTGATTTTAGCTGCGAGATGAAACAAGTTATGCTAACTGGAGCCGTGCTAGAACAGCTGATATCTGGACTCAAGTGGCAGATAAAGATTTTTACCTCTTATCCCACAATCAGACCTCAAAGCAGCTCCTTTTCAATCAATCAGTCCAGGGTTTCACAGACAATAAACCTTAAACTCGACTTTAGACGGACGTCACTGGAGGATCTTAAAAGTTATTAGATACAAAGAAGTTACTCACTTGTGTCTTTACGTTTGATTCATTTGTACAAACATTTTGATTTACGACTAGAGTCAGTGATCAGATCCATGCCTGATCCTGTTTTCATATCAGAGGTCTGACACTCAGAAATAACAGAATCTAAATGCTGTAACTGACCAATCAGAGAGGAGCGTTCGTCACAACTTGATGTTTTTGTTGACAGGTGACGTTTTTATCACGCTGTGAAAATCTCCTCTGAAATAAACTTTGAGCAAACAGGAAACTCTGATCCAAGCTGCTCGCTGCAGATCATCAGACCTGAAGGTTACACTTTGTACAGTGTGTGTGTGTGTGTGTGTGTGTGAGCATGTTTGCATGTCTCTGAGTGTGTGTGTGCAGCAGCAGCAGCCACAGAGAGCTCTGACTTCATTATGCATGCGATGCTTCTGGAGTTTATTTGGTATTATTTGTCCTGCATAAAATATGAAGCCGTTTCCAGGCCAAGCCAGGAAGACGCTCGGCTGTGTATCTGCGACTCTCCTCGGAGTCTGCAGTCAGGCCTCGCAGTCAGGCCTCGCAGCTTACCCAACGTGTCGTGTATGAATCCCTCTTTGATAACGGCGAGGAAAGCAGTCGCTTTGATAGACCTGCTGTTATAGCAACAGAGTCACGATCCTCGGGCTCCAAGGCCAAACATCATGGCTGTGTTTTCTCATGCTCTCAATAGAATCATCTCCTTATTCTCGCTGCAAGAAGACTTACGTAACCCAGCGGCTCCGAGCCAGCGCTGAAACACTTTACGCCAAAGTATTAACAAATAAAAGTGCTGCGTTCAGAACACACACGCAGCAGATGTGATGAAGACAAGGGGACAGACGTGTTGGAGGGAGGTTTGTCCACACAGAGAGTCTGTAACAGCACAGCTTTCTGATGAGAGCGTAAACATGGACTCTGGTCTAAACTCTGTGAAAGTTAATCCCTTCATCGCTGATGAACTTCATCATCTTCACCTGCATAATTTATGATTCATGGCCGTGGTGACCAATCTGTGACTGATCAGATGTATCGATTTTATAAAACTGTGTCTGAAGAAGCTGTCAGGAACGATTCAGATCTGCAGGAGAGGGAAGGTAAAAGGAGCAGGATGAGAGCAGGAATTCTCGCTTCAGGGATGATACCAACAAATCTCCACCGTCACGAACCCAGAGGGACGATCGTCATTTCTGGTGGAGTTTGATTCACATCTGAAACGATACAGCATCGGTATCAGTACTCAACGGTATCGATTTTCTATACTTTTGTGTGTTAATGTGGAAATAAAATTAATTTGTTTCATAATAAATCTATTTTTCTTTCAATTTAACACATTTATTCCTTGTTTTATAAACTTCCAATGCTGTGTTCATGTCCAGCGTGAAAAATCTCCTACTCTTCCTCTTCCTCTTCCTCACAGACACAAGGATGCATTCAGGTACCTGAGCATGGTACCATTTGTTTTAACATGAATTGGTTCCTGGTACCACAGATGGAATTTGGTGTCTGGAGCCTCCTTTGACTGAGGTCTGGAGCCTCCTCTGACTGAGGTCTGGAGCCTCCTCTGACTGAGGTCTGGAGCCTCCTCTGACGGGGTCTGGAGCCTCCTCTGACTGAAGTCTGGAGCCTCCTCTGACTGAGGTCTGGAGCCTCCTCTGACGGGGTCTGGAGCCTCCTCTGACTGAGGTCTGGAGCCTCCTCAGACGGGGTCTGGAGCCTCCTCTGACTGAGGTCTGGAGCCTCCTCTGACTGAAGTCTGGAGCCTCCTATGATGGGGTCTGGAGCCTCCTCTGACTGTGGTCTGGAGCCTCCTCTGACTGAGGTCTGGAGCCTCCTCTGATGGGGTCTGGAGCCTCCTCTGACGGGGTCTGGAGCCTCCTCTTACGGGGTCTGGAGCCTCCTCTGACAGTGTCTGGAGCCTCCTTTGACAGGGTCTGGAGCCTCCTCTCACGGGGTCTGGAGCCTCCTCTGGCTGAGGTCTGGAGCCTCCTCTTACAGGGTCTGGAGGGTCCTCTGACAGGGTCTGGAGCCTCCTCTTATGAGGTCTGGAGCCTCCTCTGGCTGAGGTCTGGAGCGTCCTCTCTGATGGGGTCTGGAGCCTCCTCTTATGAGGTCTGGAGCCTCCTCTGGCTGAGGTCTGGAGCCTCCATTGATGGGGTCTGGAGCCTCCTCTTATGAGGTCTGGAGCCTCCTCGGACAGGGTCTGGAGCCTTCTCCGACTGAGGTCTGGAGCCTCCTCTGACAGGGTCTGGAGCCTCCTATCTGATGGGGTCTGGAGCCTCCTCTGACTGTGGTCTGGAGCCTCCTCTGATGGGGTCTGGAGCCTCCTCTGACTGTGGTCTGGAGCCTCCTCTGACTGAAGTCTGGAGCCTCCTCTGAAGAGGTCTGGAGCCTCCTCTGATGGGGTCTGGAGCCTCCTCTGACGGAGTCTGGAGCCTCCCCTGATGGGGTCTGGAGCCTCCTCTGACTGAGGTCTGGAGCGTCCTCTGATGGGGTCTGGAGCCTCCTCTGACAGGGTCTGGAGCCTCCTCTGACGGGGTCTGGAGCCTCCTCTGACGGGGTCTGGAGCCTCCTCTGATGGGGTCTGGAGCCTTCTCTGATGGGGTCTGGAGCCTCCTCTGATGGGGTCTGGAGCCTCCTCTGACTGAGGTCTGGAGCCTCCTCTCTGACGGGGTCTGGAGCCTCCTCTGATGGGGTCTGGAGCCTCCTCTGATGGGGTCTGGAGCCTCCTCTGATGGGGTCTGGAGCCTCCTCTCTGTCTCTATCTGAGAGGAGAGCTGGGCGGGCTGGGGCCAGGTGTTGAGCTCTCCTTGGGGCGGCAGCAGCTATTTCTGGAGGCCGTGTGTGAGGAAAGGTGGAAAGTGACTCCTTTAGCGTCACATGAGGGACGGACGGAAAGACGAGTCTTTTGCTCTTGATGGATAAAACCTCAGGTCTTGGTCGGACCGTCCTCTCAGCTCGTGTGTTTTTATTGGCAGCCTGTTTGCTCTGATCACTTCCTGTGACTGACGGAGTGATCGCTGCAGTCGTCTGGAGGGAAATGAACAGACACTCAGACTCTTTTAATGAAATCAGCTGCTGAGCTGAGCTCTGCTTCCTGTTTGTTAACAGCGAGGAGCGTTTGAGTCCCGCCCTGAGACGCTTCTTTGACCTTTTTAAGGTAAAAGTCTAATCCTCTGCGGCCTTCACGGTGGGCTCCTTATCTGGCTCTTATCTGTTTGTGGTGCACTTTATTTCCTTTTCCTCCTCCTCTGCTGTATCACTTTTCCCTGCAAGGGCAACATCGGCTCCTCGACCTGCTCCGAATCCTCCCGTCAGTAAAATCTGATCCTTTTAGACTGAGCAAGACCGGTCTTTTGCATGCCAAAGTCTTGTTGATGGGGGCCAAATGTCCTCGGCTTGCCCTCCAACTCACCACGGCAGCAGGAAAAGGTCTCCTAATATCTCCACGGTAACTGGAGATTGTGTCGACACTGACAAAGAAGGCTGCGACAGAAAAAGGGGTGCAACGTTTGGAGCTAACCGGATCAGCAGTCTTTTTGGAGTGAGGATGGAGTTGGAGCAGGGAGGTGCGACAACGGTGGATCAATGCAGGCGGGTGAAATCTGTCAGATCGGAGACTTATTAAGAGAATGAGCATCGACAGGAGACTGAGTCACTGCTGCTGAAGCTCTGTGAAAGAGGAGAGTCATCACGGACAGACGGACGGACGGACGGGAGGAGGGAAACTTCCACACAATATGAATAACCTGTTTGTGGTGAGGGTGTTAAACACGGGATTAGACGTGTTTGGCAGCTCATGTATGATCTTAAAATGACTCGGGAACATACAGATCACTGCTCCATCACCGTTCGTCCAGCTTCACCTCATCGATCAGATTAATGTAGCTGGAGTTTTTTCTTCACTTTGTAAATCAGTAATTACAAATTACATTAGAAATCAATCTAACCTTGTTTTAAAGTTTGTTTTCTTGTTTTTAACCTTAAGATATAATCTCAAACTTAGCATAAACATGTCTCAATTTTTCACAATTATTCATCAGATCTTAAAATTCAGTCAAAAAAACTGTTGAATAAAACTTCAAAATAAAAATTGTTTTGAAGAAAACATAAAACATCCTTTAAAAACACAATTTAACCAACTGACTGATTCAGAATTAGACTAAAACATGTGAAAACTTCATGACAGAGACAAACTACGACTCCTGATACAGTTAAAGATCCTTAAACACCTTTTAGTGTCATTTCCAACCTGAGCGGTTTTGTTTCTTGGACCTTTCTGCCATCCTTAGCTGAAACAATAAGAGTTAAACTGGATTTTGTTTGCTTATATTCTCTTTATTTCACTTGTGCTGTGTTTGAGGAAGTTTGTTTCCAAGTATTTTAATCCAAATGTCAGAATTTCCTTCTTGTTTTGACACTTCTCAAGATCCGCTGATTTATAGATTCAGAATTCTTCCTTTAAGTAAAATCATTTTGTTGTATGAACAGATGTTTCTTTAGTTTTAAGAGCTTTCTTATTATATTTAGTGTTTTTTTTTATCGTCTTTAGACTCAATTTTTAGCAGTGTAACAATCTCAACTGTTTCCCTACGGATAGTTTTAACTTTTAACTCTTTATTTTCCAAATGAAGGAACAAAAAAAATCTTTATTAGCTTCTCACTCACACCTGAGTCTGATAATCATGGGTTGGTTATTTAGGGACCTGTCCCAGCTTTTGTCAAAGGAAACGCCACAAAATGTTTCGTACTGAGAGGAAAGAACTGAACTGTTTGGTGGAAACTGAGCTTTAGTTAAAGGTAGGGACGGGTACCTTTCACATTTGAAATGATATGGTACCAGACTTCAACGGTACCAATTTCTGGTACTTTCTTGTGTTTATGTGGTAAAAAAAATATCAATTAGTTTATTAATAAAATACTTTTTTTTTTACAATTTAACATATGGATTCTTCAGTATATAACCCTATAATGTTGTGTTCATGTTCCGCATGGAAAATCTCCTACTCCTCCACTTCCTCACAGTCATAAGGATGTGTTTAGGTACCTAAATGTGGAACTTTTTGACTCTACATGAATCAATACCCGGTACTTTTGACATAATCCGGTTGATACCCATAAAAGTACCTAATTCAGTACCCATTCCTAGTTAGAGGTCACATTTCCAACCCTTAAACAGTTAGTTTCTGCTGACTTCCCCAGTTTAGACAGACTTTTGTTGCTTTGGCGTAACTTTAAGGAAACTGTGTCCGTCTTTTTATTTTATAATCCTTAATCCCATCTTTAAAGGAATTATTTTGCCATCAATCATTAAAAATGTTGAGTCATTACTTTTTTATATATATATATATGTTTATCGAGTTTTCAACAATTTCTGAGACACACAATTACAATTAAATAAATTATAAGATCAAATACAAAATAAAACAAACACTACAATAATAACAATAATAATAATAATAATAATAATAACAACAATAACAATAATAATATAATAATAATAAAAATAATAATACTATTTATAATAATAATAATAATAATAATAATAATATTTATGATAATAATAATATTTATAATAATAATAATAATAATAGTAATCATAATAATAATCAAAAAAAATAATTACAAAAAGTTGCTTCATAATTACTATTCATCTTAAATAAAGATAAACTACAAATATAAAATATTTTATATATAAAATATGTAAAATACTTTTTTTTTTCAGAAAGCAGTTTCTGCCACAGCGACCATCGTCGCCATAGTTACAGACATCTTCAGTTTTATACCAGCCGAGCATAAGATGAGTGAAAAATCTTTATCTTGAAGAAAATAAAAAAAAACAGGCCCCAGATATTTTCAAATAATTCTTGTTTGTCTTGGAGTGTTTGTTAGTTTTTTCCAGAGCCAAACAGACGTTTCATTAAGGCACCGTGTAAAACTCAGCCTATCCCTGTTTTTCCACGTTAAGGCTATTGTCCCATGTCAGACCTCTGTGCCCACTTGGAAAGACTTCCCATGACTCAGTCCCGTTGTTTGTCACCAGATCAGCTGATCTACCTGAAACAGCAGCAGTTAACCCCTGACCTGGCGTGCTAACGGTTGCGGCTCGTGTTCTGTGTTTTCGTGGACGCTCCCACGCCCTCCTTTCTGAATCCCGTTGTCAGATTTAGTGATTCGCGCTGCTCCTGATTCGATTAGCCCATTGATGCTGGATGTTGGCAGCTGTGTTGATGGTGGGGAAAGGTAAGAGTAACTGACAAGGACACCGAGTGAAGCTCCAAGGTCCCTGAGTCACACACACACCCTGCGGCAGAGCGCTCCTGGCTGCTGAGCTCCTCACAAAGCCTCCTCAGACTGGCTTTATTAATACGTGCTGGGAGCTGATCATATTAGGAGAGCTGGGTAAAAATAGATGGGGAACAGACCGCTGAACACCTCTATTTATAGACGGTATTTATTAAGGAGGAGTGGGTGACAGGACACCTGAGGGTTAATGGCATTGTCAGAAAACTACAGCATAAGCAAAAAGAGGAGGCATCACCGCAGCGAGGAGCAGACAGCGCCTCAGAGCTGGGACAGGAGGAGGAAATGATTTCACTGGATCAGAAACTGAAGAAACACTCAGTTTGAAGCTAACATCCTCGTGTTTCAGCTAACCTGCCTTTACTGGACTCAGGGACTCGACACGAGGCCTGTGTGACCAAGGAAATATGAACATGAGTGATTCACGCCATGAGAGGCTCAGACTCGCCGTTTTATCCACATTATGTCATGATGAGCAAAGCATTATGGGCCTTTTTACGGCTCAGTATATCACCTCTAAGATAGAGGGCCATATGTCCGCGCGGCTCTTATTGCCCTTTGGTTCCTGGTGATGTACGGTGCATGACAACATGTTGAGCAATAGATACGAGGCGGCGTATACGGCGGCTGCTCTGAGCCTCTCCACATAAAACCTGCTGCTGGTCGTTTGATGAGGGGACGTGAAGTGAGGCCGTGTTATTGTGCTGCTCTTCATCCCCACAGACAGACGCAGCGCCCAGAGAAAAGGCGGTAACGGGTCAGTATTGTTGTAAAAAGGCAATCAGGTGAGCACAGGTCGTAATCATCGCTCGTAGATCTGAAGTGGACGCGGTCAGGAGGACGCCACTCACTGCTGCAGGCCGAGGCCGTGAGTTAAAGAGGGGCTGTGTTTGGGTGAATGAGTCGAGCTGTGGAGGGGTGGGTTACGCTACGTTTTTAAAGCTGCACAGAGAAGATGATGTCCAGAGACAAACAGGTTTAAATTAATGTTTCCCTTCTTCTAATAAAAGGTTTTTGGTTAAATTAACTAATACTTCTTTATTTTTTATCACAATAAACTTGAACAATCAGTGTGATGCAACGAGCTGTAACGCAGCCTCCTGCCACTAGCTGGGGCTGTAGTCCAGGTTAAAGGCTACTGCGCCCTCTACTTTTCCCTCTACTAGCTTGTAGCTACATGGCAAGAAAAATGACGCTAAGGCTGTGCGTAAGCTACGTCTGTGAACATGAGCCTGTCAACCTGACCTTTGACCAGCAACCTGTCAGAGGGACTGAACACTGGGGGTGCTAGCTCTGCCACCTTTAGCCACCCTCTGCAGAATAATTCGACAACAAACGCTGTGCTAACTTTTCTGCTTGAAACCACAGAAAGTCAGAAAGATTTTGAGGTTTCACTTTTATAGATTCAGTCAAACTCTTCCCCTGCTTCTGTCCCTGGATCGATATTTTGAGCCTCTCAAATACAGAGTCATGGTGTTGCTCCGAATTTAAACATTGTTTCAATCAACTTGGACATAAATAGTTTAAGAATATTCCTAATGCTGATACTGTTTTCATTCAATCACACTGTAAGGATGTGTTAGCTAACCAGAATTATTAGTTAATTTAAAAAGAAATCCCGTAAGACTTCTCATTCCTCGGGGATCAGACGTTCTTGAACTGTATTTCTACGTGAGCTCCTCATGGAGGGAATGAAACTCAGACAGCACACACACAGTTTCTGACCTAAGAGCCCTGAAAAGCTGGACATGGCGACTTCAGGAAGTTAAACAAACCTGCCACTGAGCATAACTCCAAGCTGACCATCACATGCTCACTTTTGGAGCCAGCCTCTTGTGGACATTGGAGGAACTGGGCAAAAGATATGGTCAGTTGGTGAAAATGACCATGTCGTTTATCAGTTAGCACAACAAACTAACAATGAATTAGGGATAGACTGATCATCAGCCAGGCCGATTTTTGGCGTTTTGAAGCATATCGGCATCTGCCTTTTTTTACTCCGACGGCCGATAAGAAACAAATTTAAAACTGCGTTGTTGCAGCTCTGATGCAGCCGCTCTGCTGTCTGCAGTCACTACTTAGTCCCCAGCTCTGTCCCACCCACAGTAACATCTGATTGGTTACAAGCAGAGTAAGAGAGTTATTACAGTTATTGTAGTAGCATTGAAATTTTGGAAACTTTATTTACTGTAGAAAACTTTAGCTATTTATTTTTTTATGTTTTAATTTAACTTTATCAAACATGCTGCTGAGCCTGGGAGCTGTTTGATAAACTCATGCTTGAAGGGATTTGAATGAAGTTAAGTGTTTGAGTTTGTATTGTTCAAAATTTGGACACCAATATTTTCACTTTGACTGCAAATTAATATCAGCTTCAAACATCAGATATCAACCTTGGTATTGGTATTGGCCTGGAAAAAAAACATTTCAGTTTATCTCTACTGTGAATTTGACTTTATCAGTCTACTACACTGTAAAAAATGACATTTTAAATGATTTTAAACCAACTGACCCCCAAAAAAGAGCAAAAACACTGATGCTTACAAACTGACTTCTTTAGTACAACAAAAACATTTTATCAAGTTTATAAATTAAATATTTAAGCAAACTTTGAGATGATGATTTGAGATGATCTGTGCATCTAAATCACTTCTTAAAAGGTGAATTATTTCATGCTTGTCATGTTTTTGTGAATTCACCGTTTGACAGTTTCACGGTACTGATTTTTTCATTGGTTAAAAATGTTAAAATGTGATTTAAAAAATACTGTGACACCAACAGAAATGCAAACTTCATAATTTATCTTTTCAGACCCGAGCTTTTGTCTGGTGTAAAATGTTTAATTCACCTAGCTGTTTGGGATAAGTAAGACCTGATAAGTTTAATAACGCAACTTCTCTTTCTCTTTGTACAGGAAGTTTGATTATTTGTGTTATGACTTCTCTTTTAGCTGTTTATTAGTGTTATTGAAGTTAAATACATTGTTTTTGTTTTGTTTTTTTGCTAAAGTGAGTGTGATGTTGTGATTTCACTAAAAGATGATGTGGGCAGTGTCCCTAAATTTGGCCAAAAGGTCAAAGTTTTAAAAAATGGACGCCGGGTCTTGAGGGGTTAAACAAATGTCCATCATGTTGATTTAACAAGTTTAAAGCAGATTTTTGATAATAATTCTTATGTGTGACTGCGTCTTTTCCACTCTTTGGCGCTCTAACAGTAGCTTCATCTCCAAGCCTTCAGGTTTGTGCATGTGTAGCGTGATGTGAGCTAACTGCTAGCGTCGTCATGCTAACAGAGAAAATGTGCAGAAACAAACACGAACATGAAGCAGACAGAGACGTTTGAGTCCTGCTCTTACAGAAACTAAAAACTCCTCTGAGTCTTTTTACTCTAATCTCTTTCTGCTCCTTTTAGAGGACACGGCTCCAGGTCCCAGGAGCTCGGGCGGCGCAGCCACGGCATAAAGATTTTAAAGCCACACGTGAACTTGTGTTAAGCAGCGAGTGATTACTCGCCACTTCAGCCTCCGCTGGAGATGCTGTTTGGCCTTAAATGGCTTTCTGAGCGGAGGCATTACGTATTCAGCTCAGCCTAATGTTTAAAAAAACAATACAGTGAAATATTCATCACGCCGCCGTCATGGCTCGGAAACGTGCGATTTATTTATTCATGGGAGGCATGTGGCGGGAGTTGTGGAGCGTTTCTGTGAAGGAGGACATGCTTAAAACGTGCACTAACTGACGGAGTGTGTAACACGCTGAGGTTTGCTCCTCACACACACCTCTCAGGTCAGACCAGCTGATCCTCTCAGGTCACTTTTTAAAAAGCTGTTTCTCTGTTTTCTCTCCGACTCGGCGTCCTTTGGGAGATCTGACCTCTGCAGCTGATATCTGAACAGCATGCTCACTCACACACACACACTCACACACACACACTCACAGCAGCAGTGAGGATGAGCTTTGATAATCTGATGATTGTCCTCTCCTTTCTTCCCTCTCTGCTCCTCTTTGAACATCATTTATTTCACTTTTTTTTCGGTTTCCTGAGCTGCAGTCAATTCCCCGAGCGGTTATATCTGAATGAATTCAGAGCTGCTGTCACAGCAAAAGGCCAGCCACAGGTACAGCAGGTGGTGTGTGTGTGTGTGTGTGAGTGTGTGTGTGTGTGGGACAGAGTAGAGAAGAAATGCTGACTAGCTGAAGTCCAACTGTTGGAAACGGAGGAAGTGAGCGTGTTCGGAGGCGTTTCTCATCCTGTGTTCGTGAACGTTTCTCCTTTTTTCTTCCATCTGTGTTTTTCTCGCTGCTCACCTGGGATTCATTTAACACCTTGATGCTTCTGCAGAGTCCAGACACGACCTGTGCAACAACAAAAGGCCTCTCCCACGACGTTTCACCCACACACACATGTCTGTGCACACACACACACACACACTCTCCATCCCTCTGCTTCTCACTCCGTCATTTCCCACCTGGAGTCGAGTCTAGACTTGTTTGTACCGTTGAGGTATAATTGAGTCTGGGTCAGGCTGTGTGTGTGTGATTCATGTATATATATATATGTGTGTGTGTGTGTGTGTGTGTGTGTGTGTGTGTGTGTGTATCTTATGCATGAGTCAGGGATGAAATCTAAATTTATAAACATATTTATATCTGCATATTCCTCCTCCTCCTGCCTCCAGGTCTTCTCTAAGTTTGTCCCTCCGTGGACCCGTAGCCCCCTCCTCTCTCTGCCTTCAGGTGTAAACTTTGTGAGCAGCGCTGAGTTTGTTAAAGTGTGTTTGCACGTGTGTCAGGCTGTGCCGTTACAGTTGAATACAGTGGAGCAGCTGTTGCCTGCACTCTGTCCTGTTAAATTTATAATGGCTCCGCCCCCTCCCCCCCTCCATCTTTACCACACGGAGCAGGAGCACTTGAGCCGGCTGCGGTGGGTACGGACGCATGGCGGAGCAGGTGATTACGTAACGTGAAGGCAGAGACGGGCTCTTCTTTAACCTGAGAGTGGTGTGCAGGATGTTTGTGCTTTTACAGACTCATCATCATCATCATCATCATCATCATCATCATCATCATCATCATCATCGTCATCATTATGCAACTTGGTTGATTTAAGACGCTGGGCATAACGTGAGGTTTACTTGAGTGTCTGAGGGGGAAGAAGGCAGGAGACTAAAACTAAACATCTTTTTTTTTGTCTTATTTAAATCCTTCATTGTAGTCTTTGTTTATGAGCTGGGTTGGAAAAGTCAAGATGTCAGATCCCCTGAATAATCCTAAAAACTGACTCACATGTGATGTAGATTCTTTGGGGAAAATGGCTCCATTCAACTTTTCACTTAGTCAACTTGGTGTTAAAAAAACGATCTCAAAATTGCAAATATTCTATCCAAAATTGGCAATGTAAATCAGACGGCACCCCAAAAAATCTTAAAAGAATTGAACCAGGGATTGATCAAAAACATAACGACCAAAATACACCAGATGCAGGTTGGAGTCCTCCGGATCAAACAACCTGGAGCTGTAACGCATCGATTTGGACAAACTGATCAAGCAAGACAGGAAGTCGTGCAGGAAGACACATAGAAACACCTTAAGACTTTCAAAATAAAACAAAGCGTGTCCAAACCAGGTGGTATTTATCTTCACTCGACAACAAACCGACATAATGAGCAAAGCCAGACCAGGACGCAACCGGTTTTACAGCCCAACATGAACCAGAAGAGGATCATCATAACTGCCAGAAGAAGCAGTTTTTAAACAACAAAGTATTTTAGTTCAAACCTAAAAAAAAAGGAAGCAAGAGGAGAAGGAAGGAAGGAAGGAAAATTATTCTAAAAGCTTGTGAGAGAAGCAGCTATTTCTCACTGTTTTGTTTCTTTTACTGTTGATACTTAAGTTCTTTTAATTTGAGCTACTTTAAGACTTTTACTCATGTGATTTTTCTTTTAGTGGGTGACTTTCTTTTTTACAGGAGTAGATTTCAAGTGAGATATCTTCACTTTTACTCAAGTACGGCTGAATTAGGCTAACGTGCTAAAGTTGCATCATGTTTTTTTTTATTCTGGTCCTGTTGGTTTTTATGCTCAAGCTGGTTTTGGTCCCAGAAAGTTTATAAATCTGAATTTGGGTCTGCAGGATGAGCTTCACACATTCATTTCTAAAGAGAAGGTCTACATCAGGGGTCGGCACCTTTACTTTCAGCGGTTTTACCTCAGGTCACCTGGATTAAAGACGATCCAGAGCCACAAAATCTTCTTTACTTTTACTATAAAGACAATAAAGTGTGTACAATTCTAAACATAGTGAAAATTAAGTAAATGTTTATCAAAAAAAGAATTTATTTTTTAATTTGTGAAATTTTACATGTGATGTTTGGGTTTTTAATTTACCAAAAAAAGTGAAATTTCAAAAATTTGAAAAAATGTGAATAGAAATTCTTTGCTATTTTGTTTTTTATTTATTTTTAAATTAAGCAAGTTGTAGCAATTTTTGATTTTTTTTAATTCTGTAAAACTTTTGCAATTTTCAATTTGTATATGTAAGGAATGTGCATTCATTTAAAAATAGAAACTTAATAAATTTATAAAAAAATTTAAATGAGTTCAAAATTAAAAAAAAAAATGTGCAAAAATCAAAAAGAATTGGAATTTATTAAATTTGTAAAATTTTCCAAATTTTAGTTCATAAAGTTAATAAATTGGCATTAATAAAAAAAAAACAGAAATTAAATAAAGTTATAAAAAATTCAAACTTGTTTGAATTTAATAAAAAGGAAAATCAGAAATTAAAGAGAGCTGGCATTTAATGAATTTGCAAAAAATTTCAAAATTGTTGCAGACCCTCTGTGTACATGTCCTGTACCAGACTCTGATCAGTGATGGTGTGTCCCTGTGAGTCTGAGTTAGCATGCCTCATTCATCCAGTCTGAGCTCCATGCCTTCAATGTGATTACTGCTGCTAAGATATTCTGTTATTGTCATGATGGAGGCAGTGAGCTCTCTCTATGTTTGCTCACTGACTGGTTAACCTGATTACAGCAGCAGATAATAAGATCTACACTGAGGGAGCACTGAAACACAGGTACACTGACTGAAGTCAGTGTGTATGAAGCTGTTCACACACACACACACACACACACACTCAGGCTCCTGTGACTGCTGGGAGAACGCAGCAACAGGAGGAGGCCGGGCTGGGAGTGGCGCCGTATGAAAGTCATTAACGAGCTTTGAGGAGAAAATGTTGGATGTGCAGGTCGTGACTCTTTACTCATTCAGATTTTCTGGCGTTGGAGGAGTGAAATTATTACACAATTATCTCTCTATCATCTTCCTGGCAAACTTCTGCAGCAGCAATAAACTATCAGCACACACACCCACAGTGTTTCTCTGCAGTGTTTCTTCTTTGTGGCCTATTTGTGTTTTTATTCCAGTTGATAAAACGGCCACATTAATTACAGCTAATTGTTTTTCTGTGCTCGCTCGGTTTTGAACTCAGATCAGCTCCGTCTCTCCATCATCCATCAGAGGAGAGGAAGAAGAGGCTGTTTGGCTCTGAAGTCTGATTTATCACCACTGAATGTTGGAGACCAGAAAATCCACCCAGACTCCCATTAGTCCCAGAGAAATCAGCCAAGACTCTTTTCTTCAGCAACATAACGTCCTGTGCTATTTCCTGGAGACGCTGGCTCCAAGAACTGAGAATATTTAAAGCTGATGATGTGAAAAAAGGAGCACAGGCAACATGATCACTCTGTAGTTATACTTTTGGAGGGCTGCTGTTGAGTTCAGTGTCTGTTTGGAAATTAATTCGCTCGTCGACATAACGTCCTGAGAGGTGTTTACTGTGATCTGTGACTAACCCTGAAAAAGGATGCCAGTGCTATGAATTAGCTGGGAGTCATTTTGGCTTCATTTCAAACAGTGGAGAAGGAGGCGCGCCGTCCACATTTATGTACATGCAATAGTTTCTAATTCATTTCTTTTGTTTTGGATACAGACTGCACTGTTACACTGGAATTTAAGCTCATGTTTACACTTTTAGCTTATGTTTTAGCCCTTAACTCATATTTGAGCCTTTAGCTCATGTTAGTATTAAGCTCATGTTTACTCTTTAAGCTTTTGTTTTAACCATTTTTCAGATGTTAGCTCATATTAAAGCCTTAGGCTTATGTCTTAGCCATGTTTTAGATTTTAGCTCATGTTTTAGCATTTAGCCCATGTTAACAATTGTAGCTCATGTTAAACTTTAAGTTCATGTTTTAGCCTTTAGCTCATGTTTTAGCCTTTGGCTTATGTTTTAGCCTTTAGCTCATGCTTTAGCATTCAGCTCATGTTTTAACCTTTTAGCTCATGTTTTAGCCTTTAGCTCATGCTTTAGCATTCAGCTCATGTTTTAGCCTTTTAGCTTATGTTTTAGCCTTTAGCTCATGCTTTAGCATTCAGCTTATGTTTTAGCCTTTTAGCTCATGTTTTAACCTTAAGCTCATGTTTTAGCCCTTGTTTTGTGTCTAAGCCATGTTTTAACCATTAGCTCATGTTTTAGCATTTAGCTTAGGTTTACACTTTTAGCTCATGTTTTAACTGTAAGCTGGTTTTAACCTTTTAGCTCATAGTTAGCCTTTAGCTAATGTTTTAGCATTCGGCTCATGTTTCAGCCAAATTTTCGACTTTGGTTCATGTTTTAGCCTTTGGCTCATGTTTTCACTCTAAGCTCATGGTTTTGCCTTAAGCTCATATTTTAGCCTTTAGCTCATGTTTTAGCACTAAGCTCAAATTTACACTACAGCTCATGTTTTAACTGAAAGCTCATGTTTTACCATGTTTTAGCCTTTTCGCTCATATATTAGCCTCAAACTCGTGCCTTAGCCATGTTTTACACTAAAGCTTACGTTTTAGCCTTGAGCTCATATTTACACCATTAGCTCATGTTTCAACTGTAAGCTCAGGTTTTAGCGTTCAGCTCATGTTTTAGCCATATTTTAGCTTTTAGCTAATTTTTTACACTTAGCTTATGTCTTAACTTTTAGCTCATGTTTGAACCTTTATTTTGTGTTTAAGCCTTTAGCTCATGTGTTAGCCTTTAGCTTATGCTCTATCTCTCCCCTGTTTCTCTTTCTTCTGCTCTTCTGTCCTTTTTCTGTCTGACAGTTAGGCTCCAGTGTCCACCATCACTACAAAATTAATCACAGAAATTGTTTTCAGCAGAGAAAAACACAGATCTCTCTTCTCTCTACTGAACTTCATCAGCTGGCGTGGTGTTGTCATAGAGACTTAGACTTGCTGTGAATCAGTTTGGTCCTGTCTGACCAGGAATATAAAGGAATAACCTACATTGGAGCTGATATTTCATGTATGTTTTTTTTTGCTCTTTACAGCCACTTTGATCTTTTAAAATCTTGAAATAAGACAACTTTCTTAACTTGTTATGTGAATGTTTTTTCTAGAAAAAAAGACAGAAACCTGCTCGGATTATCGGCTTTGTGATGTGTTTTTCAAGTGCTCTATGTTTCTTCAATCTATTGTGTTAATCTGAATCTCTCAGGCTAACCTGCACACACACACACACACACACACACACACACACACACACACACACACACACACACACACACACACACACACACACACACACACACACACACACACACACACACACACACACAGTCGTCTGTATTTCTGACTTTTGACCGTCAGTCTTGTAAAGCAGCATGTTGTGCAGTTTTTGGTGTCCCTCCTGCTCTGCTGGGTTCACTTTACAATCTTAAAGTCTAATATTTCTGGGTTAGTTCCCACTGTGGATTAGCAGAGTCTGGGTGTGTGTGAGCTAAGCGCGCTGTAGCTGTAGCAGAGGAGCAGGGAGGGCAGCAGGCGTACAGCAGGTTGTATGAAAGGTGGAGCTCCGTCAGCGGGAGGAGGTCGGTTTGTGCTGCTGCTGTGTGAGCGTGTTTCAGGGACCAGGAGGGACAGACAAAGTGGTTTCCATTAAAACTTCTGCCTGCATGTCCTGCCTCTGTGTGTGTGTGTGTGTGTGTGTGTGTGTGTGTGTGTGTGTGTGTGTGTGTGTGTGTGTGTGTACTTTATGTAACTTAAATATATGTGTGTGTGTATATGTGTGTGTGCTTGTTCGCTCATGTCCTACATCAAAGTGTAGTAGCCATGCAGTGAGTCTGAGGAGGCACGTTCCAGTGTGTGTGTGTGTGTGTGTGTGTGTGTGTGTGTGTGTGTGTGTGTGTGTGTGTGTGTGTGTGTGTGTGTGTGTGTGTGTGTGTGCTCTGAGTTATAGTAGTGGGCCGGCTCTGCCTTCAGATACAAATGGCATCCTTCCAGACCAGAGCACTGAGGATCTGATGAATCTGTTTCAGTGCAGATTCTCCCCACAGCAAAGCCACGCCACCGCCGCCGCCGCCGCCGCCATGCTCTAATGGAGCACATTACGCCACCGCTGCTGCCCCCACCTCTCTGTGTTTGTGCTCACATGTTTACAGACATGATGACATCTTTCCTCCATACATATTTTATCTTTTATTATCAGACTAAAGCCAACAAACAACTTCCTGTGAGCTCAGATCATGTTTGGATGATCATGCAGTTAAAAAAAAAAGTCTGATAAAAACAGCTGAGATACTTTTTCCTCTCTTTGAAGCTCTTTGAAAGTCAAACAAAACCATTTTTATAAGAAAAAAGTCAAAAAGAGGAGATATTATTACAATATATTAAAAGATATTTTCAGACAAAAATCACGCCTGACTTCTTTGTATGAATTAAGGAAATGAGGTTTGAGAAATTCACTTGTTAAGTTTCTTTAATTGGGGCTTTGTTTTTGTTTCACAAAACTTGAAGAGCAAATTTTTCTTTCCTCACTACAAGATTTTGAAAAGCAACTCAGCTGCCATCTTCTTCTTTGAGTTTCTTGAAATAAAAACATTTTTCTGAACTCATTTTTCATTTTTCATTTTTCTAACAGGTGCTCCTTAAATTACCGTAACTCCTCAACTATTTGAGCAAGTGAAAAAATTCTTACAACTCCTTAAAGAAGGAAAGACAAACCTTGTGGTGCTGTGTTGGGTGTTACGGTGCTGCATAGAAACCCATGTGCAACAAAGATCCAATCACAGAGGATAGTTAGTGCAAGCTGCTCTCATTACCGTAATTCTTCTACTATTTGGGCAAGAGAAAAAAAAAATTCAGACAGTTCCTGAAAGAAGAGACAACAAGCTTTCTGAGCATGATCTCTGACTCTTTAAAAGACAAAGAGACAAAAAAGATCCAGGTGGACTCTGTGATACCTGGGTGATAAAGGTTGTCTGCGCAGTAGAGACTGTGAGGGATTCTGGGAGAATCTGCGTGGAGCTGGGTGACAAAAATAATATATATTTTTTTCTTTAAGAGTCTAATCACTTCTTGACTCTACCTCCAGACATATTTTACAATCCCCCCAAAAAATACACGAGAACGTCAGCTGTCAATCATCGTTAAACGTTACGTAAAACCTCGTTTTTAACCTTGTAAAACTGATGAAAACAAACTTTTCAGAAAAAAGAGGACTTAATTACAAGACAGCCAAATGATATCTTCAAATCACCACAACAATCAGACGTGAGAAACATTTCTACCAGGTGTATTAATTTTTTAAAGTTTGACCACAGCCCATCTGGAATGACTGGGGAGATGGATTTTTGACCTATACTGCAGCCAGCCACCAGGGGGAGCAGTTTTAGTGGAGACCTCACTTGAAGCCGAGCAAAATGACGTCCATTTTTTCCAGTCTATGATTTAAATCTAATAGAGTGATAATTTGAGTAGTTACCTGGATGTGCAGCCACATTGGAGGTACATGAACATAAACACTGAATAGACGGAGATAGATGTGCGCGGTAAAATCTGATTTTAAGAAGTCTTATCCACCAGCAAATGTGGAAAAACATACAGAGCACACTAAAACCTGTACCCATATTAAGAGGTAGCATCTTTGTCATCGTTTGCCCAAAGGTTTGAAAACAAAGATGTTTTCTATCATAACATATTTACTGTAACTAAAGTGTGATTTTAAGATGCTACGGACAGAGAACAAGACTTTCCTGACAGGAAATGCTGTGAACAGACTCAAATATTGAGATTAAAGACAGATTACTGCTTTGGAAATCCTGATGGAGCTTAGCTCGCCACAATCTTCTCCATTTTTCACACAATTGTTTGCACTCTTCACCCCGATCTGTGATCATTTCTGGGAGTCAAAAGTTTATGAAATGTTTTTCTTGGTCCGACCGATTAGTGCAGTGAGAGTGCCTCCAACATGGTCGAGCTCGAGTTGATTACATCACGTGAAAACACTCTATGATTTAAAATAAGACTTGTTTGGATTTCAGTTTTTGCCGTGCAGCCTGAGACGTAAACTGGTGTTTTTCCCACAGTGTCAACAGGCAGCAGTCAGCTCCTCTCTGAGCGTGTGATCAGGTTGTCCCTGGTTCACCTCTGCTTCCTCGTGACAAACCCTTTCCTACAGAGGAGGAAAAGCTTCACTCATTCACCCGTTAACACATTCATACCTCTGATCTCTCCTCACGCACCTTTAAAGGTGTCGTCGTGTTTGAAAATGAAGACCTGAGACGAACCCTGAACCTTTGATTCTCTCTGCAGCATCAATTCAGCTGCTTCTCTCCATCCTCCTGTCCTCTCCCTCCCAAACCTCCGCTCCGTCACTGCTAACGCTCCCCGACACGCCGACACACTCCTCCCTGTGCTCTGACCCCCTCCTCCTCTTTGGTGCATATGGAAACTCTAAGAATAGCCCTGTCACCTGATGGGCCTGATAATACTGTATTGATGCCAGGCCTGCTCGGCCCTGCTGCAGTGACTGAGTGAGGGACTGCTGCACAAGTGTGTGTGTGTGTGTGTGTGTGTGTGTGTGTAGTCTAACCAGGAAGCAGAGGATCAGTGGGTTGTTGACATCCAGAGTCCTGTTCTGCAGAAGCTTAAGTCGCCCAGGAGGGACACTGTGGTGCTGATTAGTGCAGCGAGGGGACACAACGCCACCTCCTCCCCCTCCGTCTGTCTGTGTCTCTCATTTTCACCCTCTTTGGTCTCAACCTCTACCCCCCCTGCCTACCTGCCTCTCTCTTCTCCTCTCCGTTTAGTCATGCCTCACTATGGATGAAAACACACTTTTCCACTCCTCTTTCTTCTCTCTGAGTCACACGTCGATATCTTTGTGTACACTTAACCTTTCCACGTTTTCCCTGCGCCTCTCGCCTCCCTCTCGCTGATCACACACTGGATCTTCTGTGATGACACATGTGGTTTATTCAGCGGAAAACACTGTGTGCCGGGCGCCGCGTGCTCCTCTATTATTCCATCACGGGCAGAAAGAAAGGACGGAGAGGCAGAGGCAGAAAGAGACAGCTTGCATCCTTTGTGATGATAATCCACCTCCCTGAAAATGTGCGGAGACGCTGTATGAGTCAACGTTAATCTGAGCCACACCTGGGCTGATCTCCTTCAGCTGTTTACGGTTGAAGAGGAGTTCACTTTAACGAAAACGGTATGAAGAGTGGGGAGCAGAGCAGCAAAGGGTGAGAGCAGGGTCTACAGATAAAACTTTAAGACAGACTCTGAACTTTGGGTTTCAGGTGGACCATGTGATCCAAAACAAAATGAAGCTCTATCTCAAACTCAACAGGTCTGAGGAAGTGGTGTTGCTAGCTCTGCTAGCTGTTAGCTACATCCTGCAAACCAACCAGACATAATCAATCTACAAACTCTGTGATGGATTAAAATCTGATGCTTAAATATGTTGCGTTCAGTGTCTAAACTTTAAACCAGTGAGTTTCAGTTCTCTGTTGGAGTTTTCGGTGTAACTTTGCGTATAGAGGGTTTGTGTTTACGTCACTTCCACTCAGGGACGCCCCCACTTCAGTCAGACTAAGTGGTGAAACAAACCCCACTTAGCATTACGAAGAGTGGGAGTACAGTCGGTGAAACTGGAAAAAATGTGTAATAAAACATGAAATCAAGAACAGTTGGACTCCACATTGATTTGTTAAACTACTAAAGAACAAGGCGTCCAGAAATCATATCCTGAGATTTATTTGATCCTGATTTCAGCTCCAGGAAAACACACACTGCAAAGCCTGAACGCTAATAAAGCCTCTAAATGATTCAACTGACAGTCTACAGTGTACTGACTAGTGATGGGTACCGAATCAGGTACTTTTATTGGTACCAACCAAATTCTGTCAAAAGTACCAGGTACCAATTCATGGAAAATCAAAAGGTTCCATGTTTAGGTACCTAAATGCATCCTTGTGACTGTAAGAAGGTGGAAGAGCAGGTATTTACTGTGCTGGACATGAACACAACATCACAAGGTTATATATTGAAGTATAAATATGTTAAATGGAAAATAATTTACATTTTATTACTAAACATACTGATATTTTTTACTACATCAACACACAAAAGTAGCAAAAAATTGGTACCATCGATTGCCAGGTACTGGGAATTGGTTCCCAGTGTTCAAATGTGAAAGGTACCCATCCCTAGTATTGACCCAGAAAATACTCTTATTATCTATTTGTACTTTTGGTATTTAAAACAGACTGGGTAATTGATAGATGGTGACAGTATTTAAGTAAAGTTAATATCAAATACTTGGTAAAAGCACAGCTACAACTGCTTGTGCCTCTTATTTAGAAAACTGGGTTAGCGTTAGTTTAAGCTAGTTTACAAATCATGTAGAGCAAAACGTTAAAGTTTCAGCTACGAAAAATCAAGTTGAGTGAAAAATGCTAACATTTAGAGATCTGGTAATTTAAGGAATGGTTTAACCCAAATATACAGCATAAATTAATGTAACTGACATAAAATAGGAACCCTGAATCCAGCTTTCGTTGCCTGAATTGTTTCTGTACATTTCAGTGATCCATCAGTTTCTCTTTGTCTTTTAGTACCTGTCTAAAAATCGCTCCGATCGCTTTTCAAACATGTTCGTTCGATCATTCGCCCAACAGCTCTTCCCCACTTTTTGATTTTGTGTCAGAGTTTCTGATGGTATTAAGCTAACACTGCCACTCATCTCCATCTTCCTGCCACGACCTCTGCTTGCTGTGACGCCACGTTCATACCCTCTTTACTTCCTCTATCTTGGTCCTAAATCCTTTATCTCTTTTGATTGCTTCTGTCTGTTTTGTTTCTGCTGTTTGTTGATGTGTCTGTTGATGTGTCTGTTGATGTTTCTGTTGATGTTTCTTGTGTCCTTACGTTGTGAAGATGGCAGAAATCCAGACATTAATGACTGTGAATCTTTTACTGAACTGTGAGATTTTTATTTCTCAATGATCACTCTGAGCTTTTACAAAAACTCATCTGGATTATTGTGATGCAGTTCATGTTGTTTGTAGCGACTTCAACTTGTCAGAAACACTGGCGCTCGACTTTTATCCAGGATCAGATTCTTCCTGTTTCAGCCTCGACCCATTTTCCTGCCCGACTTTGACCCAGTTTGAGGAGTTTAGCTTTTATTGTTTTTTATTGTTTGTCTTTATTGTTTATCATTGATAGTTTAGGATTGTGAACAGCACTTTGGCTAACACTGTTGTAGTTTAAAGAGCTTTTTAAATAAAGTTAAAGTTGATAATGTTGGTTTTGTTTTCTTGTAGCTGGCTTGTTGTCAGGCTCCTGTTTTCCTTTCTGGTTATTTGGGTCATTTTCCTTGTTTGATCATTCTGCATTAGTATTATACATTAAGCGTTCATAGTTTAATGTATTCTCTAAGAGACGTTAGTGTTTCTAAAGCTGTATCTGTCTTTACCTGCAAGAGGATCTCATTTATATCCATCGTTGCTCATAAAGATGGAATAAAACATTTTCTACTTAATAATTATGTTTGCAAAGATTAACTGTGGTTTTATTTTCACTGTGAAATGTTTGGAAGAGATTGATGGATAAAGTTTGAAGAGTAGAGATGTAAAAAAAAATATTCCTAATTCATGGGTGACACTGTAAACTCTTTGAGACATTTTAAAGATTTATTTTGTCTTACTGTAACCAAGAAGGAATTAATTGGTAAATTCGCAGAGCTTCCTGATGAGGTGTTACTGTTGTGCGTGTGTATGTGTGTGTGTGTGTGTGTGTGTGTGTGTGTATAATCCGTGTAGACGTGTTATTATCAGGGTCAACAGTCTGTCTCTGCACATTAACTGCTTTATCTGCAGACTGAAGGAAAGTGACCACATGAAGTGAAAGGAGCTGCTGAATATCAAACACTGAGGAGAGTCTATATCATGATTAATGAGAGGATTCTCTGTGCAATATAAATATTTAATTTCAATATTAGTGCAAAATCCATAATCTAAGTCACTATTTTTCATACCATATTCTGAGTCAATGGTCATACTTATTTATTTTTTACTTTCCTATATCTTATAACTTATAACTTATAACTTAAAAGTATGTGATAATGTTTACAGACCATGAAGGCAAAAGATTTACAGCGCCCTCTGCTGCCTGGCTGCAGTATAGCTCATAACGCCTCCTCCTCTTTAAAGGTCCCATATGATGCAAAAATGACTTTATTAGGTCTTTTAGTGAAATGTGTGGGTCTTTGTCTTTCCTCCCAGCCCACAAAATGTGATATTTAAAGACCAAACCTGTTCTTAGTAGAGCTTGTGAATGTAAAATCCTGACCTAAAACCAGCTGTTTGGATTTTGGGGATTTGCCGATGTCAGCGATTCCCTTTTTTGACCAATCAGGAGCAAGTCTGACCTGATTGGTCCACCGAAGCAGATACCCCCTAACCTCCTCCCTGTTCTCCAGCAGCAGGGAGGAGAATGCGAAAGTTGAAGAGCCATCACTGCTCTGTTTTTGGCTGTAAACAGCCACATAGCTCCATGCTCAAGCTTCCCATCTCTGAAGAAGACAGACTAAGTGTCTAGAGTTCATTTATCAGGAAATGTTCCAGCTACACTCAGTAAAACTGAGCATGTGTGTGCTAGTCACTTCACGGCCGACTGCTTTTCCAACTTTGGACAGTCCAACAGAGGGCTAGCCAATAGACTGGTCCTGAATCCAGGCGCATTACCAACCATCCTCCAACAAACCTGGGACCCTGGAAATGTGAGTATTTTAAATGCTGTGTGCTGTGGAGCAGATGGAAGAGCTTTTCCTCAGTGTCCCCCCTGTCTCTGTGTTAGCTTCAGGATGCTAACTTTAGCTGCAGTTAGCCTGTTGTTTTAGCCTGTAATGTTACGGTAAACGAGCTTCTCTGTTTTCTAAACATTGTGCACTCGGAGCTCGTGGCGCCGCTCTCAGTGACGTGGAAGAGCGGGGCGGTATCAGCGGTGGCTCATTTACATATGAAGGCCACGCCCACTAAATCAGAGCGTTCTGAACAGAGGGGCTATGAGAGCCTGGAAACAATGCTGCTGTGCTTGATTTATTGGCTTTTTGGACCAAAACATGTTACTACCATTTTATGAAGACATCAATGATCCAGATTAAACTGCAGGAAAGGAGCAGGATATGGGACCTTTAAATGTTAGAGCAGACACCAAACTCTAAAAGTTAGTAGTATTTAAAAAAACAAGGGATTCATGTCACGTGATGATTGACAGCTTTGTTGTCAAATGTGATTCTCAGCAGCGTCACCAACCAGAGAGTCATTAAACTGTCGTTATCCACCAGCGTCTGCTTTATAAACATTCAAAACATTTGTTGGATTAAAGAAAAATCATCAACACATGATTTGACAGAGAGAGTCGTTGTTTTTTAAAAATAAAATCAGCTTGTCTCTGCGCTCTGAAAACACAGGCCTGAGGATAACTCTGTGTTTACAGCAAACAGTCGCGGGGCTGTAGTTCAGAAGCAGCTGCACCGAGCCGAGCAGCAGCCACCGCCTGCGTCCCGGCGTCCCGGCGTCCCCCCCCCCCCGCGGAGCTAACTTGTCATGTGTGTTTTTGCTCCAGACTCTAAGTGAAGTGAGCGTTGTCCAATTATGACATGGTGCAGTTAGTGTGTGTCACTCTCCCTAATGATAAGTGACTGGACACAGAGGATGAGCCTCGCCGTACAGCTCGCATGCTTTATTCATGGACGCCGTACAAGGAAACTGCATCGAGCCGGACGAGGAGGATTCAGCGTGAGATCTGAGCGGAAAGGACGGAGAAAGAGTCTGCTCGTTTATCTTTAGGTTAACTCTGTGTAACATGCTTTTAAAGGGCTATTACAGTAAATTTTTAACTATTCTTTGTTGAAAAGCTTCACAAAGCCCAAACTCAAACAGCCTGTCTTTCTGTTTGATGCGTGTCTAATAGAGTCATGAAAAACTTTGAAGTTTGATCTTTAATTGGAGCCAAACGACAGAAACCAGCTCACAGCACAGTCCACAGAAGCCAAACAGAGTTATTATCCATCTTTGTAGACTTCACCCTGGCCTGAGGAGAGGTATTGTGATGGAGTTTTATTTAACGAGCAGGTGTTTCCCATCAGATATTTCCACCTGAATGAGAAAAATCCCAGGATTCACTTTGATATCTGAACAAAGAGGAAAGCAAACAAGCGGTGGTGCTGCCATCCTTTGAATTTCTGGAGGCTTTAGTCGTCTCCCTGTAAGTCTTTGTGCTGAGCTACAATAAGAGAAATGTTAACTGGCTGATAATGGAGTGATAGCAAACAGAAGTGGCTCTGCGTCAAAGGAGGAAGGTGGATCCTGGTTTGTCTGATGTTCGCTCACACAAAGCGTCTCCTTCTCTTCAGCTCACTCATTCGCTCACTTGTTGGACTTTTTGCAAGCTGTGGGGTTTTTTTTTTTGGCATTTACCAAACAGTTTTTCTAGTTTAGCCTCTGCCTCCAATCTCCTCTTTATTGATGAGGAGTGGTTTTCACTCATGGAAAAGAGTATGTTGTATAATTTCTTTTCTCCATCTCCAGTTTGTAACTATCAGATCCTCTTCTAAAAGTGGTGGTTTCCTGAATTTATCCCTTTGCTTGTGTCGTCAAGAAGGTTTTAAGATCAAAATCTTTTCTTAGCTGCTCAAATGTTTGAAGTAAACCAGTGTTAAACAGCTGATGCAGGTAAATCAATCCCTTTTTTTTAGAGTTAGGGTTAGGGTTTATTTAACTCCATATTTTCAGATTGACCTTGGTCCAGTCCAGGGGTCTGTTATCTTTACTTTAACAGGAGCCATTTAGCCTCAGCTCATCTTAACTTAAGCCAATCAGGAGCCACAAAACCTACTTAATCTTCACATTAAAGACATTTAAGTGTATAAAACTATGCACATGGTTAAAATCTAGTAAATAATTATATAAACAAGATTTTTTTTTATTTATAACATTGAAATGTGTTGTCTAAATTTTTATTTTATTTTAAATAAATGTTCAAAATTTCTAAAACATTTTACAATTTAGAAAAAGGCAAAAATTTGGGAAATTTTAAAAATGTCATGAATTTGCAAAAAAATATTTTTTTATATTTCAAATTGGTAAAAAGTGCAAAAAATTATGAAATTAAAAAATTGAAAATAATCAAAAACTTGTTGAAATTTAAATAAATTCAAAAAAATAAAATAGATTTTATGAAACTAAAAAAAATGCGAAAAATCAAAACATTAAAATTTAAAAATTGCAAAACTAAAATAAAATTTATGAAATTAAATAATGAAAAATAAAAAATAATGAAATTTTTTTTGAATTCTGAAAAAAGCAAAGAATTAAAACATACTTAGATTTAAAAATTGCAAAAAATAAAATTTATAAAATTAAAAAAATGCAAAAAATATATATTTTAAAGTTAAAAAACTAATTAAATAAAATCTATGAAATTAAAAAAATGCATTTAAAAAAATATTTTGAAATTTAAAAATTGCAACAATTAGATAAAATCTAATGTGCAAAAATACTTGAATTTGATAATAGCACCAAACTCATAATTTTCTCATGTTTTTTAATGTTTTGCCATATATCAGTCATGTATATCAATCTGGAACTTTGTCTATTGTCTGAATCCATCCACACAGAATTAAAATCAGTATTTTCTTCCAGATGAGTCTTTTTGTAGATGTAGTTATCTTCCCAGGGCTGTAAAACTTGAGGTTAGCCACAGGTGCATGGAAAGTTGGTGGGCTGTTGATGTTGTAGGAGGTGAAGTAGAGCAGTGGCAGGCTTTATTGACAGATGGGATGAAGATTTAGTTCAACTAAATGTTAACACAGGATTTTATTTAGTGTCAGTGTCTTTAACCATCAATACCCTCTAGAAGAAAAATAAAAGTTTTTTATTTATCAATTATATTTTTTAAAGCTAAAGCATATGAAAAACGCTGCATCATGTTATTGACGTGTTTATTCCTGTGTGTGTCTCTGCTCCGCCCTCCATCACAGCCGCTACCTCACTGACTCTCTTTAGCGTCTAACACTGTTTTCCGTATGCACACCCCGTCTGCTGGATGAGACTGAACAAAGGCTGTTTGGATCTAAAGACGGAGCTGGGGAAGGTGTTGAAAGGAGCCACAGTTTTGTGTCTCTGAATCCCAAACTGCCTTGTTTGTAAGTGATAAATCCACCGATGACTACCAGGTGCCGTTTCCCACCCGGTGAGTCAGCCCTCATCATGTTCTGGGAGGTGAGAAGCATTCCCAGGGTTACAGACACAACAGTCGCAATCGCCTCTCCTAAATACCTCATTGGCTGACAGAAAGCGGCGCCCCTGAATGTCTGAGACAGACTGCGACTTCACAGTGGGTGATTCACTGACGCCGCGTTACCAGTGGCTGCTTTTCGCCGTGTGTTCAGGAAGCGGCCTGTCTGTCATGCCAAGCAGTGAATTAACCATCTACCTGAGCTGCCGTGGCCGTGGCCAGCGGAGAGCAGATGGTGTTGTCAGAGGATCTTGTAGAAGTGATATATTTTTAATAAGCTGTAAGTGCTGTGGCTGAGAGGAGGTAAGAAACGCTGGAGCAGCCGCAGGTTTGACGGGTCAGCTCTGGTCCTCCTTACGTTGAGATATACCCAGAGGAGGTAACGGTGGCGCCGTGCTGTCAGCGTGCATACGGTTACACTCAGTGGATTGAACAGAGGATATCATCACACGTCACGCCTCTCTGAGATACCGCTCCTCCACACTGATGCTATTGTTCCCTGATGCTTTCCAAAGGTGGATCTCAGAGTCTTTGGGCTAAACCCATGTTTGTCCTGTGGTAACTTTTGGCCAGCTTCACCTTACATCCTTTGGAGAAAAAAACATCCCGTATTAGCCAATCAGAGTGACTCAAGGCTCATCATTTAATGGTTGATGCATCTTTTACAAAAACTTGAGGGAGGCCAGATCCAACCTGGAGTCTAACCGACCACAAACTGTTACAGAAGACAGCCACACTCTGTGAAACCAACCCACCGTGACCAGCTAATCCACTCTGCAGCGTAGCTAGCAAGTCAGAAAACAAACAGATTCAGGAGCTTGAGTTTCTGATAAAAAGTGACTTTACAAAACTTTTGTTTGAGACTCCACTCTAAGTCAAACTGGAACGAAAGCTGACTCTAAAGCTCAGTTTAACTCCGGGACAGCTGAGGGATATCTGGATTTTGTTGTAAATGCCGTATGATCGCCATTATGTGTTAGCGTTCTGCTGCAATGAAGCTCTAAGACGTTTACCAGCTTTGAATGGGCTTTTCTCTGAGTTAATAAAGACTGTGCCATCGCCATGAGCACACACACACACACACACACACACACACACACACACACAGCCCGAAGCGTGCACCTGCTTCCACGCGCTTTCGCCTAATCACAGACATGGCATCACGCATACGCTCGTCGTACCGACAGCTGAGACTCTGGGGCTCACTGCCGCACTAACTCTGCCCTCTTTTTAACACAAACACTAAGATTAATGAGAAGTCAGTCAAATAACAGTCACAGCAATTTATTTTACTGCAAATTACTCAAATCTTATCAAGAGAAAAGTCACTTGTGTTAAGACATTATTCTAGTTTCAAGCAAATTTTCTCTTGTTCCATCGGCAGTTTTTTTTTTACATTTTACAAACAATTCAGACTAGAGCTGCACAATATGGCCGAAAACCCAATTTCTCAATTTTTTTTTGGCATATCATGATACAAGATATTTGTCTCAATATTCTGATTTCTTAATGTTTAAGTCAACCCTTTGATGCTTAAAGTGACACCAGTACAATGATTCAAGCAGACCCTTCGGTTAAGTTTTTATGATGTGAATTGTTAAAGGAGGAAATCACAAAAAGGTTAAGTCAAGCTAACCTTTTATTTCAAACCAAACTTTATGTACATTAAGGTAAATATTTCATTCAGATTTATTCAACTGGCTGTTGCCAAAAAACCTTATTTGTTTTCTGAAAACATCGCAGCTTGCAGTATTCTGGTATTCAGTTGTAAAATAGCATCAGACTCCTCTCTGTTATCATACATCCAGCAGTGCACAGCTGAGTGCCGTGACTGAACAGCGAGCGGGGGAGGGGCAGAAAAGCTAAAGTCAAGAATATGTTGCGTTTGTTTCTCGTTGTAAGCTGGGGGAGAATCAGGCAGGGATCATACGGACAGAAAAGCAGCAAATAAGCAGCTACACGTTGGAAAACAAAACCAACAACCCACGACTGATGAGACGTGGGTTGTTGGTCTCCTCTCTCTTAATACAAAAACACGCATAAAAAGAGATTCACGTTCCCACTCCTGAAAACATTAACTCGACTGTTTGTACTCTATGGTTGCGATATAGTCATTTTGAATATCTTACGCGCAACAACCCCCGATACATCGAATATATTCGATATTTAGCCCAGCCCTAATTCAGACCTCATTTTTGTCTTTAAATGACATGAAACAAGACATTTTTCTGGACTGATCGGTTGAATGTGGCTCATATCAAGTTTAACAAGACAATTTTTACTCAAAATAAGACAAAACACTTGATAAGATTTTAGGTTTTTCCATTGTTGTAGTGTAAATAAAGGTAAAAATTAGGGCTCTCATTTTAATGCGTTAATTAGATTAATTAATTACGTCGCAAATCAACGCGTATAAAAAATAACGCAGATTCATCTGGATCCAAAACCCGCGAGACGTTCAAAGACATACTTATTTTCAAATGTCTGGCATTTACAAACCGTTTGTCCTACTTGGAAAAAGTGGTGTTCTCGTCAGATTTTCAAATTTACGACAGTCCCTGAATGTATCACACCTGACGTCAGCAACATGCTTAGACTGGGGGGAAGCGAGAGACTGCTGTCCATGTCTCGTTTATTCACACGTCCTTTTTGAAAATCTGCAGAAAATCAACCGTGTGCTCTATTCTGTAAAAAACAGATAATTTTACACTCTTTACTGCATCAAACAAGCCCTGAATGATCGATATTTGTCCTGTATTTAAATCTAAAGAATTCTTTGAAAATTTCCTTCCATCTTCCTGGCGTCATGTTTCAGCTTGGGGCTGCTCTGCACCAATCAGCAACAGTTTGTGTGTTCAGAGCATGTTAAACTGAGAATACTTCACTTTTCTTTGATCCAAGACTTGAATAAAGTGTTTTGTACATAGTTCCTCACAGTTTTTAGCCTTTAGCCCTGGTTCTCCTGACTTCATAGAAGTATAGAAGTTCATATTGCAGTGAAAATTGAGTCCACATCGAGTAAAAATGTGACAGAAGCAAAAAACGTCCTAAAAATCAAACCAGCTTATCTTAGGTGCAGGACTGTGTAGATTTTGTAAAGATAGAACCAAAAAACTTTTTCCATGTGTTCCTTATGCCTCAGGGTACCTAAAAATGTGTTGTATATATTCCCACCTTATTTTTTTTAATGTTTTTTAATGTAATTTTAATGTCCTGGAATTCAAATTCTTTATTTTGGGACCTTAAGCAGATATGAGATTAAAATGTGATTAATTAGATTAATTAATTAAAAATCCTGTAATTAATTAGATTAATTTTTTTAATCCTGACAGCACTAGTAAAAATAAATAAAAGTTTAACACTGAGTTGAATTAGTTGCTCACTCTGGCGTCTTTAGTCATTTTATGGTTATTGTTTACCACCACTGTCGGCCAGTCCTCTGGAGGCCTGTTTGGGGGTGAAGCTAAGGGCAGACCTTGGTGTTTGAGGCCCACCTCAGATTGTTTTAGGGTGTTCAGCAAAGGGACTGGCCTTGGATCCACAAATACTTCATTTACCTCTCATTAGATAGGTTTTAAGACTGGTGTCTTTATTTTTGACCATGAAATAAGAAATGCAATGTCATTAAAAAAAAAAAAGAAGAAGCAAAAACTGCTTCACTCATTAGTACGGTGGCTGGTAAGTGTCAAATTAATTGCAACTTAAAAATACTTTAAAATATATTAAATACTAGCCTCATAGGGGTCTCACTTTGTGATATCCTCCAAGGTGGTGGCTCTGATTAAGTCTAATAAGATTATTTTTATAAGAAATAAGACACAAACACTGTCTTATATTTTAGTTTTTCCAACGTGATCATCTTTAGGAAAAAGTTAAACTCCTCAGGCACTGATTAGTAACAAATAAAAATGACCTATGTCTTCATTTTTACATGTTATGAAAGCTCAGTGCTGTGTTTACACGTGAGGTTGTTATTTTTGGGCCCAGTCATCAGGTGCACACACACACACACACACACACACACACACACTCACACACCTGACTGCGCTAACAGAGCCTTTCAGGTCTGAAGTTTCAGCTTGAGCCAAATAAACAATAATTAAAGTGTTAGTGCTCCTGGTGTGGCTCTGACACAGCTGCTGCTGCTCGCTTGTTTTAAAACGCCAACCTCCCGTTTAACGAGCTAAGGTTTCAGTCTGAGCGCTGCCAGTTATTCCTGAGCACGCCGCGTCACGAGGTCGCTCTGTGTTTGTGAATGAGCGTTAGGCGCTCGCTGTCAGCTGACCCACATAGACCAGGTTGATGGATTACTCCCTGATATCAGAGCGGAGGGGAGCTGGGTCATTCTGCTGCACGGGATCTGGATCTGCTCTTTGGGTTGAGGTGGTGAATTCATCCGTGTGTGTGTGTGAGAGTGTGTGTGTGAGTGTGTGTGTTCTGGAGCTACAGCAGCAAACAGTCAAGCCTTTTCAGAAACACTTGACATATTCATGCCCATCTGTTGTTTGGAGTCAACACGAGGCAGAGCTCCAGAGAGAAGGGGGGTGGTGTCAGACCACATCGGGTCTGCACCACACTGAAGGTCCAGACAAAGTCATTCCCATTTGTTGGTTTTTAGACTCGTCATCCTGCTTCTTATTTGCATGTTGATGCTGAGAAGAAGACTGGAACTTTCCTCTCACTCCTCAGACTCAGATTTAACGGGACCGGTCCACCTGGTCCACCTGGTCCACCTGGTCCACCTGGTACCTGAAGGAACCAGAAAACCATCCTCACAGAGAGACACCGCTCCGTAATTACAGGATCCTGAATCCTGTTTATCGTCATGTTTATCTGCTTCTTCGTGGTGTTAGTGAGGATGTGATTTCTTTGATGTGAGCCTGACAAAACGACAACAAATAAACGGGTAAACTTTCCATCTGTCTCCAAAAAAAGCCCCATGATTCATCTCTTCTTTGTCGCCGTGTTGAAAGCTTTTGTGATTTAATTTCCCTCTCCCCTCCCCGCGCGCAGTTTACACACATTGTCCTCAGAATAATGTGGAGCTGAGAGTGTGTGAATGATCGCCGTGTCACTGTGGAGTGTGTGAATGAGAGACCCGCTTTGTGCACGTTTGGGTTGAGTGTGTGCGGATGTGGAGGAGCGCAGAGTGGCGTTTGTGCGAGCAGCGCTGAGACCCACTTAGAGCGCGGCGAGAGGACTGTTGGATCCAGGTTGTCCTGGATAGCGTGGTCAGAATGTGGGTCAAGACCGGATCCTTTACAGCTCCGTGCTTCACCTCAGCCCTCCTGGCTGTTGTACTTTTCCAGAGTGTGTGTGAGAGTGTGTGTGTGTGTGGCTGCGTGCAGGAGGACAACCAGAAAACACGGCCTCCATGTTTCCTCCTGCCTCTCTGTGGTTTGGTCACATACGGTCAGTGCTGATTGGCTTCTGTATCTCTGATGTCACAGCGAGCTCTGAGCGTCCTGTGGCAGCTGCGTCAGGTTTACGAACAGGTGAAGGATCGCTTCTTGAAAAACAGGAAGTAGCTCACTTTAGTGTTTGTTACGTGTTTCTTTAGCCTTTAACTGGTTTATCAAATTGAGTCTGTCTAACAGGATCTGAATCGTCGTACACCAGACGCACAAAAACAAACAGAAAACTCAGATATTACGACGATCAAACAGCCCACACTGCCCTCTTGTGTTCTGGAGGATTACTGCAGGGAAACATAGAGTGTGAACCAGACGTCAACCCTTTTATTTCAGGGATGTTCTTTATGAGCTGGAGGTTAAAGTTGGATCCTTTAGTCACACACTCAGCTGACAGATCATAGAGTTATGTGTGTCTAAGTTTTAGCAAGCTCGGGATTTTAATTGCGATTTTCTTGGACTTCAAACCTAATATCTGTCCATGTTTTGACAGCGGAGTAATTCATTAAGTTTAATAAATGTCAACGACTGAAAGCGAGGAGCTGAAGCAAAGGGGGCTCCACTGGACAGGAAGTGAACTTTGAGCTATTATTTACATAAACTAGAAGAACCCAGCTCTGGAAAAGCTGTTTGCAGACACATCAGAAACAAACACTCGGAGTGTGACTCTGCGTTTGATGCCGTTATACTGGTTTAGTGGTCACGCGCTTACAAAGGACGCAGCTGATGCTTTAGATGGAAAAAAAAAAGTTACAAGGTAATAAGATAAGCACTAAGTGCAAATTTTTAAATAAGAAATGAGTAAGCAATAAGTCCCAAACAAGATAAAAAATAAGATCCAATGAAAATAAAAAATAAAATAAAAACTGATACTGCACGATGTATCAACCAATTTGCAGAAGAGAAATCAGAATCTTCAAAAGCCAAGTTCGCTAAAGTCTTCCCAAATCTGGACTCCACTTGTGATAAATGTAAACCAGCACTGGCCAACTTATTCATATGTATTGGTTGTGCCCATTTTAAAATCTTATAACATATATCTTAGCATAAGTTAAGATATCAGTTGAGCCCAAGCAGCAACCTCCGGTCTAAGAATATGAGACGATGCAGAAGTGCTAAAATTCTCCAGTGTCCACTTGAAGCTGGCTCCAGAAGTACAGGAAGTCACAAACACACCAAGCCAAAAAAAGCTGTTTACACAACAGAAATTAACCTGTTTACAGCCTGGTCCAAAAAACGTCTCCTGTCTGAGTCACTAATTTTACTACCAGCTCACACAGTACAGGGGGTGAATTATTTTCTTACTCAGTTGTTCAAAAAATATTGAGATCATGTGCTCACCCAATCAGAGGCACAGCTCAGGGTCATGTGACTGACAGGTGCCCTATCGCAGTACGTGAAGCCCTTTCCCTTACCAATATGGCCGCTATAGCTGATGTGCTTCATTAACTGTTTCAGAAACAGACGGGGGACGTCAGGAGACTACGTCCATGTTTTATACTGCGATGTTATCGAATGATGGTGGTATTGGGGGGGTAAGAGTGTTTGAGTAGAGATGGGTGACTTAATATTTTGTTTTTTGTATATCTCGCAACTGTTTTTACTGTTCAAGTTGAAAACTCAATTAAAAAAGCAGAGAAATCAGCGTCTTATACTCTGAATTTTATGGTATATGACCATCACAGTAGACAACGTCCGTGAGTGTATGCACAAATGGTATTTGATTACCGTATTCTCCGGGCTAGAAGTCACACATTTTTCCATATTTTGGGAACTTTGCGAGTTATAGTCAGGTGTAACTTACATATGAAATTAAATAGGGAGCTGTGTTATTTGATACTTTATGAAAAAGGATCATGAAATCCACACAAGGAAGTTTGATGAGGAAATATCTCCACTGACGGAGGCTCTTTAGCCCCTGACAAAGTGATTAGAGAAATAAAAGTTTACTCCTGTCTTCTTTGCTCTCCGTTATAAACAGATTTTCAGGATTTGAGTCTCAAACTAGAGTCAAAACTCATGTGACTTTTTAAAAGTAGCATGTTTATCTGATTGAGCTAATTTTAGCTAACACTGCACCCTGGGTGGAGTGAGTGAGAGGAGCAGACGTAGAGAAAAGAAACCGAAACTGAAGTATGCTCACAGATATAAGATGCCGTAGGAGAAACATTTAAACCTCCTTATAAACAAATACTGATTTATCAAAGTTTTATGTTTGTCTCTGGAAATACTTTAAACAAACCAAATCACTCTGATAAATGTGACTCATGGTCCAGTGCAACTTATTTTTGTCTTCATGACGCTTTTTTTTTGACTGATCTGACTTGTAGTCTGAAAAGTAAAGATGCATTAAGCTGTTTTATGTTCTGATTAAATGCATGTCTCAGCTGTTTCCTGCTTAAAGACGCCCTCTCTGAATGAAACACTCTGTGCGTTCAGTTTCTCTCTGAGTCTCCTCGATGTTCTTTACTTCCAGGCTGTTTTTCATTTCACGTGATGAGCGTCACGAGTTGCCTAAAACGCCTTTCGGTGCATTATTTATACATTTTTTAGTTTGAGAGTTTGGGTCTGAGGCTTTGTCATGTTATATTCTCATCAAAGGCTTCCTTTCAGACTTTATTCATTTTGCAGATACATTTCTTTTAATAGCTGGCAGTCAGGAGGCACACACACACACACACACTCACACACACACAGATAGGGAGATGTTGCTTTGTCTAGTTGTCATTTACCAAGCCGCTCTTGATTACCATTTCAAATTAGCAGCTCCATGCTTCATTACACCGCTCGGTGCCCGTCTGAACACAGCTCGATGGCTGGTTATCGCTGCCGTTTCCACGCGCTGCTCTGTGTTTGAGCTGCGAGCAGGAAAAGTTACCTTGACAGGAGGCCTGACACATTTTCTGCATCCTGCATCTCCACTTCTGTTGGATTAAATCAAATTGAGCTGAAATCAGAAAAGCTGTGCCTGATGCACACAGCCAGGTCTGCAGCAAACACAGTGAAAGACATCCAGCAGTTTATTTGTTTATGTGCACGTTGCTGCCTTTGTGTTATGAGTAAACTGTTTCTACCTACTCAGAGGGATTATTGAGTGACGGCTGGCAGAGAGCTGCTTAATGGCTGTTACCTGTGAGTCAACACGAGAAGCACCGCGGAGAGAAACATCCCTGAACTCCTGCAAAGAGGAGGCGCTGACGGAGATTAGAGGTGTGAGAAATATCCAAACTTTAGAGGGAAGTTAATTCTTAAATGAAGTAAACACATGAAACTTTTCTTCTTTGGCTTTTTAGATAGAAGACGACAATCATAGATCCAGAATAATAGATTGCACTTTGATATTTAGATATCTTGGATGCAAAACAGTAAACTTTTATAATATCAGTTTTTTGGTGTATTTTTATTTACATTTCCTAAAAGTAGAATTTGGTGTGACTTCTGTGGCATTTTGCAACATATCACATTAAGCCTTGCAGGATTTATCACAATATGCATATTGCAACATGTTTTAGTTCATATTGCAGTAAATCATGATAAATAATTGCAATATGAAGGCATTATTTTTTGCAGCATGTAGCACTATACAGGTTTAGTTAAGTTAAGTTTAGTTTAATTTAGTTTAGTTTAGTTTATTGGTTTAATATATACAGACAATGCACGCTGATAAACACTTCTGTAAATATGCCTGATTAGCTAAGTTGGCTAACTTTCAGCTGTCGTCTCTGGGGCAGGTCGTATGAGCACTACAATAAATAAAATGCAATAAAACAAAAGTAAAACTAAACTGCGCTATGCCTATATTATAAATTACATTGCAAACATTCAATAAAATGCAATTAACTTAAAGATCAAACCAGATGATCACACACTCGACCATCTCTCATGAGCCGTATGCATCGACATTTGCTGCAGTTTGTTTTGCAACATTAAAATCAATGAGTTGGTTTTAGCTGTAGGGTTGAAGGGTGGTAACCTTGCAGAGAAGGTGGACCAGCCTGATTCAGTTTCTGAAATCCTGCAGATCCATCTCGCCAGGCTCCATTGACCAACGATTTCACTAGGCTAAATTCTGACCGGCCAATCAGAGAAGAGAGGCGGGAGCAGTGGAAGTGATGACAAGACGTGACGTCAGCAGACTTGCGTACTTGTCAGTGTTCCTTTGATTCTTAAGTTAACTTTACAAAAACAGCAGCAGTCGTCTAACGCCAACATCACAGCTGTTTCCCATGTTCCTGTAGTTGTTCGTCTATTGTTTCTCAGCAGCGGCACACATAGGCTACGTCATACCGTGGCTTGATGCGGATTGGTCTGTGGTGAGTGTGTTAACCAGAGCTGTGACGGACGAGAGAGCTGCTGCCAAGATGGACTAGTGAAATATTTCTGTGGCGGATATGAAACTGTTCTTAAATATCTCAAACTACCATTACACATGTGTTTTAAGAGAAAATTTACAATTCCAGGTTTTTCTTCAGCACGAGTTGTTTGTGTTTCTGTCTTTTCTGTGTGTGCCAAAAAAACCAGGGGTCCCAAAATGCAAACAACAGGGGCGTCAGCAGTTAAAAAAAAAAAGAAATAAAGACAATCAACATCACACGTGATCAACAAAATAAAGTTTTACAAAAGTTAAGAAGGAAACTACCACTGATGAGCAATCTTCAGAAAATTAAACTACCAGGAACATCCAGGAAAACTTTTTAACAAAAGTTCAACGGATGCTAAAGATACTATAAATAAATAAAATCAGGTTAGCATGGTGGCGCTGCTGCCTCACAACAAGAAAGTGACCAGTTTGAAACCTCAGATAGGGTCCAGCCCCCGCCACCATGAATCGAACACGTAGTAAAATATTACAACATGTTTTAGTTTGAATTGCAAAATATATTATGTCATATACAGCATTATGTCTTTGAATATGTGCAAGATTTGCTGTAATACATTTTCAGATAAGTGTTTTTATGTATTTGCAATGTGCCACAGTTTTCACTCTGCAAAAAACTGAAATCTTATCAAGTGATTTTCTCTTATTTTTAGTAGAAAATGTCTTTTTAGACTTAACTCAAGCCACATTCAACTGACCAGTCCAGTTCTTTTTACTTGTTACAGCAATTCAGACCTCATTTTTGTCTTTAAATAACTGGAAACGAGACTGGACTGATCAGGTGAATGTGGCTAAAATCAAGAGTAATAAGACAATTTTTACTTGAAATAAGACAAAAACACTGAGATTTTAGTTTTTTTGCAGTGCTTTCAAAATGTATTAAGACATGTTGCATGCTGGGTTACTAAACTGCAACGTCTGGTCTCAAAGTTTGAAGATGATGAAGTGTTAAACTGCAGTTCCTGGAGTGTCCACTAGAGTCTGTGTGCAGAAGGAGCAGACGATCTTTACGGCTGAAGTTAACATGTTTACAGCCTGGATTAAAACAGTATTTCAGTCTGAACAAGTTGTTTATCTGTCAGCACAAACTGAACGAGGGATGAGTTCTTTAAACAAGTTATTTAGTTTTTATTTTGACGAGTTTTGGCCATATAAGGGCTTCAAAACTCACAGAGACCAGGACGAGTGTAAAGAGTCAAACTGGTCCAGTTCTGCTCAGATCCCGGGCTCTGACGGTTTCTCTGCTGATCTGTGTCCGTGTGCAGACAGAGTCAGATCCAGAGATGGATGAAGCGATGCAGACAGAGCACACTGGGGGAGTACATCATGAGTAGGAGGAATGTGAGCCTCTTGGGAGCGTGCCTGCAGGTTAAGTGAGGTTGTTGGAGACACTGGAGAGCCTCTTTATTCACTTAATTACAGGTTGGCAGTAAGTCTCTGATTAAAGACTTTCTTATTGAATCCAGCGTGCCTTTAACAAGCCGCGGGTTTCTACGGCTGCAGAGCGGGCGTCACACGCTGGATTCACAGGAAGAAGATGTGAAACGGATAAAGAGGAAACTTTGGGATGAAGCGTTCCCACAGTGAGCATGAAGTTTTCTCCACGTGTGTCTGATGAAGCGTTTTGTCTGCAGCCTGATCACACAGGGAGGACGTATAGATGCTCATAGATCACAGGAGCAGGCTTGGCTGAGCTCCCTCCTCCAGCCCACCTTCCTGTCCTCTGCGAGCGCGTGCGCCTACACAACCATTTACTCACTCAAACGCTTTTTGTTTTGCATTTCAAGGTTTCTCTGATCGTATTAAGTGAAAAATTAACACTTTGAATACAGGAGATTAAGCTGTATCCTGCACCGAGGCTGGGTTAGCATTTAAAGGAGGCAGCTGTTGGATCAGATCGAGCTCTGTGGCTCCCTGGATGGGATTATCAGAGACCTGTTATCTGAGGAAAGCTACGAATCAGCCAAGATATCTCACAAAGTTCCTCTGTTTGCTCCACTTCTCAAACTTCTCCTCTGAAGGAAACTCCAGCGTACCCTGAGCCCGTCCTGGGCTGTTAGCTGGTCTCCTCGTGGAGCAGGCTGTTTGTAGTTTATTAGCGGAGGCCGGAGGATGTTTAACAGCAGAGAGGAGCGCTCTGTTAAAGCCCTGATTCTGTCTGTGTGATTTACACCGCCACGCGGCGTGTGGCGTCTTCTCGGAGGCTTTCAGCAGGAGGAGCGGGGCCTCTGCTGGAGCTGTACACATGATGAATGACCTGCTGGTTATGAGATAACACGCGTCAAAGTGTCGCTGTCACATGCTCACAATGCCTGCACAGAGGACACACAGGAGGAAACAATCGCGTGTGTTTTTTAGGCTCCGAGCAGCGAGTGAACGATGATGGAGAGGGGTGGAGATATCTCAGCACCTGGCTGAATTAACGCCACCAGAGGTGTTTATTAAACATATACGAGTCAGTGTCAGCGACAGCCTGAGGACAGATCCAATAATTATCCAGGAGGCTCTGCTGATGCTAAAAAAGCTGGGAAAACACAGCTTTCTATCATTTTACAGTGAGCTGTGACGTCACTTCCTGAGAGGGGAGGAGCTTCCTGCTGCTCTCCGACTGATTCATCTCCTTAAGTCACATGTTGAAGCCACTTCCTGTGTCTTATTGAGAAAACATTAAAGCCAACCTTTGTTTGGTTTAATTTTTACACACAGAACTCGTTTCCACCAAGTGGTCCGGTACAGATCAGTCCAGTTCGGTACGGGTTGGATCAGCAAAACCTGATCCTTGTTGTGTTTCCACAGCTAACCGTGTACTCTTCTTAGTAGGCGGAGTGTAAGCTGGATGCTAGTAGCCGCGTCAGCTACATGATAGCGTGACGCCTTAGCAGCACGACACAGTGTACCTGTTAATAAAACCAACAAAGAAGAAAAACAAAATACTAAACAAAGAGAAATGATGGAAGACATGGAGAGGAAGTAGGGATGGGTACCGAATAAGGTACTTTGGAAGTCCGCTTGCTTGGCTCAAAGTGAGGTCTCCACAAAAACTGCTCCCCCTGGTGGCTGGCTGCAGTACAGGTTAAAAAATCCATCTCTCCAGTCATTCCAGATGGGCTGTGGTCAAACTTTAAAAAATTAATACACCTGGTAGAAATGTTTCTCACGTCTGATTGTTGTGGTGATTTGAAGATATCATTTGGCTGTCTTGTATTCAAGTCCTCTTTTATCTGAAAAGTTTAGTTTTTATTAATTATAAGAGGTTAAAAACGAGGTTTTACGTAGCGTTTGACGATGATTGACAGCTGACATTCTCATGTATTTTTTCAGGGATTGTAAAATATGTCTGGAGGTAGAGTCAAGAAGTGATTAGACTCTTGAAAGAAAAAAAAAATTATTATTTTTGTCACCCAGCTCCACTCAGATTCTCCCAGAATCCCTCACAGTCTCTACTGCACAGACTCTGGCTCCAAACTGCTACAGTGGTGGCGCCTGAGACGGCGGCATTTTGGCAAAAGTTGGTACCGTTGAATACCAGTACCTATTGCCAGGTACTGGGGATCTGTGCCGTGTTGTTTCAATGTGAAAGGTATCCATCCCTAACAGGAAGTGACGACTCTTTCCACCAATCAGCAGACTGCAGTGTTTCTAGCTCCACCTTCTGGGGTCAGATCAGTTCAGTCTGACCAAAGAGTGGGTAAAAGGTTGGTGATTTAGGGACCTGTCCCTGTTTTAGTCAAAGGAAACGCCACAAAATGTGTGACATACTGAGACAAACTGACCTGAACCGTTTGGTGGAAACGAGGCTGAAGTGACTCAGGATAAAACACGCAATTATCAATGATACAGATCATATTACGACACAGCGATACTGCATTGAATAATTTATTCACTGCAAAAATCAAAAATTGTATCAAGTGTTTCTGTCTTTCTTTTAGTAAAAAATGTCTTATCATACTCGATATGAGCCACATTCAGCTGGTCAGTCCAGAAACATGTCTTGTTTTAAGTTATTTAAAGACAAAATGAGGTCTGAATTTCTTGGAACAAGTCAAAATAATCTGCCAATGCAATAAAAAACATTTGCTTTAAAACTAGAATAATGTCTTAAAACAAAAAACTTTTCTCTTCTTCCATTGGCAGATTTTCTTTAACTTGTTACAGCAATTCAGACCTCATTTTGTCTTTAAATAACTTGTAATCAGACATTTTTCTGGACTGCTCAGGCGAACGTGGCTCAGATTGAGTCTAAAAAGACATTTTCTACTGAAAATAAGACAAAAACACTTGATGAGATTTCAGTTTTCGTCCCACCCAGACGACGCAGATCAGTGTTTGGACCCGAAATCCTGATGTGTGAAGTTTGTTTTTCTCTTCATTTTGGTTTGACCTGATAAGGTTGACTTTTTATTCTTTGGTTGAGTCTTTTATTTTGAAAGGTTTTTTGAAGCTCCGAGCAACACACTGCACAAACTATGATCTTATCAAGTGTTTTTGTTTTATTTTCAGTAGAAAATGTCTTTTTAGACTCAATCTGAGCCACATTCACCTGATCAGCCCAGAAAAATGTCTTAGTTCAAGTTATTTAAAGACAAATAAAGTCTGAATTGCTGTCACAAGTAAAAAATCTACAAGTGGAAGAAGAGAAAAGTTTCCTGTATTTAGACATTATTCTAGTTTAAACCAAATTTTAAAGATATTTTTCTTGTTTCATTGCCAGGTGTTTTTTTTTTTATCTGTTACAGCATTCAGACCTCATTTTTGTTTTTAAATAACTTGAAATCAGACGTGTTTCTGGACTGCTCAGGTGAATGTGGCTCAGATTTAGGAAATAAGACAAAAACACTTGATAGGATTTCTGTTTTTTGCAGCATGAGCCAAACTTTGGGGTGAAAACATACGACTGTGTTTGTCCTCATGTGGTCTCTGAGACTCTCCGCTCTGCCTCGTGCATGACTGACCTCCTGCAGATCAACATACTGGACGATGCTTTTTGCCTCGCGGTGCTTTCAAAACGAAGACGGCAACGAGGGAGGGAGGGAGGGAGGGAGGCAGGTGGGTGGGTGAGGAGAGTGGACCAGCCGCCGGCCTCACAGTCCTCCCTGATGCCCCGGTGTGCTCTCAATGACAGGCTTTTCTCCTGTCCACCTCCAGACTCATCACCTTGGAGCACGCAGGGTCATGAATATTCAGCAGAGCGTCCGGTGTTTACCTCTGCAGCAGAGATCAATGTGTGCCCTCTGCATGTGAACGCTCTCACTGTGCCAGAGAGCGGGGAGAGCTCTTCCTCTGCTCTCACTCTGGTTTCTGCATCAGAAAACAGCACAATACCGCCTTAAATGCACGACCTGGTTCACCAAAACTATGATTTATCTGCAGCCGGTTTGACTGAATCAATCCTTCTGCACAGAAAGATGCAACACGGCAGCACTTTGCTCTGCAGGTGGAGGTGTCAGATCAGGACAGACACGTTCAGGATGTTTGAGGAGCTGATTCTCCTCTGCACCTCCTCTCTCTGCCCCTCGTGCTGAAACTCCTGTGAACAAACTGAAACATTTGGCCCGCTCTGGAGACAAACAACTCCCGTCTGCAGCGTGCCAGATAAATATTGAGTTTATGAGTTTGTACTCATTCTCTAATTGGCAGCAGACTTCGACTGTGACACTGTAGAACAAATAATTTGATTCCAATTTGGTGTCCCTCCAATCACTTACTTCAGCTCCAGGATATAATAGATCATAACGGGCCACATGCACGGCTCGCTGCTGTAAAGACGCTGCAGAGAGACTCTCTGTTTGTGTGTTAGCTCGATGCTAACGCTGCTGTCTGAACAGCTGATCTCAGCCTCTTCCTGAGCCTCCGCCAGCACAGAGGCTCCTAATAAACAGCTTTATTGGGAAGCTAAAGGCAGGTGGGAGGAAGAGGAGGAGGAGGAGGAGGAGGAGGAGGAGGAGGAGGAGGAGGAGGAGGAGGAGGTAGGCGGGCTCTGTGGGGGCTGAGCGAGGAGCCGGGACGAGGAGAACTTCCTGTGCTGTGTGATGTTGGTGTGTTGACGAAGTGTCCTGAAGTTTGAGGGAGAAGACGCTTCATGTAAAGACGGATGAGTGTGTGAATGGGAGAAGGATGTGGGCGGACTCTGAGTGTGTGTGTGTGTGTGTGTGTGTGTTTGAACACACACATGCTTATATGTGAGAGCAGGAGGCGGACCAGTGGGTTCGCACACCAAATGATTCAGCACTTCATGGACAAGATTCATGTTTTATGACTCTGGGCCTCCATAAATTACCCGTCCTGCTTTCTGCTGCAGCAGCACCGCTCCCTGTCTCCTTCCCTCCTTCCCTCCTTCACTTTCCCTCTCGTTCCCTTCCTGTTGCTTCTCTCTAACGTTTGGGAAAGTCGGCGTGGCTGTGTCCCGAGCTGCTGCTCCCGTTATGTAAATGTTGTGAGGAAACAATCATCCTGAGTGAAGAAGAAGCAGAGCCTAAGGATGTTTACCGCTCGGCCTACTCGTGCGGGGATAAAGCTCAGCGCGGCAGAGACGTGCAAACTTGACTCAGCGTGTTTACCTGTGCACCGTGTGTAGGCTTGTGACAAGCGGCTGAACTTGCCGGAGCGTACTTCAGGGAGCTTCCTGTGTGTTTCTTAGCAACCAGCCGTGAGCGTGCACTGCAGAGTGTGTTTTGTGTTTCTTAAGGAGCGCTGTCTCTCGCTGCGTCCTTTCTGTAAATGTGTTTTTAGGTGTGAAAACAAACAGAGGAGAGAAACTGAGCTAAGAGGTTTGAAATGACTTCACTCTTTTTCTGCTGAGTCAACAAACGTGTGAGAGGAGCTCGACTCGGCGTCTGTTTCACCTGGTTCTCTATCACCACACACACCTGAGCCTTTCCCTGAGCTGACCCCTGACAGAGAGGTCAAAGGTCACTTCCTGTTCTAGCTGGAAAAGCTGCTCCACGTTAAGTGTATGAGCTGAACATGCTCCAGTGTTTGCACACAGCCTGATCTGTGGATGGGCAACAAGTAAAGTGGTTCAGGATGATTCCAGCGATTAGCAATCAGGCGGATCATCAGCGAGAGGAAACACGCCGTAACGCCTGCAGACACACAGAGGGAAAGATTCAAAGTTTGGGCTTCACCTCTGTTCACTCGATTTCTCCTCAGAGTCATGTTCAGAGGCTCACAGACTCAGCTGAACACAAAGAGCAACATCTGGTTTAGAAAAATGAAGTCAATGTGACCGTAGAAAGAGCAGAAACCACAAACACACCAAGCCAAACAGACTTTACAGCGTTAAAAACATATTTACACCCTGGTTCAGAAACAGCTTGGGTCTGAAACGCTGAGGTGACTCAGTGACGAAGATATTAGGATAGTCTGATTGTCCAATCAGAGACACATCTCAGATCATGTGACTCAAAGCATCTAATATGGCCCCCACCGTGGGGCTCCGCCATTTCTCATTGTACGGTTTTGAAGCCAAAAAACCACGTCACAGACGCAGACATTTGCAGCCAGAGTTTGTGCAGTAGAGACTGTGAGGGATTCTGGGAGAATCTGAGTGGAGCTGGGTGACAAAAATAATAATTATTTTTTTCTTTCAAGAGTCTAATCACTTCCTGACTCTACCTCCTGACATATTTTACAATCCCCGAAAAAAAATACAGGAGAACATCAGCTGTTAATCATTGTTAAATGTGATGTAAAACCTTGTTTTTAACCTCGTATAACTAATGAAAACAAAACTTTCCAGAAAAAAGAGGACTTGGATACAAGACAGCCAAATGATATCTTCAAATCACCACAACAATCAGACGTGAGAAACATTTCTACCAGGTGGATTAATTTTTTAAAGTTTGACCACAGCCCATCTGGAATGACTGGGGAGATGGATTTTTAAACCTATACTGCAGCCAGCCACCAGGGGGAGCACTTTTTGTGGAGACCTCACTTCAAGCCGAGCAAGACGACGTCCATTTTTTTCCAGTCAATGATTTAAATCTAATAGAGTGATAATTTGAGTAGTTACCTGGATGTGCAGCCACATTGGAGGTACATGAACGTAAACACTGAATAGACGGAGACAGATGTGGTAAAATCTGATTTTAAGAAGTCTTATCCACCAGCAAATGTGGAAGAGACTATGTCCTGGTTTTATTCAGTCTATGTTCAAACTTTAACTATCAATCAGTATTTATTTTTGAAGCCCTGCACAATCACCATAAAGAACTAGGGCTGGGTGTTGCTAAAAACCTCATGATTTGATTCGATTTCAATTTTTTAGGTCGATTATTGATTTTCATGCCCCATGTGAACATATGCGGAGTGTCACCTCATGTTTTGGAGCAATAAAACCACCAGACTTTAAAGCCAAAGGATCTGGCTTTATGCTGCTTCTGCTTTGGCTGCCATTTTTTTGTTGTTTGGTCTCTGGTGGCCCTTGTACAACGCAAATAACACGCACAGTCCTCCTCATTTGCCAGGAGATGAATCGATTTAGAGGATTTGCTGAATCGATACTAAATTGGTCGAGGAAATATTTCAATGCATTATTATTCATTAATATTTTCACCCATCTCTAAAAGAAACCCAGAGTGTTTTACAGCAGGAACAACAGAATAAAAACAGGCCGACCACAAAACAAAACATGAAAATACAGATTCAAGTGTAACACAAATACAAGGTGTCTAAAGCCTTTCAGGTAAAACAGAATAAGTCAAAGTGCGTACATTAAACAGGGTAGCCTCAGTCTGAGTTTAACGCCATTTTAAAGAAGTCAGTCTTTGTTTCAAATCGATTTAACTTGCGATTCTTCAATGTTCACGATTTTTGTGATTTTAAGTCTGCTTTTTTAAAATTAAGACCAGACCAGGTGAAAAAGTTGAATGATGATGATGATGATGTCTACAGACTATTTCAGGAGATGTATTTTCCCTAAAAGTGCGCTGATCACATGACTCAGAGAGAAACAGTTCGCCCTCTGCTGGAGAAAAGTGGGAACTTTTTTCCAACCCAGTTTATAAATAAAGACTGAAATGAAGGGTTTAAGTTAAAAAAATATTTTTTAAAAAAGAATTCTGATTTTAAAATTATAAATAGGGTTAGAGTTAGGACTAGGGCCTTCACATGATTGTCAATAGTTAAAATCTCTGACATGTTAAAGGAGCCGCGCCGTGGACGGCGTTAAAACAAAGGTGGACGTGTTTCCTGTGAAACGCAGAAACGAGCCTGTGACCTCTCCATAAGACGGATGAGCTAAACCAATCTAATTCAGGCCTGGTGATGGGAGAGCAGCGCATTTCCCTGAGCAGAATTGACCAGGTGTCAGGGAGGCTGATGGAGAGGCCAGAGTGCTCCCTGCATGTGTGTGTGTGTGTGTGACTCCATGTGTGTGTATCTGCAGACGTGTGTGTGTGCACCTGGACTTCCTGAGCGTCTCACGTATCCCGGAGCTCCCCTTTATTTGAGACGTGGCTATTTTTAGAGCCGTGTCCAAAGGTCAGCTCCTCCACGGGCTGTAGTAAAAACCTGAACCGTGTGTTTAAAGGGAGAACATGCTTCCTCTGGGAAACACACGGCGCTGAGCCACGGTCACATGATCTCTGCGTGCTCAGAAACAATGCGTCAGGAGTATCTGACCACGTGTTGTTCGCCTGCTTTTCCAGCTCGTTTTAATGTTTCTGCAGTTTTTCTGGAAAAGGAGCAGCAGGAGTTCACGTGGGTACAATGGATTCCAGGAATATGAAGTTTTCATGTTAAAACCGGAGCTGAAACATTAAGAGGAGTCCCAGTGAACCACCGTGTCAGCATCACTTCCTGCTCTCTCCACCGTCTGCTCCGATAGTCGTCAAACCATAGATCTGCTCCTCCTCTGCTCCTCCTTTGCTCCTCTGCTCCTCTCCCAGAGGTTTATAAAACAGAAGCTTTTCAGCCATGTTTGGGTGAAACATGACTGTAGTGGTTTGTAGATGGATTATTTCTGGCAGGAAGTTAAATTATCACGTTGTTTCATCCTTCGTTCATTATTTAGCTTCAGTAAAAGTGCACAAAATGGATCGTCTCAAATTTCTACGCTGACATTTTACAGTTGGTCCTCGCTTTGAATATCAGAGGACAGTTTTTGGTTTGGTGTTGTTTGCGTTTTCTTATCATGTTTGATCTGATGCTGGTCTACAGAAACTGGCCTGGATGGTCTGGTGGTCTAGATGGCGCTCCATGAGGTTCGCCCTCACACGGTGGCCTAGGTTTGACTCCTGCCTGTGGCCTCTTTCCTCTCTGGTTAAAAACATAAAACATTAAAAAATAATTTCCTCAAAAAAAAAAAAAAAAAATTTTAGCTCCTGTCTCTTTAAGGCCCCCCCCCCTCCACAAACCCCTTTCCTTCTGATTGGCCAGTCCTTCATGGAGGCTGCCAGGGGCGGAGCTATGGGCAAACCTTGGTGTTTGAGGTCTGCTCGTTAAGATCCTGATGAAATGACCTCATCATTTCATCAGATCTCGTTAAGATCCTTTGAAGATGTTAATTTTCAGTTTACGGACAGTTTCAGGAATTTCTTTAATTTATTTTATTTTGATTTATTTTATGTAGAATCACATATTGCTTCATAATGTCCATTTAACAATAGAGTGATTAATTTGTTCATATTTTTATAAATTTATAACAAGGGGAAAAAGAAAGCTAAAAGAAAATGAAAGAATGAAAAAGGGACAAGAGGGGAAAAAAAAGCTTAAATAATGAAATAAATAGAATAAAAAATAATATAAATACAATGAATCAAGTAAAGACTAATTTTTCAACAGGATGAGATTCAGGGATTTCTATAAGGTATGAATATAGAAAAGTTTGGAAATGTTTCTTTTTCTTTTTTTTTTTAATGACAAATAAAAACAGATCTCAACTTGAGTAAATAAACATGGCTGCTTCCCACCAAAGAATCAGCTGATCCATGCTCAAGGATAAATCTTATTTTTATTCCTGACAGAAACTTTTAAAGGTCCCATATTCTGCAACAATCACTTTATTAAGTCTTTTAGTGAAATGTGTGGGTCTTTGTCTTTCCTCCCAGCCCACAAAATGTGATATTTAATGACCAAACCTGTTCTTCATAGAGCTTGTGAATGTAAAATCCTGAATGCCAAAGTTGAAGAGCCATCACTGCTCTGTTTTTGGCTGTAAACAGCCACATAGCTCCATGCTCAAGCTTCCCATCTCAGAAGAAGACAGACTAAGTGTCTAGAGTTCATTTATCAGGAAATGTTCCAGCTACACTCAGTAAAACTGAGCATGTGTGTGCTAGTCACTTCACGGCCGACTGCTTTTCCAACTTTGGACAGTCCAACAGAGGGCTAGCCAATAGACTGGTCCTGAATCCAGGCGCATTACCAACCATCCTCCAACAAACCTGGGACCCTGGAAATGTGAGTATTTTAAATGCTGTGTGCTGTGGAGCAGATGGAAGAGCTTTTCCTCAGTGTCCCCCCTGTCTCTGTGTTAGCTTCAGGATGCTAACTTTAGCTGCAGTTAGCCTGTTGTTTTAGCCTGTAATGTTACGGTAAACGAGCTTCTCTGTTTTCTAAACATTGTGCACTCGGAGCTCGTGGCGCCGCTCTCAGTGACGTGGAAGAGCAGGGCGGTATCAGCGGTGGCTCATTTACATATGAAGGCCACGCCCACTAAATCAGAGCGTTCTGAACAGAGGGGCTATGAGAGCCTGGAAACAATGCTGCTGTGCTTGATTTATTGGCTTTTTGGACCAAAACATGTTACTACCATTTCATGAAGACATCAATGATCCAGATTAAACTGCAGAAAAGGAGCAGGATATGGGACCTTTCAGAAGTTAATCCTGTGAAGTGATTTGGATCAACAAGAGAAAGATCAAACTCTGAGTGAAGGTTTGATTCCCTGAGCTTCATCTGTGGATGTTTGCTCACTGAGTGACTGTAACATCATCATCATCTTTCTCTTCTGCCAAGTCCCTCATCTTGAACATCCTGAGGCCCAGGATAAAAACCTGTCCCTCCTCCTCGTCTCCCTCCTCCTCCTCCTCCTCCTCTGTAGGTAGGCGTGCTGGAGGAGGTGAGTGAGCTCAGGCCAACACATCGCAGGCTTCGTCCTGCCAACTCCTGCTCTCCAACAAGTCCCGCCCCCAACAGCCTGATTCACACGGCGAGGAGCTCTCAGCCTGCGGCTCCTCTTCCTCCCCCCTCGTGGATTTAAAGTGACTTTACATTTCAACGCTCAAACACCCCCCACTCCATGAAAACTTGAGTCCTGGCATCTCACTCACACACCAGCTAATTATAGTCCTCAGTAATTACTAATGTGTCATTTCTCATTAGAGCCGAGCAGCAGACATGGCAACGAAACGCTCGCTGTGACAGAAGCTTCTTTAAATCTTTCTCTGACTTTATTTTATCTTTAGAGTCTGAACGAGCTCACCCCTCTGTTATAATGAAGCCCAGTTATCTGTGATTATTATTCCATTATCCTGATTAGGATGTATGTTAATTAGAGCCTGTGGGTATAAACAGAGAGCATCATGTGGAGGCTTTTATTTTGGAATCACTCTGCAGACTGTCTTATTTTAGGGATCCTATGCTTTTATTTTGAAGAAACTTTGTAAATACCTGCAGCAACATCCAGGACAGGAAGTGAGGTCAGAAAGTGTTATCATGAGGTCATGTGCTGTGACTTCCTGTGGCGATGCAGCCTGACAAGTATCGGATGGTGTGTGTGTGTGTGTGTATGTGTGTGTGAGAGTGTGTGTGTGTGTGTGTCCTGAGGCTCTGATCCATACACAGCCCCTATATGCTGCTCTGACGTAACCCACGGAAATGAAACCCTCTCCTGTTTCTATCTGTGACACTATGTGTGTGTGTGTGTGTGTGTGTGTGTGTGTGTGTGTGTGTGTGTGTGTGTGTGTGTGTGTGTGTGTGTGTGTGTGTGTGTGTTTCTCTCATTTCACAGTAATGAGACAGAAACTGAGCGTTTACAGCGTCGGTCGACAACAAGAGGCAGATTAATAATCCTCTCTGCGCTCAGACACAATCACATTATGGTTTATCTCCATGATACAGTCTCTGTCTGTCTGTGGGGTCAACACTCTGAGCTCTCATTGGCCGATAATCTGTCGCTGACATCATCAAACGTCGTTTTTAGACTCATTCAAACAGAGTGTGTGATTTTTTTAACACTTTACAGCTTCTTTGTGAACTTTAACAAAAGGTTTTGCAACTTCTTGGAGCTGGTTTGGCCTTTATGTAAGTCCCAGTAACTCCAGTTACTGTAACCCAGCAGATATCTAATGTATTAATATTATTATTTATTATTTAATTATTTGTATAGCAATTTTAAAAACACAGTTTACAAAGTGCTTTGACAAGAAATCCGCCTAAAAAGAGACCATGAGGACCAAACCTAAAAAACATAAAATCAGCAAGAATAGGAAAGGGAATAAAAAAGGGATGAAAGCAGAAATCAGGTCAGAAAATATAAAAAAAGATGAAATGAGCAATGATGATAAAATTACAAAATACAGTAATAAACATGAGCAAGAGTTAAGGCAATTAAAAAGGTCTAAAAATTATCTATAAAAGAGTTTAAAAGGGTGTACATTAAAAAGTTAAAATCATAGTTAATAGCACATAAAAGTATTAATAAATTAAAGAAAAGGAGTAAAAGAGTAGAAGGTAAAGAAAAATGAACAGTAAAACAAAATAAGATAGAGATAAAATACATTAATATCTTGATTAGTAGATTGTTTTTTTTTTTGACCTGGACTTTGATTTTTACTGAAATATTTTTTATGTAAAGTTTTATTCTTTATAACATTTTACTTTTAATCACTTAAAGAGTTAAAAAAGCTAAAAATAAATAAATAAATAAAAATACAAACTTTTTGTATCAGCGGTGCAACTGCAGCTGATCGGCTGACATCTAACACCTATACACACATACTTACACAGCAAAAACTGAAATTTACACAAGTGTTTTTGTCTTATTTTAGGTAAAAACTTGTCTGATTAGACTTATTTTAAGCCATATTAACCTGACAAGTCCAGGAAGTGTTTTATTTTAAGATACTAAAGGATAAGAATGAAGCCAGAGTGCTGCTCCTTTTAATAAGGACTTTTAAAAACACCTCCCAAATCAAGAAATATTAAAAATAAACTTGCAATATTTTGAAATAATACATTTCTCTTTGCTGATTAAAGTCTTTTTAGACATTTTAAATAAAATTAATAAAAAAACAAAGATTTTAACTTCTATTTAAGTGATTTAATCAACGTAACTGCACCTCAGAAGAACATATTCCTCCTGCTGAATCCAACGATCCAATGATGAACTTTAACTTTCCCCAGAGAGCTGCTTGATCCGGATCTTTCCGTGCAAACTGTTGGAGCTTTTATTTTTCTCATCCATTCATAAAAACCTCTCTAAAAAAACTGTTTTAAAGCAGAGCTGCAGAGTTGATCGTCTCTGAGCATCAGTTTGCTGCAGGATCACTGAGCTGGTCCTGAGGAGGCAGAGTCCTGCTGAGCTCTGCGCCGCCCTCTAGTGGCAGAAAAAAGGAAGAGCAGTTTGTTAGCAGTAATTTCCAACATGACTGGAGGGTTAGAAACCACTTTGTTAGGGTGTGATTCTCCTTTCTTTAAAGGCCATGTGTGATTAGTGTAAGACTCCAGATGCTGATGATTTCATCCAGTTTCCTCACGATGAACAAACCCCACAGCAGCATGAGACAGGGTGATGTCTTAAAGTCTAAATGAGAAACACAGTGACGGGATGAATGATGCTCTCAGCTGCAGGCAGGACCACTACATTTCTCTTGAGTGTATATTGATAATTTCTGCAGGAGGCTGCACACACACACACACACACACACACACACACACACACACCAAACTCATCGTCACAGTGAGTCACGATGTTTTGATCTTTTATGCTGCTCCAGTTTTCCCCAACCCCTTTATTCACCCACCTCTACATTTTAACGTCAGCACTGCTGATCACAGAGAAACCAAACTCTGTAACTTCCTGTTTGACCTAACCTCAGACAGCTGGGACAGATACAGAAAGTCTGATGCCTCTGTGTGAGCACGGCTTTTCTAACTGTTGCTTCCAGCGCCTTCGTCTGCTTTGTGTCTCCTTCTGTGACGGACGTTTTACAGCTCAGAGTTCCTCTTGGCTCAGAAACAAAAAAAAAACAGCCACAGCTTCTTTTTTTGTTTCTTTTGACAGGTCGGACAGTAGTGACAGCTTTATGGAACAATAAATTACAAGTACGTTCACTAAAACGTCAGAAAACGGTGAATAATGTTCCACAAGGCCGGGATGACATCCTTAAAAGTCGTGTTTTGTCCAAAGAAGATTAATTTATTGTGGTAGAGTTGTAATAAAGGCAGAAAAAAGCTGCTGAGTCAGAGGATGATGATGTTATCAGCTGGCAGATCATGCATCAGGCGCTCTTTCTCTTCTGTTGAGTAAATTTTGGAGTTTTAAAGGGAGTCGAAGAGGATCCATCAGGCAGACGTCGTCTTTGTTGATTATTTAAGACTTTTTTTAAGCCGTTTGAAATCAAATTTAAGACCAAGTTGACAACGAACCACAATTGAAACTAACAAAAAAAAATAAAAACACCACATGATTTACCTGGGTGAGAGGCCATTTTGACCCAATGTTTATTAATTTAAATAAAACCACTTTTTGTCTTCTTTTTAACCCCACTTTTACAGCTTTATGCCTATTTTACCCCCCATTCATCGTTTTTTGGCCACTGTCAGAAACATTTTTTTTATTTTTACATGTTTTTTCAAATTTAATATCAAATTTAATTCCCAATTTTGCTGCCAAAGAATATTTTCTTCAGCTACCTATGGATTTTTTTACACATTTTTCCCCATTTTTTTTTTTTTTTTTTGCAATTTCATACCTATTATGCACCTATTTATTATCCTTTTTCCACTTTCGGACCATTTTTGCCCAGTTTTTGCAATTTCATCCCTTTTTTGACCTTTATTCATACACTTTGTCCCACTTCTGGTCCATTTTTATCTTTTTAAGCCCGTTTTTATAACTTTTTTTTTTTTAGTTTGCCTCCATTTTTTTTTTTTGACCACTGTCCGAAACATTTTTGGAATTTTTACATGTTTTTTGACATTAAATTTACAATTTAATTTCCAATTTTGCTGCCATAATCAATTTTCCAAAGCCACTTTTGGATTTATTTTTGCCAGTTTTTCACCTTTTTTTCCCTCTCCAGGCACTGTAGTTAAAACCAAGACATGTGTCTGCGCTGAAAGATCCTGGTGCAGCCACATCACTGATTTGTTAGTTCTGCTTTTGTGATTAAACGATGTTGCCATGACAATAAATCAGTGAATTCTTTTTGAAAAATAGATACATTTTGCTGAATATTTTTTAAGTTCAATCTAACATAAATCTTATTAATGTGGTTAGATTTTTAAGACTTTGAAAATTGGATATAAGACATTTTAATGCCAATTAAGGCCTTAATTTTAGAATTATGAATTCAATGCCTTTTAAGACTTTTCAAGGATCCGCGGGAACCCTGCACTGAGCGCGTGCAGAGATCCAGCACCTGAGAGGGTTGACGTATCGGTGGCTTTGCTAACATTTGATCTGTGACAGAGCTGATGGCTGTCTGAGTGTCTGCTGTAATGACTGCTGTCAGGCTGAGTATTAACCCCGTCACTTCAGACTAATCACTGCACTCCCTGTCCCCCTGTCACCTCCATTAGCTCTCTGTCACACACACTCACACACACACACTCTCAGCCTACAGTAGCAGGATCTATTTCCTCTCTGCAGCCTCCGAAGAAGAGGGTCAGAGCAGCCAAAGAGCGACCCCGGCTAATGACGATTAGCGTCATAACTTGGGCCGTTACAGACATCATTAGTCTCTCATCGTCTCCGGGGGAAACTCGATTGGTTTTCTCAATCAGAGGTGGCCGAGGTCTCAGTGGAGATCCACGGTGGGAAGGAGGCATTAAAGAGGAGCGTATGAAACACACTAATCAGACGCTGGACTTTATGGGCCCTGTTATTTTTTACGGCTCTGCTTTCATTAACAACAGGACGTTTGTCATGTTGTCATAAAGTTTATGGCTTGTATGTAAAGCGAGGTTATGTCATCCGTTTGTGCTGCGGTGCATTGGACTGAGCGAGCGTTATTTCAGCAGGAAGTCACATAAAAACCATCATGGAGCGAAGAAGAGACGGGGCGTTAATGAGGTTTACATCAGGAGCAGGATTAAGACTTTAGAGTTTGCAGATTTCTGCAGCTTTAATGTTATTTTTACTGAGAGGCTGGAGACAGGAAACAAGCAGAGGATCATGGGAGTTGTTGTCTCTATAGCCTACTTCACAGACATTTCAAAACCAGTCTCTGTAATGTTTTTTTTTTTTCTTGTTGTATGACGTCAAATTTTTCTGTTTGTTCACAGCTCAGACTTTGATCGTCGCCCTCTGCTGGAGAATCTTTGTGCTTCACTTTTATTGGTTAAATATTTTCTGTCACAGGGAATAACTGTAAAGAAGAGGAGGAAAGGAAAGGATGATTGGTTGTTCATTGTTTGTTGGTTTTTTGCTCCACCCCCTGTGATGCCAAAACGAGCTAGCTTTTGGCAACAAACCTTCAACATACACAGCGTTACACGTGTGACCCAGCTTTTTGTCCTGGCCCAACTGAAGATACTAGATAAGAAAATAATTAACAGTATACAAACGTTTGACTTCTTCAGCACCGAGCCAGATTTCAGCAAAAACAACTGATTTACGGCATCTACCGCAACTCTCAAGGGACATGTTACTACCCCGAAAGCAAAAGCACAACAAATGCAGAACCCTGTGGAAGAACTTTGACAAAAACCATGACGTTAACGCGCAGTGACGTGGGATGGGAATCAAAAACCGGTTCCTGTTGAGAATCAATAAGAAATGTTTCAATCCATCGATATCGTTAGCCTTTGTGCTTAATGATTCCCTGATCAATTCTTAACATTGTGCCGGAGCCACCGGGCCTTACGTCGACTAGTCTGCTGCAGCTATCTTAGCTTAGCAGTTAGCTAACGTTTCCCAAGAAAACTCTGATTCAGGATTTTCAGCTTGAAGTTTTCCTGAAGAACTGACTTCATAAAGAAATGTTCATCACTCTCTCTCAGGAGATTCATATTCAGCACATTCAACATGGTATAAATCACCTTATTTACCAAAATAACAAAACAGCACAAGCTTGATGCTAACGTATATGGGAAACTGCATTGATATGCTAGCAGTTAGCATAATTAGAATAACTTCAGCTTCAGAATAGAATTTCAACTTTCATCACAGAAACATATCACATCAACTCTTTGTAAAAAATACTGAGAATTTCAAATGCTAAAAGCTAACAGGCTAATGAAAGGCTAATGGCTGACGGAAAGGTTCCAAACAACTTAAACTATTGCTATAACCACTTTGAGACACTAGATGGCCTACTTGAATGATTTAATTTCTGTTTAATTATGCCCAGAAATATCCAGACTCAGGGACCAGTTACATTTTATTCACTTACAGTATAAACTCAATTAAATGTTGTTGACACAGAAAACCTGTAAAGATACTTTTTGTACCAAGAAAATTCACGACAGGAAATGATAAAGAATCAGATCGCTAAGCAGAATCAATAAGGGCATCGATATTGACAAAATATTATCAATTCTCATCCCTTGTAGTGACAGATACGTGGCGTTAAAGAGCTGTAGGTGCTCTGTCTCTTTAAATATCGGGAGTGTTTGAGGTTTAACCAGCTCCACGCTGCGTCCCCTGACCCGGTTCTGCCAGTATCACATCTCTGGATCCACACCCTGGGCCCTGACCTGACTTCACCCTCATTACGCCTCCATTAAACCTCCTGCTCCCACACACACCCCGCTCCTCCACCTGCACCCCGCATCATCAATATTAATGAGTCCACCTATACGCTGCACGCATTTCCAAGTGGGTACACACATTGTCTGCCTGTGGACACACACATCCATCAACACACACACACACAGAAATAAACAGTCAAGCCTGCACACACACACATACACACACATACACACTCTGGGTGTCAGCCTTCAGCTCAGGATGCGGGCCTTTCCAGAGGCTTCGGACTAATTGATATTCTCCCACAATGCCGAGGGCTTCTCCAAGGAAGCTCACTCTGCAGAGCTGCTGACATGACAAATTCCTTCAGTGCTGCAGACTTAAAAATAGGATCAAAGGATGAGGCAGAGTGTGTGTGTGTGTGTGTGTGTGTGTGTGTGTGTGTGTGTGTGTGTGAGGGAGACAGTAAGGGATGTGTGTGTTGATTCCTCCTGACTCTCTGCATCTGGCTTTCTCTCCATGTCTGTATCAGACTTCAGTTCATCCTCATCTCTCTGTGTTCTCTGATCTGAAGGCGCTTTCCACCAAAAGTTCCTGGAACTACTCTCACAGAAACCAAACAGTTCCTGTGGCCTGTTGTTGTCTGTTGTTGTGTGTTGTTGTCTGAGTCCACCTCAGCCTGAAGTCATGTGACAGTCAGTCCAGTGATGTTTGCAGGAAAATAAAAGTATTTGCACTGCACCACCTGACCAGTAGAGGGCAGTAAAATGACAATGAAGGCTGTCTGCTGTTAGCTCTGTTAGCCATGTCTGTGAATAGCATGATGCTACTCTGCCTTCTGGTATTCCCTCTGTTACTGGGTTAGCACAGCTAGCTCGTCCATCTTATTGGAGATAGATCTTACGTTCCCAATAATGATGGATGGAAGGACAGGTCCATGTCGTCACTTCTTAGCTCACACCTGAGAACCAGCACGTCGTCCTCACCTCCTTCTCCTCACCTTGTGGGAAACATCAGGCCTAGCACCAGTTAGCATTGACATGCTACAGGCTGCTAACAGCTGAGTTCACATGTAAACAATGCAGCCTTGGTTACATGTAGGATCTCTAGACAAACACAGGAGAAAAAGTAGTGAAAATATCACTGAAGACACAAAAAGTTTGGTGTCCATGACCAACAAATGAACCATACAAAGTGATGATCCACTTCAAACAGAGAGATGATGAAACACGGATAAAGAGGCAGAGCTGCTGCAACAAGCAACAAGCAACCACAAATAACAGGGTGGCGCCTATCAACTTAAGATTCTAGTATCAAAACTTCTGAAAATTCACCTCATAAGAGCTTGAAAACTTTTTACCTAAATTTGAGAATTTTTTCAAAATTGTGGCATTTCCATATTGTTTTTTTTATTCCAATATTTAGGATTTGCACATTTCTAGGAGTGTTTAGGGGGTACTACACCAAGCCCATCACAGCTGGAGATGGGAGGGGAATATAAACACTCAGGGAGCTTCACCAATTAGAGACCTTCAGCTCACAGAGCTTGACAAGGTTCCTGGAGAAAGTTCCTGATGTCGAAATGCAACATTAGTATCTTTATCCGCATTGCTGCTGCTTCTTCTTCTTCTGACTCTTCTTCTTCTGACTCTTCTTCTGACTCTATTTCTTCTGACTCTTCTTCTGGCTCTTCTTCTTCTGACTCTTCTTCTTCTGACTCTTCTTCTTCTGACTCTTCTTGTGACTCTTCTTCTTCTGACTCTTCTTCTGACTCTTCTTCTGACTCTTCTGATTCTTCTGACTCTTCTTCTGACTCTTCTTCTTCTGACTCTTCTTCTGACTCTTTTTCTTCTGACTCTATTTCTTCTGACTCTTCTTCTGACTCTTTTTCTTCTGACTCTTCTTCTTCTGACTCTTCTTCTTCTGACTCTTCTTCTGACTCTTCTTCTTCTGACTCTTCTTCTTCTTCTGACTCTTCTTCTGACTCTTCTTCTTCTGACTCTTCTTCTTCTGACTCTATTTCTTCTGACTCTATTTCTTCTGACTCCTCTTCTGACTCTTCTTCTTCTTCTGACTCTATTTCTTCTGACTCTTCTTCTGACTCTTCTTCTTCTGACTCTTCTTCTGACTCTTCTTCTGACTCTTCTGATTCTTCTGACTCTTCTTCTGACTCTTCTTCTTCTAACTCTTCTTCTTCTGACTCTTCTTCTTCTGACTCTTCTTCTTCTGACTCTTCTTCTGGCTTTTCTTCTGACTCTTCTTCTGGCTCTTCTTCTGACTCTTCTTCTTCTGTGATTGGCTGGTGGCTGCCTTTAAAGCCATCCCTCATTCTTAATTGTTCTTTCAGCTTCTCCTGGGATCAGTTTATCTCCTGTTGTTGTTGATGCTAATTTGTCTCTGGACGTGTTGATCTCTCCTGTTTCTGCCCAAATTGACCTTCTTCATGAAGTTACCCCACAGAACCAGATATCAGAAAGTCTCATTTTAAAGAAGATCAGTGACATCACTTCCTGTAGTCCCTCCTCTCTGAGTCATAAAATCATACACAGCAGTTCATTTTGTTGAGGGGTTGATCTAGCCTGGTTTTCTTTGTGACAGCAGCTCAAACTGTGTTTCATTAATGTCTCTGTGGGGGCTCCACCTCAGGCCGCTCCGCTCTCTGTCCCAGGGGGCGGGGCCACTCTCCATCACGCTCACAGGAGAGAGGCGTGTGCTAATGTGGCCATAGTACTCTCTGGTGGCGTGTTTAGTGCCCCCGGTGGGGATGGCGTGTCGTACCTTCAGATGGTTTTCGGAGCCTCTGCGTGAGATGATGGAGCGGCCTCTTAAAGGTCTGTGAGCGGGAACTTAATGCTGCAGCTCGGCGCCTCGTTTGGGCCTGAACCTCCGGGGACTTTTTGTCTAACCTTTTCAAATCCATCACAGAGAGGAGAGGAGGAGGAGAGGAGGAGAGGAGGAGAGGAGGAGAGGAGGAGAGGAGGAGAGGAGGAGGAGCCAGGAAACATTTTACCATCATACCCTGGGGGATTTTCCTCTGGTGATGATACACGCTCATTTATTAGCTCACCTGCTCTCCTTCCTGTCTTCATCTTCTTCTTCTATTTGTCTCCTTTTCTATCTTCTTCTCTTTCTTCCTTTTTATATTTTTTGCTACTCCTAGTTTATCATCCTCATCATCTTTGGGTCAGTCTTTAAATGCAACAACACAGTGGACACTAAATCCAGGGACAAATATTAAACTGCAATTTTAGACAAAAATATATTTTTTTGCTGATGAAATTATCAAATATATAAAGAACCCCTTATAGCTGAATAAAAATATCCAGAAATATATAGGAGAAAAAAAACAACAACATAATTTTCTTGGGCACTGGGGACATTTTAAATTTTTTAAATGGTGTTTAAAAAAACTTTAAGTTTTATGAGTTATATCCTTGTTTTTTTAACAGATAATTAGTGAAATTTCACTAAAATATATATATATTTTGGCTATTATTTTTGGAAAATACAGCTGGATTTAGGCTGGGGACACAAAAGGCACCGCGTTTATAGAATGTCCCCTTTGCTTTAAAGGGGACATATCATGCTGATCCCTGATTTAATAGTTACATATAATAAAATAAATTTGAAAACAAGACCTTTCACCCCCTGAATTTTCAAAAAATGAGATATTGTATTTTTTCTGATATCCTAGAACGAGATTTGATGCCTCTGAAAATAGGTCATTGTCATTTGGCCGCGAGATTTCGACCGTGGTGACGACACGAGGATCCTTTCTTTTTATTGGAGTAATCTGATAAAGCAGCTCCTCCTCTGTGATGTCAGTTAGTCACACAACCACCACCGAGGGATACACCCACCAAGAGCCGACTGACTGAGTGCTGGATGCAGGGCCTCTGCTCTGCTGAGCAGCTCGGCTTTACATGGTGAATTAGCAGTTAAAACACTGTAGTTTTAGCAGACGTGGTAATACTTGAGAGACTGTGATATTTGCATGCTTGTTCTGACATGCACTGTGAACCTGGACCACAATAATGCTGCGGTAATAACATAGTGAGTAACTGACGGTAGAGGTGATCTTTAGACGACACTTTCAGCATGATGGATAAAACAGACAGAGAAAAGTGAAGGAGCAGGATGGAGCCCTGTTATAGAAATAGTTTATTGGTGAAGTCTGCCTATATTTCCACGTATAAACTATACATGTTACAGTACCGCTTTGACTCACCACACTGAAGCGTCCTGAGATGATCTGTGTCCAGGTGGATTTTCTTCCTCCTGAGCTGCAGAACCGTCCGAGTCTGACTCGGGGTCCAATTCAAAAGGACGTATCCTACACTCTGCCATTTTATTAGTGCCATCAATGCCTTACGCTGAAGTTTTTGCAAACAGCAAACTCGCTCGGTCTGCTCCATCCAATATGGCGATTTTGTAAATACTGCCTTGCTGCAAAAACCGCCCCCTGGCTCTACCCCCTCCGCCCCTCTGATAGAACCGACCAATCAGAGCACAAAGGGCTGTGACGTTGCGAGGTTACTGGAGGTCATTCTCCAAACGGAGCGTTTCACCGAGATCTTCAGAATGGCCTAAACTGAGGATATTGAGAACGCTATTGTGGGGAAATGAAGGAACTAAATGACTTGTACTGAGGCAGAAATGCTTTACAGACATCTTAGTCTGGTATAGTGAAAAGGAGAAACAAGCATCATATGTCCCCTTTAAGAAAATCTGGGAAATTGTGTCTTATGTCTCAATTCGCCGTCCTGCAGGCCTCACCACTGTCGGTTCAGCCTCACCTTATGTGCCCCTTGATGTCCACCCGTCCGTCTCCACTCTGTGATTAGCTCCTTTATTAGCCCCATCAAAACAATTCACACACACACACACACACACACTCTGCAGTCCGTGTTGTGTTCCTGCCTGTGTGGATGGACTAATGATACTCAGCGATTAACCAGCACAGAGGGGAAGAGACGACAGGCGGAAAAAAGGAAACGACATAAATCCCAGCCGTGTAAAATCACGGCTCATCACAAATTCAATTAAGTGTCTCTTTGATAAAGCCGGCTGATTTGATTCAGGCTCCTTCTCTTATTCTTCCACGCCGTGACGCCGGAGAAGTGCTGAGTCTCCCTGTTAGTGTGGAGGACGGCTGATAAAAGCGGCGGCCCTGCAGCACAGCAGCAGCCGCCGCAGCGATAATCAGAGGCTTGTTTATCCGCTTCAGGACGGTGACATTTGCTTCTTCCTCTGCAGCGGGACATCCAACAAACACTAATGTGATTCCCTCCACCAGATTCGATTAAACTCTTCTGACCCTGATGAGGCTTCACAAGTCTGCGTCTGATGCTCCATGTTTTCCATCCAGCAGCTGATATTACACTCCCAGTGCTCCCAGTGCTCCCAGTGCTCCCAGTGCTCCCAGTGTCACCATGCATGGAGGAAAAGGAAGTTTCCAGGCCTGATTTTCATGCAACAGGCTTGTTTCTGGTGCCTGATGTCCTCAGGGCAGCGTTTAGTCGTCTTTAATTTGCACTGAGCCTCAGACCAAGTGTCCAAACATGTTAATCCAGCCGCCGCTCTCTGTCAGCTGACTGAAAAGGATGAATTAAAGTGTTTCTGCTGGTGCAGCTCGGGGCAGACTCTCAGCTCACACTAACTACGTTAGGACCAGGAAGGGGGAGTATAAATGGGGTTTGGGGAGTCACAGGACAAAGGTCTTAGAGGCTGGTTTGGCTGGGGAATGGGACCGCCATGGACGCCCACACCTTCACATGCAGGAGGAAAAAAAATGTAGGTACGTGCGCCATGATCGCTGATCCTGAGGCTTTTCACGGTTTGGTGTCTGACAGCTCGCTCTGTATTCTGTTTGATATGAAGGGATCCTGGAGATGAAGACTCAGGCTTTATTATCAGTGTGTGTGAGTGTGTGTGTGTGTGTGTGTGTGTGTGTGCTGGGTGGAGCTTTGCATGTGTGTGTGAATCAGTGAAAGCTGGAGCCTCTCCTCTCTGATCCTTTCCTCGGGTTAATTTGATCTTTGCAGAAACATCCTTCAGTTCTACATACGTCCACATACAGTCACTTGTTTTTATAATATCAGCTGTTTTAAAACACTTGATTCTGATTGGCTCAAACCCAGTGATAACAGTTATTAATCCTGAAAACTAAAGGCAGCGTTTGGGACACCCTGACCACTCTTTGCACAGCTCAGATCAGTCTGCAGGAAGGAGTTAGTGCACGTCTTCAAAAACATAGAAAAACTACAACTGATAAATCACGGTCGTGTATTTTGGTCGTTTACGGGATTTCTGGGAAAACTCTCTTTGAGAAATCTCTTGTATGTTGTGTTTCTGTCTAAATCCTGACCCACATGTCCTTCTCTAAGTTATCAAAAGAGATAAAAGAGACAATTCTCACTTGTTTTTTGTTTTTAGAGCAGCGATAATGAAACGAATCACAAGGCCCTGGCTGAAAAATGACGATTTGGTTAAATACTAAATAAAAAGACGTCGTACAGGAAATTTATGAAATGGAAAAAAATTATAATGAAAATCAGAAAGTAGCTCTGTTTTTGAGAAAAGATGGAAAATACACAGTGAGAAAAACTTTAAATGATTCACTGGTTAAAAGTAATAAATAAGGATTCAGTTTTTCATTTCATCTATTTCATGACATGTTTGATTTAGCCGGCATCTGTAGTTATTTTCTTCCTGTACACATGAACTGTTTCCATTTACACTTTCTATTTTCATCATCTAAAGAAGGTTTCTGCTAAGTAACATATGAATTAAGCTCCCTGGACTCTGTTTAATTAATCGATTTTAAACCGACATCGTAATGTAATAGAATATAATTTTCAAATCGCAAAGGCTGCAATTTAAAAAAAAAGAAATAAGTTTCATGTACACAGACCTGGAGGGAACATAGTAACTTGTACTTGTTCTCCCTTAAAACCAGCAAAAGTCAAAATGATGTTTCTTTCTGGCAAAAAAAAAAACCCTGTGAGCTACAAAGATCCATCCAGTAGATCTTAGAGACATATCCCTTAATCACTTTGTTGTGTTTGGTTTGTTACTCTTAGTGACAACTGGAGCTCAGTAAATTTTTCCAGTGTTCCTTTTTCTCTTTCATTTAAGAAAAGCAAAAGAGACTTGTTTAAATGCTAACAGTATCTTTTGTTGTGTTAGTCATTCTATAAAATGACTTAAAACTTGTGTTAAGTGAACAATGCAGAAGATAAACGTCCCCCCCAAAGAATCGAATGCTAAATCCCATTTACATTTAAAGAAATGTGTTGTCATATATGATTATCAATTTTATTATTATTAATTTTATCATTTGCATTTTTACGTTATTTATTTTTTCCTTTTTAGTTGGGTTGTGATATATTACTTTTCATTTTGTGTAACTATTTTCTTTGCTTTGCCTTCTCAAAATTTTGAAAAATGCAAAGAAAAAAAGGAGAAAAACTACAACTCAGGAATATTGATATGACATGACAGCAACAACAAGAAGAAGCGACAGCAAATGACACTCAACTGACAGAGAAGTCAAGAAACAGAGACTATAAAGACAAAGAAGCGATCGAACGGGAGGAAAAACTGAGATTAACAGAAACTAAATCCACTTAAAACGCTGAGACACTGAGAACAAATGCAAAGAAAAGGTCTAAACAAGACCGAACCAAACCAGAACCAGAACATGAGAAAACCCAAACCCTGAAATCAACAAAAAGAAAACCAAAGACCCAATTATATCGATCTGTGAGGAGCTGAGTGACAGAAACATCAACCAACGCTGGAAAAACTGAAATCTGATCAAGTGTTTTTGCCTTTTTTTGAGCAGAAAATGTCTTTTTTAGATTCAATCTGAGCCACATTCAACTTATCAGTGCAGAAAAATGTCTGATTTCAAGTTATTTGAAGACAAAATGAGGTCTGAATTGCTGCAACAAGTTTAAAATAATCTGTATTAAGACATTATTCTAGTTTTAAGCAAATTTCTCTTGTTCCATTGGCAGATTTTTGTTTTACTTACAGTAATTCAGAGCTCATTTTATCTTTAAATAACTTAAAATCAGACATTTTTCAGGACTTATATGTTGAATGTGGCTCATATTGAATATAATAAGACATTTTTAACTTAAAATAAGACAAAAACACTTGATAAGATTTCATTTTTTGCAGTTTAACCGAAGGAAAACTGCAGCACGGTACGAGCTTCAGCAGAGGAACAGGAAGATCAGAGGAGGGAGCGTTTAAGGAGCTGAATCTGTTAAAAACTCTGACAGATGAATGAGTTTAGACTTCACAGGGACTGAAAATGTTCAGTTTGATGTTAATTTAACCCAAACCTCAGAATTCAGTCAGTGTTTAGATGTTAATTTGGACATAAACGGATTCACAAAGTAACATAAAATGTAAAATCGTCTTATCTTCCTGATCCACATCGGTATTTATCATAAAGGGTGTTTTTTTCTGCGAATAATCTCTGTAACATCTGACTCCAGACTGTCCCCATAAAGCTCCATCAGTCTCCATGCTGAACCTGCAGCTTGAACCTCCTGTCTTACTGCAGGCTGCAGTCTCAGGACTGGATCCTCAGACCCAGAGACCAGCTCTGAGGCAGACCATGAACGTCCTGGGTGCAGGGACAGAAACGCTGCAGCTCTGCTCGTCTCTCAGGGAGCAGCGGGGACCATTGTTGGGCTGACAGTGTCCGCTGCTGGCTGGAGCGTTAACTGCAGTGTCTCCTCCTCCAGCAGCGCGGAGCGGGAGGCTCCACTGCACCGCCACGAGACACGGGCGCGTGCACGGAGAGGAGGAGGAGGAGGAGGAGGAGGAGGAGGAGGAGAGCAGGGTGCAGAAACCAAAGCTTTGACACAGAGACCATAAATATCCTTTTATGGGAATGCAAACATCCACTTCATTCAACAGACGCTGCAACATCCATCTCCTCCTCTCCTCCTCCTCTTCTCCTCCTCCTGCAGTGTGAATTATTCATCCCTTTTTATTTAGCCGTGTATCTGCAGGTTCAGCCCCTCCTGTGTTTCCACCTCCCTGCAGCTCGGCATCAACAGGTGCGTCTCTGTGCAGAAGGAAGGCGCTCCGTGTCAGCCGGCTCTCCTCTCCCCGATGAGCCCAAATGTTTAATTACAGACACAAACAGCAGATGGCTCTCTTGAGTTTTAATTCCTCAGCCTGTGATTGAGTCCAAGATGATGCTCAGCCAGAAAAGAAGACAAAGGGTCACTTCTTCCCCTCTTCTCACCCTGGCTTTGATTTTGTAGAAGTAGAGGGTTATAATTTGGAGGAAGGAGGTGGAGGGGGAGGAAGTGGGTCTCCTGGTGGCTCAGGTTCAAGTCCAGGAGTCTCTGGCGGATGTTGGTGTAAAGGAAGGGTGGATGCTGAAGTCAGAGGAGCTGTCCGTGGTGCTGAAACCACTCAGAGAGGGTCTCACTGCAGCTCGCTGATAAAACAAAACCACATTTCTGTCCCTCCTCTTAAAAAAACACGTTTATTGTAGTTTTCTCTGTTCTCTCTCATGAATCCTGCAGATCTGACTAAAAATGGAGGAAAAACTCAAACACACTCCAGGGACGGACGTTACTGCTCATTGAAAAGAAATAAAACAGTTTGATCATTTAGAGGCTGATTCTGAGGAGCACAATCCTCCATCTCCTGATCCGCGCCCATTCCCCTCCAGCAGGAGGAGGTGAGCGTGGGGGGAGGGCACCTTCTCCACTCAGGCGTGGACTAACGAGTGGGTTCGACTTGTTGATGTGAGGTTTCGACCAAAGCCTGTTTTTGTCGTTGTGTGATCGTGGGGACGTGATTCATGAACCGTTTCTCCCGGATCTCCGTGGGAGGATCCACGGGGTCGAAGTGTGTCCTCCTGGTCGCTGGGGGGTCGAAGTTTGACTGTGTGTTTGCAGCCTGGCTCACAGAGCAGACGTCACTTCAGCTGGATCCAGACCAGTTTTGGTGATGTGTGTGTGTGTGTGAGTGTGTGTAAGTGTGTGTGTGTGTTTCTCCCTCCCTGGCTCCTTTCGCGCGCTCCAGCTCGGCGCTTCCTGTGAAGAAAAGCCGTTTTGAGGCTTTTGGAAACACAGCTCTGGTTGTTTTTCAGCGCGGTCTTGGTTTCGGACTCTCCTGGATCCGTTTTTCCTGACTCTGTTGCGGTTTTTTCTCCGGCTTCTTGCAAACTTGGGAGTCCGCTGGAGCGCTGAGAGGAGGCGCCTGTGTGTGCTTGATTCGCTGGCGGCGCACATGCACGGGCGTCCCCGTCGCTTCACCCAAACAGCGACTCCTCGTCTGGAGGAGAGGAGGAGAGGAGGAGGAGAGGAGAGGAGGAGGGAGCGGGTGAGCGCGCGGTGAGAACGCTGCTGCAGCCGGTTGTTGGACATTTTCGGAGGCGATGCCGCTGAGCAGGAGGCAGACAATGAAACGCATCTGTGTGCAGGTATGAAGCGTCCTCTGACAGCTCCGTGAGTCCAGCTCCGTGAGTCCGGCTCCGAGCCCTCCACCAGGACTGCATGTTTGGGATTACGCATGAACTGATCTCATCGTTTCCATCATGTGCACGAATCTCCCGACTGATGATGATGACAGCTGCTGTGGAGTCGCAGTTATCATGTAGTGTTTGGACTAAACAGAACCCCAGCTCCTGAAAAATCTCCTTTTTGACATTTGACACCGCGGACCGGACCGCTCAGCCGCCACCATGGGACTGTGACCCGGGCTGCGAGCTCCGAGAGGCGGCTGTTTGTGTAGTCTGTGCTCGGTGTGCAGACTGGACCTGAGCAGTTGTGACATTTTGAGCCATGGCTGCTGCTATCGCGAGTGGGTTGATCAGACAGAAGAGGCAGGCGCGGGAGCAGCATTTGGACCGGCCCTCCACCAACCGACGGAGGAAGAGCCCCAACAAGAACAAGGGGCTGTGCAATGGGAACCTGGTCGATATCTTCTCCAAAGTGCGCATCTTCGGCCTCAGGAAGCGGAGACTACGGAGACAAGGTGTGGGAACTTTGGTGTGCAGGGAGTGTGTTTGTGCATGGGGCCTGTAAGAGTCAGAATTGCATCAGCAACTCTGTGGTCAAAGTGCAGGAATAGGATGATTCACACTCGTTTATCTCTCATTAGACTCGCCAAATTGCGCCTCCGTGCGTAAAAAGTTAAATGAAGTGGGAGTCAGCTTTCTATTTGTGCATTTTCCACCGAATAACCTGCCTCTGATTCCTCATGCAGCTGACAGCTCCTGACGAGTCCTATCAAATGTTTGGATGTGTTTACAGTCTGCGCTGCTCTGCACAGGCATCACAGCAGAGGGATGAAAGGTCATTCCTCCAGGTGCAGAGTGGAGGTTACGCCTCTCAAACATCATCTTTCCTCGCATAGTTTCTGTCCTCATTCCTGTGCCACTGGCCTCTGATTGCTCCAGCTGAGATTCAGCTCCACTTATGAAAATGTCATGAGCTCTTTTTTGCTTTAATGTGGCAGCTCGGGATTGTTAAAGAGCACTGTCAACACTTATTACTCTGCTGGAAACAGAGCCAACTGAGAGGATAATATTTCTTGCAAAAATGAATTAGGGTAATTCATTCAGGAAAGGAATTAGTCTGATTGTTTCCCCTCGTTAGGGAGTGATGGAGAGCTGCTGGAGCCGCTGCTCCTCTTGGAATCATCAGGTATCAAACCTGTTGCATCACACAAACTGCGACTCCACGGCCATGTTGGAGAATTTAACCTGGAGATCAGGTCACACAACAGCTTCATTTGAGTCTGATTTAACAGCTTAGGTGAAAATGTGCAGATTGAGGCCACATGTGGACGTGTGACTGACAGGAATCCTCCTGTGTGTGTGTGTAATGATGTTTTTGTGTGGTTTAATCGTCCTCGTCTGTCACCATCAGCCGTGTGCAGCTGCCTCCGCTGTTTCGTCCTCTCTTCAGACCGTGCCACATCTGGTAACCCTGAAATGACCTCTCCGTATCACGCCTCCAACGGCCATTTTCTCCAGCGACTTGGGGCCTCAGTAAGAGATGATGATCCACAGAAACAGAGCCGGCTCTGGCGCTGTGTGAACTGTGTCGTGAGGCTCCAAACAGCACGACCCGGCTGCCTGCGGGAGGAGGAACACTGCTGCTAACAGGGAGGAGAAATTAAGGAGAGCTGCCGGCTTTGTCCTGGTTTTTCTGAAGCGCTAATCAGAAACAATCTGTTTTCTCTGCTGTTATTTGATGAGAGGCCTAATGGGAAAATACTTCATTAATTCCTGCCTCACTTGAGAGTTAGGAGGATCTTTACCAAGCCACGTCCCTGCGCACTTTTCTTCTCCTCCATCCTCGACATTATCACAAGAGCACACAGCTAAGAGGGACTAATGGCTTGTTTGGTGTGCTTAATTTAATATCAGCCCCCCAGAAGGACCGGGGTTTGTCATTGTGTGTTTCTGAGGAGTGAATAAATGCACCAGCGATCATATCCCCGTGATAACACTCACTCACACACACACACTCTGTTGTCTCCATCTCCCAGGTGAGACGGAGACGCCGGGTTTCCCCCCTGACAGCTGAGCCCGCAGAGAACAGAGCAGCTCTCTGAGCGTCTCTCTGAGCCGGGCGGCTGTGATTATAAATTGAAGCTAAATTCAGATTCCCACAGAGATGTGTCAGGACGATGGAGAGGAGGTGTCTGAGTGTACTCTGCGGCCGCGCTCCCTTTGGCTTTGAGTATCGATCTCCTGAGAGAGACACTAGATTAGCTATTCTTATGGGCTGCATCGATCCAGCTGACAGATTGTTTGAAGAAGAAATGATCACAGATACATCTCTCTTTTCTGAGCCTCAGGGGGTTTGGCCTCAGATGGTGAAAATATCACAGATGAGGCTCCGCCCACAGCATTTTTAAAGTGGGCGTGGCTGATCCAAGACTGATTGGATCCTGGAACCGAGTACTGGTCTGATACAGACTGAAAAAGTGAGACTGGGCTGATCTATTCATCTCAGTTCTATGTTCTTCTGTGTTCACCAATACTGCTAAGCAGGGCTGAACGATTTTAAGAAAAGATTGAATTGCGATTTTTTCTGGCAGATATTGTGATTTCAATTTGATTCACGATTTTTTTTTCAAATCAAGTTTTGGGATTTTCACATGTAGGGCTGAACAATTTTAGGAAAAGATCTAATTTTTCTGGCAGATATTGCAATTCACGATTTTTTAATGATCAATAGTGATGGTAAATAATCTGTTTTCATCAACTTCTACTCCTAAACAGAGGCTTTGTGTTGTTGACCTGCTTACCAGCACTTTTAACATATAGATTGTCTACGAATTTGTAAAACAGAATGTGTATAATACTTGACACAACAGATCCTGAGTCAGTCAGGAGCGCTCGGAAAATTGCTGTTTTGGCGATCTCAAAATTGCATTGTCTAAAATTGCGATTTCGATCTGAAAACGATAAATTGTTCAGCCCTACTGCTAAGTCTGAGCATTTGAGCTAATCAGAGCTAATGTTCGGGTTTAATTCATCATGTTTCTACTTTAGGTGAATTTAACAGTTAAGACTGTGAAACCTGTTAGTGTTGGAGGTTTTCTCAGCACACATTCGCACATTTATAATCCCATTAAATACAAACACAGTCAGTTTAAATATTATTTTTTTGAGGTTTACGAAGTCAGAAAAGTCGGAAGCTGCTGAAACATTTATCAGTATCACCTAATATCTCAGTCCAGATATCGGTGTTGGTATTGGGACTTTGGAAGTCAGAGCAAGGAGACGAAAGGCGTATTCAGACCTGGACTGTGTGGTCCACTTTAAACGGACCAGGGTTCGTTTCCCACGCTGGTGCGGACTTTTCATGCAGGTGTGAATAGACACAAACGAACCCTGGTGAGGACCAAACAACCGGACCCAGACCCACTTTTTGAGGTGGTCTCAGTCTGCTTCCAAACGAACTCTGGTGCGGTTCGTGGTTCTCCGGTGCAGGTCTGAATACAAACCAAGGTCCATCTGAACTAACTACAGGATACATGCTCCTTTTGGGCCTGTAGAGCCACCGTAACCTAACCGTCTTTGGTTCATACCTGATCCTCCGTCTTCTGTTTAGCCACGCTGTAGCTAGCATGTTGTGGGTCAGGACAGAGCATAGCGCCTCCTTGCTGCGATCATTGGTCTTCCTGTTCCTAAATTGTAAACGGTGTTGTTAAGCTGCTTTGAGGGAGCTGCTCTTGAAACTGAAAATGATTTAGCAGCTCTAATAAGAGCACAAACACACATGTTTACCTCCATTTCCAGGTCTGTACTCTGTGTGCCGCCCTTTGTCAGAGCTGTCCAATCAGAGCACTGATTGTCACACACCTGGATGTGTTTACAGAATATAGTCCACTTGCAAAAAGTACAATCTGAATACGAACCACACCAAACGAAAAAAATAAAGTCCGCTTTTGGTCCGGACCAAACAAGTGGACCGAAGGACTTTTCTGGTCTGAAAACAGCTTAAAGGTGCAAACTAGGGCCCAAAATCTGGGTTTATACTCCCGGGGTGAAGCCACACATGACAACATTTCTGGGCTTAAAGTTTCATCTCCTCTCTTTCTTTCCATGCGATTGTTGCTGAATGATGTCAGACTATGGAAGCTGCAAGTGGTCAGAATTCAAATGAAAATGCATGAACAGAAATGCTTCTTCATTTTTAGACTACAGGTGTGTGACATTAGACTCAAAAGCTAAATGGAGGTTAATTTATCTCAAAGTTACCACTATAGACTTAAAAAAAATGGACGTCATCTTGCTCGGCTCGGAGTGAGGTCTCCACAAAAACTGCTCCCCCTGGTGGCTGGCTGCTGTATAGGTCAAAAAATCCATCTCCCCAGTCATTCCAGATGGGCTGTGGTCAAACTTAAAAAAATTAATACACCTGGTAGAAATGTTTCTCACGTCTGATTGTTGTGGTGATTTGAAGATATCATTTGGCTGTCTTGTATCCAAGTCCTCTTTTTTCTGGAAAGTTTCATTTTCATTAGTTATATGAGGTTAAAAATGACACTTTACGTCACGTTTAACGATGATTGACAGCTGACGTTCTCGTGTATTTTTTCGGGAATTGTAAAATATGTCGAGAGGTAGAGTCAGGAAGTGATTAGACTCTCGAATTCTCCCAGAATCCCTCATCATCTCTACTGCCCAGACTCTGGCTTCAATGGCTGTGCCTGTGCCTACAGTGATAAATGGCAGAGCCTTGCTGTCCACTCTATATACAGTCTATGGTTACCACGATTCAGACCAATCGGAAACTAAAACGGCAAAGAGGAGGCGCAGGAAAGTGACGTCAGAGACTTGGCGACTTTCTGGAATTGGCAGACAGAGTCTCACTTTACAAACTGATGTGTATTACAGGGTCAAAGATGCACACTGCCACCTGCTGTCCTGGATGTATAGCGCAGCCAGACTCTGAGCTGAAGTCTGATGTCACTTTCCTGCGCTGTCCACTTTGCCTTCTATTCATTTTGGAGTTGGTTTGAATTATAGAAAACTTTTAGCACAAGCAGTTTAAAAAAAAAAAAAGCATTCGAATAATGTCAAACAATTTCCAGACACAGATCGGAAGACTGAATTTTAATTTTTAATGTAATCTGAAAACGCAATTCCGTTGTTACATTTTCATTACAAATTTAGTAATTTCATTTGAATTATGAAACAAATTTAGCTGAGCATTTTCTGAAAATGAAAAAGCAAATATCATTTTCTTCTTTATTTTAATTTAGTCAAAGTATGAGCATTTATTAGAAAATAAAATACAAATGAGATAAATTAATCATCATTTTGTTTTTTGAGTCAGATAAAACAGCCATACTGTAAAGATTAAAAATTTTAATTTAAGCTCTGATCACTAGATTCTTCCATATACGACAACATGCATCAGTTTTAAAACAACATATTTTGCTTGAAATCGCCCAAAAAAGCAGACCACACTGCCCCCATGTGTTTCGGAGGAGAACTGCAGAGCACAGAGGACATTTTGAAGCGGAGTCGACCTCTAAAGCACAGAGTAACCACAGAAATATAAACCAGATTTAAACCTGTTTTATTGGCTTGAGTCAGGAGTTAGTCTCTGTTTTATACGTTAGTGATCCGTTAGCTGTCTTTGCATTTTTGGTGAAGAGTGAAGGTGTGGTCACCTGTCCTCAGTGTCGAACCGTCCCTAACTGTAACCCATCCGTACGTCCTGCCAGCAGCTCCTCTGATCACTCTGATCTCACTCTGGGATTAGATTAGTTAATCCTGTTACGCTCCGTTAAGTGAGCTGGAGGCAGACCCAGCTGGGCCGGTCTGTAATCTGGCTGCTCTGGCTCTCATTATCTCACAGATTAGATCCAAAGATCATTCGATCATATTACACAGATCGGCTCACATGATGGAGGACGCCGTTTGAGATAACTGCTCTGAGGCTGCGCGGCGGTTTGTTGGAGGGAGCGTTGCCGGAGCGTCGCCGTCTCCTCCTCTGCTGCTGGGTCTGAGGAGGTGCTGTTGAGATGTCAGAGATGATGCTGGGATAAAAGGAGCAGCAGAGGAGGAAGGAGGGAGTCAGAGAGAGGGGTTTCTCCTCAGCAGGCTGGAAAAGCCCTTCTCTGATTCTAGAAACATCCTAAGTGGGTCAGGCAGGGCAGGGTTGACAGCAGTCTACTACTGCAGCTGTGCCCTTCTCTCAGTGTGTGTGTGTGAGTGTGTGTGTGTGTTTCTGTTTGCTTTGCACGGCGCTGAACATGTGTCTTCACGCGGGCACAGGAATGACACGACAGAAAATGAGACAGGAAGGGAGCTGCAGGGAGCCACTTTGGAGGAGAAACAGCAATAACAACCTTTGTGTGACAGGTCCATTTATATGCAGAGAGGACTTCTGCTGCACAACAACACCACTTCACATCGCACCGCTCACATTCCTGCCTCATTTCTTTCAAGGAAACCCCCCCACTGCTGCCAAACCAGCGCACTGCTCCCCCAGAAACAAAGAAACATCATTTAATAGACACAGCTCTGCTGCTGTTAAAGCTGAAACCAGAAACAGACAATGAGTAAGAGAAGAGAGGAGTGAGTCAAAGTCCGTCTCCACCCGGGGAATTCCTCAGAGACTGGAAACTAAAGCCATCTTGAATTTTGAAGACCACATCAGGCTCGTCTGACAGGACAGAAAAACGCTGCGTCACTCCTGAAACACTTCACACGTCTTCTGTCCAACACAGCCGTCCTGTCAGAGCCTGAAAAGATAACGCTTTCTGTCACTGCTTCTCAGCTCTGACCAAAAACTCATGTTCTCCACGCTGTAGAAAAACCACACGGAGGAAAATATCAGTGAGGATGAAAAGAAACAGGATGCACTTACACAGAGTCCTCTGTGAGGACAGGACCAGACAAACATCACAGTATCATCAGCGTATTCAGCACAAAAACTGAGGAGCAGCTGCAGAAACAGGGGCAGGCACAGACTCTTTGAAAGGCAGGGTTGTAAGAAAATATAGGAATTTACAGCTAGTCTCACCACAGATTGTTTTTGAGAGCAGATTTCTGCCACCCTAGAGAGCAAATAAGTGTAATTTTCCAACTAGGATGGCACTTAAGTGCACATTTTGACCCTTAAGAAGACACTCTACCCTCTTCTTGGCTAATACAAAGGGAATTTAATCAGTTTTGGCCCCAAGATGCCAGTTTGGTGCAACGTTTGACTCATAAAGGGCACTTTAGCGCACATCTTAGCCCAAAGAAAGCACTCAAGTGTGTATTTTGGCTCTAAAGAGGACACCTCACACACCTTTTGGCTCCTTAAAGGGCAGTTAAGTGCAACTTTTGACTCATAAGGGGCACTGTAGCGCTCATGTTTGGTCCAAGAGGGCACTTTAGCGTGCATCTTAGTTCCCAAGAAGGCATTAAATGAGTGTTTTGGCTTCCGTGGGGGCACTTCAGTGCAACCTTTGACTCTTAAAGAGCACACTGGCACTATTTTTGGCTCCAAGAGGGCACTGTAGCGCAAGCTTTGACCCATGAAGGCACTTTAGCGTATGTTTGACCCCAAGAGGGAATTGTAGCGCAAATTCCAGTGGGTTTTTGCCCCAAGAGGACCCTCAGTGCACATTTAGGCTTCCAAGAGGGCCATTCAGTGCAACCTTTTACTCATAAAGAGCACTTTAGAGCTCGCATGTGGTTCCATTAGGGCACTTTAGTGTGCAAAAATGCCCTTAAATGAGTGTTTTGACCCCATGGGGACACTTTGGGCAAGATTTCACTCATAAAGGGAACTTTTGCACTGATTTTGGCGCCAAGAGGGCACTGTTGCACGAGCTTTGACCCATTAGGGCACTTAAGGGTATGATTTGACCCCAAGAGGGAACTTTAGCACACATTCCAGCACCTAAGAGGAAACTTTAATGTGGGTATTTGCCCGAGGGGACACTCTGTGCACATTTTGGCTACTAAGAGTGCAACCATTGACTCAGAAAGAGCACTTAAGCGCTCATTTTTGTTCCCTAGAGGGCACTTTAGCGTGCATCTTAGTCCCCAATAAGGCCTTTAAATGAGTGGTTTGGCTCCCATAGAGGCACTTCAGCGCAACCTTTGACTCAGAAAGGGCACTTTAGCGCTAATTTTGACTCCAAGAAGGCACCGTAGCACAAGCTTTGACCCAAAAGGGGATTTTAGCACACAATCCAGCCCCCAAGAGGGCTCTTTAGTGTGGGTATTTGCCCAAGTGAACACTCAGTGCACATTTCGGCTCCAAAGGGGGCACTTCAGTGCAACATTTGATACATAAAGAGCAGTTTAGCGCTTATGTTTGGTTCCAGGAGTGCATGTTAGCGTGCATCTTAGCCCCCAAGAGGCCCCTGTTATGAGTGTTGGGCTCCCATGGGTGCACTTTAGTGCTACTTTTGGCTCAGAAAGGGCATTTAACCATATGTTTTGACCTCAAGAGGCAATTTTAGTGCAATTTCCAGCCCCTAAGAGGATACTTAAAAGTGGCTTTTGCCCCAAGAGGACCCTCTGTGCACATTTTGGCTACCACAAGGGCACTTCAGTGCAACCTTTGACTCAGAAAGAGCACTATAGCACTCATGTTTGCTCCCAAGAGAGCCCTTTAGCCAGTTTTTCAACAACTGTGCCTTGAGAAGGGGTTGGCTGCCCCCCCCTCCTGTGCACACCACCAGATGTTTGAAGCATCCATCAGACATCATGAACCCTAACTCAGTGACTGATCAGATGCCTCCTGCAGCCCAGTGACGTACAGCTGGTTGAGTTTCACGCTGCAGGGAGACAAAAACACCAGCCTCACATGAATATTTAACGAACACTCAAACCCCTGGAGGAAAAACTGTTGAGCGGACACCTGAAGTGGTCCAACCTGCGATCGATGGCTGACTTTGATCAGCAGCTTTTAAACAATGTGAGGCTGTTGGAGATTGATCTTTGAGGGCCATCAGGAAGAATTAAACCTGTTCCCGGCCGTGAGGAGTCCCTCGCCGTGTTTTTGTGCGAGCGTGGAGGTGAACTTGGCGCCTCCATCATGCTATAAATCATGTGATGCTGGCTGAGATCCCTCGGGCGAAGCAGCCAGAATATCTCTCACACACTCACACACATTATTCCCCGTCCTGTTTGAGATTGTAGAGGCTGATTCACTGATGTGAAATCTGTCAAATTAGAGCTTATTCCTTAAAAACAAAGATTAAAAAGCCTGAGATTCAGTGACAAACGTCTGTCATACGATCTCCAGTTTGATTGAAAACGTCCTGGAATCACGGAGGTGTTATTCATGACGGATGATTTCACATCAGACATTCATGCATGCTGCTGCATACATCAGACCGTCATAATGGGCCCAGCATCCCATTAATACATCTCATGTTGAAGGTCAGGCTTCCTCCAGTGAAATGGATCAAATGTTCAGATGAATCAGAGTCATTTATCCTGTTTTGTGCTCGGTGGCGAGTGAGCATATGTTCGTAAACGCCGTTAAGTGACGATTTTATGATCACAGCTTGTTGTCATGTAAGATTTGATCATTAATAACATTTTGCAATCCTAGAATTTCCCAATATATACCCCAGAGGTAGAAAGGTCTACGTATTTAAAGCATCAAACATTAGGAAAATGGTTGTAGAAAGAGTAGGCGTAAACTCGCAGGTATGTTTGCTTTCCAGGTGAGCCCCAACGTGAAGTTTGAGGGTAATATCAGGACTGTGAATAAACACTTTATTCTTTCAGCATCTACAACAGGAGTCTGCAACCTTAACTTTCATAGGAGCAACTTAACCTCAGCTCACCTGGATTAAAGTCAATCCAGAGCAACAAAGTCTACTTTATCACAAAAACTCACACAGTTCACAATAAAGACGACACAGTGTTTAAAATTCTAAAATCTAGTGGTTAATTATCTAAATAAGAAGTTTTTTGAATTTATAAAATTGTATGTGTGAGTGTTTTCTATGTTTTAGTAAGTTTGCAAAAATGTCGAAAAAAAATGTAATTTACAAAATTTAAAATACTTCAAAAAATTAAAATATTACAAAATTTGCAAAAAAATTTCAGAAGAATTTAAAAATTACAAAATTTGCAAAGTCAAAAAATGTAAATATTACAGAATCTGCAAAAATTTAAAAAAAATTAAATAACAAAACTTGCAAAAATTTCAAAATATTTTGAATATTGCAAATTTGCAAAAAATAAAAAAAAATTACAAAATTTGCAAAAATAAAAAAAAATTAATATCAAAAAATTGCAAAAATTTAAAAAAATTAAATATTACAAAACTTGCAAAAATTTCACGAGAATTTGAATATTACAAAAGTTGCAAAAATTTTGAAACATTTGAAAATTTCAAAATTTGCAAAAATGTCAAAGAATTTTTTAATTAAAATGAAATAAATCTTAATTATTCTAAAACTTTTCAAAAGATTTTGGAATGTAAAGAATTTCCAAATTGTCAAAGAATTTTAGGAAATTTAAGAAATTAGCAAACCTTTCATTAATTTTTGAAATTTAATACATTTTCAAAAGTTAAATTTTTTTTAAATACCCAAAATTTGCAAAAAAAATAAATAAATAAAAATAAATAAATAAAAAAAGCAAAATCTGCAAAAAAAAAAGAAAAAAATTACATTTAAACATCTTTTTTTTAATCAAAATTTTTGAAATAACACTTGAATTTGATAACATGGACTTATAATACTGCTGAACTTATCATATGTCTATTTTTTTGCTAATGTCTTTCTACATATTAATCCTGTATATTAATCCAGCACGTTGTCAGTGAAATGAATCCATCCACACAGAATTAAAATCTGTATTTTCTTCCAGATGAGTCTTTTTGTAGATGTAGTTATCTTCCCAGGGCAGTAAAACTTGAGGTTAGCCACAGGTGCATGGAAAGTTGGTGGGCTGTTGATGTTGTAGGAGGTGAAGTAGAGCGGTGGCAGGCTTTATTGACAGATGGGATGAAGATTTAGTTCAACTAAATGTTAACACAGGATTTTATTTAGTGTCAGTGTCTTTAGTAAGAAAAATAACAATTCTTTGTTTCATTAATATTTTTTTAAAGCTACAAGAAGCCACAGGTTGCAGAGCCTTGGTTTAGAAGCTAGCACAGGGATTTTTCTGCGTTAACTCTGGAAATTTAACCTCACAGAATCAGTCTCCTTCCCCTCAGCTCGCTCAGTTCACTTCGAAGACAGACAGCTTTCACTTCAGCCACCTTTTCACTGTTCTGCCAAAGGAACAAAGCCGCCCTGCAGAAAGCCATTGTAGCCTGGATATATTGCTTGGGCTACAGCAGCAGAGAAGCCTTTTCTCCTCCTTTCAGGCAGCAGGTAAAGGTCTCAGAGCCACCTAATGCCATCCCCCGAGAGAGCACAACCATTTCAGGAGAGACCGCCCTGAGCCGCACACCGGCAGGAAAAAAGCTCCTCTGTGCCCTCAGCAAGACCTCTGGAGGAGTCCTCTGTGGCTGCGCTCGCTGTCTCACTCTCTGTCTTTGTCCCTCTGTAACACCCACACACACACACACACACACACACACACACACACACACACACACACACACAGCTTGCAGGGATCACGGTTTAAATCCAGGTGAAGCTGATTGTCGGCCTCCCCGGGGCTTTCTGAGAATGATATCGGGTGTGATGGCTGTCTCCACAATGAGAATAATGTTGATGGTGTGTGACCTCAGTGGTCATCAATGCACACGGGTTCACACACACACACACAGATAGAAAAACAGTCACATGGCTTGGGCACGAGTAATATTTTCCAGAGCGATCTCTGCAGGCACAGGGAGTCTCATAAAAGTCTCTTTAAATCCGTCATTTCTCCTCTTTTTACATCGTTTCACAAACGGGACATCAGAGCGGCGCTGGCTCATAAATGTGACTTATTTACCGTGGATTCACGAGGCTGACTCTCCTGTTGGGTCAGCTGAACGGGGACAGACGCTTTCACATCCCCCTGCCTGCCCAGGACCCAGAGAGGGTGCTGTTGGCCGTACGGAGCGTGACCACAGATTAAGTCTGCAGCTGATAATCAGGTGGTCTCTGAGGGAGGGGGGCAGATGCTGTGGCTGCTTGTGATGTAAAGACGTCATGCTCATGTTATCAATCAGAAAAAACATCTTTCCCTTGTGATGCTAATGGCTAATCTCTCTCTTCTTCTCTCCTGCAGATCCCCAGCTCAAGGGTATAGTGACCAGGTTATATTGCAGGCAGGGATACTACTTGCAAATGAACCCCGATGGCTCTCTTGATGGGACCAAGGATGACAGCAGTAATTCCTGTGAGTACCTCGGCGGTGTGTGTCGGCCTTTTACATCAGATATCTGACGGCTGTCTGCAGCTATTTGAAGCATTGCTCATGGATGATGGTGTGAAATTCAAATCTGCTACGAGGGCAGAAGTTAGTGGTTGCTGATGTAGAGGAAGCTGCTTTTAACGGCCAGCAGGGGGCAGCTGAAGCGAGTCCAGTAACAGGACAACTATATTCATTCAGAACAGGAAGTTAGCCGACCTCTGAGCTAATTATTACCTCTGCAAACACTGTCACAAAGAGTTTATGGTCTCAGACTTTACTTTCAGGTCTTCGTGTAGATTTTACAGTTAGATAGATGATAAATGAAGGTGTAACTGAGGGCGTGGCCACCAGGTGTGTAGCTACAGCCTGTCACCAAGAGACGCAATTCAGGGTGCAGATTAGGGATGGGTACCAAGTTAGGTACTTTTTTGCGGCTTTTTGACCAAATTCTGTCAAAAGTACCGGGTACCAATCCATGTAAAATCAAAAGGTACCATGTTTAGGTACCTAAACCCATCCTTGTGACTATGAGGGAGTGGAAGAGTAGGAGATTTTCCATGCTGGACATAAACACAGCATTATAAGATTATATATATCAAGAATAAATATGTTAAATCGAAAAAAATGAGATTTTATGGACTGTGAGTACCAGTACAGATTGCCAGGTACTATGTTTCAGTGCCTCATGGTTTCAGATGTGAAAGGTACCCATCCTTAGTGCAGATGGCTTAGTGGTCTAGGTTGTGCCCCGATGGCCTGGGTTTGAGTCCACTCTCAATCTGTTGATCCATTATCCTGTCCTCTCCAATTAAAGTTATTAAAAAACATGAAATGAAATAAAATAAGATTAAATTAAAACAATAATTTAAAAAATAAATAACAAAAGACACAATGCAAGCATATCTACCAAAAGGTGACTGCAGTTCCCCAAATGTCCACTGGAGGCTGACCCCAAAAGTAAAACAAACCCACTAAAACCAGTCATAAAATGTCCATTTTACATCAGAATTAAGCCGCAGCAAAGAGTTGTGTCTGGTTATAATTGGAGGCCGATAGCACTACAGCCATAACTATCGTATCCACACCATCCATGTATGGCAGCCGGAACCCCAAAATCATCATTGCAGTAGTACTGGACCAATCGTATTCCTTTATTTAGAAATGGGGCGGGGCTTTAAAATGATGAAACAAGAGTACCACATCAGATTTTTTTGTAAACAACCAAAAAACAGCTGCTCCCAACACTGGGAGGTCTGTCCAATCACTTCCAGAGGTTTTTCAACAAGCAGCTGAAACAGGAAATTATTTCAGTGGACCCAGGATGAACTGGTCTGATGAGGCCGGCCACATATAAGGTTGTTTCTAGTTAGAAAATAAACCAAATTGAAGCAAACGATGATGCTGTAAGAGCTACATCTACTCCTGGTTTAGCTTTACAGACTTTTTTAACGCTGTTGACTTCAGTAAATGAAGCAGCGTTCCTCTAGTCTGGTTTCTTTGCCCTTCAGGTCTTTACCGTCTCTTACTTTTCAGACGTTTGGAGCACAGAGTCCTCTTACAGCTTTATCCTCCTCTTAGAGGGAAAGTGGACCAAGAAACAGTGGGCTTAACAGGAAGAAAGGGGTATTATTAGCTTGTTCTGGCACCGCTCCTCCAGCGCCCCAGGCTAGGTGGTTAATTTGATTCCAGGGCTTGGTGCTAACTCCGTCCTGCCACGCTGCATTGTGTCACTGACTGCTGACAGCATGAGGAGACGTGGCACATGTCACGTCTGGTCGTCTGACGGGGTTTATGCAAACAGTGGAGAGGTGCACAGACGATGAGGTATCATTAGACGTCCATGTTTGGATCAACACAGAATTTATGTTCGTCCAAGTCGAAAGAAATCATCTGTGACGCGTTCGACCTTCTTCGAGGCTCCAAACCTGCCAATACCAATTACTAGCAGGGTCAGCCGAGGTATTTCTGTGCCTTTAAGTCTCTGATATACACACACTGGATGTCACAGCCAGGCCGGCCCTGCTGCTTCTCACCGGCACAAACAGTCATTAGCTCCCAGGCCCAAGGAGTCTGCTACAACAACAACAAAAGGGGGCTATTAAATCTGCCTCGCTCCACTGCTGGCCTCAATTACACACACTCCTCAGGTAGTACTGGGCGGCCGCGGCCATGCTAGGCTAGGCTAGCAGCTCATCTCTGGAGATTACCAGCAGCTAGCTCTTGTATTAGCCACGCTTGGTGGAGCGTTGATAATGGACAGCTTGGCTTTGGATGATGAATCGCATGTTTTTGCTTCTCTGCCTGGCGTGTTTTATGCTCTCTGGATGCTTGGATGAGTCTGCGCTAACTCTGATTGGTTGGATTTTCACATGTGTGTGTTTTTTTTTTGTCTTTCCAGCTTTGTTCAACCTTATTCCTGTGGGCCTCAGAGTTGTCGCCATTCAGTCCGTGAAGACAGGGTTATACATCGCCATGAATGGGGAGGGCCATCTGTACACATCAGTAAGCAGAATTTCCTCTTTTGAGCCTTAAAGATATGAAAGACTGTCTTTAAACTGAGACACCAGTGTACGTTTTTGGTTTCAACTGTTTCTGATAAAATACAAAATGATCGAGACATTTCAAATAAGAGTCCCTGAACGCGCCTCGGATATTTACCACGTAGCTCAGGGATAATTGCTTTCCACTGAAGGTGAGGGATCCCATTAAGCAGAAATCCTTCGATTCATCAGGTTAAATTCCCCCCAGAGTTTCCGTTCTATATGAAAAACCATTTACACACAGTGACATAATCAGCACCAACTCTTATTTTGCCTCCTGGCGTGGGCTCTGCCTTCACGCTGTTAAATTACCCAGAATAAACCGTTTAGTCTCGGAGCTGCTGGGATGCTGTGACACATATGTTTAGCATAATGTAAACCCAAAGTAAATGAGATGCAGCGTTATTTTTGACCTGATGTCTGAGGAATTGGTGGCCCCGCTCCGTCAGAGCCCTCAGCTCTCAGATCGATCAGCAGGAGGAGCTCTGAAGAAGAGCCCCAGCGTCTCTCCTCCTCTCTGCTGTCCTCCTCTTCCTAATCCTCAGAGCTCGGAGCGCGACTTTCCGTCTTACTCCTCATTCATTACCTCCGAGGTTCAGAGGAGCGACTTCTTTTACTGTACAACACGCCCGGCGTTCAGCTGGAAGTCTAACACTTTATCACCGCTTCACTTAAGCCATGGAGGGAAATCCATTTTGGGAGGATTGACCCAGAAGCGTATGGATTTTGTTAAAGGAGTGCACAGCAGGGATTAGGAGTTAATGTATTCTCTGGATAACACAGGAAGACCTAATTGTGTCATTTGTTGATTACACAACATGGTTTGGTTTAGATAAAGCAGCGTACTACAATGGTAGGACATCCAACGGGCTGTAAAACCTCAAACCGGCTGACTTCTGATCTGGTCTTTCTTATTTTGTCCGTTGGTTGTTGTTGTAAAAATAAAAACCATCTGGTTTGGACATGCTTTGTTTTATTTTGAAAGTCACAAGTTGTTTTTAGGTAGTTTCCGTGCATGACTTCCTGTCCTGCTCAATTTTCCCTAAGGTGAATTGATGCATGACAGATCCAGCAAAAAGAGGATGGTTGTGTATTGGCTGCAATCATTGACTTGAATCTGAACCTATCTGAGCGTGATGGAGTGGAGATGTATCTAGTGTATTTCAGCATCAAAGTACGGTTTCCACACATTTATCATCCTTCGACCCCAAAATATCGTGGCCAGACTCCTTCTACCCCTCCTGATATTCCTCTATTTGTGATTTTTTCTGTCTTAATTCTGTCCCTCTGGGGCTCCTGTAGTATCTTTACATGATTTAACAGCTCAAAAACTTACAGTGGGGAAAATAAGTATCGAAAGCGTCAACTTTTTTCTCATCACATTTATTTCCAAAGCTGTAATTCAAACAAAATTTCTCCCAGACATTGGTATTAATTCAAATAATCCTCACATGAAAAGAAATCACAACGTTCAGGTCCATAAATAATGATTATGGTGAATTAAGTATGATAACACAGGAAAAAAGTATTGAACACACCATGGAAAGGCTGTATACTTTGGACAGGAAATGCACCATACCACCTGAAATCTGTCAGTAATTATTACTTGAACTTCCAATCAGTGCAAACCAACATCAGCTGGGCTAGAGCAAATTGATGGTCCTATAAAAAAGGTGTTTTTTTCACCAAGCAGTTAAATAGCACACACCTCATGATGGGTAAAGGCAAAGAGCTCTCTGAAGACATTCACAACCTGATTGTTGCTCAGCATCAGAATGGAACTGGTTACAGACTTATATCAAAGCACCTGAATATTCCAGTCAGCACCGTTGGGGCCATTATTCACAAGTGGAAGAAGCACCACCTTACCATCAACAGGCCACGCACAGGAGCTCCTTGAAGATTTCTGACCAGGGAGTCAGAAAGATAGTCAGAAGAGGACTCAACCAGCCAAGGACCACCCTGAAAGTGCTCCAGAAAGACTTGGAGGCAGCAGGTACAATTGTTACAGAGAAAACAATAGGCAATGCACTCCACCGCCATGGCCTCTATGGACGCTCAGCCCGCAAGACTCCATTCCTCAAGAAAAGGCATGTTGAAGCTGGTTTAAAGTTTGCTAAACAGCATCTTGACAAGCCTGTAGAATACTGGGAGAATGTTGTCTGGTCAGATGAGACCAAAACTGAACTTTTGGGCTGTCATACTACAGACCATGTTTGGAGGAGAAATGGCTCTGCACATCAGCCAAAAAACACTACACCAACAGTGAAGTTTGGAGGTGAAGCATCATGGCATGGGGTTGTTTCTCATCTCATGGTGTTGGCAAACTTCATATAACTGACGGAGCAATGAATGGAGCCATGTATGGGGAAATTCTTGATCTGAATCTGCTGCCATCCACCAGGATGATGAAGATGAGACGTGGGGAAAGGGTTCACCAGAGGGCACCAAAGAATATTCCAGATTTAAAGACAATCTGTGCAGAGGAATGGGCCAAAATCACACCTGAGCAGTGTGGGCCATTAGTTCAAACATACAAGAAGCTTCTGGAAGCTGTCACTGCAAACAAAGGCTTCTCCACTAAGTATTAGATGAGTCTCAGTTAGAGTGTTCAATACTTTTTTCCTGTGTTATCAAACTTAATTCACCATAATCATTATTTATGGACCTGAACGTTGGGATTTCTATTCATGTGTGGATTATTTGAGTTAATACCAATACGCGTTCAATATTTATTTTCCCCACTGTACTCATTTATCTCTCTCCTTGGTGTTTTATATAAGACTCCCTGCTCCACAGACCTCCTTCACTCTGATTGGCTGGCCCTTTGGAGGCCTGGTTGAGGCTGGGGCTTAGTGTTTGAGGCCCCCGCCCCTTGAATGATTCATGAAGCAGTTAGGAGATCTTTATGTGATGACTTCATCGTGAAGATCTGGTGAAGATGTCATGGTATTTTTGGAGCCTTTTGATCCGTTTCCATCCTTCGTGATTAAAACACAGGAAAGCAGAATCTTCCCTCTCCTCCTTCCTTCGTCTCTTGGTTTTGTCCTGGATCTGAAGCTGACGTGTTTGGTCCCTGAACAGGCCTCGGTGAAGTGGGTCTTGTTGAGTCTGTTGTAAACTCCTCCAGCACCATTTTCCATGCTCTCCTCTTCACTCCGTCCTCTTTCCTCCATTTGCAGCTTATTTCTGCGCTAATGGAGGTTCTGATCAGACCTCAGCCGTCCAGCCGCCCACTCACAGGTCTCCTTTCCTGCTCCTTCAGCCTGTGAATTGCTGCCATAATAGCAGCCTTGTGAGATGCTCCTCTTCTCTCCTGTAAGCAAGGTACAACCACTGCTCGCATTAACGCTCTGCTCCTTCGCTACAGCGGGATCTGACAGCCGACCTTTCCCTCCCATTAAGAGTATTTGATTACAGAGCAGCCGCGTTTCCAGAAAGTACTCGAAAGGTTGGACTAATGCTGCACAACATGTTGCGTCAGAGATGGTACATGTCTGTGGAAAACAACCTGAACATGTGTTTTTCTCACGGCCTCCTTTCTCCATCGTTTTCCTACCCAGGATTCACTCGGAGGTTTTCTTTCACTTCATTAAATTAATCAGCGAAGCCTTTCTGTGACGACGAACTCTGAGAATGACTGAAACACAGTTTTTGTAACAGATGAAGTGAATGAAAAAGGACGGTCTTCACTCTTTCAGGGAAAAGACGGAGCGCCCATTCAGGACCTCTGGTAGTGCATCATATTCCTTTGTGCGAGGAGCGCGAAGGCACGGCGAGCGGCTCCGATGACAGCGATAGCATCAAAGTGAGTGTGCAGCCAGGCACAAAGGACACACCGTGGAAGAAAGCAGAGTTCAATCATCTCACCCCTTTTTAATCTGAGCCTTTTGTATCTGAGCCAATAAAGTGGCGGCTAATTTCTCCTGCAGGCCGCTCCCCGGATCAGACGCTTCTCCTCAAATGTAATAAGGGGAGAGGAAGTCTCTGAGCTTGTTGACGGCTGAGCGGAAACAGGACTCGTGGCGGTCTCCAGATAACTTGGTGTAAAACACAGACAAATTTGAATGAGATAAAACATAAAACAGCTTAATTATTCTGTAGGGACTGAGATGTTAATCCCCTGGAAGCAAACAGGAAGTGTGGGGTTGTGTACTTTTGTTGCACATGATGAAACGATGCCGCCACAGACTGAAACTCCCCACAGCGTGGATTCTGCTGCTGCGTCTCTTTCCTGCTCATACATCCTCCAAACATCTCTGGAGTGGAAAGGTTGGGCGTTTCACGGCTGGCTGCTTTTCTTTACAGCTGGTTCCCTCTTCCCCTCGCGCCGCTGGAGCCTCTCGCTGCAGGCCGCCTTTATCAGGAGTCTGCACTTGTTACTGCTACCTTTCATGATGGTCCAATTGACTTGCCACATCGCTGGAGAGCTCCCTCTTTCAAAATGAAATCCTTGAAAGCAATCTGGAGCAGCGCCGGTGGCTGCAGCCTCACTTGTCAGACGCCGTCGAGTCTTGTGACGGCGCAGCCTGTGTTTCCTGAAGTGTTGGATTCAGAGCGAGGGGAAAGTCCATAGAGCTGCGTGTGAGGGCTCCCTCAGCTCACATCAGTATGAAAATGAATGTGCACAGAGGTGGTGTGTGCAGGGCGGAGCAGTGAGCTGCTTCTTCAGGAGGCGGTGGAGTGAAACCAACAGAGTCCTCAGAGAAAGTCTCTGCTGTTCGGCTGTTTCATATTTTCCAAGCGTCATTTTTATTCGCTGCAAAGCCGTTTTAAAATACTGCTCTGTAATATTCAGAGTATCTGTGAAACTGTCACACAGACGCTCTTTGCTCTTTCGCTTTTATCTTCAGGTCTGCTGCAAAGATTTGGCATTTTCTGGGCCGAGAATTCACTTCCTCCTGATATTCAAACAACCTTTGCGAGTCTGATCAGGAGACTGAGATATTTAAAGGTTCCACTTCAACTCAGCGTCTCATTAAAGCAGTTTCCACCAAGTGGTCCAGGATCAATTCAGAGTCAGTAAAGCCTGATCTTGTTTGTGTTCCCACAGTCAACCGTGTCTATGGAGTCAACATAGGGACAATAATATCATGCACAAAATAACAGAGAAGCACACCTCTGTAAAGTTGACATATCAGTGTCATTTTATTGTTTTCTTTTTTTTTTTAATTATCACTTTTCTTTTGACACAGTTCCATTTATTGCTCCCTTTATTTTTTTATTTATTTGTCATTTGTCGTTTTTTTCATTTCTTTTCTTCCTTTCTTATTGGGTGATCTAAAACAGTGATATTTTTGAGGAGAGGATATTATAAAAACTGTGAACCTCCTATCTTTGTATTATCGTTGGGTCATTTTGGAGCGAAACGTGACCGCCGTGAGCGAAGGTCCGTTTCTCAATGGATTTGTCTCTCGGAGGGCTAAAAAACAAATTTAGCCAGGGTGTATTGTTTAAAACTGCGGGGCAAACTTTTTAGAGGCCAAAATCCAAAATGGCTGTCGTGGAAATGATCTTTTTAAAAGCTCGACCTACTATGATGGACAACACATGTTTTCAGACCTTATTTTTGGTGAGAAATACATCTTTCTGTGCTACATTATGATTTGACCTTATTTTAACCTTCAAATTCAAGATGGCTGCCACTTTTGGTGATTTTTAGGGTTTTTTGGAGGGGGTTTATGCCGTTTTTGGGGCTTTTTTTTTTTTTTTCAGAAAACCAGACACAGTTTTGTTTCTGCAGCAGTTTCACGCTGTTCGTGACGCCAATTTGATGTGGCGTTTTCCACCAATCAGTGGACTGCAGTGTTTCGAGCTCCTCCTTCTGGCGTTGGACCGGTATGCACCCCAACAGAAGGGAACCAAAAAGTGAGACGGTACGGTTAATTTGGGGACGTGTTCTGCCTCAAAATGCGTACCGTACCAAGACAAACCAAACTGAACTGCCTGATGGAAACATGGCTTTAAGGGAAGCTGTGACTGGAGTCGTCCTCGTTTATTGATAAAAACGTGTTTCTGTTTCATAATTTACTCAGTAATCTGAATAAACCACCTGAGGACAGACACGTCCACAGCGCTCCTCGCAGCAGAAGGTTGTGACCGTTATATTTTCCATTCCTACAGATCTGAGCTACCTGTAGTAATTACTCAGATGATTTCGCCTCCAGAGGAGCGTCAGGCTCAGGGTTGAGGTGGGGGGAGCCTCATTATTTCCAAAGCGCGGCTCTCTCCTGCCTTTAATGCAGTGTCAGAGTCGGGGAGAGGTGCTGGTCACAGGGGCTGGAAGGAGAACAGCTTCATACATTAATGAACAACAAGGTTGGAGGTAGGCGTCAAAGCTGAACCGGTGAACTGCTGGTCGGGGCCAAGAGGAGCTAAGAATAGACGGAGCGCTCCTTCAGCTGTGTAATATCCCGGCTGCTGCTAACGGCTTTTTAATGGAGACGTTTGTGAAAACAAGTCGGCGGATTATTTGTTCCCGTCCGACGCCGTCTCCTCTCAGAGTTTCCATGAGCTGAATGCTTCTCTGAAGACTGACGTTTGCATCGTCGGTCGGGAAGATGGAGGCGGAGAGGAGCACGGGGGTTAGAAAATGTTAGAAATTGTCTTTAAAGGGACAGTGCGTAAAAATGGAAATATTTAAGGATATGTAGCGGTTAGTTTCTAGATTGAAACTTTATCATCCTCAATTTGCAAAACCTTTCATCACCACAAATTTTTCCGTGCACACAATCTTCTTTTCCATCACCAACCAGCTCATTTCCTGCAGCTGGATTGTTCGCTCTTTGTCACCTCTTTCCAAAGTGAGTAATGCTTCACTTTCAGACTTAGAATGACTCAAAGATTCCAATTTCACAAAAATCCAACTCTTAAAAAGTGCCAAAAGTTGACTACAGAGCCCAAAAACTTGTTGAATGATGAAAACTCTGATCTCCTGCTGTGGTTCAGCGTTTAGTACTGAGCTTAATGAGCACTGACTCACTTCTGAGCCAGCCTCAAGTGGCCACTCAGGGAACTGCAGATGTTCCCGCAGCAGCTTGATTCATCAGCCCCTCCGTGACGCAGGGAGCTTGTTTCTCCTCCCCTGTGGAGATGGTTCCTCTCTGAGCAGTAAATCATAAACGCAGCTCTCAGCTGATTGGTCCTCTGTCTCTTTCCAGGTCATCAAACTAACGGTCTATTAATATCCCATCTCCCCCTGTTCCTCAATCACTCTGCTGTTCCTCGCTTCGTTCAGGTGATGAAGAGTCAGAACGTGCTGCTGCTTTCTGAATCACTGCTTCACATGACTCATGTTCAGGGACAGGGCGACGTGGGGAGTGATGTTTGGACTAAAGTGACCCTCTGAGTTTGTTGACTTTAAAAACAGCAGGAGAACGGAGGTTTTTGACTCTAAATGAGATGTTTTTCTGTGCATCCTGCAGACGAGTGTCCCGTGAAGCTCCTCTGGTGGATGTGTATCGTGTAGTTGATGGAGCAGAGTTGGTTTAGCTGAAGGCGTGCCTGCATTAGCTGATTGGTGTCAGCTGCTTCTTTCATTCCTCACTATCACTGCTCCGTCGCTGCTTGGCGTCTTGGCCACCAGCGGACCAAAGATCAATCATACTCAAAATAAACTTTACAGTCAACTTTTCAGAGTGATTTCTTGGCCGATTCCTTCGTGCCAGTTTGTTTACTGATGCATCACCTTCCTGAGCTGCTCGTAGATTTGATTTAATAATCCTGTTTGATTGGTGGAAGGGGGAGTTGGTATTCAAAGAGGAAAACGCTCCGCTACAAAAACCTGTCTCTGGCCAAACTTTTTCAAATTTTCCAATAATTTTTTTAACAGAATGAGCTTGCAGACAAATTTTGACTGAAACACATCCTTTTAACCATTTCTGCAACTGCAAAACACAAACCATGAATTGAATTCAATATTTAAAACACACACTCACACACACATATTTATATATTTAAATGCATAAAAACTACAAAATATATTTTCTCTTGTTTTTAACAAATTCTGCGAACCCCACAGCTTCAAATTTGTATGAATAAATTTATTCATTTAATAAAAATATAAATTAGTTTTATCTAATGTCACTGTTTGTCTGGACTTAAAAAGGACTTTAAATGTATGAGACTGGCTGAGGCACATTTGGGTAAAATACATTTCTTTACTAAAATCATCGACTGGAGAGTTTTACATCTGTACACCCAGAACACCCCTACTTACGTCACCAACCTCACTGTGACACCATAGTCTAAAAGTTTTGACAGTTTTAGATTGAGACAAAGTTTAGAAAGTTTTAGTTTAAGATAAAGTTTGGACAGTTTTAGACAAAGTTTAGACCATTTTAGTTTAAGAAAAAGTTTAGATGGTGTTAGTTTTAGACGAAGTTTAGATGATTTTGGACAAAGTTTTCGAAGGTTTTAGTTTTGGACAAAGTTTAGATAGTTCTAGAAAAAGTTTAAACGGTTTTAGTTTTACATAAGGGTTTATACGGTTTTAGTCTTGGCCAAAGTTTAGACCGTTTTAATTTTAGACAAAGGTTTGGACGGTTTTAGTTCTTGACGACGTTTAGACAGTTTTGGCCAAAGTTTAGACGGTTTCAGTTTTAGACAAAGTTTAGACGGTTTCAGTTTTAGACAAAGTTTAGACGGTTTCAGTTTTAGACAAAGTTTAGACGGTTTCAGTTTTTGACAAAGGCTAAGACGGTTTTAGTTTTACACAAAGTTCAGACATTTTTAGACAACATGTAGATAGTTTCAAATTTAGGGCACATAAAAATGTGATATGAAAGCACACAGGCCAAAAGCCTGGGCTGGAGGAAAACTCCTCTTTAGATTTTCAAAGAATAAGAGCAAAAATAGCCAAACTACAACTCCTGTCTTAAAGAGACAGCAGAAAAGTGACCGAAACAAACTCCATCGAGGTGTGTGACCTTCCTGCCCCAAAAGTCTGAACACAAACAGTCCCATAATCCACAAAAGGAGGCAAAAAAATAGTCCAAAACCGATAATGGTGGATCATGGAAAAAGCTTTACCTGAAAAAAGCACTTATTACATATTTTAAATACAGGAATGAGAACGAGACAAACAAGAACAAAATAATATTATTTTGATCTCTTTTTAACTTAACTTTCTACCCTCTCTTTTTTAGCAAGATGACCTGTCACACGCTTACAGTTAACAGTTTATAGCACTCCATATTTCGAACCACGCTCATAGCTACTTTCAGCTTTTTCTTCGTCCCAGCTTCCTTTGAGCTCATTCATGCGTCACACTCAGGAAAATCCTCCCATTAGCCTAGTCATGATCAGCACTTTGTTTGAGCAGTTTGGAGTAAAACTGTCCAAAGCTTTTATCAGGTGTTGAGATCATTTTATGGCCTTACCAAAAACTGGATGGAGCACAAACTGAACCTTCATTGAACCAGGAGGATAATTCGTCACCACGGTGACAAGCTGTTCTCATCAGCTTTTAAAAGAGCTGACATTTCTCTTCTGCTTCACTGACGCTCATCTGCAAGTCACCTCAGCACCTCCTCTGGATCCCTACTTCAGTTTTAGTGCTCCTCCCTAAGCGATGGCTGCTCTGAGAGATGCTGGTCCCTCTGAGCTCACCACAAATCCATTTTCTGCATCTGAAAGTTGTTTCTCTGGATCTCCGCTCAGGCATGTTCCAGATGTATTTTCCTCCCTGAGTGGGCGGACTCACCGCGGCGGCCATCAGCCAAGTATCGATCGCTCAGCCAGAGCTTACCCTGAATCTGCCTCATCCATCTGGGATAATCCCACATCTCTATTAAAATGGGGGAGACAAAAACACACACTTACAGAGGTGGTCAGTGTGTGGTGTGTGTGTGTGGAGTGTGTGCTGCAGGGGGAGCTTCACGCTACGTTCAGCAGACGGAGAATTGGAAACAAAGAGGAAGAAGAGATTAGAAATATTATCAAATATTTGATGATACATTTGATGGAAAAAAAGTTGAATTATTTCCTGATTTTTGTGTTTGAAACATTCCTTTCTGAACTCTCCCTCCAATATTTTTGTACCCAGGCGATAAAAACTGGGTTTTTGTCCTTCGAGTGGCTCAAACAATTTCTCTGCAAAATGAAAAATCATTGTGTTGGATGTGAAGTGGATATTGTGTTTAAAGCGAAGCCACTGCAGGGAAAACAACCACGCTTCAGTTTATTAAGAGGTGCTGAAGACTGGAGGACTTCGCTCTATTCAGCCGACACACAATGCAGCAGGACGGGAGCTCAGATTCAGCTCAGACTCAGAGGAAACGTACCGCTGTGATCCAGGGGACAGTTGTGTGAAGACGCCAGAACACAAAATGATCTCACACGTCAGGAAAGGATGATCGTAACCCTCCTGGTTGAAAAGTTGATAAATCTTCAAAGGGCGAGGCCTCGGTGAGCCTTTGAGATCCCTCAGGTCTGAGGAGCACAGGAGTCAGGCGTCAGAGCAGCAGCATGAGCATGAAGCTGGAGCGTGAACGTGCTCAACATCCATGCAAGAAGAAAAACTGGGAACAAATACTACGATCTCCTGGTCCACATGAAAAACTGCTTCAGATCACCTCAGATCTGCTGCACGATAATGCCTGAAACTAATATTCCGATACAGGATAAACATCTCGATATTTTGATTTCTGCCATTAATCACTATTTAAATTTTAAACTCAACCCCTTGATGCATAAAATGACCCTAATTTAACAATTTAAGCAGACCTTTCAGTTGGATTTTTTAAATTTGCATTTACTAACTCTAAACCTGTGCCTGATGATGTGTAAGCGACCCGAAAGCGAAAGAAGTGAAACTCGAAAGAGATTTACATACCACGTCTTAAAATTTGTGACAATTTGTACTCCATGGTCACAATATAACAGTTTCAAATATCTTACGCGCAATATATCAAGTTTATTCAATACATCCCCCACCTCTAGATCAATGTTTAACTCTGAAAGCAGAATCCTGAATGCACAGCATCCTGTCATCTCTTTAGCTCTGTAAACACACTGGCTACTAGGGATGGGTACCTAATTAGGTACTTTTATAGGTACTTTTATAGGTACCAACCGAATCCTGTCAAAAGTATCAGGTACCAATTCACATAAAATTAAAAGGTACCATGTTTAGGCACCTAAATGCATCCTTGTGACAGTAAAGCCTGGCTCACATTACAGGATTCTCGGCCCGATTTAACCCAGATGCGGTCCTCCCAACAAGAAATCTGGTCGGGGACTAAAATCGGCCAACATTCGGCCAAGATTATCTTCTAGTGTGAGCGGTTGACAGATAAATCTTTAGCCCCACGATCGTCTCACAGACTCGTTGGAGCCGACCCGATGATTTTCAAACATGTTTGATATTTATCTGGATGATTACAACATTGATTCTCACTGAGGATGACAACAGCCAATTAGAGAGAGCCCCAGAGACTGGACAACAGACAACAAATTTAGGCTCAAAGTGAAACTGAAAGGCTCCGGGTCAGCTGACTGCGCCCTCCACTGGCTCACTCCAGCCAGTTCAATACTGCCTTTAAAAATAACACATAACCACGCCATTTTCATACAGTAGCAAACTGTTGTTTTATCAGTGATGGGTGTGAGATTATGCCATTATTGGCTGATACAGCAACAGTATGGATGAAAGGCACCGCTGCAGACAGCATTGCAAGATTATGTACTGAAGAAAAAATATGTTAAAATAAAAAAAACACATTTTATTATTAAAGAAATTGATATTTTTTTTACCACATAAACACAAAAAAGTATCAAAAATTGGTAATCATTGAGTACCAATACCCATTGCCAGGTACTGGGCATTAGTACCGTATCCTTTTAAATGTGAAAGGTTCCCATCCCTACTGGCTACGTTTTCATACAGTCATTAACACTTTCTGATTGGAATTTTAGCAGCCATGGAAACACCAGTAGCACTTTCAAAAAACTGGAATAAGCTCATATTCAGGCTTTTTGAACACCTCAAAATCCCCCCTGGGTTTCTCTTTTTCTAACCTGAATATTTGTTCATGTTTACACCTGTCAGGATGTCCCCAGGTAGGGCTGAGTATTGGCAAGAACCTCTCAATATGATAGTATCATAATGTATCACAATAATATGATTTATCGCGATATTGTTCACAGTTGACTGAGAAAAAAATAGAGATGATGTTTTTGTAAATCAAAATATTCCTCAAAATTAAATAAAAAAACGAGGAAAACATTGATGTCTGTGACAGACTGACTTGCTCAGTACAACAAAAACCCATATTATCAAGTTTACAATATAAATATTTTAAATGGACTTTGAGATGATATTTATGATACGATTTACTGGCAACACACAGGGTAGGAGCTCTCCAGCGCCATCTACTGCAGTGGAGGTGCGGAAGTTGTATTTTACTTCCAACTCCGCCAAAACATGAACTTTTTGCTTTTAGTTTATTACACCTCTAGTTTTCTGCACATGTTCATAAATCTTGGTCTTTTGAGAACAGGAAGTCTGCCACTCTGCTGTTATTGTTGCTGCTGTTGCTATGGATACAGGAAGACTTGTGTCGAGATGTTGTCCATGCCTCTTTCTGAAAGTTTCTGAAAGTTTCAGAAAGAGGAAAATTGACCTGAACGTGAACATCGACTCTATGTAAACCACTGAGAGATGAGTGTGACTCAAACATCGGGTGTGTGCAGCTGTGCAGATGGTTTCTGTGTGTCATGATTCTCACTCAGGACATGAAGATGTTTCTGAGCTGTGATTTGGGAGGTGTTAAGTTATAATCTGCCTCCTGCCAGCTGCTACTTTCAGGTTCAATTCAGGAACTTCTAAACCTGGCAGTTTCATCAAATCATCCTATTTTTACTCTTTCCTTTCCTCTGGTGAGTCATGTAGTGATGAGCTCACCTCTGTCCACCTTCTCTCAATAGTTTGACTTCGTTCAGACAGTTAGTCACCTGATTGGATGATCTCTCTGACTGGTTTATGATGAACTGGCTGTGGTAGCGCTCTCATGTCTCCATCCTAAGCTCCTGTTTCCTTTCACCTCCTCTGAGCCTGTTTGAAAAATGCGTGTTCACACGGCGAGCCCCTCAGACCGCTCAGACTCAGGCCACTAGCGACGAACAAAGAGCTTTTTATTGCGGCTGTTGGTTGGAGCGTTTGTGTTTACAGCGTGTAGCAGCAGAGATAAAAAGGCAGGAACAGAAGAGGAGTAGGCAGAGGGAGAAGGATCCAGTTCATCATCTGAGAGCGCCGCAGAGGAAATGTTAATACGCAGAGATACAGATGGTATCGTTGTCAATTCTCCATGAATACATATTGAAGCAGCTATTAGAGCAAACACATCTAGTCTGCTGGATGTATTAATGACCCCGGCTCCAGCCTAATTGCTTTCCCAGTGTGTAAATGTCAAGCACCATGCAAATACAAACGCTGCGCTGGTGCTTGTTGCCTCAAGAGCCGCGCGGCGTGTAAATGAGGAGCGGAGAGCAACAAGTAGTCCTCAGGAAGCGCTCTGCAGACCTGGATCAGGTCATGGTCTTCAGTCCTTTCAGGGTCATTCCTCAAACTCTGATTGTTTTTCTTCAGCTGTTTTAACGCTAAACCAGGATTGTTGCACTAAAGTTTCTGTTTCAGCCAGACGAGCAGGATGAAGCTGCTGCCTTTAAAGTCACATTAGCCACGTTTACATGAGCAGTTTTTCGTCTTTCTGAATGACTTTTCCGAAAACAATAGTCTACATGGAAAGGAATATTCCAATCTCTGGTCTACAAGCGCCGCTGTAATCACACTGAATAGTCAATGGGGCATGCGCAAAAAAATGTAAACATCACGAGATTTATCAAAGACGGGGGACGACAGTTTGTTTATCACGGTGTTGCAATACTCTGTATTGGGAGTGTCCGTCCTGTCTTGATATTGTGTTCATTTCTTTTCAAAGTTTGGATCAAAAACAAACTTTCCTCCAGAGCTGACGGCTCGCCGCCATTTTTAAAGTTGAGGAACGTCTCTAGTTGCGTCTTACATCATATCTGAGCGTGCGCAGAAAGAACGAACCCTGACAACTTTCCGTTTGAGCGGATACATGAAACCTCGATCAGTTTGGGGAAAGGAATATTCCACCCCTGTGAAACCGATTAAATGTCCATTCAGATTGTCTCTTTTCTTTGGGAGTGAGGTGTTTACAAAGGTTAAATTCTTTTCGTTTGAGCAAATAAACCGAATGCAAGCGGAATATTTGGGTCCATGTATACGTGGGTAGTAGGGCTGAACAATTTATCGTTTTCAGATCGAAATCGCAATTTTAGACAATGCAATTTTGAGATCGCCAAAGCAGCAATTTTTTGCAGCGCTCCTGACTGACTCAGGATCTGTTGTGTCAAGTATTATACACATTCTGTTTTACAAATTTCTAGACAATCTATGTGTGAAAAGTGCTGGTAAGCAGGTCAACAACACAAAGCCTCTGTTTAGGAGTAGAAGTTGATGAAAACAGATTATTTATCATCACTATTAATGATTAAAAAATCGTGAATTGCGATATCTGCCAGAAAAATTAGATCTTTTCCTAAAATCGTTCAGCCCTACATGTGAATATCCCAAAGCTTGATTTGAAGAAAATCGTTAATCCAATTGAAATCACAATATCTGCCAGAAAAATCGCAATTCAATCTTTTCTTAAAATCGTTCAGCCCTAGTGGGTAGTGTTTGAGATACTTGCCAACAGGAAGTGCTTTACCTACATGGCGTGCTGATCACCTCATCCTCTAGTTTAGAAACTGATGTGAGCGCTGGGACAGTGGCTCGCCTACACATCTAGAGGAAATACTCAGCACTGTGCACGCCATCAGGACGCCACTTACAGTATGATGTAGGGATGGCGAGTATCGGTATCGGGTAATGGGCCAATACCAGCCTTATTTCAAAGTATAGGTACCCGTGAAGGCTGCCGATACCAGCAGCCAATACTGAAGTAGGGATGGGTACCTTTCTCATCTGAAACGATACAGTACCGATGCACAGTGCCTGGCACCTGGTACCGGTACTCAACGGTACCGATTCTTGGTACTTTTTAGTGTTTATGTGGTAAAAAATATCATTTTTTATTGATTATAAAATCTTTTTTTTTTTTTTTTTAATTTAACACATTTATTCTTTAACATATAACCTTGTAATGCTGCGTTCATATCTCTAATATCGTAACATGAAGAGGATGTTTCAAAATAAAAGTCTGAAGCTGCCTCTTTGGGTGAAGAAGTGAATCAAAGGAGCAGAGAAGTCTTCCTGTGTTGTGCCGGTTTGCAGTGAAAGTGTTTTATCCTCCCTCTGCTTCCTCTCTGATAGTATTTAGGACGGAGGAGTGATTCATAAAAACGTTATGTAGGTTACGGCGATTTTATCAAACCTCAGAAGGACTTTTGTGGCGTGCCCACGGGGCTGCTGGTTGCAGCCTTGTTGGAGCTCTCCTCTGTAGCTGAATCACTGCGTGTGTGTGTTTCTGTGTGTGTGTGTGAGTGTGTGAAGGATGGAGGTTGTTTCACTGCGACAAAAAAGCCTTCACCCGCCCGCCTGCAGGTGTAACTGCTCCACTCTCCTCTTCTTCTCCACACGGATCCTTTCTCCTCGTCCGTTTCCACCCGTGAAATGAAAGCAACATTTTATCAAGCTTCACCCCCGGAGTTGTGAAAATCAATACAGAGAGAGCTCTTACAGGAAAGGTTGTAAATCCTGGAAATTCATTCTCTTAAATCTGAGCTAATCCTCTCCCTGCTGCTGTTTCTGTACGACGCAGAGCCGCTGGAGGAGGAGGAGGAAACGTTTAAAAACCAGAGCATCATCTGCATAGAGAGGAACTTCAGATGAAAGTCTGAGAGCAGCTCCTCCATCTATTGTTAACCACGACGCTGACCCGTAAATAAATCTTCATACTACGTTTCTACTCGCAGCACATCCCCACAGCAGAGGCCAGCAGGTCAGGAGGAGTTATTGTGTGATACACCCACACACACTCTCCTGAAGGCTCTTCCAACCAGAAAACACTCGCAGGAGGAAGAGGCTTCCATTTTTATTCCTAGCAGCTGCTGAAAATCTGCTTTTTCAAACCTTAACTCGCACGTTTCCTGCTCCACACATCTGCGCCACATTTCACCACGTTACTTCTGTTAACACGGACGTGAGCTGCAGCGTCTTCATGCACAAGCCGGGTCACTGAGTTCATGTTTAAGGGATGGGTTCTGTCCCGATCCAGAGCCGCTGGAGAGGAGCAGGGACAGGGAGAATAATGAGCAGCCCGCTGACTGACAGCACGGAGAAGTTTCGCCTCGGTGCATCTGCAAGTGGAGTTTTCAGGAGTCTGACTGTGAGGAAAGTTTCAGGAAAGTTAAAGAGACTCTTGAGTTTTTGGTGAAATAGCCCTTTAAAGGAGCTCCAGACTGCAGCTACAGGTGGAGCTGACGGAGGTTACGTGGCTCCTTTCTGGCTGACTGCTCCGATCACTCAACCCTCCAGCTGTAGCCACATTTCATCCTCAGAGACAGACGCACTGCTGGGGAATCCTCTGCTGTCACACACACACACACACACACACACACACTCTCACACACACACTGGATGCTCTGGCTGCTTGTCAACAAGGTTTCAGAGAGATCGACGCTGTGAAACGGCCTCTACAGTCAGATTTCACCCAACACCAAAGGCAGAGCAGGATTCTCTGTCACCAAATCCCTCAATCCTATTAGCGCGACGCCGGCCCTTTAAGGAAATCCCATCCAGACTCTTTTTTTCAGGATGTAGCACCGCAGGTCTTCCGGTTTACTGCGCTACATTTCAGACATCTGGCTTCATGTAAATCCAGTCTAAGCACATGATATAACCTGGTTAGCGGCGTGTAATGCCACAGGAAGAGTTACGTCCACTTTCATAACTCTCCATCATCCAGATTTGGTGATGCTCCCCTCCACCTGACCCCGGACTCTCCTCTCAGACTCACACACAGCGTAATCTCCTGAGCTCCTTTTCTGTATAATTTGGAGCTCAAAGTGGTGTTCATCCTGTGAGGAAAAGCAAACAGACGTATTACTCTGTTTCCCCTGTGACTGATCTTTGGAGTCCGGCATTAAAAGGTCGGAGCAGGTCAGGTTTTCCAAGTTAAGCTCCTCTGATAAATCAGCTCCGTGTTTTCAGAGGGGGAGCTTCACGTTTGGACTTTTTCGAGGAATTTATCCACGAATGCAGGCAGACACTGGTTTCTAGTTAAGAAAAGTGCCAATACTTTTTCAATATTTGTGTTTGAATTCAAGGATGTCGATAAAGATTCAGTTAGTAAACAAAAACCCTGAAGCATACAGACAATAACAAAATATCGAGACTTCTGATGCCGACTTTCTGTGCTCTTACATCGATTCTCAAACCAAAATATCAACACTTTTGAAACTTCGGTCATTTGCGGCCCAAGTCATGCTTCAATAAATAGCTGCATGAGTTTGTTTGAATTAATAATTTGTGGATCAAGGAGAAAATCTCACACAGGATTAATTCAGGTTAGCTCCCCTAAAGAATTGATCACAAACACCAGGTGTCATTAAATCACACAGAACAACTGCAATTAAACAGTCATGGTGAGTTAAGGAAAGTATATACCGGGCTCGTTGTGGCTAATAGCTCCTCAAGCTGCTCTCACATCCACATCCACTCTCTGTCATTACTGCCCAACTCTGAAGACAAGCCTGAAACATTTTTTTTTTAACAATTTAGGATGATTAATTCAACAAATTTCCTCCTGGGATAAACAAAACTATCTCTGATTCTTAAGAACTGAAGCTAAGATTTTTGCCACAGTGTCAACAGGCAGAGATGAAACCTGCAGGACTCAGTCATGCTGATAGATCTGATGCTGATTTAAAGAGGCTGTGAGGAGTTTGAAAGTGACCCTAGAAAAAGTTTGCTTTGTGATATATCCCTGATCATAATCCACACTTTAAATGTTCCAATATTACTGGTTACAGGTTTTTTTAAACAGCTTCTTCTTAGCTTCCAGTTCAGGTCGTCCTGGACCAGATTGATTGTTGTCTAAGTCTCTATGGCAACACCACATCGACTGATGAAGTTTAGCAGAGAGAAGAGAGATCTGAGTTTTTCTCTGCTAAAAATGATTTCTGTGATTAATTTTGTAGTGATGGTGGACACTGGAGCCTAACTGTCAGACAGAAAAAGGACAGAAGAGAAGAAGAAAGAGAAACAGGAGAGAGATAGAGCACAAGCTAATGGCTAAAAAAAACACAATCTAATGGCTAAAACACAGGCTTAAAAATTAATTGCGGCTTAAAAATAGGGCTGAAGGCTGAAATACTAGCTAAAGGCTACAAAACACAAGCTGAAGGTTAAAACGTGTTAAGGCTAAAACACAAGCTAAAGGCTAATACACTATCTTAAGGCTAAAAAGCACAAGCTAAAGGCTAAAACATGAGCTAAAAGCTAAAACCCAGGTTAATGTGTTTGTGCTAATGTTGCCTCCAACCCACAGTCAGCAGTTATTCTGCAGTGGTCTGTTCAAACTTGAGAGTCTATCAATAAAATGAAGAGCCAGGTTACGTTAGCTCTGCTTGGTGAGGTTGGAGTTGGTAGATGAGCTCTGGTAGGACAGAACCAGGATTCACTAACGTTACATGTTACAGACACGTCCCAGAGCACCGGGCTGTGAGGAGAGAGAAATATAGCAGCTGCTAAACTACGCTACAAACTGACAGAGTTAGCTTGTTGTCAGGTTAGCCTATGGATATGTCAGAGCAGCGAGCTAACATATAGCCGACTGCTACAACTTTTGCTTGATGTCATGTTTCAAACCGTAGCGCTTCATATCTGGTAAAAAGTTTTCCTGAACAAAGAAAGTTTGTTTTGATCTGATCTCCATTGAACCCCAAAACACACCTTGTGAAAAGTCATTAACGACAGTGTGCGGAGACTCCAGGCCACAAGGTGGCGAGGGAGTGCAATCAAAACAGATCCTCCTCAAAGAATCTTTAATAATTCTGGGATGTTATGCCTTACTCCTTTGATTCTTTACAATTTATGGGATGTCGATAAGATTTAAAGTGCAATAGTCCGATACTTCTGATTTTTTTAGTTCACTTCTTAAACCCAAATTTACTGACTGAATCAGAAGCCATATTTTTTCAAAAAATACACATCACATGTGAGTTTGCTTTTCTGATTTATCCAGGGGATTTGACATAACGTTACTAGATGGTCGAAGAAAAAATTTTGCCCTCTGCTGGAGAAAAGTGGTATTTTTATCCAACCTAGCCTAGAAACAAAAGCTAGAAAGTTTTTTTTTTTTTTTTTTTATGTTCCGTTTCATACAAAAAAAAACATGATTTAGAAATTGTTAAACAAAAAAATCACAATTGTTTTGTGAATCAGTTTTCTCTCCCACCTGTCGTATTTAACAGCCTGGTGATAGAGAAAGGAAATGGAGATAATCCTGCCTGACTAATTTCTGAATATCAACAGAAATGAAAGTAAAGACGTGTTGGAGCTGCAGACTTCCCACTTTGCTCCATTATTTGGGGAAAAAACGACTTTAACTTTGGATTCGTCTGATCAGAGAGTAGAAAAACTTTCTGAGAAGCAGCTCTCACGTCACAATCACTGCCATGTTTCCAGCACCGTGTCTAAATCCGTCTCCCCTCCAGGCACATCTCCCCTGAAACGGCACGCCACTGCTCAAACCATGAAATTGTCACGCTTCCCTTTGCATTTGTGATGAGAGTTTGCACTCAGGCGCAATTTCATGCCAAATCTGGTTCCTGAAATTGCAATGCACTCCATTGTATCTGCATAAATACAACCTCTGCTGTGCCCCCCCCCCTCCGCGCGCTCTGCGAAACCAGCGCTTCAAAGTGTTCAAAGTGTGAGGGAACTGGCAAAAAGACAAGAGGAGGAAATGTGCCTGGAAAAAGAAACGGCGCTGCTCTCCTGTTTGTTCTGCCTCTGCTTCAGTGGAAATAGAGCGCTTTATTGTCCAGCCAGCGCGTTCGCTGCAGCCCACAGGAGAGCGCACAGGAGATGTGTGAAAACCCCAGAGTCCACCGTGAAAAATGACTGCACAGTTCAGGAGCGCCGGACACCCCTGGTCCATCACAGCATCCTGTGGGGTTTCCTGTGAAAGCAGGGGCCATTTATTACCCCGCAGTGACACCGCTGGATGTACATCATGTGATATACATGTGCATTATTTTATCCTCACGGAGGGAACAGCTCTGTGCGCTGAGACTCAGGCTGCTGCTGGAGTCACACACCAGGCCAGTCCGAGGAAAGAGTCCACAGAGACACACCTGATCAAAATCTGGAGACTGGGGGAAAACTGCACAAACTCACTTTTTGCTCTGTTGGATCTTTGGATGGTTTGATGCAGAGTTTCAGAATAATAAAAAAAGAAGAAATGGGAATGAGACCAAGGAGTTTAGAAATTTACTGCAAACAACAATTAAAGGTAAACAGCTCAAAATAAACTGAAAACCTCTGAAATAGAAATCAAAGTTTCAAAAAGGACTCCTCTGTTCTTGTTGATCACTTCCTGCTCGATGCGAGTGTTTCCAGGAAGCTGATGGAAATGTTGCTCCAAGTGGTGACGATGTCTTCATGGAGGATCATCCCCTGTCAGAGTGATTTAGGGAGTATTCAGACCTGGACTGTTTGGTCCACTTTAAACGGACCAGGGTTCGTTTCCCACGCTGGTGCGGACTTTTCCTCCAGGTGTGAATAGACACAAACGAACCCTGGTGCAGACCAAACAACCAGACCGAGACCCACTTTTTGAGGTGGTCTCGGTCCGCTTCCAAACAAACTCTGGTGCGGTTCGTGGTTCTCCGGTGCAGGTCTGAATACAAACCAAGGTCCATCTGAACTAACTACAGGATACATGCTCCTTTTGGGCCTATAGAGCCACCGTAACCTAACCGTCTTTGGTTCATACCTGATCCTCCGTCTTCTGTTTAGCCACGCTGTAGCTAGCATGTTGTGGGTCAGGACACGCAGAGCATAGCGCCTCCTTGCTGCGATCATTGGTCTTCCTGTTCCTAAATTGTAAACGGTGTTGTTAAGCTGCTTTGAAGGAGCTGCTCTTGAAACTGAAAATGATTTAGCAGCTCTAATAAGAGCACAAACACATGTTTACCTCCATTTCCAGGTCTGGACTGAAAAAGTCCAAACGGAGAGTTTGTGGCGTTGAAGGAGGCGAGGCCTTTGAAGACGTTTTTTTTCTAAGGCGTCTGATGGTTATTGGGCTCCAGTCAGCCAATCACATCCTCCGGCTCAGCTCTGGGTCTACCTCTGGACTTTTTGTTCCCTAACCCTCAGGATCCACATTTTGTGCAGATTTTGACTGTTAAAGGTTGTGGCCACCAACAGTGAAACATAATTTTGTGCAATTTTTCATCTGATCTCAAGACTTTAATCAGGAGTGTATAGTGGCGTTTTTGTTTTTTGCCCTGAGTAACAGGATATTTATGCCTCTCTGCACTGCAGGGTGGATTTATTGGTCAAACCAACAATAAGAATAACATAATCCATCAGCAGGCCTCTGCTTTAAATCTGTGCAATATCCTTATTAAGTTTTTACAAGCTTTGTTTGGCTAATTGAACCCTGCAGCAGCAATAGGACGGCCAATAAAACAGAGTGGTGTCTGAATTTGTCCATTAACGAAATTTATACGACTGAATGAGGATCCAGCCTCGAGCTCCACTCACAGTAAAAGAAGAAACAATGGCAGCAGGTCCGCCGCTCAGCGCGAAACGACAAGACTCTCAGACAAGAGAGAAGACGACAGTGTCTGATAAAACTTCTGAGAAAGGAGATTTTAAAAGGAGATTTTAGGAGCTGAGGCAAGTTGACATGTGTGAGGAAACACAGGGAGGAAGTTCCTGAGGGTGTGATCCAAATATCGATAATCTTGATACCAACGTTGGTATTGATATCAAATGATACCACTTTAAACAGATGGATACTCTAGTTTAATTTTTCTCCTGCGTGCTCTGACTGCTGCGGTTTTATAAAAGTGACGCCCTGACCGTGTCTGTCTGTGTCACGTGGCTCAGCGGCACCAGAGAAACAAGCGAGCAGACTCCGAAAAAAGACGTTTGTTTGAAATGTTTTAATAAAAATTTGTAGGGGGGAGCGAGTACTGGTATCTGTATCAGGGATCGGGCTGATACCAGCCTCATTTCAAGGTATCCGTACTCGCAAAAGCTGCTGATAACAGCAGCTGATACTCAACGCAAAAAAAAAAATCATACGTCAAGTAGTCCTCCTCACCAGTAGTTGGCGCCACAGTGCTGTGGTTTGACACCACGACAAATGTGTTTCAGCTCCAATTCACAACATGAATGAACCAGAGACAGTCAGCAGTTCAACTGTTTTATTGAGCTCTTCAGTTGATTTAGAGAAATTATAAAATGACTAAAACTTTGACAGTTGTTAGTTTTATTTTGCACTTTTGTGAACTTACGGAAAACAAATCGTAAACTTACTTCGGACTTCGAAATTTTATGTTTCAAAATAAAGTGGTAAGAGAGAAAGTACTCACACCGGTATCATTCTGAAAAAAGTGGTATCGAACATCCCTAAAAATTTGTTCTGGTGTGAGAAATCTTTGTTCTTTACGATTCAAAAAAATGAGCGCATGGGAAAGCTTCTATTTCTTTATTTCTTGTGTTGTAGTTTTCAACTCTGTACCTCAAAAAAGATTTTGTTATAATTTTACCTTCAAGTGACAATTTTTTGCAACTTATTTTTTAAGAAAAGAAAGCCTCACAATGTAGAAGCCCATAACGTAATAACGACTCATAATGTAATAAATTTTCCCTTTTTAAAATGTAATAGGCCCATAACCTAATAACTGACCAGTAACGTAATCAAAGTCCTGAACCTATAACGTAAGAACTTTTGACCAAAAACGCAATAGCTTGTCACGTTATTGGCCAGTTGGGCCTGATGTAAAAAAAAAAAAACCTTTGAAAATGTAATAACTGAGCCGATAACGTAACAACCAGCCAAGAGTGTAATACATTTGCCTTTTTGACAATGTTATTGGCAAATAACATAATAACTAACCGTAACAGTGTATAGCATATCAGTTAGTGCCTCAAAAAAGTACTCATTTTTGTCCTGAAAAATGCAATCTTTATTAAAACTCTGTAACAGTTGTTCCTTAAATCTACTTTATTTGTTACGACTTGTGTTCTTCAAAATTAAATTAAACAATAAATTACAAAATTGAGGTCTGGTCTCAACAACTTTAGATCCTGAACTGAAAAATAGAACAACAGAATTGAACATATTCAACCTGAGGACAAAAATGATGAGGATTACTGTTCCCTTTTCTTACATTTAAACATTCAAAAAAATCTAATTCAAGTTACTTTCTACATTGAAAAATACATCAACTTGTCTTCAGCAAACAGCTCTTAAAGAGCACTGCTGCGTCCAGCAGCTCTTTACAGTAAAAAGAGAGAGAGTTATAACTACATATTTTTTAATAATTATGAATCTAATTATTGACAAAATCCAGTGAAAGTTATTACGTTATAGGTTCAGGATTTTGATTACGTTATTGGTCAGTTATTACGTTATGGGCCTATTACATTTTAAAAAGGCCAAATTTATTACATTATGGGTCGTTATTACGTTATGGGTTTCTACACACAACAATGTTGTGGGGAAAAATTTGTTTTGTCACTGTTGTATTGTTTCTGAACATGAATTTTTATTTTGACACTAAAGAAATTAGTCATCTTCAAACTTTACCCAAATTTTAACAACAAAATCAAAAGAAAAAATCACAACAACACCTTAAGGTCCACAGCTTGGTGATTACAGCAACCTTAAATCTTAAAAAGTACCGATACTAGTATTGGTATCGGTGATACTGGCTCTGTATTTACTTGGTATCGGATCGATGTCAAACTTACAAGTATCGCCCACCTCTGATATCAGCTTCTAATTTTTTTAAGCCGATAAGAAATTAAATTTCTACTCTGTTATTTTGGCTCCTCTCCGTCTCTAGCATCGTTCTACTCACAGCAGAAACATTTAGGGAGCTATTTATTTTTATTTTAAAGTTTTTAACTTTCAGCCCCAACTATCGGCCTCCTTGATCAACAATCGGTATCGGTATCAGCCCTGAAAAAAAAACATATCGGTCTTTCTCTAGTGTCACCGAGAAGAAAATTCAGCTCCATACTCAGAAACACCTCTCACATCCTCTCCCTGTCTTCCTGTGAGTGTGTGTGTGAGTGTGTGTGTACAGGAAATGAGAGCCTGTGTGTTTGACATGTCTGATATTCGCTCGTCGTCAGCTTGTTGCACCGAGCAGACCGCTGGCTCGCCTGACGAGAGATGACGAGCCAATCGAGTCGAGGAAAAAAAAAAACTGGCTGCCTTGACACCAATCTGGCTCCAATTTGCAGCTCGACGGCAGCAGAGTGGACAAACACACACACACACACACACACACACACACACACACACACACACACACACACACACACACACACGGAGGGGCACTTGAAGCCCTGCTGATCCAGGGCGTGGGTGGAGTGTGTTTTGTGCGTTTGCTCGGCATCGAGCGCTTCAGCTGGGGCGTGTTATTTATTGTTTAGCGTGAGCGCAGGAGTCGCTTCTCTCTTCAAATCCACGTTAGCATAAAACATTTTGACATTAGCAGGTTTTTGCTTCGAGTTTTCCTCGAGCGATTTTCTTTCTTTACCTGGAAACTCATCACCTGCACCTCGAGTGCAGTTTGCATAATTCATCTCATAATCATGACCTTTGGCTGCTCCATCGAGTTGGCCTTTCACTGATTTTCTGAGAGCATAAGTGACTCATTTCCCTCTTAATTAACTTCAAAACATTTTCAGGAGCTCTTATTTTGGCGGGGTAAAAACCTGCTCTCTGCAGCGGCTCAGTTTAAAGCCCAGATTGTGACCTAAATCCAGTCTGGACTTTGCATGCCACAGGTTCATCACCCGCTGAGAATAGCTGCTCTGCTCTGGAACATTTCTTAGCATGGACCGTGTGTGTGTGTGTGTGTGTGTGTGTGTGTGTGTGTGTGTGTGTGTGGTGTGTTAAAGGTCCCGCGCCTTCAGGGAAACTTTATCGAACACTTAAGTGCTTCTGCTGGTCAAACAGCTCAAAGGTGTCGCTGCTCTCCTGGCTCTTTCTGAGGGAGGTGTGTTTTTATTCAGGTTAAAATGAAGCGTAGCAGCAGAGTGGAGGTGGCTGCGAGCGAACGCTTTAATAAGAACGACTTAATGTTAAAATCAATTCACATTTCAGCCGCTGCATCGACAGTCGGCTGGCTCTCGGCTTTATGGCTGCAGATATGAAAGTTTCTCCTCAGCCGTCTCTTTCAGTCAATGATGAATTAATCTGAGAGATGAAGAGATCTGATGTGCACCGGGCTAACTTCAGCTGCATTCACACATGCACAAAACTCCTCCTGAAAATCTGCAAGTGTGAACACAGAGCTGAAATATTCACCATGACGATAATCAAACTTTATGGGTAAGATGGAGGAAACTGAAGAGTTTAAACGCCTTGTGCATGACTTAGTGAGTTACATAAAAACTTTAAAAAACTTTTAAAAACTTAGAGAGTTATTACAGTTTTAGGATTATCCTCCGCCCTAAAGTTTCCTTCAAAACATTTATCTGCTCTCTGCAGTTTCTCCACTCAGTAAAACCGTTTCTCCTCCCCACAGTGTGTGTGAGCCTGTGCATGCACAGCTTTGACTGCTGATTGGCTGTTACCTGAGCCATGGCTCTGTGTGTAACCAATCAGGTGGCGCTGTGGGTGGGATAATGCTGAAGTCTGCAGACAGAGAGGTGCGGCTGCATCAGAGCTAAAATAACACGTTTTAAACGTGGGCGTCTGTGGCTCCGTGGTGGGAATCGTGGCTTCGCATTTGGAAGGTTGGGGGTTTGATTCCAGTTCCTGCAGTGACATGCTGAAGTGTCCTTGAGCAAGACACTGAACCCTAAACTGCTCCCACAATATGTGTGTATGTGTTAATTAAAAACTGATGGTTCCCAGGAGAAACCTCTGCCTCAGTGGATAAAAACATGGGTGTGGATGGGTGAGGCGAGCAGAGTAAAGCGCTTTGAGTGGTCAGGAAGACCAGAAAACCACAGCATAAGTACTGGTCCATTTACTATTAGTCGTTTAAATTAAATTAAAATACAGAACTCTGTACAAACTTCTTTATTTTAATTTTTTAATTATTGTTATTTCCTCTACTAAAGTTCTATTTTTTCTACTTTTTTAATATTTAGTGTTTCTTAGTGTTTTTCTATTCACAACAATTGTACCAAGAGAGTTCAGCTTAAACTGGAGTCAAATTCCTTGTATTCTGGAAATACTTGGCGAATAAAGCTGATTCTGATTCTGGTTGATGCTAATATGTCTTAAAATGCCGGATATCTGCACCATTAATCAGCCAAATCAATAATCGGTCTATTCCTAATGGGTGACATAAATGTTGTCATGCAAAAAAAAAAAAAAGATTTATTATTTAATCATCATGTCTTGTATGGATGGATGAGCCGATACAGATTTTTTCTTGACTTCCAATCTGATCCGGTTTCTTCATGCTATGTTTTGCCGATACGGATCCGACACGGTACCTGAAACCTACATTTTCATTCATTATTTCAAAAATAATGCAGCCAGTACATACATATCTTTTTTTTCATTTTGCTTTATAAAATGAACTGTATTGAGACAAACTTGCTCGCTCGATCAGGTTATAATACAGAACTAAATAAAAATTAAAATAAAAAATAAATAACATTAACCCGAATAGTTCAAAATCAAAAGCCACAAAACAACTCAATTTTTCAAAAGAAACAAAACATAGTTTACAGTTTAAGACGAAACCCTTCGAAAGAGCTGTCGCTAAACTTTGTACACAAAAAATACTGACTAGGGATGCACTGATATGAAAATTTTGGCTGATACTGATATTGTATATTGATACTGGTAAAAAAAACAAAACAAACAAAACAAAAGTAGTTCAGAGAGAAAGAGCTGCATGATAGTAAGAAAAGACGACCATGGAGAGGATCAAAGGATGGAGCGCCTGAGATGACCACGATCAAAAATGTACGTTTTGTCCGTTTTTTGGATCAGAGTCAGAGAAAACAAGATTATAGAGGTCTTGAAAGATCGTTCAAGATGCTCTGAAAATGTCCGGCAGCTAACAAGTAAATATCGGCCGATGTCGATATTGGTACCGATATATCGCACATCCCTAAAACTGACCAAGAAAGTGCAGAGTGCAGGGAGATTTACAGCAGCCGTAAAGCGTAACGGTGCTGAAAACACGTGAAAACTGGATCAGTCCCGAACACCAGTGCTCATCTCTGTCCACTCACAGGTCTCAGTTTTGAAACTAACTGATGCAACAGTGTTAACGTTTTACAGCCATAACGTCTTCCTGTTCTTCAGGCCTCATGCTTTAACTTCCATCACCTGCAGATCACAGACGTCTGCGTCACTTCCTGGTTTGATTTCTTCAGACGAACAGATTCCTGTGAGTGTTTCAGAGCGTGAGGAACATCCACGTTCCTCCGTCTGATCCGAGCGTCTGTGGAAGTGGAAATATTCTCCAGACTTTCAGTCAGAGCCAAGAACCTGACGTCTGTCCTCAGTTTTCACTCTGACATATTTAAATCTGACAAAGCTCAAAGGTGTCCGTCACGCTCGTGCTCGCTCAGTTTGTGCTGCTTTTATTCATTTTTCACATTAAAATACTCAGACGCTCTGAGTGTACGGGATCCATCCAGCTGTTTACCGCGGCCTCCCCTCACTCCGCCCGCGCCTCCTCCTCCTCCTCCTCCTCCTGCTCCGGGCTGGATAATCAGACAGGTCTACAGAAGCCCCCATTGTCTGCACACACTGCCGACGTGACTCTGATACATATGAGCGCGGCTCAGCGTTGTGAATGCAGCTCAGCTTTCTGGAGGCTGACCTTTTTCCATGGATTAATAGGTTTTATGCTGGCAGCATTAATAAACAATTTCTTGGTTTCCACAGTGGGGTAGTGAGGAGCCACTCTGCATATTAATGTCCGTCTCCCTCCTCCCCCATCCAGGCGCCTCTCACCCAGTTTTCGGCGGGAATCACGACCCGTGGCGTGTTTTTTCTGAGGCGGTTTGTTTCACAGTGACTCTCTTTGCTCTCTCGTCTTTTAATCCCTATTCACTCCTTTTTTTCAGGGCTTTTCATTGAAACTCCCACTCTCTCCATCTGTCTCCATCCATTTGTCTCCTCTCTTTAAATGTGATTTTTCTGCAGAAGCTGGATTTCTCTCTGCCCCTTCCTCTCCTCCTCTTACTCAATCTCTGCCTTTTTGTTGCACCTCCACCCGACTCTCCATCTCTCCTCTATTTCCTCTGCTGTTTTTTTTCCCCTCGCTGTGGCGGCGGCAGCGGCGGCGGCTGATTATGTGGGGCTGAGCAGTTTTGGCCCTCACACTGTCGGTGGCCAAGGTCAATTATGGCCTTCCTCTTTGGGCGCGGGGAGCCGCTGATGTGGAGCGCGGGGCGGGGGAGATGGAGTGGGAGGAAAATCAAGCCTCCGTCGCCTCAGAAATGATTCGATTTGCCGTCGGTGTGAAAGCGTCGGCTGTGTCCGAGGCTCAGTCACCTCTTTCTCCTTCAATGTCACCCACATTTTCCCAAAGACGGGGTCGGTCTGAAGCAGAACGAGACGTCAGGAGGTGAAGGTGCGACTCCCAGCTGCTCAGACATTCCTCTGTGGTCGACTGGGGCTCTGAAATTTACACCTTTTAGATCCAAACACACCTGAGCTTTCACCAGAGAGACGAAAACGACACACCCTGAGTCTTCTGTCATGATGGATGTTGACTTTAGACGAGGGAAGGATCGCAGTGAGAGCAAAACATGACGTCTGCAGAAACAATCGGCTGAAAGAGGCTAAAGCAGCGACTCTGAGAGAGTTTGAGAGAAATTATGACGAATAGCTTTGTTATTTTAGCGACTACACTCACAATTTGTTGCCTTTAAAATCTGTTATTACAAATTTACTGATCAGTTTATCTTTAGATCTTTTAAAGGGATATTTCAGAGTTTTTGAAGCTGAGTTTATGAGCATCTGCCCTCGTAAGCTTCGCCTATAGTTTTCTGCAAACGAGGTTGAGTTGAGTCGAAGATAATCTTGAGAAACTCCTACTCACATTTAAGGGTGGACATTCTGAGAGATTTCCAGAAAGTCAGTTTGTTTTGTGCTAAAGGTGACGATCAGACTCCGGTTCAACCAGTTTTTGTCTTCATCATCCCACCCTGGTCTCATCAGCTGTTTGAGGCGTTTCTAAAGATGGTTGATGCAGATTTGGCTAAAAAAAAAACTGAATTAAAAGTGAAAAACTTCCTTCTGAAGGTTTGAACATTTCAAGAACTATTCTTCTTAGCTTTTGTGGTGCAATGATAAAATAAGTTTGATTTTCAAGATTTTGCATAAACAGGTCTTTGATTTTTGTGCACGATTCACCCAGGATTTATTAGAGCGCGATAACTGGTTCTGAGACGGGCTTTTTGTCAGTCACCAACACTTATTTGGTGATAATTTCCCAAGTCCCTACAATCTGTAGAGTCGCTTTCTGCCTTAGTCTGAAGACTCACCTGTTTAGCGAACACTAAAGCTGTGTTTCCACCAAGCAGTCCAGTACGGTTTGATACAGTTAAGCCTGATCCCGTTTGTGTTTCCACAGCAAACTGTTTCCTCTCGTGGTAGGTGGCGTGTAGGCCAGATGCCCAAAGCTGCAGCTGTTAAACAATAGCGTGACGCTGTAGCAGCACGACACAGTTTACCCCGCTAATAAATCCAACGAAGAAGAAAAATGCGACACAGTAAACAAAGATCAACGATGAAGACATGCAGCATTTCGTCCTCTCTGTGATTGACATGTAGCTCTTTGATACAAAGAACAATCAAGCTTCGTTACAGAGAAGACTGTGAGCCTCCAGGAACAGGAAGTGAGGATTCTTTTGACCAATCAACAGTCTGCAGTGTTGTAGCTCCACCTTCACAGAGCGGATCGGTTCAGTCTGGCACCCATACGAAAGGGTCCCAAAAAGTGGGACGGCTCGTCTCGGTAATTTGGGGATCTGTCCCAGGATAAGTCAGTGGAAACGCCACATAATGCGGGCCGTACTGAGACAAACCGGACCGGTCTGATTGGTGGAAACGCAGCTTTAGGACCTAAATCTGAGACTTTCTCTTTGTCCTTGGGGGCAGAAGGAGTCAGGAGGTCTCAGGCCCAGCTCTGAGTGAAGATTTAGCTCTGATAACTTAATGTTGTTGAAGGTTAAATGATATTGTTGACGTTGGTTTTTAGTTGTAGTTAGCTGTGGCTACATTATTCAAGACGAGGAAAAAATGCACTTCCTCCGGCACTAGATGGCAGCACCTTTAACAAGATAACTTAAAGCTCTTTGTCGCACTAACTGAGGTTTTCCCTCCAGTCTAATTTTTTGCTTGTGTTGTATGTCACTACAGACAAAAGCGTCTGTGAAATAAAATTGAAAAATTGTTGCGTAAATATAAAACTGACGCTCGGATATAGATTCTTCCTTCTGCTCATTCATCCGTGATATAAAACAAATATGCGATTTCCTGTTTCTGAATCTGCCAGCACTACCACTCTGTTTCCACCAACTGTTTCTGATGTTTTCTTCTTCTTCTGCTTTTAAAGCTGAAATCAAACAGCTTTCACCTGCGCTACTGCCACCATCTGGTGAGAGCATGGTATTACAACCATTAACCATAAAATTGTGTTTTTCAAATGTGATAATACTCACGATAACTCTTTAATTATTCATAAACCTGTGAATATTCAGGTGTTTGGAGGTTTCAGGTTTTGGAGTTAAAAGTTGATAAGGACAGTTTGTGACGTCGTAAAGCGTTTCTGATCACAAAGAGGAAACTGAACGACTTCCTGTCTGTGTCATGAGAAAAGAGCGAAAGCGCTCTGCCTGTCATCGACGTCTCACACACTTAAATCTCAATCAGCACACACACGTGTCTCCCGTCAGCGCCTTGGTTTCTCCAAATCAAAGTGATTACTGTGACTGACAGAGGAGCGTTTCATGTTCAGCATCCAGCGTCTCTGCACAAACAAACAGCCCTCCTCTGCTTCCTGCTTCAGCAAACAAAGCTGGCTTCTCCCTGTGTTTATTTGAAGCCGTTTGATTAGCCACGATTACGTCCTCGGCTCTGCTTTCTGTGATTGCTTCGACTCCAGGCTGTTTTGAATGTTCTGTAATCAGAGCCGGGCTGAACCTGAAATGTTGAGTCTAATTACACAAACCAAGCGACCCGCGATGCAGCTCACCTGATGAAAAAGTTGAATTAATTACCTAATTGAAGCCGCTCGGGGAGCATGAAGGTAAAAGAGTTTGTAACGGGCGCAGGAACGGGGTTTACCCGAGTGTGAAGACAGAACAAACGCAGCTAAAGACGCTGTGTAGGAATCACCACAGGCTGTTTGTCCAATCACACGTCTCGCTGGATGGATGTGGCGAGTAATATCTGACATCAGATGGGACACAGACGTCCTGCTCTGACACCTGAGCCGCCGTCTGATAAACCTCCGCCTCCCGCTGACGCGCCATAAATCCTAATGTGCCGCCCAGATGAGTAACGATGGGTCGGCTCGGCGGCGTCCGAGGGGAATGTTTATTTATTTGATATTAAACATGCCAGACGGCTCCTCGCTCAGGGTTTATCGGCCCGTGCTCCGTCTGCAGAGCGGCTCCTATCAGCAGACTCCTCGGCTAACCTCCTTCTCTGGTCGCGTAGTTTCACTAAAGGGACTGAAAGGAGTCAGGACCGTGTCCCTCTCTGACCTCTCACAGGTTTCAGAGCCTCTCTTTGGTTTTAACGTCTGCTTCAGAGATCCAGCTTCATGTGTTTGTGCCTTCTGCTCAGAAACACCCAGGAGTCTCTGATCAAAGACGGAGAGGACGGGTGCTCCTCGGGGTCATTACAGTCGTCCTGTGTCCCTCTGCGTCCGTCCTACTCAGCTCTGCGTGCAGATGAAAACCGTCTGGAGGATCGGCTCTGACAGGATAATTCAGCGACAGACTAATTACTCTGTAATCACAGCGCCGCGTGTCCTGTGTTCAAACTCAGCGTTCAGCCTGACAACGACTTCCTGTGCAGAGCCTCGTCTTTAGATCTGTAAGGTCACAACCTGCTGCGCGCCTGCTGCAGGCGTTAGCTGACCGTTACTTTGAGAGATGCACCAATCCAACTTTTCTTGTTCCGATACCAGTGTTAAATAACAACCTGATCTACTGTGGGATCAGACTGGTTTGGGGTAAAAGGCAAAAAATGAGTAGATGGTAAAACTGAAGTTAATATTTACTTAAGCTATAAAATCTTAAAACTTTTATCAGCAAAACAAAGCCTCAGAATGTAAAGAAATTCTATTAATTTATAAACTTTTTTATCCTGTTAACTGGTAACACAGCAAAAAAACAAAGAAAGATCATCAGAGCTAACATTTCAAACCAAGTATTCAAGAGAGTTGGTAAAAAAAAAAAAAAAGGCAGAGCAAGAGCTGGATCCCTTTCCCATCAATCCAGCTTTGAGGGGCTCTGATCCCCGATACTAGGATCAGTATCGGTGCATCTCTAGTTACTTTATGCTGCAGATTATTTCACGATCAATCCAAAAAACTCGAACTACAGGCTGTCAAACGTTGTGTCTAAGCCAGGGATGTCAAACTCTTGCCATGGAGGGCACGGTTGCAGGCTGCAGGTTTTCCTTCCAACCAAGAACTCCACCAGCTGATTCCACTGATTTCCTCACCTTCAAGCAGAGAGCAGGGACTAATCAGTGAAACCAGCTGGTGGAGTTCTTGGTTGGAAGGAAAACCTGCAGCCTCTTGGCCCTCCATGGCACGAGTTTGACATCCCTGGTCTAAGCTGTGTCACTAACTCAGACTATAGCTCCAGTAAACAGCAACTCCCATAATGCCACAGTAGTCTACTACCAGGATGTAAAAAAGCATAGACTACAGATATTATCGTCAGTTTCAGATGACTTTATTAATCCCAAAGGGCAATTCAGTTTGCAGTTTACCATCCCTCACTGAATCAATCTGAACAGCCAAATATAAACACCCACATTCACCTAAATGTGAAGACAAAAATACACAAGTAAGACGCTCCAAGTTACAACCAAAAGTTTCTTATCTTGATGATTCCTGGAGCTCGAAAATGGAGATAAAACTGTGTTTAGAGTGTGTTTGGTTCAATTAGCAGTAGTAGAATTAGGTACTTTTATAGGTACTGACTGAATTCTGTCATAAGTATCAGGTACCAATTCACGTAAAATCAAAAGGTACCATGTTGAGGTACCTAAACGCATCCTTGTGACTGTGAGGACAATAACACAGCATTACAAGGTTATATATTTAAGAATAAATGTGTTAAATTGAAAAAAAATGAGATTTTATCATCAAACAAATTGATATTTTTTTACCACATAAACACAAAAAAGTACAGAAAGTTGGTACCATTGAGTACCGATACTGATTGCAAGGTACCGGGCAAATTAAATGTATCGTTTCAAATGTGAAAGGTTCCCATCCCTAATTAGCAGATAACCGCTGGACCAGATCAACAAGTTCAGCTTCAACATAAAAAGATATCGGTCTAGATTGGAAAACTCTGCACGGCGTTAAACTAAGAAATAAAACTGGGCACAAAAATTGACGTCTACCTTTCAGAGAGGATTTATCTCTAAAAGGACGAGGACTGAAGTGAAAGTTTGCGCTAAATATATGTTAAATAGACTTTCAAATTTTCCTGTTGTGGGATGAGTAAAGGAGTATCTCATCTTATCTTGACGCTACATTAGGGATAACCACAGAAGAAGAAAAACAAGAGGAGCAGCTGTTAGCTACAACACTATTTGAGGGTTCCTGAGTGATTGACAGTCGTATCTAAATATTATCAAATTGATTTGAGTGATTTCAACGATAAACAGGGAACTACGACGGCTCTCATGTGACCCTGGTTTGTGTGATTACTTTATTCAGACACAGAATTAAACACACAGGTTAAAGACCAAAGAATGACAGAAAGACAATCTTCATTTTTAGTCATAATAAAAACAAACTCTCCTTAATTCTCTCCTGATTATCGCCTTCACAGACTCCACACCCTGAACTCAGGAAGTGGAGCATCGATCAGAGCGTTTCCCGTCCACCGTCAGCCGCTCTGTGAGCCGCTCACAACAGATGTGGTGAAACATGGAGACGAGCGCGCTTTGATTAATACACCCCGATGAATGCCTTTATTTTTAGCCTGGCGGGGCGGACAATGTGGAAACGCTTTTTATTACCCTTCTGCTTGGAGATGAATGGGCAACAGCAGAGAGAGATGTGGTGCCTCTGCCTCCATCCGTCATTGCCAGATTGAAGTGTAAAGGATGGAGGAGTCGCTGGATTAGTGCGATCATTATTCCTACAAAGTTCAGAAGGCAGTCTGCGACACATCGCTAATGGACGAGACGCTATTTGGAAAGAGCCACTTCCTCTGGCTTCCTCCAGCTGGAGGAAACTCAGAACGAGAGAGGAGAGGCCGCCTGGACATGTGGGGTGGAGAAGTGCTGATACTTTCAGAGGCGGGGTGTCGGGGTCAGTGCCTAACAATATATACCTTCAGCCAGGAACAACGGCTAATTGACTAAACGAGTCCTCTCACATCCAAAGTCAAGGTGAAGGCCAAGGACGGGAGGGGGGATGCATTTCATCAGAGCAGGTGGTTAGGTCTGAATCAGACCTGATTACAGAGTGCAGAGCTCATCCTCTCAGTGCAGGTGGAGGTGCAGGTGGAGGTGGGACATCCAGGCGGCCTGGTCGGGCGGTTTCTGTGACTACTGAGGCCACGGACTGTATTTAAGATGGACCTCCTCTCTTTCTACAAAAGTGAAGCCAAACAGTGAAGTCTTAGTCATTTTATCCATTAGTTTCTGCTGGACAAATATTTTGGCCTCACTTACAGAAAGCTGTCATGTCCCTCATCTTTTACAAAATTGATATCTTTGACGTTATTTCCTCAGTATGAAAAAAAGGTGGTCTTTATCCTGATATGAAATATGAATCTTATGTTACAGGGTCTGCAAACTTTACTTTCATAAAGATTGTTTTCCCTCAGCTCACCTGGATTAAAGTCATTCAGGAGCCACAAAATTTACTTTATCCACCCAATACAGACAATAGGATGTATGAAATTCAATACGTAGTTAAAATCTGAAGAACAAATATGCAAACAAAACCTTTTTTAATTTATGAGATTGTACGTGTAATGTCCTTTGTTTTTCAATTTTGACACATTTTTATAATTGTTTTTTTTAATATTGAAATGTAAAAAAATTGAAAAATTTCAAAAGTTTAAGAAAGTTGTACGAAATTAAAAACTTGATATATAAAAAGTTTACTTGAATTAAAAAATAATAATAATTTGAAAAAATAAGCAAAATAAAAAAATATATAATTAAAAAGATTATTAGAAAAATTTGAAAATTTTATTTAAGTGCAAATATTTAAAAAAAAAACTGTACAAAATAGTTAAAATCTGAGGAATAATTATTAAAATGATTTTTTTAAGTTATGAAATTGTAAATGTCATGTTTTGTTTTTTGATTTTTAATAAATTTTAAACATTTTTTTTTCTTTCTGAAAATCATGAAAATTTAAAAAGTTTCAAAATGGCAAAAAAAAAAAAGAAGTTGTTTGAAATTTAAAAAAGTGCAAAAAAAACCCCCAAAAATATTTTTTTTAAATACGCAAAATCATTTAATTTTATTTATTTGCAAAAATGTTTTTTTTAATTTCTAAAATTTGCTTGAATTTCAAAAATGTGAAAAAAGGTGAAGTTGCAGAACTGACAACATTTTTGAATGTTACTTGAATTTTATTACTTTTTTTGATATTGTTGCTCAACTCATCATTTTTGTTGTTTTGCCACATATCAATCATGTATATTAATCCAGCACGTTGTCAGTTGAATGAATCCATACTCACAGGATTAAAATCAGTATTTTCTTCCAGATTAGTCTTTTTGTAGATGTAGTTATCTTCCCAGGGCTGTAAAACTTGAGGTTAGCCACAGGTGCATGGGAAGTTGGTGGGCTGTTGATGTTGTAGGAGGTGAAGTAGAGCGGTGGCAGGCTTTATTGACAGATGGGATGAAGATTTAGTTCAACTAAATGTTAACACAGGATTTTATTTAGTGTCAGTGTCTTTAATCATCAATACCCTCTGGAAGAAAAATAACTATTCTTTATTTTAATCATATTTTTTCTGCCTTTCTCGTCTGTCTCTGCAGGAACTCTTTACAGCGGAGTGCAAGTTCAAAGAGTCGGTGTTCGAGAACTACTATGTGATCTACTCGTCCATGTTGTACAGACAACAGGAGTCGGGGAGGGCTTGGTTCCTAGGGCTCAACAAAGAGGGCCAAGCCATGAAGGGGAACCGGGTGAAAAAAACAAAACCAGCTGCTCACTTCCTGCCCAAGCCATTAGAAGGTACGTGCTGCACCGGGGACGCCCCAACATGATCCAAATCAACAGGTCGGATCAGTCAAACCCAAAACCATCAGACATTCAGAGCAGTCTGTGGCTGTGCTGCAGGAGCAAACCTTTCAGGATAAACTAATCCAATAACTCAGAGCTCTGTGCTGAGCTGACCTTTAGAAAACAGGTGCTGTTAGATTAAGAATAAATGAATTAAACCAAAAACTGCCGTAGAAAAAAAGCTTAACAGCTTTCTGTTCTGTTGTTGTTACTTAGCGAGACTCAGGGGGCATCATTAGCATTTCCTCAGCACTTTACTTCCTCAAGCAGTTTCTCAGCTGTCGACAGGAAGGAGACCTTTTTACAGTAAACAATGAGGGGAACCATGACCTGCAGGTGGAGACATCCCAATAAATCAGCTACAAACAGTAAAATCTGACACTGACTCGTACGTTTTAAAGGTAGAGCTGTGACATTTCTACATGGGACGTATTTCCCTGTTGCTATGCGGAGCCGCCGTGTTTCTGCGCTGAGCATACAGATGAGGAGGCAGGACGGCTCTGAGAGTGTGCGACGGGAAATGATGGTCCAGCAGATGCCACCTTCGCTCTCGTCAGCCACCAGCCTGATTGCCTCCATCATTGAAATGTGGAATCAAGCTGAAGTGTCCTGTCAAGACATTATCCAGCTGGAGTCTGCTGGCTGTAAAGTGGAGGATAATGAGACACTTTCTGCTGTTTGGTTGGAAATCGTGTGCTTAGATTAAAAATCAGCGAGTCAGGATGGTATCACGACGCCTGGAGGCAAAAATCTACCTGAGCGCTGTTAGTGCCAGATATCCCCCTCATCTCCGCTGAAAAAACAGACATTTCACCTGTTTTTATTTCAGCTAAATGTGTTTTTGTTTCACTCCAACATTGTTCTTTTATCATAACAGCAGAACACCAAACAGCTCAGACAGTTTCTACCCAAACAGCTCTAATATTCACCAATAAATAACAAGATTAAAAGCATGAATTTAAAGACCAAACAGTGGAAAATGAAATGACAGACAGGAGGCAACATGATCTCAGAGAAAAGAGCAATCAGCAGCTGCAGAGCCATCAATAATACATCCACAACACAAAGCCAGGGTTGCCAGATCTAATGCAAACCAGCTCAAATCTCAATCTCTTGAAATGCTCACATCAAGATTGTAGATTTTTGCATAAAATAAAAAAAACTGTCATAAGGACATGAATAAAAAGAAAAAGTAACACAAACAAGCAACCCACAAAAAGTGCAATCAAACCAAACAGCCAACACAAATTGCTTTCCCAATCATGTCGTCATAGCAACTGAAAACAAATCAACCACACAGCAGAAACGACTTTCTTTATAATCTCTCAGGAATATTTTCTAAAAACCACCAAATGTTGCAGAAAGCAGATAAAATGTCCAAAAGAAGCCCAGCTGGGCGGAAATCTGACCGATCTGGCAACACAAACGTTTAATCAGCAGCCTGAATGAAGCTCAGGTCACAGGGGCGCGCGAACGTTGGCAGCACGAGGACAAAGCTGCTCTCACTCACCTGTGACGATCAGACAGGTGAACACACTCCTCATGAAACGGCTCATGGTGATGACGCACAGTCCCGTACCTGTCCCAGGTGCATCCAGGAGCATCCCCGGTAAATCCAAAGACACGCAGGTAGTAAGTGGTCCAAGAAGATCCAGTTCTGATCAAACCCACGGACCCAGAGCTCAGCAGGTGGACGTGGAGTCCACTCCTCAGGAGTTTATCAGGACTTTGTCTCACTTTGTCTGCGAGCTAACTGCTAACACGCTAATCAGCGAGGACACACAGCTGCTTCACGTCCGAACGCTCACCTGCTCCTTTGACCCGCCCCCTTTTCCCTCGACCATTCAAAAATCAGAGAAACGTGACGTCACCGCGCTGATCCATTAGAGGCGGTTTTAAAGAGAAATAACCAAAAATAAACACGTTTATTAAGACTTCAGTTACAAAATAATTAAAAAATAAATAAAATAATAAAATAATAAATAAAAGAAAAGAAAGTAATAATTATAATAAATAGATAAATAATAATAATTAAAAAAAAATAATAATAATAATAACATAAATTAAAAAATAAAAGTTTATAATTTTGAAATGTTTCTTCATGATAACAGACTGTCATATAATGATATTATTATAACATCTGTCAAATAAAAACAATAAAAGATTAAAACAATAAAAAAATAAAGGATTTAAAATCCTGCTCATGATACAAACAAAGATAAAAAATAAAAATAAAAATAAAACCAAAGCAGCACTCATCTTAAATGTCTAACAAAAACATAAATATCTATAAAAATCTGTATTTAAAAGATTTTTTTAAAAAAGGTCAGAAAGGAGCTACTACAACTCTGCGTTGTTAGCAAACATTAGCTAATCTCATTTTAATGTGAATTTTTAATTCTTGAATCAAATTTGTGTTGTTACCTTACATACCTTTAGAGAATCCTTTTACTGAAGTTTAACATTTTATCAAACTGCTTTTATGGTTATATGTGTTTGTTTAGCATGTCTGTGCATTATAAAAAACAAAAGCTGCTTTCTGCATGAGCTGACCTGAAGCAGTTTCACTGATTTTTTGCTGAGCTTAGATTTAATACTGTATGGTTTATCTATATTAACGGCAAAATACAAAGTGATGATAATTATATCTAAGGATCAAAGGAAGAAAAACATTTTATTATGGTCTCATTCGACCTGTAGCTGCAGGTTTTGACATTTTTCCATCACAGAATGAACAGTATGTCTAAATGTGAGTCTAACAGTGTTTATTGGGATTATATGCTGATTAAAAACACATGAGGATGATGTGTCTAACAGGTGTTTCTCTCTCCTCCTCCAGTTGCCATGTACAGGGAGCCATCATTGCATGACGTAGGAGAGACGGTGACCAAGGCGGCGGTACCTCCCAGTAAAAGCACAAGTGAGCCGGCGGTGATGAACGGAGGCAAACCTGTCAGCAAGCCCGACAAGCCCCCCACATAGCCACACCTGGAGGGAACCCGGCGTGTGTGTCCGGAGGGCGGAGGCAGGGCTGCTCTTGACTAGACTCCAGACCCTCTTTTCTTCTGCGGATCAGATCCAGGCAAACCTCCTTCCCTCCCTTTCCTCCTCTTTGCTCCTCCGTCCTCCTTTCGTCCGCCTCGTCCTCCTGGGATCGTGAGGGGGCGGAGTTTCTCCAGCACAGGAGGGGAGAGGACCTCCGATCATGGAATGCCTTTAGATTCCTCTGAAACTGTGAGAGTTCATATTTCACAACAACAACAACAACAACAACAACAACAGCGCTCGTGGTACTTTGCTTGCTGACGGTTCATTCAAGAAACCTCCCTCTTCCTCTTCCTCCTCCTCCTCCTCCTCCTCTCTGTCGCAGCAGAGTCTGTGTACCTTCAGATCTATTTTCTATACCACAGTTCACCAGCTCAGTTCTGGGATAGAGACTGTATAGATAGAGTAAATATTTGGACTGTCGTCCTCTATTTTTTACGAGTCTGTTCCCTCTCCTTCTCTTTCTATCTCCAGTCTCACTTTTCTCTTTGTCAACTTACCTAGAAAAGATAAAAACAATTTTGCAAGGGGGTCGTGTGATTTTCTAAGAAATGCATTCACACAGATGTGGCATAAAAAGAAAACAAACATGTGTAAAAAGAAAAAAATCAGATTTCCTCTCACACACACACACACACACACACACACACACACACACACACACGTAAAAGTTTGTGGGAGAAATCTGAGACGTTGATAAAAACACACAGGAGGCTGGCAGAAAGCTCCTGCAATCATAGCTGATGAAGTGCTAATTACCGCCACTGCAATCAATGTGAGGAGCTCCCTGCACACACACACGCACACACACACACACAGAAACACACACACACTTCTTGAAACAGATGTGTGTGTGGGTGGGAGCGCGCTGTAAAGGAATGGTGTATACATATCACTATCTACGTCCCACCAGCGGTTCGGTCCGCCTTCTCTGGTAAATAAAAATCCTGAAGTCTATTTTTCTTTAAGCTTATTTCCGAGCGTGGGCTCTAGGAATACTCTAGGCCTTGTAGGCCTCCGTCCCTCACTCACTGACTTCTCCTGACTGCAAGGCAAGGCTTGTGGCTTTGACCCAGATGGTCTCTATCTGCAGCTCTGGCAGCCGTCGTAAGGCAGCGTCTACTTAAAGCCAGAAAACAACGTGGCTGAACACCAAGTGGGCGACATTTACACTGGCTGCATCCCTATTTGGTTTCAGCAAACTAAAGCATGGGCAAGGTTAATGTTGTGTTCTCTCTTCTTGCAGCAGTTATACAAGAGATGGCTTCTATTGTAACATTTTCACTGTATAAAACTTAGGGAAAATGACTATTAAAAACTTTTTAACGACTAGATATTATTATTATTATTATTGTTATTATGATTATTACTACGAGAGGATTTGTCTCCTAGCTCAGCATGCAGAGTCCAGATCATCTTGGCCTATCACGTGCCTGTTTGGACCTTGATTCCCGGCATGCAAAAACAGGTTCCCAGTCCCCACTGGGCCAAAGGTGCCTCACCCACCCGATACATCCACGTAGAGGACACGTAGCATTACCCATCAAAAGAAACACACACACACACACACACACACACACGCTCAGATGTACTCGTTCTGAAATGACCAAAGTCTTTTTCATCCCAAGAAATCCAAACCAGATCTGATCTCTCCTTATCCATCCATCCAAGCTTTCACTGTGATAGCATTTGTCCCGTGACCTCGCCCCGCTCCGACCCCTGACAGGTCTCGACTTGATGTCATTTTATGGAGAAGTGCGTGTACCTTGAATTAATCACATGCATGTGTTTTGTATAAGGACCGAGGTACGCGTCTCTGAGATCGCTGGAGCTCAGCGAGGCGGGAGCTGAACGGGCATGTTGGAGGCTAATCTTGAAGCTAACACACACACACGTTGCACTTTCTGTTGTTGCATCTCCATCCTGACTGTTAGAGGTTGATCAGAGCTCCATCTCTCCATGACGTCGCCGTGAAGTAGAAGCTGTGTGTGCTGCTAACGTTTGATTTGGTGAATTTCATTTATTAGCCACACCATCTCCTCCGACAGGAAACACCAAACACGCCACTTCCATATTTGTGTGTTCGAAGCTGTTGAGACAGAAATGGCGCGCTTCAGTCAGTCAGTCGTTTTCAGGGCGGAGCCTGTGCCCCGTCTGCAGCCAATCACCTTCCACTCTGACTAACTCTACATGCTGGGCTGGCTGCTGCTCCAGCCCCGCAGGCTGACTTTATTTTTGTAAATGACCGGTGTGTAAATGTGCATCTGTTCTTTCTCTGTTCGTCTTCATTCGGAGTGTGACGTTGTCTCCTGATCTGGATCACTTTTCTTTCTCAGATTATTCTAGCACACTTTAGTTCCCTCTGTTTCTTCTTCTTCTTCTTTTTTTAACGTCTTATTTTGTACGTTGTCCCATCTGTTGCATGGGGAGAGGATGGCATCGATGAACTGCATGTAGTAGGCTATGTCTATCAAGAACTGTTGGTATGTACCGCTAATTTTACATACATATATGCAACGAGTTTGTCTACACTATACAGTTTGTGTTTGTTGTATAACACCTATACAACATATTGATTAAAATATTTATATAAAGGGTGTACTGTACTGTAACGTCAGTAACATACTTAATGCAATATAGAGTGCAGTATATTATTGCACCTTTCATTTCTGATGGGACGGAGAAAACTGAAGGGTTGGCTAGTTTAAGCATGAAAAAGGCCAAAGTAGAATTTACATTAAATTTTCTTTGTGACTTCTTATCGGTCCTCTTTTTGGAGTGGTGACGGAGCTCTTGCGTCAATGCAGCTCCCGTCGTCCCCTGATGCCACCGTACGCAGTGACATGGACGTCCAGCATGCCACACCTGAACTATGTATGCCCTCTCTTTGTTTCCTCCACTTAGAGTTTACCCTGATCACTAGTCTGAGTGCGATGCGTCCGTCTCGTACTGTAGCTTCAGTACCACGTGGGGTTTGGTTTGGTTTCCCCCGTTTGAGAAGAATAGGCACTATTAAAATGATTTATTTTCAAAATAAAATATATATACCATTGCAAGTATGCCCATTGGAGTTATGTCATGTTATAACAAATTTGTAACCATGTATGATTAAGGTCTTCGCATTGTTTTCCATGCAAAATGTTGTGTCATGCGGCACATTTAATGTTTTATTATTAAAAAGAAATAAAAACCTCAAACAGTAACTTCTGCCTCGTGCTGACTTCCTCTACAGCTTTTCAACAACACCTCAACTCAGCGTGTTTCTCTCTGAATATGAGCCACTTTCATCAACACGCCCAGAAAAACGTCTCATTTAAAGATAAAACATAATGATGAATAAAACCTGAGGGAAAAAGGATTAACTTTATTGCAAGAAATTCGACAAATATGTTTTTCTTCAGCCATTAGCTGAGCTTTTTTTACTCTTTATGAACAACTCAAGTTTTGTTTTTGGCATTAAAAATCTCAAAATAAGACATTTTTCTGGAATTTCAGATCAGTGTGGCTTATTCAAAGTCTAATAAGACTCTTTAACTGGATTTAAGACAAAAACATTTACTTAGTTTTGAGTTTTTTGGAGTGCTGTATCATTAGCTGTATATACATAAAGACAACATGCCTCCACATCCTCCCCTTGTAAAAAAGTGAAGCCAAAATAGCTCTTAGACTGCTGCTGTGTGTTTTCAGATATATTTATAATGTGGGGGCTTTTTTCATGCCTTTAATTAAATAGGAGAGGACAGTAAGTAGGGAAACACAAGAGGAACCATCGGCGCCTCTGGTGACAGTATTTAACCTGGTGACACATTTTGCAGCGTAGACACTTGAGGAAGTAATTAACGATCACATTTGTAAACCGTGCTGACCTTCCTTTTTTAACACCCGGCTGTTTCAGGCCCCGTTTACATGACAACGTTCAATCTGAAAACGCTAAAATGCAATCAAAAAAATCAGTGTTTACACGGAAACGCCGAGAGACTGAAGCATGCCAGGCCTACAGGTGGTGCTATAACTGTCTTGTGCAGAAGCAGCTATAGAAAGATCTCCTCTGAAGTAGAGTTGAGCCGATCATCTGGTGTGTTGGTGAATGCCAAGAGCAGAAGTAACAAGTGTTGTCCTGTTGTATGCACTCGCACTCATTTCAGAAAAATCCCACTCTGGAGGCTGTTTTCAAAAGTTAACACTTTAAGTCGACTGAAACGTCGTTTCCGTGTAAACTCGAGGCTGAAATCCAACAAAACTTTTGTGTTTCATCCTAAAACCTCAAACTTCTCAGAAACACAAACACTGTGACGTCAAACAGCAGATAACTTCAACTTAAAACCATTTCAGAAACTGTAGCTGGTCACTAGGGGGAGCTCTAGCAGTTTTGGCTTCACTTTGGAGGAGCTGTCTACGGCTGTTTTCCTAACCGCCTACTAAGTACTACATGTGAATGTAGTGTGTAGTAGAAAGTACATACTACCTCCTGCTTTTGCTTGTAGTATGCAGTATGACTGATCTGTTGGGTCTGTTTTGTAGTAAACTACTCTGGTTTCCCGTCTCAGAAGGTGGCGCTAGAGGTGATGTTGGGGTTTTTTTGCCTTAAAGTGATACTCTGGGATGGATCAAGTTGGGTCCTATCACAAGGTTTAGGGCAGAAATTACCCCTACAGCAGTGTTTTTGTGCAGCAGAAGCCCAGAGCGCTAGCACCAAACACCCCCTCCCTGCTCCTCTGCAGGTTTCCTCTACACTCAGACGGGGCCATATTTTACTCGACCAAAAAACACAAATAAACGGACTCCCGCTGAAAAAATCAGATATCAGTCTGCATTCACGCTTTATTTAGAGAATTTTCAGCGCGTTACTTTCACACAAAAACACCGCTAAATAAGGCTCTAGTTCTCATCGTGTCGTAAAACGGCGCTACCTCCGCTGCAGAGCCACAGCTGGCTACGAGGCGCTCGCCGCTTAGTGTATCAGTCCGTGCGCGGCGTGCCAGATATAAACAAACGCAGGTAGTCTGCCAGGACGAATTACGCAATAACAATGTAAAGATGAGTGATTATGAGAGCGAGGACGACCTGCCGTTCACTTTGAATAAATCGTGAATGCAGACTGATATCAGATTTTTTCAGTGGGAGTCCGTTTATTTGTGTTTTTGGTCAAGTAAAATATGGCCCCGTCTGAGTGCAGAGGAAACCAGCAGAGGAGCAGGGAGGGGGTGTTTCTTGCATCTTGACATATTTTGTTAATCATATCAAACAGAATCATCAGTCTTGATTTCTAATCTTACACCAAAAGTAATATCGTCTACTGAAAATGAATCTGAAAGGGATTTTTATTTTTTACAGCTGATGGAAAAATACTCTTATATAATTCATGTATGGGATAATGAATTTGTAGAAGTAAACACCTCTTTTACGACTGGATCTATCTCATGGACGGTCTTACGTTAGTGTTGTGTTGTAATTATAATGTTGATTAATTCCAGTAGATGGCAGTAATTCACCAAAACCTGCCACCGCACTGACAAACAGCGTTAGCGCCGTGCATTGTGGGAAACAGTATGTCAGGTAGACTGGTCTGTTGCAGACTGAGAAATTTTCCTGGATCAGTCGGACATCCAGGATTTTTAGTTTACTGCAGATTTTGCAAGTTTGAGCATACTGACTACTACAGACTGGATTTCAGCCAAAATAGTCGGCGCTGCTGGTGTAGTAGGAGGTTTGGAAAACAGCCTGTGTTTCCATACAGTCTTTAATCTGTACCCATCAAAAACAGACTCATAGTCTCCTCCTGTGATTTTCTTCAGACTGTAGAAGTGGAAGTAGCTCCTTGTCATCTTGGTGTTAGTGAACCAGCTTCATATTCAGATATTTAGTCATTACCAAACAGATAAACGCCATTTTGGAAAAAAAATGAGCTGATGCTTGTGGTTTACTCTTTGTATTGAATTGTTTAGAAAGCTGAAATCCATTTTGGTGCAACGCCGATATCTCCTGTTGGAAACCGGATCAAAGCTCATGTTTTGTTGCAGAAACCGCTATACGCCACAGCTGTTTCTTTTAAAAACTTTTCTTTTTCAAAACGGAGTTATCTGCTTTTGCAAATGAACTCTTCAAATATACATATATTTTTTTAAATGAACATATTTGTTAGAGAGGGTGTTTATAAAGTGCTGTGTCTTACTTCTGGTCAAAGTTAACCTCAAGGTCTCTCAAGGCTATTACTGCCACCTACTGACCTGGAGGGAAAATGAGTTACTTCACCAACACAAGCATACTCTGTCATAAGAAACAGATCTTTAAAATAAGGACTTTAGCTTTAAAAAATAACTTTTTTTTACATCTTTTTTTTTCCAAAATCTAGCTCCTTCATGTTTTAAAATTAATCATAAACTACATTTTGAAGTTATTAACTTTCTATAAACGTGAACATTTGTCTCATTTTACCGTCTGTTTCACCACATCAGACTATCCTGCTCCCAGCATGCTCGCCCCCTGCTGGTGAGCAGACAGTCTGCAGCTTTAAGGCACATTGGCTTCACTTTTTTGATCAGGGGCTACTTCCCATAACAATCCAAAGTCTATCTTAATATTTAAATCTGTACCTGCATCTCTGTAAATGTCATCATCTTCAATATTAAAGCGTTTCTATATATTATAACAGTTAGACATAAAGCTGTTTTTGTGTACATGATATTTTTCTCCTACAGCTCCCAGTTTGACAGTTTGAAAGGACAACTTGTAACCAGTACAATAAAAGAGTGAATGCAGTTAACAGGATGCAGATCTCCTCCGTGTCCAGTCACGACTCCCCGCCGGCCTTGGTGGTGACCATCAGCGGTGACCTGGTCGCTCCAGGCAGCCAGTCCTCCTGTCTCTAAACCCAGAGTCCTCCTGGACTCAGTACTCCGTCCCCACCCAGATCTCGCAGGCATTCCCCGTCCAGCCGTCCCAGCACTCACAGCTGCCGCAGTTGCACAGGCCGTTCCCTGCGAGGAAGAAGTGAGAAGAAAAGCTGTGAATTAAAAGCTCGACCTTTAACAAGGTTCCTCTTTTCACACCCTGCCTCTCTGGGAGCAGCTCTCCGCTGGCTCTGGGTGTGGTGACGGAGGAGGCTGCGAGTTGCACTTTTCAGGACAGTTTGTGGTTTTTCCACCGCTCCTGCCAGCGATACTAACCGGGAGAGGAAGCCTTTTAAAATCATCTTTTAATCACTGTGAAGCCAAGATTCCCTGAATACGGCTACTATTTGTTTTTTGACACTCTTCTTAATTACCTCTAACACTTCTCTCTTAGCTGTCGTTTGATAAATCAGCCAAAAAGGATAAAAACAAACTGTGAGCTGTGTTTGTGATGCACTGAGGCTTTTTTGGAGGGTTCCTTGTGCTTTTATTTTGAAAGGTCAGCTTGAGAGATGTAGGAAATGCAGGGCCAGGAATCTACCTCTGTACATGGGGCGCCTGCTCCACAAACTGAGATCAAAGTGGCAACAACTCTTAATTTAACCAAGAGCAGGTAAATCTGACTGTTTGAGGTCTCAGGTTTGAGTTCAGCTGAATCAGAGAGCATCCTGGCTCTTTGAGGAGGCGCTCACAAACAGACGTCTGCAGGTCTGAGGAAATACCCAGAGTGGGAAAGCATCTTATTCTGTGTTATCATCCAGCAGCCCAGAGCTCTCCCTGAGCTCCCCGAGCTGTCAGACGGAGGACGAGGGGGTTAGGAGGACTCCTCCTGCTGGTCTGCTGTCACACAGCTGAAAAGACACGTCTACTGTGGAAACGAAAGAAAGAAGAGGAGGAAGAGGAGGAGGAGGAAGAGCAAGAAGAGAGAGGTGGGAGAAGAGCGCTTCAGCTGTTTGTTGATCTGCTGAATCCAGACGACACAGACTCTCCTCTGATTAAAGGATAAAACCGGCCTTTCACTCTTTTCTTCTTATTGACAATAAATCCCCAGAAAAGACCAAAACCAACAACGCTGCAGTCTGTCACTCAAACGTCCCGACTCTCCGCTGAGGCGCTCTGAACCACAGGAAGCAGAGAGAGCAGACTCTCCCACCTTCAGGTTAAAGGAAGAGGTTTAATGAGAGTTTATGGTCCCTGAGCCGCGCTCCATGCTGAGCTCCTTGTTTCTGAGAGTTTAACTGAAAACTGACGGTTTGTGTTTGACTAAAGTCATCACCATTACTCATCAACACCAGAGATACTTGTTGGTTTGACTCTCCAGGATTCATGGTCTAACCCAGGGGTCTGCAACCTTCACTTTTCTAGGAGCAGCTCAACTGGATCAAAGTCATTCTGAATATGCAAAATTTACTTTATCTTGGCAAAAAAAGCCTAAAGGTATATGAATTTCTGCAAGAAGTCAAAAACTCAGGAAAAATATCTAAACAAGATTTTTTTTTTTTAAATTTATGAAAATAAACAAGTAATGTCTAATTTTTTCAATTTTTGATACATTTTATATTTTATTATTTCTTTAAATATCTAAATTCCAAAGAACTGCAAAAATTATGAAATATTTTTTACGTTTTTAAAAATTGTAGAAAAAACAACTAGAAAATTAATATTTTTAAAATATATATATATATTTATTTACTTAATTTAATTTAAAAAAAGATATTTCACAATTTTGTGAAAATTTCAAACAATTTTGACATTTCAAAAATAAGCAACAATTCCAAAAAAATATATAGATTTCAAAATATTTAAATTGAAAACATGCAAAAATTTCAAATTTTATAAAATTACAAAAAATTCAAAAACTTTGGAAACTTTGAAAACTGCTTAAATTTCCTAAAATGGGGAATTTACACAAAATTTTGAAAATCCAAAAAAATGCCAAATTTATATAAATTTACAACAACAAAAAAAAAACGAAAAAAATCAAAATAAAAAAATTTAAATAAAAAAAGATCGCAAAATTTAAAAAAAAAAAAAAAACCTTATAAAAAAATCAAAATCAAAAATTTTTAAATAAAAAAAATGCAAAAAAATGTATTCACTCCCAACTTTTCTCAAGAATACTAGAATAAGTTAGCATGTTTTACTTATATCGCTCAACTCATCATTTTTTGATGTTTGCTTATGTCTTGCCATCAATCAAGCATGTGTATGAATCCAGCACATTGTCAGTAAAAATTAATCCAGAATTAAAATCTGTATTTTCTTCTCACAGGTTGAAGACCTTTGGTTTAAACTTTATAGCAGCCTTGTTTGCTTCTTTTGTCCAAATGATCAAACTTTCCCTGTAACGATCTTTTTCAGGGCGGCTGCTGTGAAGGTCAGGATCCCCTGTGGAGTGAAACATGTTGACAAACAGACTCTAAACTTGGTATTAAAGTGTTTAACTGGAGTTTCCTGTGATCTAACTCCACAGCTGGGCTGGATGAACCGAGTGAACCTGTGAACACTCCAACATCCTCACTGATAGATGTAGCTTTTGTCCCGTCCTCCTGATGAGAACAGCTTCATCGGTGAGTCAGAGAATGGAGGGAATAATTGAGACCAAACACACACTCTCTCACACACACAGACACACACACACACAGTCTCCGCTCATCCACAGGAGCCGTCTTCTCCCCACTGATAATGGAAATCTCAGAACATGTTTATAATTATTTTTGCCCCGGGGCCTGTCAGGATCTGGACAGCTGTTCAGAAGTGCCTCTCATCATGACTCCATGACTCCAAATGTCAGCCTTAATGTCATGTAATGAGCTTCAGCGGCTCAGAGGCAGAAAAAGTCCAGAGCTGGGAGGAAAGGGAGGGACTGTGTCTATGTCTGCAGAGAGTTGGAGATCACTGAGTGTTAAACCTCTAAATACTCCAGCTTTAGGAGAATCTGACGCTGTGAGACTTTAAAGGCTCCTCCTGAACGTTAACACAGTCACAGGCAGCAGGGACAGAGCCATCCTCTCCATGTTAATGATACCAACATGTATTCTTCATATCAGCCAATCAGAGCTCTTTATGGAGCAGCAGATCCTTGTCACATGACCCACGGCTGAGTGATGTGGAGAATCTGTGTGTTAGGAACGCTCGCTGCTCGATTTCATGGACAGAATCTGACAACACGGTTTCAGAGAAAGAGAGAAACTAGACTTCAACACCGTGAAAAACACTGAATCATGTGGATCAATGTGTTAAAATAATTTATTTATCAGACAACAACCATTAACTCCAGCACAGTGGCGTGCGCAGACTTTTTTAAGGGCAGGGGCGAAAAGAAAAAAGGCACCAACAGTGTGTCCTCACCACTAATGAGAGCAACGACTTCTGCGGGTTTTTTGAGGGCATAATAGTGCAACATAGCACTTGTTTTAGCTCCCAGTAGGAAACATTAGGCACATTTTCTCTCTCAAGAGGGCGTTTAAGCCCGCTATGGCCCCCACAAGTGTACTTTTAAGGATGTTTGGCTCCCTAGAAGGCACTTAGGTGTGTTTAGGCCACCAAGTGGGCACATTAGTGTGCATTTTAGCCCCCATGAGTGTACTTAACACATGTTTGGCTCTTAAAAGGGCATTTGAGCATGTAATTGGGCTCCCAAGAGGGCACTTTAGCCCTTATTTTCGTCCGCCAGTGAGCATTTTAGTGCTCTATCCCCCCCAAAAGGCCACTTTTTGCACTTTGGGGTGCATTTTGGCTTCAAATAGGGCATTTTAGCGTGCATATAGGCTCCAAAGAGGGGAACGTAGCACTTGTTTTGGCTCCCAGTATGGCACTTTTTAGCACACTATGGCCCCCAAGAGTGTACTTAACTTATGATTTGGCCCCTAAGAGGACACTTAGGTATGTGTTAAGAAGTGAAAGGGGACACTTTAGCGTGCAATTTGGCTCATAAGAGGTTGCTTTAGTGCACTGTGGCCCCCAAAAATATACAAAGTAAATTTATGTGTGTGTGTGTGTGTGTGCTGCTAAAAGGGCATTATTATTTTTTGAACATTTAATTTTCAAACAATTGCAGAAATTTCAAAATATTGTTCAAGTTTTTAAAAATATTAAAAAACGAAAAAAGATTTTTTTTTTTTGAAAATTTTACATAAATTAAAAAAAATACATTTCAAAATTTTGCAAACATTTTTTTTTATTAGAAATTTCAAAAGGTTTAAATTGAGAACAAGAACAAAACTTAACAAATTTTATTAATTTACAAAAAATTTGAAAGCTTAAGTTTCCCAAAATGTGGAATTTTCACAAAATTTTGAAAATCCCCCAAAGTTGCAATTTTTTTTTTAAATAAAAAAAATAAATAAATAAATAAAAATCAAATTAAATAATATGTAAAAATAAAAAAATGCAAAAAAATGTATTTACTTACAAATATTTAAAACTTTTCTTGGAGAATACTTGAATTTGATAGCATGTTGTGCTAATATTACTCAATTCATCATTTTTTTTATGTTGTGTTTTTTTATGTTCATCTTTAAATATTACCATGAATCAAGCATGAGTACAACTCAAGCATGTTGTTAGTTAAAATGAAATCAGAACTGTGTTTTCTACTCACAGGTTGAAGACCCTTGTTTTAAACTTAATTGCAGCCTTGTTTGCTTCTTATGTCCAAATGATGAATCACTTAAGCGTGTAATTAGGCTCCTAAGAGCCTGCTTTAGTGCACTGTGGCCCCCATAAGTGTACTTAGTACATTTAAGTGTGTGTTTTTGCTACTAAGAGGACATTTAACATGCATTTTGGCTGCCAATAGGTCACTTAAGCACACCTTGCTTCCCAAGAGAGCATTCAAGCCCATTTTTAGGCTTCTAAGGGGGCATTTCACACAGGTTTTGGTTCCCAAGGAGGGAATTTTGGCACATTATGGCCCCTAAAAGTGTTCTTAGTACACTTAATTGTGTGTTTTGGCTCCTATTAGGGCACTTTGACACCAGGTTTTCAACAATATGGCCACCAGGGGGATGACCACCCCTGCCCCTTTTTTATGCAGCAGATCTGTGTCTGGTCTTCCTCTTCAAAGGTTTTGGGGGTAAGTCTTCCTACCTGTGCAGATGAGGCCGTCATGTTTGTCGCACTCTCGGTCGTCGCACTCGCAGTACTCGCCGGACACCCACCACTCCTGAGGGGAGCAGATGCATTGTCCACAGTGACAGGAACCTGCAGCACACACACACACACACACACATTAAAACACACACACACAGGATTGTTAAATAACAGTTTCCTCACCTGCGCTGACTAACAGTCTGACTGTATATTTGATTTTCACACCGTCCTCCTGGTGATTGTGTTTTTTTGTTATTTCCTGTTGATTTCTCTCACTCAGAGGATTCACGCAGCAGGCGCGCAGGATATGAGATGCTCCTGAGGGAAACAGCTCCTAATAAACTTCTTCTACCAGGAAACCAGTCCACCCACACTCTGAGCTCCCACGCCTGCCTGTTGGGTGGCAGCAGGATGCTGACATGTTAACATGTTGGAGATGGTTTCTGATTCCTGCACACAGCAGTTAGAGGAGCTCAGTGTGTGTGTGTGTGTGTGTGTGAGGAAGAGGAGGAGGAGGATACAGCTGTGTGAGAGGTGAGACGAGGAGGAGGAGCTGAGATTGTTCTGCCTGTCTGAAAGTATCCGAGCGTGGAGGATGAACACGCTCGTCTTCATTTCCTGAACCGACTCGGCTCTGCAGGGACCGACCTGCTGCAGCGGCTCTGCAGGTTCAAGACGGAGGAGAAATCCATCCAGCAGAGTCATTTGGTGTGTAATGGTTCATCTAATGTGGGGACGATGTAAAGAGGATCATTATCAACATACATAACACAACGTACAGGCAGCCAATGAGCTGCAGGGCTGTCTGTGCAATCAGTGTTTCAGACGTTAGGCGCTCGGCTCTGCTGCACTTCCTGTCCATTTGGGCTTTTTTATTCATTTCAAACTCATTAGAGTTTCACTTTATTATGAAATAACACCTTAATGAGCTCTCTGTCATTTGTCTTTCAGAGTAAAACACATCAAACATTACTTTCAATCACTTTTTTCGGCTTTTACCTTAAAGTGATCCTCCGGGATGGAACAAGTTGGGTCCTATCACAAGGTTTAGGGCAGAAATTACCCCTACAGCAGTGTTTTTGTGCAGCAGAAGCCCAGAGCGCTCGCACCAAACACCCCCTCCCTGCTCCTCTGCAGGTTTCCTCTGCACTCAGACGGGGCCATATTTTACTTGACCAAAACACAAATAAACGGACTCCCACTGAAAAACTCTAATATCGGTCTGCATTCAGGCTTTATTAAGAGAATTTTCAGCGCGTTACTTTCACACAAAAACACCGCTAAATAAGGCTCTAGTTCTCATCGTGTCTCTTTGTCCTGGCAGACTACCTGCGTTTGTTTATATCAGTCCGCGCGTGGACTGATACACTAAGCGGCGAGCGCCTTGTAGCCAGCTGTGGCTCTGCAGCGGAGGTAGCCCCGTTTTACGACACGATGCGTGCCACCTGTGCCCCCCCCTGCTGTGTTCCCACAGCTATGATCAAGTGTGTTTGTCTTTTTTTTAAGTAAAGAATGTTATTATACTCTACATGAGCCAGATTCAACTTATCAGTCTTGTTTCGAGAATTTCATTACTTGTTACATCAATTCAGACCTCATTTTTGTTTTAAATAACTTGTAATCATTTATTTTTCTGGACTGCTCAGGTGAATGTGGCCCATATTAAGCCTAAAATGAGATTTCCTACTGAAAATAAGACAAAAACACTTGATCAGATCTCAGTTTTTTGCAGTGGACGGTAGGTGTTAGCTGATTTGCAGAGGCATGAATGCAAAAGCCACAACACAACGGGAATAAAGAGGAAAAGTTTCCTAATAGTCACAAAATAGTTATGAAAATGATTGTTTTCTTTTTGACTTTCAGCTATGATATATATATAGCTTTAATGCTAATGTTACTGATTCATAAAGCTAAATATTAATGAGGTGTTTTTCCAGTAAATAAAAAATAGAAGTAATATAAAGGATATAAAAAAACCTCATTTACTTTCTCAACTCTTCTGTGACCGTTGGGATAGCTCGCTTCTTTTAACTTTTATTGTGTTGTTGACACTCAGGGGCCACCATACATCAGGACTTGGTATATGTATAAAATATGAACGTAGTCTTCACACGTCTGTTCCTGATGCACAGTAACAAAAACGAGGGCCCAAAATGTCTGTTTTTTTGGCTTGTCATGAACGCAATTTTTGGTCTTTCTGCAGCCAGACTCAAGTGGATTCTGGATGAACAGCAACTTTTATCACTTCCTCATTTGCTTCATTTTTCTAAACCAGACGTTACCCCTTGGTTGGTACCTAACTTAGCCTCCACAAACAGGAAACATGTTTGATGTATACACACCTTACTTAAAAGTCTCTGAACTGCACCTTTAAAGTTTTCCTGTAATGACAGATTTCTTTTTGTGGTAAGGAAACTTTCCTCGGCAGCTTTCAGAAGAAGGCGTCTCACCTTTCCCGCTGCACACGACTCCATCAGACGTCTCGCACAGCTCCTTGCTTTGGTCGTCGCTCATGTCACATGACCTGGAGAACTGGCACAGCTTCCCGAACCAGCCGTCCTGACAGATGCAGCGTCCGCAGGAGCAGAAACCGTGACCTGTGGACGCAGAGCAGAGGGGCCTTTATTCACGAGGAGACACACACACACACACACACACACACGCTGAGAGGAGATAATAAATAAATAAAGCCTCCACAGGCAGAGTGAAAGCCAGGAGAAACGCCACTTTGGAGGAAAGGGAGAGCAATAAAGCAGATGAGCAGAGGAAGCTGACAGAGCAGACACTGAACCTTGACAGTAATAGGCAGAACGAGCCGGCAGAGCCACAGCAAGACGACAGAGACGCAGCGGGCTTATTGTATTTCCCCCGGGGACATGAAAGGAACTGTCATCACTGGTCGTGTCCTGTCCTTAATAAATCTGCAGCGCTTCAGAGGGAGAGATGAAAAACATCCAAAAGCAACATGCACACACAAACGCTCAGGCAGGGAGGCGTAATTGGTTGGAGAGGAGAGTTTGGTGCAGGACGCCATCTGTAAAACACACTCTAACACACACACACACACACACACTCTAACACACACTCCTGGATTGTTTCTTTTATGTTCAGGTGTGTGAACAGACGTCAGGGTGGAGAGCAGCTAACGAGGAGCGTGTTTTTCCTTCACATCAGGTGAATCCACGCCGCGCTGCATCGATCCGATCAGACGGATCCACACGTGATCATACATAAACGATGGAAGTTACTTTATTGATTCACTCTGTGGATTTAGATTCAATCATGATCCATCGACTCAATTTTTCTGCTTCCCATGAGCTGCAGAAACAAGCCTGATGGATCTCATGAGCGCCACGCTTATAACAGCCACCATGCTTTTGTTTTGTTTTCTAGATCTCTGGATATTTCCCTGATTATCACGAGGAAACATGTTTTGCTATCATGTGTAAATTCGATCAATGAATCTATTATCCCAGGATGATGAAATAAACCAGTCAAGATCTGGAAAACAACTGGAAAATCACGGGACAACCAGCTGTTATCTCCAGAAAGGAGATAAACAAGTCGACACCCACAACCAGAGATGCACATTAAATGTCTGCTTCAGGCTTCCGTAGCCAGCAGCATCCACTCAGAGGTGGAGGGTCTGGATGGCAGTGTTTGGAGGAAGTGTGTGCTGCGTTTGTGACAGCTTCCAAATGAAAGTTAGCGAGCTCCTGTCTCGGGTTACAGTGGAGTGGCAGCCACGGCGTCCATGCATGGCTGCTCCAATCAGCTCGCCTGTGAGAGCGCTTAATTGCTTTGGAGGAAAAAGCAACCTCGCTCTCATTCGATTAGTCTGCACCTGTCTTTCAGCGAGCACGCATTGTGCTGGTGGAGAGGCTCAGTGACGGAGAGGAGCTGGGGCTGGTTCAGGTAACCGCTGAAGATGTGAGGTGTGAGCAGAGAGGTGAGGAGTTCACTGACACCGAGAGGACGGAGCACGGCGAGTCATCCAGGAGGAAACACCCGCTCAGAGGTTTCAGCTTCAGACCGTGCTGCTCTGCTGCAGATATTCACATCCACTCCTTCATTTTTACATGCATCTTACACAGGGGTCTACATAAGGAAGGATGAGGATAATTTTTTTTTTTAATCCAATAAAAATCATACAAAAAAAAAAAGATTTAGCAAAAAGCTGCAAAAGACTTAAGATCAAAGCTGTGTGATTATCAAGGTTTTAAATATGAAAAGGTGATGAGAGAAAGACAAGTTTTACCACTTATTTCACAAAAAGACAAGTTCAATTTGTAAATAAATTTATTTATTTTTTTTTTTAACTTTAAAAAAATATATATATTATTTCTTAAAGTTAAAAAAAAGATAATATATCAGTTAATTTTTGCCTTTTAAAAAAAAAAAATAATTAAAAACAAAAAAAATTCAAAAAAAAAAAGACATCACATATACACATTCATCAATTGTACTTTTGGATGATCCACTCCAATTCTTTAAAAATGTATTAATCAAAAAAGAAACAAAAAATAAAAATAAAAAAGGGTATAATTGTTTAATGTAAATTTTAAACTGTAAAACCAAAAGTCTATGTTTTTTTTGTTTTTGTTTTTTTAATAAAAACATTTTCAAAGGCTTGAAGTAGACCATCCACAACAGTGCAATTTATGAATGTGTATATGTGATGCCTTGGTTTTTTAATTTTTGTAATCATTAAAAAAAAAGATTAAATTTTCAAAAATTAAGTGATATTTTATTTTTTAACTTTGTGAAATAAAAAAACAATTTAAAAAATTTAAAAAATACTAAAAGTTTCCATTTTTTCTTACATTTCCAAATTAAATAAAAGTTAAAAAAATGCAAAAAATAAATTTTTGCAAAAATTTAAATTTTGAAATTTCAAAATTTAATGTAATTTCAAAAAATTTGGCAAAAATAAATTATTTTTTGAAATGTGAAAACTTTGTTAAAATGCAAAAAAAAATTGCAAATAAAATTTTTGAAAAAATTTGCAAAAAAAATTGCAAAGAAAATTTATTTCTTTTTTTAAAAACTTAACATTTTCAAAGAATACTTGAATTTGATAATACATATATTAGTATTTTTTAAAGCTTCAAGGAGCCACTGCAAAGGAGTCAAAGAGCTCCATGAGGCTCCAGAGCTGGTTTCGTTCCCCTCTGTCTGCAGATAAAAGAGCAAAGTTTGGGGAATGCTATCTCCTTAGAAAGTCATACATTTCTCATTTTTTATCACGTTTCAGCTTTGAGAATGTGTCACATTTTAAAACTGAGCGTGAAACTGATTCATAAATACTCTAATCAAATAAATGAAGCCATTAACCAAACAGGAACAGCTAACAGGCTCTGAAACAGAGCTGAGGCCTTTTTCTAACAATGAAAGTTACGTCTGCCTCGTTTTCCATCCCTCCTCCTCCACCCCGACAGCAGCAGCAGCTCCAAACTGAAATATCAATTTCAATTCAGCCTCTAATGTCTCTGTGCGATCTATCCGTTACTCTGCTTGTGCCTAAATGGCTCAAATTAAGGGCGCGAACTTCCCAAGACCTCAAACAGCAGCTTCAAAGGCTGAGAGCCGTTTCTCTGAGGCTGAAGGGTTTGGAGGCTGAGCCCCGGGATATCAAAGAGAGCAGATAGCATCACACTGTATTGATCTCCGGATTCAGCGTCTGCTCCTGGCAGCGTCTCAAAGTGTGTGTGTGTGTGTGTGTGTGTGTGTGTGTGTGTGTGTGTGTGTGTGTGAAACATGTAGATTCCTGAGCAGTAATGAGCAGACAGAGATCAGACCAGCAGATTTTTATTCCTGAATGGAGGAGGGAGGAGTCACGGAGCGTTTCCTCCAGCGCTGAGTTTGTTTTATTCACTGAGATCAGCTCCTCTGTCGATCGTATGTTTCACTTATTGTTTTCTTCACAGCCGCAGAGAGCAGAGACGGCAGCGTGCAGCGTTCATATCTCACGTTAGCATCCTGCGCCTGCATCTTCCTCCTCTTCTGTTAAACCTGATCCCTTTATGAGCTCTCTGTGAACATTACACGGCCCATAAAGTGAATTTTTATGAGAAATAAAATGTGTTGGAATAAATTCAAAGCACAGAAAAGGATTCAGTTTCTACAGGAAGATTATTTTGGAGAAAGGCCGTTAAAATTAATCTCTTCTGTCACTCTTTCAACTTTAAAATGAAAGGTTATAAAAGTTTAAAAATTCAGAGGTTAACGGCTAGTTTCAACAGAATTTCAACAGTAAAATCCAAAGTGTGGATAAATCCATGTTGGGAAGCTGTTTTAACTACAAACACATTGGATTTCAAGCTGTTTGAACAGATTGATCTTATCAGGGTTTTCTGATCGTGCTGTTAGATGGTTTGAAGTCCATGTGTGCAGGTTGGTGGAAAGACATAAGGTTCACTTTTACTGTTTAAAGGTGTGCCTCAAGGTTCAGTCCTAGATCCCCTTTTATTTATTATTTACACTAGCAAGACAGATTGTAATGTTTTAAATACAAATATTCAGTTTTATGCAGACGACACCATCATGTATCGCTCTACATCCACTCCAACACAAGTTTGACAGAGTGAAAAACTGCTTTTAATTCAATTCAACAACATTTTTATGGCTTAAAACTGGTTTTGAATGCAGTTAAAAGAAAAATTATGCTTATCACTGCCAAAAAATAAAAAAAATGCATACCTGCGATCACTCTGCACCTTTACCAGGATGCAGACTGAATGGGAGGTAGATGTATCCGTCTGCAGATGTCTTCTCTGATGTTTAATGTTTTAAATCCTGGAGGTGTTAGTCATGTTTACATATTGTATTGTATCTTGTGTATTTGTGTCTGCGTCTTAACCAGGAGGGCCTGGTAAATAAAATAAAACATAATAAAAAAAAATACAATAAAATTCAATAAAGTAAACTGAATTGAAATAAAATAAATTAAATTAAATTGAAAAAAAACGTGATAAAATAAGATAAAATAAAACAACACTAAATAAAATAGTATCAAATAGAATAAAATAAAATAAAACTAATACATTTAAATAGAATAAAACAAAAAATAAAACAAAATAAAGCTAAATTAAATAAAGGGAAATAAAACAAAAAAGAATAAAACAAGAAAAAATAAAATAAAATGAAATACAATAAGATAAAATAAAACAAAACAAAACAAAAAAAACTAAACAAAATTAAATAAAAAAATGAAATAAAATAAAATAAAAAATAAAACAAAAGAAATAAAATAAAACAAAATAAAGCTAAATCAAATAAAACAACATAAAATATGATAAGATAAAACAAAACAAAACAAAACAAAACAAAATAAATCAAAATAAAATAAAAATAATATTTAATCCCATCATCTGTCACTTGGGGTACATTCTGAAACAGCCAGTTTATCTTTTTTATGATGCTCTTATTAAGTGGAGCTGATCATTCAGAGTCTTCAGTTTTAATTTCAGTCTGCTTCATTACAAACTCAAAAGTCCTCATAGGAGCTTTAAACACTGACAAAGACAAAAGTGTGTACAGGTGTGTGTGTGTGTATCGTCTCACCTCCACACACTTCTCCACTGATGTCCTCACACTGACGGTCGTCACACTCACAGTTCTTGCCCGACACCCGGCTGTCCCCCGGTGGGTGGCAGGTACACTGTCCACAGCGACACTGACCTGCACACACAGACGGTTTGATGTCAGTGGGCGGGTCCACAGAGGTCCAAAGAGGTCCACAGAGGTCCACAGAGGTCCACAGAGGTCCACAGAGGTCCACAGAGGTCCACTGAGGTCCACAGAGCTCCACCCTACTGGAGTGGGTCAGGTTATACTCACTCCTTCATCTCACCTGTAATCCCTCATCCACACACCCACTGTGGATTTACAGTAGTCTGCCTGACAACACGCCCTGCAGTCACACACACACACACTGTCCACACAAACACACACATGGGGGGGATCCTTATGTAAATCACTCACTCTAATAAACACTCACACAGGCCACGCACACTTCCACACACACACACACACCTCGAGATGCTGTGATCCCACTTCAATCAGCGCTGCCAGTGAAGGAGGCCGCGGGGGGACTCACAGAGCGAACACGCGGCTAATGGAGGAACTCATTAGAAAGACATCATCTATTCTCAACCATCATTGGAGGTGTGCGCTCCTCTGCTCATTGATCATTTCAGCAGGATGCTCAGAGTTATGTCAGGGAGGAGAGGAGAGGAGAGGAGAGAAGAGGAGAGGAGAGGAGAGGAGAGGAGAGGAGAGGAGAGGAGAGGAGAGGAGGCCGCTCACATCTTTGGAGGATCAAATGTAGGAACTCCTTTAGAGCGGCAAAAGAGTTACTCACTGTTTGTGCAAAAAAATAAACTGAAGCTGTGCCCAAAAAAACCTCAGAATGAGAGATCTGACATTAACTTTTAAGTCAGATAAGATAAAATAATTCTTCATTTGTCCCACAGGGAAGACTTCTGTCAGCCTTCATCTCCACAGGCTCCAGACTGCAGCTTAGTTTACTCTCAATTTACATCTCACACCAATTTGTTTTACCAAAAACTCTGAAATTACTGTAAAAATGTGATTTTTCCTCCCTGAATTCTAAATTTATTTGAAGAATTCTCAAATTTTAATATTAGTATCAGATTTCCCACTTGTTTCTTGATTTGAAACTATTAAAAAATATGACATAACCTTCAGAAAAATGTGTTTCCAGTGACCCTAACCCTACATTTATATTCTTTTTGTTCATCGGACGCTCTTTCTGACACAACCCTCCACATTTATCTAGACTGTGACACCTTTGAGGCTGAGCAGGAATCTGTACATATTAATGTAAAAACTTTCTCACTATTACCCAACACTTTGCTCTTTAATGAAGCAGAATTAGTTTATTTATTTATTATTTACTTAATTAGTATTCTCGCATATTAAATTAACTCTAATTTAAATTTTACTTAAATTTATTTATTTATCTAATTCAAAAAATTACTAATCTAAAAAATTAAATTTAATTTAATTTTAATTTAACTTAAATTTATTTATTTATTTACCTTATTTGTTTTTTAATAAATTACTATTCTCAAATATTAAATTCAATTCAATTTAAATTTAACTTGAATTTATTTATTTATTTAATTTGTTCTTTTTTTAATAAATCATTATTCTCAAATATTCAAATCAATTTTATTGAATTCAATTATAATTATTATTTTTTAAATCAAATGTATTTGAATTCATTTTTATTTTGTTATTTATTAATGTAGAAGACATCAGCAGCATTTCCTGAGAGGTAAAATGGGATCAAGTTCAACTTAATGTGAGTCTAACACTACAGAATTTTACAGCAAGACACGCTCGGTTAACTATGGCCAAGTTGTTCAATTTACAAATCTTAAAGCAAGGTGATAAAATGCAAAAGTTTTAGAAACTTATTTTTGTTTCCAAGCACATTTTCTCAGCGACGCAAAATCTTTTTGACACTGATTCAATCTGCAAAATGATCAAGATATTGTTCCTCTCCAATATCACCGTCTGATCCTCACAGCTCAAACTCAACCTACAAATCACTTCTCCACCATGTGCCAAGCAGATACAGTATTAAGGCTTCACTTTTGTTCAACAGGAGGATGCGTCGTCCATCGTTATGTGCAGTCTTTACCTCACACACTGAATGTAGCGAAAGAAAAACACAACGAAACAAAAGCTGTGCCATAAAATGTGAGTTTAAAATGCTGCAGAGCTGCAAACAGGTGAGCTTCACGCTGAAACACAGCAGCACAGAGGGAACAGAGGGAATCTCCGAGCCGAGCGCAGACAGATGGTGGAAACACAGCAAACTGCAGCTCGCTGTAAAGAGCAGGGTGTCTCCTTTCTGCAGAAATCATCACTCACTGAGTGTTCCCCTGTTTGCTGCCCTGCAGGGGGAATCTGGAGCCATTAAGCAACACTAAAACACATCTGTAGGCTGTGTGTGTGTGTGTGTGTGTGTGTGTGTGTGTGTGTGTGTGTGTGTGTGTGTGTGTGTGTGTGTGTGTGTGTGTTCTCCTGATGACTCACTGAGCAGCAATAGAAACATGAATATTGCCGATCGTGAATTTACAAACAGCATCACCTAATGTGCTGTGTGTGTGTGTGTGTGTGTGTGTGTGTGTGTGTGTGTGTGTGTGTGTGTGTGTGTGTGTGTGTGTGTGTCACGTCACCATCAGACTTAATGACCACACACACATATTCACACACCTCTCCTCAGGCTACACACACAGCATACCACCATCTGCTCCGGGGACTCGGTTACCCTAGCAACTGGTGATGTCACCACACCGTGCCTTATTGATTATGGCCGTGGTTGTGGAGCCATCTTCAGCGGCGTGTTGGTGTGTGTGTGTGTGTGTGTGTGTGTGTGTGTGGGGGGGGGGGATTCGTCACTCTGTCTGAAGTGAACGACACATTAATGACAGATTAGCATCTGCACACTGAGTCACGGTGGATCTACGGCATGAAGCTGGGGACAAATGAGTAAGAACGGGTCAGGTGAAGGTGAGCTCACTTTTATCTTTTAATCCTTTTTTTTGTGAATAAAATCACTTTTTGTTTCAGCCTGAAACGGGAAAAGAGCTGGAGGGCCAAGAATATCCAGTTTGATGGATGAACACTGAACCAGCTCAGGGTTGGGTTGAATAATGGTCAATCAAGTGAGCTTCCATCGTTTCCTTTAAAAGCAGCGGACGCTTTCTTAAAGGGCCGGCGTCCAGGAAAATCTTCTCTAAAGAGAATCCTCTTTTTTCCCTGCAGGCTGCAACTTCACTGTTTGCAACCGAACGACACACTTCTTCAACACACAACCACAAGAAAGCTGCAAAAAACTTCCACTTTTTCAACTAAGGGCGACAACTCCGATGGATCCATTAAAGATAAAACTCATCAAAGGATGGTGCCGCGTTTCCCAATATGCTCGTCCACTTTTAAACCAAAGGTGGAGCAAATTTTAACCGCACATGATGGCAGATCTGGATAATCACAACCACCGATGTGACACTTCTCACTCCTCAAATCAGCAAATTTGGCAAAGCAAAGAAAAATAACTTACACTGCACCTGTCATCCTCGAAAAACAACCTCACTGACTCGTTAAGATCAATTAGCTGTAGAGTTAAACCTCAGTTAATCACTGTCCAATCAAACGGCAGAAGGATTAGAGCTAAAAAAGACCCGTCAAAGAAACCCATACCCTGTTATCTCCAAAAGTCTCATCTGCTGTTTTTCTTTGTTGAAGTCACCAGTCGAGGAAAATTCGCTCGGCTCCAAAGTGCAGCGTCATCAGGGTGATCCCTGCAGGGCTTTGGAGCGTGCATCTTTATTTGAAGAGAAAGCCTGTGGGTGTACGGACTGTGAAAAACATCTGAGTTCACCGGACGGTCAGCGACAAATAAATGTTGCATTGTAGATGCATTGTGGGAATTGTAGGATCCAGAGCTGTTAGAAATCTGAGCCAAACAAACCCCAAATACAGTCGTCTACGTCTCAACTGTATCATTATTTTTACTGTTTGATTCTGATTTTCATAAGTGGTCTCCTCCAAATTTTCCGGTTATTTTAAAGTTGAGTACTGCAGTACAGTCACGCCAAACAAGGTGTGTGTGAGTCATTAAATATTAACAGTCACACACATGGTTCTGGTCTGCAGGAGCCCAGGCTTTGGAGAGCAGACAGGAATCCTGAGAATCAGCAGAGAGATGTTGAAAGCAGGTGTTTCCGTGAGGAAATACCTCAGTACAAAGAATGTGCTCTCCACCAGCACCTCTCAGGAAGACCAGCTCTGAGCTGCTGTTTCAGATTTCAAGGCTTTTCCGCTCAAGCTGCCATCTGTACCAGCCGCATTCAGCCATGCCTAAGTGATTTTCTCAGCCTGTCTCCTTCACTTTCTCTCCTTCTCCTGCGTACGCTCCCTGCTTCCTGCCTCCCTCACAAACCTGGAGGATAATCCATTATTTGGTTTTTAAATGTTTTCTGCACATCCTGACATTTATTCAGTTTATTTATTTATTTAAAATCCTCGTCACTATCTCCTCCCTAAGGACCAAGTCCAGGAAATATTTCTGCCAGTGAATTCACCTGACGGCCTGAAAATAGATTACGCTGCAGCATCACAAAGGCGTATTCATAGATCCTTTAATTGTTCTGTTTCATGGTAATTACAAGTTCAATTTTGTTGCAGCAATTGGAGACAACATAAATGTATTGGTGTAGGAGATAGAGCTAATTAACTTTCCCAGCCCGAGCTAATCTCTGTGTTTTTATTGTGTGAGGTGGGCCTCAATGAGTACACATCCCCCTTTCCTATAATTGCTTTGAGAAAATCTTGACGTATAGAAAAGAGGAGCGGAGGCTTCATGCAGGAGCTGCTGGAAACAAAGTGAACACAGTGTGTTAGTGTCAGAGCTCAGGGTTTGATTCTTTTTCCTGGAGGTTTGTGTTTGAGCTCATGTTGTCTCAGTGTTTTAGCATTTGTTTATTGTTGTTCATATTTTAGAACATGTCCTACACAGAGGAGCATCAGAAACAGGAAACGATTCCTACTGAGAAGAAGACACACCATGAAAGATGTTGTTGCTGTGTGTCATGGTGCATCACATCACTTTACATCATTCAATTACATTTTCATTGTGTTTGTTTCATTTTGCCACTTGTGGAGATGAATCATAACAAACCAGGGGGTTTTTCGCAACGCAACGCGACTCAATGCAACGCGACTCAATGCAGCGCGACTCAATGCAGCGCGACTCAATGCAGCGCAGCGCGATGCAATGCACTCAATGCGAACGCAATAGAATACAACACAACAACAATATGCATGAAATTGCAACACAATGCAACACAATGCAACACAATGCAACACAATGCAACATAACACAATGCAACACAACACAATGCAACACAACACAACGCAACACAACACAACACAACGCAACACAACACAACGCAACGCAACACAACACAATGCAACACAACACAATGCAACACAATGCAACACAACACAATGCAATGCAATACAACGCAATGCAATACAACGCAACGCAACGCAACACAACGCAACACAACGCAAGGCAACACAACGCAACGCAACACAACGCAACGCAACAAAACACAACGCAACACAACGCAACGCAACACAACACAACGCAACGCAACAAAACACAACGCAACACAACGCAACGCAACACAACACAACGCAACACAACGCAACGCAACACAATGCAACACAACACAACGCAACGCAAGGCAACGCGACGTAATGCAATGCGACACAATGCGACACAATGCAATGCAAAGCAACGCAACACAACGCAACCAAGAAGCAACGCATCATGTGACGCAACGCAACACAATGCAACACAATGCAACACAATGTAATGCAACGCAATGCAACAGGCAACACAATTCAATGCAATGCAATGCAACACAACACAATGCAACGCAACGCAACGCAGCACAATGCAACCAAGAAGCAACGCATCATGTGATGCAACGCAACGCAATGCAACGCAATGCAACGCAATGCAACGCAATGCAACGCAATGCAACGCAATGCAACGCAACGCAATGCGATGCAACGTAACACAACACAACAGGCTAAATACCACAGGCACAGTGCAACGCAATGCAGGTCAATAGTTGCAATGCAATGGCCAAAATGCATCTGTTGCAGTACATTCCAACTAGGCACAGCACAAGGCAAGCAACGCAAAGCAACGCAACGCATGCACCTGTGGCAGTGCATTATAAAGTAACACAAGCTGTCATTAAACACTGTAGTGTAACGTCTGGTTTCCTGTCTTATCGACTTGTATCACACTGTGTGTATCTGCATCACATTAAAGAGTTTTTATGACAGACTGATCCAGTTCCAGTATCAGAGCTTTATTTCGCTGACTGCCGTCCAGTGACCGGTTAAAGTCAAAGTCTGGATGACAGCAGTCTGTCCCGTCCTTCAGCTTCCTCCTGCAGAAGCAGCTCTCTCTTTGATGGATGTTAAGGTTTGTTTTTGTCAACTAGCATAAGTCTCATAACGCCACAGTCTGCATATCCTCTCCTTTCATTTGGAACAAAGCAGCGACTTAAAGGCTGCGGGTCCCCCTGAGACTTCCCCCACAGTCAAACCAAACAGGAAATCAATGCCTCCACATTAACCCTTTATAAATCAGCTGATCTCTGAGGCTGAGCAGGGTGTGCTCCTCCAGTCGCCCACTGCAGATTATATTATTAAGCTGAATCACTGTCAGCATGAGGCTGGCTTTACTGTTCCTGCTCCTCTCGTCTTTAATGCTGCAGAGCCGGACTCCTGAGAAAGGCTGAACGGGACCGTGAGGCTGATAGATTAGAGCTGCTGCTTCAGAGCAGAGCAGAGGTACCAGAGACACCTCAGAGGGATTGTGTGATATAAAACCAGCAGATGATTTATCTTATTAATAAACGGCAGCAGCTGACTGCAGAACAATGTTAACGTGAGCATTGTCTATTGTTATCTGCAGATACGTGGGGATCCTCGCTCAGCGGTAATGCTTCAATTTAGAGTCATATCTGCTGGTTCTGTTTCTCTTGGCAGTGCTCTGCAGTTGGATGACCTGTCTCTACACGCAGGTGCCACATATGGCAGAACAAAGTCATATATGTCCTGTCCTTGGCACCTCATTAGCATAATTAATCCTCCAGCCCAGGGGTCTGTAACCTTTACTTTAATAGGAGCCGTTTTTCCTCAGCTCACTTGGATTAAAGTCATTCAGGAGCCACAAAATCTACTTTATCTTGACAATTGAGACAATAAAGTGTATAAGACTCTAAAAAAAATAAAATCTGAGGAATAATTATCTAAACGAGAAGTTTTCCTTCTTTTTTAATCAATGAAATTGTACATATGATGGGTTGTTTTTAGTTTTCCTTTTTTTTAAGATAAATATTTAAAAAGAAAAAGAAAAAAATGCTAAAATGTGACATATTTTGAAATTTCAAAAATTGCAAAATTGTCAAATAGTTTTTAACTTTTAAAAACTTACATTTAAAATTTTTTGAAATTTGAAAATTGCTAAATTTTCAAACAAATTTTAAATTTCAAATATTAGCAAAAATATTTATGAAATTGTACATGTGAAGGGTTGTTTTTATTTTTATTATTTTAAGATTAGTATTTTTTTTAAATGCAAAAAATGCTAAAATGCAACTTATTTTGAATTTTTTTAATTGCAAAAATGTCAAATACTTTTAAATTTTTAAAAACTTACTTAAACTCCCAAATTTTTAAAATAAAAAAAAATTGCAAACATTAAAAAAAATGAAATTTTAAATATTAGCAAAAGTATTTATTAAATTGTACATGTGATGAGCTGTTTTTATTCTTTTTTTTTTCAAGACAAGTTTCTATTTATTTAAAAATTGCTAAAATGCAACACATTTTGAATATTAAAAACTGCAAACATTTTAAGAAAAAAAATAATTTTGAATATTAGCAAAAATGTTAAAATAAATAAATAAATATGCAAAATTTTTACATTTATAGATTTGCAAAAATTAAAAGAAATTATTCAACAAGAAGTTGGTGGGTTGCTATCTGCAGCTTTTGTCCTTAGTGAATCTTTAAAATTGGAAGCCCATTTCAGCCCCTGTAGAGTGCATGCTGAATTGAGCTTCTGCAGCCAGCCCCAAGTGGACACATGAGGAACTGCAGGTTTTAATGTCTCATATTCAAGCTGATAACTTCTGTTGCAGTTTGAAGCCACAGACGATTGACGGATAAATGCAGGGGGAGTGCATCTCTCTGTCCCTCCATGCATGCACTTTAAAAAACTCACTTTTGAAAGAAAAACACAAACACAGCCCCGAGCTGTTGGATTTCTAGCTTTGGAATTTACAGAGCTGTTCTCTTAACGTATCTATCGCCCACTTTCCGCTCGCAGTCATCAATCAACAGGCTCCAGATTAATGTCTGAGACACAACAATGGAAGCGCAGCCCAGGCTTTTGTTTTTTGGCAGTATCGGTTTCCAGTGTTGCCTGAGAATCTGAATCCATTATTAGAATCAGACCTAACATTTAGAGGTGCCAAGAAAACAAGCTTCCTGTGTCCAGAAGGGCCACTAATGAAGCATTCAGTGCACGGTAATAAATCTCGACCCATCGACCTGCTGCTTGTTCTGCTCAGAGCGCCTTCCCGGCCGCGGCGCTCATTGTTGGAGCCGAACAGAGCAGCTTAATCTCACATGAGCACATAAACTCGCAGATATACACGTCTGAATGAGCACAAGTGAAAACCCCTCCACATTTACAGGCTGTAAAGCCACAAATGTATATTCATGTGAATGAATGAAGCAATAAAAAAAGTGCAGGGTTGTTTTTTTGTTGGGAGCTTGTTAAAAGATGCTATCTGCTTTGATTGCCGGGCACCCTGGCGTCTTTACAGCCCTCTTAAGGATGGATTAAGAGATGTGAGAGGCTGGAAATGGCCTATTTTACACCAAGAGGTGAGGACAGAGTGCTGGCCTGCCTCGGTAACCATGGCAACAAGGCAGGGATGGGAAGAGCAGGTACCTCGTCCGAAGCAGGGCAAATTGGACGTTCCGCGACACTTCTTCAGACTGCTCTCCAGAGACAGCGAGCAAGACAGAGGATGCTCGCACTTCTTCCCGGCCCATCCGTCCTTGCAATCACACCTGCCACAATTACACTGGCCCTGACCTGCAGAGGGAAGAGGGGAGACAGCAGAGGGTTTGGACCAGGAAGGGAAATGATTTGGATGAAAACACCAGGAAAGATGTAAACAGACGCAGGAGGAGTAAAATGTGGGTTCAGTTTTTGGAGCTGCACTCGAACGTTTCTGCAGGAATGCTTCTAGAGCATGAATTATTAGCTTCACAGCTGTAGCATCCATCATATTTTGGTCATTAATTCTTTAGAGAATACATGAAAAGGTCACCAACGCTGCTCTCCTGGTTTAAGTTAAAGAAGAAGTTTACTTTAACGCTGCAGACGTGCAGCTGCTGAACTTTACAGGAGGAGCCTAAGACGCAGAGCGAGCTAACTAGCTTAGCAAAGCTAATTTCCTCAAACTAGCTTAAGTTTCTGATAAAGCTGACAGGAAACAGGGTTTGTGATTAAAGCAGCAGCCTGACCTGAGCAGAAGTCGTCGGTGTAGCGGTCGTAGGTGGCGTGGCAGTTCCTCTCATCACACTCGCACGTGTCTCCGTGGATGTCTCCCCAGTCTCCAGAGGGATCCACGTCATGGCAGGTACACTCCCCACACACACAGGTCCCTAACAGCCACAGGAAACACAACCACAATGGTCAGGTGATGAGGAGACAGAGCTCGTCTTCAGCCGACTAATGAGAGGTGAGGTTTGGAGGTTTTATAACTTTTTCAGCGTCGCCGTCCTCTCCTCCCACTTTACTTCCTTATCCATCCTCCCGTCTGTCCTTTCCTCGTTTGTTTTACATCTCACACAGGGTATCAGCTGAGCAGCAGCCAGTGGAAATCCCATTTTCTCTTATCAGCAGTGACAGAGCACAGGGGAACCCCGGGGGAGCCGGGCCAGCTGGCAGGCCCGTGGGCCCAGGCTGCGGCGTGTCTGGCTCCTGGCCCTCAGCTTCACTCACCGCCTCGTCGTCCTGGAGCTCAGGATTACAGAGCCACAACGTTTATGTGCTGTTACCAGGGCACGTTTGAGAAACTACAAATCTGGTGACATCTTTAAAATCAGAAAGATTCATTTTCTGCTTCAGCTCCTGCTCGAATCCTGTGATCCTATAGCGTAAACATATGATCTCCATCCTGACTTTATCTGCTCAGAAATCATAAATAAAAGCACAAACTATGAGTCTCTGATCATCCTGACAGCACGTAGCTCAGTTTATTATTAGCTCCGCAGAAAGAGAAAGGCTGAGGCTGACAGAAAAGATCTGGAGGGGATTGTCAGTCAAAGCGTTCACTCATTCACGTCAGAGCAGGAGATAAAGGTGACGGCTGAGCGACGTGAAGGAGAAACAGGGAAATGTTTTATATTCTGAATCTACATCTACTCAGGAAGATGAAATCAAATCAGCGTCTGTCTGTAATCCTCTCCCTGGATCCGTTCTTCAGTAATCAACAGGAAACATCTCAACAAAGCTGAACGGGAGGATTAACTCCACGCTGCCGCGTACAGAGCTGGGAATAGAGAGTTGTTGTAATTATAATCAGGATCAGTTGATTGTGTGGCGATTCAGACTCGTACAGGAGACGTTTGAACATTTTTATGTTTTTGAACTAGTCTAAAAAACCTTATTTAAGTTTTAGCCCCTTCTCTCTGATTGGCCAGCCGTCTAGAGGCCTGTTGGAGGGCGGAGCTACAGGCAGACCTTGGTGTTAGAGGCCCGCACGTAAGGAGTATGGATGGCATTTCAAGAAAAGATCTTTTTGATAATTGCTCGTAACTATCTTAAAACGATTCGAAGATGGATCATCAAACTTCTTTGAATGATGAAGCCTGCAACTGACTGTTGATGTGTGGACTGTGCCGCACTTTCCGCTGCATGCCTCGCTGTCACATGGCAGTGGACGACTTGTGATAAGCTCGGCTAACCTCCCAGAGTTTGCACTGCGCCTCATTTTCCTTCATCTTTTCAAAGAAGTTCCTGCTCTTCCCTATTGATCTTGTTCTGGCCATGAATCCTCCAACCTGTTGACTTCTGGTCTGGCTCTGTTCAATAAGTCAGTTTGTTGCTGTAGTCAAGTTAAATACAGTCTGGTTTGGACCTTTTTGCTTTACTTTGAAAGTCACTGGGCGTTTTAGACAAGGGGCAACATCTGATTAGTTAAAATGAAGCCAATGAAGGAGTGCTTAAAGTCGCTGTTCGTCGAGAATCTGCTTGAGTCTGGCTGCAGAAAGACCAGAAGTCACGTTCACACCCAGACATAAAAACAGACTTTTACCACATCAGAAAACATATTTACAGCCTGGTTCAAAAAACAGATTGGGTCTAAAACGCTGATTTCACTGAATTTATTTCTATCTCTGTGGTTTAGAAGTTATTAGGATTGTTTGATTTTCCAACTAGAAGCACAGCTCAGGTCATGTGACCCCCAGGCACCCTGTAGCTGATCAAAGACAAACTTAATGCCGGCGTCATAGCGAATGTGGGTGCGAGCACGGATTGGCTTCATTTCAGGTTTCAGGAACAGACGGGTGACGTTGCGGGGGCTACGTTAATGTTTTAAATTGACGTGTAACAGCTCCAGCATCCTGCATAAACTGCGGTCTGCTGCAGACATCATCACAGGAACTACCGTAAAATACCAAATAGTAGCTGGTGCGTTTCTTTGTTTCAGTCACTGAGCAGACCAGGCGTTTCAGTCCCTTCTCACAAAATCTTCATCAGCAAACGCAAAGTACGGCTAACTAATATGTCTCACCTCCCTTCTTTTTCAAAAGCACGTAAAAACGTGAAAAGGTCAAATAACATTCAGCGGAAGTAGTAACGTCTTCTTCTTTGACTCTTCAAAGCCCTAAAATCCCAGCTTTCAGCTCTCTAGGGGCCTCTGTGGTCGCTGTGTGTCACTGCACTGTCACACAACAACACTTGTTGACATGTAGAGGGAGGAGAAGCCGGCAGGACGTTCAGTGAGAAAAATACGGTATTCTGTTTTTTGATGTTAATGACTATTTGAATATTGGAAAGTCACTGCCCATCTCGAGGAAGGAGACTCTTGTGAGAAGATCTCGTTAAGACCTTTTCAGCTGTTTTCAGGACAGAGCGATCCAGGATTTCTTCACATGAATTTGCAGAGGTCTGAAAACCTGCACCATCTAATGAAAACCAGAAACCCAGGAACCACTCCTTCCTTTCTCCTCTGTTCTTTTCTCTGCTCCCTCGTGGGACCTGCCGACCTTTGTTAACCTTCCTACAGTGAGAGGAGCACAATGAGATCTGGACTCAGGAGCTGGACGGTCCTGCTGTGTCAGCTGAGCTCTTCACTATGAACCAAGGAGCTGGATGAAGCTTTAACCAGAGCTCAGCTGCTCTAGAATAAATCATATCAGAGCGCTTTACAGGAATCTACAGGATCACCTGAGAGGGTTAGATTTTCTCTGACTGCTTATCTGAAGAGCTCTAATGACTTCCAGATGAATTTTGATAAAGACTCCTGAAATCAGATGATTTTTCCATTTTTCTTTTTACACTTTTGCAGTTTTCAAGGTGAGCAGAGGACGAACTGAGCGGTTTGATTCAGTTTGAGACTTTCATTCATGTCTTCACTGATATTTCTCTTCCTCCAGGTCACATCTTTTCATGCTTTTATCAGACAGGAAATGACCTCATCTATAATCTGTGTTTTCTTCCCTGGTTCAAACTGTGACTCTTATGAGCTGGAGAGTAATACCCCACATTAAGGCAGCTACCTGCTTCCTTTGACATCACTTCCTGTGTGACTCTGTCATCATGATATGGCTGAAAATAGAGAAAACTGGAGCTGATATCAGTCTGTATTTCCTGTAAAAAGCAACACTTCCTGTTATGATCTGATAGCAGCGTTAGCGTTAGCATCTAAAGGCTCAGGAAACCTTTCCCAGGTCATCAGCTGATTAGCGTCTGACTCCATTATTCCTCTTCATGTATTTTTAAATGATGTCAGAGTTGATTAATATGCTCAGATGTAAACTCGTCAATGATAATGGATCTGTAATCACATGAAAACATCTGCAGCAGGTCGCTGTTATTTGCTGGTTGAGGAACAGGTAGACACACCTCTGTTGCTGCAGATTTTGCCGTCTGGAGATGTGCATCTCCGCTTGCTTTCCCACGGGCTGATGTCACACTGGAATTCACATTTGTCTCCATGCCAACCAGCAGCACAGTAACAGTTTCCACAGTAACACTGGCCGTGGCCTGGAAACAGATCAGAGGAAACGACAGTCAGTCTGACGGTCACGTCAACAAGGTGAAGATGAACTTGAGAGCTCAGCTATTCAGACGTGCAGGTTTCAAAGACACTAATAAGACAATATTTTTACAACAAAGGCTGAAAAATGAAGGTTTTCACCATCTCAGAGCAGAAAAATGACATTTTCATTTAATGACACAACCCATAAATGTTTAATTTTTGCAAAGAAAAGGAGAAAAAGTGGTATCATTGCTCTTTCATGTTCACAGTTTTAGTCTTTGTGTCTATGTTTAACATAAACCCCTTTTAAAGATTCTCAGCTTTAACTCCTGACAGTCTGTGACCCGAGGCTGACGGGTTACCTCATGGCACCAAGTGGAGAAATATTTGTGTGACCCAGCAACAAACAGAAGTTGAACTAACGACAAATAGAAACAGTTCTAGAAAACAGTTTATTTCCTCTCCTCTGAGCCAAATGTAAAGATCAATTTCTATTTCAACTCCATCACTTCCCAGAGGAACGTATAAAAACTGGGCGGCACCATGACCGGCATTCACAGCTCTGACTTTTTAACACTTCAAAAGTTCAAATCAGACTTTCTGTCAGCCTGGGCTTCACTGCTATTTGATACGACCAAGGGTCTTCAACCTGTGACTCTGGAGCCTCATGTGGCTCTTTGTATTCTTTGCAGTGGCCCCTTGTAGCTTTAAAAAATATTAAAAAAAGAGTTTTGATTTTTTTTACAGAGGGTACTGATGATTTACGACTTGATGCTAAATAAAATAATGTGTTAACGTTTTGTTGAACTATATATTCATCACATCATCAATGAAGCCTGCCAATGCTCTACTTCACCTCCTGTGACAAACAGCAAAATAAGATGAGTTGAGCAATATTATCAATATGTTTTCAAATTCAGGTATTCTTTAAAAAATGTTGAAATTTTTGCACATGTATAATTTTTTTGGCAAATTTTTGAAATTGCAAAATATGCAAAAATGTTGACATTAAATTTATTTATTTTTGCTTTATTTTTAAAGTTCAAAACATTTTAGAACTTTTGCAATTTTTGACCCCCCCCCCCCCCCCCCCCCAAAAAAAAAGTAAATAAATAAAAATAAATTAATTCATTAATTACAAAAATAATCATATTAATAAAAAACGGTGTTATGAGGGCATACCCCCCCCATCACACACACAAATAAATAAATAAATAGATAAATAGATAAATGAATTAATCATAATAATTAAAATTTTGCTGTTAATTTTTGGCACATTTTCTTAAATTATTATTTTTTTGAATTTAGCAAATATTTGAAATTTCAAAATTGTTTGAATTTTTTTGCAAATTTTTGAAACATAAAAATTTACAAAATTTTGACATTAAATTAAGTTTTTTATTTTATAATTTATGCATACTTTTGAGTTTTTTTTGCAATATTTGGCCCCCCCACCCCAAAAAAATAAATGAATTAAAATTAATAAATAGATAAAAATTAATTAATTAACTAATTAATAAAACAATCATAATATTTAAAAACAGTGTTTTGAGGGCATACCTCCACACACCTCTCCTGTGTCCTCGTCTAGACACTCGCTGTCGTCACACTCACAGAAGCGTCCGGTCACCAGACCTCTGTTGTCCTCGTTGTTGCACAGACAGCTGCCACACTGACAGGTTCCTGTTGGAGATTCAGACTCTTAAAGCAGAGACTCAGATCACTGACTGTCTGGTTGGAGGTGTGTGTGTTTGGATGTGTGCACCCAGCTGGTCTGCAGACGTGCATAACAAAGACAGTCTGAGCATTATGTGGCACAGATCTAGTCTCTGTTAGCCGTGTGTGTTTCTGTGTGTGTGTGCACTCTTTAAATGATGTACTATAGGGACAGAACAGAAGGCTAGACAATGACCTGCTGTGCATAAATTTGCATTTCTATGCTTTAAACAGGCAGCACAGTGAACTACACATGCTTCTGAGGACACACACGGACACATTTACCCTTCATTAAGCTGCAGGCTGCACGGGCCAGCGGTGAGGTTAAGCTCATGTGGGTGAAGGGCTCTGTGCGTGGAAAACGACCTCAGCCATCACCTCACAGCGTGCGTCCTCAGTGTGCCACTGTGCAGCCAGCTCCCACAGACAGGAGCGCACTAACCTGAGGATGGAGTGAGCTCCACGCTGGATTTCTGGGGTTTGCAAAGCCTGCGGTCTGCATGATGCAAGTTTGGGATGTGCTCTGTCTTTTAATATAGGAAACAAGGTGTGTGTGTGTGTGTGTGTGTGTGTGTGTGTGTTTGGTGGCAGCAGGTACCTCTGTTGGAGCACACCACCCCCTGAGGGTTTCTGCAGAGCTCCCTGCTCCTCTTGTTGGGGAGGTTACACTCCTCCTGGAACTGGCAGGCGTCTCCGGACCAGCCGTCGTCACACTCGCACATCCCACAGTCACAGTAGCCGCGGTCTGCAGGAAACAAAACACGCCACATGCTGTTCACCGTGCTTCCCATCGCCGTATACACACGCAGACATGTTTAATGTGGGTTATCCTGTACGTATAGATCTATAAATGTAGATCTGGTGTGTGTCTTCTGAAGATTTGAAGATGAATTAACCCCCCCTCACATCAATCACTCAGTGAGATCATAACCTCCATGTTGAGTGTTGTGAGGACGTTCCCGCACAGCTTGACGTCCTCGTTCCTCCTCGTCCTGAAGCTGCAGCCAACAATATGAAAGAGGAGGAATGGTGTGATGCAAATGAAAGCTGCTGACAGGTTATTATAAATGTTGTTGCCACTGCGTTGAGCAGCCAGAGGCCTTGCACGTCACTCTCAATCATCGTCCTGACGCGTTCATCATGTAAATGTGGCGTCCTTTTTCAAGGGCCATCCATCAGTCATTAAGTACAGACGAGTCCTCCGTCCTTCCTCGTTACCACAGCGTCTCAGAGGACGCCCCGGGTCAGGTTCAAGGAAAAGAGGAAATGGAAAATGGTGTTTGAGAGACAGAGACAATCATATTCACAGGACCAAAGCAAATTCAATCTTTGGTGACACCTCACATGAAGCGATCACTGCACAGGTAACGAGGGATTCTTAAATCAGGGGAACATTTCAGGTTTAGCAGTAAATTGTTTTAGCATGTTTAACATTTATTTTTTATCTTGTTGGTTATCAGATCAAATAAAGACTTGTAAAATAAACAAATGCAACTTAAACTACATTTTTTATATACACCAACAAATGTCCTTTTTCTGATTTCCTCACTGACAAAATTTTTCCACCCCTTCAAGAATCCCACTCTTGGGAACAGAGGTTTCTATCAAGTGTTTCCAATCAGGTGTTAAAAAACACCTGTAGATGTTAACTGCACCATAATAAGCAACAATTAAGCAGATTTTAAAAGGCTGCGATACTCGGCTCCTCCTTGACAGTTTGTGACCACTTGGCAACTTGGTGAAGTCCAGGAATGGTCAAAAAGGTGGAGAGAGGAAGTAATTTCTCTTTATAAACAAGGATATGGATATAAAAAGATGGCAAAGATATGAAACATTTCAAGAAACACAAGTGGAGGCATAATTCGCAAGTTTAAAGCTAAAGGCAGAGTGGAAAGACTACCTGGACATGGCAGAGAGAGGATGCTTTCAGCTATTGCTATTGTCGCACTGACTAGGTTTTAATTTCTGTCTAAGTTCTTGCTTGTGTTGTACCTCGCTTTGGACAAATGCGTCTGCTAAATGAAACTGTAAACACCGCGAGACGAAGGCCTCCATGCCAGGATTCCCCGGCGCATACCCTTGTGACCACAAAACTCAAGAGCAGTGGACTCCAGTATTCCAAAAACCACTTGGACAAACCACAGACATTTTTGGAAACTGTCCTCTGGAGTGACAAGACAAAATTGGACCTCTCTGGGCCTATGGATCAACGATATGTCTAAAGAAGGAAGAACGAGGCCTATAAAGAAAAAAACACCTCGCCTACAGTGCTTTGCTTCTTCAGGTACAGACAATCTCCCGCGTGTGCAAGGCATCATGAATTCAAGCATCTACCAGGAAACCTTGGGTGAAAATGTCGTGCAGTCAGTGACAAAGCCAACGCTTGGAAGATGTTGAACTTACAGCAAGACAACGATCCCAAGCATACCTCCAAACCCACCAAAGCCTGGTTGCAGAAGAAGGGCTGGAAGATTCTAGAGAAGCCATCGCAATCGCTGCAAGAAACTTGTGTCAAGCTATGTTTCACGTTTGAAGGATGTTTTTACTGCAAAAGGGTGTTTCACTTAGTATTAACTGTGTATGTGACTAAGGTGTTGAATCTGTTGTTGTAACTTAAGTGGTATGTGTCTGTTTAACATATCCTTGTTTGATCTGATTTCAAACAAGATTCCCATCCTGTACGAAGAATGCAAACAGAGGAGGTGCTCCAGGAACTACACTGTGCCGACCTGTTTGATGGTCATGCTTGGTTCATGTATTTGAAACACATGGCTATAAGACTAAAGAGTGATTAAATGAACCAAAAGTCATTTCTCTCCATAAGAAGAAAACATCTGATCACAAACATCCAAAGTCCTCTGGAGGTTTCTGCTCAGTCTTAATCACAAACAGCATCAAGATGCAGACGAACGTTATATAATTCAGATCTGAGCGCTCCAGACTCTCCGCTCCTTTATTACCTCCTCTTGATTTGTTTTCTCTAAATGTCATTTCCCCCTCTTACTTTGTTCAGAGCATGTCCTCCATAACGTGATTCTCATTTCAGAGAGCAATTATACCTCCATGCTCTCCGCTCCCCGCGGGTTATGGAGCGTGAAACGGCTGCACGTCAGCTCCTGTTCTGAGGAGGAGACAGAAGAGACACCTGTCTCAGGTAATTACTCATCCTCTGTGTCTTCCTCTTTTATGTAACTCTCCATCCAAGTGTTCAGATGTCCACTTTGGTGGCTTCATCATACTTTCATGATCCCTGAACATGGATCCAGGAGAGTCAGGAGCTGGTTAAGATAAGCCCCAGTGCCACACATGCTTTCATAACTTCCTGATCATTTGGAAAATGGCGTCAACCAAACGGTTTTTTTTCTTTTTTTTTTTTTTTTAATAAGCTCAAACTCTCTGATTTATTTATAATTTTTCTGTCTCATTATTATTATAATTTTTATTATATTTTTTATCATTGTTGCTGTTATTATTATTATTATTATTATTATTATTATTATTATTATTATTATTATTATTATTATTATTATTATTATTATTATAATTATTATTTTTATTATTATTTATTATTACTTTTTATAATAATTTTGAAGTTCAATTTATTTATTTAATTTTTATTTTGTTTTAATTGTGTATTCTTGATATTAAATGTTTTTTGTTTTTTTAAAAAAGCTCTTCCTCTCTTATTCATTTATTTCTTTATATTTTTCTGTCTCATTATTTTTTTATGATTATCATTCAGCCTCCTTATTATTATTATTATTATTATTATTATTATTATTATTATTATTATTATTGTTATTGTTATTATTTTTATTATTATTATTATTATTATTATTATTATTATTGTTATTGTTATTATTATTTTTATTATTATTATTATTATTTTTATTATTGTTATATTGAAAATTCTATTACTTTTTATCATTATTTTAACTTCTAATCAATTTTATATATTTTTCTTTTAATTGTGTATCATGATATTCAATGATTTTTTTAAATAAGCTCTAACTCTGATTTATCATTTATTTATACTTTTTCTGTCTCATTATTATAATAATAATAATTATTTTTTTATTTTTTTATTATAATTTTGAAGTTCTATTCATTTCTATTATTTTCATTTTGTTTTAATTGTGTTTTCATGATATTTATGCACACATTTAATGCGGGTATGTGAATTTTATATCCTGCATATTACTTATGTATTGCACATGTACATATCTGCACCTGTTTATAGGAAAAAATAAAACTAAAAAATTGATTAAGAAAAAAACAAAACTGTGTTGTGTTTTCCTGTTTTTCTTCTTCGCTGGCTTTATTTGTGCCATACATTGTGTCACGCTGCTATGCCGTCCTGCTATGCCGTCCTGCTATTACGTAGCTGACGCAGTTAGCATCCGGCTTACAGGCCGCCTCCCTATCTGGTTGGATCAAGCTTTACCGATCTGACCCATCCCAAACCGTGATCCGTACTGAACCACTTGGAGGAAACGGGGCTCTAGCCATAAGTGAAACTCTTATATTCTTTGGACAGACTGAAACAGATTGTTGTCCCTGTAAACTTCCTCCTTGTGAATTACAGCTGACAGAACAGTTTGCAGAAACACTTGTTTTACCGCCATAAAGTCTGTCAGAGCCGTAATGGGGCCCAATCAAACAGCTCTCACCAGTGGACTTGGACGGTCTTGAGTGACTTTTTCCTCCTTGCAGCCCACGCTGGAATCATTAGGTGACTCAGCTCTCAGGCACACCGCCCGGCAAAGCTCAGAGAATCAAAGTAAGAGCACATCAAAATATGTAGAGGGAATAAAAAATACCTAGATGAACAATTTAATTGGCTGAAATGTCCCGAGGACGGCGTTCCTCTGTGGCCACATTTTCACTTTGCTCTCTCTGTTTTGGAAATGAACAGAGTTTATGCCTCTAACCTGTTTGTCAGCCCTGACAGATGGATATTCAGGATCTGCTCTGAGCGATGGTAGTTTGTATACTCTGAATATCATGTGTCTGTGTTGGAAGCTCGATGCTCGGCTTACGTAACGCCGACTGAAGAGCATCTGGAAGAGTCTGATCTGAAACAGCTCTGGACAAACCGACTTCCTCTGTTCGGCTGACATGAAGCCCCCCTGGTGGGATCTTCTTTGGGGGGCACAGCGCCTGAGGGTCGAGCCAGGAAAAGAACAGAGACTCCAAAAAAAGGAGAAGGAGGACGGGGAGGAAAGGAGGCTGAAATTTGTTTTTACAGATCCCAGAACAAGCATCCATCAGGGGGGAGGTTTTTACTCTCTGCTCCTTTGAGATAGGGTGAGAAGGACACGCGGATGATAGAAACTGCCAGAATCAGTGAGTTACAGATGGTTTTGGATCACAGAAATACTTTTCCTCCTGCTTCAGTCCACATCAGTGGCTCGGGGGACGGTGGAGGCAGAAAGCGAAGGACGGCCGCCGACTGGTGTTAATCAGAAATGTTTTATTACAGTTCGAGATGCTTCAAAGACATTATTCACTTTCTGATGTGCAGTTTTCTCTGTGACTGAAGCTGGCTTTACATCCAACACCAGTGCACCTTAAAACTCCTTAAAGATACCTCAAAAATGTAAATGTGATCTAACTGATGACACTTTTGAATGTTGGCCCAGATAAATCCTTTAATTACGCCGCCCGATGTCAGATAATCTGTTGATTTTAACTTGTAAATCAGCAGCTCTATAAACACAACAGCTGTCTGGGCTTTTATTTTGAAGGGCACAGGTCAACTATAGATCATTTTGCACTCATTTAATCCTCATAAGTATGACCAAAGAATCCCTGAAGTTAAAGTATTTTTTCCCACTCCAGTGATGGGAAAACCTCAGACAGATGGAGTCTGCAGGTTTGCAGAGAGTGGCTAACATTAGCACGGTTAGCACCCCCAGACTTCTGGTCTACTTCCTGGTTAAAGTCCACATGTCTGGGCTGGTTTTGCATCGCTCCAGCCTCAAAACGGCAGTGGTAATTTGTATCACGAGTGATACGTTTTTTTAAGCCATTTCTCTGACGATTTTTTGCTTTGAGTTGAGAGTTAAAATCCGGGTTATAAGCCACCTTCAGATGCTCCTCCACGGATGCAGCGAACGCCACAGTGAGCGCAGTGTCTCAGTGTTTCTCCTTAAGCAGTTAGCTCGCAGTGAAAGCATCTATGTTGTGCTAACATTTGTGCAAAACTTTCAGACTTCCAAACACCCAGAAAAAGTTGCAACCAGGCATGCAACTTGACGTGCAACTAGGCTATTTAATGAAGCTTGCCTAACTCTTGCCTAAAGGGCAAAAATCAGCCACCGTCATCAGCATCTTCAGGGCGTCTGATCTCTGAGGTAAATGCGCAGCATTAGACTTAATAAAAGTTTATTGTCGTACATTCAGATTTATATTTTTGTATACAATATTCATTGTTTTAAAAAATTGCTGTGTTTTTTGGGGGAGTCCAGAATGGATTAATGGCATTTCAATTCAATTTAATGGGGAAAACTGGTTTGACATTTGAGTAATTTGAGTTATGAGCTCCGTCACTCGTAAGTTAAGGCAAGAAGAAAGTCAAAAGCTGTGTTTCCACCAAGCAGTTCAGTACGGTTTGGTATAAGCCTGATGCTGTTTGTGTTTCCACAGCAAACTGTGCCCTCTCATGGTAGGCGGCGTGTAAGCCAGATGCCCAAAGCTGCAGCTGTTTAACCATAGCATGACGCCGTAGCAGCCCGACCCGGTGCACCCCGCTAATAAATCCAACGAAGAAGAAAAACGCGACACAGTAAACAAAGAGCAAAGATGAAGACATGCAGCATTTCGTCCTCTCTGTGATTGTCATGTAGCTCTTTGATACAAAGAACAATCAAACTTTGTTTCAGAGAAGTCTGTGAGCCGCCAGGAGAAATGCAGCCGCTGTCACACAGGAAGTGATGATTCTTTTGACCAATCAGCAGTCTGCAGTGTTGTAGCTCCACCTTCAGAGAGCGGATCGGTTCAGTCTGGCACCCATACGAAAGGGTCCCAAAAAGTGGGACGGCTCGTCTTGGTTATTTGGGGATCTGTCTCGGGATAAGTCAGTGGAAGCGCAACAAAATGCGCGCCGTACCGAGACGAACCGAACCGGTCTGCTTGGTGGAAACGCGGGTAAGGACTGGGTGTTGGAAGGGAACGGCAATATAGGGATGCACCGATCTGATCCTGGTATCTGGTATTTGGTATCGGCACTGATCCAGCCCCTCAAAACTGAATTGGATATCAGTGAGACAGGATTGGTCCAAACTTGATACTTAAGCTTATAAAATTTACAATCAAATTGTAATTTCTGTAAATTCTGGGGCTCTTTTTAACCAAACTGCTGTTAAATATTTAAACATTTATAGTTTCAATAAATATCGACCTCAATAATTCCATCTGTACTCATTTTGGTCTTTTACTCAAAACATTACTAGTCTTATTCAACAGTGGATCATGCAGGTTGTTATTTATCACTGGTATCAGATCAGGATCAGTTGATACTCAAAGCCCAGGTATCGGTATTAATGCTGGGACCAGGAAAGCTGGATCGGTGCATCCCTACTGCTCTAATCTAGTCTAGTGCATCATGCAAGCTGCCATCAGCTCAGGGGATAAACTCTTCAGGAAAGTCGCTGTGCTTTATTTTATAAACTGTGATAGGCTAATGTACTGACTAACTCTGGGTGCAGCGGTTTGGGTCATATTGAAGGTTTTTCAGACACCGGGGACAGAAATGTTACAGCTCCAGGTAGAGCTCGTGTTTTAACGTTAAGAAACATTTAACCAAATGAGTCATGAAGCCTGAACCCAGAGATTACAACCATCAGAGGGCTCCAGTCTTGATATAATAGCCTTATACTGCGCACTATTGTAGCTGTAATTGCTAATAAGTGATGTAATTACACGAGTGTTTTCATTGAGACTGCTCCATCCTGCAGAGCCCCGGGGCCACCCTCTGTGATGCTGACAATGGAAAAGAAGCATAAATCGCAGCCTGTCTGAGCACACAGAGGAGAAAAACACTTTCAGCTGAGAGAGGAGAGGAGGAGAGGAGAGGAGGAGACTTCACGTGGCTCATCACTGAGTGGAAAAAAGAGGGAGAGTGGAAACTCTGCCACGTTCACCCTCATCTACGTCGATTGAAGAGTTACGACTGAAACACACACCACACACTGGATCTGATGATTCTGTTACACATCCAAAACACTTTAAACTGGCTTCTGAAGCTCATTTCCAAAACGTGACACGAGGAGCGGTTAAATACCAACAGCAGAGGGAAACGACAGATCCACGGTTTCTCTGCACAGCTGGAGGCCAGATGTTAGCCAAGGTCATCGTACCTGCTCTGCAAAAACGTAAGATGCCTTAAAGACGAGACAAATGAGACAAACACACAAGGAACGGCGTCTGTGTTCAGCTGGGATGTGACTTTGACTGGATTTCTCCAGGATCGTCTCAGATAACCTGAAAGAGACGAACACGCGTGTGCTCCAGCCCGCCTGAGAGTCAGTGAAACATGACGTACGCCTCCTGCTCTGAATCAAACGACAAAGAGACTCGTTCTGTCCTCTTCAATGAAACAGAACAGGAACATTTCACCACATAAAGCACCAACACATGCTTCCACATAAAGCCATGTCCCAGCATGCATTGTGCTGAACACCCGGGGCAGAGTCTTTCTATAGGTTAACACAGGCACATAGATTAAATCTAGAGCTTCCACTTCAGCGGGTTTGCACAAATCAAAAGGAAAGAGGAGAAAGTGAAAGAGACAGAACAGGATGTTGTGATGAAGCCTGCAGGTCATCACGAGTCTGATCGAAATCAAACCTTCAGATTCTGACGACACATACACTCTGAATTTCTGAACACCTCAAATTGAAAAAACGAGCCGTGCTTCTTGATCCTGACTTGTTGCTCTGCCTCTAAAGACCCGAGTCTCCCCGTGTTTGCTCGATGAACGCCATCCAAGCTAAGAGACCGCCTCAACGCCAGCACAGCTAATGTTTCTGGAAAGGAAAAACACACAGTTTATCCCCGAGGAGGAAAAATCTATCGGATCTTATCGGTGGGAAGTTGTGAGAGGCAGAGATAAGGAAGCTACGGGGGGAGGCAGAGCGTGCATGCTGCAGGGACCATTGAGTATCCAGGGGGGGTAAGTGTGTGTTTTTCTCTCTATGCTGTGAATACATTGCTGGGCTTTCCAGGATATGATTTTGTGTGTGTGTGTAAGTGTGTGTTTATGGTGTGTGTCTGGGTGTGAAAACCCATCCTTCTTCTGATATATCTGGATCCATTTGCGGTGTGTAGCAGTGACTGAAACCCCATTATCAGGCTGAAGCAAGGCCTCCACGCTCCAGACTGCTCAACCATAATGAGGTCTTCACAGCAGCCAACTTGTCTACCCAAATAAATCACTCCACCCCTCACATGCACCAGCACACACACGTGCACGCATATCTCCATTAGGCCTGGTCCGGATGCACACATATCTCCATTAAACGCTGACACTGGGAGCGGGGGCTGCAGGGGACGGGGAGCACAACGATGGGGGCTCTTTTTTCTTATATCAGCTCACAGGATGTCTCACATCTGATCATTTCTGCTCAGTCTGAAAACGATTAACATCATCCAGAGCAGACTGATCCATAGTTTCAGTCGCTTTAAAATAAACCATCGGCATGACAGAGGTTTGCCTAACTCAAGCAAAACTAGAGGTGTGAAAGAATATTGATACTGCAATTTTTCCTGGTACTTTAACCTGTGATAAAATATCAGTATTTAAACTCTTACATAGATATTTTTGTTACAATTTAAGTTCACCTGTTAGATTGGTTGTGTGTTCAATATGTCTCCTGCAGCTCCACTGCTGTAAGTAGCCCTAATTTTAGATTGAAACTTTTTTTGGCAAATTTTTTTCATTAACATAAAGTTTTGAGTTTTTTTTTTTATTATTATTTAAACATTTTCACATTTTTTTGGAATTTCAAAGTTTTTTTTTTTTTAATTTTCAAAAGTTTTTTTAAACTTCAACCTTTAAAGAAATTCACATTTATTTTCAATTTTCAAAATGTCACAAATTTTTAAATCTCAAAATGTTTTCAAATTTTGGCAAATTTTTTAAATTTCAAAAATATCAAAAGTTGCATTTTTTAAAGTTCCAAAATGTTTTGAAATAACATTTAGATAATGTTTAATTTTACTTTTTCAATTTTTAAAAAACCCTTTTAATTTGAACATTTTCTTGAAAATTTTCACAAATATTTTAAATTTCAAAAATGTAAAAAAAAATTTACATCTCAACATTTTTTTTATATTTTTTTGCAAATATTTTAAATTTCAAAAATGACAAAAAAATTGAAATTTCAACATTTTTTTATTTTTTTTTTGCAAATTTTAAATTTCAAAAATGTCAGAAGTTGCATTTTTTAAAGTTCCAAAATATTTTGAAATAATGTTTAAATAACTTTTAATTTCACTTATTTTAAAAAAATTGAAAACTTTTTAATTTACAAAATTTTTATTTAATTTTTTCAATTTTTGTAGATATCAAAAATTTGAAAAAAATTCAAATTTTCAACATTTTTTTTAAATTTTTTGCATTTTTTTTTTTTAATTTTAAAAAATGTCAAAAAAAAAAAAAAACTGGAAATTTGATACAAATTTGACATTTTGGCATTAATTTTAAGCCCCAAGATATTTTGAAATTTTTGCCTTTTTTTTAATTGACAGTATTTAAAAAAAATAAAATAAAATTCACAAACCAAGACATCACATGCACAGTTTTATAAACCCCAAAAAATTCTCATTTAGAAAACTATTTCTCAGATTTTTAACTATATTTAGAATTTCAACACCTTATTTTCTTTATTGTAAAGACAAAGCAGATTTTGCGGCTCCAGAATGACTTTAATCCACATGAGCTGAGGCAATTGGCTCCTATAAAAAGTAAAGGTTGTAGACCCCTGACGTATAATATTGCAATATATATATCCCAATATTGTGATATCGTGATATTATCGTATCGTGACCCAAGTATCATGAGGTTTTTGCCAATACTCATTCTGATCAGAACTCTCAGGATTTTAATCCAACATTTAAAATGTTTCTGCAGCCAAAGTTGAAAAGTCTAAGGAGTCAGAAAAAGCAAAACACAGTTTATTTTTCTTTTGATTAAAAAATCTTCCTCCTTGTATCACACCAGCCCTGTGAACCCTGCTTTCATCTGAGGAAATTAATGTGCAGAGATGAGAGTTTCTCTACCTGCTCTCGAGTGTGGATGAACTCTCAAGTGTTCTCTCTGACAACTTGTAAAGAAATTCATGCAACAGGTGAAGTTCAAAGCTGAGCCTCAGACAAAAGCTAACGGACGTCTGTTCGCAGCAGAGCGCTTTGAAGTGAAGCCAAAGTGACACGATGATGCTCAGCTCTGATGAGGTGATACAGACAGAGACACAGGTGAAGCTGAAACACTCAGTCTGAGTCTTTGAAATGATTTCTTCTGTATCTGAAATCAAATGAGCTGATTATTAGGAGCTGGATAATAGCAGGAGTCCTGGATGAGATCCTGGAGATCTCCTTCTTCTCAGCACCTGGCTGACACCGAACACCTGAGGATGTTTGCTGAGCTTTACTGACCCAACAACCAGTCAGGTAGGGACATCTGTGGAGCCGCATCTACCTGTGTTTCATCTGAAAACGTAGAGCCTTTCTCACCATTGCAAGTTTTCCCGTTGAACGTGGCGCACACCCAGTCGTGGCACTCGCAGCGTGGACCGTAAAACTTCCCCGGGTCTCTGGCCTCACAGATGCAGATGCCACAGTCACACCTGCCCCGCCCACTGCAGATTTTGCCATCAGGTGTCCGGCAGCGGCGCAGGGACGACTCCGCAGACAGCCTGCACACACCCCCACCCACCTGGCTGGGAAAAAAGAGGAGAGGTCAGTCGTAACGCAGACTTGAAAACCTCTGAAGGTCAAAGGTCAAAGGTGACGCCATCTGTGTCTGTTTGAAAAACCACATGTGAGTGAAAAACGCAGATTTCACAACTTTTCTCCCAATGAGGTGGTTGTTTTATTGAAAAGCTGACCTAACAGAGGACAGTCAGTCTCTGTGGGTCACATCAGGGGAAAACAAACCTGCTGTAAACAATGAGAAGCAGAATATTAAAGATTAAGCTCATAATAAAACGAATGAAAGCGCAGAACGAGCGCTCCCTCCTCTCATTGAACCCTCTCCAGCAGCTGTTTCTGAGCCCGTCCCTCCTCTGTGGGATCTCTCTGTGAGATTTGTTTCATTTGGACGCCGCCTGACATTCTTCTTCTATTCCTGCCCTCCCAGACGCTCCAGCTTGGAAACAGTAGACATATTTTAAACAATCATCAGATAAAGTGTTCCTGACACTCCCTTTGTAATAATGTTCAGTGTGTGTTTGTGTGTGTGTGTGTGTGTGTGTTCTGTTTGCCATCAGGAGGTCATTCAAGTTTTACTTCCCACAGGCTTCGCCCTCTGACGGCTCTTTGAGCTGGAGCACGCTTCCTGTGGCGACTCCCCGCTAACAACATGACATCACGACACTGAGGTGACCCATAGAGGACGAGAGCGGCCCAGTTATGTCCCACATCTGATAGAGCTGGGACAATGTGTTTTCTCCTGACTCAATTCTTTTACGATTTTTGGGGTGCAGACTCGATTTCAATCCCCAATCTTCTATATTTCTGATTTTTGCAATTTTTAGACCAAGAGAGAAGTTGAATGATGATGATGATGATGTCTACAGACTTCATCAGGAGCCACCTTTTCCAAATAAATGCTTACCACATGTGAGTCAGTTTTTAAGAAAAACTTTCTACAATGAGTTAAGGTTATTTCCAGACTTAAATTCAGTAGTGTGACTAAAGTATCCTGCAAAACGTGACAATAACCTAAAAAAAAGCTCTATTTTCCTGCACTCTGCTTGACCCTGAAGGGCACATGATCACAACATGAACACCGCTCCTCCTCACCTGCTCACCTGTGGACGAGATGGACAGGCTGCTTAAATGAAACTGACCGACAGTACGCTAAATAACAGGCATCATGTCAAAAAGCCAAAGCCTTCAGGAGCCCAGGGGCAAAAGAGAAGAAGAGAGGAGGAGGAGAAACGCCAAAAAGACAGAGGTATGTGCCTAATCTTATTAAGAAGTTTTACTATAAGTTATGCTAGCTTGTTAGTGGTTGGTAGTCACGTTTGACTGTATAAGTCGTAACTTCTAATAAAGTTAACGTCAGTGATTTTCAATACTTTTTAATCAAGTAAACAAACATTTTTTTATACATGTAGATAAGATAACCAGGTATAGAATTACAGTTTTTCTTTTCTGAGGCAGGTATCGTTAGAGTCCTGTTTCTGTATGACAGTTATATTTAACTATATAAAAATCATTATTGGTGTAGGATCCTGCTGGAATACATGGGGCACCAAATGAAATCTTGTCTAAGGCACCAAATTGGTTAGGGCCGCTCTGGTCCGACATCTCAACTTTATACCAACCCAGCTCATAGACAAAGTCTAAAAAAAGAGATTAAATTTGGGGAAAAAAAACGATTTTGAACAAAAAAAAAAACCCACACAATTTAACACTGTTTAAAAAAAATTCTGATACTACAAAACATTGATTTTTTCCTCCCACTCCTAGCATCCAACAAGTATAATAAATCCAAACAGATATAAAAATCTGACATTAAATCAAATTAAAGTCAAAAAGCAAAATGTTGCACTTTCATAAAAACAAAGTTAAAAATAAAACTGATATTTCTGTGACATAAAAAAAAGTGTTTAACGGTAAATAATTCATACAAACAGCAATTTACATCAATAAACTTCTCTATAAATAGATACTTATTTTTTAGTTTTCTCTCTTTTGGCAAATCTTTATGACTTCCTCAAATAAAACAGCTATAATTTTGACTAAAAACGGGATTACTCTGATCTAAAACCAGCTCGTAAAACTGGGCAGAGAAAGGAGAAAAAAGAGCAAATATTAATTCATCTCATACCTCGTTTACTTTTAGCTTCTTTTAGCTTCGTATCGAACTTCCTCGGCACGCGCTCTTTGTTTACATGCCGAGCGGAAACTCATTAGCGATCATTAGTTCCGCTTCATGCAGCCGCGGGAAAAGAAACTGATCAAAAAGAAAAACTAAACCCGGGACAAATTATGACACTTAACACTAGCCAAATTAAATATGTCACTATTAACTTAATTCCACATAAGAATTTAAAAAATTAATCCAAAAGGATTCAGATACAAAATCTTAACTAGCGTCACATATTAGTGTTGAGTTGTTGTTGAAAATTTGACTCATTCCCACCAACGAAGGAAACAGTAGCTGTTGCACTCGGAGACATTTCCTGGAATTCCTGGGAAATCCAAGAATTTTATTTCATATCACAAATGTTATTTTTCACGTCCTACATTTCTACCAAATCAACAGGCGCTGCTGGTCCAGTAGGTGGTCTGACAAACAGCCTGTGACCTCTTTTATCCTTTTCGTCTCGTCTTGTGTGTTCCCTGACACCGTAATCCAGGGTAGTTCAGTGTTCTTATGTTAAGGGTTATTGAGAAAACAGCTTGACTTAGACTTTTTTCCCTTGTTTCCAAGTTTTTCCAGTGTTGCCAAAGTTTTGTTTAAGTTTTTCAGAATCTTTCTGTGATTTTCTGTTCCTACTTTTACTCCAGCAAAGACAAATACACGGTATGACTGGTATGTTACAAAATGATGGGATAAAATACAATACAATACATGAACAGTGAAGTTTGTTGTGTGTGTGGTTCTGCGTAGTGAGATCCCTCCATAGTGAAATCTGTGCCTTGAACTCATTTACACCTCCCCATCCTGCTTTGACCTCGACTGCCCTCCATCATGGCTGCTGCATGTGCTGTGAGCATACTCAGTTGTTCAGTCTGCAGGCTACTTTTCTTGACTCAGCTTCAGCAGCACCAGACTTTGTTGTGACTAACGAGTTGTTTCAAGCTAATTTGGATGCTAAAGTCTCAGTAAGACAAGTATTGAACGCCTCATGAAGCAGATCTGGGCACGTCAGCCTTTTTCAGTCCGGCTCTCGTGATCAGGGAGACATTTGGATTACATTATGTGTCCTGACTGTTCCCTGCTTGGGTAAAATTACTCTGCCCCTGTCAGTTCTCCAGCCGTGAGCTTCCTGCAGGATTTTAGAGCTCATGGAGAAGAGCCCAGAGTTTCTGCTCTGTCTAAGAACAACAGGTGTTCAGTCTTTACGTTGGGCTCGGTGCATTTTTCCATCTGCTCCTGAGGAAACAGGATGAACTGCATCGTATACGTCTGCCCCATGTGTGCTGCAGCTCTGGAGCAGACAGCCTCTGTGAGAATGGAAATAACAGATGTTTCTGATGCGGGTGCCACGCTGTAGAGGCCTGGAATGGAATTCGAATGCAACAACAAATCAATAAACAAAAGCAGCAAGGACAAAGCTCTCAGCTATCTGATCAGAAACAGGCGGGCTTGTCCTGAGACGGCACGAGAGAGAGAGAAGAAGTGGTTAGAAATCCATGTTCCTAATCCAAACAGAGAGTAAACATCATCAAAAGGAACAGAAACTCTTCCTGTTTTATTGTGAAATGCTAATTAGGAACATGTTTGTTTGAAGTTTGCTGTTACCAGTGGTTGAGTAAAGTCACATTCATGCAGAGCACTGACTCTGACTGTTTCTGAAATGTCTCTGTCATATCTGTGATTTTAAACCTCAGTGTTAGCTCTGAAGCTGCTGAATGCTAACGTTAGCTGTGCTCTTATTTTGGATGATAGGCTGCCAAAACTGCATCCTAGCCTGCTGCAGCTCCTTGAACTTTTCCCTGTTTAACCTCAGAGCCAATTATGGGACGTATGTGCTGTCACAGTAAGACAGTTTAGCATGAGAAATTTATGCACATAGACTTCATCTTGCATCTCACATACCCGCTATTTTTTACAGTGTAGGGGTGCAATGATGCAATGTGAACATTAAAGATGGCAAACATTGCATTTGCAGGGGAACAACAGGTGAAAACACTCTAATTACCTGGATTATCAGGTTCCAGGGCTTTAGCATGCGTGGGTTTGCTGCTGCTGTCTAATAAATACCGTGCACTGTACTGTGTGACATATGCAATGTAATCACTGCACAGCCACGCTGCACCTGCTGGAAGTAAACACGCGCTCTGCAGCTGAGTTAACTTCAAATCATATGGGTGCATTTACAGTTGTGCTGACAGAGGCGCTCCTTTAAAGGGTCGAGTTAAACAGGATTTAATCTGTAACATCCATAGAGATTTACTTCATGCTATCTTTGCACACTGGATTTGAGAGAAACATTTTATTTTTCTGTCTAGCCTCAGAGCTTTCTAGCTTAACTTGAGATTTTCCTGCAAAGTAAACAGAAAACCTTTAAGCTAATGCATAAAGGGTTACAAGTTGCAGATGCTTCAATACTTGATTGATTTCTTGCATGTTTGTTTTGAAAGCAAAGGTTGCCAAGTTTTAGAAAATAAAACCCTCAAAAAGTCACTCAAGCGTTAAACCCATGACCACAAAAAGCTCTCCTCAAAAACTTTCCCTCTAGCTCGCTCTTCCAACGAAAACAGATGAAATATAAGTTTTAACAAGTGCTGTGCAGCGTCTGATGATAGGAAAAGAAAAGCAGACTTCCCCTCCATGAGTAAAGCTGCAGAAAGAAACTGCACCAAACTGCAGCTGCAAACTACATGTAAAGACACAAACTTTCTCACATCGCACCCTCCAAATGTTGTCTTTGTCAGCAAAAGTGTGCACCTCCTCCCTCCTCCTCCGAGCTCCCTACACTGCCCCAAAAATAAACAAGAAAAAACAACTCACCTCACCGACTGTAACAAAGTGTCCTCCACCGTAGAGAGCAGAATGAGAAACAACGGCACTAACATGGACTGAACCAAAGCCTCAGTGTGCATGTTTAAATCCCACAGAAACCTGAAGTGAAGTAGCTTGAAGGAATTTCCCAATCTTTCTCTCCTTAAACAGACAGAACAGGAAGAGAGACTGAGAGGGGGAGAGAAGGAGAGAAGGAGCAGCAGGCTGGCCCTGAACTGGCTCGATCCCTTCAGAGGCCAACAGTCCTCTCCATACAAGTGCCTTTGATTAGTCCTGACTCCCAGACACAGCGCTGGGCCGGAGCTGCAGCGGGGAAAACTGCCAAAAAGAAAAGTTAAGTCACCAGTTTGAGATGTAATTAGAAGCAGACAGTTTTTTTTTTATAAGTTTTGTTCCCTTTCGTTTTCCAGATGATGTCTGTGAAGTTGCTTTAGTTTTCTTTAGGTCTTTCTTAATGATGCTTCTAATTATAAGTTACAATCAAACCGCTCTGTGACCTTCTCTCCAGGGAAATTTTAAATGTCAGAGTAACAGAAGCACAGGTGTGAAGGATAGCGTCATGATGGCTGAATCCCACATCACTGCTGTGGGCTCCGGATGCTGCTGGGAAAAACATCAAAACAGTGAGTCACAGGGTCAAAACAGTGAGTCACAGGGTCAAAACAGTGAGTCACAAGGTCAAAACAGTGGGTCACAAGGTCAAAACAGTGAGTCACAAGGTCAAAACAGTGAGTCGCAAGGTCAAAACAGTGAGTCGCGAGATCAAAACAGTGAGTCACAGGGTCAAAACAGTGAGTCGCAAGGTCAAAACAGTGAGTCGCGAGGTCAAAACAGTGAGTCACGAGATCAAAACAGTGAGTCGCAAGGTCAAAACAGTGAGTCACATGGTCAAAACAGTGAGTCACAAGGTCAAAACAGTGAGTCGCAAGGTCAAAACAGTGAGTCACGAAATCAAAACAGTAAGTCGTGAGGTTAAAACACTGAGTCACAAGGTCAAGACACTACGTTGTGGAGTCAAAACAGTGAGTCACAAGGTCAAAAAAGTTAGTCTTGCGGTCAAAACAGTGAGCCACAAGGTCAAAACAATGAGTTGCAAGGTCAAAACAGTGGATTTGAAGGTCAAATCAGTGAGTCCTGAGGTCAAAACAGTGAGTCTGGAGGTCAAAACAGTAAGTCGCAAGGTCAAACAATGGGTTTGGAGGTCAAATCAGTGAGTCGCAAGTTAAAAACAGTTAGTTGCAACTTGGTCTAAACAGTGAGTCACAAGGTCAAAACAGTGAGTCGGAAGGTTAAAACAGTGAGTTGTGAGGTCAAAACAGTGAATTGTGAGGTCAAAACAGTGAGTGACTTGGTCAAAACAGTGAGTCACAAGGTCAAAACAGTAAGTCTGGGGGTCAAAACAGTGAGTCACGAGGTCAAAACAGTGAGTCTGGTGGTCAATACAGTGAGCTGCAAGGTCAAAACAGTAAGCTCAAAGGTCAAAACATTAAGTCCCGAGGTCAAAACAGTAAGTTGCATGGTCAAAACAGTGAGTCATGAGGTCAAAACAGTGAGTCACGAGGTCAAAACAGTGAGTCACGAGGTCAAAACAGTAAGTCACGAGGTTAAAACAGTTCCAGGATGCATTTTGACACTGATCCGGGACGGTAAAGGAAACCTCAAGCTCAGTCAAATGCAAAAAAAAGGATATATATTGTGTTGAGTTGAGGCTTTAAAGACACATTCACTTCAAATTAAGAATGTCCTTTCTGTGGGTCAAATGCCTTAGCTCTAAATGTATCACCATCAAACCTCATGAGCACAAAAGACTTATTTTGGCTTAAGTATATTCACTGAGAGGAGATGGAGCTCTCCACATTAACACACAGATAAATATCACTTTTAAAGATATCAACTAGATCTCTGTTGGAGCCCTGCTGAACCTTCGAGCACATTGTCTGCACATTTTGTTCCCAGCATTGTGGCGTTTAGAGTCTATGATACAGGGCTTGGCAGAAAGCAGCAGAAAGGTGGCAGAAAGCTTGTGTCAAGGACACGCAGCAGGCTGAAGTGGAAATTTCAACATGTACCTTTCATCCCACAGGACCTCTGCGGAGCACTGAGTCGACCTGACAGCACTGTACCAGCTCAATAATTTATGGAAACTTCAATTAAAGATAGACATAAAAAGTCCCTGCTCTGCTTCACCTGCTCCAACTCAACAATAAAACTGTTTAAAACACGAGATGACAGATTAGTTGGCTTATTGTGACTCATGTTGGAGCCACAGTCCCATCATGCTTTGCACTTGACAAAAAGGCTGTTGATTATATTTTGAATGCCCTAATACCACGTATTGCTGTATGTCAGTTTTTGGATGATGGTTTAATAATGTTTCTAAAAATAATAATGAAGTCTCAATACAAGATGCTAAACATGCACTTTCTTTTGACTTCATTTGCATTTTTTTTACCCATTACAAGCACTTCACATGTTATTTTTATTGTCTCTAACTTGAAATTACAGATTTTATTCTGAACTTTTCAGGTGAATGTGTCTTATAATTAGTCAAATAAGACTATTTTTACTAAATAAGACACAAACATTTGCTTAAGTTTCAGTTTTCACAGTGTAGGGCAACTCTTTGTTGATTATTCTGCAAATTTGATCTGATGTTAATGAATTAAGTCTTTTAATAAATAAACCTGTTTTAAATTTAAAGATATTCTTATTTCTAACTCTGTTAAACAGAGTGATACAAACAGTGAACTTTTTTTCTTTTCAAATGGAAAAAGTGTAAAAAAAAATGACCAACACTACAGACATGTACTCAATACAAATCTAAAGTAAAAGACATACATATGGAAAAAAAAAAAAAAAAAAAATTAAGGGACATTTAAATCATTCTAATGGTAAATGATAAAGACAAATGTCAATTTTTAGATGCTGAAAAAGAAATACTCTCCAAAATACTCAATAAAAGGGTCCACTGTTTTGATACTTTTTTTTTTTTTCATAAATCAATTTAAGGGATCCAAAATATGGTTTTAGCTCTTTTAGAAAAAAATGCAAAAAAAAATAATAAAATAAAATAAAAATAAAAATAAAAAATAAAACAATCAGGGGAATAAGGGGTGCCTTTTTCTTCAGTTTACCTTTGTGAATATGACATTCACCACGTAAAATCATTAAATTTATTATAATTTTATAATTCTATGTCTGTTATAACATATTTAAAATAAAGTATGACAGATTTGGGATCAATAATGACATTTAATTTAGTTTGCCAAACAAATATTCTGTGACTTTAGACCAGAAAGTAGAGGAATATGTGCAGTAATAAAACAGCTGCTGATTGATTCTGTTCAGTTATTACAGAAAGTCCAGTTCTGATCTGTTTCCATGAATTTGGATGGATTTAAATTAGAGCAGAATCAGTGAATACTTCAGAGGAGCCTGTTGTTGTGATGCAGCAGTTTTGAGGACCTTCCCCTGTTACCATGGAGACGGCCGCGCGCCCCCGCTGCACGCGCTGGTGCATCTGATGTGATTGCAGCCCGCGCGCTCCCGCTCCTCTCCCACACGGTCCCAGCATCACACCCGGAAAAACAGCTGATGTCCCGGACAGGACGAGCCGCGGGGAAACGGGGAAGCTGCTCTCTCTGTCTCGTAAGTGACTCGGTGCGTTTTTAACCTGCTGCTCTGCTCCTGTCTGTGTCCGGTTACCGTGAGCAGCTGCTCGGCTGACGGACGCTGCTGCTGCCGCTGCTGCTGCTGCTAGCTTGTTGGTTCCTCCAGGAAGTGGACACATCCTCATCCTCCGTGTAGGCCTTGGTGACAAACTGTCGAGTATTTGATGCTGAGCCTCGCAGAAACGTTGTCACATATCATATCAGCGTTGTTTAGGACCCAGGCTAGCCCCCATGATTGAATGCAGCCTCTGTTTGGTTTGTTTTTGCTCCATGTAGCAGCTCTGGGACAGCCATCTTCAGTTATATGCTGCAACAGATTAATGTCCTTTTTAATTATCCAGCCTCTGAAGCCTGTGAGCCCACTGTGGGGGGCTTAACACCTTAAATGCTCCTGTTATTTTACATTTTCAACAGGAAAACCACCAATAATCAGGATTTGGACTCAGAATTAAGCCAACTACAGCTTGACACCTTGTTGTTATGAATGTTTTTACAGGTTTTCTGACATAATTTAAATCTGACACCCTTTAAAAAATGTAAACATAAGCTGTTTATGAAACTACCTTTACATACTATGAGTGTACTGCATAATACATTCCAAAAACTTAAATCTAATCAAGTGCTCATGTCTTATTTTGAGTAGAAATGTCTTATTTAAGATATTAAAAGTCAAAATTGATGCACAAACTTTAGCAGTACCAAAGAGAAAGACAGTGACATTTTAAATTTAGCTGTTTCATTATAGAGGCCGTGTTGTGCTTTATTCTGATGTAGCTCTACATGGTATACAGCTAAAACTGTTTTGATTTGTTTTAGCTGCTGTCTCTTTAAGACTCCCCCGCACCACAAACTCCCTTCCCTCTGATTGGCCAGCTCTCTTTGGGCCTGTGGGGGGGCGGAGCTATGGGCAGAGCTTGATTTATGAACCAGTTTGGAGATCCCTGTGACCCTTTTTTTTGTTTTGACCATTTCTGTTTGGTTCTTGTTAGAAAGCGTACAGTGTGTTTCGTTTAAATAGGGATGCACAATATATTTTTTTTTTTGCTGATATTTAACAACTTATTTAGCCAATTCCAATATTTTTTTCTGTGCACATAATTGCAGAGATGATTAACTCTCTTCTGTATTGAAAGTAGCATATTGATTATGGTGCATACTCTTATCATATTTGTTGTGTAATATATATTTCTTGGGCAAAATAAGACATTTTTTACTCAATACTTTGTATTTTGATATGATTACTTTTAAACAAACAAACATAAAAAAGCTTAAAATAAAGCCTACTGGATGATGCTCACCCTGAAAAAATCATAAAATTACCCACAACCAGGTCAAATCTGGCCAATTTCACATTTGACAGGCATTAAAAATGTACATGTACCATACATATTGCTGCTTAAATTCAAGTTTAGCTTAAAATGGGAGCCAAATTATGTGACTTCTCAATCTGGGCTGTGCAAACAAAATCACAAAAAGTGCAAAAAATATCTGCAGCTTCAGCCCATTTTTTATTGGTTTCTTGTATCGGTAGAATTTGTTGTGTTGGTCGATATCTGGTATCTTATTTTTAAGCCTAAATCAGCTGATACTGATCACGTGTCGTTAACATTGTGCATCCCTAGCTTTAAGTTTAAAGGATCTGTATGCTGCTGCTTGAGACAAGAGCAAGTTTGTATGGAAAAAAAAAAAAAACTCTGTAGGGAACTCAAGAGGAGTGAATTCATAGCTCATAACTCTTAGTATGTTTGACACCATCATTAGCATTTTTTACTTTATTAATCTTTGATAAATGCAGCTTCAAACTAACACTGCATTGTTGAATCTATCCAATCTAAGTCACTGACTTTAGAAATGTGTTGCCCACGTCAAACAAACTTTTGTTTGTTGTAATTAACACAATACAGCGCAGAGTGCACTCGTGACGATTAAAACTTCAAGAAAGAAAGTTCGCACACTTCAACAAATCCTCACAGTTACAATTAATCTGCCCAGCGATCGCATCCAGCCTGTAGGAAACATGTCCTCTCTCCAAATGGGAAAGTAATTGCAGTCTTTGCCACCTATACCTCCCACATAATAGCACTTAGACCCTGCAATTTTATTTTCACTCTTCCTCACATCTCCATCTGCATATGTTAAGTGTAGCAATTACACAGGGAAATTGCTTGTAACTACATGGGGTTCAGAGGATGGACGGTTTCTTTTCTTGGTAAGAGCATAAAAAGGAAACAAGGGGTGATAATATCACATTGTTCCTTCTGTGTTCCTGTTCTCATTGAGTGGTTCTGTTCCCAGGCAAGGATATTTTTGTCCTCTGGAAAAGTTGTGAAAGATGAACAATTTTTTTTTGCACCATTTGTTGAGATGTGACGAAAAATAGTGTTGAGTTTCAGTCGGTTTTGAACATTCAGGGAGCAAAAGGAACATTTTCAATGTGCAATAATTTGCTGACAGCTTGATGCATGGTTGAGATGGAGCAGGGGTCTGCAACTTTTACTTTTATATGAGCTGTTTTGCCTCAGCTAACCTAGACGGAAGTCAGTCTGGGGCTGCAAAATTGACTTTATCTTCAAAACAAAGACTATAAGGTGTGTGTAATTCTATGCATAGTTAAAATCTAAGGAATAATTATCCAAATTAGAAGGTGTTTTTGATTTATTCAAATATGCATGTAATTTTTTTTTGTAATAAATTTGTAAAAATATATTTAAATATTTAATAATTTCAAAAAAATTGCAAAAATTATTTAAAAAACCCTTTTTTTTATTATTTCAAAAAATTTGCAAAAACTTCAAATGTTTTGACATTTTTATGAGTTGCAAAAATTATTTCTAAAAAAGCAAAATTTACTTTTTTCTACATTTTTTAAATTTCAAAAAATTTGCAAACAATTGAAACAATTTAGATTTTTAAAAAACTGCAAAACTTGCTTAAAATTTAAAATTTGCAAAGAAAAATACATTTTTTAAGTTAACAAAAATTTCAAAATTTTGAAAGAATAGTTGAATTTGATGGTATATACCAATAATATTGCTAAACTCATCATTTTTAGATGTTGCCAATGTCTTGCCACAGGTTGCAGACCCCTGAGATAAAGGAACACAGTTTCAACAGTTTGCATATTGAACTATTCTCAGTTTTGTGATTTGTTAATGATCTTTTTGACCATGGCAGAAAAACGAGGATTGATTTCTTCTGTGAGTTTGTTGCTCTGAGTTTTCATGTCTGTGTCCTGATGTGGTGAAAACGTAACCTCACTCTGTTTCACGCTCTTACGGCTGCTCCCACTCACTGACTGATGCTGCTGCTGCTGCAGGACCTCCCGGCCTGTAGGACTTTCTCCTTCTTGCACCTCTAGTCTCTCTGTCTCTGGTTGGTCCCTCCACCCCTCCGTGACCTGGGGATGAACGCACCAATGAGGAGCCTCACAGTGAGTCCCCCTGATCCACCTCCACCCCATCCTCCTCTTCTTCCTCCACTACACCTCAGTCACCACCCACTCACCCACTCACAGAGTGCGTCGCATATATGCCTTGATGTCAGACGTGGTGGGCATTCCTGTCTCTATGAGCGTACTGTAGATGTGGGTAGTGTACTGTACACCATATAAACCATGATGTTGACTAACTGTTGTGTGTTATTTACAGGGTATGCCTGATCGCATGTTATGTGCAGTGCTGGAGCAATTTCAGCTTTACTTTTCCCTTTGGTATGTGCGCTTTGTCTCCATTCAGAGTGTCATTTCTTCTTGTGTTCCTTATGTTCAAACAGCCTGTACAATTTTGTTTTTGTGCATACACACACACACTCACACAAATGAGCACAGACACACACATATACCAGGGAAAGAAAAGTAGTTTGGGGTTGATGCAGCTCTGACCTTATCAGGACAAGCTTTACCTGCTACCAATGGATGGTTGGGCTTTAAGTTTAAATCTTATCGGTTCTTAATGATACAGAGTTTTCTTTAAAGTTTCTTTTATTGTTTTTTTTGTATAAATTGTAAATATCTTACATTACACATATCCATGTAGCAATATTTGCACACAGCATCCAGTGTCAGGTGCTTAGACCGGATAAAATATGGATGTGGTCTCTCTTCTGGTCTTTCTATCGCCAGACTTAAACAGATTCTTGATGAACAGCAACTTTTAGCACCTCAGCATAGTCTTCATTTTTCTACATTGGATGTTGATCCTTAGTCAGGTGGTGTAGGTAAGATGATCAGGTAATGCAAGATGCCTGAATGGGAGCATATCCCCCTTAACAACAGTACAAACACACAGTGGGAGAAAATAGAATGAAAAAAAAAATTAAATAGGAAAAATAAAATAAATTTAAACACAAATAAATATTAATGATAAATGAGTAAAAATAAAAATAAAAAAAAGTAAATGAATAAATTGAAATTAATACATAAAAATGCATAAATTAATAAAAAATAAATAAAAATAAAATAATTAATTAAAACAGTATAAAGAAAAATGAGAGGGCGGTGGTGGGTGTGTCAGTTACTTTTTTGTGTTATTTATTCATTTTAGCACAATATCAAAAGGAAAAATGTCTTATTTCAAGTTATTTGAAAATATTTAAAAATGCAACAAGAGAAAAGTTTGTTGTATTAAGACATTATTCTAGTTCCAAGCAAATTTTAAGCAAATTTTTCTTGTTTCATGAAGCAAGACATTTTCTGGACTGGTGATGTTAATGTGGCTAATATCGAGTATAATAAAACAGTTTTTACTTAAAATAAGACAAAAAAAAACCTTGATAAGATTTCAGTTTTTTACAGTGTGACCCTTTTAAATTCAGTTTCAGCTTATATTAGCTACATTAGCAATTTTAGCTCGTATTACTTCAAGGACAGAGCGTTAGCTTGTTAGCCTAAAAGCTGGACAATGCGTCCAATAAAACAATTACAACCCTTTGCTTTTTGGTATGAAAAATTTGGCCGATAACGTTATCTGATATTAATATTGCTTTTATGGACAATAACAAATATCAACCAATACCAATATCAATATTGGTTAGAAAAGAAATCAATCTGAGATGATATGTTGAAGTAGTTCAGAGAGAAAGAGCGACGCAATCGTGGGAAAAGCCGACCATGGAGAGGATCAAAGGATGGAGCGCCCGCGATGAATGCGATGAAAAAGTACATTTTGTCTGTTTTTTGGATCAAAAACAGGAGAAGACATGAAAGAAGAGAGTCCATTCCTCTTAGGTAGTTTTGGTGTTTCCATAGTCAGAGAAAACAAGATTATTTGGGTCTTAAAAGATCATTCAAGATGCTCTGAAAATGGCGGCAGCTAATGACCAACATCAGCCAGTATCGATATTAATACCAATATATGGTGTATCCCTAATTTTTGGGATTATAAATAACATGAAAACAAGGACGTTTAGGGAAAAATGTTAAACAAATAAAAAAAACTGTGCATAAATAAAATAACAAACTAAATGTTTATCCCAGTTGTACATCTTACTGTATGTAGACCCTAACTCTGACCGTTGGTGCCATTGGTGGAGGGTAAAGTTTACCTGCTCTGTGGTTGGTGCTGCGTTAACCCACATTGGTTGAGTTGGTATCTTTAGCGTGAAGCTAACAACACATCGAATCCTCCTGACACGACACAGCGAGTCTCACAGCTTAACCTCCAGGTCCCTCAGAGCTCAGTACAAAGAAGATCACATGTGATCTCTTTAAGGGGTAAGTTTTAGCAGCTGCTGCGATCAGCTGTTCACACTTGTTTTGTGTTCCATGTGTGCTACGTTGTGTATCACAGTGGCCATCAAACAATGTGACACGTGTTTAGATTTAAAGCTCTGGCAGTTCAAGTCGGGGTAGTTTCTTTTCCTGAACGCTGGACAGAGGATCAAAACATAACGCTCGATGTTTTTAAAGAAAGAAGCCACTTTTGATACACAGCTTATCCGACAGTCTGATGAATTAAAATGTTAGTTAGCATGAGATCTTCAGTGTTTAGATACTCTTTTTTTGAAAAAGACACACTATGTGGGCGCTAACATTCTGTAGATTTTCGTTAAGTTAATGTTAAAGTTTTGATTTTGACATGAATCCATATTTTGGAGAGAAACAGTGCGACTGCCCTGCCCAGACTTGGATGCAGCCAGAGTGCTCTCCTGTTGCTCCTCTAGCTTTGGTCACTGTGTGCCCGGCCTCTCTGTCCGTCTGTCTCCGTCAGATCCACTCTCTGTATAGCACGGCCAGCCCCAGCATGCTGAAGAGGAAACAGAGCTCACGGGTCGAGGCCCAGCCCATGACGGACTTCGGGCCGGATGAGACCCTCGCAGACAGCGCTGACATCTTCTGGATCAACAAACCAGTGAGTGGACGAGTGTGTGTGTGTGTGTGTGTGTGAGCGTGGCTTTACCACGATGAATCCATGCTCTGTCATATCTGTGCCACCTAATCCAGACATTTAATCCAGATAATACTTTGTTGATGTTTTTCAGATATGATGCTAAAAATATGGCTAAACATCAGATAGAAAGCCTGCGAAGGAAAAAATCCCTCTCTAGCATGATCTCTGTTTGGTTGCAGTGGGTTCATACTCTTCTCCGGGCCTGTGCCATCATCAGCGTCATCTCTGTGTGCATGAACACCCCAAAGACGTTTGAACACTACCCTCCGCTGCAGTATGTGACGTTTACTCTGGACACGCTGCTCATGTTCCTCTACACGGCTGAGATGATCGCCAAGATGCACATCAGAGGAATCATCAAGGTAAACACCACGAGGAGTAAACTCGTTATTTATTCATCCAGCTCTCTAACCTGGCTGATTTCAAAGTCCAAACCTGCTCATGTTCCTGTTTCAAAACAACAGTTTGAATTTTCCATTGTCCTTATGTGACATTGAGCTCTAACTACATCTTAACCATGTGACGCCAAACAAAGCATTTTTGATTCTTGAGTTTCAAAAACCTTTATCTCATCAACAGTGTCCTTAAAAACCTCGTAAAAAAATAATAAATGCATTTAGCCCTTTTTTGGGGGGAAAATTATCGCTGATTTTAAAGAAGTTGCTGTAAGAAAAACATCGAAACTGTTGCTTATCTTTTAAAATAAGTATTTTCTGCATGGAAATATTCCATATTTACTAAAAACTTTACTACAAAAGTTGCCAGAATCGCCCAATCTATCAAATGTGATACAAAAAATGTATCATAAATAAAGTGAAAGAGCAATATTTTAAGGATTTTGTTAAAACAGTAAATTTACATCTCAGTTACCAAAAAAATAGAAGTTTCTGGCTGTTTTTGGACAGGTTCGGCTTTACAGGGTTACCTTATGAAATCCGTGAGAAAGAAAGGAGTTTAACCAAGTCTTAACACTTGAATTTAACACATTTCCAGACAACACAGGCTTAACTGAACATAGCAAATCGCTAACATGGCTGAAAATGTGTATGTTTGCTAATCTCATTAATTAAGACACAGGAGAGACCTCAAACTTTCGAGGCCAAAGCATTTGTCAACAGAAGTTTGGAGTTGAAAATATTGTTAGCTTGTCTGATGGCCAAATTGTGAGTTTGCTCATCTTGAAATCCCCATCCCCACCCGAGTTAGCATGAAACATAAGCCTCTCCTGATCCATCATATGGAATTATTTCCAAGGAGCTAACTAAGTATTAACAGTAGCTTTAAGTTTTCTCTGTTTATCGTCTTGGCAGTAAAGCTATCAAATCTGGAAAAAAGGGACGTCGTCTTGCTCGGCTCTAAGTGTGGTCGCCACAGAAACTGCTCCCCCTGGTGGCTGGCTGCAGTATTGTTTAAAAAAATCCATCTCCCCAGTTATTTCAGATGGGCTGTGGTCAAACTGTAAAAGATAAATACACCTGGTAGAAATGTTTCTTACATCTGATTTTTGTGGCTACATTGTATTGTTTTCATTAGTTATTAGAATTTAAAAATGAGATTTTACGTCACGTATAACAATGATTGACAGCTGATGTTCTTGTGCATTTTTTGGGGAGATTGTAAAACATGTCGTAGGAAGAGCTAAAAAGAGATTAGACCAGGGGTCTTCAACCTTTACTTTTATAAAAGCCATTTTGCCTTAGCTCGACTGGGTCAAAGTCATTTTGGAGCCACAGATTTTACTTTATCTTTACAGCAAAGACTTTAAGATGTATGAAATTCCAAACGTAGTGAATAATTATCTAAACCTAAAGTTTTTATTGAATCTATGAAATTGTTCGTGTGATGCCTCAGTTTTTTATTTAAAATAAATTTGCAAAAAAAAAAAAAATTAAAAAATTGAAATAAAAAAATTGCAAAAGTTAAAATAAAATGAAATTTCAAAAATTTGCAATTTTTTTAATATTCTAAAATTTGTGAAAAATTCTAAAATTTGTGAAATTTTGAAAAAATGCAGAAATTAAATAAAAAAATGAAAAATTTGGCAAAATTTTTTTTTTCAAATATTTGCAAAAAAATGTTTACAAAACTGAAAATTGATATTGTTGCAAAAAATTTCAAAGTTTTAGAAACAATTCTTGTTATTTAATCACATATATTGATAACATTTCCTCATCATACTTTTGTCTGTATGCAGTCTATGGCTGGTACACTCTGAACAACACATCAGGGGATAGGGCCCCCACAAGACCACCCTGAACAACAGCAATAAAAACCATCTGAGTTCCTCTTTAGACTAAAGAGTGAAATACCTTTAAAGCAGTTTTGTAGTATCTTGTGGATTAATGAAGGAAACCACGTTATCACCATCATTCAGACCTTTTTGTGTTGTCTGATTTCCATCATACTCTGAACTCAACCTTACTTGTTTTGATGATCTGCAGATTCAGATGAATCAACACTATTCATATTCAAGGTAGACAGATAATGTGCTATAGAAGTTTCCGGGAGGAGACAGCTGGCGGATGAAAGGGCCGTAATTACAGCCATAAAAAGAGTGGACAGCTTAATTGGCAAATCAGGGATAACAAGCAGGGAGGCACTGGAGGACACAGAACAAAAATCAGCTGTACAACACAATAAAACCCACAGCATCCCTCTTTCTCTTTCTCCTGCTGTCTGAAAGCAGAATTAACATTTTTCTGTTACGAGGGAAATTTTTTTTTTTTAAATTTCCATGTTCTCAGAATTCAGCTTGTTAAAATGATGATTCACTCAGTTAAAGCTCAAGGTTTCAGGATTTGGGGGTATTTAGCATTTTAAAGTGAACGACAGTTGATATGCTCGACATGGCGCAGCCCTCACAGAGCCACACTTCAAAGTTTCTTCTTGGAGCCAGTGGATAAAAGTGGGAAACAAACGGTCCACGCAGCGTGGTGAAATTGCATCTCCGGCTCTTGTCAGTGTGTAACAAACATGGTGTTATCTGCAGAGCGTCTCTGAACACACCCTCCCATTTGCAGCCTTTCTTCCTGAGGAAGACTGACCCCCTAAGAGCTTTACACACTCCCTCTGTCTCTGGAAGAGGTAATTAAGTATGCCCATTTCTGCTGGCCCCATGACATTTCAGTTTGTTCACACTTCAGGGCTTTAATCATGTTCGTCTTATCGTGGTGAAAACAGGGCTGTTGGAGTATTATGGTCTGTCTTTAAAGTGTGCAGATGTGTGTTTGTTGTTGTACGTTTCTGTTCCTCAAACAAAAGCTCTCCCCGTCAGATTGGCTCCCACTTTTCCAGCAGCACAGACAGTTTGTATGAAATCCTCTGAAACATTACGTTGTGCTTTGTTGTTGTTGGGATACTCAGGCCGCTCTGAGCGTATAGATCATGTTTACACTCTTTATTTCTGTGTATTTCTGTGTTTGTATGTCTTACTCCTGCTCACTTTTTATTATAACTTCTCTCAAGGACGTTTGTTTGGTTGTTTGTTTGGTATGTCAGAGGGATTCATGGAAAGCTTCTTGCTATATTTTTCTTCAGAGATGTTGAAAATACTTTGCATCGGCTGAGGATGAAGGATTACATTAGATCCAGGGCCTTCTTCTCTAAGAACGATAGTTTAGACCATGGGGTCTGCAAGCTGCGGCTCTGGAGCCACAAGCAGCTCTCTAGCCTCATGTAGTGCAGGGGTCTGCAACCTTTGCTTTCACAGGAGCCTTTTTTCCTCAGCTTAGCTCAGTCATTCTCGAGCCGCAAAATCTACTTTATCTTCACAATTAAGACTATAAGGTGTATTAAGTTCTAAAACATATTTAAAATCCGAGGAAATTTTTATCGAAACAAGGATATTTTTTGATTTATAAAATTGTACATGTGACGTCTTAGTTTTTTCATTGATGATACATTTTTTAAACTTTTTGATATATTCAAAAGTTTTAAAATTTTAAAAAGTTGCAAAAATTTAAATTATTTATTTATTTATTTATTTTTTAAATTTTAACAAGGTATCTTTTTTTGAATACTTGTTTTTTATTTTTTTAAATTTTAAAAATTTCCATCATTTTTTATAATTTTCAAAATTTAAAAAATTTGCAATAATTTAAATAATTTATTATTTTTAATTTTAGAAATGTATTTTTTCACATTTTTTAAAAATACCTGTTTTTTGATTTTTTATTTTTCAAAAATTAAAGAAAATTATAGTTCAAAAATTTTGAAATGCCAAAAAATATGAACATTTTCACATTTTATGAATTTACCAGAGAGAGAGAACCAGAGGAATTTAACACATTTGCAAATAAATATTTTTTTGTGGTTCAACAGTTATCTTGGATTTCAAGGTAATGTCTTTTATCATCAGTTTTATTTTTTAAATTACTAACTTGGTAACTACAATTTGCATATGATATGTAGCGAGAAATTAGCAAACAACGAAAAATATGTTAAGTTGAAAGATATTTTCAGAGCAAGCACACAGCATTTGCTGGAAAGTTCCAAGCTGAAGAAGAACAAAAGAGATCAGTTTTGGAAATCCACTGAAAAGGACTTCAGTTACAAATTATCCTAATTTCCTTTTTTTCTTTTATTAACCTGCTAAGCTGTGGCTGTATGTTCTTTTGTATATTAAAGTGGACTACTTTTTATTTTGTCAGTTTTACACAAATATGGAAAAGACTCAAAAAGGCCTGCATATTTCACTGTTAAATTAATTCATTCATCAGACCTACACATGCACACTACACTTCTGTTTGGGGTTTTCTTTTCTTATAACAGGTTAAAACAGACAAAAATTAAAACATATAAAACTTAACGAGCTGTGTGATGTTTTTACGGCTCCAGATGAATTTTCTTTGGTGGAAGGGCAAAATGGCTCTTTTGCCAGTAAAGGTTGCAGACCCCTGGTTTAGACTGAATTATACTAAAATATTTGGAGTATCACTCAAACCAACTCTTTCCCGCTCCTCTCTTTGCACAGGGCGACAACTCGTATGTGAAGGATCGCTGGTGCATGTTTGATGGATTCATGGTGTTCTTCATCTGGGTGTCCCTGGTTCTGCAGGTATCCTGCAACACTTACTGTTTCTCTGCAATCACGCCGACTTAACCCCCCCACAGGGAACATCACCTCTAACGAAGCACCTCGCTGTCCGTGTCTCGTTGTGTCAGGTGTTTGAGATAGCAGGGCTGGTGGATCAGATGTCCCCATGGGGGATGTTGAGGATCCCGCGAGCGCTCATTATGATCCGGGCTTTCAGGATCTACTTCCGCTTCGAGCTTCCTCGCTCACGCATCACCAACATCCTGAAGTAAGAAACACCCGTGAGCTTCTCTCCTCCAGTTCATCAGAGTGTGTCGGTCTTAGATCTGCTTCCTGTCCCCTCTGCTCGGCAGGCGATCGGGGGAGCAGATCTGGAGCGTCTCCATCTTCCTGCTGTTTTTCCTCCTGCTCTATGGAATTCTGGGAGTTCAGATGTTTGGGACGTTCAACCATCACTGTGTCACCAACGACACGCAGAAAGGGTGAGAGCTGAACCTCCTACGCTTTGGTGGGAGCGCTGTAACTGAGTGTTTATTAAGAGCTTGTTAATTAGCATCTTTATAGAAAACTCTAACGGCTCACACAGACTGCTTTCAGGAAGCTAAAGATGCTAAAACTCCAGCATCTCTCTCATCTCAGTGTATGGGCAACACTCAGTGATAAATACACTGTTACTTTTTTATAATTCAACAGTTAAAGTCATTCCAAAACCAAGCACATAGTACAAACAAACCCACAGCAAAGAGAATATCAGTATCACTGAGCTTTTTATAGAAATCATATTTCAGATTCCAGCCAGAGACGGGAGCTCGTCCAGAGTTTGGAAGAAAAAACTGAGCATTGGCAGCTTGTCCCTCTTTAAAACAGACATTATACCAGGAAATCTGCTGCATTAATTGTTCAGAAAATGGTAAATATTTAATGTCAGAGTTATATAAATCTGGTCCTTGATGCATTTTACTGCGCTGTTAGTCAGCCAGCTGTTTGGGGGGATGGATCTGTGTCCTCCCTCCTGATACTGAATCCTCACCCTGCACCATCTCACTGCAGCATCCTGAGTCTGACGCCTAAAAACCTCTGACTCACCTGACAGTTTACACCTGTAAATCACCCAGGTGTTTGTTGTTTGGTATTTAAAGGTTTTAGAGGTGATGTTTTGCTTTATGGTTATTTCTCTCCCCTGTTTATTTGTTTTTTTGTTTCCATATTGAAAGGACAGAATTGGGCTTTTATTTTGAAGGCTAAGTTCAGTGTGGGTACGCAGGAAATGAGATATAAACGATGCTAGCAGGTACATCCTGCCAGGTGGTACACGGGCAGTGTTTGAGGTGCATCTCTTGCTAAGCTAGCGTCCCATTTCATTGTTTTTTGTGGTGTTTGACGCTTATTGTTGTGACCATGGTAACAGAGGAAGCTGCATCTGATGCTAGCTGAATTAGCTCTGCTTGTCGTCTTTGGAGTTTCCAAGCCCATCAAGTCTTTTGTAATTTGGAGCATTGATATTAATCTTGCGGGGTTTGTTTGCTGGATATTTCAGCAGTTATGTGTAAAACTGTTATTTAATTTAGTTTAGTTTATTTGTCTATTGTTTCATGGACATTCCCCTTTAATTCACTATACGGCAGCTTTAGCCTGCACGGCTAATTTCCAGATGAAGTCCCCGCCAGTTTTAATATAGGCAACATTATTATGCCGGGCCTTACGTCGACTAGTCTGCTGCAGCTATCTTAGCGTAGCAGTTAGCTAACGTTTCCCAAGAAAACTCTGATTCAGGATTTTCAGCTTGAAGTTTTCCTGAAGAACTGACTTCATAAAGAAATGTTCATCACTCTCTCTCAGGAGATTCATATTCACTACATTCAACATGGTATAAATCACCTTATTTACCAAAATAACAAAATAGCACAAGCTTGATGCTAACGTATATGGGAAACTGCATTGATATGCTAGCAGTTAGCATACATCAGTATAACTTCAGCTTCAGAATAGAATTTCAACTTTCATCACAGAAACATATCACATCAACTCTTTGTAAAAAAATACTGAGAATTTCAAATGCTAAAAGCTAACAGGCTAATGAAAGGCTAATGGCTGACTTCATAACTACGGAAAGGTTCCAAACAACTTAAACCATTGCTATAACCACTTTGAGTCACTAGATGGCCTACTTCAATTATTAATATATGACAGCACAGCACATCAACGTCACATTGTGTAAAATTTTGACCTGTTTCTGTTTAATTATGCCCAGAAATATCCAGACTCAGGGACCAATTACATTTTATTCACTTACAGTATAAACTCAATTAAATGTTGTTGACACAGAAAACCTGTAAAGATACTTTTTGTACCAAGAAAATTCACAACAGGAATTGATAAGGGAATCAATAAAGAATCAGATCGATAAGCAGAATCGATAAGGGCATCGATATTGACAAAATCTTATCAATTCTCATCCCTAATGACATGTATGGTTATAAAAGGCCTAAAACAATAGGAAAAAACATATAACTTATCACACAAAATTAGAAAACTTATTAACTTGTCTTGTGTTTTCATTTTGTTTTGTTTTTTTGTTAATGGTTTATTTTGTTTTTTTCTCGTCCTGTAGCTCTTACTGTGTGTGTGAGTCGACGCTGCTTAAAGGAAGGAAATAAAGTTCGGATGCACCGATATGAAAATTTTCTACTGATATCCGATATTAATACTGCTGTTATGGCCGATAAGGGATACTTACCGATACCGATATTGGTAAAAAAAATAAAAAGTAAATAAATAAATAAAAGAATCTGAAATGATGAAATTTTGAACATACTGAAAATCATTCAAACTGAATTTTTCAACATCTCCCTTTGTTTTCAAACTTGTTTTCTTTCCACCATATAAAAAAAAGTAAAACAAACAAAAAAAAAAGTAAACAAAAGTAACAGTGTTACTTTACAGTAACTTTTGGATCACAAATCAAAATAATATCCTAATGAAGTTAACTTATTTAACTTACCAGTATTTTTGGCAACCAGGAAATTATTTTTAACAGCAAAACATGTTTTAAACTTAAGTTCACTCCACTTAAACTCAAATCTGTGAAAAAGTTAAAATCAAATGATGTAGCGCCCTAGATAAACGCGATGAAAAAAGTATATTTAGCCTTTTTTTTAAATCAAAAACAGGAAGAGAGACATAAAAGAAGAGAGTCCACTCTTCTTGGGTAGTTTTGGTGTTTACATAGTCAGAGAAAACAAGATTATTTGGGTCTTGAAAGATTGATACTGATATATCGTGCAACCCTTAAAATAAAGATCGTAAAAGACGCCTGTTGAGAGTTAAATCGTGGCTTTAGCTGGGGACGCTACAGCAGGAAAGAGTTCGTTGCTTGAATATTAGTTGCCACAGGATGAAGTTTTTACACATTTCCACCCAGAATGAGTTTAAATTTAAATCCATTGATTAAGTTTGTAAATCAAATCCTTCAGTTAAAGCCGGTGATCATACGAAGCATCCAACAGTCACCTCTCTGAGACTAAAGATAAGACTATAATAGTTAGAGCCCCCGGCTGCAGGGAGCGCTTACACTAATTATAATAATTAAAGTTTCCTACACTGTCGAGCTTTTATATTAAGTTCCCGTCTGCTCATCAGCTGCTCATCCATCTCTCCGTACTGATTACGTGTCTCTGCTCCCTGGAAACGGAGCGTACATTGACCATTAGCGGGAGGAGGGATCCAGCAGCGTCTGAAGGATCACGGCAGCTGCTCTTATCATTTGTTTTTCCTCCATTTTCTCTGAATCTCTCCTGTAAGTCCAGCTTCTGACGGGGTATTTTTGAGATGTGTCACACAGAAACTGCCTAATCTCATCGGCCATACGCCCTTGGCTCAAAGTCAAAGCGGCCATGCTTGTCACACACGAGGGATTTGATGGGAATTAGGGAAAAATAGCAGAGGGGACATTTAGTGGTATGGATATTAGATGAAAGTGGTTTTGGATTTGTGAACAAAGCGGGGTCTCCTCCTCTGGATGTCAGGATTTCTGCCGTTGACCTCGAAAGTCAATGACATGAATCACACGTTAGATTCAGTGTCTTAAAGCAGTGATTCTCATGTTGCAGGAAACATTTGATCATTTATTTCAAAAACAGGAAGTAATAAAATCAGCCTGTAGATCAACTAGTTTCCCAAAGATTTTTAAAATTTCAATGCCTGTTTACAGGAAACTTATCAAAGGAGCTCCTTTTTTGTGGTAAATGTTAAAAGAGTTATAAACAGGCAGGTTGACTACTTGGATTTCATTTTTATTTATTTATATTACTTATTTATTTTCAGCGCAACATATTATTTATTTTTCTGTTTAATTTGAGTGAAAATAGAAAATGCCAGGGGTGAGTATTGACAAGAGCGTCATGAAACAATACGCCTCACGATACAATAATATCACAATGTATTGCGATATATATTGATATTAATATGTTGCGATATTTGAATGAAAACAACTTTCTTTTTTTATTGTTTTAAAATAAGTAAAGTCATATGCCGTTTTACATACATAAACTTAACATGAAAAATAAAGTGTGCCAAGTTTGTCTTTTAAACTACCGTTACATTAAACTCATGATGCAAAAAAACAATTGGGTGAAAGACTCGGTCAGTTGGTGTAAACAATGTTCCTTATAAAAATCTGATACTGCATAAAAAAGTTAGTAACAATATAACTTATCAGTCTCCTACACTGTGAATTTGAAACTTAAAATTACTTTAACTGACCCAAAAAGAGATCATCAGATCACCACATTGTTCAGTTTAGGAATAAAATATTTTGAAAATACTTTGAGATTGTATTTATTAAACAGTTTTTTTATGTTCAACTTTCAAAGAATCATCACCAGGCATGAGTGAGGGGGTACTCATGGTTTGACCAAAAGCATCAGGGGGTACAGGAACTGGCTCAAAGGGAGAAGATTGGTCCCCTTTTCTGTGTTAGCGCGTCTTCTTTCAGGTTTTCTAAAAAATACAACAAACTTGACTCTGGGATTATTCCTAAAGATGTTTAAAGCTCCTGTGAGGAGCTTTTTCTGCTCTGGAAAGGGTTGAAAGTTAAGTTAGTTCTTGTGCTTCTCTTTGGGCTACTAAAACAGGATGAATCATTAGTTAGAAAATGTATCATCATGATATTAATTATTTCTAATTATTTTGAAATATTTTTAATTATTAGGAGGGAGTAGGCAGTGAAAAAGCCTTTGTTTACATTTTCTAAGCTATAGATATAAGGCGATCAATCAATTAATCAATCAAATAGTCAAACTTTATTTTTATAGCACTTTCTTACAGGACTTTGAAATACTAAGTGCTTTACAAAAAAAATAAAAAATAAATAAATAAGTAAAATAAAATAACAAGAAGTGGGATAAAAAGCTAAAAACTGCATAATTGAATAAAGTGAAAACATAAGACCCCAGCAAAAATAAATAAAATAAAATAAAATAAAAAATAAATGAATAAAAGTAGAAAATGCTCAAAAATACCAGAGGGTAAGATAAGTAAATGTGTAAATACATAAATAAATACAATTATATAACAATATAAAATAAAAGTTGGATTAATAATATGCTAAAATGAGAAAGTGTAACATCAGGTGTTAAGTAAAATCAGCTAAAATAGGATAATAAAAGGAAAAGCATTAATCAAAAAATAATATTTCAATTAAAAAATCTGAACTGAAATATAGAAATAAAACAAAATAAAAGGTTTAAAATAAGTTAAAATATGAAATAAAATAATAATTAATACAATCAGCTAAAAGCCAGATTAAAAAGGTAGGTCTTGAGTTTTCTTTTCAAAATATGAGCAGTAGGTGGCGCTCTCAGGTCTTCAGGTAGACTGATCCACAGACGGGGGTTGTAATAACAGAAAGAAGCTTCAAATCAACAAAGAGTTCAGCCCTTTGTCCACAGGGGGCGCCAACACTGGCCCAAACCTGAAGTTCCTCCCAGGAGCTTTAACAGAGCTTTAAACGCTTCTTTATGAACGAAAACTCCTGATAAAATAATTTTAATCAGTTTGTTTCCAAAGTAGACGGAGGCCTTTGTGAAATGTAATAATTGATCTGTTAATTCACCAAACCCCATGTTCTGTGAACTATGAGTCAACGAGAGGTGCTTGTTAAAAAAAAAAAAAGGTGGGCAGCGCTCTTCAACAAAACCTCACAGCTTTAATTATGCTTCACAAATGATTCTGCTGCGATCGAATCACTGATGCAGGGAGAAAAATAAAAAGCATCATAAATTATTTCTCAGCTCAAATATGTTTTGTTTTTCACGTCAGACTCATCTGAATAATAACGGCACATTATTACTGGACATTTGGTCTCTCATCGGAGGCTTCATTTATCAGCCCTTTGTCATCAGCAGACATGATTTCTTTGCTGAGACACTGTGGTATTATAAAACCCCGCATAATTAGCTTTATCAGGATTCATCACTACGCCTCTGGTTGCCCTTTGTGATGGTGCAATAAATTATCCCCTCTGATCCTGTACCCTTTAATAAACAATTTGGATGAATGTCTGGGCAGCCAATTTATAGGCATTAATTTTCATTAGAGGAATCAAGCAGCTCCTGGAATAACACCTGTGGCTGGAGACGAGGAGACGAGGAGGAGGAGGAGCAGATCTGTCCACGTGCACAACGCAGCGAGCTTTTTAAAGAACAGACGTCTGTGAGCTCTTATCTTTGACCTTTTTTTTAATTACAACCATTCAGCAGATTTAGCTTTTTATTCTGAGGGGGGAAAGTTCACCTTTTGTTGTTTATTTCATGTCGGACATCGAGGCTAACCAGATCATTGCTGCAGAAATAAAGCTGTGATCTTTCTCAGAGGAAAATATCCCTATGAGTGAGAAATCAGAGACATTTTTTGTTGAGGAAAGTGGTTATATCTGTCTCCTCAGGCAGTTTGTGTGAGCGTTCTGGGTGGATAGTGCAAGAAATCAAAATCTAAAATTGAAATAAGAGTCAGAAAGTTAGTCTTGGTGTCATGGTTTGGTTTCTCATCTGTGTTCAGGTGTATCTTGAGTTCCTTTGAGTTTATTCTTTGTGATTCTTGTCTTGAGTTTCTGCGTTTCCTGTGTTAAGGAAAACAAAGAGGTGGAGGACCCAAATGTAACAAAAAAGTTTTAATATAACTTAACTTAAAGTCCAAAAAATTATTACAAAATGAATTCATAACCTTTACACTGCAAAAAACTGAAATCTTATTGTAGTAACTTTTTCTGGTGCTTCGGGCCTCCTGGCTGGCTCGCCACTTAATGACGTGGCTTGTCTTAAATGAGAATCACTCCTTGTCCTCCTGACTGACTGCTTACTAACTGTGTGATCTAAAGTCCTGCTGCTGGCGTGAAGAAGACGGGAAGTTCAAGGAGGAGATGAGAGATCAGGCTGCTTCAGTCCAACACTTTTTTCAAAGCAAATCTGAATAATGGAGTCGACGCAATGATGTCTCACAGTCAAAACCACAAAATTAGTCATCAGTCTCTGCCTTTTTATACCCCTGGGGTGTTGCATGTAGTCCCTCTATGGATAAAAGACTCTCTGTCCCTGGGCTGGTCCAGATCTTGGTCAGGAACAGCTGAAAGCCTAAATCTAGGAGTCCTGGTAGGATGGAGCCTTCTCCAGTTGACAGTCCGGCTCCAGTTGTCAAAGGAGCAAAGGTTAGCTCCTGCTCTGGCTTCTGCATGTGCTGCAGACTTCTCTGGCCTAAAAATCCTCAACATTATCAAGTTTTTTTGTCTTAATTTAAGGAAAAATTGTTTTATTATACTCGATATGAGCCACAGTCAAATCATCAGCCCAGAAAAATGTTTTGTTTCAAGTTATTTACAGACAAAAATTAGGTCTGAATTGTGGTAACAAGTAAAAAAAATCTGCAAATGGAACAAAAAAATTCTCAAAAATTTGCTTGAAACTAGAACAAGACTTTTTTTCTGGACTGGTCAGGCGCTAATGCCGCGGCCACACCAAACGCAAACTCGCAAATTTATTTGCGCGAATTGGCTGTAACGCGCCGTGTGAGCGCCTGAGTCTGGACGCTGGACTATTTTGACAAGCTGAGGGGCAAACGCCAGTTCAATATGTTCAACTCGAGCGAATTTGCGTCTACCGCCCAAATGCCCAAGCGCTCTAGAAGCGCAAACGCCCCAAACGCGCCACGCGAATTGGCGTCTAAATGCATCTTTGCATTGACTTTGTATGTAATCTCGCTGCAAATTCGTGTTTGGTGTGGCCGTACCATAACAGCTCATCTCAGCTGTGATCAGGTGCAAAACAGGAGCAAAGAGCTCAGAGCTGCAGGACTTTGTGTGTTTATTATCTTGAACATCATCAGCCCAGTTTGTAGATCAGATCCTGAGACTGAGCTGATATTTAGGTAAATTAGGGATGCGTGATATATCGGTATCAACATCGGTATCAGCTGATGTATAAAAGAGGGACAGTATTTACTCATTAGCTGCCGCCATTTTCAGAGCATCTCGAAGGAACTTTCAAGACCCAAGAAATCTTGTTTCCTCTGACTATATCAACACCAAAACCACCTAAGAGGAGTGGACAAGGAAAACAAGTTTGAAAATAAAGGGAGGTATTGGCCATAACAGCAATATTAACACTGGATACCGGTATCAGATGAAATGTACATATCGGTGCATCCCAAGGGTAAATGTTGCTCAGTTGTTGCTGCTGTCAGTCCACTCTCAGAACGTAAAATCTGCTGGTTGCTCAAAAAAACAACAAAACCAACATTCTGGTGTTTAATCTCAGTTTGTTCATGTTTTCGTCCTAATTTCAGGTTCATTATGTTGTAGAAAATAACCGTTGATGTTTTGTGTTTTGTCAGTAACGTGTCGTGGAACAGCCTGGCCATCCCGGACACCCACTGCTCCCCTGACGGAGAGGGCTACCAGTGTCCTCTGGGCTTCAAGTGCATGGACCTGGAGGAGCTGGGCCTGAGCCGACAGGAGCTGGGCTACAGCGGCTTCAACGAGCTGGGTAGAGTAAAAGTCATCCAGAGACACATTAATGCTCCAAACACGTGAAGGAAGAGCGGAGAGCGTCTTGCATATCACAGCTTTTAGCGTGGCTGTGTCGCTGCTTATCAGCTGAACAGAGCTCCAATCCAGTGTCAGCGCACAGAGCACAGAGCGCCGTCCCTAATCCTCAGATAGCTGTGAAGGAGAAGCAGAGCTTCACGGTAAACAGGACTTTAGAGGACGTTACAGACTGGAGCAGGAAACCTGAATCCTCCATACGAGCGGATCATCCTGTCCCACAGCTTCCTCACACAGATACAGTAATTCAGCCGTTCATTCAGCCGTTCATTCAGCCGTTCATTCAGCGCTCATCACTGTGAAACGATGAGTTTAGAGCCATGATATCATGTGCTCATATTTCTGACTGTCAGCTGTCCGTCAGCTGCTCTGAACCTGACGCGGCGTGATGCGTCCGTCCTGATCTAATCGCCTTTTAAAAGTACAGACAGCTCATTTGCAGAGAGCCGTGAGTTTCATTCTGTGGTTTGGCTGCTGCTCAGTATTTTGGTTAATTAACTACATCTGACCAAATTTGTCAGTGACAGGGACAAAGACACGCATTAAAGATAATTTCATCAGATTAATGAGGCTGCCGGGGAGTTGGAGCTCTTCGTCATGTCGGTGCAGAGAGGAACGGAGCTAAGAGAAGTATTTTTCACCCTGTGCGCTGTCTGATTTAAAGAGTCTGATACTGATGCGTACTTTCATCCCTCTTGTTTTTAGGAACCAGCATCTTCACGGTGTACGAGGCGGCGTCACAGGAAGGCTGGGTGTTCCTCATGTACCGAGCCATCGACAGCTTCCCGCGCTGGCGCTCCTACTTCTACTTCATCACGCTCATTTTCTTCCTGGCGTGGCTCGTCAAGGTTAGATCCAGCCCTTCTCTGTCTTTGCTGCACTTTTCAAAACGCTCCCGGCGCCCCTGGCACGGCCGCGGGCGAGCGCTGAACACATAAAAGGTTTCGGTTAATTGACATAACCTAATCTTTCACCTACAGACATTACCATTTCCCCTTGTTAGTCGAATGTTCCCCCGCTAATGAGAAAACCAGTGTCGTGTCATGGATACGGAGGAAGTCAAGAGGCAGACCGTCACTTGCTCATTTATTTTTAATTGTCACAGCGCTCTTTCTCTCGTTATGGCCTCTCTGTTTCAGAACGTCTTCATCGCAGTCATCATCGAGACGTTTGCAGAGATCCGGGTTCAGTTCCAGCAGATGTGGGGGTCGAGGAGCAGCACCACCTCCACGGCTACGACGCAGGTAACCGCTGCTGACTCCAGCTGACTGGATAACACGATGTGTGCTCCTTAAATACCTGCTCCTCTAAAAGGAGGTGCTGCAGAATCTGTCCAATCATCAGGGCTCAGAGCATCAATGTTGCATGAATTCAGAAAATCAAAGGAACGAACACAAACACTTTTTGACAGGATGACTTTCTAAAGCTTTGCAGGAGTGCAGCATCATCAATAAATACCTCCACTATCATCAAAACTGGCCCCACACAGCAGCAGACGTCTGCTTTTTAATCAGCTCTGAGCTTCAGTCCAGGAACAAGATGGAAGAGACAAAAATCTGATATTTTTCAGTTTTAAGAAAGCAGAAGAGGCAGATTGATTCATTAAACTGATAACGCTCAGGTCGTGTGATTATTACCGAACGCTGGCTGTAAGTGCTGCTCTCTGCACCAGCGCTGAAACTATTCCTCGAATAAGACGAGTTCCTCAGTTACAAAAGATCGTAAAGGATTTTCATCATGCACGCAAAGAAAGAAGAAGGAGGGTGTCACCAACTTCACTTCTTTGTTGCTTTAGTTGGCGACTTTAGACCCCTCTGGTGATCTTTTCTAAAAAAACAAAAACAAATCTAGCATATTATCTTAAGTTTGGATTTTAGGATGAAACGCAAAATTATTATTGCGTTTTGGCCTCTTATTTACAGAAAATCTAAACTAACAAAAAAGGGGGAAAAAAATCAAACAAAAAATCAAGAATCAACCAAAAAAGTTGATATTTAGTTTTTAAACACACTGACTGTTTATGACACGTTTTCTTTCTCCTACCATGGCATCCCTCTCTCCTTCAGTGTCCACGACAATCACATGCAAATGACTCGTTAAATAAGGCGATGACATCATTTAGGGACTTATTTGATCTGTGAGAACGCAGCGCTGTAGAGAGAAGAAGATGAACGATAAAAACAGAATAGATAGGGATGTAGAATATATCGCTATCGGTATCGGTATCGGCTGACACTTCCGCATTAGGCCATTATCAGAGCGATCTTTCAAGACCCAAAGAGTCGTGTTTTCTCTGTCTTTGTAAACACCAAAACTACCTAAGAAGAGTGGACTCTCTTCTCTCTTCCTGTTTTTGATCCAAAAAACAGACAAAACAAACTATTTTGATCACGTTTGTCCTTGGCACTCCATCCAATGATCCTCTTAATGATCGTCTATTCTCACGATTGCGCTGCTCTTTCTCTCTGAACTACCTCCACACATTATCTGTTGATTTCTTTTTACCAATATTGACATTGGTAAATATCAGTTATCGGCCATAACAGCAATATTTATATCTTATTTTCATTTTCATACCGGTGAAAATGCAAACTTTTGAAAACGGTCCTTTCTGTGTAAACACTAGGGATGGGTACCCAATTAGTGACTTTGTTAGGTACTGACCAAATTCTGTCAAAAGTACTGGCTACAGATTCACATAAAATCAAAAGGTACCATGTTTAGGAACCTAACTGCATCCTTTAGTGTCACTTTTTCTGGTCCCAAACCCTGATAAAGGCAGATGGTTTATATTAACATTAAAAAAAATCTCCCCAAAAACTAAACTAACAAAGGAAGAAAAATAATAAATCAAACAAAAAATCAAGAATCAACCTGAGAAAACGGATTTTTTGTTCTAAACACATTAACAGTGAGTTATTACATGTTTTCTGTCTCTCCTAAGATGTTATTCCTCTCTCCTTTAGCATCCACGACAATCACATGTGACTTATTTAATCTGTGAAAACGCAGCGCTGTAGAGAGATCAAAATGAACAAATAAACAACAAAAACAGAGTAGAACTAGCTGGGCAGGGCCCTGTTCTACGAAGCAAGTTCAGTCTAGCGAGATAGCCTTGGAGCTACCACGCTGGACTGAGCGCGGTAGCCGGCAATCTCGCTACACGGTTTTACGACGCTGGTTATCAACCTCATAAGTGGATCCAGCAAGGCAATGAGCGCGTGCACACTATAAGGCGGAGCCCGCTGCATCTGACCAATCACGAACATGGAGCAGTCTGGAGTGTCAGAGCAGGCGGAGAGAGAAGGACCGCATACTTCACTCAGAAGGAGCAGGAGGTGATCATGAGGAAGTTTGACGAGCTGAAACATGTAATTAACGTTAAAAGCAACACCGTCGCTGCTGCTAAAGCACGGAAGGAGTGCTGGCAGAAAATTGCTGACAGTCTAAATGCGTAAGTGTAGTGGTGTAGTGCAAACAAAATCTTTTGTGCCATTATCATCCTGAAATAGCACTGTTCACCATGCACTTTTACTGTAACATGCAACATATCTAATTTAGTTCTTACATGAATTTATTCATTTGTTCATTCCTATCGTGTTTACATTTTTTGTGTGACATGTAGCCCACATGAGCCCTACATGAATTCCTGTCACAATTTTAATACGGGCAATAAAATATTGTCATGGAACAGAAGTGTTGGCACTGAAGATCTTATTACGGCAATGAGAGTTCTTCATTCCCTTTAACTACCTGTAGAAAGTGTCATGTACTACCAACCCCTCCCTGGAAAACTGGTAACTTTCATAAAGGTGGTCATCAGAAAAAGAGAGTGGGTCTGGCTCGGTCCATGGGATCCTCTAAGAACGGACAAGCCATTTTTTCGTGAGGGCTCATTGGTCAGTGGGCGGGGTTTTAATAGTCCGCGAGTTCAATCTGGAACCTAACCTGCCCCGGAGCAGGTTAGCCGTTCAGTGTATGTTGCCATGGAGACTCGCCTCGCTGAGGAGTGATCCAGTGTCGTAGAACAGGGAATCCGAAACCTATCCTCAAAGCTACCTCGCTAGGCAGTAATCCTGCTTCGTAGAACAGGGCCCAGGTGTCAAGTTTAGCTCACAGGTCATTAATGGATCAATGTCAAATATCTTTAAAAAAAAACCAAACTATCCGATTACTCGATTACTCAATTAATCAATTACTCGATTACTCGATTAATCGATTACTCGATTAATCAGTTACTCGATTACTCAATTAATCGATGGAGTTTTCAGTAGATTATTGAATCCTCAAACACTGGATAACTACTTCACTTCAGGCCTGCCAGAGGCCTTTAAGTCCTCCTCTCTGCCCCTTTGGGATGTTTTTCCTTCATCTCCTGGAGTTTGGGAACAGACCGTCCTGCAGTGCAGCTATAGAAGCAGGAAAAACCAAACGCATGTGGTGAAAGTCTGGGGAAGCACTTTAGGTGGAAGCTTCTGGGTCTTTAAGGGACTGTGGAAAAAGACTCAGAAAGAGGAGGCTGGGTCCTGCCAACGCTTGGTCTGTCCTGAGCCATCTAGTCCTCGTGTAACCTCAGGCAGAGGTTTGTAATCCAGGCAATAAGTCGAGCAAGTTATAGGAAAGTTTATTTTACGAGCACAGCCTGACTCTGCTCCTGTTTTAATAGAAAGTCTCACAAAGAGCATGAAAGCAGCTCCAGGTCGCATCTCTGTTCTTCCTGCTCGTCCTCTCTCAGCTGTTCACTCCAAACTGGTTTAACTTTCCAGCCCATTAGAGGTGGTTTACCCGTCTCTTTGGAGACAACAATTTTTCTTTTCAGGAGATAAGAAACAGACTGACAGGGAGAAAAGTTCAGGAGCAGCAAACTGTTGTGGCACAGAGTGAGCCGAGCCTGGAGGGACGCTCTTTGATTCAGCAGTCAGTCGGTCTGTGTTCAAACTGTCCTCAAAGGTCACGAGCTCTGGGCAGCGACCGAAATGTGATCAGAGATACCGGTCGCCAAAAGACGTGAGGAGGGAGCTGCTCGTTCCTGGTGCTGAAAGCAAAGATTTCAGGTCGTTTTGGCACCTTGTGAGGATGCTCCCACCCACTGTGAGTCTGTTATTCTGGGAATAACTGTGTGGAGACCCTGGGGCAGACCCAGATCATCCTCCCTGGATCCTCCTGGAAGAGAGGAGGAGGTGAACGGCTTTGAGGAAGAATATTAGTTGGTCTATATGAGTTTTAAACCACTTAGAATAACAAAACAACAACAAATGAGTCACAGGATCGTTGCCGCTGAACGTTCCTCGTGCTAGAAGAAATAAAAAGTAAGATTTAAAGATTTAAAGGAGAGAAAGTTTTTTATTTAATCCAGAAGTGATGTGAGAAAAAGCAAAGCCAAACTCTTGGACTCTTTTCACTAATGTGTGCCGTTTCTCTCCATAATTAAGTCGAGACGGCTCCGACCGATTTGTGTTGGTGATTTTTATCGACTTGACATTTTTCGAGTTTGAACATTTAGTTATCTTACAAATGGCCTTTCAGGTGTGAAAGCAGGTCTGTCTCTGGCTCTTTCTCCGCGACAGACATTTGATTACCTCTTTCACTCTTTCACCAGACGACTGCGGATTGACAAAGAGGGTCAGGAGGAGAGTTCAGGGCAGAGAAACAGAAAAAAGACACGTTAGATATCAGGTTACAAAATTTTCCAGAAGAAGAAGGACAAAATGACATCAGATTGGAGGATGCATGGGTTTATTTGTGTTTAGCATCAGTTTGGTTAATTGAAAAGACAAATATCTGTCATTAACAAACATAACGAGGTTCGTCTGACAAACATTTATCTGTACTGTGAGCTTTTCCTCCTCCGTCCTCAAACGATGCATCTTTAAAACTCCAAACGCTGAAATCTCGTTCCTTCAGTCATGACGGAAACAGGCTGCTGCCAGCGGCGTGCAAACATCACTGTAACCTTGAAAACAATTAACCTTTCTTCATATTATCAAAATTAATTGTAATCACATCGCCATGCCCCAATCTTTATCTTAGAGCGGGAAAACTAATTAGCTATGGTGCAGCACTGAGCCGTCAATCACAGGGGCTGAAACAATATCTGCTCCACGCTCCCCAGAGAGGACGGCTGGTGTCAGGGGCCCCCGGGGGACACAAACCATGAACCATGGCACCGTCTTTAATCCCTGACTTTGCCAAACCGGCCCCAGATCAGGGAATATTTTAGAGGAGATGGAGCTGGAGAGAGCTGCTGTAGATTTAGTGGGAATAAATCTGCACCCTATAAACCAAATACAGCCTTTTTAAATCTTAAATCTTATTTTACTCCTGAGCAGCTGGGCTCAAACGTCACCATTGAGCTAAAAATTTCCATCATTTGTAACATGATACCTGCAAAATCTGCAACATTCCCAGCAGCTGGTGGTTGTCTGCAGCGTGTTAGCATCATTTTTGATGCTCTTTAGTAACCTAGCATTAGCAGTTAGCTCTGTGCATCGCCACCGTCTCACTGAGCCGCTAACGTTTTGGATTTCCAGTCATGTTAATAACCTAGCCATGGTGAGGTTATGGCTGCACTTTGCAGGAAAACGGGGGAAAATGTGGTTACAAAAACAAACCATAACCTTTAGAAAATGGAGCATCTTTAGTGGGGATGGAGCAATTATTGTCTGAGCTGATTATTGGCGCAGATATTCTGCATTTTGTGGCATATCCGCATCAGCCTTTTTTAAACTAACGGCCAATAAAATGATTTAAAACTGTGATATTTTAGCTCTGATGCAGCTGACCCTCTGTCTGCAGTCATTACTCTGTCTCCAGCATTGTCCCACCCACACCACCACGTGATTGGTTCCTGCAGAGCCATGGCTCAGGTCACAGCCAATCAGCAGTGAAAGCTGTGCATGCACAGTGCTCACACTCACTGCGGGGAGCAGAAAAGGGTTTTGATGATTGGAGAAACTCCAGAGAGGAGATAAATGTTTTTGAAGGCGAGTTTTTACATATCCTAGTTTTTAAGTTTTGCTTAAAAACATTTAAATGAAGTTAAATGTTGGAGTTTGTATCTTTCAAAACTTCAACACTAGTATTTTCACGTTTACTGCAAGTGAATATCGGCTCCAAATATCGGTATCAGCCCTGAAAAAAACATATCCGTCCATCTGTAATCTTTCACAGCAAACTAAGCTTAAACCTTTACTCTCTTTATCTTGCTGTTGCATAGATTAATTTTTGAGACGTGTTTTTAACGATTAAGCTTTCGTAAGCTCCATGTTTTGGAAGAATTACCATCATTGATAAGTGGAGCAGCGGTCTTGTGCGTTTTAACATCTCTGTTGTGGCTTTGCTTCCGTTTTTATTTCTGATATTAACTCCTGAGGCCTGCACGCTGTATTTAGTATCCTCCATGCTGTGTGTGTGTGTGTGTGTGTGTGAGAAAGAGTGTGTGTGTGAGAAAGAGTGTGTGTGGGTAGGAAGCTGTGAGTGTGACGCCCTGTGCCTTTTTATCTCATTCTTTTCCAGGCCACAGATGTTTTCTGAATCTGTAGCCAAAGGGTGGACCATGTGTGTGTGTGTGTGTGTGTGTGTGTGTGTGTGTGTGTGTGTGTGTGTGTGTCTGTAGCACTTTAAATTGTGTGTAAGGATTTTCGTGCCCCTCATGTGGTGTCCTTGTGCCACAGATGTTCCACGAAGATGCTGCTGGGGGATGGCAGCTTGTGGCTGTGGACGTCAACAAACCACATGGCCGAGCGCCCGCCTGCCTCCAGGTAAACACACACACACACACACACACACACACACACACACACACACACACACACACACACACACACCGCGTAATTAATATGCTGCTGATGCTGCTGCTGCTGAGTGTTTCTACATCCACTATAGAGCTGTGACTGTAGCAAAATTGTTTGTGTGTGAGTGTGTAACTACATCCGCAAATACGTGAACTAATCAATAAAAACTTAAACGTATCTACAAATGTGTAAACAGATTAACAAATGGGTAAAATATTTTCAAATGTGTGCCAAAATCCACAAAAGTGTCCACAAATTTGTGCATGCATTTGTGGATTTGTGCAAAAATTATGTAGTTTTGTCATTTATAGATTCATGCACAAATTTGTAGATTTCTGCACTCACATTTGTAGATTTGTGGACACACATTTATAGTTTGCACACACATTTGTAGATTTGTGCACACATTTGTAGATTTGCGCACACATTTGTAGATTTGTGCACACATTTGTAGATTTATACACACACATTTGTAGATTTGTGAAGAAACATTTGAAGATTTGTGCACACACATTTATAGTTTGCACACAAATTTGTAGATTTGTGCACACATTTGTAGATTTGTGCACACATTTGTAGATTTGTGCACACATTTGTAGATTTATACACACACATTTGTAGATTTGTGAAGACATTTGTAGATTTGTGAAACATTTGGACATTTGTGCACACATTTGTAGATTTGTGCACACATTTGTAGATTTGTGAAGAAACATTTGAAGATTTGTGCACACACATTTATAGTTTGCACACACATTTGTAGATTTGTGCACACATTTGTAGATTTGCGCACACATTTGTAGATTTGTGCACACATTTGTAGATTTATACACACACATTTGTAGATTTGTGAAGAAACATTTGAAGATTTGTGCACACACATTTATAGTTTGCACACACATTTGTAGATTTGTGCACACATTTGTAGATTTGTGCACACATTTGTAGATTTGTGCACACATTTGTAGATTTATACACACACATTTGTAGATTTGTGAAGACATTTGTAGATTTGTGAAACATTTGGACATTTGTGCACACATTTGTAGATTTGTGCACACATTTGTAGATTTGTGCACACATTTGTAGATTTGTGAAGAAACATTTGAAGATTTGTGCACACACATTTATAGTTTGCACACACATTTGTAGATTTGTGCACACATTTGTAGATTTGTGCACACATTTGTAGATTTGTGCACACATTTGTAGATTTATACACACACATTTGTAGATTTGTGCACACATTTGTAGATTTGTGCACACATTTGTAGATTTGTGCACACATTTGTAGATTTATACACACACATTTGTAGATTTGTGAAGACATTTGTAGATTTGTGAAACATTTGGACATTTGTGCACACATTTGTAGATTTGTGAAGACATTTGGACATTTGTGCACACATTTTTTGATTTGCACAAGTTTAAAGATTTGCTCACATTTTTTGATTTGCACACATTTGTAGATTAACATACACATTTGTAGATTTGTGCACACATTTATTGATTTGCACACGTTTTAAAGCTTCGTACAAACGTGGATTTGCTCACATTTGTAGATTTGCACACATTTGTTGATTTATACACACACATTTGTAGATTTGTGAAGACATTTGTAGATTTGTGAAACATTTGGACATTTGTGCACACATTTGTAGATTTGTGAAGACATTTGGACATTTGTGCACACATTTTTTGATTTGCACACGTGTAGATTAACATACACATTTGAAGATTTGCACACATTTGTAGATTTGCACACATTTGTAGATTTGCACACATTTGTAGACCCACCCACCCCTTTTTTAATTTGCATGTTTGTACAAACATTTGTAGATTTTCACACATTTGTAGATCAACATACACATTTGTAGATTTGTGCACACATTCATTGATTTGCACATGCTTTAAGTTTTTCACACATTCTTTGATCTTTGCACACTAATTTGTAGATTAACACACACATTTGTGGATTTGCACAGACATTCATAGCTTTGCAAGTTATTAGATTTTAACACATTTGTAGATATTTGCATACATTTGTAGATTTGCACACACATGTGTTAATTTGCACAAACATTTATTGATTGTTCACATTTATTGCACATGTTTTTAGATTTTCACACATTCGTAGATTTTTGCACACATTTGTTAATATTTAACACAGTTTTGGATTAGTTCATGTATTTGAGGATGCATTTACACACACATAAATAAACTGCCACAATATGAGCTCCATATTCCACACATACACACACACACACACACACACACACACACACACACACACACACACACTGTCACACACTGAGGAGTAAACCTTCAGTTCAGATGAAACCTGACACTTGCACAAACGTCTTCCTGAACTTCCCTGAATACCAAACGCAGAGCGGTGTCTGTGTCACTCTGTTTTTGTTCAGATGTCTCCCTTGATATCTGAGCTCTTTGTGTAAACACAGTCAGTAAACCTCATCTTTTAACAGCAGCCACAGATGCAGGCTCTGTCACCTTATTATTTCCACGTTTGTCTGCGTCGAAGCGCTAAATGATGAGACTGTAAATGAAGGGAGGCTGGTGTTTGATGTGAAGAAGCGCTCTAATGATGTCCCTTCACTAACAGATGAGTTTTAAACGACGTGGACATGATGGATGCTGCTGTTTCTTCCCTGGTCAATGTGATCCCAAAGCTTGGGCTTTAAAGATAAGCAGAACGCAGCGGGCAGCAGGCAGCGGCGTTTCGCTCAGCTGCTGCTCTGTTGATAGAGGTGTGGAGTAAAGGCTGAGTCCGCGCTGTGAGAGACTGACAGGAGAGTCAGAGGACGGCTGTCAACGCAGAAAGTACTGATCCAGAGCTGCACACAAACAAAGCTCTGAGAAGAATCAAACTGGGAAAGTGGGGTAGAGGAGAACGTGAAATATGCAGCGCTCCCATTAAAGCAGCATGTCCCCTGGAGCCTCATCATCAGTTGGAGGCGAGATTTAGAAAGAGGGATAACCAGAGGGATAAACACGACTGACTTCCCTCTGAGCCCCGCGCTCCACAACCAGGATCACCCAAACACTGCTTCATCTGCCACGTTTTCTCAGAGCAAAACCGCTTTTCCTGTGTCTCTGTGATGAGACGGATGCTGCTTAAACCAAGGGTTAACAGACGGAAAATTAGACACGGCAGAGTCGAAACCAGCTGAAATGAAAAAGTGAGAGTTGATCCAGAATAGATTTCATTCGTACCAACTTTTCTGAGCGATAAAACACTTTCCAGTCTGATGTCACCGCTCCGTGGCACTTTACCCACACCAGTTCAACCTCCTGATATTTTTACACCGCAGCGCCTCCAGGATGTAGACTGCGATCACGACTTCCTGTGCGACGGACGGAGTCGCAGAGTGTTTTAGGGGGTCAGGGTGTAGAACAACTCACACCTCCATCACATGGACTGTTTCAGCTCAGGGCAGCGGTCCAGAAACGGTGATAGATGTCTGCTGTCAAACACAGTGTGACACGTGTGAGAGAAACACAGAGAGCAGCTCTCAGTCTGCAGGGAGGGAGCTGGTGTGTTGGTGATGTTTGCGTCTCTGCAATCTGAGCCCAACATGAAGCTTTTTCTTAAAATGTGATCCATTGATCATTTTTCTGCTCACTGCATGCTAAAAGTTACTTATTCACAGAAAAGCAGAGAGCCATGAGCACATTTCAGTTGTTAAAAGTACCCTCCCAACCTCTTATTAATGTTTTTAAGAATGCAGCATGCAAAATAACAAGTAGGGAAGCTGAAAGAGAAATAAAAACCTACAGATTCCTTTTTGCTCATATTCAAAGCGGTCTTTTCAAGGTCTTGGCTCGGAAATTGGGGATGTTAGAAACAGCTGGATCAGCCTAAACACAGCTACAACCAGCGATCTAAGAACATTTCAGCTTAAAAAAAAGTTACCAAGATATTTGGGTGAGCACAGAAGTACTAATCACTGCAAGATCCTGCAACTTACCCGACTAAATGATGGCGAGTAACCAAGACCAGAGGTTATGAAGCTTGAAGTTTGAAGTTAGCATGTTTTTACTCTTTCAAAATGATATTTTTCAGCTCTCCTGCTCGTCTCACCAGCTAACAGCAACAAGAAAACTGTTTATTTCTTGTTTCCTTGATTTTTGAAATCCATTAACTGGTATATTTGTGCCCTCTGCGGCCTGTTGGTCCTAAAGAAACTTAAAATTCACAGCTACATTTAAAGGTAGCTTCTGCAGGAGTTTTAGTTACTTGTTCGTAAACACAACATTCAAACTGGGCTCCTCGTCCTTGGCTCAGTGCCAGCAGCAGCACACCCACAGCCTCTGACCGAAGCTACATGAACACACTCTTTAGCCAAGCAACCACCTGTAGCATCACTCCAGAGCCGTGCACCTGACTTAGCATGCTAGCACAAGCTAATCACAGGTATTTACACATATCTGGTTAGCAGAAAGCTAACTTGCGTCGCTTTTCATCCCGTGCTGCTCTCCAAGTTCATGAAAGCGAGTGAAAGTCGAGCCAAGCTTCCTCCTCATTTAGGAAAAAGCGTTATCTGTTTGGTTGTTTTTCTTCCTCTGTGCTACGTCCACTATCATAGCCGCTCTGATTAGCCTCTACCCTCTCGTTAATCAACATCCAAAGTCACATGGGGGCACTGAGATTGGTTGATGAAACCACACCCACTCAACTAAAACACCAACATCCAGGCAGAAGAAGGGGTAAAGGCAGACACAGACACTAACACATGTTCAGAGGCCCAGAGGAGACGATTGAGCAGGATTATTCCTGTAAAAGTTGAGTTCCTAATTTTTAGGAAAATCCTGCAGACTGTACCTTTAAAGCTTAAACGAAGTGAGCATTTGGAGTTTAAATCCAGTCAGAAGTTCCTCTTCTTTCTACTTTTGTTTTTATTTAAATTTCAGCCCACTGGAGGCACCGACGTGTCAAACGAGGCGAATAATAACCACGCAGAGTAAAAGTTGAATAGGACTCAGAGTGACTCTGACACACGTCACGTAGAGCTCAGTTTAAAGATTACCCATTGTTTTCAGTCACCCACTGACAGCGTTTCACAACATGCTCAGACATCAAGAAACTGGCTTTAAAAACATTTAAATTATGGTGTCAGGAAACTCCACGTTTGTTAGGCAGAGTCTGTTCAGAAAGAAATAATCCAGTTTATTAAAGCTTTCACTGAAGGTGCTTCCTTTGTTTGTGAACACGATGAGGACTGTTGGTGATTTACTTTGATACGTGATGAAGAGAAACATGAAGAGAAGCAAACGTCTGTCCGTCTGATTCAGACGCTGTGAAACCAAAGGGAACATTTGGGCTGCAGATGGTTCTTTTATTGTCTGAATGTTTTTAATGTTTGGGACAGTTTAGGTGTCTGACAGAGTGAATCATACCTTTATTAAACACCATCATGTCAGTGTACAAATATCAGCAGAAATAATTAGGACGAAAAAAGGTGACGGATTGTAATGAGTTAGGGTCTTCAACCTGTGGCTCTGGAGCCTCATGGGGCTCTTTGACTCCTCTGCACTGGCTCCTTGTAGCTTTAAAAATATTAAAATAAAGAATTGTTATTTTTCTTCCAGAGGGTATTGATGAATAAAGACTCTGACACTAAATAAAATCCTGCGTTAACATTTAGTTGAACTAAATCTTCATCCCATCTGTCAATAAAGCCTGCCACCGCTCTACTTCACCTCCTCCAACATCAACAGCCCACCAACTTTCCATGCACCTGTGGCTAACCTCAAGTTTTACAGCCCTGGTCTGATAACTACATCTACAAAAAGACTAATCTGGAAGAAAATACTGATTTTAATTCTGTGTGGATGGATTCATTTAACTGACAACGTGCTGGACTAATATACAGGATTGATATGTGGCAAGACATTAGCTAACAACTGAAAAATGATGAGTTGAACAACATTATTAATATGTGTTATTGAATTCAAGTATTATTCAATAATTTTGAGATTTTAAAAAAATATATAAATTTTTTTATTAAGTTGGAAATTTCTAAAAAAAAATAATAATAATAATTTTTGCAAATTAATTAAATTTTCATTTTTTTGAAATTTTATAAATTGATTTTTTTTTGCAAATTTTTAAAAAACAAAAAATAGCAAATGTATTTATTTTAATTCTTGCATCTTCTCTGCAAATTTTAAAAAATGAATTTTTTAACTTTTGCTTTTTTTGCAAAATTACATGTAGAAATTAAGAAATTCAAAAAACTTCTCATTTAGATATTTATTCACAAGAGTCTGACTATATTGAGAACTTTTTTGCACTTGGTAGTCTGATTGTGAATATAAGATTTCATTAAAAAAATTGAAATAATCAAAAATTGCAAAATAAAAAAGAAACCGATTATTTTGGCAAATTTTTACAATTAAAAAAATGCAAATTTTTTAAATTTGAATTTTTTTCTTTTTTATATTTTATTTTATTTTTTTATAAATATGTTTTTTTTTTTTTTTTGTAATTTTGGCTCATTTATTGGAAATGAAAACCTAAGCCATCACATGTACAAATTAATAGATTAAAGAAACTTTTTTTCAATATTTATTTACTAGATTCTAACTAAATATAGACATTTTTACACGTTACTGTCTTTATTGTGAAGGGAAAGTAGTTTTTGTGGCTCCTGAATGACTTTAATCCAGGTGAGCTGAGGCTAAAAGGTTGCAGACCTTAATAAGTCACAGATGAAGGTATGGTAAATCAGTTTGTTGAGGAAAACTTGAGTTTAGGTTCCTTCTTTCTGCTCTTTGGTTTAACAGACTCTAAGGAAGTACAACACTTTTCAGATTAACAATGGATATCCCGTCTCCATCCCTCCAAAGCCTGGCCAAGCACCTTATTACTTTGCTTCCTCACCCAGAGCAGGACGCAGCGGAGCTGGCAGAGCAGACAGGTAGAGTGAAGACAGACAGGCAGACAGGCAGACAGACAGGCGGGCGGTGGAGATGCAGCCTGCAGGCCCATCTGTGAGAGCCAGGGAAGTGAAGTGTGAGTTTCTGTTCTGCTCTGCCTGCCTTCAGAGTAATTGGCCGTCAAATGATTAAAATGTTTCAGGGCTGGCAGGTGGGCGCTATCTACAGGCAGCGTGTGTGTGTGTGTGTGTGTGTGTGTGTGTGTGTGTGTGTGTGTGTGTGTGTGTGTGTGTGTGTGTGTGTGTGTGTGTGTTCTCGTGTTTGTCTGCTGCCAGCTCACCCGCACATGTTCAGCGTGTCTCTTAAACCACCTGTTCGTGTCTGGTCAGGCCTCCGAGTGTCTCACCGTCAGTCTGTCAATCTGCCCGCTGACGTCTGTCCATGTGTGGACGTGTGTGTCCATAAGTCTGTGAAGTGTGTGTGTGTGTGTGTGTGTGTTGGTCTGGGTCTGTCTGGGTCTGCAGCAGTTGGAGGTAACACATAATTGATTGACCACCTGCTCCGTTCAGAGACGGGGCGGAGAGAAAGCGAACTTCTCCTGCTGAAGGTGCTTCAGACCCAAACACAGCTCAGAGCGGAGCAAAGATTTATCATCTGTTTAAAGTCATCCCACACACAGCGGATAGGAAGAGAAGGATTCACTCTGACATCTGAAAACATCTGTCATCTATCATCACATCCAGCTCAGCTGACACTCCTGGCTCCTTTCCTTTTACTCCTCAATCTGAGAAGTTTAGATTTCTGGAGGATCGGGTTGAGATTTTATCATTCTCAGGGTCAGAGATGCTCTTCTGCAGACCTCGGTTGTAACCAGTGGTTATTTGAGTTACTGTTGCCTTTCTATCAGCTCCAACCAGTCTGTCCATTCTCCTCTGACCTCTGGCATCAACAAGGCATTTTGTCCCACAGAACTGCTGCTCACTGGATATTTTCTCTTTTTGGGACCATTCTCTGTAAACCCTAGAGATGGTTGTGGGTTAAAATCCCAGTAGATCAGCAGTTTCTGAAATACTTAGACCAACAACCATGCCACTTTCAAAGTGACTTAAATCACCTTTCTTCCCCATTCTGATGCTCAGCTGAACTGCAGCAGATCATCTTCACCATGTCTACATGAATAAATGCACTGAGTTGCTGCAATGTGATTGGCTGATAAGAAATTCACGTTACGAGTAGTCTGACAGGTGTGCCTAATAAAGTGGCTAGTGAGCGTACTTTGTTTATTCCATGAAGCTAACTTAGGAATAAGAATAACCTGCTGCCCAGGGGGTCGTAGAGACTGGGGTTTGTCCCTCCTCTGCAACTGTTAAAAAATAAAACAAGCTGAGCGACTCAGAGCTGTCTCTAAACAGAAAGAAGTCTCTCTCATATTCGTAGCCCTCACAGCCTCCAGTGGAGTCTGAAACCTTATTTTGTAATCCTGAATGCACGGAGGAATAGTCATTTGTCTCACCATTGAGGTGCCAGAACAACAGATTCATGTAATACTCTTATATAATGTCTTATTTAATTCATAACACTTCTGGAGCAGCTCGCTGACTGCTCTCAGATACTTTCTGCTTCTCTTTGTGTTTTTCTCCATCAGCCGCACAGACCAGTGAAGGTTAATGACGTGTCCTGTTCCTCTCCCCACAGACCTGCTCTGCTAATTAGCCCCCGGTGCTCCTCCGAGCCGTAATTACACTGATGATTGGAGCTATAAGCAAAAATAGAGGGTGACACTCCACACAGGTGTAGCTCCGCTGGAGAAAATAGGCGTATGACGTAGTTCAGATATGAACCAGGGAGCACAGGAGTTTCTGGATCGTAAAGAAGACAACGCTTTGAATAGAGACAAAGGGAATTAGCTTAGCATTTCTTGGTGTTGGATGAGCAGTTGTGCAGACGTCCTCCCCACACCTGGCTAAATAGAGAGTGATGGATGAGCCGGCAGCTCACTGGAGGGGATCTGAAGTCCAATGAAAGAAACACCTCTCTGACCTCTCCCTCCAGAGCACCAGGTTATTGATTCTCTCAAACCCTCTTTTTACCCCTGCCACCAATCTTCACCCGCTGGATCTCCCCCAGCGACACTGCTCGGATCATTCCCAGCTCTTACACATACACACACATACACACACAGTGTCAAGGTTAAGGTCAGTTTGTGTGTGTGTGGGAGGAGAGCGATGGGCTGCAGAGGAAAACAGGAGAGAGGGAGGGGAATAACTTTTAGAGAGCGTGTTTCAGACAGAAAAATGACCAAACAGAGAAAAAACACATGAACAGGAGAAACACAGAAACATCCTCATTCACCAACAGACTCAGGGTTAAACGCCTCTGCTAAACTCACTCTGACAAACGTGAACATTAAGTAACAGATGACAGGCAGGTGTCACAGAAAAAGACGTTTTCCAGGATGCTGTTGATGATTTTTGGAGACAGAAAGATCACAGATCATCTTTCAGTCATCAAAAGTCTCTGAAGTCCATTTTATTGTTGAAGGTTGATAAAAAGCTTCAAACTAAATTTACAGGTTCCAAACAGCATCTGGTTAGCATTAGCATCTCAGAAAACAAGACAGAGGATCAGTATTGGTCAGGACAGAAATATAACCTCCTTTTTACCATCTTTACCAAGAGTGTGTCTCTGTTAGTTTGGAGCTACAGGATTTACACTGAATCATTCAGGACAACGTTTAAAAACCTTGGTTATCTTGGCTTTTACAGATAAACTAATGAAGCTAAGCTCCAGAAGCTAACGTTAGTTTAACCAAAGCCCTTTGGACAACAGCTAACAATGATGTTCTATCACCAAAGAACAAAAAGTAGAAAAAAGTAGTCTCTCAGGATACCTTTTGTCAGAGTTACGTGTACCTCATGAACACAGTTTGACCGTTTTTAAACTGAAAATCTAAGAAGAAAATGAACAAAAACTTGCTTTCTGCAGATGCACTGTGATTGGCTCATCACCTTTGAGGGCGGGGCTTAGCCATACATCAAGATTCACCAATAAGTGATGTCAGAGTTTGAGAAAATCTTGTGTTTATCTCAGCAATTTCTCATTTTACTTTTAGAATCAAAATGTCAAAATCCTACATTTAACAAGATCTTTATCTAGTTAAAATCCAGTGAATACTTATCTAAATTAGAAGTTTTTTATTTTGTTACGTTTTACATCTGATGTCTTCGTTTTTTCATTTTAAATCAATGTGCAAAAATTACAACAAAAAAAATTCTTAAGATTAAAAAAATGCAAAAAATGTGAAATTTCCACAAATTTGCATTCTTTTTATTTTTAAAAAATTTGCTGAAATAAAAAAAAGTAATAATTGGACTTAAATGAATTTGCAAAAAAAAATCAAATTTAATACATTTGCAAAAATTTATTTATTTTAAAAAAATTGCATAAATTTGAAATGTAATAAAATTTCAAAAATTTCAATTTTAATGAATTTGCAAAAAAAATGAAATTTAATATTTTTAAAAATGTCAAATTTAATACATTTCCAAAACTTTATTAAATTTATTAAATATGCAAAAATTTAATATTTTATTTATTTGAAAATATTTCAAATTAAATACATTTGGAAAAATTTGAAATGTTATTAATTTGAAAAAAACCCTCAAAATTTATGAATTTTTCAAAAATGTAATTAATTTTCAAACATTTGAAAATGTTTGTATAATACTTGAATTTGATAAAGTATATTGATAAGGTTGCTCAACTCATCATTTTTGATGTTTGCTAATGTCCTGCCACATATTAAGCATGAATACTTAGCTTGCAGGTTGACATCATTAAAAGCAGGAAACCTCTTCTCTAAGATTCTTAAAGTCTTTTGATAAGAGTATGGTTAAATCATGATAGTTTACCTGTAATCATGAAGTGAGACTTCAGCTCAAAACATCACGAGGCCTTGTTGCCATAACTCAGTGTGGCCCATTTCACTTTCTTTTTATCCAAACCTTACTTTCCATTTTCTTTTTGAGCCTTTAAGAAATGATCATCAAACATCCAAATACTGACACTAATTTGTGTTATTTTTTATATCATAGGGACCAAAAAAGTTCAGTATTTGATGCCAGCCTGTCCAGTTTACGGTCACATCCCCAGACTACTTCACAGCAGATGTCAGTAGTTTGTGGTTAATGAGCCTCCCTGTTTGTTATTGTGTGGCTGAAATCAGCCCGATGCACGTGCAGCGACGCTCGCTGAGGTGAAATAAGACGAGGCGTCTAAAGGAGGAACTCAGAGGTGGCAGCAGCACAGCGGCGTTTATTAAGAGTAGGAGGCTGCAGACAGGCAGACCATCATGTTTTATTAAGACCTGTTTTCAGCCAGAGCCATGAGTCAGCCCGCTCCTGTCCAGGCCGTAATAAGCCAAGGTGGTTCACCTCACTACATCCCCAGCCCAGCGAGATCTAACACGCCCACTCCCTCAGCACAAACCTCCGTTCTTCAGCGCCGTGCTCCTGCCAGGATGTGACAGTGGATTCTGAAGGAGTCTGCCTGCTCTTCTTGTTTTGTTCAGAGCTGTTTACCATCCAAACGCCAGAATCTAGACGCTCTCATTATCACCACTCGTCAACAAACAGCAGTGAAGAGACGAGTCAAGTGAAGCAGTCTGTAATCCCACTCAGTTTCCTCCTAATCTCGGTAAACATGGTGGAGAGAAAACTGTAGCGGGAGACGTTTGCCAGAACAAGGCCCAGCCTGTTGGTGACAATTCCTGTGTGAACGCCGCGACATCCTGCCAGCTCCGTGCACATGTGCCACACTCCTCTCTCATGTACCGGCAGAAAGAGCATTTGTCCTTCTTGGCAGAGACAGGGAACAGACGGAGGGTGAGGAAGGAAGCCGGCGTTGGTCTGTCAGTCTGCCTCTCGGTCCGCGCCGTGTTACAGTCCAGACGCTGGAGGCGCTCCAGGTATGATGCACATCAACCCCCTCAACCTCTCCCAGATCGCCGTCCTCTGCGCTAACAGCTGATTCTGCTGGGACTTGTTGTTTGGATTGTCTCACCTCTGGTGTTAGATTGATGTTTATCTCAGGCTGTGGGGTCAGGCCTCACTGTTTAAATTCACTGAGCATAAATTTAATGATGAAGAACAAAAGGAGGCGTGATGAAAAGACCACGCTGTTTGCTTCTTCTTATCACTGATGTTTTCTCTATATATCTGGTTTTTATTCAAAGTCCCTGTGAGGAGTTTCTGTGTGACTTTGAAAAGTCTACTCTCTAGATATCTGCCTGATCCTAATCCACCCTTTAATATGAGATTATCAACTCCAATATAGATGATCGGGTTGAGCAGGACCAGATCGATTTACGGCACGTCCAAATCTCTATGACAACAGCACGCCAGCTGATGAAGTTAAGCAGAGAGACGAGAGATCTGAGTTTTTCTCTGCTGAAAACGATTTCTGTGATTAATTTTGTAGTGATGGTGGACACTGGAGCCTAACTGTCAGACAGAAAAAGGACAGAAGAGCAGAAGAAAGAGAAACAGGACAGAGATAGAGCACAAGCTAAAGGCTAACACAGAAGCTAAAAGCTAGAAAAACACAAATTGAAGGCTAAAATACTAGCTAAACACTACCAAAATAGAGCTTAAGGCTAAAATACTAGCCAAATGCTACAAAATACAGCTTAAAGCTAAAATACGAGCTAAAGGCTTAAAAACATGAGCTTAAGGCTAAAATATTTGCCAAAGGCAACAAAACACAAGCTAAAGGTTAAAACATGTGCAAAAGGATAAAACACAAGCTAACTGCTAAAACATGGCTGAAGGCTAAAATACTAGCTAAACACTACAAAAAAGAGCTTAAGGCTTAAATACTAGCTAAAGGCTACAAAAACACAAGCTAAAGGCTAAAATATATACCAAAGGCTACAACATATACCAAAGGCTAAAACATGAGCTAAAGACTAAAATACTACCTAAAGGCTACAAAACACAAGCTAAAAGTTCAAACATGTGCCAAAGGCTAAAGCATAAGCAAAAGGCTAAAACATTAACTAAAGGCTAAAATACTAGCTAAAAACTACCAAAAGAGAGCTTAAGGCTAAAATACTAGCCAAATGCTACAAAATACAGCTTAAAGCTAAAATACGAGCTCAAGGCTTAAAAACATGAGCTCAAGGCTAAGATATTCGCCAAAGGCAACAAAACACAAGCGAAAGGTTAAAACATGTGCAAAAGGATAAAACACGAGCTAGCTGCGAAAACATGGCTGAAGGCTCAAATACTAGCTAAAGGCTACAAAACACAAGCTTAAAGTTCAAACATATGCCAAAGGCTAAAACATTAACTAAAGGCTAAAATACTACCTGAAAACTTTAACTCAAGCTAAAGACCAAAACTTGAGCTTAAGGCTTAAATATGAGCCAAAAACTAAAACACTGGGTAAAGGCTGAAACACAAGCTAAAGGCTAAAACACAGTCTAAACTGTTATTGCTAATGTAGCCTCCAACCCACAGTCAGCAGTTATTCTGCAGTGGTCTGTTCAAACTTGAGAGTCTATCAATAAAATGAAGAGCCAGGTTACGTTAGCTCTGCTTGGTGAGGTTGGAGTTGGTAGATGAGCTCTGGTAGGACAGAACCAGGATTCACTAACGTTACACGTTACAGACACGTCTCAGAGCACCGGGCTGTGAGGAGAGAGAAATATAGCAGCTGCTAAACTGCAACAAACTGACAAAGTTAGCTTGTTGTCACATTTCAAAGTGTAGTCAAAATGAAACAGATCTTCCTCACAGTCTCTTTCAAAATTACACATCAGTTAAATTAAGTCTTTTTACCGACCTGGAAAACTTCTTCTTTGAAAAATCTGTGCATCAAATAAAAGAGACGAGCTCATGCTGCATTTTGCAGAATTTGTTTTGATATGTTTGAAACGGCAGCCATGCATGTCAAAGAACGTCAAAGGATATTTTAATTGGCTATCTCTCGGTGATAAAATCAGTCTATATTTTTAAGTTTGGAGACTTCTGACTCCTCACAGACCAATCCACCGATCGACTAAAATCTGTTCCACTGCAGCCGCTCAGTAAATGGAGCTTGTCTTTCTATCAAACAGAAAGATGCCAGCGATCCCTGGACAAATGCCAAAGACACGACTTACTGTGTGTGTAAGTGTGTGTGTGTGTGTGTGTGGCTTCTGCTTTCAAAATGTGTCTGAGTGTGTGTGTGCGCACATTGGTGCACCTGGTGTTTCAAAGAGCCAGCCAGAGGCACCACAAATAAATAGCATCCATCAAAGAAGTGTGAAAGGTTTTCAGAGACACACAGGCTCACAAGAAACATCAAACAGCAGGGGACGGCCATCTTGTTCCACAATTGATGCTGTAAAAATTGATTTTGACATCTCCAGGCCGTAAACGGTGTGACAGAGCCTTCAGCCGCGCGGGGCAAACTCTGCCACTTTCCCCAGGAGGAGAGCAGGAGCGTTATCTGCTGAAATGCACCAAAAGAGGAATGTGAGGCAGAGTTTTTAAAGGTTACTCTGTGGCAGGGTCGACGGCGTCTCCGTGTGGCAGAGGTCGCAAACACACGGCGTTCCAGCTGCAGCTCGCTCTGAGCCGTGTGCGTCCCAGGAGCTGACACAGAATATGGCCAACCATGTCATACACAGAGCCACGTTTTCTGTTCTCTGTCAGCCCGCCTCCATCGCTCTCACACACACTCACACACACACACTACCACACACACACAAGTCCTTTCAGCCAAAACACCCATGGGGGGAAAGCGTCTGGTTGCTGGAAATGTCAAACTGCTTTGTCACGTCCAATCTCAGTCAAGGAGCCGAGTAACCAGTGAGTGTGTAGAGGAGTGTGTGTAAGTTCTGCACCAACACCCGATCCTGAAGCTCCCAGACCCAAGTCCTGGTTCAGCTCAAAGTCTGGCTCCAGGATAATACGAAGGGATAGATTTGATTCCTTTTTAGCAGAAAAATGTTCTTTCAATAATTCTCTTATTTGGAGGTTCAACCCCTAAACGCATCTTTACCTCCACAGGCCTCACATCTTCAGTCTTTGTCCAACGATCTTTACTAACAGGACGGTCCTCGCTACAGGAGCTGCAGGTGATCACGCTCCGTTCCTGGATTTAAATGCAGAAATAAATGTTTACAGTCGTGTTAGAAGAATAAAACTTAAGGGAATGTATGTAAAACAAGTCAGAGTTATTCACAAAGAGAAGAGAAATCTTGGTGCAATCCGAAAACTTTGAGCTCTCTCCGATAATTTCCTCCACGACTTGTTTGCGTTGCACCAAACTTATTTGCAGTTGATGCGTTGTAGACTTTTTAAAGACTTAAGAGCGTGTGTGTGTGTGTGTGTGTGTGTGTGTGTGTGTGTGTGTGGGAGGTGGGATGGCACTGGTCCCGTTCTCCTGGGGAGGATCTGATCCTCTCAGCAGCGCTGCAAACACTCCCTCACTCAGCTGTCTTTAAGTCTTCCGCTCAGTTTTTCGCTTTTCGCCGCCGTCCTCGCTGTGCCACTCTCACATGCAGTCTTTTTTTAGGGCGAGTGCTTCTTCCCACTCACAAGCTGTTGGCTTTGCCACATACATGCAGGCAGTTCAGGGCTGTGATCACATCTGTCATATTGTCTGAAAGGGAGCGCGGTGCGGTCTTTGTGGGAGCGAGGGGAGCGTGATTTGTGGGATTGTTGGGGGGCGCAGCCTGGGTGGTGGGTATTGTTCCTATTATGTGATGTTGCTGTCGTTGTTCCATGCTGAAGCAATCCCCGCAGGAAATAACACACATTTATTGGCCCTCTCCTCTCTTGTTTGGGCTGTCTGAATACGCTCTGATGCTGCTGTCTGGGTGCCTGTTTTTTCTCCAGCAGCCAATGAAAGCTTCTTGATTGCTTTGAATTTTCTGCAGTTTAGCTGCTGGCCCTTTCTGTTTCCACCGATTTATATACGCCGCTGTCTTCAGCTGGCACCTCAGAGAAGAAGAAAACACGACTGTGACTGTGCTACTCCATTATGTTCTTCAGTAACAAGGGTCTGCAACCAGCAGCTCTTTGACTCCTCTGCAGCTTTAAAAAATATTATTGGAATAAAGAATTGTTATTTTTCTTACAGAGAGTATTGATGATTAAAGGCACTGACACTAAATTGGTTACAACTTTCCATGCACCTGTGGCTAACCTCAAGTTTTACAGCCCTGGGAAGATAACTACATCTACAAAAAGACTCATCTGGAAGAAAATACTGATTTTAATTCTGTGTGGATGGATTCATTTAACTGACAACCTGCTGGACAAGAGCAAACAACAAAAATGATGAGATGAGCAACATTATCAATATATGTTATCATATTCAAGTATTCTTTCAAAATTTTTAAACTTGTGCATTTTTGTTAGATTTTTTTTTTAATTATTGCAAATAAATGAAATTCATTTTTTTTGCAATTTTTTTTAATATTTCTAATTTCTTTTGAGTTTTTTTTTGCAAATTTATAAAATTAAAAATGTTGACAATTTTTGAAATTTTTAAATTGTTTGAAATTTTTACAATACTTTAGAATTTTAAAACTTTTTTCAAAATATTCAAAAATATTTTATCAATCAGAAAAACAAGAAATCAAATGTATAATTTTATGATTACAAAAAAAACTCTGCTCATTTAGATAATTATACCTATTATAAATGTTTAATGGATGGCAGGAAATAAGCAAACAACTAAAAATAATGAGTTGAGCAACATTATCAATATATGTTATAAATTCAAGTATCATTTCAACAATTGTTGAAAGGTTTTTACATTTCAAATTTAATTGAAATGTTTGAAATTTCTTAAAAAATAAATTTTTGCAACTTTATTAAATTTTCATTGTTTTTTAATCTTCACAATTTTTTATTACATTTAAAAAGTGTGCATTTAAATAAAAAATGCAAATTTATTTATTTTAATTTTTGCATTTCTTTGCAATTTTTGTTTAATTTTAAACCTTTTTTGAATTTTTTGCAAAATTATTAAACATAAAAATCTAAGACATCACATGTACAAATTTATAAACTCAAAAAACTTTTCATTTAGATAATTATTCACAAGAGTCCTACTATATTTAGATTTTTTTTTTTTACACTTTTTAGTCTTTGCTGCGAAGATAAAGTAGATTTTGTGGCTCCTGAACGATTTTAATCCAGGTGATCTGAGGCTAAATGGCTCCTGTAAAAGTTAAAACTGCAAACCCCTGCTCATTATGTTCAGCTCTGTCTTTCTATAAACACCTGACTGTCAGTCACACGTCTCTCTGCCTGGGAAGCTTCAGTGTTTTAAATATTTCAAATGTAAATTTATAATACAGACATAAAAACAGGACATGAAGAAAACCTGAGTAGACGAACGCCTTCACTCGTCTTTTCAACCTGCTTGTGAAATAATTTCCCTCCTTTCCTCCGAGCTGTGTGAAACCTGCCGGTCTGAGTGCTGACCTTCAGACGCAGCTCCGGCTCACATCCAAACCTGATTTAGAAAAAGTTAAACAGGAAGCAAACACGAGCTGTCTGATGACTTCCTCTGCACTCTCTCATGGTGTGTGATTACAGCCTGATTGTAACCGAACACGTCTTTGTTTCCACAGCAACTGATGCGGTCGTCTGTGTTCCACATGTTCATCCTGAGCATGGTCGCCGTGGACGTCATCGTTGCTGCCAGCAACTACTACAAAGGCGAGAATCACCGCAGGCACTACGACGAGTTTTACCTGGCAGAGGTGAGAGCTCTGTTTCATCCATTCATCAGATTGTTTCATCTTTATTCATTAAAACTCTACAAAAACAGAAAGAGATCATGATGAATCTTTAAATATCTTTACATTTGCCAAACCGTGCCCGCCACTCGCCGCCCAGTCTGGTCTGATGTCATCTGTATTCAGGCGGTAAAGCACAAACTAAGACGGATCACACCCCCGTCATACCTCTCCCCTTCTCCCCCTTACACACAGCTGAATGAAGGAGATAAGAGGAGGAAAAAACACTCACAGTAATACCTCCTCTAACTCCCTCCTTCCCTACATACAGACATCGATCTGCAGATTTGTTCCAACCCGTGTGACGGATGTGAGGGGAAATAGGAAACGGAGGCACTGGGTTTAGCATTGGTTAGCGAGGTGCCAGATTTACTTCCTGTGGATTATGATGATCCTGTCCTGAAATGAGACCTGCGCTGATTGATATCACACCTTCATAAAGTCAAATAATTACAGTTGAATAGGAAACAGCAGGATTCAAACAGTGAGGACGGTTTGACTTGGTGTGGATTGGTTAAAGTGAAAGTCCCTGTGATCACAGAGAAGGGTGATCCTCCTGCAGAGAGCAGGCTGTGTGTTTGCAGAAAGAGAACGCCAGCTCTGATTTTATCTCCTCGCTCCTCCCCAGGTGGCCTTCACCGTCTTGTTTGACCTGGAAGCCCTTCTGAAAATCTGGTGTCTGGGCTTCACCGGCTACATCAGCTCCTCGCTGCACAAGTTTGAGTCTCTGCTGGTGGTGGGCACCACGCTGCACATCTACCCGGACCTCTACCACTCTCAGTTCACCTACTTTCAGGTACCACGCTCACATTCAAACACACATACAGGAACTGAAGTCCTGTTTCTGTGTCAGAACGTAACCCTGAGTGTTTTCGGCCTGTGAGTAGCTCTGCACCCAGTTTAACCCTCTGACCTCACTGTGGGTCACGTAATGTAAGCGTTAAAACAGGCTCAGAGGACGATCTGATGTGGAGAAGCTTCTTGATCCGTCTTTAATGAGCCCTGACCACACAAGCTGCCCTGATGCTGCTGCCTCTCTGAACAGCTGCTGGCCTCACACGTGCACAACACACGCTAACAACTTTACAGGGCTGGAAATAAAGATTTATCCAGCATTTTAACATATTCTACTTAGCTTCCCGATCTGGTTGAGCTGGACAGGATTGATTTACAGCACGTCTTGCTCTCTAACACAAGAAGTTTGGCAGAGAAAGTAGAGATCTGTGTTTTTCTCTGCTGAAAACGATTTCTGTGATTAATGTTGTAGTGATGGTGGACACTGGAGCCTAACTGTCAGACAGAAAAAGGACAGAAGAGCAGAAGAAAGATAAGCAGGAGAGAGATAGAGCACAAGCTAAAAGCTAAAACATGTGGTAATGGCTTAAAAACATATGCTAAAGGCTGAAATACTAGCTTAATGCTAAGACACGGGCTAAAAACTTAAGCACAAGCCAAAGGCTGAAACATGGGCCAAATAATAAAACCCAGGCTAAAGGCTACAAAACAAAAGCCAAAAGTGAAAACGTGCCAAAGGGTAAAACACAAGCTAAAGGCTAAAACATGAGCTTAAGGCTAAAATAATAGCCAAAGGCTACAAAAACACAAGCTAAAGGCTAAACATGTGCCAAAGGCTAAAATATATTCCACAGGCTAAAACATGATCTAAAGGGTAATGCATGAGCTAAGGGATAAAATACTAGCTAAATGCTACAAAAAAGAGCTTAAGGCTAAAATACTAAGTAAAGGCTATGAAAACACAAGGTAAAGCCTAAAATAGTAGCTAAACGCTACAAAAATAAACCTTAAGGCTTAAATACTAGCTGAAGGCTACAAAACACGAGCAAAAAGTGAAACATGTGCCAAAGGCTAAAACACAAGCTATAGGGTAGAATATGAGCTAAAGGCTAAAGTACTATCTCAACGCTACAAAAAAGAGCTTAAGGCAAAGATACTAGCTAAAGCCTACAAAAACACAAGCCAAAGGCCAAAACATGTGCCAAAGGCTAAAACAGGAGCTAAAATACTAGCTAAACGCTACAAAAATAGGGCCTTATGCTAAAATACTAGCTAGAGGCTATGAAAAAACAAGCTAAAGGCTTAAACACAAGCTAGACACAAGCTTAATATAGCCTGCTACTAAACTACGCTACAAACTGACAAAGTTAGCTTGTTGTCCCGTTAGCCTATGGATATGTAGCACTGGGCTGCTAGCGCTGCATATAGCCGGCTACTGACATAAGGTAAACTCTCCCCAGGTTAGGTTGTTGTCACATTTCAAACAACAGCGCTACCTACCTGTTGTTAAATACCTTACCTCGTGGAGCTGGATCTGGTAAAAAATTGACTTGAACAAAGAAAATTTGTTCCAAAACAAACACACCACAAAGTGTATGTGAGACTCCGGGCCAGAAGGTGGTGCTGCAGTCCACTTAAAACACATCCTCCTCACTGCTTCTTTTAAGACAAATGATAAATAAATTATCTACGAAAGACTTGAGAAGGATCTTTCTCTTTAACTAACTTTTTGGGGCACTCTCTAAACTCTCAGACCAAAGATTAGAAAATAAGTCGCTTTTTTTCCTGACGGCCTCATACCCTTGGTGGACTGGGCTCACAGTCTCAGAGTCTGTTGTGAAATGGATGGTGGTCATCCCGGTCTGTCAGGAGGAGAAGGTAGTGTCTCCTCGTCCCATCTGTCATCATGCTGTGAGTGTTATTGCTGTATTTGTTTAGTGGGCTCGCCCTCCTCCCGTCTTTGTCTCCTCCATTTCTCTGCATATCCACACGCTGAGAGCCGAGTCTTTGGCCAGGAGCCTCGCGGGGAGAGGAGCCCGATCGATAGCCACTCTCTGGGTCCCCCATCAGAGGATGACCAAGATGCATTACCTTTTGGGCTTGTTGTCACCACAAGCAATTTAGGGGCTGAGCCGGTTGACAGAGCACCATATCACTGCACCTTAACCACAGGGTCATGATCAATGCTCTGTTTGAATCAATTTATAATCAATGTGCTCCTTCTTTTCTGCCTGTAATTTATCTCAAATTAGCTCCAAGGAAGAAACAGATTCACAAAGACCACAGCTAACCGTTTGTCCCTCCTCCCCGCAGGTCCTCCGTGTGGTGCGTCTGATAAAGATCTCCCCGGCTCTGGAGGACTTTGTCTACAAGATTTTTGGTCCTGGTAAAAAACTGGGCAGCCTGGTGGTGTTCACAGCCAGCCTCCTCATCGTCATGTCGGCCATCAGTCTGCAGATGTTCTGCTTCGTCGAGGAGCTGGACCGCTTCACAACATTCCCCCGGGTAAGGAAGAAGATTTCATTATTAAATTTATTTTTTTTATTTTATATCAGTGCATACACAAATTCTGCTGTAGAGGGTTGTAGTTTTCTCTCTGTTCGTTGTTTTGTTTTCACCTGCACAGATGGAGCTCAGAGACACGTAAACCCTCCCAACATTTAATTCAGCAGCTCCAAACACACTTGTCTAATTATGCTCTGATGTTAGTGTGATTTGCTCTCAGGGACAAATGAAATGTGGTTAAGTTTAGAAGATGCAAGCTTCATGAAAATGCAGAGAAAGATGCGAGCGGCTGCAGACGGGCTCCTGGACGTTGGTGGGGCTTCCTGCAGGATGGGTCGACAGATGTGGTTCCTCCTTTGATTTCTAAAGACTCTGAGCTCCTCTCTCTCTCATTAGCCTCATCTTCTCCTCCTCTGTGTTCCTCCTCCACCCTCCACCGTCGGGCTGCTCCCAGGCTCTGCAGGGTGTGAAGGTTTAGTCATGAACAGATGCCTCTTGTATGCTGTGTTACCCTGCTCGCTTATTTTCCCTCATTTCCATGTGTGTTTGCTCCTCACATGGCCACATGTATGCACACACACTCCACACACTCTACACACTCCACACACTCCACACTCTCACACACGTCACTGGTGATGATGTCTGGCTGCCTCACCCACAGGCAGACCTGTTGCTGGGTTTATCTTTATCTGCAGTGACTGAGACGTGCACAGGAGCAGGTGGGAGGGGCTGTGAAGGGAGGGAGGGAGGGAGGGGGGAGGCTGTCTGAAGGTGAGACACTAAGGAGGAGGCACAGGAGTGCCATTTGACTCCAGGGGCCAGAGTGTTGCAGCTGGCTGGTCCTTACACCTTCATCTGACCTCTAAGAGGAGAGGAGGAGGCGAGGAGAGCTGCTGCTGACTTCTCCCTCTCTGTCTCTGGTTTGTTTCTACAAACCTTCACATCAGCAGTCAGAGAGGAGGAGGAGACTGTAATTGGGGAGTAATAGGTAGAAGATGGAAGGTATTTTGTTATTTTTTTAACCCAGCAGTTAATAAGGTCAGACGTTTCTCTAAAATCACCACAAACACGTCTGTGGTTGAACAAAATACACAATCTGTGAGGAAAAAACGAGTGTAGCATTTGCTAAAACTGCTATGCTACTGGTTAGCAGCTAGCTACAGATCTCAGGATGCTTACTCACAATGTTTATGCATTTACTCTTCGTCAGGGTCCACCTCATCATCCTCATTATCCCGTCTTTATGAGGACTCCGTGTTCTCAGTCACAGCTGGAGTTAGCGCTCTGTAGCTTTAATAACAGATAAATGTCTCCTTTGTACTGTCCCTCTGAATCACACCAGAGCGTAACACTGTGTTAGGATCTGTGGAGGCATGGAAATGTCATATGATCAATATTTACTCACGTTATTTACTTATTGGAAACTTTTTCTCGAGCTCTGCAGTGATCCCAACTTGAAAACAAAAAATTAGCAGCCCAAACTGGGTCTCACTCACGAAGCATGATAGAAAGATTCTTCTTAGATTTGTCTTTTAATTTTGTTTTGAGGTAAAATAAACTTTAAAATAAGATGATACAACTTCTCATTTTGTGTGGGAAGGGGCATAGACATGCATGTAAATGTAAACGACAAAGTTCTTATTGTGTTACTGCCCCTGACTTTCTAATTTATTAAGAGAAAACCTTTTTTTTTTTTTATTTACCTTAAAAAGTTATAATAATACTACTAATACTAATACTAATAATAATAATAATAATAATAATAATAATAATAATAATAATAATAATAATAATAATAATAATAATAAAAATAATAATAATAATTTGAATAAAAAAATAATAATCACTATTATTATTATTATTATTTATTTATTTTATTTTTTTTACCACATATTATAACAAAGTTCAAACAGCAACTTGTTATACTTGTCTAACTGTTTTTCCCTATTTCTGAAAAATGAAAGTAACTTTGTCTAGCTGCAAAACATGTTTTAATTTTGCGTTGAATAAAAACTAAAATACAAAAAAAGTTAGATAATACAACAATGTTAAGAAATTGTATAAATCATCAAAAGAAGCATCAAGTTTCAGCATTTTTAAAGAAAGAAAAATCATCATTCTATCAAACCTATAAATTCAAAGAAATTAAGTTTAACTGCTGCTTCAATGTATGTTTTGCTTAATAATGACTGAATCTATTTTCCTTAATATTTAGAAATCCTGAGTTTAACACTAAATAACTGAAGGAGTAATTTCAAATCGATCAAATGTTTCTTCATTTGTGATTCTTTTTTGCTGTTTTAAAGTGTCTTCACTTTTAAATTTTGAACTTTTTTAAGGAGCTCACTTTTTGCCTCCTGGCAGACGCGCATTCTTCACCTGCTCCAGGTGCATCATGGGAATGTAGGTCAAACCCTGGTGGAAGACAATCAGTGTTTTTAAGCGATGAAAAGATTAAGATGATTATCAGTTTATTTTTTAAATATCTACTTTCTCCCTTATTTACAGTCCTCATTTAGTTGTAAATTTATCTACATAACGGCACGTGATTATTTCATTTTTTTATCAAAACTTATCAAATAAAAAAACATATAAATAAGCAACTCTTCTCATTTATTTCTTCTTTATTTTAGCGTTTTTTAAAAGTAATTTTAACCTCTTGTTAAACTTATAGTCGTAGCTTGGAGTCAAATAACCGGTGACTTCGTGGCCAGTAACACAACCTGTTGTGTTTTCTCTGCAGTAACATGTTGATTTGCACACGCTAATATCATCCTGCAAGTGGATGGAGGCTGATACCCAGGACCAGCAGAGGAAGGCAGAGGAGGAAATGTCATGACCTTAGAGAAAGTCTGGTGTTTATGTTGGTGTCTTTGTCTGTGTTGGTAAGGAGGAGCTGATCAGACTCAGGGAGCGTGGAGCATGGAGGAGGAGGTGCAGCTCAGGGTGGATGGCTGTAGCATGGAGGAGTGTTTCCTCTGGATGTGTTTTCTCTAACTGCAGGGTGACCACGCTCTCCTCCTTTAACACTCCTCTGCTCTGATATTTGGCGAGCAGCTGTCTCAGGTGCTCTCAGGGGAAACTGGGCGTCCTGCTCGACGACACCTGCTCCAGACGCTGTGTGCACATCAGCCGTGTGATATTTGCTCTCCTGTGAAAAAAGCATGTTCCAAATGTCAGACTGGTCTTTTCTCTCCATGTAATTTCCTCCCCGTCTGTTTTTCTTTACCTCTCCTCCTCTGCGTCTCCTCTGCGTCTCCTCCTGGTGTACTCGGCTGCCCTCTCCAGCCTCCTGCGTCTCTCACCTCCTTTTTTTATCCTCTCCTCTCTCCCTGCAGGCTTTCATGTCTATGTTCCAGATCCTCACCCAGGAGGGCTGGGTGGATGTCATGGACCAGACTCTGGTGGCTGTAGGTCACATGTGGGCTCCCGTAGTCGCCATTTACTTCATCCTCTACCATCTGTTCGCCACCCTGGTGAGAAACTTTTCTCTTTCAAATATTCAGGAGTCAAAGAGTTTGGTTAGCTCAGAGTTCTCCTCAAACTCAGGTCTCTGGATCTGAGCAGGCGCAGTCGGGGAAAAGGCGCCGAACATTAATTGTTTTCTTAATGCATTCAATTAGAGCGCCCCTCGTCTCTCTGCTGTGCTCTGAAGTGGTTCATCTAATCACAGCTAATCAGACCCACAGGCGTAAGAAGTGCTGACACCTCAGAGTTTGGACTTCTGATACGGGAGCCATCAGACGCTCTGACAGCCTTCAGATGACTCACGCTTCACCCCAGACAGACAGGAAGTGCTCCAGAACAGAGCCAGCAACAAATCCAATTACCCAGCAGACTTTCTACTTTTCAAATAGTCTTATTTATTTTCTGAGGTAATCATATCAGCATGGCGTGATTCTGATTCCTCTTCCTCTGGTCGGGTTTCAGATCCTGCTCAGTCTCTTTGTGGCCGTCATCCTGGACAACCTGGAGCTGGATGAAGACCTGAAGAAGCTCAAACAGGTAGGAAACTTTCTGTACTCGGTTTTCAGAATGAAAAATCATATAATTTAAGTTTTCATGCGTTTGATAAATGAGGGAACAGATTCACCAATTAGTGATGTCACAAATTGAACAGGTGTTTACCTCACGAACGGAAGTTTGATGTCCAACATTTTAACTTGATGTGATTAAAACTGCCTCACACACACACGGGAGGAACTTGGTGAAACAGACAGCATCATGGATTTACATTTAAAGAAATTGATAAAAATATTTTGAATCATTAATGGTGAAACGTGTAAATTAAAGCTCTCCAGTTAAAGTGTTTGTATTCATATATGAGCTGGTCTAAGCGTGCAGGACTTTGAGCAAGTTGCAAAATTTGCAAAATTTTTGCATCTTTGCGCTGACTCCCTGTTCATTTTAATAGATTTTAATGAATTTTAATGGATTTCAATAGATTTCAATGGATTTTAATGGATATTAATATATTTTGATAGATTTTAATGGATTTTAATGGACTTTTATAGATTTTAATGGATTTTAATGGATTTTATAGATTTTAATGGATTTTAAGGTTTCATGATTTTTTTTCAAAGCGTTGGGTGGACTGGGCACTTGCTCTGAGGTCTGAGGTCCAACTCCAGCTCATGGTACCTTAGACAAGACCTTAAACCAAGGGGGACTGAAGGTTTTCTGTGGTTCTGTGAACCCCCCATGTCTGAACAGCCCTCACAGTGAAGTGTTTTAAGTCTCATTTTAAGACACATTTTATTCTTTAGCTCTAAACACAGTGTGATCTTTATTTTTATCATTTCATTTATTCATTTAATTTTAGTTTTAAATTTATGATTTGTCTAATGTTTCCTGTCAGAGTGTATTTTCTTGGTGTTATCAGTTTTTTATTTTTTTTTGTGGGGACCCTCAGTTTCTATAATCTGCTGTAAAGATAAAGTGGTCTGGGTAAACTTGACAGGTCTGAGCAGACTCACATGCTAACACAGATCCCGTGCTCTGTGGGCTCATCGCTGTCTGCAGCTCTCAGCTCAGTGTGCAGGTGATTTCCCGCCCACAGCTGAGTGATCGGGCTCAGCGACTGTAAAATGACCTGTTTTACAGGTGCTTCAATCAGCACACAGAGCACGGCTATAAACAGCCTATAGATTGTGAACTCCCTGCCTAAAGAGGGAGCTCCTGCAAACATCTGAGGAGGAACCAGAGACACCTCCATCCTCTCTCTGAGATACACTCCAACCTGTCATGGAGCACGTGATGAATCATTTCAGCTCACTGTCTGATGAACGGGGGGTTTTGGTCCTGGAGGGGTTTGAAGTCAAAGAAGAGATGGTTTCTGTGGACAGAGTCAGAGGGAGCTGATGGTGGGTGGAGTCATTGACAACCAAACGAACACCCTGTTCCGTCATACTTCACGTGTGTTAGCTCTGTCTGTTGTCAAACATGTCGGCTCCTCTCAGACGTCATTGTGTTTTGCTTCCGCCCATCAAAGACTTCAATCACGCCACGTGTGGCTGAAGGTGTTGCAGCGGCGCCTGTTTGGTGCATACGTGTCACAGTGGAAACAGGAAGGAGTCATGTGGTCAAGCTTTGATGGATAACACCGTCTGCACAGCTCGGTCTCTGTGTGCGCCTGGTACAGTTTCTACTGTGGAGGGTTTCTGTTAGAGGAATAAAAGTGGGACAGTCCAAAAACTCAACTGTCACCTGTCCCTGACTAAAACAAATTAGACTCCATTGTAAATTAAAAACACACCTTTTAAATATGTACCAGTGCAATGCTGGACAGTTAAAAACTGATACAATATTTCAATAAGGCTGAGACAGAAAAGAATTATTAAGTCCTATTTAAACAGCAACTGTTCAAATGTAAATCCTAAACTAGGGACACATGCAAATCTGAGATTGTTTATTTGAAGAGAATTTGTTAATCTGTATTATTCATTCAGTTATTTTGATGTGAGATTTGTTTAAAATGCCCTTTGTAAATTTTATTTTATGATATTAAATATAAAATATAATTGATATTACCCTACCTCAGAGAACTAAAAAGGTGAGTCTCCTTAATTTGCTAATAAAAAGAGCAAATTTGAAGATCTTTGAATAAATATGTGTGTGTTTTAAAGTTGGTTTGTATTTTTTGCAGTTGCAGCAACAATTGAAAAAACAACGTTTTCAGTTGTATTTTATCTGTGTGGATGGATTAATTTAACTGACAACATGCAAGTTTAATATACATGCTTGATGTGTGGCAGGAAATTAGCAAACAAAAATAAAATATATGTTTTTATATTCAAGTATTCTTACAAATTTTCGGATTGTATGCATTTTTTTTGCAACTATTTGGGATTATTGCAAATTCATAAAATTCATTTTATTGCAATTTTTTATATGAACTTTTTTAAAGAGTTTTTTTCATATTTATTAAATTTTAAAATTTTGAAACTTTTTGAAATTTTAAAAATTGTTTGAAATTTTTGCAGTTCTTTGAAATAAAGGAAAAATAAAAAGTCTCAAAAATGTTTTAATGATTAAAAAAAACAAGAAATCAGATGTACAATTTCATAAATTCAAAAAAGTTCTGCTTAGTTAGATAATTATCCCTATTCCTATTATTGGACTGACAAGGTGCCAGCTTAATACAAATGTTTGATAAGTGGCAAGACATTAGCAAATAATAAAAAATGACGGCCTACATTTTCTTGAAATGTTGACAAATTTTTGAAATAAAAAAATGAATTTTCTGCAATTTTTTTCAATTTATAGAATTATTTGCAATTTTTTTGTTTATTTAATAAAAAGCTAAGAAAGCTACGTAAAAATTAACAAATTTAAAGAACTTATTTTATCTGCAAGCTCATTCTTTAAAAAACCCCCAAAAAGTCTTGAGAATATTGCATCATTAACCCAGGATTGGAAATCGCATCGAATCAGAGAAGAGCTCCTGTCTCCAAGATAAGAACAGCCAATCAGCATTTGGTGGGGGTAAGAACAGCCTATCAGCATCAGCATGTTGTCCTGGGGAAAAGGATCTCCTACAGAACATGAGTACAGACTAAACGCTGACCAGTCTGGGTCATAAAAACAAGCTGGTTAGCCTGCGGAGGGGAGTTGAGTTGTTTTTGGTTGTTTTCTGGAGAAACCTCGACTCAGCTTTGTTCAAACATCAGCTTTGAATAAAGTTTCTGGATTCAAGCTGAATAAACGTCTTCTTCAGTAGTTCAGCGTCAGGGCTTTAGAGAATTTCAGTTATGAAGTGTTTAATCAGAGAAACTCTGGGTCCACTCAGACCTAGTCCTCAGGAAGCCTTAGGCCCTGATCCAACACCACAAAAACACACAACACACACACTGATCCAAACACAACCACGGAGAAGATTCCTCAGACTCACCAACGACGCAGAGCAGATTCTTGTGTCTGATAGAAGCTTAAACACTCGGTCAGGGAGAGTTCAGAGATTCCTCCTCTGCTCTGCTGATGGATAAATAAGAGCTATGAGTGTGTGTGAGAGAGTGTGTGTGTGTGTTTTAGCCATTAAAAAGACTGCAGGTTCAGGCTTCTTCTAATTTAGCTGCACTTTTGGAATCTGCAGACCCCCGTCTCCGCCTGATCCTGACCCCAGGGGGCCGTATCTGACTGATTGGCTCTTTACTGCGAACAGTGAACTCACACTGCTGTTCAGTCAGCCCAAACTTTCACCCTCCACTGTTTGGGAGTCATTTTACTTTCAGCTTTAATGGTCTGTTCAAATCATCCAGTGTGTGCATATGTGTGTGTTTCTGCAGCGTCAGGTGTTGCACACACACACACACACACACACACACACACACACACACACACACACACACACACACACACACACACACACACACACACACACAGAGGGAAATACCTGTGAGTCATAACGTTTGAAACGTTACACACCTCTGAGGCCAAACACTGTTTGTCTGCAGGCAGGAGGAGAATCACCTCATCACTCACCGAGCTAAAAATAGAGTCAATGTTTGAAACGACGGCGTCACGGTGGAGCAGCTGTGACTGGGACATAAAGACACGTCCTCCATGGTCGTTTTAAACGCTTCAACTTTCAGATAACGGCGTTTTGATTGTTCTCATCGGAGCAGTTCAAAGCAACACGATCTGCTCGTCATCAGGCCGTCATCAGAGCCCGTTTATAGCTCCACCTGTTACTGCACGTGTGTTCCCCCTCCATCATCAACCTTCAAACACAGGGGTCTGCAGCCTTTAGTTTCATAGGAGCCATTTAGCCACAGCTCACCTGGATTAAAGTCATTCAGGACCAACAAAATCTACTTTATCTTCACAATAAAGACAAGAAGGTGTTTAAAATTCTCAACATAGTAAGATATGACAGATAATTATCTAAACAATTTTTTTAGTTTTTAAATTTTTAATAAATGTTAAAAATGTTGATTTAAAAAAAGGCAAAAATGTCAAAATCTTTTGAAATGTTAAAAAGACTGAACATTTTTCAAAAATATTGAAATTCCTAAAACTTCACCAAATTTCTTTTTTTTATTTGTGTAATTTAAAAAAAAATTCTATTAGTTTTCAACTTTTAAAAAAGAGCAGAATTCTATAAAAAATGTGCAGATTTTTTTAATTTGATAAAAATTGCAAACAGTTTTGAATTTTCTTTTTTTTTTTCTTTTTCAAATTTATAAATTTGAACATGTGATGTCTTGGTTTGTAATTTTTTTTATAATTTTAAAAAACATTTTTTTTAATCAAAAAATTGCAAAAATGTCAAAATATTTTGAAATGTTAAAAAACTTGAAAATTTAAAAAATGAACTTTCCAAAATGTCAATAGTTTTTTTTAAACTCTCTTGATTTACAGAAATGCAAAAATGTTAATTTTTATTTATCAAAAATAAGCAAAGTTTAAAAAAATGCTCAAAAATTCTGAATTTGATATAAATAGCAATAAAATTTGAAATTTCAAAAATTTAAAAAATAAAAGAATAAATAAATGTTATAAATTTGCAAAAAAAATTTAACAATTTTGAAAGAATACATTTGAAAAAATATATTGATAAGGTTGCTCAGCTTATCATATTTGATGTTTTCTAATGTCTTACCACATATCAAACATGTTTACATTGTCAGTGAAATGAATCCATCCACACAGAATTAAAATCAGTATTTTCTTCCAGATTAGTCTTTTTGTAGATGTAGTTATCTTCCCAGGGCTGTAAAACTTGAGGTTAGCCACAGGTGCATGGAAAGTTGGTGGGCTGTTGATGTTGTAGGAGGTGAAGTAGAGTGGTGGCAGGCTTTATTGACAGATGGGATGAAGATTTAGTTCAACTAAATGTTAACGCAGGATTTTATTTAGTGTCAGTGTGTTTATGATATGAATGTCAGAGTTTTTATCATCAGGAAACTATTTTTTATCTCTTCTTTGTCATAAATAAAAATGTTGAGGAACACTTCTCGTTACACAGTCTCTCCTGCAGAAACAGTTTGAATTTATCGTTCTCCTGGTTTCACTTCAGCGATGAACACAAACACCCTGGAGGCTGATACTTCCTGCCTTCACTCCTGTTTTCCTCTGCTGCCTACCTCTCTCTTGTCTCTGACTTCATTTCATTAAAAAAAACCTAATTTCACCCAATAAATGAATTATCCTAATCAACACTGATGAGCGGAGCATGCTCTGGTACACACACTCATCGGTGTGCTGCGGTTGTCTTTCCTTTCTACGTTATAAAAACTCGACTTAAATGGACAAAAACATTTTGTGAAGAGACTCAAACTCCTCCTCTCAGGCTGTGGCTGAAACAAACACCATCAGGATTAAAAGAGTCAGATATTCCTCCAGGAGCTCTGATCTTCACCACATCAAGGCGACTCACAGCCCCCCGTGCTCCTGCGGCTGTTTTAAGCCGTGATGTCTGAAATCCAAATCAAGACGAATGGTCTGTCAGGGTGACAGATGCACGTCGCTCTCCTGAAAGGCTGGACGGCAATCAGCAACCAAATGATGACAGATGTTTTTAGCTACATGCCTTATTGATGATGTCGTTATCAAATCAGCAGCATGGGCCGACACAGCGGGGCCCTGCTGCACACACACACTCACAAGAACACACACACCTGGTTTAATCAGAACAAGGGTCTTCAAACTGCAGCTCTTTGACTCCTCTGCAGTGGCTCCTTGTAGCTTTAAAAAAATTACTGAAATAAATATTTTTTATTTTTATTCCAGAGGGTATTGATGATTAAAGACACTGACACTAAATCAAATCCTGTGTTAACATTTAGTTGAACTAAATCTTCATCCCATCTGTCAATAAAGCCTGCCACCGCTCTACTTCACCTCCTACAACATCAACAGCCCACCAACTTTCCATGCACCTGTGGCTAACCTCAAGTTTTACAGCCCTGGGAAGATAACTACATCTACAAAAAGACTCATCTGGAAGAAAATACTGATTTTAATTCTGTGTGGATGGATTCATTTAACTGACAACGTACCAGATTAATATGCATGATTAATATGTGGCAAAACATAAGCGGACAACAAAAATATTGAGAAGAGCTACATTATCAATATGTGATATCATTATCAAGTATTCTTTCAAAAAATTTGAAACATATGCATTTTTTTTTTTTTTGCAATTTTTTGAAATTATTGCAAATTTTTAAACTTCATTTTCTTGCATTTTTTATATTTCTATTTTTTTTTTCAAATTTATGAAATAAAAAAATGCAATTAATAAGAAAAAAATAATATTTTCAAAAAAAAATTGCAAAAATTTCATTATTTTTTGCAAAACTTTCAAAAAGTTTGAAATTAAAAAAATAAATAAATATATATATATATATATATATATATATATATATATATATATATATATATATATATATATATATATATATATATATATATATTTTAATCTAAAATTTCAAAATTGTTGAAATAATACTTGAAATACTTGAATACTTGAAAACATATATTGATAATGTTGCTTATCCCATCATTTTAAGTTGTTTGCTAATGTTTTGCCACCTATAAAACATTAATATTTAGCTGTCAGTCCAATATTAGGAATCAAATTTTAAAAATATGGCACTTTTTGAAATTTTCAAAATTGCTTGAAATATTTGCAATTTTTAAGAATGTTAAAATTGTTAAAATTTTTCAAAAATGTTTTAACAATTAAAAAAAAAAAAAAAAACAAGAAATCATGTGTACAATTTCATAAATTCAAAACTAAAACTCTGCTTGTTTAGATAATTATTCCTATTCCTATTATTGGACTGACAAGGTGCCCGCTTGATACAAATGTTTTAAGACATTAGCAAACAACTTAAAATGATGGGATAAGCAACATTATCAATTTATGTTTTCAAGTATTCAAGTATTTCAAGTATTATTTCAAAAATTTTGAAATTTTAGATTAAAAAAAAATTATATATTTTTTTTAATTTTTCAAGCTTTATTAAATGCTACATTTTCCTGAAATCTTGGCAAATTTTTGGAATAAAAAATGAAATTATTGCAAAATTTTATTTTATTTTTTTAATTTTTGCATTTTTTAATTTTTACTTTTAAATTGCATTTTTTTTTTAGATAAAAAGCTAAGACTTCACATGTAAAAATTAAGTTGAAAGAACCCATCATTTAGGTAAATATCCACTAGGTTTTAACTCTATATAGAATTTTACACCTTGTCTTTAATGTGAAGATAAAGTAGATTTTGTGGCTCCTGAATGACTTTAATCCGGGTGAGCTGAGGCTTAAATGGCTCCTATGAAAGTGAAGGCTGCAGACCCCTGCTCTTACCTAAAAACGTTAAGTCAGATTTCAGACCATGAACCAGCAGCTGTGTCCTGTCCTGCCTCTGAGGTGTTGAAGTGCAGCCTTCAAACAGTTCCTCCAACAGGTGGCGCTAACAACAGCTGATAGGATCTGAAAAACCAGTTTGTCTCTCGGCTGGTGTTGTTTCCCCGCCGGTGTCTGTGGTGTCACAGGTGGGTGGGTTCTGTGATGGGGGAGAGCGATGGCCCATCCTCATCCAACAAATCACTGCTGCCCACAGAGCGGCGTCTGCAGGGGCTGAGGAGGTGCAGGGGGAGGTGCAGGGAGAGTGTTTATCCTGTGGCGTAGATATCAGCCAAACAGAGAGAGGTGTTTACCCCTAAGGGCAGTGATGATGACAATAACGGTGTGTGTGAGTGTGTGTCTGTGTGTATGAAAATGAATTGTGAGTGGTGATAAATTTGTTAATGCGTTGTGTGTACACACTCTTTTTATTTCCGCCTGTGTTTGTGTGAACGTGTGAATGTGCGCTAATCAAACAGGACCCGGGGCCAGGTGGATGAGTCATGACCAGCACATTTGGGAGCTGTGCGAGTTAAAGGCTCGGGCACAGAGCGAGGGGGAGGCGTACGGTGCCTTCATCTGCAGTCTGTGTACATCTGCATTTACACATCCAGCTCTGAGACCTCTCACTCTGACCTTTGACCCTCGCTCCAACCCTCTGAGCACAGAGAGAAATGTCTGCTGTTTGAATGAACTGATGAATGGTTCAGTTTCTCACGTTGTTGTAGAGATGGAGACATGTTGCTCAGGTGTTGGTTACCTGACGTTAGCTGCTTGCATTATCTGATAAATTCCATGTCTCCTCTTCTTTTACTTTCTTACTGAGAAATTCATCCTCTTTGACAGATTCTGCACTATCTGGCTCTATCTTTGCATCATTCAGGGGTCATCTGAAGGCGTGGGTCAGCTCAAACCAGATCAGTGACCACGTCTAACCCTTCAACCATTAACGTGCATGCATACATTCATGTATTCACCTCCAGGGCAACATTAGCATCTCTACGTTTTCTATCCCAGCGCTAAAGTATGTTTTGCATAAACACATCTTTATGTATGCAGAGTTTATGCAATCAAAGCAGGGCGTTAAATGATAAGGCTCCAGGCAAATGTACACATTATATCAGCACCTCTGACATTATCTGTAACCCTTCACCTCTCTGATCACACTCTGTCTCTTTACTCGTGGTCGTCCTGAGCGTGGTCGTGTATGGAGGTCTCTGTAAATGACTGTAAAGCTGATGTGTAATCCCTGCAACTGGAAATGAGCCTTAGGCTACGATCTGACACATTAACATGTTCATGATGATGGATGTTCATCGTCCTCGTGTGTTTAAATTAATAACTGGAGATATGAGGCTGTTATTATGCTGGGAACAGACTTGAATCTGGAGCGTTGTGTGTGTGGAGGCGTCTCTTTGGCGATGAAGTTTAGATGAGATGGTCCAAAGATCCTTTGCAGTAGGGATGTTTGATACCACTTTCTTTCAGGCTGATTCCAGTTCGACCTCTTAAGTTCTGGTACCTATACTACTTCAGATTCATAACATTTCATTAAACAGTGACGGATCATTTGAACAAAGACAACACAGTCACTCTGCCAAGTGTTATGAGTCCAAAATAAAACACAGAATCAGAATCAGATTAGCCTTTATTCACTAAGTGTGTCAAGAATACAAAGAATTTGACTCCTGTTTAACCACACTCTCTCCATGCAATTATTGTAAATAAACACTAAATATTACAACGTAAAAAAATTGAGCGAAAGTCGTAAGAAAATACTGATAATGACTGTAAGGGCAAACAAGGGCAAAATGAAACTAACTGTCAGGGTTTAAGTAATTTTTTTGATTGATTGGAAATAGGGATGGATACTGAATTAGGTCATTTTAACAGTACCCACCAAATTCTGTCAAAAGTACCAGGTACCAATTCACTTAAAGGAACCATGTTTGGTACCTAAATGCATCTTTGTGACAGTGAGGGAGTGAAAGAGTAGGAGATTTTCCATGGTGGTCATGAACACAGCACTGCAAAGTTGAATACTGAAGAATAGATATGTAAAATTAAAGAAATTTGAGATTTTGTTTATTATAATTAAAGTATTGAATTGATATTTTTACCACATGAACACAAAAGTACTGAAAATTGGTCCCGTTGAGAACCGATACCGATTGCCAGGTACCGGGCATTGGTACCGTATCGTTTCAAATGTGAAAGAAAATGTTTATTTGGAAAAATGTAAAAGAAAAAATTAGCAAGAAAAAAAACTTTTTAAAGACAAACAGAAAGTTGGAACATAAGCCGCGTTTCCACCAAGCAGACTGGTTCTGTTCGACTCGGTACGGCACACATTTTGTGGCGTTTCCACTAACTGATCTCGGGACAGATCCCCAAATAACTGAGACGAGCTGCCCACTGTTTGGGACCCTTTCGTATGGGTGCCAGACTGAACCAATCCGCTCTCAGAAGGTGGAGCTACAACACTGCAGACCGCTGATTGGTCAAAAGAATCCTCACTTCCTGTTCCTGGCGGCTCACAGACTTCTCTGAAACAAAGCTTGATTGTTCTTTGTATCAAAGAGCTACATGCCAATCACAGAGAGGACGAAATGCTGCATGTCTTCATCTGTGCTCTTTGTTTACTGTGTCACGTTTTTCTTCTTCGTTGGATTTATTAGCGGGGTAAACTGTCTCACGCTGCTACAGCGTCACGCTATGTTTAACAGCTGTGGCTTTCGGCATCCGACTTACACGCCGCCCACCACGAGAGAGCACAGTTTGCTGTGGAAACACAAACAGGATCAGGCTTAACTGTACCAAACCGTGCTAAACCGTACTGAACCGACCTGGACTGCTTGGTGGAAACACGGCTTTAGAAACTTTGCAATTTTTCAAACAATTAAAAACAAAATAATTTGTCAAATCACTTTTTAAATAAAGTGAAGAGCAAAATAAAACAGTTTTCCGTGAACTCTCCCTGGATCATCTACGTTGTCTGAACAGGTCCTGAGGTACATGTGCTGTGGTGTCAAACCGTGGCAATGTAGCGCCAACTACTGGCCAGGAGGACTGATAGTGTGTTCCATTTGTACTCGGAAATCAGAATTTACAAGTTCCAAGTGGAAAATTTCAACTGTAACGCCACCCAAGGTTTGGATTTCCTACTGGGAGGTTTGGGAATCCACACCACCCCCAAGTTTACAATCAAAGATGGCTGCCCTGGGTGTAAACAGTCATTAAGCTCCTGTTATTTTCTGTATATTTTAGCTTTTCTGACAAGTGTTTGTTGCAGTAAATCGGCTGTACTGTACTTACTTGATGTTTATATACAGAAATGTTGCTGTTATGGAAAGTTTTTTCCGACTTAGCAACTGGAAACGCTTTAACTCAGAGATGAATACCTGGTATCCTTGATTTGCAGCGTGATCTGGTGGTACCAGCTTCCAGCGTCTCCTTGGTAAAGCTGTGTGGTTCCCTCTGCAGTCTGAGAGGAGGTGAAAGAGGTGTGTTGTTTTCTGTTGATCCTGCTGAGCTGAAATTGAATGGTTGAGTCTGACAAACAGAGAAAATATTAAAAACAACAGAGCTTGAAAAACCAATCCAAAAAACACCTGCAGATTGGACTTTAATAATTTGAAAATGACATTTAGGTTGAGGAAGCTTCATGGAGGAACTGCTCGTTAAGCACGGTGCAGGAGTCTCAGCTTTGGCTTCATTTTTATTCCTCTCCTCTGTTTCCCTCCACGCTCGTGCTCGTTATAACCTCTCTTAAGGTGTTTCCACTGGTTCCACCCACATCCCTGCTCTCGTGTACCCAGAATCCTGCAGCTTTCGAGGCCGACCCTCTCTGGCCGTGCAGAAGGGTTTCCCTGCTCTCACTGGAGGGTAATTGTTGTTTTCAGTGTTGGGTTCCCTCATTATGAGAACGAGCTCAGAGCTGCAGATGACAAAGCCGAGCTGCTTTGTTTCAGGCCGGTACCAGCTAACCACACTGCCATCTAGTGGTCGAGCTGTGCATGCAAACTCTGGGTTATGAGCTGTTGTTGTTGAAGGATTTATGGCTCCACCAGAGGAGTGTGTGTGCGTATGTGTGTGTTAATGATTGTGTTGTGTGCAGCAGAGGTCTATGTACGCATCAATTGTGTAATGAAGGAGTATGATGGATGACTTTTATCTCCACTCTCCGATATATTACCCGCACAGCCCACATGTTTTGGAGGGAGGTCTCAGTAACAACACGAGCGTCTTTAAGGAAACACTGTGGGGACTCCCACACGCCGCAGACAGATGGTGCGATGCGACACCGAGGTAATCAGATTGCTGCCCCCAGTGTGTCAGGCTTGTCAAGGGCTTGTGGAGAGGCGCGCGGCACTGACAGCGTGTGGTCGGCGGTTCAGTGGCGTCTATCTTTCTGCTCTATATTTGTCAGCTGATGTGGCGTTGATGGCGAGAGATCAAAGGAGGAGGAGGAGGAGGGAGTGGTAGAGATGGAGGAGCAGATAAATACATGAAGTGGAGAAAGAAGAGTTTATTTGAGGTTCAGAGCTCCTCTCACCAAACAACACCTGATTCTCCAAACACTGACACGTGTGTGTGTGTGTGTGTGTTCCTGGGTCTGTGTTTTTGAGCACGCAGCGTACATTTTGTAAAGTAGTGTTGATGGGATGAGTCACAGAGCAGTTGTGTTTGGCTTCTTACTGAGGATTTCATTATTTATGAATTAAACTAAAAGCCTGTCCTCCATTTACCTGATTTAATGGACCAAAGACTTATTTAGGGATTTAGTGGAGAGAAGAAAGACGAACAAAGCCGAGAAAGAAAGACTCAGTCCCTTGGAGAGTCAGAGCACAATGTGTTCTTATCTGTTTAAATGTCACCTTCAGTTTAATGTTGGACGCCACTTTTCGCCCTGGTCATGCTCCAAATCGAGCTTTAACACATGCAGCCGCCGCCACAAACACAGTCACGTTATCAACCGGTATGAAGCTGTAAGAGTTTGTCTTTATGTGTCTTTCTTTTCAGCTTTTAAGGAGGTTTTAAAACTGTTTGACCCGAATAATTTCAGGTTTAAACCTCCTCCTGAGACACTGATCAAACTGTAGACCTGTACACTTAACGATGGATGGAAGGACAGGTCGATGTCCTGGTCGATGTATACATGAGACGACAGGTTGATGCGTCATCGTAGCACACGCTGCACTACCAGCATGTCGTCATTGTCTCCTTCTCCTTAGCTTGTGGGGAACATCAGGCCTAGCACTGGTTAGTACTAACATGATGCTGGCTGCTAACAGCTCATCTCGTTTGTAAACAATGTTAGTTTTAAATCAGCGGCCGACCTTAGCGTGTGGGGAACATCAGGCCTAGCACCAGTTAGCACTAACATGCTGCTGGCTGCTGACAGCTCATCTTGTTTTGAACAATGCTACCATGGTTACATGTCAGATCTCCGGACACAAACAGGAACAAAAAAAAGTAATTACACCACTGCAAACATGACTAGTTTGAAATCGGTGGCCAACCTCAGCTTGTGGGGAGCATCAGGCCTAGCACCGGTTAGCACTAACATGCTGCTGGCTGCAAACAGCTCATCCTGTTTGAAAACAATGCTACCATGGTTACTTGTTGGATCTCCGGACACAAACAGGAACCAAAAAAAGTAATTACACAACCTCAAACGTGACCAGTTTGAAATCAGCGGCCAACAAATGAGCCAAAAAAAGTAAAGACAAGCTAATAAAAAGAAGATAACTCCAAAAAAAACAAAGAAAAAAGGAGAAAAAATAGGATAGTGTGGTAAAAACGAAGTCTAAATGTTTGGCAAGTGTTTCTCTGATTTTTTTGTCCGTAAACCATCATGGCTGCATAAAACAGAGACAGGCAGGCAGGGAACATGTGGAGTGAAAGACATGACATCTAACAAAGGATCCCAGCCAGGCGTGCTGCCATCCAGGGAATCAAATTAAGACCTGCCAGCTGCCAAACGCAGAGCTAATGTCGGCTGTAATAGGTAAAAACCACAGACCACCTGCCACCACGGGAAACAGGTTTTTCTCCTGAAAACACTTTTAAATTAAGACTTTAAATGTGTTCAGAGTCAGGGCTGTGTTTGAGGTTTAATGACCTCTGCAGCTATAGTCAGCTACAGTCCAACGGCGTAGCATCAGGGTAAAACGGTGACATCAGGCGATTTGAGGGGTCTGGATGTCAGCCATGTCAAGTCCCAACTCCATTCCAGCTGCATGGCTAATATTAGCATCAAGCTACTGAGCAGCTCGTTTAACCAGCGGCCAAGAAGTTGGAAAGCTAATTTCATGATAGCACTGACCTTAGAGAGACGTAGGAGGAAAAAAAGCAGATGTTAAATCAAGTAAATCTACAAACAAAGGGCTATCATCTCATCCTTTGCACTTTTAAAACACATGATTTTCAGGCTGAGCTGCAAACTGCGTGTGACAGAGACCTTAACTGGTCTGCTCCAGACGTCCTGACAGCTGAAGACCTGCACAGAGCACCCAGACCGCTCTGGATCCTGGAGTATGATGTGAGGAGCGTGTGTGGTGGTTTAGTGTGTGGAGGTTAACAGCAGCTCCACAGCACGGCTCATTACCCCGCTAATGAGAGGAGAGGGTGACCCCGCTGACTGCTCCCAGCTCTCCCACCCCTGGGTGTCACAGCCTGACTCGCTCAGGGCCATGAGAGTCCCCGCCTGTGTGACAGGGGCCAGGCGTGTTCCTTTTTACATGTTAAAACAGTTTTCTGCGTCTTGAAAACTGGACAGAGAGGCTCCGCCCACACACGCCCGTGAAACGCTGTGGAGTGAACGTCGTCCCGCAGGCTCTCGGGTGAGAGTGTGGGCGGCAGCGGCGTGGGCGGCTACTCATCAGTCGCTGGTTGTTCTGTTTGCTACTCGCAGATATTCATGCGTTTCCTGAGCATGCCTCTAAGGATGCTTCAGCGCTCTGATTGGAGAGTTTAACACATCTTTGGATCATTGAGACCCAGTCTGATCCTGACTCTGTGTCTGCTGCCAGAAAAGTTGTGTCTTTTAGACGGTTTGTCTCTTTAAAGATCCCTTTCCTCAGAGTCTTTCCACCCCGGCTGCTCCTCGCTCCTCGTCACATTCGACTCCTCAGCAGCTTGTCTGAGACCATTTACTGCTGACCACTTTATCTCCTCCCCACGCTCCCTCTGAATTATAGCTATGACCGAATTTGGTCTAATGCTAATGGCCGGTATTAACTTTTTTTCCCGCCCTCCTTCAGTGTTGGTCAGGAAATCTGTGGAAATCCCAGACTGAAAGCTCCCGGCTCAGCCGAGCCTGAAATTGGCCTGAATGGAGGGGGAAGCAGCAGCAGGTCACCTGAATGGGTCTGAAGGAAAAACACATTAGTCTCAGCTCCATTGTTACAGCAGCGTACACTAAATCTCCTCGGTGTCAGGACGGGCTCAGCTTTTGATTTATCAACCACTGAGTCTGACATAAAGAGAGCACCGAGAACACAGACAGGTGGAGACAGACAGGTGGAGATAGACAGGTGGAGACAAGGGGAAGTGGTCAGAAACGCTCCAGCACACAGTAACATACCAAAACTAGTTTTTATTCTTCATTATTTCAGCCTGAAATTACTGCGTTTTGACCACAGAGCACTTTTAGCTTCTGTTGTGAGCTCTGTTTGTGTCAAACTGGAAGCAATCAACTCCCACTTTATTCACAAGATAGAGATTTTCATTTGTTCGTTATTGTGGGGCAGGTCTAGAGCGCAGGGACCTCTTAAATCGCCTGTTTCCACATCAGGGACAGAGAACTTTTCAGGATGTCAGCAGCCCAGAAAGGTCTTTGCTTTGGAAATTAAACTTCTTAAAAAACAGTCTGTCCCAGGAAAAAGTTTTGTTTAGACTACCTCATGTTGACACGTCCAAAAGGCTTTGATGGAAAAAGACTAAAGCCACATTTCCACCAAATGGTTCAGTTCAGTTTGTCTCAGTACGGTGCAGATTTTGTGGCGCTTCCTTTGACTAAAACTGGGGCTGTTTCCCAGAGCCCAGGTACCTTGCCTTGCCTTGGTCTGATGTGGGCGTGGGCAGGCATCCACATCATCAGTCGCTGCCCAAGTGCTGTTCCAATGTTCATGTCCTCCAGAGGCATATGTCCTCCGTTTGGTTAGCATGTGGCTAATGGACCAAGGATACACAGGTGTATCCTTCGCTGCCTTGCCATGGCTATAAATACCCAACATGCAACATGCAAATCTATGAAAAAGGAAAAAATGGAAGGAAAAGGTGCACCAGAGACTTTATTTTTAAGCACTGTCCACAGTGCAACACATGTTATGTGAGACAATGCAACTCCAAATACACAAAAATTTGTGACAGGAATCTGTTGGTAAAAAAATATGCCTTTGTAGGCTGCTCCATTAGCATCTCCTTTAAGCAGAGGCAGGATGCTTGCTTTGGATTGGAAGGAAGTGGCTTCAGAGGCACTGCCTTCAAAGGTAAGGTACCTGGGCTTTGGGAAACAGCTTGGGATAGGTCCCCAGAAAACCGACCCGTATCGTCCTACTTTTTTGGTTTCCCCTCTGTTGGGGTGCTCGACTAAACTGATCCAACCCCAGAAGGTGGAGCTAGAAACACTACAGACTGTCCATTGGTGGAAAGAATTGACACTTCCTGTGTGACAGCCCTGCCATGTTTAAAGTTCCAGTCCACTTCCTGAAGAGAACTTCCTGTTTGTTTGGGAAATGGTGTCAGCATGAAACTGCTGTCCAAACTAAACTGCCATCGCGCTTTTACGTAGCTTACACACCGCCTACTAAGAAGGACACGGTTGGCTGTGGAAACACAAACAGGATCAGGCTTTACTGATCCGACCCATACCAAACTGAACTGATCCGTACCGGACCACTTGGTGGAAACGGGGCTTTAGCCACAAAAACAAACTGCAGTTCCTCAGATTTCCACTAAATAATCTCAATCAGCTCATTTCTTTGTTTGTAAAAACTGGGCAGTGTTGATTTTTTCTAATTACTCCCTGACTTTGATCAGATGAAGGTTTGGTGGAGCTGATCGGACTGACTGACACTAAATAGCTCAATTAGCCAAAGCTACTTCAAGTTTTTGTGCTTCACTCCTCTCTTCAGAAACCAGTGGATGGCCTCAGGTAGAAAGGCTGAGGTTTATTTACAGTCATACCTCTGTGTGCAGAGTGAATGATAACCCTGTGTATTTCCTGTAGAAAGTGATTCCTCCTCCATGATACCGTAACGTGTGAATCCAATATTCGATGGAGAATAGATTTTGCTAGTAAGTGCTCTTTTCCTAAGCTCTGCATGTCCATGTCTGCTCTATTGATCCTGCGTATCGACCTGACAGAAAGCCCGGTGTGTTAGCACATGCAGATAATAGTGATTTATGGCGGCCTACTGGTGAACCTACGCCAACCTTCCTCAGAGAAACCTCGGAGTGTTCACGCTGGAGTGCTTTCAGCTTCACTTTCTGGGGCTAAACTGAAATTAAGTTCAGTGCCTTCTCATTATTTTCACAGTGGGTGCATTCAGAGATGCAGCGAGTGAATAAATAAATAAACAGGTGGAAGATTTTCTCTTTGTTTCTGGAAACCAGGCCAGAAGAAGAGGATGGATAAGACGTAGCGGCTGGTCAGACTTGGGTAAAGATTGATGTTGTTTGACGAAGAGGAGCAGGAAGGAGAAATGCACCCACGGACAAAAGATGTCCCAGAAAGTTCTGCTGTAATAAGACGCTGCTGCAGAAAAGGCCGCGGAGCTTCGGCTGAGCTGCACATCTCGCTGACTGGGCCCAATTGATTAGGACCTTTGGGAGCAGTACAGCTTTTATTAATTCTGCACAGTGTGTGTATGTGTGTGTGTGAGCTCGTTTGTAGATTTTTTGTTTGCGTGTGTTTTGCTTGCAGGGAATTTCAGCAACTAAATGTAAAGTTAGTGTAGGAGATGACTGCAGCACTTTCTGCTGGTTTGAGCTCAGAGCGCGCTGACCAGATCCTGACTCTGTGTCTGTTTGTTAAAGCTATGGTCTACCATCTGAAACCCAGTTTGGCTGATGGGACACATTTGAAAAACGTAGCCTGCCCTCGAAGAAGCCGGCCGGCAGAAAATGTAACAAACACGAGTGTCATCCCCCTTGTTACACACGGTGTTAGCTTTTTCAGTTGGACTGGCGCAATCAAAACCATGAATTAGCCGGCAAAGCGGGTCAGAGCAGAGCCCACTGTGGGCGAGGCTTTACCTTTCTCGGTGTGTCTTCACCAGCTCAGTTTACAATGCTAAAGATGTGTGGCTAACTTATGCTAACATCTATTGACAGAGCCGACCCGTTCAGACCAGCAGCGTTCAGTCATTAGCCAGTACAGGCTCAGACTAACCAGAGTTATTCAGCTGACATCTCCCACTGTGGGAAACAAAGTCATCACCTGTTCAACAGAAACTCAGCTGTCTCTGCGTCAGTCTTCAGTCTCAAATCCCTCTGCAGCTTTTTCCACCGGTCATACATTTCTCCAATATTCAGTCTCTGTTGGCACCTGTATTGCTCATAATTCTTCCTTGCTTCAGCCTTTTCCTTGAAACTTTTTCCTTTTCTTCCCGTCCCTTTGTGGAGGGTAACAGTAACAGCTTCCTGGTTTCGGTCTTCTCTGGCTCCATGACGCTTCAGCAGCTGAGCAGCTAGCTGACGTGAGAGGGGTAGTGGGGAAGGACGAGGCGGGACCATGGATGGGACTAGGCCTGTCATGATAACAAATTTTGCTAGATGATAATTTTCCAAAATATTATTGCCGATAAACGATATTATTGTCAATATTATTTTGATTTTTTTTTTTCATTTTTTCATTGATGTAATTATGATAAATGGGATAATAAAGTGAGTACACCATATCAAAAGCAAGAAACTTTAATTTCTTAAGAGTATTTAACTGTAATTAAAAGGTCAGGATCTTTTAAATAAAATAAATTAAACAAAAAATAAAATAAATTTAACAAACAAGAAAGAGAAAAAAATACAATGAAAATGAAATGGACTCTTTTAGAAAAAAATACATGTCAATGAAAATAATTAATACTAATCAAAAACAATAAAACATAGATCCTGTCTCTAAAGAAAAAATGAAACTCCAAAAAAAACAACAACAACAATAAAAACTCTAGCCTAAATAAAAGGGAGTTTATACAGTTCCTGAATTGTCTGTAACATGTACTTTTTCCCTGTCAATCCGTACCGTCTGTCAAACATTTTTAACATTTCTGGCTTTCAGCCGTATTGAAGGGCTGCATTTCTTTGGTAATGTATCTGTCTTTTAGCGCCACCATTTGGCGCTTTTATTTGCATTTACTTTGCCGACCAAAAGCCTCAGTAAGAGCAGATTGTCAAAGAACAAGGCTCCGCTGCACCTCCCCTTCTTCTTCTTCGTCGCCACTATTTTCAAACAAATGCCACATATCAGCTGGTTGGTGTTCATGAGCTCACACTTTGTTCATTCTGATAAAAAACAAAATATTCCCACACTGGGACTGTGGCAGGCGGCTTAAGAACCGTATCTTTGGTGCCATCACTCATATTAGCGTGTGTTTCCTCCTTACCCCTCAGGATGCTCGCTTCAGCTCTCTCCGTGTGTACGCGCCAGCAGCCCCCGTCTTCACCCCAAAGATCACATTTTTGACAGATGCTCACTCCGTTATAAATCTGCTAAATCCGCTATAGAACCTTTGCACCCCGATGTTAGGAAAGATAGACGTAGTGAGCCATCTTCTCATTCAGCCTCTTTGGTGGAAATAGAGGAGGAAAACAAACATGCACGTGTCAGTTTATCCAGGCTGGCAAACTTATCAAGGACATTTTTATTTATCGTTCAGTTAATTGATTTATTGATTATCGTGACAGGCCTGTTATGCTGTTTTGCAGCTGATGTACTAAATGGATTTTTTTCTTTTTTTTTTGCTTTTTATATTGCGTAGATTGGACCATCAGACCATAACGGCCTCACAAACAGTGTTATTAATAATTACCAAGCTTCCAAATGGTAGACCGTAGCTTTAAGAAGCTTTGTGTCCTGCTTATGTTTCCATACATTTGCCTCCGTCTGTCTTTTTGCTTCTTTTAGCGTCATGCTCTGTTTCCCTCCATCTCTTCATCTCTCCATCTCTGGGGCCATCTTGGGATTTAGAAAATAGACAGAAAGCCGATGCAAGCAAATACTGCTGCATAATTCTGTCTTCACAGCATGCCACTCAGCACTCGGCCCACTCAGAGCGAGGAGACGCTCCGTTATTTCAGTCTGTTTGAGGAGGAAAATGGACGGACGGATTTCCATCCCCTGCTTTGTCAGGTCTTCATCTCCTGGACACAAACACCAACAGGAAGCGTTCGTCCAGTCGTTCACCATCGCTCCCTCTGCAGCTCACTTCCCAGCCCTTAATCTGCAATGCATCATGGGTTATCTCCAGGCGCCCAGACAGAGAATACCTGCTAGGGGATTTCAATCAGCCTCCTCCATTTGTAATTAAATGGAAATAATTGGCTCCATTTTCCTTTGTCATCTTTTTTTTTCCTGCAGCCGGCTCACGTGCATTACTCCGGCTGTCGCCTCCTTTTCTTCTGTTCTCCATGAATCACTCCAAAGTAATCTCTTCTTTTCTTTTGTTGCCTCCTTCATTCTGTCTCCAAAGTAAGTGGGATCTCGTGTTACATGTGGTAAATGTGTGTGTGTTGTAGATAAGTGTGTTGCTGCCATCATCAGGCGGAAACGTAGCGCTGCATTCGTGCCTCTTCCTCCTGAAACACCAGATCCAACCTTTTCCAGTGCTCAGAAATCCCTCAGCCCTCCACGCTGCTCTCCGTCTTTCCTTTTATATCGTTTTTTAATCCCTCTCTCATCCTGTGGGTCTCCTCTTCCGTATCTCCCGTCCTCTGCCTGATCATCTCTTTTCTCGTTTCTGTCAGCTCAAGCAAAGCGAAGCCAACGCCGACACCAAAGAGAAGCTCCCGCTGCGGCTCAGGATCTTCGAGAAGTTCCCCAACAGGCCTCAGATGGTGAAGATCTCCAAGCTGCCGTCTGATTTCACCGTGCCCCGCATCAGGTGCGCTGTGCGGTTTGTAGATACGCAAACGAATCACAGAGTCTGTTAAACTGCTGAGACTCAAACCACGAGCGTGTGATCTGCACAACAGTTACACACTCGCTTTGAAAGAGTCCAACGGTGCAAACAAGTGAAGGATATTTTGGTCAAAGAAGCACGAAAACAAATGAATCATCAGTTTGCAACAACAGGAAACAGACTGTCAGAGGAAAACAGGAGGAAAGAAAAGAAAACTGCTGTTTTTAGCAGCAAAGCAGAGCCATAATCACTTTAATCATTCAGCTGCTGATTAGTGCACATTGAGATCCCCCTCCTCTGCAGCCCATCTGCTGGGCCACTGCACCAAAAGGCCTCCCTGGACACTTTGCAGCAACTTTATGCACCAAGATATTTGAGAGTTGTAGCAGTGTTATGACAGGGTTCCCGCGGATCCTTGAAAAGTCTTAAAAGGCATTGAATTCATAATTCTAAAAATAAGGCCTTAGTTGGCATTAAAATGTCTTAAAACCAATTTTAAAAGTCTTAAAAATTTAACCACATTAATAAGATTTATGTTAGATTGAACTAAAAAAATATTTAGCAAAATGTATCTATTTTTCATAAAGAATTCACTGATTTATTGTCATGGCAACATCGTGTAATCACATAAGCAGAACTAACAAATCAGTGATGTGGCTGCACCAGGATCTTTCAGAGCAGACGCATGTCGTGGTTTTAACTACAGTGCCTGGAGAGGGAAAAAAAGGTGAAAAACTGGCAAAAAAAATCCAAAAGTGGCTTAGGAAAATTGATTGTGGCAGCAAAATTGGAAATTAAATTGAAAATTTTATGTCAAAAAACATGTAAAAATTCCAAAAATGTTTCGGACAGTGGTCAAAAAAAATGGAGGCAAACTAGAAAAAAAAGTTATAAAAACGGGCTTAAAAAGATACAAATGGTCCAGAAGTGGGACAAAGTGTATGAATAAAGGTCAAAAAAGGGATGAAATTGCAAAAACTGGGCAAAAATGGTACGACAGTGGAAAAATGATAATAAATAGGTGCATAATAGGTATGAAATTACAAAAAAAAAAAAAAAAAAAATGTGTAAAAAAAATCCATAGGTAGCTGAAGAAAATAGTCATTGGCAGCAAAATTGGCACTTAAATTTGATATTAAATTTAAAAAAACGTAAAAATTACAAAAATGTTTCTGACAGTGACAATGGGGGCAAAATAGGCATAAAGCTGTAAAAATGGGGTTAAAAAGAAGACAAAAAGTGGTTTTATTTAAAATAAACATTGGGTCAGAATGGGCTCTCACCCAGGTAAATCATGTGGTGTTTTTATTTTGTTTTGTTTGTTTCAATTGTGGTTCGTTGCCAACTTGGTCTTAAATTTGATTTCAAACGGCTAAAAAAAAGTCTTAAATAGTCTTAAATTTAACTTGGCTTAAGCTGTAGGAACTCTGTATGAGCACTTCCTGTGTCTTCATTCCTGCGTCTCCAGGGAGAGCTTCATGAAGCAGTTCATCGATCGTCAGCAGCAGGACACCAGCTGTTTGTTCCGCCGTCTCCCCTCCGCTTCATCCTCCTCCTGCGACCACTCCAAACGCTCCGCCATCGAAGACAACAAGTACATCGACCAAAAGGTGCTTTGGAGCGTCGTTATCCTCCGTGCCAAACAGGAGCTGCTGATTCCTCTGCTCTGGAGACTTTTCTTACAATGAAACAGTTTGTGTTGTGTTTAATAAAGTAAGTAATAGACTCTCTCTGTTGGCTCTTTCAGCTTCGCCGGTCGATATTCAGCATCCGCGCCCGAAACCTGCTGGAGAAAGAAACTACTATCAATAAAATCCTGCGGTAAGAACACAACAACACTCAAGACTTTATAGTTTCTGGGATGTGCAGGAAGATAGAGCTCAGAAAGGTTGAAGTTCACTGATTTTTCTCCTCAATAAAATCATTAAATTGATAAAAAACTAATTCATTTAAGAGGAGGATGGAATCTGTGCATCGTTTGTTTGATATTTAGTTATGAATCAAAAAGAAAACCATGAAAAATGGTTTGTTTTCCATTTTCTTCTCTTTTTAAAATGAAAACAAGTAAAAATTTGTTTTTAATTTCTCCGAGCATCGTGACCTGGAAGTTGTAGACGACTTAGCTTCTCTGTCAGGAGAGTGTTAAATAAATGATACACGGATTCACTTTGTATTAAATAGTGTTTTAACGCTGTTACTTTTTCCACTAACAGGTAATCTGATTCATTACTATTTCAGATGTTACTGACAGGAAAATGAGGTGCGTTTCTATGTTTCCGACCTGGCTCTCTCAGGACAGGAGCTGCAGATTTAATATGTGTCAAACTCGAGGCCCGTGGGCCAAATGTGGCCTGCCACACCGTTTTATGTGGCCTGTGAGAGAGAAAAAGGTTGGGTGGGATAAAAAAATTAATCTATCAGGTTTTTTGTTTGACAGTATCAAAATCAGGATTCATTGACATATTTTTTTCTTCAAATCCAAATTCTTCATTTCAGTCTTTGTTTATAAACTGGATTGGGAAAAAGTTCCCACTTTTCTCCAGCAGAGGGCGAAATGTTTCTTTCTGACTCACACGATGTGAATTTTATGGGAAAATATGACTCCTGATGTAGTCTGTAGACATTATCATCATCATTTAACTTCTATCGTCTGACAAACAAAAAATTTCCAAAATCGTAAATATCAAAGAGTTGCAATTTAAATTGAATCGGCATACCCAAAAATCGTAATGAAATCAAATCGTGAGAATAGGTTATCGTCTTAAAAGGTCTGATTGTCTTAAATAGATAAGTCAAAAGGGTGGGTTGACCATAAACTATATTTCCTGTACATCGTACCTATTATGTAGTCAGTCAAGTGACGGCACCCCTCCACTAGATGGCAGTGTTTTCACATCAGTGCCATTTCAGTCACCACTTTGTCACGAATAATCTTTATTATCTTGCACAGTTTTATTTAGGGCTATGGTTCTGTTCTGGGGCTCCCTGCTCATCCACACACTTGCGTGGAAAGCCTGAGGCAGGTAGAGCACACCTTCCTGCCCATCAGGAGCCATCGTGAACGGCATAAGCAGGGAGCGCAGCAGCAAACATAAAAACCCAGACAGAGCAGAGAAATCAACATGAATACATTGACAGGAGGAGGTGGGTTGCAAAATGCCATCAGAGGAAGCAGGAAGGAGGATAGAGCTGTTTAAATAGAGCGCTCTGAAGGCAATTTGTGGAACTGAGAAACAAAACAACAATCCCAAAACCAGGAAGAGAAAAGTTGATGCAGATGAAGCTGTTTCGAGAAAGATGGGAGGGCGAATACATGCTTGTGCTTCAAGGAGAAAACAACAGTGTGTCTATTAAGTTACGAGGCCGTGATGACTGTCAAAGAGGACAATTTACGTCAGCATTTTGGCACCAAACACAGAGCTAAGTACGCCAAAGTAAACCTTGAAGGAAAATTTAAAATGAAAACTGCAATTGCAACAAGATGTGTTTGACCAAGCCACATTACCCGCATTTATTCTTCATTACATTTAGTTAAATCTAGTTACATTTTATACTGTCTTAACAGTTACATCTGGCCCTTTAAAGGCAACCATTACTCTGATGTGACCCTCAGTGAAAGAGTTTAACACCTCTGGTGTATGGGGTTAAAACTTTTTACCGTTTTCAGGATGGGGGAGTAAACAGACACCACTTCAACGATATAGATAGAAAAGGCAAAAACAGACATGAGCATGATGTCCCAGAGCAAAAATCGCTCAAAAACTAACTTCCTTAGCAGAAGTAAAGGTTTTTCAAAAAGAAACACAAGAAATGACTTTCCCTGGTAGCTAATTACATTTTTTAAGGAGTAATTAAGTTTCTTTTTAGGAAAAGTTATGAGTAACTATTTACTATTTTAAAGTAATTTTCCCAACACTGGTATTCAAACGCCACATTCGTCACAGTTTGTCACGTCTTTAACCCGATGTAAACCCTCCTGTGTGGACACGTGTGGACGGCAGCTTCCACAGCTCCTGGTTAACGGCTCTGGATGTGTTTGTCTTCTTTTATTATTAATCAGGACAGCATAAGATGGTGGATCGACACCCTCCTCAGAGATCTCAGCTCGATGTGTTTAATATGCATCGTCTCAGCCGTGTAGCACATGCAGCCTCTGTGTGGGTGACAGTAATAATGTGTGTGTGCATATTAGATGGAGCTGTCCTGCTACAGCTCTCTGCTATTGTTAATTCCTCTCAAACACACACACACACACACACACACACACACACAGAGCCACTTCAGACTCATTTACTGTCACGGTGAGGTAAATGGATAATTTGCTGTTCAGCATGGCAGAGCTGGCACTAAGTGTAGATTAGCTCGCCGCCACCATGTCCAATCCGCCTCCCCTCCCCCTGCACCGCTCATTCAGTCGCCTGAAAGATAGACGGAGGATCAGCAGTCATAACACGTCCTGTCTGGCTCGCCGTCTTCCACACAAACACACAATTAGGCTCACACACACACACACACACACACACACACACACACACACACACAGACTCGGCGCTCATGCATAGTGCTGCCAATAAACAAGTAATCACTCAGGGTCTCTCTAATGATTTAAGTACACACGCTGCTGCAGCCCACAGGGTCGTTAGTCCTGTTCTGGTACATGACTCTGCTGTTAGCCAGGACGGATACCCACACACACACACACACACACACACACACACACACACACACACACACATTACCTGATGGAATGGTTGGATCCTGACAGCCCGCTCCACGTCCAGCTGTTCTCCTCATCACGTTGATCTTAAAGAGTAAAACCAGTTCCTGTTTGTCTTTCAGAGCTTGCACCAGGCAGCGTATGCTGAGTGGATCCTTCGAGGGCCAGCCCGCCAAAGAGCGCTCCATACTCAGCGTGCAGCATCACATACGGCAGGAGCGCAGGTTGGACATCACACACACACACACACACACACAGAGGTTAAATCTACCTGCAGCCATACCCACCTGCTCTCTGTCTCCACAGATCTCTGAGACATGGATCCACCAGTCAGAGGATCAGCAGAGGGAAGTCTCTGGAGACGCTCACACAGGATGTAAGAATGAGCTGCTCACACTCTAAGAGGAAGGTCCAAGATGTTAAAGTGTCACTGAGGGGTCAGACCCGCTAGACTTAGAGGAGAGAAATGATCTTTATGTTTGCTGAGAATTTGGACAGTTTAACAGGTGTTAATGGAGCTTTCTGGGCTTTTGGGGTCTGCCTCAAGTGGCAACTCTGGGAACTGCAGGTTTTTCAGTTTTGGGATGCTGCATACTCCCTTCCTGCTCCACAGGGAACAAACAGAGACGTAACAGACGACTTCAGAGGCTGATAATTATTCTTTAAGTTGTTTTTATTAATTCCCCTACCTTTAGGATTTATCCTTTCAAAATAAAAGCACATGAAAATGGGATACATTCACTGTACGGCTGTGGAAGGAAAAAAAGAAAACAGTTTTCAAAACAGTTTCCTCTCTGGAGCAGGGGTCTCCTGCGTTTTCAGACTGAGGTCCTTTGTTAGCAGAGCCAGTATGAAACATGCAGCCATGTGATTGGCTGAGCAACGATAGAGGCGGGTCTTCCTCTGACTTGAGGAACGAGAAGTGACACTGAGTGAACCTGTGTGCAGTTTGAGAGCTGCTGTGTTGCTGAGTGTGATCATTTCTGGCTGAAAGATGATGTCTCTGACCTCCGTTTATCCACTGATGTGTGTTCAAAGACAAAAACAGGAGGAAAAATTTAAATAATTGGGAATAAATACTTGAAAATACAAAAAAAATTTGCCTAATCAACCAAAAATGTAACCCTGCAGTTCCTCCATTGATCCCCTAGGGGTCAGAGTTTGAGACACACCCTTTAAGGAGAGGACACAACCTGATAAGTGATTGTTTATGAAGGCCTGAAAGCATTTCTGAGCATAAATGAAAACAAAATGCCGAAAAAAAAGGGGGAGGAGTTTTTAATAACAGAGTAAAACATGTGACTTCCTGTTCAAATTTCCTAACTTCCTGTTTGGACTTCACTACGGTGGTTAGAGATTTTTTTTGTAGATGTAGTCACGATAGTTTTGCACAAAACATTTCAGGCCTGTAGCTTAAAGCAGCTTGAGTGGCTGCAGTTTTAAGCCAGTAGGGGGCGCACTGGAGCAGGTATTAGCACGAAAACACTGGATTCATAAATTTTTCGTCTTGACTGAATTTGTGGCGAGGTGTGTTTGTGTTTATCTCAAGCTGAAGCAGAAGAAGAAGTATTGAAGAAGATTAAGGATAGAAATCCCAGTAAGAGCCGTCTCATTTTGATGTCATCGTCTCTTCTTTAGCATTCGAGCACGGTACGCTACCGCAACGCACAGAGAGAGGACAGCGAGATCAAGATGATCCAGGAGAAGAAGGAACAAGCGGAGATGAAAAGGTTTAATATCACACACTTTCACTGAATATCACCGAGTGTGAAGCCGTGAAGCTCAGTCTTTTTCTCATCTCTTTCTGTGACCGATCAGGAAAGTCCAGGAGGAGGAGCTGAGAGAAAACCATCCGTACTTTGATAAACCTCTTTTCATCGTGGGCCGGGAGCACCGCTTCAGGAACTTCTGCAGGATGATCGTTCGAGCTCGCTTCAACGCGTAAGATCAGTTTTAACACCCTGAATGCTTTCTGAATGAGTTACATCATCTCTCTGTGCATTTATCTCCTTTACACCACCGTCCACTTCATATTCAGAAGATGATCTCTGACTTTCTTTCTCCTCAGATCCAAAACGGACCCGATAACAGGAGCAGTGAAGAACACCAAGTACCACCAGCTGTAGTGAGTGAGATGACTTATCGATCCCTCCTCTCCTCATTGATCCGTTGGTTCTCCATGAGTGAAATCCTCATTCGTCCTGTAGCCAAATTTAAACGCCCGTTGTGCTCCTCAAAAACAGAGCTGTGAAAAAGATTTCAGTCATTATAAAAGCTGATTGTAATCCAGCCCAGCTCAGGGGCTAATGATTACAGGGAGCATCAGATCTGCTGCAGACAGGAGACGTTTTTACTGACGACCTGCTCACGCTCAGACACACTTTAAATCACTCCTTTTCTGACTACTCTCCTCCCTTTCTTTACTCTGAGCTGCTTTGCAAACCAAATATCTCCTCTGACCTCTCTACACCAAACACAGCCTGTGGGTTAAAGTCTGGTGTCCTCGTGTCCCCGCAGTGACCTCCTGGGCCTCGTCACCTACCTGGACTGGGTCATGATCGTAGTCACCATCTGCTCCTGCATCTCCATGATGTTTGAGTCCCCCTTCACCAGGGTCATGCACGTCCCCACGCTGCAGGTATTTCAAACACTTTAACGCTGAATGCATGGGGCGAACAGATGCATGATGGGACAGATGTTGCTGATGTCCTCTCTTCCAGATCGGGGAGTACGTGTTTGTGATCTTCATGAGCATCGAGCTCAACCTGAAGATCATGGCAGACGGTCTGTTCTTCACCCCCACAGCGGTCATCAGAGACTTCGGGGGAGTCATGGACATCTTCATCTATCTGGTGAGGAACCTGAGGGTCTGAGGGTCTGAGGGTCTGAGGGTCTAAGGGTCTAAGGGTCTGAGGCAAGGGTCTGCAACCTGTGGGTTTAGAGCCTCATGCGGCTCGTCAGTTTTACAGCCCTGGTAAGAAAACTAAATCTACAAAAAGACAAACCTGGAAGGAAATACAGATTTTAATTCTGTGTGGATGGATTTAATAAATATACATGATTTATATGTGGCAAGACATTAGCAAACAATCAAAATGATGAGTTGGACGACATAATAAATGTATGTTGTCAAAGTTTAGTGTCCTTTTGAAAATTCTAAATTTTTTCCAAATTTATAAAACTTTTTTTTTTCAATTTTTTTTTGATTCCAAAATTTTTTCAAGTTTCAAGGTTTTTTTAAAAAAATTTTGGCCATTTTTTTTTGTCATTTTGGGATTATTCTGAAATTTAAGACAATTTTTGAAATTTTAAAAAGTTTGAATTTTTTTTTAAATGGAGGTATATTTTTGAAATTTCAAACTTGTTCTGAAATTTCTAAATTTTTAATTGAAAAATTGTGAATTTTTTGCAGTTTTTAAATTTTACTTTTTTTTAATTTTTTTAAAGATTCTAAGTTTTTTTTAAAGTTTCACAAGTTTTGTAATTTTAGAATTATTCTGAAAATTTTTGCAAATTTTTAAAATTTCAAAATATTCTGATTTTTTTTTTAAATGTAAGTAAAGTTCTGCAATTTCAAACTAATTCTGAAATTTTTGAATTTTTTAAAATTTTTGGAAATGACTTTTTTTGAAATTGCAGAATATTTTGAAGTTTCAAGAATTTTTGAAATTTTATACTTATTTTTATTTTTTTTTGCAAATTTTTAAAATGTCCAAATACTAAGGCAAAATTTTTTGTTTTGACATTTAGGTAAATTCTGAAATTTCAAGCAAGTTTGACATTTTTGCATGTTTTAAAAGTTCAGAATATTTTGAAATTTTTGCACTTTCTTGAAATTTCAATATTTAAAAAAATAAAAAATTTAGAAAAATTTCATTTTTTTTAGGAATTATTTCAAATTAAAAAAAACAAGACATCACTTTTACAATATCACAAATACAGAAAAAAAAATTGCTGAGGTAGATATTCCTCAGATTTGTACTATATTTAAAATTTCTTACACCATTTTGTCTTTATTGTGAAGATAAAGTAGATTTTGTGCCTCCAGGATGACTCTAATCCTGGTGAGCTGGTGCTAAATAGCTCCTATGAAAATAAAGGTTGCAGACCCCTGATCTGGGGGCTTGGTTAAGTCACACTCACGGGATGTGAGGAGCAGACCAACAAAATGAAATGAGTTCACAAACCAAGGATTCTGTTATTTCTGGAGGAATTTCTCGATAATCTGAGAAAGAAATGAAACAAATCAAAAGTGTTGAGGAGGAGAAACGGACCCTGATGCAGCAGAGGTAATAACATGAGCAGCTTTGACTCAGCCGAGCTCACACTTCCTGTTTTCTTTTAATCTGACTTCATTTGAAGACGTGTTGGTGAGCAGTCCACAGAGGTTGTGAGGGAGTTTTCTGCAGAGTTAAAAATGTTGATCTGCAGCTTGGTTATTAGAAATGAAGACGTGATGCTGCTAAGGAAGCTCCGTCAGCTGGTTTCTGGTTGAGGAGCAGTAATCTCCATGTGGCTCTGTCCTCCTGTCCCCAGGTGAGTCTGATCTTCCTGTGCTGGCTGCCTCCTGACGTCCCTCCTGAGTCTGGGGCTCAGCTGCTGATGATGCTGCGCTGCCTGCGTCCGCTCAGGATCTTCAAGCTGGTTCCCCAGATGAGGAAGGTGGTGCGGGAGGTCCTCAAAGGGTTCAAGGAGATTTTCCTGGTTAGTGTTTCAGTGCATTAAAGGTGGAACTTCATTTTCTTTGAGTGTTCATGATTTATGGAGCATGGATTATAAAATCTGCTGAATCACTACCAGGGTGTGAACAGTAATTCATCTCATGTAGCTTTATTGGATTTCTGCCCATGTTGTGAGAACATCCCCGTTATTTCCTGACCTGGATCACCTTTTCTCTTTCCTCCAAAGCTCTTCTCCCAAACCAGGAGCTTGTGATAGTTTCTGAGTCTGGCTGTGTCTGAGCCGAGGTCTCCATCCTCGGCCTTCTCTGTAATCTCAGATTATGTGGAGCTCCTTTAAACTCCTGACTGGTTCCTCCGCAGGTTTCCATCCTGCTCCTGACTCTAATGCTGGTGTTCGCGAGCTTCGGAGTTCAGCTGTTTGCCGGAAAGCTCGCCAAGTGCAACGACCCCCACATCCTTCGACGGGTACGGCTCGACACTTCACCTCCTCGCTAAGCATGCTCCCTGCAGAGGAGCTCAGGCTGAGGGTTACCCCAGACAAATCGATGCTGTAGTGGCTCCTTTTCACCTCCCTGCTCCAACAGGAGCCACTGAGCTGCTCCCACTTTGTGCAGGAGAAGCTTTTCTATTGTACCAGGATTTATCTGCTTTTCATGGCTAGATCCTCTCTTATGCAGTTTTCTATTAGAGTTATATTCCTCTTTAGATCAGAAAATGAATTTATTTAAGTTAATCTCTCTAACTCAGCCCATAGACTTCACTGAAAGCACATGTTCCTGTTTAAATGTTTCCTCTTTTCTTTGTTTTATCCTCAACCGTTTGTTTGCAGGACGAGTGTCACGGGATATTCAGGATAAATGTCAGCGTTTCTAAAAACCTCAACCTGAAGCTGAAGCCTGGGGAGAAGAAGCCCGGTTTCTGGGTGCCCAGAGTTTGGTAAATAATGCTCTTTTTATTACAGCTCGAGGTAAAGTTTCTTTCCTGCAGCCGGAGATTAATGTTCCTGTCCCCGTCCTCAGGGCCAACCCTCGTAACTTCAACTTCGACAATGTGGGGAACGCCATGCTGGCTCTGTTCGAGGTGCTGTCGCTCAAAGGCTGGGTAGAAGTCCGGGACGTCATAATTCACAGAGTTGGACCGGTACTGAACACTTCCTGTCCTTAAAACCTCCTCATTCATTGAAACAGTCACAGTTTAATACCACTCCTTATCTGCAGATCCACGGGATCTACATCCACGTCTTTGTGTTTCTGGGATGCATGATCGGACTCACGTTGTTTGTCGGTGTCGTGATCGCAAACTTCAATGAGAACAAGGTGAGAACGATGCAGAAAGACACAGATCATTTTAGATAAGTGCATTCAACTTGAGGAAGAGGGTATTACCGTATTTTCAGGACTATGAGTCGCCCCAGAATTTAAGTCAGGTCACATCAGTCAAAAAATGTGTCATGAAGAGGGAAAATAAACAGATATAAGTCACATTTATTCAGAATGATTTTGGGTCATTTAAGTCAGTAATTTTTTATAAGAAGGTTTAAATATTTTTCCTACATTGCACTGTAACTTTCCGTTTTTATCTGTTTTCTGTTGTTCACCTGTCTTTTATCTGCACTTTTAACTTTTTATGTAAAGCGACTTTGAGTTTTGTTGAAAAGCGCTCTATAAATAAAATTTATTATTATTATTATTACAGCTCCTCATATCTGCGACCATAGTTAAGTTTCAGTTTCTCTTCTCTGAGTGTTGCTTCTTCGACCAGTGCAGCGTGAGCTGAAACAAGCTTCATTGGATAAAAATTACTGAAAATCTGTCTACAACAGAGAGTGTTGAAGACACAAGTGAACTTTTATTTTTCTAAATCAGGGGGAGGCAACCCAGGCTATTTATGTTAGCACGCAAAGAATGATTGCAATGAGGCAGAAATAAATAAATAAATAAATGATAACAAAACCGTTGTTTTCTCAAGAAATAAAGCTTATGCTAAATGTTCTTATGTAAAAGTTTAACAAATAACGTTAAATAATAAATTTAAATCAAGATATTACAAGTGCGCAAATGTGTCTTGCAAGTGCGTCACTGCAAATCTCTCTGGAGGTCAGTCTGCCAGTTCGCTATTACAACCATTTAGCGGTGTTATCATGGCGAGCAAACCAAGTTCCAGTCATTGTTTCCAACATATTTGGACAAGAGAGGATGAATTTATTACCAGAGAGTGACAGAGACTGGGCAACATGAACCTTTTGCTGAAAAAGTGCAGTATGTAGGACTTCAATTGTGCAGCGTCTTTTTAAGGAGGAGGGTTAGGAGGGAGGGGGTTCGGGGGTTTCTGCTCCAGTGGACCAATTAGGTCAGACTTGCTCCTGATTGGTCAAAAAAGGGAATCGCCGACGTTGGCAAATCCCCAAAATCCAAACAGCTCGTTTTAGGTCAGGATTTTACATTCACAAGCTCTAATAAGAACAGGTTTGGTCATTAAATATCACATTTTGTGGGCTGGGAGGAAAGACAAAGACCCACAAATTTCACTAAAAGACTTAATAAAGTGATTTTTGCAGAATATGGGACCTTTAAAAACCAGGCAACAAAGGGAAGTTGTACCATTTCATGGAAAAGGTTGCCTATCCCTGCTCTAAATCATGTTATCAGACAAACTACGAAAAACATGAGACTCATATTCCAGAAAATACGGTAATCTAGACCCTGAAGGTTTTTGAAAACCCAACCTGTAGCATTAAACGTGTTGTGTCTCCCGTCTCCAGGGCACGGCGCTCCTCACCGTGGACCAGAGGAGGTGGGAGGATCTGAAGAGTCGACTGAAAATAGCTCAGCCTCTGCACCTGCCTCCACGCCCAGGTGCTGCCACCACAAAGACACAAACATGCGTCAGAAAAAACTTTTCAAACGCTAACAAATGCACTCATGTTTTGCATTTCTCGTTTTTTGGAAAATTGCTCCAAAATCTGCAGAAGAAAGTGTGTTTATTACCCCGTTCCCCGAGCCATCATGTGGTGTGTGTGAGTGTGTGTGAGTGTGTGTGGGTGTGTCAGTGTGTAGTAAAGTTTGGATGATTCATCCAGATTTGATAGTGTGTGTTTTTCATCCAGGACTGTTGCCTTCAGGGCTTCAACATGATTTCTAAACGATGACCGTCGGCACTAATGAAAAAGCTGAATTGGAGCACGGATAACACAGATGAGTCAGTCTGTGAATCACGCGTGTCGTCGTGGCGTTCAGCGGGGAATAATTCACAAAAAGGTTCAGAGCGGAGGTGAACATGACGCTCGCATTCACGCTCCGGAGGAATGAGCAACTTTAATTTGATCCACTCTATACGAGCATCCGTCATCTTCCTCCGTGGTTAGAGCCGTGAGAAGAGTTTGAAGGGCCTCAGAGGCATTGTGGGAAATCGCCTGTTAGTACAGTTAGAGCTGAGGACTAACAGAAAATCAATGGCTTCAGTTTTAGTCAGCAGAGCCGCTGACACCAGCAGTATCAACCTGACTTTGATCCACATCCAGAGGCCGCCGGCGCTGGCACCACTCACTCAGGCTCCACTGGCGGTTCATTACAGCGCCGCGCTGGCCTCCCCTCACACGCTGCAAACACGCCTCTGTGGTCAGCGGCGTGCTTCATCACAGGGCGGCGTGCTTCGTTCCTGCTGCATGATCACAGGAGGAAAACTTTATAGCAAGAGTTCACCACGAAAGTGATGATTTCTGTTGCTTTACCTGTGAACACGTTAAAAAGGTGTCTGCTTCCTGTTGGGGAGAAAATAAGTTAGAAATAGAGTCTTATTTCTTCCACTTATCTCAACATTTGAACGTGCATATTAGTCCAAACCTGAAGCCCTCTCTGCCTCACAGACCACCCTAACAGTCCGTGAGTGCCATCTGCAGGACGCTGACGTGCACTACCACAGAGCCCAGCACCATCTGACTCCTGCAGCCCACTTATTAAATCAGCTCAGACAAACTGATCCTCCTCAGAGACGTTGGAGTGTGAAATATTAAAGGTTTATTCCCCCTCCTCAGAGAACGGAGGTTTCCGGGCCAAGATGTACGACATCACCCAGCATCCCTTCTTCAAACGAGGCATCGCCGTGCTGGTGTTGGCTCAGTCGGTGCTGCTGTCCGTTAAGGTGAGGTCTCACCTGAACCTTTTGGTTTCTCCACCTTCGATGTAGTTTTCAAACACCTGATCTGCTTCCTTGTTTCAGTGGGACGTGGACGACCAGGTCACCTTCCCTCTCGCCACCATGTCTGTGGTCTTCACCTTCATATTTGTCCTGGAGGTGAGTCATTCTTCCCAGCATGCTCTGGTCGTGAATGGCTGATGTCACATGTCGTGTTGTTTCCAGGTGACCATGAAGCTGATCGCGATGTCTCCGGCCGGTTACTGGCAGAGTCGACGGAACCGCTACGACCTGCTGGTGACGTCTCTGGGTGTGATCTGGATCGTGCTGCACTTCTCCTTACTGGTGAGAGGAACTGCTCTGACCCCTGTACGGGTCCTGGTGTGTGGGTTTTAACGGTGTCATGTTCTCTCTGCAGAATGCCTACACCTACATGATGGGGACGTGCGTGATCGTCTTCAGATTCTTCACCATATGTGGGAAACACGTGAGTATCATTCAGCTCCACCAGGGGTCTGCAAACTTTACGTTAATAAGAGCCTCAGATCACCTGGGTTAAAGTTATTCAGGAGACACAAAATCTACTTTATCTTCACAATAAAAACTATGTATGAAGTGGAGTTATTCTCTAAACCAGAAGTTTTTTGTGAAATTGTACATGGGATGTTTTTTTATTTTTAATAATTTTCTCAAAATTTTGTTTTTTTTGATTATGTTTTTTTTATTTGAAAATAAATATTAAAAAATCAAAAATAATAAAATACTTTAAAATTAAAGCCAAATCTGCTAAAATTTTAAAATGATTTGAAATTAAAAAATAAAATAAAATTTGGAAGTTAAAAAAAAATAAAAATAAGACAATACTTTTAAATTAGAAAACAAAAACTATAATTTTAAAATGATTTTAAATTTCAAACATTCTTTTTTATATGGAAATTTAAAAAAATCAAAAATAAGAAAATACTTTAAAAATAAAAAATATCTGCTAAAATTTCTAAATGAATTGAATTTCAAATAATGTCTTAATATTTTTTTTTTTTACATTTTTAAGTTTCAAAAGTACACAAAAAATAAAAAAAATGTTTAAACTTCCAAAAATTTGAAATTTAAAGAAAACATTCAAAATATTCAAATGTTATAAATTTTGCAAAAATTAATAAGAAATCAAAATTTGAAAAATTTGCTAAAATATTGAGAATTTGAAAAAAAATGTTATAATTTTGCAAAAATTTTAGTGTTTTTGAAAGAAAGAAAGCTAAAAGGAGCCTCTGCAAAGGATTCAAAAAGCCACATGAGGCTCCAGAGCCACAGGTTGAAGACCCTTGGGTTAAGTGTAAAGAAACAGTATTCTGTATCTGAATATCTATGTGTGTGTGTGATGTGTTCAGGTCACTCTGAAAATGCTCCTCCTGACCGTGGTGGTCAGCATGTATAAGAGCTTCTTCATCATCGTGGGGATGTTCCTGCTCCTGCTCTGCTACGCCTTCGCTGGCGTCGTTCTCTTTGGGACGGTGAAATACGGGGAGAACATAAACAGGTAGAGTTTGACTCTGCTGCTGAGGGGAGGAGCAGGATTTATGCAGAATACCAGCGAATAAATCTTTGCAGAGTTGGCTGAGTCTCTGTCTCTGTCTCTCCCTCAGGCATGCAAACTTCTCCACAGCTGGCAAAGCCATCACTGTCCTGTTCCGCATCGTCACAGGGGAGGACTGGAATAAAATCATGCACGACTGCATGGTAAGATGGCAAACGTGTGCACTGAAGTGTTTTTACAGAGCATTTTATTCTGAAAGGGTCACTTTACCTCAGTTTGAGCTGTCAGAAGTTTTTATTTCGATGTTTCAATTTCAAAACCCATTTATGATCACGTCACAGTGAATATCTGACACGTAAGGATGACCCAAATACTGATTCACAGACGTCCTGTGTTTCTCAGGTCCAGGCCCCGTTCTGCACCCCGGACAAACATCGCTACTGGGAGACGGACTGTGGAAACTACGCAGGAGCTCTGATCTACTTCTGCTCCTTCTACGTGATCATCGCCTACATCATGCTCAACCTGCTCGTAGGTCAGTGCGTGCAGCTGCCAAGTCATGAAGGAATGTTTTATGGTTCAAACTTTTATTGTGGTAATTTTACGGGCAATGACAAAAACAAGCGCGTGCAAAAATAAAAAACAGTCACTTTGGCACCAGAATCAGCGCTATTCAACTCATAAAGCAGAGTTTAGAAAGAGAAAGAGAGAGTCGAGTCTATCACAGCTCCTCATGCAGAAAGTGTTTAATCTCAGGCCAGAGACTTTAATCTGAGGAAAGGAGCGACAGGGCAGAGAGGAGCAGTAACTCTGAGGAGTCAAAACAAGCTCCAGGTTTTAAAGGAATCAAAGCATCCATCTGTTTTCACACCTTCTATCTAACATATCCTTCATTCTTGTACGGCCTGTAATGGGTGTCCAGAGAAACAGATGGCGAGCCGTAAACCAAAGATACTTCATGATTCGAGAGCCATCACTGACCTTTAGCACAGAACGCTGTGAAAAAGAAAAGGCCTAAAAGTCACCGACACAAAAGAAGTAAAGCATGAAAAATTCAAGAGGAGTGAGAAGGATGAGGAAGAAAGGAAAAGCAGAGAGCTGAGAGGAAGTCAAAGGATGTTTTTATTTTTTTGATCATTAATGAATCTGTCAGTAACTGAGCCTGTTTTTTCATCTAAACCTTCAGGAAGTTGTGACCCAAGCTAGTTTTAGGGTCCTCGTACTTATGGAGAGGATACCAAAATCAGAACACACCTCAGATTCAGTGAAAAAAAAAGATATATAATACTAAAATTAACCCCGAACATACCAAAATGTGCTCTATAGCGCCACCTAGGCACACCAAAATGGCTCTCAATGGCAGTAGGAATGTCGTAGAGCGATCAAACCAACGTCAAAATCTTTGTCTCATTTAGATGAACAAATTATGTGCAGAAACCCTTGACCTATCTCAAACAGGAAGAATGAATTTTGGATTTCAAAATAAAATTTGGCCACTTTTGGGGCCTTCAACAAAATGTATCTTCTCCTAGGCCATTAATGGTATCAGCTTGAAATTCACTCAGATGACAGAGTACACCCTGATTTACAAAAGCTATGTAGGAATTTATTGTTTCTCATACAGTTTCTGAATGACAAGCCCTCAAAGTTGGTGAACCCCAAAAGAAGGCCTTTCAGCTCCGCCTATTAGAATGAATGGGAGAGGAGGATCCAGCTCTACACAAGCTGCAGTTAGGCCTTTACACAAAAAAGTCAAAATGATACAGCTTTAAAAATGACATGGATGGATTCCTGACAAAATTTACTACAAGAATATCTGATTTTTAGAGAGATTTGGTCCAAGTTGTGACATCTAGGAGATGTTCCTAAAACTTCAGTCAATTTGACTCCTGAGAGGGCAGCAGTTGGTGATGATGTCACTCACTGATTGAGAGTTCCGTGCAGCTGGTCATGTGACTCAGTAAAGGCGGGAAAATGGAATTTGTAACAGACACACATAATAAAGGGATTGTATATCTTTAAATATGTTGAAATCTCCTTTTTTGTCATTTTTTTTCATTTGATTTTTGGACTTGACTGGTCGGTGGAGGTGAAACAGCTTTTGAGTTTCATCTTTTTTCCTGTTTATGGATCAATCCTTCATCTCTGCTACAGTTAGAGTTGTCGTCGTGTCAGAAACACTGAGTAATGCTAACAGCGGCCTCACTTGTTGGCAGAGGCATTCGACTCATGGCAGTAATTCTACTTTATTGGAAAATGAATTTCATTATTCCAGCCGTCTGTTTCAATCAGCTCAACACTCTGACATTATTCATTCGTGTGCACAGGAAGTTCAGTCTCAGCGTCAGAGAATAAAAACACATTTGATGGATGCAGCTGAAGCAGAAACTTTCTTTCTGTCCTCTCTCTGCCGCAGCCATCATCGTGGAGAACTTCTCGCTCTTCTACTCCACGGAGGAGGACCAGCTGCTGAGCTATAACGACCTGAGGCACTTCCAGATCATCTGGAACATGGTGGACGACAAACGGGAGGTGAGAAATTAGCGGCAGGCAGGGAGGGGGGTGAGGGTAACAGTCACACAGCGATGAAGGGAGGACAACACCGAAGAGTTAAAAACAGGAAGTCGACTAATGAGAAGGCCTGAAGGAAATGAAGTATGGCGCTGAGTTATAGAAGGAGAAGTAATTGGAACAGTAGGGGCTGGATTAAGAAGCCCCCCCTCCTCTGTATTTCCACTATGTGTGACTGAACTATAAGCTTTCTGCTGTTTGCAGAGGCATGTGTAATTTATGGTGCAGAGAGGAACAAAGAAAGATGCAGATGTTATTTTTCCACCCTGTGTGAGCTTTGTTAGCCCCACTCTGCAACTTTCTCTGATTTCTTTCTGTTCAGTCTCCTTTCATACGAGTACAGAGCTCAGACACAGCAGAGTGTTGCACAGGCTGGGATACACACGGGTCTGCAACCTTTACTTTCATCAGAGCTGTTCAGCCTCAGCTCACCTGGATGAAAGTCATTCAGGAGCAACAGAATATACCATATCTTCACAATCAAGAAAATTAAGTGTGTAAAAATCTAGTAAAGTAAAAATCAAGAGAATAGTAATCAAAAATAGAACTAAACTAAGGTGAAATGTAATTTCCCTTCAGGGATTTAAAAAGTAATTCTGATTTCTGAAACGTGAAGTTCTTTGTGTTAAAATGAAAATGTATATGTGATGTCTTGGTTTCTTATTTTTGATAAATTTGCAAATATTAAAAAAAGGAAAAAATTCTCATTTCATAAACTTTGTAAATTAGCAAAATTTATAAAATTTAAATAAGTTGCAAAATTTTTCTAAAAATGATATTTAAAAAATGTGCAACATTTTGCATAAAATCGCCCCAAAATTAAAAATTCCCACAAATTTCATAAACTTAAAAAAATGTAATTTCAAAATTTGCCAAAAAAAGGATTTTTTTTTTCAAAATATGAAAATTAAATAATTTTGCAAAAAAAAAATAATGCAGAAATTCAAATATTTTTGAAATTTGCAAAATTTACAAAACTTTGCAAGACTTTTAGAAAATGTGGGATTTTTTTAATTATGAAAAAATGAAAAAAAAAAAAAAAGAAATTAAACATTTTCAATTTTCTCAAAAAAAACTTGAAAGCTTTACTGCCAGAGTTGATACAAATTTAGTAACAGAATGTAAGGCATGATTTTATTCAGTGGTCATTCTCATTGATCATCAATACCCTCTGAAAGAAAAATAAAAATTCTTTGTTTCAATAATATTTTTTAAAGCTATAAGGAGCCACTGCAAAGGGGTCAAAGAGCCGCATGAACTGAGTGTTTTAGCCGGACATTGTGGAGCTAGTAAATTACAATGTAGGACTAGGGCCACGTTAAAGGAAAAAAAAGTAAATTAACGAGATTAATTTAAAAAATTTATGAGACTTAAGTCGTTATTTGTAGTCTATAGCTACAGGCTATCAGCAGATCTAAGAAATGTAGTCGGAAAAACCTGAGATCACATGTGTGAAATGATGATGATGATGATGTTATACTTGTCCTGGGTGAGAAAGAGAGTAGCCCAGCCAAAGGGTGAAATGTACGACTTTATTCTCATAAATCTAACTTTGTTAGTTCACATGTTTTTTATCATGGCCCTAATCCTCTGTCGTAGAATTGAGGTTTTTGAAGCCGCTGTGGCGTGATGGAACTCACAGGAAGCACACGGGTCTTTGTCTTTTTAAAAGAAAACCACTGTCAGATCTTTAAAACCTTCCTCCTCTTTGAATTCTCTGCATCCCCTCCTCATGAATAACCCTCTGACTCCTCTGTCTGTGTCTCCAGGGGGTCATCCCCACATCCAGGGTGAAGTTCCTGCTGCGCCTGCTGAGAGGCCGACTGGAGGTGGATCTGGACAAAGACAAGTTGCTGTTCAAGCACATGTGCTACGAGATGGAGCGGCTGCACAGCGGAGGAGACGTGACCTTCCATGACGTGCTCAGGTGACCACGAGAGCGTGTAGAGTTACAAAGTGACGATTAGAGATCATCAGATCACAGTGGTGACGTAACTGCAGTACACTTCCAGACCTGTAGGGGGCAGGTGGACAAAGTGAAGGCGTCATGATGTTAAATGAAATCAGAGCAAGAAACACCTCTCTGAATGTGTCTGTCTCTCGTGTGTGTGTGTGTGTGTGTGTGTGTGTGTAGCATGCTGTCGTATCGCTCCGTAGACATCAGGAAGTCTCTCCAGCTGGAGGAGCTGTTGGCCAGGGAGCAGTTGGAGTACACCATAGAAGAAGAAGTGGCCAAACAGACCATCCGCATGTGGCTGAAGAAGTGCCTCAAACGCATCCGAGCGGTGCGTCTCCAAACACACACACACTCCCACACACACACATTCTGCACGTTCTGCACATGCTCAGTGTGAACCCTTGTCTCTGCGCTCTCACAGAAGCAGCAGCAGTCGTGCAGCATCATCCACAGCCTGAGAGAGAGCCAGCAGCAGGAGCTCAGCCGCTTCCTCAACCCCCCCAGCATCGAGACCACGGTGCCAAGCGAAGACCACAACGCCAACAACCCTGACAACCCCTCCCAGCCCGAGGTAGAGTCCCACACACACAGTCAGACACTCACACACTCACACACACTCACACAGTCACAGCGTGGCGTGCAGCAGGCTCAGCACAGACCTGCAGGTGTGATGAAACACAGCGTTCCCTGTTTGTGTAGATGAGTGGACTCCAGCAGCTGCTCAGCCCCACGCTGTCCGACAGAGGAGGCTACAGGCAGGACTCGTCAGACCTGGGGAGGCCGCAGAGGAAGCTGGGACAGTGGCGCCTGCCTGCAGGTGTGTACAGCTCTGTTACCTGTCTGTGGAGGACGTTTCCCACAGAAATGTTTGATGCTAACAAAGACGTGCAGGGTCAGGATCTGCGTTTTCTCTTTCTCAGGTCGCACCAGTGTGAAGTCCATCGTGTGTAAGATGAACCCGGTCAACGACGAGGCGTCCTCGGGCTCAGAGGTGAAGAAGTGGTGGACCCGCCAGCTGACGGTGGAGAGCGACGAGAGCGGCGACGACCTCATCGACATCTAGAGCCAGGCTCAGCTCGTCCTGCTGGTTTTTACAGATCACAGAGAAACCTGCTGGGTGACAGGAAGTTCACTTGCTTCACTGACCAATGAGAAGAGAGCTTTTGGAAATCTTTGTATTCAGGTTTTTTGATTTAGCAGCAGCGATGAATACCTCTGTTGGTGGTTTCTCTGTGAGTTTCACTCGTTGTACTCAGTTTTTCTATGCAGACGTTGTTGTTGGAGCAAACTAAGGTGAAGGAACAATCTGATGAAGCTGCTTCAGTTTCCTGTTTCATGTCTAATATGTTCGTTGTGTTGTTGCGCCTTTAATAATTCGGTGCTGTCCTTTCACGTTGAAGCGTCGTCTCTGTTTCCTGTCTGTGTTTCTGAGCTCTCTGCAGTATTTATCGTCTAAATGTTGATTTTCATATGGTCACTTTATACCCGAGGCAGGCCCCTTGTGCTCAAAGTCAAACTACTTTAGATTTATGACTGTGAATGTAAATGAAAGTCAGATCTATCTAATGTATGTGTGTGGAGTAAGGAAGTGGAATATTTTGTAAATTGTAATAAATTATAAACTTTATTAAGTATTAATTATTCTAATAAAGGCCTACAGTGTGAGGCATTTTATGAGCTGATTCTGTGAGACTGTGTCTTATTGAGGTCATGAGTGCTATCAGAAAAAAATTAAGTATAACAAGTGACAGAAGACTTATAATTTGTTTTATTTTATTTTTTTAATTAAAAATAATATATATATCATTTTTTACAAATAATTTTTATTCATATTTTTGTTCAATTTTTAGAAGTATTTTCACTTATTTTTTATTTCATTTTTATCATTTTTGCTTTATTTATTTATCTTGTTTGATTTTTATTTTAATCCTTATTGTTTATTGTCTGTTTTTTGGAAATTATTTTTTAAGGAATTTTTAAAATTTTTTTACTTTATATATAAATAATTTTTTGACTGATTTGTATTTAAATTTTTTCTTTTTTTTAATTTTGTATCCATTGTTTCATGTTTTCTTTTTTACTTTTTTCCTTTTTTTTTTGATTAATATTTAAAAATGTTTTTTAAGTTTTTTAATTATTTGTATTAATTACTTTTTGTCCAATTATAAGTTGTATTCTTTTTTAAGTTTTGTTTCATTTTTTATTTTGTCCTTTTAAGTTTATTCTTTGTTTTATTGTAAATTATTTTTTATTTATTTTTTATTATTATTTTCTACCTTTTATTTATATTTTTTTACTAATTTGTATTATATTTTTTTTCCTTTTTGTATTTTTGTATCCATTGTTTCATGTTTTATTTTTTTATTTTTTTTATGTTTTTGCTATTTTTTTAAATATATAATATATTTTTTTTTATTCTTATTATTTGTATTCATTACTTTTTGTCCTATTTTAAGATGTATTCTTTTTTAAGTTTGTTCCATTTTTTAATCATTTTTGCTTTATTATTTTTTTTTTGTTTTTATTTTTGTTAATTTTTTTTAATGAATTATTTTGTATTAATTTTTCATTATTTTAACTTCTTCATATATTTTTGTATCTGTTTTTTTATTATTTTTTTTATTTATTTTTGGATTTTTTCATGTCTTTGTTTTATTTTTTATGAATTTATATTTTTGTTTTTCTTTTCATAATATATTATTTTAAGTTCTTTTATTTTTTGTACAAACTTGGAAATTTGATGCTTCCCTCTTAATCACTGATTAATCAAATTTGTCCAAACTTTGGTGTTACTGTGTAAATCCTGCTGCTCTGACGCTCTGGATGAATCAGATATGAACAGTGTTTACACGTGGCGTCATAATCAGCCTGTATAACCTTTGTCTGTCTGCTGTTTTGATCCCTCTGAGGTCTCTTTGGAAAGCCTGTTGCCCCTCCATCATGAGTCTCTGTTCACAGTAATTCAATTCATTCATGAGGAATTTAATTACCCCCTCTCTGATTAAAAAAACATGGGATTAGACTAACGAAGGGGGTAATTGGGAGGACAGATGCTGTTTAATGATTCTCTTGGAACACATCTGCTCACATCAAACACCAACCCTTCTCTGGGAAACACCGCCCCCTGCTGGAAAGAGGCTGAACTGTCCCCATCAACATGTGTGTTTCTGTGTTTTCCTGGTACAGTGTCTCTCCTGCAGGTTGTTCTTTACTTCCTGCTCTCTTCAGTGACTCATTGTTTGTCCTGCTGCTGCACGCGCTCTCAGCGTCACCTGATGACGACTCCGCCGACATCTGCTGCGTGCAGCTCGCCGAGGAGCTGGATGAGTTTCCATCAGTTTCCATGAGCCCGCCGCCCTCAGAATCTCACCTGGCTGATGGAGGAGACGTCGCTGAGTGCAGCTATGAACAGAGGTGTGTGTGTGTGTTCCTGCTTCTCTTTGATGATATGTTTCTTTGCAGTTAATTCATCAGGATTGGATCTAATTGAGGAATGCTCTCCGCTGCTGGCTGCAGCTGAAGCCTTCCTCTAAGCAGCCCTCGTTAGACACAGAATTAGCTCATTAAAGCGCCGGCTCTTCATTGGTCCATTCAGGCCTGGAAGTTTCACAGTTGATGGAGTGTGTATGGAGCTGGCTGGATAATGAATGTGAGGGACGAGCGGTGTGGAGTGGGGGGAATCGGCTGCCGGTGGGACGCCTCTCTGCTCTATAGAAACCTGACTTACTCACACATTCCAGTCTCTCGGTGACTGAGTGCCCCCCCGACATATGGTCCTGTAGGGAAACAGTGTGACACCGGCCCTCTTGCCAATCAACTGTCTTTTAATTTCTCCTTTCTGGCTCTTTTCTTCTCCTCAACCATCGCCTCTTAAGCTCCACTTAGCTCAGAACTGACTCATCAAAGGCCTTTTTCTCCTCTTTCTCATTTTCGCCCTGCGTGGTGGAACACTTTTTGTCATTTAATTGCCTCTGCATCACACCGGCTCTTATGGGGCCTGTTGTTTTTACCCTCTCTATTGTAATTTGCCCATCTCTCTCCCTCATGCATGTCCGCTGCTTATTTAGGGCCTAATTGAGGCACTTTGGTAATTGAGGAGGAAGTTCTTAAGAGCAGAGGGAGAGTGTCTGGGAGTTGAGATTACCTGTAATTAACGTACATGATGGCTTTGATGGCTCTGTCCCCTCCTGGTGAGACGTCGCCTTCGCTCCCTGACGGCGTTTGTGGCTTCACACGGACGAGAAAAGGCCGCTCTGCTTTGGTACGGCGCACAGAGAGCTGCGTGTCTGACAGGCAGAGCCATTAGAAAGAAAGGTCGTACAGAAACACACACACACACACACACACACACACACACACACGCTCTGCACTGTACTGTGCCATACTGTACTCCCCCAGGGCGGCTGATGATGGCGCTCACACAGCTAATTAAAAGCAGTTTGAAGGAGGATGTGCTGGAAAGCAGAGAAAACTCCGAGGAGTCATCAGCCTCACAGAGAGACGGCCCAGAGGATTATTAACCAGACACCAGGTGAGACACCTACAGGTGCTGGAGGTCAGCTTAATGATAGACTCTGGATTACTGTTGGTCCTGGACTCCAAAACCTTCCCAGAAAGATGATCACGCTTTTGTTTTCTAAGGTAGGAAAAAAATAAATCAGAGCAGGAAGCTGCACACACTCATCCACTGGAGCGAAGGAGGAAAGTAAGGTTCACATATTTCTGGAGTTAAACTCAAACACAAAGACGTGTGTGAGGTGTTGGTCCCAGCTCAGCAGGAGTCAGGCTCTTTGGATCTGAGACAGAGACTACACGGCAAAAAAACAAATCTTATCAAGTGTTTTCGTCTCATTTTAAGTAAAAAATTGTTTTATTACACTCGATATGAGCCACATTCAGCTATGTCCAGAAAAATGTCTTGTTCCAATTTATTTGAAGACAAAAATGAGGTCTGGGTTAGGGATGCACTGATGTGAAAATTTTGGCAAATACCCGATATTAATAGTACTGTTGTGGCCTATAACCGATATTTAACGATATTAACCGGTATTTACAGATATTTACAGATATTTACAGATATTTGCCGATATTTACAGATATTTGCCGATATTTACAGATATTTGCCGATATTTACAGATATTTACCAATATTAAATGATATTTACTGATATTTACCAATATTTACCAATACCAAAAGTGGCAAAAACAAAAAAGAAAATCTCGACAAAGATGATGTGTTGAGGTAGTTCAGAGAGAAAGAGCGGCGCAATCGTGTGAAAAGACGACCACGGAGAGGATCAAAGGATGAAGCACCCGAAGTAAACACGATCAAAACATACGTTTTGTCTGTTTTTTATTTATTTAATGTTTATTTCACGGGGACGATATATAACAAATTGCCACAGGAAATGGGAAAATGTGATGCATATAAGACGTCTAGCTTTAGCTAATTTACAGTCTTTGTCCCTGGTCAGGCTTTAGAATAAAATAAAATCTACAGAATACGATAGAAATGCAAAAATAAAGACACAGTGAGTCGCACAGTGGATACAATGAATGATACAATTACTTGTGAGAAAGAAATGTTCACATTTCTGCTGCTGCTTGAGCCAGTGTTTAACTTTCACACCAAACTTCTTTAGTTCTGTTTGGGATTTAATCCCTGATGGTAAGGAAATCCATAGCTGCACCTTCCACTGAGAGAGATGATTGTTCAAATGTCCTGCACATTCAGATTTTACAGTTTTGCCTTATGATGCTCCTCGTCATTGTCTTACAGCTGTCTGTCTTTATAAAGATCTGAGACGTCACCTGTGGGTCACTCCAGGAACTGCAGGATCAGAAACAGGAAGAGAGACATAAAAGAAGAGAGTCCAGTCTTCTTAGGTAGTTTTGGTTTTTACAGAGTCAGAGAAAACAAGATTATTTTAGTGTTGAAAGATCGTTCAAGATGCTCTGAGAATGTCCGACAGCTAATGAGTGAATATCAGCTGATATAGATATGTTAAAAAATGACCAACATCGGCCAATATTGATATTAATATCTTTAAATCCTGCATTTCTGGTCTGAAATTACTTGTAACAGGCAAAAAAATTTACCAGTGGAAAAAAAAATTGCTCGTAAATTTGCTTAAAACTAGAAAAATGTTTTTAAAGGAGTAACTTTTCTCATCTTCCATTGGCAGATTTTTTAACTTTTTCAACTTTAACTTGTTACAGCAATTCAGGCCTCATTTTGTCTTTTAACAACTTGATATAAGATAATTTTTCTGGACTGCTCAGATGAATGTGGCTCATATTAAGTCTAAAAAGACATTTTTTTACTGAAAACAAGACAAAAACACTTGATAAAACTTTTATCTTATCCAGTCCACTTTTTTTTTCTAAAGCAGATTTAATAAACTGAAAGTTTCCAAAGTGCTGCACAAAACATCAACGAAACAGAAATAAAAACAAAAAACAGTAACACCAAGAAAATTAACTCAAACAGCAAACAGTGACTAAAATAATAGAAATTAATAACATAATAAAAGAGACACTGGAGACCACACCAAAAAAAAAGTTAAAAATAAAAATGGATCTTAAGACCAGACTTCAAACACTCCACTGTCGAGGAGCCCGGTCTTCCCTGGTTTAAAGACTTCAGACCTCATTAACAAAAACAGTGTTTGAGGGTTAAAGGATGTAAACTGGGTCAAATAATGCAACAAAACTACAACTTATGGGTTGAAAAATGAAGGGTTGGGGAAAAAAAGGGTTAAACCAGTGATTTAAAGGTTAATGAATCAGTAAAAATGCCCCGTCTCTTAAAGTTACGGATAAAATCAGACCCACTGACTGTGATTAAAACTCTTTTGTTTTTGTGTAAGAATGTTTCTGTCCCAGTCCGAGTCGGCCGCCCTCTCTGCTCTCAGTTTGAGCCCCTCGTCGTGAATCTTTCCCTCCTTTCCACACGTTCCTCGCCTCATAAATAAGGTGGCGGCAGTGCAAATTAGCCGCCTGTATCTCATGTCAACATCCACCCCAGGTCCGGGCCCGATCCTGTCCCCGTGTTTTGAAACAGATGGCTACTACTACAATAAAAAAGTAGCAAATTATTTTAGCAGCAGGCGGCAAAAGCAATTAACAACTGGCATAATGTGTTGATTAAAATCCATTCCGCTCTCGATGAAGGGAGAGAAAACTCTCATTTTCCACTCAGTCAGCTGGCGTCCGTCCACCGCTCCGCGCACCGCGACCTTGGCTCGACCACAGCTGTTGATCACCGCGGAAAATCTGACGCAGGATTTATTCTTCGGTGGTTTTCTTTGAGTCTTCTTCTCATGGCTGATCATATTACTCTTTAAAGGTGCATTACCAGTTTTTTTTTTTCCTTAAAGGCTGAAGACATCACAGGTCAGATCCTCAATTCTTTCATGAGGTTAAAAAACTGAAGTTGACCCCTGCAGTTCCTGGAGTGTCCACTTGAGGGTGGCTGCAGAAACGCCTGAATCACATTTACACCCATTCAAAAAGACCAATCTTTACTCTTTGCTTACTCCCGGGGAATCAAACCGTTCACTTTCTCTCTAACACTGCGTCTACCGTGAATTCCTCCAAACTTTTTCCTTTCCCTCCACCGTCTGCTTTCACCGTTTCTCTTTTCTGCCTAATTAGCCTCAGATCTCCCGTCTTTGCAGCAGCTTCTGTTTCTCAAAGCCTGTTACATGCTTGAAAAGTATCACTCAGGTTTGGACTCCCTCTCGTGCTCCTTTTGTGAGCGCGCTGAAAGCAGGAAGTCATTTTCAGGCCTTTACCTCATGAACCTCATCAACAGCAGTCGATTGCCTCCCCGTCAAACGCCGAGCAGCCAGCGAGAGGCTGCACTTTGTCTTTGAGCCAGAAAATCTCATTTTCACTAAACACCTAATCAGTCCCATTCATCAGGCTTTGCTTCCCCAGTTCCCCTGCTTCTACACCTGGCTGCGGCGTCTTTAATTACTGGGAGACGGGGCTTTGTCTGATCCGACGCCAAGATTGGGATATGAGTGGCGAATTCGTGAAGAAATCATACAGGCTCGAACCAATTCAATTACCCACCAATCAAAGTAGAAAGGCCGGTAATTGCAGTGAAAGGGTAACAATGAGAGGCTCGGCTTCAGTCTGAGCTCTGAGGGTGTTATTAGCAGAGGATAATGTGCGCCTGCAGGGGGTGCTATGCTCAAACTATTAAACCTGACTGCAGCGAGCAATCTTACAGATCACTGGGAAAGCAGTTTTTAATGTGACTATAGCCCTCGGTGAGACATTACCTCATAATTTGCTGTTTTTAACTCTGCTATTATGTCAAATTGTGCATGAATATGGTGTTTGCGGGCACGGGAGCAGAAAATGGGGATGGCATTATGAAGGAGCAAAGCATGCTCGCTGCAACGGGGAATTATGAAACAGGAGAGGGATGTGAAGAAAGAAGAAGAGGAGGAAATCAGAGATAAAAATCACTGAAATATGATAAATAACATGTCTCATCTTTTATCTACTTCATGTGGATGATTTATTCCATGTTTTTTATCTTGTTTTTTTGTGTTTTTCTGCCTCCTGCTGCAGAAAACCTACCTTTGACCTTTGACCTCCGATTTGGTTTATATTCAAGATTTTATTGCTCATACTGAGGGACAATTTTCTGGACAGTTTCACTTTTAAAAAAATCAAATAATTATCTTAAATTTTCTCCTTTCATCTGTATTTTTCTGGTAATTGTGGCACAAAAGAAGTAAAATCAAAAATTTAACAAAACTATTTATTTAGACGCTGGTGTTTGCAGATAGTGAAAGTACTTTCCCTCCTTTTACAGCCTCTCTGCAAAAAAAAAACTGAAATCTTATCAAGAGTTTTTCTTTTATTTAAAGTAGAAAATGTGTTTTTTGACTCAATCTGAGTCAGATTCACCTGACCAGTCCAGAAAATGTAGTTTTAAGCATTTTTTTTACCTCTTTCATAGAATTCAGACCTCGTATTTGTTTTGAAACAATTTGAAATCAGACATTTTCCTGGACTGCTCAGGTTAATTTGGCTCAGATTAAATCAAAAAAGGCATTTTCTACGTAAGATAAAAGAAAAACACTTGATAATTGAGTTTTTTCAGTGTGACTTCCTCTGATCTCTCCTTTTTCTTCTCTTCATTGTAGAAAACAGATTAGAGGAGCCGTCTCTGCCGCTGCCCTAACATCAGGACGTTGTGGACCTCTCGTGTTTGACCTGACACATCTTTCGAGCACACAAAGAGCGGACAGCGTCCCGTGCTGCAGAGGGTCAGGGTAAAGAAGAGTCTGTCTCAGACCGACTCTTTGTGAGCTCCAGCGCTCGCACAAAAGAACAACATGCCTCCTCTAAGCTCTACAAGCATCCATACATCCTCTCTTTCTGCGCGCAGATCAAAGCTGCCTTTAATTTTCCTGCTGCACCTGCCTGCGTCCCCCTCCCGCCCCGACTGGATCCTGAGAGATTTTAATATCTGTGTTTGTCCTCCTCATCCTCAGACGCTGAGTCTTTCCAGACACAGATCTGGAGACAGAGGCACCAAGTTTCCTGCAGCTGACAGAAACCCCGCCTGGCTGCAGGACGGGATAGTTTGGGACAACTCAGGTACAAACTGACAACTTCAATTTTACCTTTCCTTTGTCTGTCTGCTTTTATTCCTCTTTGTTCAGACGCATTTGAAGATTGCCAATCAGGAAATCAAAAGAGAGCGCCGCTGTCGCAGAGTTTGTTTTTCCAAATGTGACCTCTGCGTCGCTCTGCAGTCACACTCCATTTTTCAGATTCCTAAAACTCACACTCATGCATCCTCACACACACACACACACACACACACAGGACGAGACAAACAAACAAAATCAAACAGCATCAAACAGAATCAAAGTGAGAATCAGTGTCCTTCATGGATCGTCTGATCTTACAGATTATTTTCTGCTCAGCTCGGCACAGCTCAGAGTTTTGAGGACAGTGGAGATCTGATGGGAAATAGGATTTTAATTTCTGCCATGACAACTTCACAGCCATTAGTTTCAGAGCTGTCAGGATCACCTGAGTGTCTGATCAGGAGGATATCAGAAGAATCTGATCAGGTTGTAATTGTTGGAGAAAAGCTCCTGGTCCTGACACGGACAGACACGTGGAGCCAGAGGTTGACTCGACTCTTTCTGCAGAAACAGAAACATGAGGAGAGCCCAAACGCCTGAGAGCTGGCGGTGAGAGCAGAATGACTCAGTGGTGAGCGCTAATAGAGGCCGGGGGATGCAGACTCATTGGAGCGCAGACAGATGCAGGCTTTTATTGCAGCGGTCTCAGGGTGGGAGGGGTGGGACGAAACTCAGGCGTTTGGAAAAATACAAAAGAAAACACACAGATCAGCTTCAGCTCCTCTCCTCCGTCTGTGATTTCTGCTGCTGCACGGTGAGGATGAAGCTCTGTGATGAGAAATGAAACAAAATCCACGTTTACAACCTTCAGTCACAGGAGAAATACTCTGAATAACCTGACTCTTTAAAAACATGAACACAAAGGTGAGGAGATTAAAAGAGGAAAATGTAAAAGCTAAAGGTTTAAAATCTGAAGCTGGTTTCAGGAAGTCCAGACACAGTGAGACCGTCTGAGTGACGGAGCAGCTAAGCATGAATTTTACAGAATGATCCTTTATTTCTAAAGAGGTGAACAGCTGTTTGTTAAAACTGTGAAGAAGTTCATCTTTATTCAGAGGAATGATAATAATAATAATGTTTCTGTCAGATTAAGATTAAAGAAGCTGTATAGTTTCCTGTTTTAAAACCTGATAAAAATCAAAGAAAAACAATTTATGAAAAAGATTCAAAGGTTTCTAGTGTCAGTGTCTTATCTTTACACGGACACACAGAAAAATCAAACTCTCTGTATAAGGAAATAAAATGAAATAAATTAAGAAGATAAGAAAACAGCCTGTGTGCACAGTGTAGGTGTGCAGTGGTGTGACGACCTGAGAAATGAGATGTTAACTGGATAAATGAGGAGATCTTAGGAGCTGTAAAAAATATGAACATTTGACTAAACATGAATTATAAAAATTGCAGATAAAGTCAACTGAGGCAGCTGAATTAACTTCCACTGGACACAAACATGAAGAAATCAAAGTTTGCAGGAGGAAATGAACTAAATCCATCTGTTTGTGTTTTACCAGAGTGTGTCACTTAGAGAAGGGTCCCCAAACTTTTACCCGTCAGGGCCAAACCAAATATTAATAACCCTTTGATCTTGAAAGGAAAAAACAGTCAGAAAATAAATAACAACACTATTCATGAAATAAATAATAACTAAAAAAACCCTTTTCAGGTTTTTCACAGAAAAAAAACATGAAATATTAACTTTGTTGTAGACTCCGGTGTTTGCAGCTCTCTCTCATTAACTTCACTGTGAAAACCAGAAAACAAGCAGGCTGAGAAACCAAACTGAGAGATACAACACCTCCCAGCACAAGACATTTCACTAACAGTACGGCTGTACAACAGTATTTTTTTATTTTTTTTTTTTTTGACAAAAAATGTTGGAATAGAAAGTTACGTTCTTTGTATGTGTAAGTCTGGATCATGTGGCCAGACTGAAAAAAAATCACAATGTGCCTCTGGTATTATTCAGGGGACCAGGTAAAATGTGGAGGCAGGCCGTTTCTGGTCCCCGGGCCATAGTTTGGGGACCACTGACTTAGAGGCTGATATGACAAGCTGTTTCTGAGCTAATCATTTTTCACCTAATAATCATTTATCGCTGATCTGTCAGATTGATCAACAGCTTCAGGAGAAAATGTGTTTTTAGACTCAGTCTAAGCCACATTCACCTGGTCAGTCAGAAAAATCTCTGATTTCAGGTTATTCAAAGACAGAATGACGTCTGAATTCCTTTAAACAAGTTTAAAAAAATCTGACAATGGAACAAAAGAAAAGTTTCTTGTATTAAGAGATTATTCTACTTTCAAGCAAATTTTCAAGATTTTTTTATTTTATTTTATTGCCAGATTGTTTTTTTCTTGTTAAGTGATTCAGACCTTGTTTTGTCTTTAAATAACTTCAAACAAGACATTTTTCTGGACTGCTCAGATGAATGTGGCTCATACTCAGTCTAAAAAGACAATTTCTACTTAAAATAAGAGAAAAGCACTTGATAAGATTTCAGTTTTTTCCAGTGCAAAGCCTGCCTCATGCTAGTTTGCACATATTGGGTTCATATTTTGCACGGTTTAAAATTCTATTTGCATAATTCTTGGACTTTTTGTATATTTGTGCGTATTGCTATTATAATAATTTGTATTTTTTTCTTTGGTTATTTTTGATATTTTATTGTTGGCGTTCATTGTTGACATGAACTGAAGCATTTCATGTAAACGTGTTTCTGTAAATATGACTATGAATACGACTAACTTTGAAATTCTGTGAGTTAGAGACACAAACAATAACTCAAAATACTGTTAGTTCAACAACAAACCAGAACTATGGGCTGAGTTTCTTTGTTAAAATAAATTAGTTTAAAAAGTTTCTTTGCTCATAAAACAGGCAGAAACCAAACACGTGTAAACCTTTAAACTCTGTTAAAAATATCTGTAACTGCTCCCAGACAGACAGTCAGACAGAAAGGTGGAGGAGCTGATCCTCAGCCGCCCAAAGGAGCCAAAGTTACATGAAATTTACTCAACACAACTTTTTTTTAATGAAGCATCAACAAATGCAGCTGTTTCCATGAACGTCTTCATCTATTTATTCTCCGTCTCCGTATTTACGGCGTCTGCTTCAGCTGAGGGATCATTATCCTGTTTTTAGTCCGATCACATCCAACCACACCCCGTCTCAGGCAGGCAGGAAGTTTGTACAGCTCTTAATATGCCAGGGGAGGCTCCTTTTGTACTTTAACTTTGATTTTTATTCTTATTTAGTCATGAATATTTAACGTTATTTAAGAAGACTTGGACTGGAAACACTTCAGAAGTTTGAGGAAGTTGAACTTAAACTTGGACCCACTTTTTCATCTGGGGGATAAAACATGAAAGACCAGAGGGTTTGGGGTATTGGAGACTTTTTTTGGCGGTGTGTGTATGGCTGTTTGTGCTCATTGTAATGTCTCTGAAGTATTCCCTCTGCAGCTCTTTGTTTGTTATTGATGAAGACGTTAAATATAGAATGAAGACGCTGTTTCAAACAAAAGCTTTAACGTGGAGGAGCTCCAGAAACAGACTCACAGCTCCTGAACAATCACTGTATTGTGTGGTGAAGCTTTAGTTTGGACTGTATGTGTTATTACAATGTGTGTGTCATGTGAGGATACACACACAGGCTGCAGGAGAAGAATATAACACAACCATAAAACGTCTCAAACAGCGAAGAGAGGAAAAGTTTGAAATCAGAGATCCTGAGACCCATTCTCCCAAAATAATAACGGTTTTTGTCCGTTTGTCCTCCTCGTCCCTACGACCGGACGCTCCACATCCACATCACCACCTCTTTCTGATGGTTTTTAGGACAAGCAGGAAATCTGTGACATGGCTCACTCTGAGCTCAGGAGGCTACAGAACCTATGCTACTGCGATTAGCTCCCTGACTGACCCTGAAATTGTGTTTTTATTGGAAAAGGCACAGAGTGTTTTCCATTACACGTAGATTTCAGTATTTATCACACTAGTACACAGAGTCTGAGTGACTTTTCCATAATTCTTTCCCAGATTATTATTATTTCTCCCTTTGAGTCGTTTCAATATCCACTAAAACATGAACCACAGAGCCAGGGAGCTCTCCACTTCTGGATCAAAATAAAAAACAAAAATAAAAAGACAATGTGTAGGGGTTTATCTTAATAATTCATAATTAAAGTCAGTTAAAGTCTGATCTTGGGTGTTTTATATACTCAGTTCATTTGGACCACATGTTATAAAACGTTTCTTGTCGTACTCTGAAGGAAAATGTTATTTTTCTCATAATAAAGATCCCATGCACAATTTCCATCCACTGCTTTTTACATTTTTTAACATTTTCTTCTCCGCTGGATAAATGGATGGATGGATGGATGGATGGATGGATGGATGGATGGATGGATGGATGGATGGATGGATGGATGGATGGATGGATTAGATCTCTCAGTGCCTTTATAGATTCTGCTAAAAGTATTGTTTCTGAAGCTGATTTCTCCTGATTTGATTTTTTAATAATTTAGGGGGGTTTTGGGGTGCCCATTCGATTTAAATTGCGATTCCTTCATATTTATGATTTTTTGATGTTTAATTTACATTTTTGACACCAGACCATGTGTAAAGTTGAATAATAATGATAATGTCTACAAGCTACATCAGGAGCCATATTTTCCCAAAAAAATACACATCACATATGAGTTAGTTTTAAGAATTGATTCAGGGGATCTGACTCCTCAACTTCTTTTTCCAGTAGCCCACAGCTTATGAGCATGGTCTAAAATGCAGGACTAAAATAAATTTAAAAAATACCCCCCCCAAAAATGTCCAATAAAAAAAAAAGATACTACTGCTAATAATAATAATTTATATATAATTTTAGATATTATTTATTTATTTAAAAAAAAATCCTAATACAATGATAGATTGATTTTTTTCTTTCACCCCTAAATGTTAGCCATGTTCTTGGTAAATTAGGAGATTTCTAACATTTTTTGAATGTGTTGAAACAGAATCTGGTGTCTGAATAATGTTTATGTCTGTGCATGTTCAGTTTTCCAGTAAAACTTCAAGCAGAAAATCCTGAATCAGAGTTTTGGCTAAGCTAGCTGGGGCGAATAGTTGATGTAAGGTCCAGTAGCTCAGGTGTAATGTCAAGAATCGTTAAGTATAAAGACTAACGACGTCAATGGATTAAAACATTTCTTATCGATTCTTCACAGGAACCAGTTTTCGTAACCTATTACTGCAAAAACTGAAATCTTATCAAGTGTTTTTGTCTGTTTTTTCAGTAGAATATGTCGTTTTAGACTCAATCTGAGCCACGTTCACCTGACCAGACCACAAAAATGTCGTATTTTAAGTTATTTAAAGAGAAAAATGAGGTCTGAATTTCTTGGAACAAGTAGAAAAAAATCTGTTAAAAAATCAAGAAAAATGACCTCGAAAATTTGTTTGAAACTAGAATAACGTCTGAAAACAAGAAACTTTTCTCTTGTTCCATGCAGCGCCTGCGTGGACTCACGATAACTCTTAACCAATTGTTTGGTGACGTCACATTCAGAGTGCATATTTTTATTTTCTTGCTGTGTCTCTGCAGCAGACTCCATCAGTTCATCTCTCCAGTCAGCTGAGGATCAGGTGGAGTCTGGAGAGAAAACGGTGCTCCTGAAACCATCAGATAATGATGATCGACTCAGACTCAGCTGATTCACAGTGGACTGTCTTAGACCAAACTTCAAACCTTTTGAGTCTTCTCTAAACCTAGATCACTCCAGCCCACATCGGTGACTCCAGCTTCCTGCTGCCCTTCAGCTGAAATGCCAGATCGCTTCAGAGCCGCCACAGACGATGAAATTACCACTTTGGACATCTCTCCACTTACCGACGTCTAAATGTGACACCACGTCAGGATGAAAGAAAGATTCACCCCCTGCTGTGACGGCAGACAGACACAGAATCAGGTAGAAAAGTAAAGTTTCCTGTTTCATAAGGAGTCAGATATGATCTGTGCAGAGGCGTCGTACAGTAACACGTCTGCAGGCCACGCTGCTCCTCACTGTACCCCAACACTAATGACTCATAAAGCCTCAGCGCCACCTCAACTTGACAAATGGCAAATGTCAGCGGCATATTCTCCTGGTAGGCATAATTTTATTAAGTGCAAATATCACTGTGCTCCTTAGGAGACGCTCAAAGGTTAGACCAACAGCTGCAGCAGCTTGGTGTGTGTTAGCCGGGATGGTGGTGCAGCGAGTCGGGCTCCCCTGAGCTGACGGACACGAGCACTGAAGCATGAGGAGGGATGCTCTAACTAAATGCAATAAGGACAAGCTAAGGCTGAGATCATGTTTATTTAAAAGCCTGGGACAATAATCGTAATGGAGGACGCAGAGGAAGAGGGGGAGGAAACAGGAAGGCAGAGTCAGAGACTGGTGGCGGATCATTTTTGGCCGTTTATTGGCCGTGGTAATTTGTTGACTCACTCATCCATGCAGGGTCTTTATGTTTAATGCAGGCCTCCAGGGGGGAGGGAGGGGGAGGGGAGGGGGAGGACAGGCAATGGGGGGTTCGGGGGAGCCCTGAGAGATTAGCCTGCGCCTCTCAGTGTGAGAGACGGAGGTGGATGAATATCAGCCCTTAAAGTGGGCCTCAAATGCTAATGGGAGCTTCATATTTACCACTCTGCTCCTCACACCTGCAGACGAACAACGCAGAATAAACCACAACAAACATCATTCAGCGTTCACTAAAACAACCAAACGTGCTTTATTAATTTCTGAGTTCCTCTAAAAGTTAAAAATCTGATTTAGATTCATAAATATTAATTTTCTGTCTCTACATACACACGTTTATTGATGCAGCCATGAAACAAACTCAGACTCTCCTTAACTCCGGCTCAATGTCATCCAGCTGTCAGTTTCTCGTCCGAGCTTTGACGCGTGCTCCGCTCTGACACCCATCATCCTCGCCCAGCTGTTACCGGCCTGCCTGCCCTGACCTGGCCCCTCGAAAGGGTCACACCCATGTGGTCAAACATTGGTGGCTCACCGCTGGCACCGGGGCTCCCTGTGAGTCCCGTTCACGGAGAGGGTAACTACTGTCTGATCCAGTTAGAGACCTGAGAGCATCAACCTGTCCTTTACATCTCCTGACGGAGGCTGGAGCCGCCAACGTTTCATATTTTTAGAGTTTTCTCTTCACACTGTGAGCAAATAAGTGTTAAAGGAAGTTACTTTTCTAAAACTTTATGGCAGATTTTCACATTTGCTTCCCAAAAATGTCTGTCGAAAGTGAAGAGAAGGAAACTCAGCAGGATATCAGCATGTGCTACAGTAGAATTGAATAGAATGTACTTTATTAATCTCCAAATAGAAATTCAGAGTCACAGCAGCAATATATGAAAAAATTCAAGATTATATTAACAAAACAATATGAAAAGTATCAACTAAAAAAACCCCGTCCATCTTCGTTATCCATGTTTGTAAATAGCATGATGCTACTCTGCCCTCTAGTATTCCCTCTGTTGCTAAGTTAGCCATGCTAGCTTGTCCATCTGGTTGGAGATAGATCTTAATTCGACATAATGATGGATGGAAGGACAAGTCCATGTCTTCTTCTCTTCAGTGACCTCCCTTCCAGAGCTTACAGAGAACATTGGGCCTAGCACCGGTTAGCATTAATATGCTAACAGCTGATATTGTGTGTAAACAATGCAACCATGGCTACACATAGGATCCAGGACAAACACAGGAACCAAAAATATAGTAAAAAAAACCCCACTGCAAACGCAACCAGTTTGGTGTCAATGGCCGAGAAATGAGCCATAAAAGTAGCAACAAGCTACACATACAAAGTGAATCAAAACAGGAGGAAAAAAGTAGAAAATAGACAAAGAAATGAGAGCTAGCTTGACGAGATTCAGCCCAAAGGATGAGGAGGCTGTCATAGCATGGTGTGAGGATGGACGCTAACAACAAAATCAGGGAGAAAAATGTGCAGGGTTGCAGGCATGTTTCTGAAAAATGGCTGAAAATTGAAAAAGAAGGACGTAAGGTGAAGTTTTAATAAGTTTAAAAGACAATAACAGTGATAAAATCAAATATGGTGGAGGTTGCTCGCTACCTTCCATTTATTTTTGAAATTAAACATTAAACATCTTAAATTCAATCCTCTTTCTGAGCTCAGATCTTTCTGACTTTTTACCAAGGACGATCCAAACACTAAACTCTCCTTTTCTGTGACTTTCATCTATATTTAGTTCTCTTTGCTGATTTAACACTCCTTGATTTGCAGCCACAGAAGTGTCAATGCTACATTAAAGCATCTCCTGGGTATAAAATGACATAAATAAAAGCCTGGAGCCTCCTCCAGCTACAGACGCTGATGTTCATCTGATAATAAAGGAAGCAGCAGACTGTTCCTACACCCTGCTGTCGGAAATAGCATGCACAATGTACGCAGTGTGTGAAACATCTGCGCCCCTCAATGAACCTTTCCCCAGTGTTTGCTGAGATCTGCCTCCAGAGCACGATGCACACACACACACACACACACACACACACTCACACACACAGCTGCATACCGTGGTGAGATGTACATCCAATGGAGGCTAAACTGTGTTGGGGTTCCTCAGGGTGTGTTTGTGTCTGCAGTGTAAGTGTGCCTGCCAGTCCCAAGCTCCTTCCCAGTATCTCTCCCTGCCCCCCCCACCTCCACCAGCGCTGTCATGAGATAATGTGACAAGCTGTCAATCACGCCGGGGCCTGGGGTGCAGCGGCAACAAGAGGGTTTTTGGCGACACACTTTTGTGAGCAACACCAGGGAGAAGGCACCAGCAGGGACCAGGGTACAGAAACACGTCATCCTCGCCTCTTTTTCCACAGCCTGCCTGCGGCGACCATCCTTCTGGTCTGAGTCCTGACCTCTGAGAGAGAGACGCCTGTGGGAGTCAGGATGCTCTGCCCTCGTCCCCTGAGAGGATCAGCCTTAGCCTCAGCGTCTGGAGAATGATCCGGGTATCGGCCCCGTCTCTGAGCCCAGGGGCGGACTCTGTACAGTAGGCTGGCTGGGTGCTGCCACTCTTTGAGCCTGAGCCCTGATGTGTTATGAAGGCTCCGTCACTCAGGGAGGCCGGGCCACAGACACCTGTGGAGGAATCCTGTAAAATGATGGAAATGGACAGGACAGGAAGGGAGTTCAGACATCAGCAGGAAGGTTTCAAATGTCTGCAGTTTTTATGTTTAGTTTCACTTTAAATGTTCAAATTCAACTGGGTCACGAGTTCAGAGAGAATCTGCAGCTCAAATCTTTAGTTTCACATCTTTTTACTTTAAACAGAAGTTTCAGAGTCACTGATTCAGAATGAAAGACTTAGTTACAGACTTTAGATTTAATTTTTCCACTCATCACCTCCAGCACCAAACGTGACAAATACCCATGCATCATTTGTTTTTGGAGCTGAAACAGAGAGATTTAAAGTTAGTGAGCAGCTCCAGACGTTAGACTTAAAAACCACTGACCAGGCCAGAAACCTGGGCGTGATCATGGACTCAGACCTTTAACGAACACATTAAGACAATTACAAAGTCAGCCTACTATCACCTAAAGAATGTGTGGAGGGTTAAAGGACAGGAAAAAAGATAATATATGATATACTAGCGCCACCTAGGAGCACTAAAATGGCTCTAATGGGCAGTAGGAATGTCGTACAGAGATCAAACCAACATCAAAATGTTCATCTCATTGAGACACATAAATCATATACAGCCACCCCTGACCTATTTCAAACAGGAAAATGGCAATTTACCCTCCAAAATAAATTTATCCCACATTTTTGGGGCCTCTAACAAAATGTTTCTCCTCCTAGGCCATAAATTGTATCAGCTTGAAATTTGCTCAGATGACAGAGTGGACCCTGCTTTACAAAATTGATGCGGGAATTTGTTGTTTCTCAAACCGTTTTCAAATGACAAGCCTTCAAAGTCGGTGAACCCCAAAGAAGCTCTTTCATCTCCCCCTATCAGAATGAATGGAAGAGGAGGATCCAGCTCCACACAGACTGCGGCAATTAGGCCTCTACACAAAAAAAGTCAAAGCGATACAGCTTTAAAAATGAAATGGATGGATTCCTGACAAAATTTACTACAAAAATATCTGATTTTTGTAGTAAATTTGGTGAAAACTGTGGCATCTATGAGGAGAGGGTTCTAAAACTTAAGTCATTTTCACTCCTGAGAGAGCAGCAGTTGGGGATGATGTCACAATGACTGACAGTTCCGTGCAGCTGGTCATGTGACTCACTGAAGGCGGGAAAATAGAATGTGTTACAGACACACATTATAAAAGGATTGTATATCTTAAAATATGTTTAAACCTCCTTTTTTTGGACTTTATTTTATTTCATTTTATTCATTGTTAATTGTTTGATTTTGATATATTTTCCTGTTTTTTTAAATGTGTATTTGTATTTATGTATTGCATTGCTGTCTAAATGTGCTGCAAAAATAAACTTGCCCTGCTTTAATCTTTGGGGGTCAGCGATTAGTCTCGCTGACCCCCAAAGATTACGTTTAACCTGTTAGGACGTACCATCCTCCACCATTCTCTTCAGCTCTTCGAACAATATGGATTTAACATTCCTGTCTCCATATCAAGATGTACAGAAAACAGCACACAGGTATTTTTCAGGACCTCCGTCAGCACAAACGTGCAGCTCTGCCATCACAGCAGAATGGGAGCGCGATAAGAGGAGCTTCCTGCCTGTGGAGGGTCTCCACGGTGACTCCATAATGGACCCGGTCTCCAGGGAGCTCATCTTGATGTGAAAGCCCCGATCACAGAGGTTCACCGTCCCCACCTGGATGTTCTTTGGCCTCATGGAGAGAACAAAAGAGTCCTTCACCAGCAGCCATCTGCAAGGTGGAAACACACTTACACTCACACACACACACACACTGGTTGAATGCAGTGAGTAAACCAATCTAATCCACACATTGAGAATATTCGAATCTATAATCCCAGTAAAGCAGCACATGAAGCATCCGTTATTCTCTGCAAACAAAATCTACTCTCATGACTTTCTAACACTTTTCCAAATCAGCCGAGCCAAAACTCAAAGACAGCAGCTTTCCCCAGCAAAGCTTCATCTCCTGTTTAAAATAAAAGCAGCAGCGATGACCCGCTCCTCCTCCTCGCTTTGAAAAGAAGTTTTGCAGTTGTGACACATTTACCGCCTAATGAAGCTGCAAACTTTCCAGCAGGAATCTCTTTAAGTTGGCTGCACACATCCTTTCAAACAAATTTACTCTGCTCCTCTCTAAAATGCTAACTCTGCACTTATGCACGATCATCCCGATGTGTCATCTCATCGCTTTCTCCTCTGTAGACAATGGATATTAGCGGCCATCTTGGCTCTTTAAGTGATAGTTTCTTTGCTCCTGCCCGCTGTGCGTCCTCCTCATTAATGCAAGCCGTTCTCCATCAGCAGCCTCTGTGAAGGGACTCTCCTCATGCAGGCCACACAGCTCTGACAAGGAGGAAATTATTGTTAGCTCTCACAGCTAATTAAAGAGCGGGTAGCCCGTCTTCAGAGGATCTGGTCGTACTCGTGTCATTCTCTTGCAGGACAACGCTTCGGCTGTGAGTCTTCTTCCTGGCAGACACTGACGCGTCCTGTTCACAGGCTTTTTGAGGATCTGTTTCAGGCTGATGGAGGGACTCCAGCTGTTCTCCTCTCAGCTGTTCAGAGCACATGTTGTTTATTATTACCGCTGTCAGCTCAGTGATTATATCGCATTCATTAGAAGATGTGTTTTTCATGGAGGGAGTTTGTGCTTTCAGGATATTAAAGAATAGCTTAGCTTAGCTTATCTGAGCTTGTCTTGATTTTAAAGATTTAGAAGTTACATGAATTAAAGGGTTTCTTCCTTTCATTTTCGTGTAGATGGTCATTTTAAGAGAAGTGATGGCGTTTCTCAATTACACATTAAGGAGAAGATGTTTCCTGAGCTCGATGAAATTTCTCTCTATCTTAAAGTTTCATCACACGGCATCGACTTATTCTTTCTTCTTCCATTTTCCCTTTTCTTTCCTCATTGGTCCACCTTCCTGACGTGGTGGATCAAGTCATGAAAGTTAAAGGGAAATAAATTCTGTTAAACTTTCTGTCAGGAGGTTGTGAGATGTATGAGACTCATTAAAAAAGTCAGTTTTCTTCCCATAACTCGGAAATATTGCTTCACAAAGACCGACATGATAAAGTGGGCACAACTATGTTGAAAACAGGGGCTACAAACATTTCTTTTTAGGAAAGCTTTTGGCTAACTCTGATGCTTTTGGAATTGCCTGTTCTTAGCTGTTTTTTTATTCCTCTTCTCTTTTAAACTCTTATTGCCCCTTTTATCTTTTTATCTTTTCTAATTTCTTTTTCTCTGTTTTTGTGAAGTGGTAGCACTTTGAGATCCTTAGATGAAACGAGCTTGATTGGTTCACCGACTTTGAGGGCTTGTCATTCAAAAACTGTTTAAGAAACAACAAATTCCTAATCAGTTTTTGTAAAGCAGGGTCCACTCTGTCATCTGAGAAAATTTCAAGCTGATACCATTTACAACCTAGGAGGAGACAATTTTTGTTTGAGGCCCAAAAATTCTGCCAAGCAAATTGTCCGATCTTGTTTGTGTTTCCACAGCCAACCGTGCCCTTCTTGGTTGACGGCGTGTAAGCTGGATGCCAATAGCCGCGTCAGCTATGTGATAGCTTGACGCCATAGCAGCGTGGGAACGCCATAAAATACGTACAGAGACGAACCAAACTGAACTGCTTGGTGGAAACAGGGCTTTTAACTAAAACTGGGACAGATTTCCCAATTAATGACCCGTACCGTCCCACTTTTTGGTTCCCTTCTGTTGGGGTGTCAGACTTAACCGATTCAACCCCAGAAGGTGGAGCTAGACACACTGCCAACTGCTGATTGGTGGAAAGAATCATCACTTCCTGTGTGACAGCGGTAACAAAGAACAACACATAACCCCACCATGTTTAAATCACCAGTCCACTTCCTGTTTATTTAAAAACTGGCATCACGAACAGAAACCAAAACCGTGTGACGCCCTGCTATGCTGTCATGCTATCACGTAGCTGATGTAGCTATCAGAATCCGGCTTACACGCCGCCTACCAAGAAGAGCACAGTTGTCTGATCAGGCCCGTACCAAACTGTACTGATCCGTACCGGACCACTAGGTGGAAACGAGGCTCCTGAGTCCAGGATCTGTAACATCAAACAGTGACAAACATGGATTTTGTTGAGTTTCAGACTGACGTGGCAGAAACCTCCTGTATGAGAGTTTTCCCCGTCAGATCCCAGCGCCCTGATGTATGCTTATATCCAGGCCCAGTGAGCCTCATTTGGCTGGAAGTTGTTTTTTGAAACCCTTCAGTGGGCTTGTTAAATAAATGACTTTTCACTGTCTGTGAGAACATGTTGTATTTTTCCGTTCGGCTGAGCAGGAGGAAATGAGAGTGAGCTGAAGAGAAGCTGAGAGAAGAACACTCAGGGATACGAGGGAGGAAAGACTGGTATAAATAGGTTTTCTGATAAAAGTCTTGGTCTGTGTGAGCTTTTTGTCTGCTGCATATGTAAGAGAGTGACAAAAGGTGAGCGAATTAGCAGCTCTTACATGCAGGTTGGCAGGGGGAGCTTTAGAGGAGCCTTGAACATCAGCAGCTCCTGATGAAGAGCTTGGAAGTGCTTGAAACAGCCTTTGATTTCTCATGTGAAGTCCCGGTGGCTCAGCTCAATCGTGTAGACATTTGGATTCAGCACCTTTGAGGTGAACATTTCAAAAGCAGATGGTTCAGCTCCACCGCATCAATAGTCACTTACAAGAACTTTGGAGAGGATGAAACACGTTTAATGATACAATTCTGTCTTTAAGGATAAGTTTGGGGATTGGGATATTAAGAAACTTTTGATCAGAAAAGGTGAAGCGCAAAGTTTTAGAAGAATAATGAGTGAAAAGCGCCTTTCATGAGAGTTCAGGGAGCGCGTGTGACAAGCGATGACTCAGTTCCTGGTTTACAGTCAATTATATCTCACTCACCTTTGTTGCAGATGTCTGTTTGGCCTCTGTCACCCTACGACAAAAATAGGGATGTTTTACAACAAGGCTTAAATGGAGAGAGCTGTAGACAAGCACTGAGTCTTTTTCCCCGAAGAAAAAGACAGACACATCGTGCAGGCACACTGAGAAAAAACTGAAATCTTATCAAATGTTTTTGTCTGATTATTAGTAGAAAATGTCTTTTTAGACTTAATCTGAGCCACGGTCACCTCACCAGTCCAGAAAAACGTCTGATTTCAAGTTATTTAACTCTTTAACTAACTCTCCATTTAAATTAACTTGATTTTTTTTTCATGCAAAGAAATATTGAGTCTATTTCAATTTTAAATAAAAAAAAACAAAACCTTTATTTATCCCTTAGGGTCGATTATAGGCACATGTAAACAAAGATGAGACCCAAAAAACTATATATATATAATATATATATATATATATATATATATATATATATATATATATATATATATATATATATATATATATATATATATATATAAAGAATAGAAATAATAATAATAATAATAATAATAATAATAATAATAATAATAATAAAATGAAAGTATAATAAAAAAATTAAAATTAAAATTTATTCATACTAATAAATTAAAAATATGTATTTTTGTATTGTTGCAGTTGTTGTCGAACAGCAACAGAAACAGAAATCACAAAATTTAGAAAAAAATATTTAAAGCTGTGGAGACGACCCATTCAGTTTTTACTCAACAGTAGTTTAACATATTTTCAAGGAGTTATAGAGATTAAAAAATGCTCCACCAAACTGTTGAGCAGCAGTTAAAGGGTTAAAGACAAAATAAGGTCTGAATTGCTGTAACAAGTAAAAAAAAAAATCTGCCCATGGAACAAGAGAAATTAACTTGAAACTCGAATAATGTCTTTATTCAAGTAACTTTTCTCCTGTTTCATTGGCAGATTTGTTTTAACTTGTTCCAAGCAATTCAGACCTCATTTTGTCTTTTAATAACTTTAAACAAGACATTTTCTGGACTGATCAGGTGAATGTGGCTCAGATCAAGTCTAAAAAAGACATTTTCTACTGAAACTCTGACAAAAACACTTGATAAGATTTTAGGTTTTTGCAGTGCACGTACAGACTATATGATGTGAGCTTAGCATCCAGAAGTTTCCAGCTCCAGTGGTTTGAGACTCAGAGGCAAAAGTCAACTTTTAAAGCATTTCTTTTTTAACTCCACATGTTTGATGTTTGGGGTCCAAAGGGGATAAACATGCAGCGGCCTGGGAGGAGAGTCTTTTTCCCGGGTGCAGACGTAGTTCCAGTACATCTATTTTTGCAGTCAGACATGCAGTCCTGAAAAATGTAAAACCTTCCAGCACAAAGCATGCTTTACAAATATAAACTCTGCCTGTCATTAGTAAACACGCTCTTCATAAACAAGGCTTTGGAGAATATCACTGTACATCACCCACTGTGATCACAGAGGAAGAAAACTGCACCGACTGCGATGAACGGCTAATGATGAGAAACACATGCAGGCCACATCCTTCATCTCTGAGCGCTGCCTGATGCTCAGCCTTCCCTTCACTTTCACGCCATCTGACCCTGACCTTTTCTTTCTGCTGCGACTCTGTGTCAGTCTGCGCACAATCAATGTCTGTCACCTTCAGTGGGATCACAGGAGCAGGGTCTCTGCTGGCACCCCTGTCCTCCTGCATTTGGGCCACTGGATCCTCTTTTGCTGGGACATCCTGGCTCATTATCCTCTCCGCCCCGCCCTGCCCGCCCAGCCCTCTGAAAGTGATGCTAATGTTATGAATTCAGACTGACTGACATGGGTGAAGAACCAGGAGATGAAATCCATACTTCATGCATCTTGCATGGAATGGTAATTAGGCATTTTCGGGGATACTAAGTGATTCTGCCGAAACTATGGGTGCTCCTGGTGAGACAGGAAAAAGTCTGCAGAGAGCTTCAAACATCAGGGAGGAATGTGAAGTCGACTCAGTCGAGAATAATGTCCTGGCTCCGCTTCTTCTGACCCCAGAGCTTCACCAGGCTACCCACTCTGATGTTTGGTTTCCTACCGTCATCGCCGGCTTTCTCCCTGAATAAGTGTCTCCTTTAACCAGCCCTGAGCCCATCTTCGAGGTCTGAGAATGTGCCCCTCACAGTCCTCCCCTCTTGTCGCCCTGGGCCCCCGGCCCCAGCCATTAGAGAGATTCCTCCTCTTCCTCGAAGCCATGACAGGTGAAGTGGAGCACAAAATCCCAAAGCCTGCGATGGGCCTCTCCATGAACCAAAGCCCTCTAATTCCAACAGACACTTATCTTTCTGTGAGCACGTCTTCGGCTTAACTATCCTCTGACACACAACAGATCACTCGTGTTTAAGAACGGTGAATGGTAAATAAAGCTCTTTCTCTCGCCCTCTGACCACTCAAAGCGCTTTTATAACATCACATGCCTGGCATGCATACATTGGTGTTTTCTGACGTAGATTTGCTTTGAAACAGCAAGGAAAAAGTTACTAAAAAGCTTGCACATTACCATCAAATAGATGAATCCAAAATTGAGATGTGGCTTGATATAGCCTTCACCAGAGCAGAAGAAATGTATTTGAGTGTGTGCGTATGAGGACACACATCAAACACTGTCTCTTCTTTTCTGTGTGCAGGGTTGTTAAGCTTAAATGTATTATATAAAGATGGAAGAATAATTATTGCACTTGGTTAAACAGTTATATTTCCATGCATAAGAATGTTTCTCCACCCTCTAATTAGACCACTGTATCATTTACAAAAAAACTGACACCCAATAATTATGTTTTAACAGAAATAAATGAGCAAGTGTCAGTCAGAACTGAATTTTATGTTCACACCTTATAAATGACAGAATGCAGAAACTGTGTGTATATGTGTGTGTGTTTGCATGTTAACATACCTGGGGTGTTTTGCACTAGTTCCTGGTGATTTTAGTGAGAGCCTTTTCATCAGGAGCAGAGGCAGCAATGGGCAGATAAAGGAAGATATGAGAGCAGAGTCAACAGGGGTTGAGGAGCATAAACGGCTGCATTGCAAAGCTACAAAAGGTGTGTTTTGGGGTATTAACAGAAACCTCTCCACCTCCCACTCCCACCGCAAGTGTTGTTAGTCATGGCAACCAGGAAGCCCTTCGGTAGCAGGCTGCTTAACCCACCCTGCAGCAGATAGTGTCTGACCATAGTCTGACCTTGAATCACCATGCATCCCTCTAATGGTTCTTAAAAATATCATGCAACATTAACCATACCACAGATATTGTATTAATATATCATGCTTCTTATTATTAATTTAATTAACTTCACATTTATAAACATATTTTTCATTCTTGCTTTTATTGCTAACATTATCTGCAATCATTTCTGCAATAATTTGCTTAATCTTAGTGGAAATTATGATTTTTAGTTTTTACATTACCTTTATAATGTTCTGTGCAGCCTGTGCATTGAGCTATAATATCTCCATGCAGGAGAAAATGGTTCACACAGTGTCTAAATATGATATTATCACTACTTTAACATATACCAGGAGTCTGCAACCAGTGGCTCTGGAGCCTCATGCAGCTCTTTGACTCCTTTGCAGTGGCTTCCTGTTGCTTTAAAATATTATAAGAATACAAGGTTGTTGTTTTTTTTTTTGTTGTTTTTTTCTTACAGAGGGTATTAATGATAACGACACAAACACTAAGTAAAATCATGATTTAACATTTTGTACTAAAAATGGATCACCCCTTAAAATAAAGCTTTTAATTTTTTGTGATTTTTTTGCAATTTTTTGCAATTTTTTTTGAATTTCAAATTTCTTCCATATTTGCAGATTAAGACAAAAATTTTCCCCATCTTTTGGAGATTCAACAAATTTTTGATTTTTTAAATTTGAATACCCCTTTTTTGCAATTTTAGAAAATTTTACATTTTTTATGAAACTAAGCAAAATTTTAAAACTGCATAATTCACGTTTTTTTTTTTTTTTTGCAAATTTATAAAATTTCAGCAAAAAATGTTTTAATCTGTTTTCATTTTTTTTTATTTTGCATTTTTTTTTATTTTCAACTAATTTAATTTTAATAAATTTTGCATATTTATTAAATCTATCACATTACAATTTTTTTCCTTAAATTTGCAACTTTATTGAAAATAAAAAAACAAAAAAATACAGGTACAATTTTATTAACACAAAAGCTAATATAATTATTTAATAGATTACAAACTTGTTTGTCTTAATGTGAAGGTGAAGTAGATTTTGTGGGTCCCGAATGACTTTCACTCACGTTAGCTGAGGCAAAACGGCTCTTTTCAAAGTAAAGGTTGCAGACCCCTGACATATACATTATCATTTACCCTACATGTGTGCTTTAAATTTTAAATAAATCCTCCTCTGCTGTCTCTGCTCAACCATTGGCCGATAGGGATCATGTGACTCTGACGTAGCAGGAAGTGTAGCCTGAGCGTGTATATTTGTTTACTGCAGTGAGTCCAGTCTCCCTCCCGTCTCTCTCCTCCGGGGTGAATTTATGAATGAAAACTTTTGCAGTTTTTGGTGAAACATCTGGATTAGAAAGCGGATTATATCGAAAGACCAAAGGTTGAGAGTCTGAAGCCGTAAAATGAGACTAGCTCCTGCTAACACGACGCGCTAAAGTTACGCAGCAGCAGCTCTTAAACTTCAAAGGTAGCTTCACTTCACTACTTCAAGAGTTACAAATAGAGATTTTATGTCGCTGTCTCTTTACAAACTGTGTATCTAACCCTCATTTTTGTTTTCAGGCGCGGTTTTTGGCTTCTTCGTCAGTTTACCGGGTTAGCATGCTAGTTAGCCATCCAGAAGAAGCTAACATGGGAGAAACACAGGACAGGGTGACCTCCATCTGCACTGCCCTGAATAGATAAGGTATCAACCACCTGCTGGAGAAAGGGAGTGCTCTCTTATTAAACTTTCATTAGCTTTTGAACCCAAACTGTTGATAGCATATATAGCTGCTAACCTCCTGCTCTCACCTCCTCATTCTGCAGCATACATGTTAAAATGCTCCTGATGTTCCTACATGTTTCTCTTTGACTCAGCAGATCACTTTGAATACACTCAGTCTGGATTCTGCTTTATTAACTAAATCTGCTTCACCTCAGGACCCAAATGATGTCACAGAATGACCAAAGACCCGGTGCATCATGGCGTTATCTGAAGTTCACTGGGATCACCAAATACCCCTCCCAAAACTCGCTCCAGTGCAAGCGAAGGTCACAGTCGCTCTGGTTGCTCTCCTGTGCTTCATCAACAGTTATGACGGGGAATTTGTGTTTGATGACTCTGAAGCAATTGTTAATAACAAGGTAACTTCTCTGTTCCTTCTTATGAGCGTCATCTGCTCATGTCAGTGGCACTGGCATCATGTAATGTGTGTTTCTGTGTTTGTTTCCTTCAGGACCTGAGACCAAACACTCCTCTGAACAACATCTGGAGCAATGACTTCTGGGGAAGCAACCTGAGTAGCAACTCCAGCCACAAATCCTACAGACCTCTCACTGTCCTTACATTTAGGTAAAAGTGGACATCAGCAGTGTTAACTCACATTTGAGGCAACAGGGCGTGTGGTGTTTCACAGGAAAGTCACAGCTGGTACATTTGAATTAGCTCTAGCAGCTGGTTTTATAATTGTGCTAACTTTGCCTCTATATTTTACTTTTTATTATTTGCCAGTAGCTTTTAAAAGTCTATCTCTGAGTCCCAATTACTAGTTTGATAAATAATGCAGGTGTTAAGAAAGTAGGGTTTTTGTAGCAGGTCTCAGATTTGCTATTTTGGACCTGACTGTTAACTTTATGCAGTCTGTGCAGCTTTGCTTGCGCTAACTTTTTAATTTCTAATTCCCATCTCTGCAGACAACCACTCAGACTTTGGTTGAAAAACTTAAAGGTCAAAGTCCAGGATCTTTAGTTTTGTGGCTGTTGTGTAAAGATTGTCTCCCTCCCCCTTTGATTTTTATTACCTGTGCAAAATCTATCTCCTGTAAGTGCAGAGCTGAACATGTGACCTTCAGCTCACACTGTTCCTGGCATGTTTCAACAAGAATTTCTTGAGGTTTTGCTCGAGTGAGTTGAGGGAGGTTGGCCCTTCGAGCTGTTTAGTGCACAGCTCTTAACCTCAGAGAGTTTCCACATGTTTAAGCCAACCTGCATAAAAACAGAAATGCAGAGGACTGGATAAAAACAAAGCAGACTTTACTACCTCAGAAACACTCCTGTACACTCCTTAACCTATAAGAATAACATGATTTATTTATCATCGCAGGCTGAGCTACCTCTTGGCAGGAGGCCTTCACCCTGTTGGCTTCCATGTGCCAAACATCATCCTCCATGCTGTCATCTCCGCTCTTATGATTGACGTGTTTGCCATCCTGATTGGTGGACTGGTTTATGATAAGGACGGCTGGCTGCTGAACAACGCTCCCAAGACCTCTCTGCTGGCTGCTCTTTTCTTTGCTGCTCATCCCGTTCACACAGAAAGCGTAAGTAGAGCTCGAGTTCAAAGTGTTCAGAAGTGTTTTTTTTTTGTTCTTCTGTTCTGAACATCAGAGCTCCCACACGCTTCTGTCTTTTCTTTTTGAAGCTGTGCAACAGGCTGCACCGTGTTAGTGCTTAGAACAATAGATGTAGCGCTGACAGAACTTATTAACGTCAGGAAACATTAACATACTGATTGTCTATTCCCAATAGGAACCTAAAAGTGCTAAAAGTGCTAAAAGTGTAATTATCAAACCTGCTGTCAGGGATTTTGGTGGTTGCCTGAAAGGTTCATACTGATCAACAGGTAATCCAGATTTGTACACTATAAACTCAGATGTTCAGTTTAAAATCTCAACAGAAGGAACAAACATGAGACACATGCTGCAAATGTGATATAACTTTAATATGATGGATTCTGCAAACCATACATTAACCTACGGTGGCCTGTGAGTGTCAGATGATTTGCAAAAGCCACAACACAAATGAAGTTGAAAGAGGTTAGTTATCACAGAGGACAAAGAAGTTGCAAAAGTAAGGAAATAATTTAATTTTTTAACTTTAGCTATGATAAACATAGCTTTTTTGGGGTCTCACCTTGTAATATCATTCATGATACAGAAAAAAATATGTCATCTTATGTTTAGATTTATGAATCAATTATGTTAGCATTAAAGTTATATCTATTATAGCTAAAAGTAAAAAAGAAAACTTTCAAAAATTTTCTGTGTCTGTTAGAAAAACTGTTTTCTTAAATTACCCAGTGTTGTGGCTTTTGCATTCATGTTTTTGCTTTTAAAAATAAAATCGGCTGACACCTACAGGCCACCGTATTAACCCGTTCCACTCCTCAACAATCAGAGTCCTGGCCTTTACAGCATCAGCTGTGCCTGACTGTGAGGCTCTCAGTCTTGTTTGTGAACCTGGACTGCGTCATTCTCCGTGCCTGACGTGCTCCTGTCCATCCCTTTGAGGTGATGCGGTGTTCTCCGTTTCGGGTCACAAATGAACACGGACCTCTCAGAGCAGCTCGTCGTGGCGTCCTGGCATAGCAGCCTGACAGTTTTAAACTAAACATGCAGTGGTTTCACGCCAAGAACAAAAGCCCCGCCACAGCTGGGAGCGTGGAGCCAAGGATCCGTGTGCGAGCGCGGCCCAACTATTAGCTGTGTTGGGATGCTTATTGACCTGGCAGAACGTGTGTGTTTGTGCTGTAAAGCCTGGCTGGAAGGCAGCAGTTCCCCCTCGCCCTTCCTTTTAATCATACAGGTCAAGGACTGGGGGAGACCTGGGGGGTGGGAGGCAGGCAGCCTGTTGGCTTAGGCCTGCTGTATGTATCAAAGCAGGCAGCCCCAGGATGCCAACCATACTGTACCCACACAGTACACAGCACACACACAAATAGAGCGTGCTGGTAATGAGAGGTGCTTTCTTCTCTTCTTAATAAGCCTCCGTTTGTTCCTGGATGCAAGAAACAATACGTCTATATGAACAAACATCATGGTTTGACGAAGGCTTCCTGTGAGAAGCGTCTTTGAATTAAACTTAACATCTTTACCTTTGTGCTCTGATCTTTCCCTAAATAAGGTGGCTGGGATTGTGGGTCGAGCAGACCTTTTGTGCGCTCTGTTCTTCCAGCTCTCTTTCCTCACCTACTGCAAAGCTTTCAACAGAGGTAGGTACCTGGTGTGACTATTACTCTGAACTACAACCCTGCACTGCACAAAGGAGTGTCTATAGGCTCTGATGAGCGCAGTGACGGCATCTATCACTCTGGAGCTGCTCATTTAGAAACTCATCTGTTTGAACGACGACTTTTCTTTTGTGCATCCTGATCCGGCTGTAACCGTGTGCGACCTTGTTTTTGTTTCTGCAGGAGGCGACAGAGACGACAGGTTTTCTGTGCAGTGGGTTGTGGTCAGCCTCTTGCTGTGTGCTGCAGCGATGCTCTGCAAAGAACAAGGGATCACAGTCCTGGTACTAAGTCTTTCATTTCTTACTCATTTTTAAGTCATTTAGTCATGATTTGATGATTCATCACGTCCATTATAAAGAAAAAACCTCAGGAAAAAAACCATTTAAGCAAACTCTCACTAATTGATGTCCTCTATTTCGTTATTTCATGACTAAATGTCTTCTTTCTTATGTAGGTGAGAGTTTTAGTTATTCTGACACATCCTCCAACACATATTCATTATTACGAAATGACATCATCCTGCTACAGTCGGAAAAAGCACATACGTTGTGTCTGATGGTTTGGGAAAACCAACATAGCTTCGAGATTTGCTGACAAAATCAATCCAATCACAAATTTTAGGGATGTAATTAAAAAAATCTGAATCAATATGATTAAAACTTCCCAGATATTAAAAATAAAGAAGTTTGAAAAGTTTTTGAGCTCTACAGCACCAGTCAGGACCGCTCCTAGAAGTTATATTTGGTGGTGTTGCTCTGCTCCTGGAGCTCCCTGCTCTCAGAAATGCCAGAGCTCGAGGCGGGGAGAGCACACCTCTCAGGCAGAGTAACAGCAAAGAATCTCTTGAGTCTCTGCTTAAATCAGACACAGCATGAAGGAGGAGCTGGGCTGGAAAGAGGTTTGAGGCAGTTTAAATGGAGCAGTGCACAGTGTGATCAGCTGATAGGAGCTGGTGTTAGGAGCAGCTGATGTTCTGTAGGCAGAGCTTGACTTTGCTGGCTGCCAGAGCTAACACAATGATCAGTTTGTGGCTTCACAGCCTTTAAGTGGAGATATTTGGATTTTAATACCAGTATTCACCAACAGCATAACCAGTTAACTCCAAAATGAGCTGGTTTCAATTGATTTTTTTTAAATATTATTATTATTATTTTTATTTTGTTTATATGTATATGTATATATATATATATATATACTTTAACTATAATTGTTTCGCCTAATTCTTCTTATTCTTGTAACGGTATTTTATTATTAATTTATTTTCTAGTTATTATTGTTATTACTATTACTTTGTATGAGTATGTATGTGTGTATAGCTTATTATTTTCTTTTCCTTTTGTCTAAATATTTTAAATATTCTATTATTTTATTTAATCATTTTCTGGTATTTATTATTATTATTATTATTATTATTATTTTATTTTTTTATTATTATTTTGAAAAACTTTATGCAGATATGGCCTTTTGGGGGGGGGGGGGGGGGGGGGGTGTATGCGTATATGTCTGTGATCATGTATGTTTGTAAATGCGCACACCTTTATTCTTCCTAATGTTATAATTTTCCAATGTGACATTACACACATTCACTGTAACGAATGGTAAATTTCTGCTAACTTTGTGCTAAAAATTCAACAAAAAAGAATGTTTGAAAAAAAAAGAAAAAACAAAATGATCTGGTTTCAGGTGAGTTGTGATCATTAACAGTGTGGCTCCAGCAGAGAGGCAGACCTTGAATCTTGTGTCTGAACATCTTCATCAAACAGATCAGAAAAACCAGTCCTGGGACATCTCCAACAGTTGGAGCGTGAGATGTATTTTCTGCTGACCTACATGCATTTTAATGCCTGCTGTATGTATTCTCCTTCAGGGTGTGAACGCAGCCTTTGATGTCCTCCTGATCTGTAATGTTAATGTGTACGAGCTCAGCCAGAGGCTACTCCTGAGGAAGAACCTCCTGGATGTGAGTCCCCCTCCTCCTCCTCTCTGTCATAAATTATGCACTTCCTGTTACGATTAATGTCACATCACATACGTCCTGAGTGGAACAGCAACAGGGCTGTGGCTCGATGTGCAGCAGCCTCCTCGTGGTGTTTTATTTCTGGGTGACATGCACTCATATCCGCCCTGACAGGTGAGTGAGACGTTGAGAACAGGACTGCTAACACGGTTGGCTCTGATGGGTCTCGGAGGACTCTCTATGCTCTATGCACGCTGGAGGATCATGGGAACAGGACCACCAGCTTTCACTGAAGTTGATAACCCAGCATCTTTTGAAGAGAATATATTTCTTAGAGTGAGTATGATTTTATTTGTTAATCCTCAATCAGATTATTTCGCTCTAATCAGACATTTAAGACGTCTTTTCATCCTCTGAGCCTCAGTGATTGACTTTTATTCTTATCTTAAAATACTTCTCCTCCCTTTCTTCTCCCCTCCCTGCACCTCCTCCTCCTCCTCTTCCTCCTCTTTGATTGGCAGATTGTGAACTATAATTACTACTACTCTCTGAATGCCTGGCTGCTGCTGTGTCCCTGGTGGCTGTGTTTTGATTGGTCCATGGGCTGTGTGCCTCTCATTAAGTCAGCCACTGATTGGAGGATGGTGTGGCTGCTGCTGCTCTGGTGCGTCCTGATAGGCTTGATAAGTCAAGCCTTATGCTCGCCGGACATCCAGAGAAGGAGGTAGGAAAGCACAACCAGCGCTAACACACTCACTGTGGACCTGATGCTGCACATGTCGGCCTCTCCAGACTTAGACTTGATTATGAAAATGGCGTCGTATCCGCTGCAGTGTGACGAGTGCAAAACCTCGATTGAGTTCAAAAATTCTCTGTTGGTTTGCAGAAAAGTTTGTGCAGTTTTTGTTGCTGTTATTGAGACAAAACTCTCCCCCAGCAGCATCAGAGTGCTGTGTTCATGTCTATAATCCTTTGGCCTTTCCTGTGCCCTCTCTGCCCCCTGCCAGGACTCTGACCTTGGGTCTGGTGCTGCTCGTGGTCCCCTTCCTGCCGGCCTGTAACGTCTTTTTCAGGGTGGGCTTCGTCATTGCAGAGAGAGTGCTCTACCTGTCGTCGGCTGGGTACTGCTTGCTGCTGGCCTACTCTCTGGGACACTGCTGCAGCCGCTGGTCCAGACACAAGGTGGGGCTTTAAAGGACGCCACACCCTGCAACAAAACCGCAACCCTGTGACCTTTCAGGCTTTTTAAGCTTAAAGAGTCACTTTGTTTTAAAGTCTCTACCTGATCCATCTGCTGTGATGATCCATGAAGTCAGTGAAACAGAGCTGGGCTGACTAGGGATGGGAGTTGATAAGATTTAGTCAATACTGATACCCTTATCGATTCTGCTTATTGATCTGATTCTTTATCGATCACCCTATCAATTCCTATTGTGAATTTTCTTGGTACAAAAAGTATCTTTACAGGTTTTCTGTGTCAGCAACATTTAATTGAGTTTATACTGTAAGTGAATAAAATGTAACTGGTCCCTGAGTCTGGATATTTCTGGGCATAATTAAACAGAAACAGGTCAAAATTTCACACAATGTGACGTTGATGTACTGTGTAATTCAAGTCGGCCATCTAGTGTCTCAAAGTGGTTATAGCAGTAGTTTAAGTTGTTTGGAACCTTTCCGTCAGCCAATAGCCTTACATTAGCCTGTTAGCTTTTAGCATTTGAAATTCTCAGTATTTTTACAAAGAGTTGATGTGATATGTTTCTGTGATGAAAGTTGAAATTCTATTCTGAAGCTGAAGTTATACTGATGTATGCTAACTGCTAGCATATCAATGCAGTTTCCCATATACATTAGCATCAAGCTTGTGCTATTTTGTTATTTTGGTAAATAAGGTGATTTATACCATGTTGAATGTACTGAATATGAATCTCCTGAGAGAGAGTGATGAACATTTCTTTATGAAGTCAGTTCTTCAGGAAAACTTCAAGCTGAAAATCCTGAATCAGAGTTTTCTTGGGAAACGTTAGCTAACTGCTAAGCTAAGATAGCTGCAGCAGACTAGTCGACGTAAGGCTCTGGCGACTCCGGCACAATGTAAAGAATTGATCAGGGAATCGTTAAGCTCAAAAGCTAACGATATCGATGTGTTGAAACATTTTTTATCGATTCTCAACAGGAACCGGTTTTTAATTCTCATCCCTAGGGCTGACATTAGAAAGTTTCACCTATAAATGGATGAAAGCAGCAGGCGGTGTCCTCAGGGATCACAGATTTCAGGATTCAGCTTGGATCAGGAACCAGGTCATTCTTACCACAACCTGCCGCTATGTGTGTGCCTTTGTGGCACTTTTAAAAACTGGAGTTATCCCTGAAGTTAACCACAAATCTCTGTATTAACCTCCCCTCATGTGCACCTCTAAAGACACTTGTGGCTCTGACTGACCCGACTCTCTTCTCCCTCCTCCCAGAAGCCGCTGTGTGTGTCGGTGCTGGCGCTGCTGTGTGTGTACACAGCTCGCTGTGCTCTCCGCAGTCACCAGTGGCGGTCAGAGCAGAGCCTCTTCACCAGCGCCCTGCCCGTCTGTCCACTCAACGCCAAGGTAACCACCTGTTTGTCTGCCTGCCTGCTCTGTGTCGGCGGTTAGACTCTGACGCTGTCCGTGCTGGTCCCACAGGTCCATTATAACGTGGGAAAGAACCTCGCAGACAGAGGGAACACCACCACTGCCATCATTTATTACAGAGAGGCCGTCAGGTACGTCCCTGCGCACAGAGAGATGCTCATTCCTCGTTTAATCAGGACATACGAGATGAGTCGTATTAACCAGGTCTGTGGCTTTCAGGCTCCATCCAACCTACGTCCACGCCATGAACAACCTGGGGAACATCCTGAAGGAGAGGAACGAGCTGATGGAGGCAGAGCAGCTGCTGTCTAAAGCTGTTTCCATTCAGTGTGTCATCCAGCGTTTAATTACTGCTGCACCTTTCACCACACATCAACGACCATGTCATCAGCTAATTCCAGACCCAGAGCTCCCCACGGCTCGCTTCATGGACTTTGTCTTCTGTGCAGGCCTGACTTTGCTGCAGCCTGGATGAACCTGGGAATAGTTCAGAACAGTCTGCAGAAGTTTGAGGAAGCTGAGCAGAGCTACTGGAACGCCATCCGCTTCAGAAAGAAATACCCAGACTGCTACTACAACCTGGGACGCCTGGTGAGACGCCACGGTTCAAACATGCCTCCTCACGCTCAAATAAAGGTCAAAAATCTGCCATTAACGTGTTTTTCTCATGTGTGTTCCCTCAGTACGCTGATCAGAACAGACACATCGATGCCCTGAATGCGTGGAGGAATGCAACGGTGCTAAAACCTGATCACAGCCTGGCCTGGAACAACATGGTCATCCTGCTGGACAACACCGGTATGGACACAACACACATACATAGAAACAGTCATCTTTATTCTTCTTCACTTTAAGATAAACAAGCAACAACAGTGTGTCAGAGCGCCTCAATGAAAACCCACAGAGCCTTTAAACTTTACAGTCTTGGTTAAAGTTTAAACCAAGGCTCTTTGACTCCTCTGCAGTGGCTCCTTGTAGCTTTAAAAATATATTATTAAAATAACCTCACCTCCTAAAAAAAGTTATTAATAAATGTTATCAAATTTAAGTATTCTTTAAAAAAAAATTGAAAGTTTGGCAAATTTATAAAATTTATATCTCTTGCAAATTTTTGAAATGTTTGCAATTTTATAAAAGTGGAAAATTTTGCGCATTTTTTGAAATTTCTAAATATTTGGAAATTTGCTAATTTTTGAAATAAAAAAAATTTAAAAAATTTGATTAATTTAAGTTTTTTATTTCAACTTTTCTTTGTTTTTGAATTTTGCAATTTTTGCCGAATTTAAAATTTTTTAGAATTTAATTTGAAAAAAAAAATTAACAAAAATCAAGACATCTTTTAGTGTACAATTTATAAATTTCAAAAATAAAAACTCCTAGTTTGGATAACTATTCCTCAGATTTTGACTATGTACAGAATTTCTTACACCTTAATATTGGAAATTTGTGGTAGTTTTTGAAATAAGAAATATAAAAAAGCATTAAATTGTTTTTTAATTACAGTTTTTTCAAATTTATTTTTGCATTTTTAAAAAAAAAAATCAAATATTTTAGAATTTAATTAAAAAAATAAATAAACAAAAAACCAAGACATCTTGTTATGTACACTATATAAATAAAAAAACCCTCCTAGTTTAGATAGGTATTCCTCAGATTTCAACTACATTCAGATTTTGATACACCTTATAGTTTTTATTGTGAAGGTAAAGTAGATTTTGTGGCTCCTTAATGACTTTAATCCAGGTGAGCTGAGGAAAAATGGCTTCTATCGAAGCGAAGGTTGTAGACCCCCTGGTTAAATTACTCAACACTAAACCACATCAGCAGCACTTTGTTCCCTGGTAGAGGTTGTGGAGCAAACTCAGTCTGTTTTAAAAAAAAACTCTGAATTTCTTTTCTGTCCTCAGGAGTCGAGCATATCTTTATAAAACGATCCACCTTCTTCGTTTTAGTGAAGGGCTGCTGTGCTACTATCAAACTGTAGTTTTACCCTTTAAATCAATTTATTACAGCCTGTGATAACATCTGGTTTATAAAATCATGACTTCATCTTCCTAAGATTACACCTTTTATTCTTTTATACATTTTGAAGCTTTTCTCTTGTGCAGTCACAGATTTTACTCTCAGATTGATGAGATTATATTCATAAAGCAGTGACATTTCTTCTAATGTTTAACTCTTATGACATAACATCTTTATTTTTGTAACTGTTTGACTTTATTCTTAAAATCCCTTATTTTCTTTGTATTCTTTAATGTGACCCCATTCCTAACATGTGTCCAAATATTATCAAAATAATGAGATCAAAGCGGCACAGAAAAATAAATATAAAAACAATTATGACAATAACAAGTGAAATCCAATCTAACTTTATTTGTGAAGCATTTTAAAACAGACACTGTTGACTAAACCGCTGTACAGAGAAATCAAATAAATAGAATAAAATAAAATAAAGAACTTAGCTAACATGAGACAAAAGAAACAATTCATGTGAAATACAAAAAAATGTTAAAAGTTACTAAAATAATTAAAATATAAAAAAATTTATCAATTCATTTTGGTTATGATCATTAAAAAAATGAAATACTTTCACTTAAAATATATTTATTATCTAAACTCTGCAAAGGAAACACATATATTCAACTACAGCTGTTAAAATGAGCTCACTTTCATTTTTTTATGAGCCTGAGATCTTTTCTTTTTTTGTCCTGCTGGACATAAAAAAATTTAATTTATTATTCAAATCAAAAAGGCTCACATAAGATATGAAACATGCAGCAGGTTAAAGCTTTAATCCTGTGTTTTTTTTGTTTGTAGTGATGTGTAAAGCTTTAATAAAACCACATTAACAGTGAATTCTCAGCTTTTAAAGATTGTGACTTCTGGTGGTTTTAATTTCAGACATCTCTCTGTGTTTGTTGATTTAGTTCCAGCGTTAACAGCCAAGTAACACGGCGTTTATGCTTTTGGAAAGGCAGGAAATCTAAATGGCCAACAAGATTAGACCGGAAGAGCAGGAATCAGTAATGCTTGAAATTTATGTATTAAAGCTTTGTGTTGTGAGTTTTGAAGGCACTCTTCCCTGCCGTGTGGAGAATGCTCTGATTTCCAAACGCTCGAGCCGTTTTGTCAGAAGCTGCTCCCGCGGGGGCGGAGTCTCCCAGGAGGGCACTGGAACCGTCCAATCAGGGCCCAGTGTGTTCCTGCTCAAACGTGGGCAAGCACAGCCAGAACAGCGCCCCCTCAGAGTCCCCCCTCCGCATTTGTTCCCCAAATCTGACAGAAATAATTCTAGCCCTCTCCCCGGCTCCCGGCGAACAACAGAAAGAGGGAAAAGAAGAACAATAGGTGTCGTTTTCAGAAAGCAAGGAACGGAGAATATCCCCCACGCCCCCACGCTCTGGTTCTGTTCATTACACAAACAAAAGGCAGAATCAGGGCTCAATCAGCACACGGGCGCATGAAGGCAGGGGCTGCGTGTGAAGGCAGCGGCCATGACTCAGGACACGTCTCAGGACTGTCTGTCTGTCTGCCTGTCTGTCTCCCTCTGCCTCCGTCTCTGGCCAGACATCAGACGGCTGTGACAGAGATCAATAACCCAGTGGGCCTTGTGTTCAACCTTAATTAGGAGACTAAACCGCTCCTCCATGTGTGGAGAGGGAAAAACTCTGCTCTAGACGCTGCTGACAAATAAAGCAAGCAGTCAGATCCTGGCAGAAACCTGCTGTTCGTCCTGTTGGATCTCTGCGTTTCTGGGTTGTTAGATTTTTTGCATTTTAACACTTTTTAGCAGCACAGTCAGGAAACGGCGTTTATTAGACGACACATGAATCCAGCCGTTAAGCTGCTGGTGCTGAAGGTTTAAAACACATTTAATGTTTTTATTCTTCTTTTCTTTCATTCCTCTTTTAGGTAACCTGGGTCAGGCCGAGCTGATTGGTCGTGAGGCTCTGAGGCTGATCCCTAACGACCACACCATCATGTTTTCATTGGCTAACGTCCTGGGCAAGCAGCAGAAATACAAGGTCAGTCAGAGTCACACCAGCGTTTGATAAATGATCATTTTTTAATGCTGGCAGAAAAGTCTGTGTCAGGATCATCTGTGTGTTTATTTCATGGTGAAATGTGGGATAACGTGAGCACAGGGACACGTAGAGGTGGAGAGACGATGATCAGAGTACAAACAATGAGCTGATGAGTGGGTGATGCAGGGAAATGTGAGAGAAAACCACGATAAGGAAGCAGAACTTAAAGCTGGGCGTTTATTGTATATTCTGTGTGGTAGTTATTGTTGCTAAGCATCATCCTCTCGTCCTCTTTTTGTTTCCTTTCTGGCACCAGGAGTCAGAGAGCTTCTTCCTCCACGCTCTTCGGATCAACCCAGGTTCTGCCAGCTGCCACGGCAATCTGGGTGAGCTGCTGCAACTGTTACAGACACAGGGTTAGCCTTCATATCTGAACCAGGCTTCATCTAATCCTCAAACACAACTATTCTAACACAACAGAAGAAATTTCATCAAGTAAATTCTGTAGGTACACACGGAAACACACAAACACTTGTGTAGAGAGGGTTAAAAACAAAAAACACAAGGGATGGGAGTCAATAAGATGTTGTCAGTACTGATGGATTCTGTTTATGGATCTGATTCTTAATCAATCCCCTTATCAATTCCTGTTGTGAATTTTCTTGGTACAAAAAGTATCTTTACAGGTTTTCTGTGTCAACAACATTTAATTGAGTTTATACTGTAAGTGAATAAAATGTAATTGGTCCCTGAGTCTGGATATTTCTGGGCATAATTAAATAGTAATAGTAATATATTAATAATTGACGTAGGCCATCTAGTGTCTCAAAGTGGTTATAGCAGTAGTTTAAGTTGTTTGGAACCTTTCCGTCAGCCATTAGCCTTTCATTAGCCTGTTAGCTTTTAGCATTTGAAATTCTCAGTATTTTTTACAAAGAGTTGATGTGATATGTTTCTGTGATGAAAGTTTAAATTCTATTCTGAAGCTAAAGTTATACTGATGTATGCTAACGGCTAGCATATCAATGCAGTTTCCCATATACGTTAGCATCAAGCTTGTGCTGTTTTGTTATTTAGGTAAATAAGGTGATTTATACCATGTTGAATGTGCTGAATATGAATCTCCTGAGAGAGAGTGATGAACATTTCTTTATGAAGTCAGTTCTTCAGGAAAACTTCAAGCTGAAAATCCTGAATCAAAGTTTTCTTGGGAAACGTTAGCTAACTGCTAAGCTAAGATAGCTGCAGCAGACTAGCCGACGTAAGGCCCGGCGGCTCCAGCATAATGTAAAGAATTGATGAGGGAATCATTAAGCACAAAGGCTAACGATATCAATGGATTGAAACATTTTTTATTGAATTTCGTATCGATCGGTTTTCAATTCCCATCCCTAAAAAACACAACAAACTTTTTGGGAGGTGTGCTCTAATATCAGTCTTTAAGACTTTCATAATGTGCTCACCCATGATCTTCACTACAGGAAATTAAAAAGTGATTTAAAAAAAGCAGTATATTGTAAGATAAAAGGAGTATAAACAGGATGTCCGTGGGGTCTTAAAAAGTATTAAAAAGTCTTAATTGTGGTTTTATGAGGTAATAAATTTCACATATATACAAGCTTTGACTCCAAAAATATCCATGAACATTTATTTTCCTCCTTGCGACTGTCCCCTGATTGGGATGTTAAACATTGAGCTGATAAAGTTATAAAATAGAATAGACAAGAATAGAGTTACTTTATTGATCCCAAACTGGAAAATTATTGTGTTAACAGCAGAAATTGACAGAGTCAGCAGAAAAATACAAAAACTGAAAAGAATAATACATAAAGACTCTAGTTACAATAAGATACAACATTAAAGACTGTGAGAGGTATATACACCAGATATAAATAAACGTCACTACTAGTTTTAAAAGTTAAAAGCTAGTTTTATTCCTCCTCAGCTTACAGCATTTCTTTAAAAATGCAAACTACAACTGTTAAAGACGGTACAACAACTTAAAGTTGCTATAAAGTCTGTAAACTTTTTGAAAGGTTTTTAAAACAGTCTTTAAAAGGTATTGAAATCAACCTCAGGATTTTAGCATATACTCTGATAGAGCCAAAAAAATATCACATTTAAACAGAGTTTACATGGATATGAATACATAATAAGTTAGCTAAGAGGTGATAGCTGTTTTTTAAGTATAAACAAGCTAAATTTGACCTGCTGACACTAAAGACGTCGCAGCTTTCTGACACATTAAGGTTAAAGTTTCACTGATATGAACTGATGTTAAAGTGATAAAGTATCTTCTGCCTCTGATTGCGTCGTGTTTCGTCCGTCTGTCTCTCAGCCGTGCTCTATCATCGCTGGGGGAAGCTGGACATGGCAAAGAAACACTACGAGCTGTCTCTAAAGTTGGACCCCGAGGCTCCGGGGACCAGAGAGAACTACAACATGCTGCGACGCAAACTGGACCAGCTCAAACTACACACACCCTGAGGGAGCCCACGACAGGTTCCTCCTTCGCTCCTTTTTGTATGATTTGATCTCATTCATACTCCAGGCTTTGTACCATTTGGAAATAAAGACCATGATCTGTGTCAGAGTCTGCTGCGCTCTTCTTTCCAGGGACCAGGGGGGAAACGCTGGAGTTGCACACTCACAGGTCGTGCTTTTGTGGCTGTGACTCTTTCATGTTTCTAATTAGATTTCCTGGGTGTGAGATGTGTCTGGATGCAGGTGTGCCGGGTCCGGGGACGTCTGCTCGGTGCTGTTTGGTTGGCCCTTTAAAGGCCCATGTGGAACTGATCCGCGGTGAACCCCATCCTCTTTTCATCCCTGACCCCATGTTGTGTCAGCTGGACGGAGCGGCACACGTGTGTGGACCCCGAGTATCTGTTTTAAAAAGTATCTGATTTATTTGGCTGCTTTTCAAGAGTTCAAAATGTTCCTTAAAAGCTGCAGTTTTTGTTTTTATCCGAGTCGGACAAACAGAAGAGGCATCAGCTGGTAGCTCCAGGCTGCGGCGGCCTGATTTGGTTATCATGTTTGTTTTTTAATGCCCGTCTCTTTTGTTCCTGACTGAGATGCCACCCTGAGATCCTGCCCCCCCGCCTCCTGCAGTCTCTGTAGTTAATGGGAGAAAGGTGTTTGTGCCGGGAAGTTTTTCTGAAGCGTCCACGGAGAGACGAGGGGTCAGCGGAGACAGGAAACCGCCGGCCGGTGCTGTATGAAAACAGCTCTGCAGCACAGAGACCTTCAAAGAGAGACGGGCTGATCTCCCCGGGGACCGTTCATGCACACACACACTCTCACACACACTCACTGCCTCTTGAAGACCGCTGCTGAGGGAAAAGGCGACCTCAGTGTGAAACATCAGTCAACAAGTGTGCACCCGAGGTCAGAGTTCAATGCACTTCTATTTTTTCACCTGCTTCCTACAGCTCGCCGGGAACTTTTGAAGCCGCGGCGAGCTGGTATGGCTTTGCTTTAGGAGCTGCTTGGTTTGTTTACACATACAGTACAATACACCAGCTCCAGCTTTGATGCTCCGACCACGTTACTGATACACACATCAGGGGTCTGAGCTGCACACGACCGTCAGGGTCCTCGTTTACGACCTCCTGAATATGTGACTAATATCACATGATGAGATTTCCGTCTTACTCAACTCTGTTTTTATTTTTGCTGCTTTGATGTAAAGAGTGAGTGGAAGAAGTGTCTGAAAGCACAACAAATACTCCACACACACACACACACACACACACACACACACTGATTCAACAAGCGCAGTGTAAAGGTCAGGACGGTGAAAGGCTTCATGCTATGGAGCCAATGCAGACAGAATAAGATCAAAAAAGGTTTGAATAGTGACATTCAGACTTGAAGCTTCCCCCTCACATTATCATCCGTCACGCAGAGGAGCACGCCGCGCCGACGAGCTGCGGCCGGCTTCACAACCACCAGCTCGTCCCTGTGTGTGCTGCTGGATCTGCTGCTTCACTTTCTGTGTGATCATTTCATTGGGTGCCTGCAGCTGACTGCGGAGCTGCTGCACAGCTGTGCTGGCACATCGGTGGGGAAGCGCACTTTTATCATAATCATTCTTTGAATACCTTTCATTATCATAAAATATGTGAGTATTAAAGGGATGGATTCACCGGCCCCTCCAACATCTTCATTATCCATTCTGACTGACAAAAACCTGCTGTCCTAGGGAGTGACATTAATAAAAGATGGGATACTTCTGCCTTATGAAGTCCTCTCCTTGTTCTCGGGGCTTTCACCGCGCACCTTTTACCTGCTCTGTCACGACGCTCTGATGAAACGCCATCCCAGGAGGGGTCCTTTATTGTCTCCTATTAATCACCCTGATGAGTTTTGATCATTGTAATCAATGTTTCCTTTCTGTTTCTGGGAGGGGGAGGGGTGTATCATGTCTGATAGTTTCCAGTCAAAACCACTCTCAAATCTGTAAAGCAGGATTCAACAAACTCGTGGTGAAAAGAAAAGGAAAAAAAAACGCTGTCGTCCTTTTGTTGTGGCAGCATATTCAACAGAGGAAGTAGAAGCAGGGGAGCACTAATTTGAACCCACCGAGGGCGCTTTGGAACAGCAGGTGTGCTATTTTGCATCTGATAAGCAGCAACAGCCAGCGTGCCAACAAAATAAAGAAACACAGGGCTTATCAAAACTGCAAAAATGAAATGTCCTGAGCATCAAATGAGGCAGCAGTGGAAAATATTTGATGGTCAGAAATGAAATCTGTATGGCGGGGATTGAGAGACTTGTTCATCATGTTTGGTTGGTGAAAAATAAAAATGTTGGGAGGCTAATGCTACAGCTAATGTGAGACGTTTCTATTGTTTTCTCTCAGAGCATCAAGTTAAAGCATTTTGGGAAAAACACGTTAGAGTCACATGGTGTTTGTGTGTGTGTAGACATAAATGTGTGTGTCTTTGTTTGAATGTATGAGTTTATAATTTTCTAAATGATTTTATGTGTGAGTTAAATCATTTTTGTATGTTTGTATTTGATTTGTTTATGCATATGTTGATGTATATGCACACGTTAGTCTGTATGGATCTAGAAATGTATTAATAAATGTATTCATGTTTATTTCAAGCATTTACAAATATTTATTATATTATTCTTCTTATTAATTATTTTCAGGTTTATTTTTAGGACACTGAATTAAAACTTGTTGACTCCTTGGCTCTCTTTATGAGCCCCATGAAGTGTCCCCAGTGTGTTTATTACCACTTTTTTCTGGTCAAAATTTCAGAAAAAATGCAGAAGGTAAGTCTTCAGTTCATCTTTTTTTCAACATTTTAAGAAGATTGAAAAACACCAAATATTCAACCCTGAGGGCTCAACGACCCCCGGCTGTGTTCGTAAGAGCCTGAGGAGTGTCCTCAGTGTGTTTTTTTGGCACATTATTTTTTGGTCAAAATCCTGAAAAAAACGTAAGGGGTTAGCCTTTGTTTTTGTCTAAAACTTCAAAAGTTTCAAAAACACCTAATATTTATTTTATGGGCTGAATGAATCCTGGGCTGTGTTTGTTAGGGCCCCAGGAGTGTTCCTAGAGTGTTTTATCAGCACACAAATTTTGGTCAGATTACCGGGAAATAAACCCTAAGGGGTTAGCCTTTGTTTCTGTCAAATTCTCAAAAGTTTCAAAAACACCAATTTTCTCAACTCTAGTGGGCTAATCAACTCCTTGGCTGAGTTTACAGGTGTCTAAGGAGTGATTCTAGAGTGTTTTTTCATCATTTAATTTTCGGTCAAAATCCTGAAAAATCGTAAGGGGTTAGCCTTTGATTTTGTCCAAAATTTCAAAAGTTTCAAAAACAGCAAAATTTCAATCCTGAGGGCATGATAGCCCCTGGGATGTGTTTATTATGGCCCCAGGAGGGGCCTCAGTGGGTTTATTTGACACATAATTTTTGGGTGAAATTCTGACAAACCTAAGGGGTAAGCCTTTGGTTTTGTCCAAAACTTCAAAAGTTTCAAAAACACCAATTTCTCAACTCTATTGGGTTAATTAACTCCTTGACTGTGTTTGTAGGTGTCTTAAGAGTGATTTTAGGGCGTTTTATGCAGTATTTAATTTTTTGGCCAAAATTCTGAAAAAAAACCTAAGGGGTTAGCCTTTGGTTTTGTCCAGACCTCAAAAGTCTGAAAAACACTAAATATTCATTTTATTGGCTAAATGACCCCTGGGCTGTTTTTGTAAGGGCCACAGGAGTGTTCCCAGTGTGTTTCATCATCAGATAAATTTTGGTCCAAATTTTGGGAAAAAAAATCCTAAGGGGTTAGCCTTTGTTTCTGTCAAATTTTCCAAAAGTTTCAAAAAACAAAAAACAAAATTTAGACTCTGAGGGCAAAATCACCACTTGGCTTTGTTAATTATGGCCCCAGGAGTGTTCTCAGTTTTTTTTGTTTTTTTTTTTTGGAATTTTATTTTTGGCCATATTTCTGAAAAAAAATGTAAGGGGTTAGCCTTTGGTTTTGTCCAAAACTACAAAAGTTTCAGAAACACCAATTTCTTATCTTTATTGGGCTAATTAACTCCTTGGCTGAGTTTATAGGTCACCAAGGAGTGATTTAAGGGTATTTTTTCAGTATTTTGTTTTTGGTCAACATTCTGAAAAAAACCTAAGGGGTTAGCCTTTGGTTTCTGTCGAGTTTTCAAAATTCTCAAAAATTCCAAAATTTCAATCCTGAAGGCAAAATTGCCCCTGGGATGTGTTTAATATGGCCCCAGGAGTGTCCTAGGTGGGTTGTTTTGGCACATAATTTTTGGGGGAAATTCTGACAAAATGTAAGGGGTTAGCCTTTGGTTTTGTCCAAAACTTCAAAGGTTTCAAAAACACCAATTTCTCAACTCTATTGGGTTAATTAACTCCTTGACTGAGTTAATAAGTGTCTAAAGAGTGATTTCAGGGCGTTTAATGCGCTTTTTAATTTTTGGCCAAAATTCTGAAAAAAAACCTAAGGGGTTAGCCTTTGGTTTTGTCCAAAACTTCAAAAGTCTGAAAAACACCAAATATTCATTTTATTGGCTTAATAACCCCTGGGCTGTTTTTGTAAGGACCAAAGGAGTGTTCCCAGTGTGTTTCATCATCAGATAAATTTTGGTCCAAACTTTGGGAAAAAAACCCTAAGGGGTTAGCCCTTGTTTCTGGCAAGATTTCAAAAATCTCAAAAATTCCATAAATTCAATCCTGAGGGCATTATAGCCCCTGGGATGTGTTTATTATGGCCCCAGGAGTGTCCTCAGTGGGTTTTTTTGGCACATAATTTTTGGCCCAAATTCTGACAAACCTAAGGGGTTAGCCTTTGGTTTTTTCCAAAAGTTTCAAAAACACCAATTTCTTATCTTTATTGGGTTAATTAACTCCTTGACTGTGTTTGTAGGTGTCTTAAGAGTGATTTTAGGGCATTTTATGCAGTATTTAACTTTTGGCCAAAATTCTCAAAAAAAACCTAAGGGGTTAGCCTTTGATTTTGTCCAACACTTCAAAAGTCTGAAAAACACTAAATATTCATTTTATTGGCTAAATGACCCCTGGGCTGTTTTTGTAAGGGCCACAGGAGTGTTCCCAGTGTGTTTCATCAACAGATAAATTTTGGTCCAAATTTTGGGAAAAAAAACCCTAAGGGGTTAGCCTTTGTTTCTGGCAAGATTTCAAAAATCTCAAAAATTCCATAAATTCAATCCTGAGGGCATGATAGCCCCTGGGATGTGTTTATTATGGCCCCAGGAGGGGCCTCAGTGGGTTTATTTGGCACATAATTTTTGGGTGAAATTCTGACAAAACCTAAGGGGTAAGCCTTTGGTTTTGTCCAAAACTTCAAAAGTTTCAAAAACACCAATTTCTCAACTCTTTTGGGCTAATTAACTCCTTAACTGTGTTTGTAGGTGTCTTAAGAGTGATTTTAGGGCGTTTTATGCAGTATTTAATTTTTTGGCCAAAATTCTGAAAAAAAACCTAAGGGGTTAGCCTTTGGTTTTGTCCAGACCTCAAAAGTCTGAAAAACACTAAATATTCATTTTATTGGCTAAATGACCCCTGGGCTGTTTTTGTAAGGGCCACAGGAGTGTTCCCAGTGTGTTTCATCATCAGATAAATTTTGGTCCAAATTTTGGGAAAAAAAATCCTAAGGGGTTAGCCTTTGTTTCTGTCAAATTTTCCAAAAGTTTCAAAAAACAAAAAACAAAATTTAGACTCTGAGGGCAAAATCACCACTTGGCTTTGTTAATTATGGCCCCAGGAGTGTTCTCAGTTTTTTTTTTTTTTTTTTTTTGGAATTTTATTTTTGGCCATATTTCTGAAAAAAAAATGTAAGGGGTTAGCCTTTGGTTTTGTCCAAAACTACAAAAGTTTCAGAAACACCAATTTCTTATCTTTATTGGGCTAATTAACTCCTTGGGTGAGTTTATAGGTCACCAAGGAGTGATTTAAGGGTATTTTTTCAGTATTTTGTTTTTGGTCAACATTCTGAAAAAAACCTAAGGGGTTAGCCTTTGGTTTCTGTCGAGTTTTCAAAATTCTTAAAAATTCCAAAATTTCAATCCTGAAGGCAAAATTGCCCCTGGGATGTGTTTAATATGGCCCCAGGAGTGTCCTAGGTGGGTTGTTTTGGCACATAATTTTTGGGGGAAATTCTGACAAAATGTAAGGGATTAGCCTTTGGTTTTGTCCAAAACTTCAAAGGTTTCAAAAACACCAATTTCTCAACTCTATTGGGTTAATTAACTCCTTGACTGAGTTAATAAGTGTCTAAAGAGTGATTTCAGGGCGTTTAATGCGCTTTTTAATTTTTGGCCAAAATTCTGAAAAAAAAACCTAAGGGGTTAGCCTTTGGTTTTGTCCAGACCTCAAAAGTCTCAAAAACACTAAATATTCATTTTATTGGCTAAATGACCCCTGGGCTGTTTTTGTAAGGGCCACAGGAGTGTTCCCAGTGTGTTTCATCATCAGATAAATTTTGGTCCAAATTTTGGGAAAAAAATCCCTAAGGGGTTAGCCTTTGTTTCTGGCAAGATTTCCAAAAGTTTCAAAAAACAAAAAAACAAAATTTAGACTCTGAGGGCAAAATCACCACTGGGCTTTGTTAATTATGGCCCCAGGAGTGTTCTCAGTTTTTTTTTTTTTTTTTTGAATTTTATATTTGGCCATATTTCTGAAAAAAATGTAAGGGGTTAGCCTTTGGTTTGATCCAAAACTACAAAAGTTTCAGAAACACCAATTTCTTATCTTTATTGGGCTAATTAACTCCTTGGCTGAGTTTATAGGTGTCCAATGAGTGATTCAAGGGTATTTCTTCAGTAATTTGTTTTTGGTCAAATTCTGAAAAAACCTAAGGGGTTAGCCTTTGTTTCTGTCAAGTTTTCAAAATTCTCAAAAATTCCAAAATTTCAATCCTGAAGGCAAAATTGCCCCTGGGATGTGTTTAATATGGCCCCAGAAGTGTCCTAGGTGGGTTTTATTGGCACATAATTTTTGGGCGAAATTCTGACAAAATGTAAGGGATTAGCCTTTGGTTTTGTCCAAAACTTCAAAAGTTTCAAAAACACCAATTTCTCAACTCTATTGGGTTAATTAACTCCTTGACTGTGTTTGTAGGTGTCTTAAGAGTAATTTTAGGGCATTTTATGCAGTATTTAATTTTTGCCCAAAATTCTGAAAAAAACCTAAGGGGTTAGCCTTTGTTTTTGTCCAAAACCTCAAAAGTCTGAAAAACACTAAATATTCATTTCATTGGCTAAATGACCCCTGGGCTGTTTTTGTAAGGGCCACAGGAGTGTTCCCAGTGTGTTTCATCATCAGATAAATTTTGGTCCAAATTTTGGGAAAAAAAATCCTAAGGGGTTAGCCTTTGTTTCTGTCAAATTTTCCAAAAGTTTCAAAACCACCAAATATTCATTTTGTGGGCTTAATGACCCCTGGGCTGTGTTTATAAGGGCCCCAGAAGTGTCCTTAATGTTTTTTTTTTACACATTATTTTTGGTGAAAATTCAGGTAAAAATGTAAGGGGTTAGCCTTTGTTTCCAAAACTTCAAAAGTTAAAAAAAAACACATTTTTTTTAAAAACCCTGATGGATAATTTTCTTTTGGTCTGTCTTCATAAGATCTCCAGGAGTGTCCCCAGCTTGTTCATCAGCATTTCATTTTTTTTGTTAAAAATTTCTGAAAAACACGTAAGAGGTTAGCCTTTGTTTCTGTCAAATTTTGAAAAACACTATTTTTTCAACCCTGATGGACAAATTTCTCCAAGACTGTCTTGTCTTGAGCCCCAGGAATGTCTTGGTTGTGTTTTTTTCTGTATTTTATTTTTGATGAAAATTTCAGAAAAAACCTGTAAGGGGTTAGCCTTTTATATGGCAAAACTTTAAAAACACCAAAAGTTTCAACTCATCTTTTTCCCCTGTATTTCTTTGAATATCAACATTTTCATATTGAATTTTATACATACACAAGGACACACACACACACACACACACACACACACACACACACACACACACACACACACACACACACACACACACACACACACACACACACACACACACAGAGTAAGTCAGAGCAGCTTTGACAGAGTCATCATCAATGTGACAGGATGTGATCATCTGATGTTTTAGCTGAGTCTCTATGGAGGCTTCACTCTCTCCTAAACTGCACCCACCACACACACACACACACACACACACACACACACACACACACACACACACACACACACACACACACACACACACACACACACACACACACACACACACACAGTAAGTCAGAGCAGCTTTGACAGAGTCATCATCAATGTGACAGGATGTGATCATCTGATGTTTTAGCTGAGTCTCTCTCGAGGCTTCACTCTTTCCTAAACTGCACCCACCACACACACACACACACACACACACACACACACACACACACACACACACACACACCCACACTCCCAGTCATAAACACCCTAACCCCCACCAACCACAACAAGCCTAATGGGCTCTGATGGCGTCTGGGTCTCTCTTGTCTAATTGATGTAAATACTGCACGTTTGAACCGCGGTCCATCCTCCATCCCCGCCCTGCCCCCCCCCCTCTCTGTTTCCTCTAACAGTAGGGGTCAAAGGTCAGGCTGACTGACTGATCATTAGACTGGCAGGCCTTATTAGAGGAGCAGCTTGTCTGACACCCAGTCCACGTCCCGGAGAGGGAGCCACCCTGTCCGCTCCATCTAGATCAGATTACATGACACGACCTCGGAGCGGACACTACCAGTGCTCCACGACACTGCAGGCCGCCGGGGCACGGTGGCATTTTCCGAGGGGTCCCCTCGCCTGTCACCGCGCCTCCCTGACACCACTCTGTCCGTCTGGCCGCGATGCGCTCTGTCATTTTAAGGAGGGCCACTGTCAGCGGGCATCGGGCTGGTGTGTCTACATGCTCTGGCATTTTCAGCGGCGCTGCCTCTAACGGAGCATCGAGCCACCCTCCAGAGAGTCGGCGGTGTCGCAGCCAGTGATTAATAGTTGGAGATGGGCTATAAAACGTCCAGAGTGGCCAGATGCTAGCCAGGGCTTTGCAGAACTGATATAATGGATAAAGTCTGCCAATTTGGCTCCCGTACAAAGCCTGGAAGTTCCCCAAGATTGATTCTGTTTCTGAGCAGCCGAGCCCCGGGGGCCAGCGTGGAGGATGCACTCTTGTGAAAAATGCTTCGCTGTATTATCTCCAGTTCAGAAAAGCACCAAGTGATCATGGATGTAACAAAACGGCCAATGCACTCGCTGACATTTGCATGCAACAGTGAAAAGTGAAGCTGATTTTTTCATTTGGTAAGTCGAGGGACGGCTGCGTGGCTGAGGGTGAGGAGGAGATTAGGGAGGGGGCGCTGGGATCATTTGCAGCAGGAGCCTTCTGAGACTGTTTTGCAAAACAAAACGAAGCAACCAGACCCTTATTGAAAAATATAGTGCAGTGAGACGGAAATTTATTAACTGGCAGCAGTTAATGTGTGCATTATTCATTTCTGGCGAGCATGAAAAATGATCTAAAGAGGTTTGAAATTGCAGACGCGCAGGCTGACTGCACAGTGGCTGGGCTCGCTGGTTCGTTTCATCCCTCTTGCAGGGGCGTTTGGGGCAGAGGAGGAGAAGATGGAGGGCTGGAGGAGCAGAGGGATGGAGGGATGGAGGGGAGGAGTGCGAGGCCCTTTCTGGACAGTAGGGCTTTCCAGTAACAGCTGTGCTTCTCTCACGAGGGGGCGGCAGCAGCACTGGGAGAGAGGCTGCTTGGGACAGATGGAGCAGCCCGGCACCACCTCCCATCTCACCTCCCACCAAGGCTCCTCTTATTAAAAATACATCTCCACCTCCATCAGTGTGTGGCTGACTCTATCTGTAAGTGCATGCACGCTGTATCTGCATGGTTGCAGCGTGAAACTTTAACCGCTTTTCTGCAGAATCCAACTTTTCCAGGAGGTAGGATTCTTATTTCCTCCACCTTTCCTTTCTCAGACACTCCTCTTCCTCTCCTCCCTCCTCTTCTCCTCTCCTGAGCTGCTAAAGTAGGAAGTTGTGGGCAGGAGTCGGTGCCAGTGGCATATGGCTTTCCACTGCGCTCAACATCCATAGCAGAGACAGGCCCATCAGTCATGGCCGTGTCCGGATGAGGGGAGAGAGCAGGTCTCTGATGAATGGAGTTTAGGACCAACCTGCTGTTAAAACATTACCTCCCAAACACACCGGCTCCCCGAAGCACACGCAACATTAAGATCTGTAAAATAGCCTGAAATGCGGCCCTTGTGTGCACACATCATGTACGCCAGGTTATAGCAAATAATAAATATGCTTCTTGCACAGAAACCCCAGGTCAGGCCTTCGTAGACCAATTACTGCAGAGCATCTGCTGTACGGAGGGAGCGCGCTAAAGAACTTCCTATTTAACAAGAAGGAGTGCTGCTTCCTGCTTGCTCCAATAGCTCGCAGTGCTGCGCGGACGCACGGAAAGGGTCTCCTCGATTAGACCAAATTAATCCATTCTTCAGGGATTCTTTTTCTGGGTCTATGGTGGAACCGGCGCCTTTGTTCCTTCTCGAGCCCCGGTGTTTTTTCTGCCAAATTTAACAGAAGGCTCGGAGGGTAACAGGGGTCCAGCCCGGTATCACCTTCTGGAGCAGAGCAACTAGCAGAGAAAGACAATCAGGCTGAACCCTGCTGTCTGCAGCACAAAGTGAAAAGACTCTAATTGGGCTTTTTTACGCTGCATTTTACCGCAGGATTGCTGGATCATGAAAAAGCAATTAAAGCTCAGAGCTGCAATTCATTCATTCTCATTTTTATCCTTTCATTGGAAAGAGGCAAATTTGAAATCACTTATGTGAGTCGAGACTTGTGCTTTCTCTGATTCCTTTTTTTTCTTTCTTTTATGTTACTAATGCAGAGGGAGAGGGGGAGAGCAGCTGCCTGCCTCAGGGATCCTATCAGGGATTTAGACGAGTGGAAAAGTAGTCACATTAACAGCAAATGAAGGAACTTTACTAAATATCTTCAAAGATGCCAGTTAAAATGCAAATTAGATTGTTGAACAGCAATCAGTTTGATAGAAAAAAAAAATTACACACAGAAAAAATGTTTGAAGAAACCTGGGGGGCTGCAGTTCTCCATGTGACCTCTAGGGGCAGCGCTGCCCACAAAACCATGACCTCAGGTCTGTGGGGACTGAAGACAGAAACAGTGGAGAGGAATAAGATTCAGAAAAACATCCTCAGAGAATAAGTCAGAGAGGAGGTCAGAGAGGAGGTCAGAGGTCAAAGGTCAAACATCAGTTTAAGAGCAGCAGGAGTGAAAAACATTAAGTTCAATAACGCAAGGAAGTTTGAGGGTTTAAATTAATTTCTGTAAACAGTATCAGTGTGATCACAGACTTTCTCCATATAGATACATAGATAAATAAATAAATAAATAAATAGATAAATAGATAACTAAATAAATAAATAGACAGATAAAAAGATAAATAAACAAAAGATAGATAAATAAAAAGATAAATAAAATAATGAATTAATTAAAAGATAGATAGACAAATAAATAGATAAATAAAAAGATAAAAGTATAGAAAAATAAATAGATAAATGAATAAGTAATTAAATAAATAAATAAATTAATTAATTAATAAAAAGTTAAATAGATAAATAAATAAAAAGATAAATAAATAAATAGAAAAATAAATAAATAAATAGAAAAATAAATAAATAAATAGATGGATAAATAAATAAAGTAGAGAATAAAACGTACAAACGTGCAGAGAAAGAAAATATCCCTTAAATTATGACCTATTTTTTTCCTGCCTGAATATATTTGAGGAACATTTACATATTTTCTTTCCTAAAACCAATAATCCACAGGAGCTTAATTAGAGTTTGTCTTGCTGCGGTGTAATTGATAAAAATAATGATCATAATTATTAAAATAACAAAAAAAACACTAATCATATGTCATCAAGCTGAAAAGCAACATTTAATTTACAGGAAGTGATTAATATTTTTCCTGAGACTCAGCTCAGATTGTTTCCTGATGAATGACTCCTTCAGATTTTAAATAAAAAAAAAAAAAAATCCTGTGATTTAATAAATGAATGATTTAGTCAAACAGGTTGTTTCTGAAAGCGTGGTCGCTCTGACTCGTGGTTAAAGACACGATGTGCGCCGCAGCCTCTGCTTTGTTAACCAAGCGCTTAACTGTCTCATAACTCCAAATGTTCCAGTCTGCAGAGTCCATAGACTGTAAATGAGGTCTGTTAATGTACTCCACTCTGCTCCGACACACTGCGAGGGACAGTGGAGGGTGTAACCACACACACACACACACACACATTTACACACTCGTAGTCTTTGCACCAGGGCTGGCTCTGCACACACTTCTGTTTTTTCCCACCCTGCACAAAGTGATCAGCTCTCACACCCCAGACGGTGAGATGTCAACATGAAATACCTTCATTTGCATCGGCTTTTTAAAGCGGCCTGACTTCTTGTTCTGCCAGCGACCCGCCAGCGTCTCCATAAAATTCACTTTAGCCGCGGGGGTCCTGAGACCTCGCTAAATACTGGCCCAATGCTGCTGTCAACAGTCCGTCAATCACAGGGCAAATCCTTGTGATTAAACAGTGTCGCTGGCTGCTTCACAATGGACACAAAACTAGTGAGTTTACGCCTCTTCTTCACAGCGAAGAGTCTTTGTGTGATCCCTGAGCGTCTCTTTAAAGAGGGGGCACCTTTGGTTTGAAACTTTTAAACGTTCTTTAAAAGTCACATTTTACACCAGAGTTTGAGACTTAGACTGAAAGAAAATCAGGAGCTTTTTACACATTTTGAAAGTGACACTTTCACAAGTTTTAAAGATTGTTTTTCTCTTGTTTTGGTGGAAAACATGAGAGAAAATTCACCCAGACAGGCTGAACACAGAGCTGTGGTTAGGATAAGAGGCAGCGTCTAATCTGAGGCGGTTCGCTGATACAGTCCCGCCTCGACTAAATCCTGGAGGTTTGGTCTGAAGAGGAAGGATTTAACTTAAAGCCCCTTTCAACCTGCTAAATGTGTTTTTGTAATTAAACCCATACAATTAACGCTGACAAGCACAGGTCACAGAGAGCACGGCGAAGAAAAGAGGGACGGACGGAGAGACGGAGAGGGGAGCAGGCAGAAAGTTACAAAAGCAGAAAGAGGAAGGAGCAGCGAGGGGGTGAATGGAGGGAGAGGTGGAGGCTGCCGTATGGATTTCAGCGCTCGGGCTGTACGCTGCTCTGAGGGTTAACCTCCAGACCACAGTGTTGACTCTGGGACCGTGCAGCTGATCTGGGGGGATATCCAGTGTCCCCACTTCAAAGACGCCGAGCTGCTGGAGCAAAGCTTTTAGCTGCTCCTCAAAGCTCCACGTTAAGTGAATCAGAGCAGCTGAGGCAACGTGTGACAATATTTTTACTCTAAATACAGCTCCACACGGATCAGCAGCTGCAGGACGGAGCTGCAGACACACTGAATGTTTGTAATGGGACGACAACAGAGAGGGAAACGCATGAATTCATCCACAAAGAGGGGAGACAGACGATGAATGCATGAAGGAAACATGAGAGAAAATTAAAAACAAGGATAAATCATTTTATCTGAAACAAAAGATTTTTACATGATGGATTAAACAATTAATGCATTTTTTATTTATTATTTAAAGATTAAAAAAGACACAAAAGGATCACTGAAAGGCTTAAAAAATGAATTAAGAAATATAGTTTTACACCTTTGGAGAAAAAAGTCAAAAATGCATTCAATAATTTTTTATAAAATTTCACAGTTTATTTAATTTTTCTTTTTTTTTCTCAAGCTCTGTTTCTGTTTTCTAAAAAAATAAAAAATTAAATAAATAAAAAATTAAATAAATTTTAAAAAAGATGAATATATAGTTGAGTTTGATGCTTGAAATAAAATGAAGATAAAAATATTTACCAAACAAAAGGAGATAAAATGTGTTTTTTTAAGAAATATTTAAGATAAAAAAAATTCAATGTGTCTCTTGTGTTGTTTCTGACGTCTTTAATCTCTTTTAAGATGCACTAATTGTTTAGTAAAACCTTGCAGCGTCACCTTTCCTCCATTTCTTTTTTTTTCTGTGTATCATAAAACACATTTCTAAAAAGCAGGTACCTCTAAGTGGAGCTGACAACACCTTTTCAGCGAGCGTGCAGTCAAACCTCTGCCCAACCAGCCGTGAAATCATAATAGATCTCATTCAGAGGCTCTGCGATGGGCCACTCATTATTTCTCAACCATTCAAATCATCGGCCCTTCTGCCGCCACCGCCGCCGCCACCTCCTGATGAAAGGCTTTAATGGAGGAAGTGAGGCCTGCTCACAGAAACGCTCTCTGCTCTGTGTGCGCCATAACTTCACTGTCTCTGGATAATCAGAGCTAACTCCGCGTTTTCATCTGCAGGAAACACAAACTGTCGTTATGTGTGAAATAAAATCAGTCACATGGTGGAAACAGGAAATGCTCAGAGAAATGTATTTTTTTCTGTAGGTTTAAAGCTGCAGATCGATGTTAACTCTCTGTCAGAGGGTCAGGAGCCTCCGAGCGTCTCCTCCCTGTACAAACAACACGACGAGCCGTGATCTTAGTGGGCTCTTAGCGTGTGACCCATGTCACGGACCCCACGGCCTGATGGACACAGCTGTCTTGCCGCAGGCCAGAAAAGGGAGGAAGGAGGGATAGTGGGAAAAAACAGACAGGAAAAAGGAGAAAGAGTGTGTGTGTGTGTGTGTGTGTGTGTGTGTGTGTGTGTGTGTGTGTGTGTGTGTGTGTGTGTGTGTGTGTGTGTGTGTGTGTGTGTGTGTGTGTGTGTGTGTGTGTCTGATTGTCCTCTGGCACTTTCTGGGGCATGTGCCCACTCAGCGTGGCATCCCGCTTATTCAGCACCCCACGCCGACCCCACCAAACCGCTACACAACGCACGTCAGAGAGACTCACAAAGTGGAGTCTGAGGGACACAGCGGCGTCTCGTGTTGCTGGTCGTTGCATCACACGAAGACGGGATGTCAGGTAACACCGGGACCAGCTCAGCCTGGACTTCAGACGGGTACAGGACGAAAGAGAGGAGGAGGAGGAGTCTCTGAACGCCATCGACGGACGTAAAAAGAAAACTCCAACATGAAGGATGTGTGAGCATTTCAGGACTCAGCATTTACTGAGGTAAAGAAGCAGAAAACTATGTGAAAATGCTAAAAACTGCAGTTCCTGAAGTGTCCACTAGAGGCTGTGTGCAGAAACAGCAGAAACCACATACACACCCATTCAAAAAGCTGATCTTCACAGCAGAAACAAACATGTTTTAAACACAGTTTCACACTGAAAATTTTCCAGGACGCTTTAAAATTTATCTCCAGATCCAAAGGATGACATCAAAGAGATGACAACAAAACTTTTACTTGCACTTCTGAGGATAGAAATTAATTTCACTCTGGTTTTTTTCTGGACGAACTCTGAATAGGCTCAACTTTTGAAGAAGGAGAGAAAAATCATTACTTTCTGATTATTTCAAAGTATTTACGTCTAAATCCAAAACCTTAAAGGTCAAGAAGTCAGGTCCAACCACTGTCTGTTAGGTTTAGTTTTTAATGGGACAGATTTCTGCTTTTGGGATAAATTTTCTTTGATTTTCAATCAACAAAAACTCAAATATGTAGAGGAGAAGTTCAAGCTCCAAAAGTGTAAAAATGTAAAAGTCAGAGTCACATATGATGCCGTCCTGGGGACGATCAGTGACCTCAGCTCTGGTTTTACTCCCACAGACTCTGATCCCCTGAGTGAGACCGTGTCTGTGGTGAACAGGACCTAACAGAGCCGGTCTGGGCCGGTCTGGGCCGGTCTGGGCCGGTCTGGGCCGTGGAGGCTCAGCGCTCATGTCAGACACAGAGGAGAGGGCCACTCAGACCGGAGCAGAGCCACATGCACCGGGGCCTGGGAGGGACACGGCGACACCGCTCACGCTGTCAACATGCTGACATATACATACACAAACACGTTAGAGCGGCGTACGGACACACACCGGCGCACACGCACACTGCAGGGCCAAGCCAATTAACACCCTGCCACAGCGCAGATCATTCTCCGAGCAGGGCGGGAACAGGAGGGCATGTGTGGATGATCATACATGCAAATGAGACCAACAAGGAAGGCGTCTGAGTCCAGACCACGACTTAGAGACCAGGATGGAGTTAGAGGAAAACAAGTGGAAGAGAGGGCACAGACTCGTCCTGACGTGTTATTCAGAGTCAGAAAAAACAAGACTGAAAACAAAAAAGTGAGGGAAACACTTCCTGTGTCTTTAATTCTTAAACCCAGGAGTCTAAAGGTTAAACTTCCTGCTTTAACGTCTCTAAAGGGAAGTTAAACTGGACCTTTATCCAACCCGGGAAGGTCTGAGAGCAGATTTCTTTCCCTCCCTGAAGTTTGACTCCAAAACCAGAAGATGGCAACATACCTCTGGCTGAGAGCCGGCCTGCAGCCTCTCCTCGGCGCCGTTTACTTATTTATGCATTCACATGTTCACCTAGTGCTTCATTTATTTATTTATTTATTTATTTATTTATTTATTTATTTATTCATCTGCCTGAGCTGCAACACAAACATTATCAGGCCTGAAGTGAGGAGCAGGTAAATACAGTGAATTATTCACCGCCTCTCTGGACGTCTGGGCCGGTCTTTACAGAGCAGATAAAAGCCGGACACACACAGGTCGGTCTGGAGTGAGTGTGTGAGGTTATATCCAGTAGTAGTAAATTTGTCTCCTCTGATTTTACTCTACTCTTCCTCATCTTCCTCCTCCTCACTGTATGATTGTGGTTACATAAGCTCACACACCACGACGGGGCTCCACCACCAGCACCCAAAGGGAAGAAATCAGCGTCATGTCCTGACTAATGCAGAGTGGGTGCCTCTGAGAGTGTGTGTCTGAGTGTGTGTGTGTGTGTGTGTGTGTGTGACACAACAGAGTGAATGGTAAATGAGTGTCTCAGCTACAGTAGTAGGTCCCGGCTCCTCGACGCGAGGCTGATCCTCTTCACCAGGACTCTGAGCCAGGACTGTCACTTCAAACAGACGGAGCAGAGAGACGTTATTCAGCATCGTAAACACTTTAATATTTGATGTACAGTAGAGCAGCGAGCCCGCCCTCCCCGCTCTGCCTCCCCCCTGCCTCCCCTCTGCCTCCCCCTGCTCTGTTTGTTTAGCGCTGTGTGTTTGCAGAGTGTGTGTGAGTGTGTGTGTGTTCAGTGAGGCTACGTGAGGCAATGAGAGCAGTTGAGATCATGCATAATAATGTCACCGAGGGATGACGATGAGGAAAACACTCAGATGGTGATAAAGACACTCACACATGACCAGGAGCTGATCCTAACGCCTAACGTTTTTTTTTTTCCACTTTATCTTTAAAATTATTATTTTTACCCTAATATCAGAGAAAGAGTCTGTTTTTATCTTTAAAATAATCTCTGACAGAAAACACACAAAGCCAGATTCAGCATTAAATATATGAAACGTTGTTTCTCTGTAATTTGAAATTATTGTCTTAATTTTACAGCCGTATTTAACATAATAGATGCTCCTGTGAAAACCTCGTCAACATTTTTTTCATTCAATTTGATGAATTTCCAATCCATGGATCCATCTTTTCTTTCATTTTAAATTAACAGAAATCTAAGCATGAGTTTTATCTTATTTATGGTTAATATATTAAAAAAATATACTCATATAAAATATTTAATCCTAGGAAACTTCACAGATACATTTTTCTAACCCCTTTGATAAATACTTTTGATATTTACAAGCATCACAACCTTATTTTTTTGCTTCTAATATCTTTAAATGAGGGTTTAATTTTTGGATTATTGATATGAATGTGACTCATTAAAGTCAAATTATGAAATTGTTATTTTTTAAACCAGAAATTAGACGAACACACTCGCTCAGTTTGAGTTTTTGCTGCATTTTTAGTATAAAAATAATCTTTTGTACAGCTGCACGTCACAAACTGAAGTAATTTTAAATATTTTTTTCATCCAGCTCTTGTTTATTATGGGACGCATGGATTTTTTGTGAAAAAGAAACTAGTGATATTAAAAAAATAAAAACTAGTGATTTAAAAAAAAGTAACTAGTGATTTAAAACAAACAAAAAAAATTAGTGATTTTCAGAAAAAAATCAAAACTAGTGATTTAAAAAACAAAAAAATTAAAAACCAGTGATTTTTCAAAAAAAAAACTAGTGATTTAAAAAAACATGAAAAAAAGGAAAACTAGTGATATTTTTGAAATAGTGATTCAAAAAACAAAGCAACAGTGATTTTCCTAAAAACAAAAAAAAAAACAAAAACTAGTGATTAAAATAAATAATAATAATAAAAAAAAAAAAAAACTAGTGATTTTTGAACTTACTCTGAGAATAAAATTGACTCATGATCTATCCTTAACCTTTATGTAAATAGACCATATCTTTGTTTGTATCCACCTCTCAGAGCTGAGGGCTTTAGATTCAGCTCAGCTGTGTATCAGGAGGAGGAGGAGGAGTTAAACACATTCAAACATATTTTTACTGTGAATCAGAAAATACAGATTTCTTTTATTCAGCACATCCAGGCTCCAGGAGGAGCGTGATGTAAGAGCCACGACCGCTGGTCACTCATCTGAAAGAAATCCCACATCAACATCAATCTGTACGGCTGTATCAGATCTCTGAGTCGAGGCAGGAGAGGGGGGGGGGGGGTTTCAGGAGGGGGTGGGTGGGTGTGGGTGTGGGTTTGTGCCAAGACGGCCCACGAGGGCAATGTGGCACGACCAGGAGGAAGGAGCCAGTTGGTTGGCTGAAGTGTCGGCGCTGGGAGCGGAACAATTACAGCAGTCACTTACCATCACAGTGTCTGGTTGAGGCAATGGCACAGCGGGACGCCGCGGGGCACCGATGAAGCTTTCATCCAGCTGGTATCACAAGATCACGCTGGTCAGGCCAGAAATGACAAAACAATATGCTGAGCCAAGGAAACACTTCTCCTCCTCTCCGTCTCTTTCTCCCTCCCTGTTCCTGCGACTGTGCATCAGACTCCATCACGGCTCAGATTATAATCCGTTAACTCATCACTCCTCAAACGGATCTGGTGTTTTCCTCCTCCGTGTTGTCATGTGGCAGCTGTTCCAGTTTTTGGAAGGCCCAGCAGCCGACGTGACAAACATTAAGAGGGAAACACGGATATTTTGTCAGCTTTCAAACTAAATATTTAACATCCTACGGCTAATGAAATACTTTGGGTCCAGATGGAGAGTGTGACTGGTGTGGAAATGTGAAAAAAACCTCAGCGTGTGCCAGAATCACCACCCACAGACACAGCGTTCAAATGTACGCTCAGATATCTGCACACACACACACATGCACACGTAGACGGACACACACTCACACACACAGCCACAGCAGCTGACCGCGTCCGCCCTCGTCCTCAGGTTCAGCGATGGCCGCTCCTGCAGCCTCACCTCCCCCCGTCATGTCGGATCCTCCTGGTAGGATCCATCATCCGGTTGGCAGTCTGGGTGCCAGTCAGCTGCTTCCCGGGGGATTCACAGACGACGGGAGCCGCGAGGCGCTGGGCTGAAGCCTCCCCAGCCTCGGCAGCAGCTGCGTGGGAGACAGAGAGAGGTGCGGCACAGATGTGGGCGTCTGGAGCCAACAGAAGGTACGGCTGATTTCAGCGTCGGCCATGTTTGTTATTCCACCTTTTCCTGGGAGGAAGAAGCCGGCCCTTGATCTGGCTCACAGCTAAACACTTAGCTTTTGTTCCCCGAGATGAAAAACTGCGAGGGGGAACCAGAGAGGAAAAAAGACCCAGGGGCTGGAGCTGAGATCTGTTGACCCGGAGCAGAGTGAGGCCTGTCCAAAACCTGAGCCGCGTTTCAAAATAAGAGCGAATGATCTGAGACTCCACACAAAAAAGCAACTGTGCCCTTTTTGTCCCAGAGGAGAGTCTGTAAAACCTGTTTCTGTGGATATAATCTCCTTACATTCGATGAAAACATTTTTCAGGATGAAAGAGGTGTTGAAACAGGACGACAAAATGTGGCTCAAAGTTATTAAAATGAAAAATGAGAAAAGCCCGTTTCCACCAAGTGGTTCAGTTCAGTTTGTCTCAGCACGGCACGCATTTCACGACATTTTTACTGACTGATCCAGGGACAGATCCTCAAATAACCAAGACGATTTGTCTCACTTCACACCATTACCTAACTGATGCTGCTATTGGCATCCAGGTTACACATCGTCCACCACCACACCACCAGGGGGCGCGGTTGACTGTGGAAACACAAGCAGAATCAGGATTAACTGATCTAACCTTTACTAAACTGACTAATCTGGTGGAAACGGGGCTAAAGTCTCATCAGGAACTTCATAAAACCAGTTTCTGGGGTCCAGATGGCGTAGCTGTCTGGTTCAATGGAGGTCGCCCCTGGGTGCTTGAGGCCCCAGTGCAAAAAAAACTAAAATCTAATCAAATGTTTTTGTCTTATTTCCAGTTAAAAATGTCTTTTCAGACTTAATCTGAGCTAAGGCTGCACGATTAATCGATTTTAAATCGTAACGGACTTTCTGAATTAAGACGATGTTAAAAACTTTGAAATCATACATGAACGATTTCGGCTTTTCACATGATCGCGCCCTTTTTGGTGTCTCTAAGCCACTGTAGTTTCTCCGGCCCGTGTCACTTCCTCTCTTGACGGATGTACTACATGCCTGCCTTCGCTCAGCGTCTGGTAACAACAACAACAAGCATGGCTGCTGCCGGAGAAGTAACATCTGCTCAGGGAAGTGAAGTTTTAGTTCCTAAAGTGGGGTCAACTAAATCTGTACACGGCGGACACGGACCAAAATAATCCCCGATGCAAACTGTGCATGAAATCAGTTGCAACGAAAGATTCAAGCACAAGCGGGACTGACTTCCTCTCCTCAGGTTTGATTCGTTTCAAATGAGAGATATTTTCTCAAGATGTAAGGTATTTTTCTTGTACAAAAAGTGATGGTGTGCACTTTATTTTTTTGTTTTTAGTAAGCACAGGGACCTGAAGTGTGTTAAGATAAGGTGCTTTTAATCCCAAGGGATTCTTGTGTCTATTTGTAAGAGTTAAACTCACTGTCTGGCTCTAAAGATGCATGTTTGACATTGATTGTTCACTTTGGATTTTATAACTGACAGTTTTGCACTTTTCAATCACTTACGTGATCGTAACTTTTGGATTCGGGATTTGTTGAATCCAAACAGAGAAAATAAGGTTTAATAAAACACATTCAAACTACTTTTTTCATCTTTTTTTATTGTTTTTTTTTTTTTTTTTTAATCGTAACCGTAATCAAAAAATCAGGTTTGAAAGGAAATAATCAGGATTTTATTTTTAGGCTAAATTGAGCAGCCCTAATCTGAGCAACATTCACCTGACCGGTCCAGAACAGTGTCTGATTTGAAGTTATTTACAAGAGAAACAAACAAGAGAAAAGTTTTTTGTTTTAAGACGTTATTCTAGTTTTAAGCTAATTTTGTAGCAAATTTTTCTTGCTCCATTTGCACATTTCTTTTAAACTTTTTTACAATTTAGACCTCATTTTAGCCTTTCAATAATTTGAAAAAAGACATTTTACTGGAGTTTTAAATTGGATGTGGCTCAAATTGCGTCTAGTCAAACAGTTTTTACTCAAAATAAGATAAAAACACTTGATAAAATTTAAGTTTTTTGTTGTACAAGTTTGAATCCAGCGTGCTCGATCCTCTGTCCTCTCTTCTCTGATAAAAGACATGAAAACACCACAAAAATAACTTTAAAAAATAAGAAAATCAGCTGCTAACACTTAGAGCTACACATCTGCATAAAAAGAGCACATTGCTGGACTGCTTCTGTTCATGGTTTTAAAATGTCTGATCTGTTTTAAAGATGTATGTAAGAACCTAATCACCGTAATGCTGCAGCTTCCATCGCAGTAAAATGCAGGATTTGCGCCTTTAGCTCCTGTTATTGACAGTTTCCTCACACCGTCTCCTAAAGGTGGGAAGAGATTCATCCCACCATAAACAAACCTGCTCTGCTAACTCTCCCAGGACCCATGTGATGAATAGTACCAGTCAAAATCCCAGCTAACGCTCCTAACCAGATTTTCACAGGGAATTTTGCACAACTTCATTTTGTAGTAACACTATCCACCTTGTAAAAATGAACACCCTCTCCTAACAGCACAAGTGAGAAATGGGATAGTTTTCCCACTGAGTTCCCAGATGTAGGATTGCCATTGTATTCACACACCCGGTGTTAGCCCACGACGGCACCCTCAAATACAGCTCTGTCTTTGCTCTGCAGAAAAAACAAGGCTGTGATATGGAAGAGGTGGCGGTGTGAAGCCGGCGCTACAAAATGCTTGTTTATACTAGAATAACCCCGAAAGCAAGATTCCTCTTGAAATCTGACAGCCGCGGCTCGCATTGCATCGGAAACTGTTGTCCTAATAAATATTTGAGTTCCCATGATGTGCCTGAAAAACGCTGCACATGTGTGTGTGTGAATGTGTGTGTGTGTGTGTGTGTGTGTGCAGTACAGCGGAGCAGAGTACATCTGCAGTGCTAAGGAAACAGGCTGTTAGCATACAGCTTTGACAACTCCATCAGGCCAGTCTCAAGGTAGCTGTCAATCACAACCAATCATCTCATCCCTCAGCGCTGCGAGGACCTTCTCTCCACGACTACACACATGACAGGCCCCTACAGCTCTATTTACCCGTGCACACCCTCCCCGTGCCAACAGGCTCGTAATTAGAAAACAGGAAAGAGAGAAAGAGACGGGGGCAGGGTGGTAAAAGTGAGCCGGTAACAAGTTTGGATACAAAGCAAGTGAATGCTGCCTTTTCAGCAGCCATGTTGGCATTTGAGGAGTGGGTTGGCACTTGTGTGGTGGCATTGAAAAGCAAAGGCATTCAGTCTGCTATTTAGAGGGCAATTTGTGTGTGTGTGTGTGCGCGTGTGTGTGTGCTGAGGGGGAAGGGGTGTTACACACACTCCTGATTTGCAAGACTCATTTTCAGCTATCTATAATTAGATTAATGTGGCAAAGCCAAGCACAAAGCCAAACCACTCACTTCCTTTCCAGAGCAGATGAATTAGAGACTAAACACTTTATTTTCCAGACACAGAAAGTGTGTGTGAGTGTTTAGCATCCCCTTTATGACGGGGAGAGATGTTAATTGTGCCATTACCTCGGAAACTGTTTGCTTGTTGTATTAATCACTGTGCTAATTGATGCAGAAATGAAATTGTTGCCACAGGCGAGGAAAGGGAATGAACCAGAGTCAGGATGGCGGATAAAAGATTATCATTGTGAACATATGGAGATGGCACCGCTTTGAAAGCCTGCTCTATATGCCCACCAGCGCCACATGGGACGGCGCGTGGCGTGCCAGTGGAGGGAGCGTCTCCTAATGTAAGGTTTGTGCAGAATGAAACAAAGCATGTTGGAGGAGCCGTCTGCATATTTCTCAGCAGAGAACAAATAACTTTGGACAGAGCGGCTTTTAGAAAATGCTAATGTGGACCTGCTCTGTGCCGGATGAATAAAACATTTGCAGATCTTACATTAGACACCATATGATTCAGGAGGACTCTGCTCACTTTCAGTCACATTACAGGAGCCCGGCCAACGCGCGCTCAAACAGGAGACACAAAAACATGGAATTAGTATCCTGCTGGATTTCCTCTGGTCCACAGACAAAGTGATGTATAACTGGCACAAAGGGAGCAGGGTGGGCTGTGTTTGAGTGATAGGAAGCTGGGAACATGATGTACTCGGAGTTTAAGTGGCTCAAATTGGTGGAACAGACTCAGTCCCTGAGTGACAGGAAGAAACACCTCTTATTTTTCTCTTTTCAGGATGTTTCTGGGTTTGTTTTTGGTTTGTTGTCTTTCATTCTCTGTTTATCTTAAGTGAAATGATAAGAGAGTCAAAAGACGGTACAGATATTTTTTGTGTTTCCACAGCCAACCGTATCCTTCTTGGATGGCAGCGTGTAAAGGCTGATTTATGCTTGACACGTCTGCAGGATCCACGCAGCTTCACGTGGACAAATGGCGTCATTTTCACACCCACGCCCCCTTTGCTCGGTCCCTGTCATGCAGAAAATTTTCGTACACACTTGAAATTTTCTAACCTGCTGGACGAAGCCGGACAAGAAGGCGGTAGTACAGGATCTCCTAGTGGTTGAAGTGCAGAAATGCAGGCATGAAATTGCGGCCACCCTCGGCAGAGAAGAGGAAACGGTTAAAAGATCCTGGAAAAAATCTCTGGGACAGAAATGTAAACGAGTTATAAACAAAGACAAACTTCTTCAACTCTCGTTTAGCAATGACAATGTTTGTGATACATCGCCCCCTGCAGTTAAGGAGTGGACACCAATGGACACCGTGCTTAAAAAGCATAAAAGCCTCATGTATTGTCTCGCATGGAAAGGATAACACAGCCTTAAGTCAGATGCTGATAGCTGCGTCAGCTCGGTGGAACAAATACAAACACAAAAGTTGATTCTCAAATCAATACTTTGTTCATAAAAAGCAAATTTCATGTTAAAATAAATGTACACACGAACAAATGTAAAGAAACGACAAACAGACTAACCACTTTACCTGCTTACAACCAATGGGAGGGAGTTAGCATAAATGAAGAATCTGAAGCTCTGAACACAATAAAGACAAATTTTATTAATAAGGGCTACATTGTGCACAATCTTCTGCTTTTTAACATAATTTTCATTTAACTTCTCTATTTACTTCCTTGAAGCACGAATAACCCTCTTAATAAAACCCTTTGATTGCTTCTTGATGGAAAAACCAGAGGCTGCTGAAGTCTCAAGATAGAATCCAAACTCACAAAAGTCGCTAGAGCGCCACCAGAAAAGTGGTCATATGCTGTAACTACAACAAAAAGCCAACAGTTTTGTGTTCCAAATAAAGTGTATGGGTGCAGAGCAAACATAAAACAACCCCTTTAACTCATGAAAGCACCGTCCAACTTGTACACAAAAATACAGAACATGAAATGATCAAAGTTATTCTCTGCATTTGCAAAGCCATAGCAGCGCGACACAGTCTACCCCGCTAATAAAACCAACAAAGAAGAAAAAGGCGACACAGTAAACAAAGAGCAATGATGAAGACATTCAGTCAAGACATCTTTGTGATTAGCATGTGGCTCTTGTAGCTTTGTCTCTTTATTACCACTGTCGCACAGGAAGTGACGACTCTTTCCACCAATCACAGACTTCCCAGTCCCATCAAAACGGTCTACACGCACCCAGATCTGGGACGGTGGGTGGACACCTCAGGGTATGAATGAAACACAGCTGAGGATCATCACACATCTGCATTTTCAACAGAGCGGTGAAACCAAATCAAGCAGCAACCACACGTCCTAAAATGTGAAGATGCAGGAGTGTTAGAAACTGCAGTTCCTTAAGTGTCCACTTGAGGCAGGCTGCAGAAACCACATAAGCACCGTTTCCAACGAGTGGTCCGATACAGATCGGATCAGTAAAGCCTGATCCTGTTTGTGTTTCCACAGCCAACCGTGCCCTTCTTGGTAGACGGCGTATTAGCTGGATGCTGAAAGCGCTGTCACAGAGGAAGTGACCATTCTTTCCACCAATCAGCAGACAGCAGTGTTTCTAGCTCCACCTTCTGGGGTTGGATTAGTTTAGTCTCGCACCCCAACAGAAGGGAACCAAAAAGTGGTACAGGTCGGATATTTGGGGGAACGTTTGGTGGAAACAGCGCTCAGACTCCGGGTGCCAAGCACGAGTTAACGACTGAGCTTTGACGATTGTCAATAAAGTTTTCTGTAAAAACTCCTTCACATGAACACAGAAGTCCAAAGATAAGACTTGACCTGCAAAATCAGGACAAAGAGCCTGATAAGTGACATCAACCCAAAATGTAACAACCAACACATTTTTAGGGGAAAAAAATGTAATCAAACCCAAAATACAACAACACTTTTTACATTTTGAGTTTTATGATGTTTTTTTTTTTCCCCAGGTTGTTGTTATAAACGAAGCAGAGGAAAGCAGAGGGAGCAATCAGCTGACCAAAACATGCCAAACAATCACGACCGTGATCTGCTTCACAGCAAACGACATGTATCCGTGCTGAAATTCTTCCCGACAACAAAATCAGTCATGCAACAAAAAACTGTGTCAGAACTGGCCTCGATTGACTCAGTGTGAGCTCGGCCCAAAAGGTACAATTATATTTATTTGGTCTGAGAGGTCTGACGCCGAGGTCAAAGACTCAGAGATAATCTCATCATTAAGCTGGTTAAAGAAAAACCTGCTCCAAACACGGAGAGAGGAAAACGTGGATACAGAGATGAATCAGTGTGAGTAAGGAGAGCTCTGATGAATGAAGCTTCTTTGATTTTAGGAAAGTCCCACAGAGACGGCTGCTGCAGGTCTCTGAACAACACGGCTTCAATATAAAGATCTTAATAAGCATAAAGGAAGTCAGGGCCTGTGGTATTCACTGTCTGATATTCTTATATCAGCTCTGTAATGTGTTGGAGCATCATGAAGCTACGTATGGTGAGTTAAAGAGCAACAAAAAGCTGATCCCAGTCCCTGCAGCCTGAATCTGCTCTGTGAGGATTTTCTCTGACTGATGCCTCCACAGCAAAACGAGATTATCAGCAGCCAGACTTGTCATTTCTTCATGCTGAACGTTAGCGCCTGTGCTCGTGTTGAAAGTGGGTTTTCAGAGTCGATATTCAGCACGGGAAGTGTTTAGATCCCTGCTGCTAAAGTTTGACAGGAAGAAGTGAGTTATTAAGCAGGGGGAGGTTTTTTTTTTCTTCAGATAATTCTTATTTGCTTCATGTTTAGTCCTCATGGCTGATGGCAGAGCAGAATGAGACAGAGACAAAGAGATTTCTGTGAAGGGTTGGTCCAGACAGAGAAACTGAAACAAGGTTTGATGTTAAAGAGTTAAATTGTTAGCTTAGCTGCATTATTCTGGACATTTATTGTGATAATGGAGCTCACATCAAGACAGGAACTATGGAAATATTTAGGATTGGATCAGAACATCATCTAATTACTCTTTTTTTTTTTTTAGCAACACATCATTGATTAGGAAAGCAGTGCTAAAACAAAGATCTGTGTTTAATTTATTAGCATTAGCAATAGCCACATTACTACGGTGTGCATGGGTAATGTACACTGCAAAAACTGAAATCTTATCAAGTGTTTTTCTCTTATTTAAAGAGAAACTTGTCTAATTATACTTGATATGAGCCACATTCACCAGATCAGTCCAGAAAAATGTTTTGTTTAAAATTATTTAAAAACGAAATTAGGTCTGAATTGCTGTAACAAATTACAATAATAATAATAATAATAATAATAATAATAATAATAATAATAATAAAAATAATAATGAAAATAAAAATAATCCAATAGAAAAAAAAAACAAATTTTTCTTCATTGGCAATTTTTTTTTTTACTTGTTACAGTAATTCAGACCTAATTTTATCTCAAAATAACTTGTAATCAGACGTTTTTCTGGACTAATCTGGTGAATGTGGCTCAGATTAAGTCTAAAAAGACATTTTTTACTAAAAATTAGACAAAAAAATAGATAAGTTTTAATGTTTTGCAGTGTGGTCTTTATTAAGGGCGGGTGAAAAAAATCAAGTCACATAAGTATCAGGATTTTTTGTTTTAAGATTTTTCAAATGCGCTATTTTGGAAAAAAAAAAAGTAAAAATATTTATTAATTAATTCATTAATTAATTTATTTTTAGTTTTGTCTATAAAAAGTTTTTTTTTATGCTAATCATTCATTTTAAAAGTGAAGGAAAAATTTACCGCTTTTCTCCAGCAGAGGGCGAAATGTTTGTCTTTGACTATGTCTTAACGTGATGACATGACCCCCTGAGTAAATCCTAAAACCTGACTTACATGTGACTCACATTTATCCATGTAAAAGTATTGCTCCTGATTAGGATTGGGTACAGAGTGAGGTACTTTTATAGGTACTGACCGATTTCTGTCAAAGGTACCGGGTACTGATTCACGTAAAATCAAAAGGTACCATGTTTAGGTACCTAAATGCATCTTTGTGACTGTGACGGAGTGGAAGAGTGGAAGATTGCTGGACATGAACACAGCATTGAGAGATTATTTAGTGAAGAATAAATATGTTGAATTGAAAAAAAAGTAAACTTTATTATCAAACTAATTGGTATTTTTTACCACATAAACACAGAAAAGTACCAAAAACTGGTACCGTTGAGTACCGGTACTGATTGCCAGGTACTGCGTCTTGGTACCGTATCATTTCAAATGTGAAAGGTTTCCATCCCTACTCCTGATATAGTCTGTGGACATCATCATTCAACTTTTTAAAAATCAGAAAAATACTCAATAACAAAGAAGTGCAATTCAAACCAAATCGGCACCCCAATAACTGTAAAAAAAAAAAAAAAAAAGGGATACAAATTTTAAAAAAAGAGAGAGAGAGAGAAAAGCATATGGCTCCAGCTCTCGTCTTCAAACTGTAAAAATGATTTCAGGGCAAAGAGGTCAACAGAAGCTCTCTAAGACCAATGACCCCAAATATGTGTCCTTATTTATGGCTCTTATCAAAAAAGAGTCCTCAGAGGGATTTGGGGTTGGCGGGGTCACACTTATTTCTTCAGAAACTTTCCTTACAAAGCCTTCGACACGTAGCATCTAAATGACAGAGAGTATAAATCTTTCTCTTTCCACACTGAGGCCGTCTGGAGCATCTTTAGAGCTCGTGTCTGATTGGTTGGGTACAGCGTGTGCAGGTGCCGGGCGCTAACACAGAGGGTTTAATGTGCAGCGGTACGCCTCGCTGCCTCTCCAGCCTCCGACCTGAAAAGGGGAGAAACAGAGGCGGCCATTTAAAGACGCAGAGGTCCAGGAGGAGCAGGCCGTGAATGCAGAGATTGAGCGCGGGCTGCGGAGGCCTCGCTGGAGGAGCGGCGCTCGCTGCCTGACCTGCTGTGTTTTTGTATGCAGATTCCCCTTGTCAGAACTCATTTGATTCAGAGCGCGGTATCTGAGAGGGCGGGTTACGGGACCAAAATAGTCGCATTCACATTCATCCTGGAAGATTTGGAATGCTAATGCTATGAGACGATGCTGTTGATGTGCTGGTGTTTGCGTAAGAACCCGATCCGGCGCTGCCCGCCTCGCTGGCAGAGAGGCTCAGTTCAGGCGAACAGGAGAGCTCTGATACCGCTTACAGGGTTCAATAGTCTAAATCTGCTCTCAGGGAACACTTTCTGTGTTGCCAGGAACATTTGCCATTGGCGCGCTCTGTATGAAGCAGCTTGAGCCCAAAAAATCCATATTTTCTTGAAGGGTTATTAGATCATTCTGCTCACAGCCAATCGTCATACAATCGCATCTTTGTTTATCAAAATAGATGTCCTCGGTGATGATGACAAAATTGCTCCACCTAAACGAAGAAACGATAAATCTTCTGGCCTGAGCGCGGCCGTCCTCGTCTCTCTGTCTGTTTGTCTCTGTGTTCCTCCGGCTCCCCCGCTTTCTCCTGCTCGGCACAGGTGGTAGAAGCTTCCTGCCTGACTCTTTCTCATTCCTTTTTGTTCCCCTTCAATTGCTCTGATCGGGAGCTGTTGATGATGATGATAGTGCTAGCTGTCCATTGATTTGCTGTGGCCCCTGGTCGTGAGGTTCACAGCAGATGACACTCTTCCTTTGGCTTTAATTAGAGCTGTCCCCATCTTCTCTTTTCTGCTGCCCTGGATGTGGCTCCACACACGGACACAAAGAGCTTCTACACACACAGCTCCCCGCCTGGAAAGAGCCACGGCTGACGACTGCAGCTAGCATCCAGCTCCTCGGCTCTGAACCTGCTCAGGGAGACGTTTTTGTCTCTCGTACTCTGAATCAGACCAAACTGTGAGCAGAGGCGTGTCATTGTTTTCAGCCAGCGTCCTTTAAAATCCTTTTGTGTTTCTCTGACTGAAACCTGCAGAGCTGACGCTACAAACCATCACAGATCCTCCAGAACCTGCAGTTCCTCTGTCGGCCACTTGAGGCTGGCTCCAAAGGGATTGTCGGCTGTGACCTTAAATAGTCACACCGTGAAAAACAGAAATCTTATCAAGTGTTTTTGTCTTATTTTCAGTAGAAAATGTCTTTTTAGACTAAATATGAGCCACATTCAAATGACCATTCCAGAAAAATGTCTGATTTCAAGTTATTTAGAGACAAAATGAGCTCTGAATTACTGTAACAAGTTAAAAAAAAAAATCTGCAAATAGAATAAAAAACATTTGTTTGAAAATTTGCTTTAAGCTAGAATAATGTCTTAATAAAAGTATTTTTTTCAATTAATTTTAATTTTTTAAAATTGTTTTTATTATAATAATAATAATAATAATAATAATAATAATAATAATAATAATAATAATAATAATAATAATTTTTTTATTCATTTATCTATTTTTTAATTCAACAGATCAGTCCAGAAAAAAATTTTGTTTTAAATTATTTAAAGACAAAATGAAGTCTGAATTGTTTGTAAGGAGTAAAAAAAAAAAAAAAAAATCTGCTGATAAAACAAAAGAAAAGCTTTTTGTATTAAGACATTTTTCTAGTTTCAAGCAAATTTCCCAGCATTTTTTTCTTAATTTTTTTAATGTGCAACAACAAATCAGACCTCATTTGTCTTTAGGTAACTTTAAAATCAGACATTTTTCTGGACTGCTCAGGTGAATGTGGCACAGATTGAGTCTAAAAAAACATTTTCTATTAAAAATAAGACAAAAACACTTGATAAGGTTTCAGTTTTTTGCAGTGCAGACCTCATGAGGTCAACATCTTGAAAAGAAATGAGTTTTACATAAATTTACTTCCTGTTCATTGTGCACAGATAGGTTCAGGAAAATGAGCTAACGGCTAAGTTTGTGCTAAAGCTGTGAGAGAAACAGACTATTTTCCAATAAAAGACGGAAAAATAAATATAATTTTAAATTCTTATATCAGTAAAACTCTTTCTAAATCCAATCTCTGCCTGTTTTTAAATCCTTTTCTCCCTGGCCTTTGATGCACAGTAGCTGGCGATTGTTTTATTATTATTATTATTATTATTATTATTATTATTATTATTATTATTATTATTATTATTATTATTATTATTATTTATTTTTATTTTATTTTATTTTGATTGCTTCTTCATCATTTTTTGTTCATTTTAATTTGTTTTATGTCTTTTAAATTGTTCCTTGTTTTTGAAAAATCATTTTACTTGTGTTTTATGTCTTTTCTTTTATCTTGTATTTTATTTATTCTCCTGTACAGCACTTTGTCTCAACTATGGTTGTTTTTCAAATAAAGTTGGAAATGGAAATATTGATCTTGAATCTCCTCTAGAATAAGAAGCGGGATTATCTAGATCTCTCCACCTGAAGATCTGCGACCTCCTTCCTCTGTACACAGAAACCCCAGTCCCACAGTTAGCCTTTAACAGAGTAAAGATCCACTCTCATCTAAACCCTCTTCAGTGCTTTGTAAGCTGCAGCACTCACATGAATTTTATCTCTGAGTCTTTAAAACTGTTTGTTTGAACATCCCTCGTGAGGCGTCATCCTCCCCCTGCTCCACCAGGAGATCCAGGGGCCTCATCTCACCATCTGTCCCAGACAGGAGCCTCTCCAAACCTGGGCGGGAGAGGAGGAGAGTGGAGGAGAAAGGAGGAGAGTGGAGGAGAGTGGAGGAGAGTCCAGAGAGAGTCCACAGTCTGGGCAGAGACTATTATCTCCGTGGTCATGGGTGCTTGCACATATTTCATGGTTGCTCCGAGGGTGTCTGCTCTCAGCGTTTAACAGACTGAAGTCTTTTCAGACTCTTTCCCTCCTGGTTCCTGTGACACTTTTTTTACACTTAGAAAAAAAATAAATGATAGTTGTTCTAATGAAACATGACTTAAACACAAAGATCTTTGCTGATTTCTTCTTTCTTTGTTTAGATATTTTGATCCTTCTGCTTTACTTTTATTCATTTATTTTAAATACTTACGTCAGGTTGTCTAGTTTTGCTGAACATAAATTTAGTGACACACAGGAACTGGAATATCTGACACTTAATTTATCTATTTATTTAATTCTTTTATGAATAAAAAGCAATACAAAAAAATAAAATAAAATAAATAAAAGATCCAAAAACTGAATGAAAAGGAGCAGAAAGAAGAAAAACTCGTGTTGTATCTGCCCCTTCTTTCACAAGATACAAATCAAACAATCACACAACAGTGATATAAGAAAATAACAAAACTAATAAGATATTTCACACTGAGAATTAAACAATCAAAAGAAAAAGAACAGAGAAAAATCAGACATTTAGTAAAAGTCTGACCCTCCTCTATGGAGCGCTGCAGGTAAAATGTTGGATTTCTCAGGACACCGCTCTCTGAGTCGCCTTCCTGACCTTGTTTTAATGAAAATCAAAGATTTTCTTCTTAATTTTTGCTCAAACACTTATTTTTGACTCACACCAGCACCAAACAACGCGCTAACACACCTGAGCAGACCAAACAGAGCAAACGTTGCAGCTCGTGTTGCAACTTTTGAGCAGACTTGTCTTCATTTGTATTCAGGGCATGACGAGGCTGTTAATTAGGTTCACTGTAGCAGAAAAACACTCGGCTGGTAGCTTTTCTTTGTTTTCTCAGACAATATTTGGGTAAAAATATGTTTTAGTGGCTGATTACTCTCACACACGGTCACATCAGGGGTCAGCTGACTGTTCGCTGTTACAGGTTTTCATGAAGCCTCTGTGTGACGGCTGAAGATGATCCAAACTGGACATGAGACATGATGAAGATAATATTTGGCTCCAAGTTTTGGATAAATCTGATTTTTCACACAAAGGAAATCAAAAAATCAGGATGAAAATAAGAATATTGATGTGCACACACACACTGACACACACACACACACACACACACACACACACACACACACACACACACACACACACACACACACACACACACACAGAGCTGAGAAACATATGCCCACATAGAGTAAGAGCTGATGCTAAGAGGCGCATGCTTCACTGCAAGCTTGCAGACAAGCACATAATCAATGCAGCCGTACAGCAGGGCTGACCAGTGGGGGGGCATGACCTGCCAGGTGACCCATGTATGTCTCCACTAGTGCCAGTCCATGCCCTTGTGTGTGTGTGTGTGTGTGTGTGTGTGTGTGTGTGTGTGTGTGTGTGTGTGTGTGTGTGTGTGTGTGTGTGTGTGTGTGTGTGTGTGTGTGTCTACTGGAGTGAAAGTCAGCTGCTCATCCATGCGAGTGCTCTGCGTTTCAGTTTACAAGTTTAGAAGTCGACAAAACATGAAGCAGGAGTGCAAACACGATGCTGCAAACACGGCGCTGCAAACACGGCGCTGCAAACACGGCGCTGCAAACGCGGCGCTGCAAACATGGTGCTGCAAACACGACGCTGCACACACGACGCTGCACACACGACGCTGCACACACGACGCTGCACACACGACGCTGCAAACACGACGCTGCAAACACGACGCTGCAAACACGACGCTGCAAACACTGATACACACAACGCTGCAAACACGACGCTGCAAACACGACGCTGCAAACACGACGCTGCAAACACTGATACACACGACGCTGCAAACACGACGCTGCAAACACGACGCTGCAAACACGACGCTGCAAACACGACGCTGCAAACACGACGCTGCAAAAAGGATGCTGCAAACATGACGCTGCAAAAAGGATGCTGCAAACATGACGCTGCAAACACTGATCCACATGTCGCTTTAAACACAACGCTGCAAACACCACGCTGCAACCATCAACGCTGCAAACACGAAGCTGCAAACACCACGCTGCAAACACCACGCTGCAAACACGAAGCTGCAAACACGAAGCTGCAAACACCATACTGCAAACACTGATCAACATGGCGTTTACCATCCCCTCACCCCCAGCGTCTTTGAGCTTCATTATCTCTCGTATCACTCCGTACAGAGACGCCAAAGTCTTTAGTCCCTGATCGTCAGCGATGGTCCAGCCCAGACTGGAAGTCCTGTCATTAAGCCAATCAGAGTCCTAGTAAATCTCCCACATGGCAGGGTTACTGGGAGGTCTGGGAAGTGAAGGTTTCCCACTCATTATTCTCAGGAAACACCAGACAACCTCCCCATGAACTCCGGTCACGCAAGGTCACAACCTTGGGACGATCGTCATTGTTGTTTGGGTTGCTATGGTCACTGAGGGCCTGGGCGCTGAGAGAGTCGCAGATCTGCTTTCAACAGATCTAGATTTCACACACACTAAGTTTCTAACTCAAATAAAAGACGACCAGCTGATGAGGTGTTTCATTTTGATGCCCCTGATGTTTGTGACAGTTTGTACTTTGTTGATGTTAATCCCAATCCCACGACGTTGTGATGCTTCAGAAGTCTGATCTAGGATCAACCATTCTTACTTTGATAAATGGGTGATAAGGCTAATTAATTATGCTACTTGTGCAGCACATAGACCAATAGACAGAAATAAAAACCTACTTCTCAGTCTCATGAGTCGATACTGAACACCATGCATATCCGTCTGACACATCATCTCCATACGCTCCTCGTCATCAGGGTCAGAGCGATCTGGACTTCTGTCAGAGTCTCTGCCCCGTACCCGTCTCTCTGCCTGAGTGTCTGTGAACCAGAGTCTCAGACCCGTCTCCGTGCCAGCGTTCCTGCAGACACCTTAACAGGCATGAGACACATTTCCAGTGAGACATCGACCATCTCTCCCCGTCTCAGCGGAGAGCAGAGCTGTGGTGCCAGCGCAGTGCCATCAGCTCAGGGATAAGCTTCCTGGCAGAACATTGACAGGCTTTCAGAGTCTCCTGAGGCCAATCCAGACCCCAGAGGATCAGCAGGCTCCCAACAAGTGGTCTTCAGGGCAGTGCAGGCTTTCCCACTGAGAGGGTCTCTGACAAATGAACCTGAAGAGAGTAAGTGACAGGAGCTGGGGGCCGATTACAGACCGTATCACGGGGGCCATGAGTCTTTGTGTGCATGCAGCCCTGCAGTCTGTCCATGCATTTCTTTGATAATACACCAGTTAGGAAAAAACACACAGAGACAAAAACACCTTTCCTTTTTTTTTTCTTTGCACCTGCACGACGGAGGAGGGGGTGCTGCATAACCTCAACACCTCACGCTGAGCATCATGACCTGTTTTTCTACAATTAACAGGAGTTAAGGAGCAGAAGTGTCTCTCCTTTACCTGCAGCACTTAAAAAAGTTTCCCTTAAAAAATCAAAATGTCTTTTTATGACTTCTGTTCCACTTCCCGTCCCTGTAACAGCCATATAGGCCATGCCAAATGTGCCCAGAAATAAGCCGGGCCTCCCCACTGTCTCTGAGATTGCCCACCCAGGAGTCTGGCACACGCCACAGCGAGCAGGAGGCCCTCTGGATTACAGTAATACACACTATCTCATAATGGAAAGCTGCCTTGCACATTTCCCTCTCTCCGCCCTCATTGTCCACACTACCAACTGCACAATCAGGATATGAGGCTGTGATTGCACCGCTAGCATCTGGGAGTTTGTCGCTGCGCTGCTCCCCTGCCTCAATTTTCTTGGCTGGGCACTGCTTGGCTGCTAACAAGGTAAAAAAAAAAAAAACAGACTATTTCCCATTTACTGCTCAGAGAAATGTCAAAGCATGTTAATAAAAAACTGAAACTGGGTCCTTTTTGCTTGCGATGCAAAACAAACCACCATGTCAGTGAGCTTGGCTGCAACAAGGTCGAATGTGTTTGCAAAGAAAAGGCCCCATAGAAATTTAGATATATTACTATTACAGCTGTGACTTTAACGTGTTAATTGGATTAATTAATTACGCCGCAAATTAACGCGTTATTAAAATTAATGCAAGATTTAACTCATTGGCTGCCGGCCATTTTCAGAGCATCTTGAACGACCTTTAAGACCCAAATAATAATGTTTTCTCTGACTATATAAACACCAAAGTTACTTAAGAAGAGTGGACTCTCTTCTTTTATGTCTCCCTTCCTGTTTTTGATCCTCACGATGGCGCCGCTCTTTCTCTCTGAGCTACCGCGACACATCCTCAGTTGGAGCGTGAGCTGCCTGAACTTTTCTGACTTGCAGCGTCTCTCTATGTCTCTGTCATCTTACATCTTCTCCTCATATCCATGCTGAGCTCTCGTCTAAAGAGAGCACCGCTCTCACCCACAATAGTTTACGAGCAGGATTTTGATTGACAAGCTCCGTCAGACTCCGCCTCCCTCTGCTGAAAAATATATTTGACTTCTATAGACGCAGTAATCAAATGTCAATGGCAGGGAACACAGACATTTTAATTAATATTGTCCAGTTAAAAAAAAAAAAGGATTTACAAATCTTCTCTTTTGATTATTCGTGCACTATTAATTTGTAATGCCCTAAAATTCAAATTCTTTATGTGGGGACCTTAAGCAGATATAAGATTAAAATGTGATTAATTTGATCAATTAATTACAAATCCTGCAATTAATTTGATTATTTTTTTAATCTCCTGACAGCACTATTTACCACATAACGGCTGATGAATGTACTTAAAAGTAGTATCCACAAAAAACATCTTCTGAACAAAACAAACAGGATTTTGTTGTTTAAACTTGTGTATGAGAATATTCAATGATTTAGTCTTCTACCAAAATCTGTTTGAATTGAAAAGTGTTGCTTCTGATGTTGAATATTGATGTGATTAAAATGCGATTAATTACGATTGATTAATTACAAATGGCATGATTAATTTGATTAATTTTTTTAATCAAGTCCCACCACTAATTATTATATAACATTAAAATCAATGTGGGAACGTGACAATTAACCTCAACCAGCTGAGATCAATCAATCACTCATCTCTGATTGGCTGCAGCAAAATTAAAACTGAGTAAAAGAAAATGTACATTGAATTAGCATGCCGAGCTAATAAGCTAAGAAAGTTAGTTCTGAGATTAAAAAACAGGAGAGGGTTAAAATTGGGCTAAATGCAACCGTTAACTATGCTTTAAGCTTTGGAATATAACGGGATTAACAGATTAACAGTGAGCAAACTATGCAAAGACACTCTTTTCTCAGCAACGGTGAAAAACTTTCTGTAATCTCTGTATAATATAATTTATGACCTGTTTTATCATCCAAATGAACCATAAGCATCGATGGTATCTCCCTGAGAGAGGTGAGGAGCGTTATGATGTATTTCAGACAGCAGAGGTCAAAGGTCACAGGGAAACAATGGCCTAAATATGTAACCTGAGACACTAACAGGGTTAAATAAACAGTCAGAGCTGCCCCGTCTGGACCCGCCACACGCGAAGCTAACTCCGCCACTTTCCCTCTCACCCCGTAATCACCAGGCGCTGTAATTAACGGGGCGGCTGACCCCGGCTCAGGGCAGCGCAGAGGAAAGCCAAACAAAGTTGAAAGCCATTAAGAGCAGAAGAGGAAGAGAGGGACACAAACATGTGACCAGCCGTCCCTCGGTGGCTCAGACGGGGCCAGGTGGGCCAGGGGGGGGCAGGGGGGCAGAGTTTGGACCACCAGGTTACCACAGGCTGGATGTAATTACACCACAGAGGTCATTTACACCGCTAAGTGGCTTCTCTACCCACCCTACTGGTGAGAGCACGCTAATCAGGCTGCTGCCCCAAACAATGGAGCATGTGTGCCTGAGAGTGCAGTGGGCGGAGCAGAGGATACCTGCAAACCGCGGCGGATCAACACCGAGCGCCGCTTTCAAAAGGACACAAAAGCTTCAAGACGAGGGAGAGCGTGAGGCGAGGCCAGAGGCAGACAGACGGACGGGGACGGCCGCTGAAGTTGCAGACTGGCACGTCTTCAAACCGGTATTTATCCAGGAGGTCCTGGAGGATCAAGGCGGATACAGTGACACTTAGGACAGGCGTGCAGCAGATGCTGGCTCACTCAAGGACAAAGAGGATTTGGGGACATTAACAAAACACGAGGATCAGATTTCCTCTTTATTAAAACTGGTTATAGGTCTGTGCTGTCTCAGAAAGGTGTGCTGTGTGACAGAGACGTGTCCTAAACAATAAAACTTCAACATGTTCAAACTTCCGCATCAGGGGTCAAAGGGTTAAAACAAAGGAAGAGGTCAGAAACTCAAATATCTCACTTTCTTAATATTTCTATTAAGTAACATTTTCCAGAAAACGGTGCAACAAAAATCAGAACCAAGTACGACTAAAGGAGTTGACATGTAATAACAGAGAGGAAGTTTGCAGGAAGGGGAATTTTTTGTGATACCTGAGGTCAGATTCTGGACAGAGAACGACGGTGGCCTCCGAACACAAGAAGCTTGACACAGATCAACAAAAACACATCAACTCGTAGCTTTAAGATTTATTTATCAGTAGTAGCCCCCTGATTGTCTGTTTTTAAAACACGTCTTAAACCATTTTTGTTCCTTGGATTTTAACCCAGCTGAAGTCTCTGTTCCTGTTTTACTGTTTCATGGTTTGTTTTTGTTTTTACTGTTCTCAAATTGTTCACAAGAACAACGAAACTATTATTTTAGTGCCTGAACTTTTGTTTTTTATCTACTTATTTAATACTAATATTATTGATCCATAAAAGCTAAATATAGGATGACATATTTTTCTGGTAAAAACAAAAATATAAGTATTATGTAGGTTTAACAAGGTGAAATACTACAAAGCTTTATTTATCATAGAAGAAGTTAAACGAGAAAATCATTTTTTTACTTTTACAATTTTTCACAGCGTTTGCATTTGTGGTTTCACTCCTGCATTTGTGTAGAAGCTTTTGCATGTGTAGTTTTGCTCTTTCATTAATGTTTTAGCTTTTGCATACTTGTTTTTTGCTTTTCTTTTTGTTGTAGCTTTTGCGTTGGGGTTTTTGCTCTTTCATTTGTGCTGTTGCTGTTGCATTCGTTTTGTAGTTTTTGCATTGATGTTTTTGCTCTTTCATTTATGTTGAAGTTGTTACATTTGTGTTGTTAACATCAGGATTTTTTTGCTTTTATTTGTGTTGTAGCTTTTGCATTCATGTTTTTTGCTTTTTCATTTTAATTTTGTCTTTTATAATTTGTGTTGTTGCTTTTGAATTCGTGTTGTAGTTTTTGCATTGATGTTTTTGTTTTAACATTTATGTTGAAGTTGTTACATTCGTGTTGTTTACATCAGGATTTTTTTCTCTTTTATTTGTGTTGTAACTTTTGCATTCATGCTGTAGTTTTTGCATTCTCTTTTTTTGCTTTTGCATAAGGGTTTTTGTCTTTTATCATTTGTGTTGTTGCTTTTCATTTCATATTTTGTTTTTTGCATTTTTGTTTTTAGCTTTTGCATTTGAGTTGTTGCTTTTGCTTTTGGCTGTGGCTTTTGCAATTTGTCTGACCCCAACTGGCCACCGTATTTAATAAATTAAGATGAGTTTGTTGATTTGATGAGCAGCAGAAACAGGACGTCCTCTGTACAGGGAAACGGCTCCTATGCTGAAACAAACAGAGTGATTTTTACATACTGAGATGATTATTGACTAATTCAAACAAACTCATGAATATAATTTTCCATTTGTAGAAATCTGCTCTGTTAAACACACGTACTGCACCTTTAAAGGACTCATTAAAATGTAAATATGAATCCACATCACGCTGTTATTACGGCTCTGGCCTCTCTGATGGTGTGACTGTGAAACTCCGGCCATCATTAAATCTGATGCATCCTAACTATAAAGGTATGTGTCCTACTTAGCGCCGCTCTGACCCTGCTAAGCTAACCGAGCGCGGGCTTTGGCAGAATGATATATGTGTACGTTGCTAACAAGCCAATCAGGCCTGCCAGCAACAGCAGTGGAAGCACAGAGAAAGCACAGAGAGCCATTAAAGGCCTGGCTGCAGCTACAAAAACAAAACCTTTCCACCTGAGACCACAGAGGGACAGGATGCAGGCTACTTATAGCAGCCCAAAACCAGCCCACAAGAATAGCAGGAAAAACCAGCCGGTACGGGAGCCGCAGCGAGCCTTTTGAAGTGCGCCACCTCTAAACTATCCCGATAGGCCACCCCAGCATCTTTGAAGGCAGGTTATCCTCCGCGGCCGCGTGTCCTGTTGTGGACGAATTGTTTCCTGGTCCACTTTGTCTGGATTTCCCTGCAGAAACTGACACTGTTTTATTGTTCTCCTGGGCCAAACTGACCGGACCGCTCGCTGTTCTCCTGCCGGAGCCCGCGCGGGCCCGGCGAGGAGACGGACAGTACGCTGGCCACAGGTGACGCGGGAGTTCATCGCCCAAAGAATCAGCAGAAGGATGACCCCCTGCTTATCCAAACCATTTCCTCTATCCTCAAGGTTGTGACCCGACAATGCCCTCGCTCCGAGAAGGGGCCATCGCCGTCATTAATCAGTCAGCGGGGAGTGATGTCACCGCACAAACACGACACAAGAATAGGAGAGCGCTGACATATTCTGTTGTTTTTGGTGAGGTGCTGAAGGCTCTGCTCGTAAATATCAGCGATTTATGTCGAGGAGACGCGCACCTGCCACTTTGTAGAGAAAACAACAACAACAAAAAACACCAAAAACACCAAAAACACAAACACTCGAAGTCGGAAGCTGTCTGACAGTTTAGATCCTCGGCCTCAACCTCAAGGTACAAGAACGGATTTCCTGCAGACTCATTCCTGTATACTAACAGACATCTACGGTGGCCAGTAGGTGTCAGACGATTTGCAAACGCCACAACATGGAAGAAGCACAAGAGAGGTCGGTTTGACCAGTGGACACAGAAAAGTTTGGTTTAGTTTTTTATCTATGATCAGTGTGGTTTCAATGGGATCTCCTTCCTGTTTCTTATATTTCTATATTCACCAGTAATGAGTCATCTCGTTAGCATCACAGCTATATGTCTCACAGCCGAAGTTAAAAAAAACAATCATTTCCTTATTTTTTGTTTGCAAATCGTCTGACACCAAGCAGCCACCGTAGATACTCAAATGCACATACAACAACACGGATCGTTTTCACCCCGTCCTCATGTAAACGCGGTGGCTTTTTGAAACGCAAAGGAAGAATCTTTGCGGGAGTCTCTGTGTAAACGTGGCCTGAGACTCAGCTCTAAAACATCACTTTTTCTGCAGATTTAAAGAAATATTTTTGAAATATATTTGTCAAATATTATATATAAATGTTATAAATGAATGTCCTGATTCTAAATATTTAGCTACGTTTCCAAACAATTAGTTTCATTCTAATTTAGCTAAGAATAAATATTCATCAACAATTTATAACTCTTATGCAAAGATTTCAAGATATTTACCAAGATTTCTAAATATGAAGTGAAGATTTCTAAATCTTGTGGTACTATTTCTAAATATTTAGCTAACATGCAAATTAACACTCCCGCCCGCCAGGTCGGGCCAAAATAAAAGTTAGAGGAAGTGATTTTGAGAAAGTCCAGCTGGACTTGTACGATGTTGTCCACATGATCTTCAACAGCGCCATCACAGCTCTTGGTACGTTTTTTTTTTTTTCAAACGGCTGATTTAACTGTGTTTGACTTTCTCAACATCCACTTGTCTGGATCGCTTCCTCCAACTTTTATTTTGGTTCTTCCTGTGGGAGTGAGTGAGAATTAGCATGTTAGCTAAATATTTGGAAATCATACCTCAAGATTTATAAATACTAGCAAATATTTAGAAATCTTTGCTCAGGATTTATAAATCTTTGATAAATATTTAGTCTTAGCTAAATATTTAGAATGAAACTTTATGTTTAGAAACGTAGTTAAAGAATCAAGACATTCATTTAATAACAGTTATAAAAAAACATTTAAATAAAACATTCAACATTTATATATAAAATTTGACAAACAAATTTCACAAATATTTTTCTCTTAATCTGCTGAAAAAGTGATGTTTTAGAGCTAAATATGGAGAAATGTTATTTGCAGCGTGTGCAACTTTACAATCGGCGCCCAATACAAGGCGTGATGACCTTTACCTACAGATGCAAAATTTGCTTGAAGTTTGACATGAACAAACTTTTCTGAAGTTTCCATCAGGATTATTAACAAAAAATGGAAAAAAATAAACACTTTAAGTATTAGCTGCAGAAATCTTCACTCACAGAGCGTCTGGTCGTCAGCGATTGGACCCGTCAGACATCGTGTCGTCGTGAACCACTTCTCCTCAGATCGCTGCAGGATAATGGAGCTGGAGCTGGATGTTTAACAGAAATGCGTCTGTAAATATGAGAAAAACCTGAACCTGTGCTGCTGTAGCATTGTGTAACCGAGTATTATCTGTGTAATCTGAGACGGAGGAACAGAACATGTGCTTCCTCTGACCCCCGCAGAGACGGAGAGCTCTTTTTAACACTCGATATCAGGGAATCTAATTGCACTCGCGAAGCGTCGGCCGCGGCTCCTGTCTCTGGAATAAGTGTGCAGCAAATGGTGTCACATCACAGCCCGATCAGACTTATTACAGGCACATTTCAGAGGCTCAGGAATACATCATGGACTGTGTGATATGCAATCTGATAACCTGTGAAAGAGGTTAATTTGAGATGTCCTGGATGATCAGAAATAGAAGAATGAAGACGTGTTATTTGTTCAAGAAGAGAGACTGAAATTAAAGAAGTGAAATTACAATTTAATCAAGTTTTTCTTTCAATCCTGAAGTTGGTTATTTGTTTTTATTCTAATATTAACATCAGTATAATGTTTGTTAGCTGTTAGCATGCTGCTAATGTTTCTTCAGCATCAGCCCATGCACGATGGAGCCCAGTTGTTTTAAAGGCGTTGAACTACCAACCTGTAGCTGCTGTGACCCCGAGCTGCCCTCCTCTCTTTATTTTCTCAGTTTGTCGGACCGTGCACTATGACCAGAGAGTCTCTGGTATTTCCTACGAGCCGTCCTCTGAGCGTGAACGTGCAGATCAGCACCGGCCTTCTCCGTGAACAGGCACTGGACCAGAGTTCAGCCCGAGCGCCGGCTAAAGTTAGAAACACCTGGAGTCTGATCCAGGGGAAAGTTGGTGCGTCTCACCTCTGGCAGCCTCTTAGTTTACATTTTACCCTCGCTCTGATTGGTCGGTTTGATTAGTTTCCCTTTGCTTCTCTGTGAAGCCGCTTCCACTCAGCTACAATAATACAGGTTTCTCCATTGTTTGAGATGAAGAGCTGACAATCAGCTTCTATCATGTTCTCAATCTGTGTGAGCAAAAATATCAACGACATTAATCCCTGAGAAAATAATCCACGCTGGGATTTTTGAATCTGGGGACTGAATCTTTTCATGAGGAATAAAAATCTAACTGAGATGACGAGGCAATAAAATGTTTTTAAAATCTGAATGAGATGTAAAGTGATCTGGTGAATGAAGCTCTAATTTAAAGGAGTCAAACCTGCAGTTTATCTGATGAACGACAGCTCGGGTGATTCTTACCAGTCACTTTGACGCAACAGCAAAACAAAAAACTTTGAGATAGTGACGGTTTTGGCAAAATGATAAAGGTCATTGTTTAAGCTTTTCTTCCTTTAAATACAGTCCAAGAAAATAAAAAAAAAATAAAATAAAAAAAGAATTGGGCCGAGGAATGTGTCCTAGCAGTTACATCTTGTTAGCCATGACGTTAGCGCTCGAGAGGGTAGCCATGGCTCAAAGCTAGCTCTTTCCTGCATGTCACTCCAAACTATGGCCCTGTTTCCTGATCTTTCCACCATCTTTTTTGATGTAAAGCATAAAAAAAATAAATAAATAATTTTAAATTATAAAAAAAAAGTGTTAAGTTCACCTCTATCACACGTCTTGATTGGGGAAAAACAAATAGAGAGGACGCCTATGCTAACAAACTCATATATGTATTAAAAAACCCAAATGCTAACAAACTCAAAAAGCTAAAAAAAAAAATCCCAAAACAAAAAACAAAAACCACTGAAGCACAAGAAGAAGATGATATGAGGATCTGAAACAACACACTTCTGAAACACAGAGATTAAGGCCTCGTTCACACGTAGCTGGGTATTTAAAAAACAAATATCCGCCCTTACCTGGTAAATCCGTTGATAAGTGCTGCTCCAAGCACGCCAAACCCATACGTGTCACTGGTTTCCAGGTGTGAAATCCATGCCAGCCAATCACACATGAACTGTGAAACCAGACACAGGTGAAACTCATGAGAGCAATCAAAGAGGGAAACACAGGGACAAGAGGAGAATCTAAGGTGGGCTCTACACGAGTACGAATTTCTACGACTTCGGTAAAATAAACTATCGATCCGGTGATATTGACACACGGAGACGCGTATTTGTCCATGACTCTGCATCTTTTTTGAAAACAGGTCTGCAGGTGGATATCTGCGTATTTGTCTTCATGACGCATTTGGTATAAACAGATAAGTCCGCAAAAGACGGTGACCTCATAGCACCCCTCCTACTCCCCTCCCCCCAACCCACGTTGTCACACACAACAACAACAACAACAACAACAACAACAACTGGCAGCAGGTGGACTGATTCTGATATTGTTCCAGCAGCTACAAATATTGCTTCGACTTTTATACCAACATTTTCTCACAGAACAACACCAACAACACCAACCACAAGTGCTCATGCAGAGGCGCAGCATGTTACGCGTGCATGAGCACTTGTTGACGTGGAATCCACCTCGGAGCAGAACCGGACGGGCTTCAGCTCTCTCCGTGTTTTTGACAGATGCTCACTCCGCTATAAATCCGCTAAATCCGCTATAGAACCTATGCACCCCGATGTTAGGAAAGAGAGACGTAGTGAGCCATCTTCTCATTCAGCCTCTTTGGTCCAAAGAAAGGAGGAAAACAAACATGCACGTGTCAGTTTATCCAGGCTGGCAAACTTACCAAGGACGTTTTTATTTATCGTTCTGTTAATTGATTTATTGATTATCGTGTAAGACACATAGCCGGGAATTTTCATAAACGGATAACCCCACTTGTTTGTTTTTAAGAATACTTTTGGGGGCAAATCCACTGATTAATGGGGCTTGTCTCACGCTAATATTTATCAGTGTTTCCCAGATGTAAAACCCATACCAGCCAATCAGAATGAGCCTCCGTCATTCAGCTGTGAGACCTGAGAACTGAAAACTCTGATTACGCGTGTCTACATGAAACCATGAAACCAGTGTAGTTTTCCTAAATCCTCACTTTGGCCGAAGTTTTCAGAAAACATCATTTTTAGTGACGTAAAGCTGCAGTTTCATGTGGACGACAGACGTAAAGTTATAACAATACATGTGGTTTCCTAAATACCAGATACACATGGAGCAAGAACTACAACACAAAAGAGGAAACACCGAATACCTGCCATAGAAAGAAAACAGAGACAATAAAAGAGAAGATCACACAGAATTAAAAAGAAACATGAGGAAAACACACAACAAACGAGCAAGACAGGACAACATGTCTTTATATGACATGAAGAGGCATCATAATTATATTAACTGCTTCTATAACCACTAAAAAAATCTCTACCTGAGGCTTTAAAGAGGAGGATTTCCTGTTTATGGAGCAGAAACCGTCTGTTTTCAGAAATCTTTCTAAGGGACCAGGATTCATAACGTCTCCTTCACTGTTTCCTTTGTTTTAACACATGATTGAGTGATTTTATACGAGACGCTTTAAGAAAACATGATGATATTAAAGACGCTCTGACTCACAGGCTTTAAACAGTCTGTGTCAGCGCTCGCAGGACGACAATTTAGCATCATCTAAATGAAGAGAGCTAAACAAGAGCTGGGGACTGATGGGGAATTGCTCACAGTAATGACAAAAGATGAGAATAATGGATTGTTAGTTGGCTTCATAATGACGTTAGATATCCGGGGACGTGGAGATGGGCACATTAGAAGTCAATACTGTTCCAGAATAATAGGAAGGCTCAGAGATAATGTACTCGCACGAGGGGGCCTCGACATTAGCAACAGCCCAGCAGGACTCGGCTCGCACGTGTGCCAATGACGCATTAAATCCCTCAATGACAAAAGATAAAAGAAAGGTAAACGTGGCGGCACATTGTTTGGCCACTGTCGTACAGCAGACGCCACACTGTACACATGCTAGGGACACACGGGGACGCTGAGGGGGTCAGTAATCGATTGTAATTGCAGGAAAAAGAGAAGGAGGGAGGACGTAATTGGTGGAAATATGGAAATGAAGACGAGCAGCCTCAGGATCGCCAAAATTACAACGCGGCTCCTCGCTGTCTGAAAACCCAAACAGGAGCAGTGAAAGGAGCTCCCTGTCCTCCACTTTAGAGGAGTTACTTTAGAGACAGAGTCAGAAATCTTTAATCAGCACACACTGTGATGAAAGCGCCGCTCCAGCTTCACGCTCGCCAGATGAAAATAAAAATAAGACAAGAGAAGAAAAGTACAGAAGACATTAACTTCTGCTCAAATGAGCCCTGCAGGAGAGCAGGAGGAGCATTTAGCACCACTCTGTCTGCCTTTTGATGTTGTTTGTCAATTCCCAGCATCCAGCGCAGTATTTAGCGTCGTCAGCCTCCGTCTTCTCTGATGGCATGAGAGCGGGGTGAGTGGAGCCGCGGCCCTCTCCTTCATTAGATATTAATTTATTCATTACATGTTAACTCTGCGAGACCTTGGAAGGAGACGCCAGGTGACTCTTCTTCATTTGGTCCCCAGCGCTCTCCACTGGGCCCGGGAACGCCGCAGTAATGCCACGCAGTCGGGGGAGAGGAGAGCAAATTATTCAGCTCCATGGAGAGGGACTCTTTGTGGTAAACACACGGTGGGACGCTCGTGCTGTCATAATTAAATCTGCAAATCCATAAGAGCAGGGTGCTTCCATCTCTCAACACAAACACGTCGTGGGGTAAACACGGTGAATGAGACCAGCACATACATGTGTCATACAGCAGCACACGTCAGGAGCATGTGTGATATCAAGTTTACACACAGAAGATCCAGAAACACAGGTTTATAAAACATCAAGCAGCATCTTTATTCTTCCTCTCTCTTTGACAACTTTAGGTTAAAGCTACGGTCAGGAGCTCTGACTCTGCTCAGGATGAACTATTATCCTCTGATCCTAACAGATATTCAGTTTTATTTTAACAAACACATTTCCTTCAGTCTTCTGTGAACCATCTTGTCCAACAGTCTTTAAAAGAAATGTTCGGTCTGGCCGCTGATAGTTCATCAAGAAACATCAACATTTAATCTCCTCACAGGAGCTTTAATGTTAATTGGCAATAACAGCACTAATAATGTTATTTATTATCTTTAAAATTAATTTACTCTGATGAACCTGGACAAACTTTTAACTTGATGTTAGTTTAGAAACTATTGTTGAAACTTCACCTTAAAGTTTTCTAAAGTTTGGATGAACAGTGCTCACCTTTATACAGACTTTAGACTTTAATAAAATACAAAAAATGACAATTTAAGAGATTTTTTTTTGTTTGGATCAGTGCAGAGACAGGAAGTGACTTCAGGTACCAAATCAACATCATAAAATCAAACTGTGTGGACAATGATTTAGATTAAATCAAATCTAAAGATATCAGGGACCATTCTCTTAAAAATGTGTTTTTTCACTTTGGTTAAACTTTCTTTGGTTTAATTCTATGAATTCAATATTTAGGTCCTATTTGTTCTTTTCATAAATCCTTTCTTTTGTTGAGTTTTTCAGCACAGTTGAATATTTTACTTTAACTTTAATATAATCAAGTACACTGGCTTTTATTGCCAGGTAAGAAGGTGCATTGATGCTTTTAATGAATACTAAAGAAAATAACTAAATAAATAAAGAATAAAAAATAAATAAATCAAGGAATAAATTCATAAAAATGAAAATATTTATATAATAATAATAATAAATAAATAATAATAATAATAAATAAATAAATAAAGATAAATAAATATATTAAACAAATTTATAAATACATTAATAAAAATAAAATAAATATATAAATAAATAAAAATAAATAAATTTATAAATAGATTAAATAGATATTTAAATACACAAATAAAAAAATGAATACATAAAAAGTGAATAAATAAATAAATAAAAACTAAATAAATAAAAGAATATTTACATCCCAACCTTAACTTTTAACATTAAGCATGCAGGAATGTTTCCTGATAATAAAAATGATTTTAAATGTGTTATTTATTTATCTTTATTTATTTATTTATTTATTTATTTATTTATTTATTACCAGATCAGACCATTTTATGTGATGTTGTTGAACTCAAAAATACAAAAAATAAAAGAAAAAAAGGAAAAAAGACTTCTTACTAACAAAGCAACAAACATATTGCACAATCTTTCGCATTTATTAGAGTATAAATGATTACCCTGACGTCTATTTTTGCTTTTCTTGAAGTTGTTTCATCTCCCTGTGACTCAAAATCTGCTTATTTGAGACTTTAAATGACTTTCTTGGTCGTTAATGTTAGAAAAGCTAAAGAGACACACTGAGGAATGTGAGGAGGAGAGGTGAGGACTTAACGGGGGCTCAGTTACTTCCTCACACCAGCCCAAAAGAGTTTTCAATCTTTGCCCGGACCGTGTCAGATCAGAGAAAGACGCCAGAGAGCATCAATCCCTGCTTCTCTGAGTCGCCATCAATGGAGGGAAAATCCCCAGTGAACGGGCAGCCGGGCTAATCCGCGGCTAAATGACACCTCCAGACGCTAATGCCCAGACTGACCACAGAAGCAACCCTGGAAGACTCCTCCACACACACCACGTACCCGCTGACGCTCTCCAGCCGAGGGGGGGACATGAAAGGGAGCGGGGGCCGTCTCTGTCTCTCTGTGTGCCACCTGCTTAGCATCCCCGCGCTGCAAGCTGCTATAGAGAGACATCTCCGGCAGAGGAGAAAGGCCCATTGTGTCCAGACGCCTTTGAGGGCATTGTTCTGCTTCAGTGAGGCCGGGCCGACATCTGCACCATTCACACTGAAGGAAGTTGTAATCACTCCCCTGCTCTTAGCTCGCCGGCTCCAGCTCCATACCAGGACGGCCTGTGAAGCTGGGCCTGGGGTAAACAAGCAGGAGAAAGGGGGACAGGGTGGGCTGGGGGTCTGGGGGGCTGTTTTTGTTGAGAGGCATCAGTTTAAATAGAAACTCTTACACAGCCCCTCTCAGGCCCCTGATCCCCCCCACTCTCCTTTCAACCCCCGACTCTCCAAGTGCTCTCAGTCTGCAGCACAAAGCTGGCCGGCCTTTCCCAGAGTTACCTCTCCATCACAAGCACTCATTAATTGCTTGTCTTTGACGAGGAGGGTGCAGATTTCAAACGGGTCTGTGGAAAGTCTAAAAACGTCCGGAGGAGCTGCTGCGGCGCTCTCCTTTCATTCGTCCAAACGGAGGAGGAGAAAGGAGGGAGGCGCTGAAAGAAAGGGTTGTTTCAGTGGTCAACTCCAGAAGAGGTTTTTATGTAGTTTTCATTTACATATAATTACTCTTTAATGGAAGTCTGGCTGCTGTGGGGTAAGAGGTTGTGCGTGCAGGCTGCTGTGGAGACCCCCTCTGATACGGGATGACAGGCTGTAGCGCTAGCTCCATCTCCGGCTAATTAAACGAATCAATTAAGAGACTGTTGTCGTAGCTGTGTAACTGATGTTCTGCAGTGGCGAAAACGCTCCCTTGGGGAGGCCTTCCAACCATATTAAAAGCGCTATCCTCTACATCTCCATCTGATACCAATATAGACACTTATTTGCGCCGTGCTGTCATGTCATTGGAGGCGGGCGCATTATGGAAATTGAAATGGAGGGGTTGAGGGGAGCAGGGCTGCGCTCAGTGTGAAGCGGCGGGGTTCACTTCCCATCACCCTCCAAGGAGAACGCGCCTCAGCAAACTCCAAAGTCCCTCAAAGTTCCCCTAATAGCAGAGCCAGCGCCGGCACACCCAGCTGTGTGCATCCAGTCACTAGGTAAGGGTCGCGTAATTAGCATACTCCTCCCTGCCAGGCGAGTCGCGTTGATGCAGATAAATTATCATATTAGATTTACCCTCCTCAGTTCAACTGATTGGCTCCCAAATTGTTTTAGATGGCCGTCATTAATCCTTAGCATAGGCTAAGTGCTTTGGCTTCGGATCTGATTGCATAGAGGCGCCTTGGGTCAAATTAACAGAATACTAATGTCTGAACTCCATCTCATTTGCAGTGTCAGGATGCTGCTCCTATTATAGGAAACAGAAGAGAGTCAATTGCCATTTATCTAATGCAAGCTTTAGAAACTCTCAGGATGATAATTGAGGTCTAAGGTAAGAGCAGGCCGCGTTATCCAGACACCGTCTCTCAGTAAGTGTTTTTTAAATACGAGCGTATAGGAGGAGAAGTTTCTCTGAGTGTCTAGTGACGACGTGCAGACACCTTTCTCCTCTTTGGAAGACGAACTCTCGCCTGCTACGGACACAACGAGATTCCAGAGGATCCGTGTCACTGCTTTGTCTTTGTGAGCTGACCCTGTTTGTTCAAGGCCCGCGGTGCTGGCAGCACATGAGTGGACCTGGGGCCCGCCTCGGCGCCGCCGCCGGCCAAAGTCAGCATCGGCATGTCGCTGAGAGCTTCTGGTGGAGATGAAGGTATTATCCACAGCTCTCACACAGACTCAGGATGCTTCATACACGTATGTAAAGATACGTGCGTTAAAGAGGCATCAGATTCCCAAAGAGACACGGACAGACATGTAACATGACTCGGATATCAGATATCAGATATCAGAGCTGCAGACTGCAGACAAGACTACAGCTGGGTGAGGAGCTCTGTCGGATCATTAAAGGTCCCATATTCTGCAAAAATCTCTTTATTAAGTCTTCCAGTGAAATTTGTGGGTCTTTGTCTTTCCTCCCAGCCCACAAAATGTGATATTTAATGACCAAACCTGTTCTTAGTAGAGCTTGTTAATGTAAAATCCTGAATGCCAAAGTTGAAGAGCCATCACTGCTCTGTTTTTGGCTGTAAACAGCCACATAGCTCCATGCTCAAGCTTCCCATCTCAGAAGAAGACAGACTAAGTGTCTAGAGTTCATTTATCAGGAAATGTTCCAGCTACACTCAGTAAAACTGTGCATGTGTGTGCTAGTCACTTCACGGCCGACTGCTTTTCCAACTTTGGACAGTCCAACAGAGGGCTAGCCAATAGACTGGTCCTGAATCCAGGCGCATTACCAACCATCCTCCAACAAACCTGGGACCCTGGAAATGTGAGTATTTTAAATGCTGTGTGCTGTGGAGCAGATGGAAGAGCTTTTCCTCAGTGTCCCCCCTGTCTCTGTGTTAGCTTCAGGATGCTAACTTTAGCTGCAGTTAGCCTGTTGTTTTAGCCTGTAATGTTACGGTAAAGGAGCTTCTCTGTTTTCTAAACATTGTGCACTCGGAGCTCGTGGCGCCGCTCTCAGTGACGTGGAAGAGCGGGGCGGTATCAGCGGTGGCTCATTTACATATGAAGGCCACGCCCACTAAATCAGAGCGTTCTGAACAGAGGGGCTATGAGAGCCTGGAAACAATGCTGCTGTGCTTGATTTATTGGCTTTTTGGACCAAAACATGTTACTACCATTTCATGAAGACATCGATGATCCAGATTAAACTGCAGGAAAGGAGCAGAGTATGGGAGATTTAAGGGATCATATCATCGGCACCAGGACGGCTCGTGAGCGATGCAAGCAGATTAAAGTTATGAAATTGAGCATTAAAAATATCTCAGATTGCAGGATCAGAAACATTTGGGTCTGAAAAATTGTTTGAGGTCAAAGCCAGATCCTCATCCTGTCACAAAAACACCCGGACCCATTTCCTCCATGTCGCCCCCTAATGGAGAACATGTTCCTTGGTGAGATACAGAGTTTGCCAATGTCCACACAGCAGAAAACTGAGTACTGATGATCTGGGATCACCTGAGGGACAGGTGAAGTCCTGAAAACCAGGACTCTGGATGAAACTTTGTCCTCGTCAAACTCTTCCTCGTGTTGTTTCACACTTTGTCCACTGTTTTCTTTCCTCTGTGATTAAAACACTCCTCCCCCGAGGCTCTTTATTTCCAGCTGTGTAGCTGAGGTCTGGGACCCTCGTTGTCCTTCAGCTGGCCATGTGTGTGTGTGTGTGTGTGTGTGGTGTGTGTGTGTGTGTTTAGGTGTGTCGACGCGTCCAGCCCTGTGTTTCTTTCCTCTTACCTCCCGAGTCTCTCTCCCCGCCTCCCTCATACCTGTCATCTGGCAAGGCTAACCCCTGGTAGCTCCCCGCCAAACGCACACACGTACACACACATACACACATACACACACTTTGTATATCCCCGCCAAATGCCCGCCCTTCCAGCCCCCGCACACGCCAGCCGGTGTCAGCGAATCAGCTGAACCGTCTCCGCCCCGAGAATAACCCCATGACAGACAGCCCTAGTGGCCTCCCCTTGTCAACGCAGCCGGCCTGGAAAGCTGACAGCCGGGGCACAGGGTGGACAGGCTACTGTAGGCAGGAGTGTACGGCGGGCTGGGCCTGGAGAGGACGGGCCCGGGGCTGCACATCGACCAGGGAAAGGAGGAGAAGAGGAGAAGAGGAGAGCGGGCTTTGGATAGGGGTTACACGAGTACAAAGGCAGGACCAGGAGAGACCAGGGGCTTATTATAAAGCTGAGGATATGAGCAGGGAAGAGATGGGAGCAGGGAGCCAGGCCCGCTGCAGAAACTTGTTAAAGCTGGCTAACTTTCCACTCTTCACTGTGAAATAAGGTGGAAAAAAAGAGCAGCAATACATCAGAAAATAGGGATTATAATTGCAGAGGTCAGCTTCTGTCAAGGTGACTGCAGCATTCGGCGTAGAGCGCTTGGCTGGCAGAGCTGAGTGGTCAGTCCCTGCAGAGCAAAGATTGAAAGGTTGGGTTTGGCTCGCGGCCGGGAGACTGTCATTCTTCTATCCTCTCAACAACAATCCAGATCAGAGCGAGAGGAGCACGGAGACGTCTGAAACACCTTCACCAGGAAACCTCGCTAACACATCCACTGCAGTGATTACACGACTAACTCTGATTTTATTGTGTTTAAATGAAGCAGGAGTTAAAAAAGAAGAAGCTAAGAGGTAAAAGAAGCTGCAGGCTCTGAAGTCGCCACTGGAATACAGAGGGATTTGTTTTTATGCACTGTTATCTCATGATAACGACTTGTTAGCTTGTTAACTCAAAATAACTAAGATTTTTTAAATGAATTAATAAAAGGTAAACAAACTAAGGTAAAGTGCAACTTACCAGTAGGCTAAAGCCACAACCAGTGGTTTGAAGCCGTTTTCTCGTAGGTTGAAATCAGAAAAAATAAATAATGAAAAAAGCTGTGAACCCTGAACAAGACATGTGTTTGTTTTGGAAATGTATGCAGATCAGATCTTCTTTTAACTCTGCTTTTCTTTGTTTAAAACTTTCACCCAGATCCAGCTCCACCAGGTAAGGTATTTATCAACAGTTAGGTAGAGCTGCGCTTTGTCAGTTTGTACCGTAGTTAAGTAGCTGGCTATATTTAGCTCTACTCACAGCCTGGTGCTCCAAGCTCGTACTTAGCCTTTAGCATGAGTTTTAGCCTTAAGCTTATGTTGTGGCCTTTAGTCTGTATTTAAGCCATTAGCTCGTGTTCTACCCTTGAGCCTGAGCTTTAGCCTTTAGCTCGTGCACTGTCCTTTAGCTTGTGTTTTTGCCTTAAGCTTGTGTCTTAGCCGTCAGCCTGTGGTTTAGCCTTTAGCTCATGTTTTAGCCTTAAGCCTGCATCTAAGCCTTTAGCTTGTGTTCTAGTCTTCAGCCTGTGCTTCAGCTTGTGCTTTAGCCTTTCACCTGTGTTGTTGCTTTAAGCTCCCATTTTAGCCTTAAGATTGTGTTGTAGCCTTTAGCCTGTGTATTAGCCTTTAGCTTGTGCTCTGACCTTTAGCTCTTTTTTAAGCCTTCAGCTTGGGTTTTAGCCTTCAGTCTGTTTTTAAGCCTTTAGCTCGTGTTTTAGCCTTCAGCTTGTGCTTTTGCCTTTAGCTTGTGCTCTGTCCTTTAGCTCGTGTTTTAGTCTTCAGCCTGTGCTTTATCCTTTAGCCCATGTCATTTCCTTTAGCCTGTATTTTAGCCTTTAGCTTGTGCTTTAGCTTTAAGCTCCTGTTTTAGCCTTTTGCCCATGTTGTAGCCTTTAGCCCTGTGTATTAGCCTTTAGCCTGTGTTTTTTAGCCTTTAGCTTGTGCTCTATCTCTCTCCTGTTTCTCTTTCTTCTTCTCTTCTGTCCTTTTTCTGTCTGACAGTTAGGCTCCAGTGTCCACCATCACTACAACATTAATCACAGAAATCGTTTTCAGCAGAGAAAAACACAGATCTCTCTTCTCTCTGATAAACTTTATCAGCCGGTGTGGTGTTGTCAGGCAGATATCTAGAGGAGAGATCTTCAGAAAATGTATTAAAAAAGAAAACGTAAAAACATTATTGTGCAAAAATACAAAGAAACGACCACAGACTCCGTGCACGCCTCTCTGTGGTTTGCATCATGATTCCCCTTAAACTGTGTGCACTGAAACACATGCTCCAACATAAAGCTGATGAATCCTGGTTGCTGATTTCTCAGGTGAGCAAAGACTCCAGGTGATGAAGGGAAATAAAAGAGGATGATTCCTCTTTTTAAAAATATCTCACATGATAAACAGAGCAGGAAACCACGTGCAGCCCTGAGGTGACAGGAGCAGCTGTGGTCGACATATAGGAACATCTCTCCTCTATAAGATCAGTCAGTGCGCTGTTAAAGATCAGCCTCTATCTCAAGCTATCACTGCAAAGAAGCAACAATGATGAAACCACCTCGGTGCCCTTTGAGCTTCTCCTCTCACCGACTGTGCCAACAGCTGCACTTTGCATTTAGAAACCACTGATTCAAAGCCTCCTCTGCGATCAGGGCCCAGAGCTACGTTTCTCCACCAAGTCCTGTTTGTTGGGAGGTGTGAACGGTTTCTGAGAAACGTCAGAGAACACAAACACCTGCTCTGTCTCAGCCTAATCACAGCGTCAGAGCAGAAAAAGGGCAGGGGCGTAAATGAAAGAGCAGCCTGACGACGAGGAGCTTCAGATAGAGATGTAAAATCAAAGAGAAAATCAATTATTGAGGAGGCTGACATGGTTTTTAACCGCAGATTATGGGTACGCACGCTCGCACTAAGCTGAGAGCAAATGTACGAGCTGGGAAACACAAAGATGGATGAGAGCGGGAGGGATGGTTATTCAGGGCTTGATGTGAAGACACACACACACACACACACACACTTCCAAATGCTTACTCACACTCACACACACGCCACAGATAAAAAGAGATGTCACATGACACGTTCCCAGCAGATTGAACATGCAGAGATCTTAGGCCTGCGCCTTTTGACTTGAAGCGCATACAGAACGAGAGCAACCCTCAGAAATCACCAGCCGCAGCCTAAATAAGAATTCAGGATCAGGATTATGTGCTCAGTCGGACATTTCTCCATTTTCAAGGTGGAGAAATGAATATTTGAAGGATGATTTGAGTTATTTTTAAGCAGGGGGATCGGCTCAGAGGAAGTGTGGCTTTAATGAAGCTGTCAGAGATGGATTGATAGACAGAAAAAGGAAACAGAGTACAGTATGTGCATCTTCTAAGTCTGACACAAATCTTTTAATCCCTCAGAAGTTGATGTTGCATCACTGCCAAGGAAACGGTGCAGCAGCAGCAGCAGAGAGATCCAACGACTCTTTCTCTCCGTCTGTATCTGAGGAGTTTTCCTACAACGATAGCATTTACCTGGATGTTATCTCCACACACCTGAGTGACCCTCCAACCAGCCCGCAGAAAAATCCCAGCAGAGCGCTAACCTGTGACAGAAGCAACATTCAGGCATCAATCATGACTTTGTTGGTCTTTTCAGGAGCGTGCCCCGGGAAGGAGCTGGGCTAACTCACAAAGCGCTGATGATAGAGAGGAGCAGAAGGTTTGGGTGAGCCCGGCAGAGCGCAGAGCAGTGGGACTACACGGCTTAAGCCAAATACATATTTATGAGGAGCATCCACCCACAAGCCTGACTTTTCAAACCTAGCCAAGCTCAGGAAGGCATGCAGGCACACAAGCTGGGCCAAAACAGGGGCAGGCTGATTGGGCCAGAACCAGCAGGGGGTCGGGTCTCTCCTCAACTTTATTTATATACTATTGTGTCCTCTCCTTTTAACGCTGCTTTAAGAAACGCTACATTCGGAGAAACAGGCGTCTGGCTGCAGATTAAAGCAGAAATCTCGTGGCCTTTATGTAATTGCTGCAAGGTCAGAGGAGGAGGAGGAGGAAGGAGTCGGAGGAGAGGAGGTTCAGCATCCCCAGGAGTTTCAGAGGTGTACCAGAGAGTATCTTCCTCCTTCTGTTGATGCTCCTCTTCGCTTTGCTTCCTCCTGGAGGTCAGTGTGGGAGCCTGTGAGGGTCATTACGAGAAGAGGGAGGCAAAGTGTGCCTGGATAACTCATGGGAGAAGGGGTCAGGGGTCCACGGGGCAGATATGGACTGAACCATCCAGTGTTCAAACAATACTTTGGTGTGTGGAGTGAAAAAGGACAACCTGGGCTTTTGTTAGAGTGTCTGATAACACACAGTCTGACCATCTGTTCATCTATTAAAAAAAAAGAAAAAACGCACCAGATCTGAAATGATGAGGTCATCACTCAAGGATTTCCCAACTGGCCTCAATCACCAAGGTCTGCCCATAGCTCCGCCCCCAACAGGCCTCCAAAGAGCTGGTCAATAGGAGGGAAGGGGTTTGTGAAGTGGGGAGCCTTAAAGTGACAGCAGCAGATACGAGACTTTTCAAATAGTTTTCTAAAACACCTGAGAGTACAAAAAAACATTTGTTTTGAGGTTTGAATCATGTGAGGATATTACAGGAGCACCACAGGGACAGAATTAAGACTTAAAAAAGCACAATACCCCCTCTTTAAGTTAAGGTTAATTTTTTTTAAATTCTATTTAATTTTATAGATTTAATTTTTATAATTAATTTTTTTCCATTTATTTATTTAATTTTTATTATATTTTTTTATTCAAAAAAAACATTAAATACTATTTTCCATTTATTTATTTATGTATTTTTAACATAAATCTTATATTTTAAATTCATTTTATTTAGGTTTAATTGAGGTTCCTGGAGAGTTCCGTTTTACATTTGTTTGATTTTAATTTTATAAATTTGATTTTGGTATCTATTTTTTTTCTATTTATTTTTTTGTTTTTTTTTCCCATTTACTTTTCTATTTTTTTTACTTTTTTTAATGAAATGAGTCTTTAAAGAATTTTTTTTATATATATACACATATATACAATTTCATATTTTAAATTAATTTCATAAAGGTTTATTTGAGGTTTCTGGAGAGTTCCAGGGGTTTAGATACGTCCACTTCTTGTATAACGTCTCTCTAAAATACCACACCTTTCCGTCTCTCTTGCTTTTGCTCTCATGACCCGTTCCTCCTCAAGGTCGCAGCACAAGTCCATAAGCTCTGCAGCCTCTGGAAGGAGAAAAAGGAGCTGGGCGCTGGAAGAGGAGCTTCAGGAGGAGAAGTGCAGTGGGTCGACTATCGACTGGCCCAGCCAGCGTAGCTACAACCACCACAGTTTGGTCTCCTTCACCCACTTCTTCAAGGCTGCCTTTAATCTCTCCCTGTGCCTCCCAATCCATGCCTTTGATGTGGTGATGCCCTTCCTTCACTTACTCAATATTTGATCTATCTCACTTCATACGGCTAAATCCAGTTGAAGTGGATTCACAGAGTCGGGGTTCTCCCTCTTTTCCACCACTTCTCTCTGGTGTTGAGCAAAATGACCACCGCACCGACTACAGGAAATCACTTTCTCCTCGCCGTGTAACACTGCGCTGAAGTAAGTGTTAATTGATAGATCAGTCAATTTAGTCTGCGTCAGTGTTTGGAGCGTACACCACAGACGGATGTGGAAAAAGGCTTTTCTTGGGCTCACAAACACACACACACACTCCACAGCGTGTTGATGAAAGCCATCCAGCTGCCGTGCACCCACCCACCATGTCAAACCAGAGGTGTAAGTATCAAGTCCCCCACAGACGAGCCTACGGAGCTGAAACAGGATCCAGAATTACTGCCTCTTTGTTTCAGCTGGAGACGTGTTGTGTAGGAAGACGGACTCATCGTCAGCCTCGGCTGTTTCTCCATAAAGATAACAGATGTTTCTCCGTCGCGCCCTCAGATCAGTGTTGGGTGGTTCGTACGGTCTGCAGGCTTCTGCTGACTGCCTGTGTGTATATAATTGCTGTCTCTTTACGGTGCACGGTGCTCGGTGTCAGAGAGTGACCCTGCAGCCCGTTCCTGAGCCTCCTCTCCGTCAGGCTGGGCGAGGAGACAACCACCATATGGCCTGGCCTTCTGCATCCTTGTCCCTGCATAATCACAAGACCGATACAGTATGCAGGCGAACAGCTCAGCTGAAACCGCAGAAACAATAGGAGAAGAGACCCAGCGTGAGCAAGGTGAATGAAGCTCCACTCTGAGCTTAGAGCGCCGATTGTTGAGCCGTTAAGAGGACGAGGAGCCAAAACAAACTGACAACCTCAGAAAACAACAACAACAAACAAACAAAGCCTGTTTGTTCCAGTCACGACTCAGATCAGTGAAGCACTCTTCCTCCTTTACGCCTCTAAGAGCACAGGGTTTGTGTAACACTGAACTCAAACCCTCCACTATTCTGCCCCACATTAGTTCCACTTAGTTGGGCCTCAATGACCTATTCAATGTAAATGTACAGAGCAGTAATGAGTGGCGGACCGCAGCGACTCTTTAATGGGTGAGAGGGAAACGACAGGCCAGAGGAGGAGGAGGAGGAGGAGGAGGAGGAGGAGGAGGAGGAGGAGGAGGAGGAGAGGGTTCATGGCCCGACAGGGTGAGGGTGTTGAGGTGCAGATGAAAGTGAAGCCTTCATAAACATGTTGGATCAGAGTGAGGGATGACGTGGAGGAAACGGGGAGTTATGCAAATCCACATCCTGACAGGGTGAGCAGAGCCCAACACTCTAATCTGCACAACCACCTGTTCACTATGCACCACCCCACCTTTAGACTAAAGGCTCAAAAAAGGCTTTTGAAGGTGTTTTTGGAGGACATGCAGCAAATAATTGTGCCTGCACTGGAAAAATCGTAATCTTATAAAAGAAAAAGTTACTTTTATTGACATTTTTCTAGTTTGAAACATTTTTCTCTTGTTTTATTGGCAAATTTTCAAGCAATTCAGACCTCATTTTGTCTTTAAATAACTTAAAACAAGACATTTTTTCTGGACTGATCAGTTGAATGTGGCTTATACTGTGCATGAATATTGAGTTTAAGACAATTTTTACTTAAAATAAAACAAAAACATTTGAGATTTCTGATTTTTGCTGTGTGAAAGTCAAACCAGCAACCACCACGATGAGGACTACTGCCTCCATACATGGGGTGCATACTTGAACCCCAAGGCTAACACCTCTCAGACTTAAGCTGATGCAAAATATGAATTTATTAAACTTTAAAATGATTAATTAATACAGAAAACAAGTCCCTCTGATTGCATGGCCTCAGATTTTTCTGCATCCTTGCAGAAAATAAGTTAAGCGTTGAACAAGACGTCTGGATTTAGTTCAGTAAAAAGTTAGCCTGTTATTTGTGTTAATGTTAAACTGACATTAAACTGAACATTTCCAGTAAAGGCAAAAAAAAAAAGGTTTAACTCACTTTGCAGGGACCAGCAGCTTGGAGATGCTCTGCTGTCTGTGTCTGGATTGCAGGACGTTGTGGTGGATGTTGTTTGCCTGAAGGAGGGGCTAAAGAAGATGGTTTAAAGAAGAGTAGAGACACACTTCCAACTGTAAAATCTAAAACAATATGTATTATAGTAAAAGAAATAAAAAATACTGCCCTTATCTGTCCATCTTCCCCTCAGAAAAACCTGCTAACTGTGTTTTACTGCTTCATGATGAGCCGTGTTAATCTGGCAGTGAGAGTAAAAGCTCGTCTGATATTTTCAAACTCAGGTTTCATTGAAAAAAAAGACCAAAGAGGAAAAAAAGTGCATCTGTGATTCTGTAACGACGAGGAGATCTCCGAGGTAACAGACCTGCAAATCAGTCCGAGTCACACCTCAAAGCGTCTGTTTTGATCGGATTAGCGTTAAAGCTGGAGAGGACTCCCATTAACGAGGAGGTGAACAAATGAGCGCATCAGAGACACATTAATGACTTATGTGTTAAGAGGAGTGCGACAGCCTCGTCTCCTCTTTGGCAGGAGGAGGTGTTGAGGGAGGGAGGCTTTTGACACGGCGCCGTGACGGCAGCCAGAAGTGTTGGAGAACTTGACTCCGTCTGTCACGCTCGGGGACGCCGCGTTTAATTCTGCTTTGGCTTAACGACCTGAGGTGTTTGTGTGTGAGGAAGAGTGTGTGTGTTTCTCTCCCATGTTTGTGTGTGGCTGGTGATGGGGTGTACCTGGAGGTCCTCAGGGTGCTGTTTGATGCTAGCTCGCTCTCACAGATGCCAAGTTCAACTCATCGGACTCCTTTTTTTTTTTTTTTTCTCACTTCCTCTCATCTGCCTCCCGTCCCTCTCCCCGTCAGCTTCCCCCTCGGAGCGGCCGGGAGACAGGACAGTTACCTCTGAGACAGACACCGAGCAGCTCTCAGGTTGAGCTCCCTGTTACCATGCGGCAGCCATTGGAAACAGATGGTCTCCAAACAGCCTGTCATGTTTACTGCTGCTGCCATAAAAGACAAGAGTCCAACAACACGCTCCCTCAGGAGCCCCACGGGAGCGCACAGGGGCCTGCAAACAGCTGCCTGGGGGGCCCGTTGGCCCCGCACACTCACTCATACACACACACACACACACACACACACCTTGAACTGACTCCTACCTTAACTACTGTCCAAATACCTCTATTACCAATCACACACACAGTCACACACACTCCCGCTCCGTGCATACCGACAGAAAACGCTCCGGCACGCACTCCAAATGTCCTCCGCCAACCTGTCCGGACATGCTACATTTACTGCAATTAAACAAGCATGCCATTTGAATATCTGATGACACCTTGCAACCTGCTCCGTGGGCTCTGAATATAATGGCGTCCCCGCGGAGCCCAGGAGAAATTGTCCATGTCACAGTTAATGAAGGGAATTTGCATTGTTATCTCAATTAAGGGCGCAGGAATAATGAAGCTCACTTCTGAATTAGTTAATCGACAAAAACTTGTACAAATGTGTTTGCATGGCCCATAGGTACGGCCCCGCGGCTAATGTATATTCTTCGGGGTTAGCGGGGTTACGTCAGGCGGAGGGGGGGCGGACGGTAATGAGGCAGGTGCTCGTGGACACTTCCCTTCCTCTCCGAGGGAGTCGAGGTGCTGCTTTGACCTCCCAACGCCTCGTCCGCCGTCTCTTCCTCCCTGTCTCGCTCACGCCGTGTCTCCTCCCAGGTGCCCCACGTCTCACCTGCTCACAGACCCAAACCACAAACCCAGGTTCAACCCTCTGCGCCCCGTCAGGAGACGACGGCGGGCGATGAAAGCGAGGAAACAGAAATATCTATCTGCTGTCAGCCAAAAGCCCTGAGCTCTGCTTTAAAGGGATAATGCTAAGTTTTTCCTCCTATTGATCCGCTGTGACAGTTTAAGTGGCTGCTTTGCCGCTCTATGAGAGGAGTGTATTCTTGTTCAAGTGGCTGTTTTGTAAGAAGTGACTAAAGACCGTCACTAAAGGCTCGCACAAGTGCTCTTCTGCTCCGGGGGCCTCAAATGGCCGATGAATTATTTATAACAACCACGACATGAGTTGATGTTAGGGTAGAGGAGGGGTGGCACACACACACACTGACACTCATTCACAAACAAACACAGTTACACACACACACACACAATGTGGCCTCTTAAGGGGGTCAGTGTGCCAGACAGCCACAGGCGAAGCAGACAGAGAGCACGGTGGGACGGAGAGCCAACAGCAGCGGTCAGAGGGGAGATGGAGGGTTTCACCGCTGTTTTCTGCTCAATCTATTTATCAGTGAAGCTCGAGGAGAGCAGGAAAAGACACGCGAGGATGTTAAAAAGATACAGCACACTGAAGAAACCTGAAATCTTATCAAGTGTTTTTTTTTTTTAAACAGAAAATGTCTTTTTTAGATTCAATATGAGCCACATTCACCTGAGCAGTCCAGAAAAATGACTGATTTCAAGTTATTTGAAGACTAAATGAGGTCAGAATTGCTGCAACTAGCTAAAAAAAAATTCTGCAAATGGAACAAGAGAAAAGTTTCTTGTTTTTAAACATTAATCTAGTTTTTAGAAATGTTTTCTTGTTCAATTGTCAGATTTTATTTGACTTGTTACAACAATTCAGACCTCAATTTTTCGTCTTTAAATACCTGAAACAAGACATTTTTTTGGACTACTCAGTTTAATGTGTCTCAAACTACATATATCAAACTGTTTTTTTACTTAACATAAGACAAAAACACTTGATAAGATTTCAGGGTTTTTTTTTTTGAAGTGCAGGACTCGGCTCAACACTGCCCCCTATGGTCTCTGGTGGAAGTGCATCATTTGGTTCACAGACTCTGACAGTCTTGCAGAGTCCTGGTCTAACGCTGACTCACAGGCAGGGCTTGACATTAACACCCCACAATAGGAGCTGCGCGCGCAGCCAGGGGGCAAAACACTGCTTCGATATAAACTGAGATCTATTGTAGATGCTCTATTGATCGTAAGTTTCCCCTGACGCAATAAATGTCATTTCAATGAAATTCACGTTCTCTTTCATTGTAGCACAAAGTAGAAAAAACACGTTCTGAAAGGTCCATAAATATCACGAAATTTACCAGATTGTGATGGTTATTTTTGCTGGAAACATCAGTGACAGCTAACAAAGTTAACAGCTGATCAAAGTAAGATGTTTACGGCAATGCTTTACTTAACGGCCTGCCGAAAAAATAAAATTATTATTACTGTATTACTATTATGATTATGATGACTACGACAGTTATGTGTGTGAGTTTGTTAGCACGGCACATCTATGATTAGCACAGACATGGCTCAGGCAACTTACATCAATAGCTTAAACAGATCGGACTTTATAGATTATCATAAACTCTTTCTCAGTGATGGTGGGAAATTACCAGACCCTTATGGTATCCCCAGCGACGAGTGGATCTCTGATATGTCCAAACGGCTTGTTATTACTTGGCCCGACATATATAATTACTTTATAGAGAAACCCAGTGTGTACACTAAAGAAAATCTGCGTGCCTATAAATCTTTGGACGTGTATAATTATGTACTTTGTGGTCACGTACAAAACCTCAAGATTTATGACACTGGGTCCGGTTTTTGCACATTGAGAGCAGGTGTCCTGCCCAGCCAGAGGCTGGGACTAAAGGTAAAACCGTATGATGCCTGGGTGTACGTGCTCAGGGATCTAGGGTACATCCTAACCCTTTTTATGGCCTGAAGCCACAATCTCCTCCGGTTCTTCGCAAAAGGATGAGATCCTCTTGGAATATTGAACAACTTCCACCCATCCTTTTGCCGGTTGGTGCAGTTAACCGCGCAGCAACTCTTTGTCATTTTTGCTCCTCTAATGCTACTGTCAACGAAGTGCCTCACTTTCTGCCCCTGGCTGCGCGCGCACATCGGTGATGACGTTGCACAGAAACCTGTCTATACTAAAGCAATATGAGACTATGGCACTACAACTCCCATGAGCACTGCCTGCACACAGTGCTTGCTCATTGGTCCATTCGCCAAGTCTTTTGCTGACGTAACTGCTGAGATGCGCTCATTAATCCCCAGACTCCTGCTTGGACACCGTGACAGCTCCTGGTGTTTAGCTCCCTGTGTTTAGCGCCTGGTAACGTGATTTAAAACTTCACTCACGTCTTTTTTCACTCTCCATTCCAAACTGATTCCAGGCTCTGAGTCACAAACTAGCGCCAAAACTCCTGTAACTTTTTAAAAGTGAGGACGTCTATCAGATGGAGCTCATTTGAGGTCACACTGCACCAATCTCACCAGCAACACTCACCCAGAGCAGAGGAGGGGAGGAGGAGAGGAGAGGAGCGCATGGAGAGAAACTGGTCACAGATATGAGGAGCTGTAGGAACAATATTTTAAAGCTCCAAATGTGAAAATACTGTAAACAAACCAAATCATTCTAAATAAATAAGACTTATAGTCCAGTGTGACTTATATATGTTGTATATGTAAACATACATATTTAATCTCCAACGTTCTCAACTTTTATCAAATGCAACAATAAACTACTCCTTTCATGACTTTGTCTTAATGGACGGCATACTTTCACATTAAAGAAGCACAACCCTCCACACGACTGCTTCAAAAGTGGCATTAAACATTTCTGTAGTCTTTATCTGAGTGTAAACAGAGGTCATTTACATTTAAAAAGGTTGTAAATTTAGTTCAAGTAAACTTTAGCATTTCATTATTGGCTTTAATCACATTAAACATAATTATCCAACAACAAAATTGTGGCTAGTGAAAATGCTGAGTGGCTAATAATTTTGGGTAACCACTAGCCACAGTGGCTGGTGGGCAAAAAAGTAAATGTCAAGCCCTGCTCACAGGTATTTGGTCTGAATCATTGCTCATGTGACTAATAATGGATGTCTGTTGTTATGGTCTGGTAGACACTTTTCCACTAACTTAGCATAGCGTAGCATAGCATAGCATGCCACAGTATGTAATAGATTTAAAATGTGCAGACTTCCTCCCTCTGACACTTCCTACATGCAGCAGCTTTAACAGATCTGCATTATTAACAGGCTCTAAGCTCCACGCAGAAAGAGATAAAGACATGTGTGTGCATAATGAAGAGGAGGATGTGAGATGAAGAAAGACTTCCTCCAGAATTAGCACAGATTGAGATTTCCTCTTTATATTCCTGTTAGACTAAATCCCTGCGCCTCAGCTCAGGTCTGTAAAGTCTGAATATGACTGCAGGGATTAAACTGAACCTCTGCTCAGTCCAATAAAGGACACACACACACACACACACAGGTGACACACACACACACACACAGGTGACACACACATACATGCGCTGAATCATAATAGAAATCTTTGAAATCACATGATATTCCTCACACCTGGATTAGAGCTGTGAGTTATGACTTGTGCAAACAGAACGATGATTTTTTCCTTTGAGGAAATATTGATTTTGAAATCAAAGAGGCGTCGATATCCCGCGCGCACTCAAGGTCCACGCGCTGAGTGATGTCGGCCTCTGTCAGGTTTCTGTTTGATTCTGTATCAGCGTGGAGCGTTGCTGTTTTTCCCCTGTAGCTTTTTGGATCTCTGAATCAACGGTAAAGAGTTCCCTCTGCATGATTTCCTCATGACACTCACATGTTGGTGCTGTGATGGAGCTGACATGAGGAAACCTGCAGACATGAGAACATGCAAACTGAACATGGAGGACAGGAAGGATTTAAACCAGCAACCTTAGAGCTGTGAAGCCTTCATGCAGCTTACAAACATTTTTATTTCACAAGTTTAAAACTGAACATTGATGCTCTATTGTTAATCCTAATGGGCTTAAAGTAAAAGATGATAAAATAATAAAAATTATGAGCTGTTTATTTGTTTTTATCTAAGCTCTATCAGCTCTTTTAAATATGCTTCACACTGGAGAGTTCATCTCCCATTTACTGCTGCTACTCAGAACATGAGCATAGGACCAACATGCATTCATAACAGGAATTATAAACCAAGATTGGAAAGCAATTCTACTCTGAAATTACTCCTCTTATTTCTGGCCTTTTAGTGAAGGTTTATGGTCTCCAGGATGAGAGTACCAGTTTTTTTTTAATTTTGAAAATACATGTGTGATATATTAGTTGTTTGTTTTCAATAAATTGAAAAAAATAAATGAAATTGAAGTTTAAATGCCAAATAGTTTCAGACAAAGTAAGAGTTCCACCAGAGGAAAGAAAAAGTCCCAAAGAAATGAAAGTGAAATCAAGGGTGATACCTTAGTTTTTTTTTGTTTGTTTGTTTTTGTTTTTTGATAAATTGAAAAAAAACATTTGAAAAAAAAAATTGAGAAATTTAAGAAATGTAAAAAAAAAAAAAAAAAAATGTATTAAATTTGAAAAAAAAAAAACAATTAGAAAAATTCAAAGATAAATGATCTAAAATTTCAAATATTTCAAAAAACAAAACAAAACTTAAATTTAAAAAATTTTGATTAAAAAAATTGCTTAGTCCCAAGGAGGGTGTATTCAAAGGTGATTTCCTAGTTTTTTATTTTTTATAAATTGAAAGAAAAATGATATAAAAAAAGAAAATTTAATAAAATTGAAAACTTTAAAAAAATGAAATGAAATGTAATAAATTTTAAAAAAGGTATTTTAAAATTTTGCAAAAAAAAAAAAAAAACACATTAAAAAAATCTAAAATTTTGACAATTTTAAAAGAAAAATCTGGAATTTTGAACATTTGCTTAATAATTACTAGATAAGAAAATCTGAAAAACAAAATAAAAAAAATAGAACTTTAAAAATTCTAATTGAAAAATTGCTTAGTAAATATTAATGCAAATGTAAAACTTGAGATTAGCCACAGGTGCACGGAGAGTTGCTGGGCTGTGGGCAGCCAGACTCTCCTGGTTTGGATAAACAATACACTCTTCTATCTCCCACCACTCCTCACTATCCATCTACAGATCACATTTTCTCTACCTCAGAGGACTGTAAAGCTCAAACTCTGCACTCTGAGCTGTATTTGAGTTTTTTGCACATGTATTACGTGGAAAACACAATCGTCGTCCTTAATACTTTGTTTCCATGCAGAGAAAGATGAAGGAGGACAGACTGAGGTGAGGGAAGAGGGGAATAAGTCCTGGATTAGAGGACAGGAAGGAGTGAGAGGGCAGATGAGGGGGAATAACGTGGTCTCTGGGTTCAATGAGGATTAAGTTAAAAACCAAACAAAGAGAACGTGGATGTCAGTAATAAAAGCTTCATTAAAAGGTCAGAGGTAGCAGAGGTCACTCAGACAGATCCTCCCCACCTCTGAACTGTCTCCCTCATTCCCCCCAACACCACAGCCGCATCCCAGCAGCCTCTCTGCTCTGATGCAAGGTGGCATCTTAAAACAAGCACTTTACATTCAAAGGTCAGCTGGGGGAGGGCAGCGCGCTGACTCTGAGGCTGCAGACGAAGAGGGCATCCTCCAAACAGCAGCAGCAACACACACGGAGACAGAGACACTCCTGTCTGTCTGTCTCCTCGCTTTGTTTCATTGTCTCATGCTCCAAACACACACAAACCCACAAACCGCTCTCCGTCTCCCCCAACCACAAACCCAAACACGTGTCCAAATACCAGAGACGCGGCGACTCGCCTCGGAAAGGTTAGTGAATCCAAAAAATCAACAAGAGCAGAGTTTAAATGCCAAACAGTTTCAGAGAAAGTTAGATTTCCATCAGAGGAAAGAAAAAGTCCCAGAGAGGGTGAAATCAAAGGTGAGGATTAAAAAAACAGATTTTTAGTCTTTGATGAAAAGCACAACGACGCCTTTTACTAATCAGTGAAGTTTTAATGAATTTTATAATGAGATGTATAAAACAGACGCAGTTGCAAGGTTAAATATCTATATGTCTTTTAATTATGTGTGTGTGTGTGTGTGTGTGTTTGCAGGGTGCTAACTACTGCCGCCTCTGACACACGCAGCCCCAGTCAACGGCTGCTTGATTAATTCTGATCCACTTAATTAGAAAGCTGACGATTTCCCGCGTGAATACCGATAACGGGGAGAAAGTGCCGTCATTGACTGTTATTGACTGATGAGTTCATTAAGGCGCAGGAAGACGAGCGTCAAACTTTCAGGAGGGGAGGAAGAAGACAAACAACAAAAAGGTGAAAGTGACAAGTGTTTGGTGCCACGTGGAGCGCTTCACACACACGCCTTTAGATGCAACGTGATAAAACAATAAAGCTTTGACACGTTAACGCCGTGATGGAGGCTGTCACCTTCAGAGGTTACGCGATGGATCTGACGGGGTGCCAGAGTTCACCGCCAAAGCTGGAGGTGTGTGCACACACACACACATGCAGCACGCAGGGTGTTTAAGTGTGACTGTACGTTGTGTCTTATACTAATCACAGTGTATGTTTCTGAGCGTGCAGGTGTAACCTCTCTGTTCCCGTTAGCGCTGAGACGCTTTCTCCGCTAATGAGTGAGAAAAATGCCTCCAAATACTTTCGGGTGCTGCAAATTTGAAAGCAACATGCACAAACTGCGTGATCCCACGAGTTCAGAGCAAGAAACGTGAGTCCTGATTAGTTTTGTTCACTTTCAGGCTCATTTACACCTCACACTCAGAGTAGACGCAGAAACAGAGGCCGTGGAAAAGTTTCAGGAGACGTGGAGCTGCTCAGAGAGATGGACAGGCTAACAGTGAGAGTATGAGAGGAATGTGTGTGAGGAGGTGTGAGAGCTGAGGATGTGTAAGGGGTGTGTGTTGGGGGCAGAGGCCACTCTCTGCCCCCTGTGGAGATCTCTCCAGTGGGGCAGACAGTGATAGCATGGACCCCAGATCTCCATCCCTGCAAACAAGCTCTGCAGGTCCAGCTCCTGCTGCTGAGCGGCGACTCTGCTGAACAAAGCCAGAATTCACCGTGCACGCTCTGTCTCTGAGTGTCTGTCAGTCAGTCCTTTCCTACAGTAATGTTTTACTGCTCTTCAACCTGTGACGTGCTCATGCTTCTTTTCTCTGTAACATCAGAACTCTGCTCTGGGTAACTCGCCATGCAAACACGCTGCAAACAGAGCGAATTCAAAAAGTCCAAAACAGTTAGAGTGAGCAGCGAAAACAAAAACCTGCTCGAATGAAGCAATGCCGTTTGCATCATTTGAGCAGGGGCAACACCTTTCTTTAAAGATCATCTGTGCTTATCAGCTGCCGTAGAGAGCAATATGTCTCTCACGTCACTTAATGTCAACATTGGCATCAGGATGCCAAATAACATGAGTGAAAGTTCAGAAAACAGTCATAAAAAGGTTTGTTCCCACTGTGCCTGCATTTTACTGCACTATTCAGATGCATAAAGAGGCAAATTACATTCACGCTGATTGTTCAGTTTACCTGTAGAAAACCTTTGGCAGGACACAGGAAGTTGTTCCTGTTTAACAATCATACTTCACAAAGACGAGGAACAAAAGCTGAGGTCAGTGGGTTTATTTGCAGTTTTTCATTACGAGAATAATAAACATGTTGAGACAGATCCTCCATCCATCAAGGCCATTTCTGAGCTGCCGGATGATGGAGAAGACGACCGCCACATGTAGGATGGATCAATGCTGCAGGACTGCAGACACGGGTCGATCTGAATCAAAGAAATTTCTCATCAGCCATTTGAGGTTTGCTTTTTAAAAACCAAATCTCTCTAAAAATGAGATATTTTTGAAGTAAATTTTGCCAGGAATTCATCCATGTCATTTCTAAAGCTGTATCAATTTGACTTTTTGTGAGGAGGCCTAACTGCCGCAGCTCATGTGGAGCTGGATCCTCCTCTCCCATTCATTCTGATAGGGGGAGCTGAAAGGGCTTCTTTGGGGTTCACCGACTTTGAGGGCTCGTCATTCGAAAACTGTTTAAGAAACAACAAATTCACGCAGAGGTTTTGTAAAACATGGCCCACTCTGTCATCTGAGCAAATTTCAAGCTGACACCATTTATGGCCAAGGAGTTGATCATTTTTGAAGAGGGTCCAAAAACGTGGCCTAATTTTACTTTGAAGGCAAATTGCCGGCTTCCTGTTCGAGATAGGTCAGGGGTGTCTGTGTATGATTTCTGCGTCTCAGTGAGACGAACATTTTGACGTTGGTTTGATCTCTCTACAACATTCCTACTGCCATTGAGAGCCATTTTAGTGTTCCTAGGTGGCGCTAGAGAGCACATTTCAGTATGTTAGGGGTCAGTTTTGGGACAAAATCAAAGGTGTGTGCTGATTTTTGAGAGTTTTTGAGCATGTTGAGGTGGTCAAATTAGCTTGCCAGAAGGTTTCCTCTCCCTTGGTGCGAAAGCTAAAAAATCCTAATCGCACTGTCGACTGTGTGCCTATTTTTCTTTCCCTCAAAATAAATTCTTTAATTAGGGCTTTGTGTTTTTGTTGGTTGTGTGGTCTCCACCTGTGCGTCATGAATGTTCAGACTTCATTTTTTGTTTACAGCCACTCTGCTCTCCCAAACTCTCCATGGTGACGGCCGCAGCATGCCGTTTGCACCTGTTATCATTTGGGCATGCAGTTTTAGTAAATCACCCACAACACGCCCACTGATAACACATGATGCTTTAGTTTGCACATGCAATTTAGGGCTCATTATTTGGCATCTTAGCAGTTCAGGCCTTTTAAATTGAAGGTTGTTTAGGGAGAGTTACATCGGCTAAATCTGCACACTGCAGCTTCTTCCACATGCAACCTTGAGCATCCATCCCAGCACAGATCTCCACATGCTCATGCAGAGGCTGAAGTCCTTAAACCCAAACAGCATACAATGAGACGAGCGAATGATTGATAAGATTACTAAAACTTGCAGCTGAAGCTGAAAAAAGATAAATCCTGATCAGAAAAATCCATCAGTCTAATCTGAGGGCTGATCTGCTTCACTATAGGGGCCTTAATGCATACATACTCCCTAAGTGGATTGGTTACAGCCCTCTAGTCTCCTACACACCTCTCACACAAATCCACTTAGCCAATATTGAAAAATCCTGATTATGCCTAATTCTGATATATTGCTTTGGTTTATTAGCGAAAAAACAGAGAAACCAGAAATCTGATCTATTTCTGTGCTGCTCCCTTTGCCATTTTGGTGGCTCCCACTCGCGTCTACAAAAACCCATTAAAGAGGAATCGCTCATAAACACACACACACACACACACCTTCAAGTTAAACCACTTACACACATTTACACAAAAAATGAAGCATGCAAAAACTTTGGGGAGGTCCAGTTTGGCATCGGGTTCCCGGCTTGATGAGGTTTTTATTCGAGCCATATTTGGGTCACGAATCAATCTGAAGGAAAGCAAAAAGTGGGAACAAACTATCTCCACCAGAGACGAGCTGAGGGCTCCCTTCTGAGAGGTCGTTTGCGTTGTTGGACATTCACAGCGCCTCCCACAAGCCAACAGTGGAACGCCAGCCTCCTTTGAAGTCAGCTAGAATTACTCATGACACAATAAGCCGCAACAATGAAGCAAGAGACGAGAGGGGGATTTAAAGGGCATTCCACTTTACCAAACTCCACCCAAAACAAGACCAGAAAGGCTCCAGCACGCTCCGCTCACCGGGCCAGGCAGCGCTCCAAGCCTGCGCGCAGGTGGCCCATCCTCCACCGCCCAGACCTGCCTCCGTTTGGAAAGTGAAAGTATATGATTGTGATTTTAATATGCTCTCCGATGAGTTACATCTCGTTGTAATCCAGACTTGGCAGAGCGGCTTCACCAGAGCTTCCACGCTGGCCCCGAGCCAGGCTGGCGCTGAGGCTTGTCTTCCCACAGACAGAGGGATGAGCCTGGGACAGGATGGGAGATGCGGGGGCCTGGATGGACTCGCTGCAGACACAATACTGGCAACGTGACAACAGACGCCGATCATGACTAATCTCACACCACCAAACACAACACACACCCAGGCATACACACGTATGCACACGTACTCTTATAGTATCTGTACAGACTGTGCTAAATGCTAACAACCAAACTTCTCCAAGCTGAGGATCTGAAATCAACACGCTCAACATTGAAATCCAGTGATTGCTTAAACCAAACATTCATGATTGGATACGACACTGATGATATTTCAGACATATTCATGTGATACAGATATTGTATGATTTTTGTTTTTAAAATTAAAACATGACACAAAAAGATGACTTACAAGACAATTACTGCTCAATTAACAACTCAAATTTCCATGACCTTTGGTAGCCTTTTTTTCTTTCAAAATAACAAACAAAATTGTAGAAAAACACAAAAATAACATAAAATAAGCATGAATATTAATTAAAGTATAAAAATAAATCACAATGACGTAGCAATGCTGGCTGTTTTTGAAAGTTAGTGTTTTAGGTCGGCTTAAACGCTGTTTCCGTGTAAACAGAGGGGCCAAAATGCGATTCATCCTAAATTTGCTAGGCGCCGCCCTTTTGGCTATGGCTGCCTTTTGCAGCAGCTCTCTCTTTTTTGTCTGTTTCTTGTAAAATTTTTGTCTCTTTTATCGTCACCTTTGTATTTGGAGTGGATCATTACTTTGTTCAGCTCATTTGTTGGTCATGGACACCAAACTTTTTGTGTCTTCAGTGATATTTTTACTATTTTTTCTCCTGTGTTTGTCTGGAGATCCTACATGTAACCATGGCTGCATTGTTTACATGTGAACTCAGCTGTTAGCAGCCTGTAGCATGTCAATGCTAACTGGTGTAAGGCCAGATGTTTCCCACAAGGTGAGGAGAAGGAGGTGAGGACGACGTGCTGGTTCTCAGGTGTGAGCTAAGAAGTGACGACATGGACCTGTCCTTCCATCCATCGTTATTGGGAACGTAAGATCTATCTCCAATAAGATGGATGAGCTAGCTGTGCTAACCCAGCAACAGAGGGAATACCAGAGGGCAGAGTAGCATCATGCTATTTACAGACATGGCTAACAGAGCTAACAGCAGACACCAAGGCCACATGTGAAGAGCTTCACCTGCTGTGAGCAGACAGGATCCAGCAGCAAAGACAACGGATGGAGAGTTTCTGTACTTTCTAGCGATGCACATCTGTTTATTTGAATCTACGCTCTGCAGCTCTTATTTTGTAAACTTGAGGAATGAGACGTGAAAGGAAGACTTCCTGTAAACAGAAAGCAGAATTTAAGGAAGGAGAAACGCTGCGAGCACAGAGCGCCGTGTGAAATCTCCTCTGAATCCAGGCTCAGTCAGTCCTCCTTAAGAAACACTTGAACCCCCTGTAATCAGACTGTGCACTTCACTCCACAATTACCGCCATAATCAAACAGGCCCATGTATGTTTTACCAAAATCACGCCGGCCCAGATTCCCGGCTCCTTCTTTCTATATTTGACCGCTCGGTTAGGAGAAGGAGGGAGACATTTGGACATAAAACACTGTTAATAGTCCGAGCATCATTAAGGGATCTTTCCTCATAACTGGCTTCACGGGGGGCAGAGGAATGATCAAGAATAATGTGCGGTGCTTTGTAGCCACCCAGGTCACAGCCTGCATACAAATCCGCAATAAGGAGGAGAGGAGGGGAAGGAGGGGAAGGCCGGGGCCGAGGCGGGGGGTCTCCAGCACTGAATGGCTTGGAGAGGGAAAGAGGGAGAGACAGAGGGTGAGGATAAGCGATCTCAATAAGACGGGTCATTTCTGTGTAGCAGGTTCAGAGATTCTGCTCCTCGTGGGGAGGAGGTGGAGGGAGGAAGAGGGGGAGACGGAGAAAGAGGGAGGCTTCTCTTTTTTAGGATGGGGGGTAAAGATGGGGGAGTCTTGAGCGAGGCGGAGGCCCTGAGCTGTATTCAGTGGGGGTAGGCTGCTCCGGCTCCAGCTCCACTACAAAGCTGGACTCCTAGGGTTCATGAATAAGGCGAGGAAATGATCAGAAAAAAAGGGAAAGGACCCTGAGAGATGTTTAGACAGATGGCCCACTTGAAACGACGCGAGGACACAGAGTGAGAGGAAAGTGATTTTAATGAAACTTCAGATTCGGCAAATAATTGATCTTTATTCCCTCCTCCCCCCTCCCTCCTCCAAATCCCAGCAGAAAGGTGAGCGTAAATTCAGTGTGTTACAAGTGCCTTTCCAACAGACATGAAAAGATGGCGCCTGCTTTAAATGCTTTAGATTGAATTAAAGTGACATCATGAGAAGAGGCTGGAGGAGAGAGGCAGGGAATCAAATGGAAGACGTTCAGAAAGGAGCCGCGCAGCCAAAGAAAATAGATAGCAGGGGACTTCTCTGCTCCTCCAGCCGTTCTTACAGGGCCACTGAGCGCCTTTGAGGGGGAACATGCTACTCAGTATTTTTAGAAATCTCATTTGATGGGATCCTGGCAAACATCTCTGCTCTGGGCCTTAGATGTAATATCAAATGTTACTTGCTGGGGAATAGATGATGTTTTATGAATTTAGCAGCCATGAATTATTAATGTCCAAACTGGTATCAAATATCTCAAATCTGCAACTAATTATTTGATGGAGCGGGAAAAAAAAAAGGTAGCGTTGCTTTTGTGATTCGACCAAATTAATGCTGATTATCTGACCATGTCAAACCTTCACACTCCACTTCTCTCATAAGAGCAGGGAGAGCCAGAGGAGGTTTACAGGTTCAGGCTGCAGAGCCAGGCTTTATTGGAGCTCTGAATCACAACGATGATGAAATTATTTTGTTGAGGCTCCTTCTTTTCACGACGATATCGAGAGGCTGACGAGCTAAACACGGCTCCTTGATGACTGAAACGTGACGAGATGTTTGTGAGTTTTTGTTGATGAGCTGAAAAGTATCATCCTATCCTTGTCTGATCACACCCATCACCTGACATGCAGGGCACTCTGGGCCCTCTTTAACTTTTGTCATCGCAAATATGCATTTTAGCAACAGAAGCAGTGTTTAGCTCCATTCATTCAGACTATTATTGATCTTTAAACGGTAAATTAAAGCTGTAAGCAGCATAAAAGTGTCTGGTTGTTTTGTGGTCAGCTGTCAGAAATGCTACGACACCATGGAGTCTAACAAAAGCTCTGTTACAGAGCTACAGGTGTTATGGAGCAAAGAACGACCATGCTAACTGGTGACTCTCAGCTGAACGTGTCAGTCACGCTCCACACTGAAACACCAGCGACGTCTGCAGCTGTGTTATCACACGCGTCTTCTTTATCCAACCTCAGGTAACTAGGTTTGACTGTAAATAAGCAAAATTAAAAGCTGATTTTCTAAATCCAGTTTTTATTTTGTGTATTTAATGGAAAAGTTGGTTTGGGGCCGATGTTATGACCAAACATGGACTCGATATAGAGAGTAAACGAGAAGTGAACGTTCAAGTTATGACTGACAGAAACAGAATTTAAGTTTATCATAAAACTACAGTTTATTATCAAACTATTAGCTTGTTTTATTATCAATCTCAAAATAGAAAATCATTAATGTTCTGATCTATCTGATGATTCAAAAAAAAAAAATGTTGTAACCCTAGCCCTGGATTTTATTTATTTATTTATTTAATTATTTATTTATTCATTCATTCATTTATTTATTTATTTATTTATTTATTTATTTATTTATTTATTTATTCATATTTTTTATGTTTGTTTTTATTTTTTATATATGTTTATTTATTATTTTTATTATTTTATTTTATTTTATTTTAACAGGCTCAAGACCCATCTTTTTAGCTTACCTTATTTTATTTTCAGAAACTTAAGTTTCTCATTTCATATCTATTTTATATCTACTTTCATTATTTTATAGTCTGAGTCTAACTCATATTTCAGTTTTTAAATGTTTTATCCTTTTATCATTTTTATGACCCCAGAGTTTCCTCTAGGTGGTTGATTGTGGTTGCAGGGGCCCGTCACGTTGGTTGGTTTTGTATTAAAAGTGCTTTATAAATAAAGATTTGATTGACTGATTGATTGATAAAAGGTTTCTGCCAAACAGCTCTGACCTATAGCACTGTAGATGTTAGATAGACAGGTAGATGCTAGGCTAGAGCGATCAATCTGCTAATGGATTTGGTTGTTATGCTAAAGCGCTAAGGTTAACACTTGATAAAACCTCTCTGAGAGTTTGTTGACTAAAATTATCACACCAAGAAATGACTGAATGTGTTTTAAACTGATACAGCTGTCAGCACCTGCTCTGGGTGGAGGGGAATAAGGTGGAAGGTGTAGCGCTCAGAGCAGGTATCACAGTACAGGATGTACAGAGAATCGACATAAAGAAAGTCACCAAGCCTACAGCTCGGGCACAAAGGACCAGGAGGCCTCCTGCTGGGAGCTTCACCATATTAATTTGGCACAGCGTAGGTACACTGCCAACCCACTACCTATCCTTTATAATCATAATCCATTTCCACTGCTATTGTCCTCCATGGAAAGGCTCGCTCCATGAGCCCAGCAAATGAGAGCAGGAGAAAGAGCCGTGAGGAATATCAGTGTGTGTGTGTGTGTGTGTGTGTGTGTGTGTGTGTGTGTGTGTGTGTGTGTGTGTGTGTGTGTGTGTGTGAGTGTGTGTGTGTGTGTGAAGGGGGCAGCTCTCACTAACTGAACGCCTGTTAGAAAGTCCCACAGAAACCAGTCTGCCCAACCCTCCCACAGCCTCACCAAAAGCCGCCGAGGCCCTAATCATACGCTTGGATTTCTCTCAGATGACGGGACCATGGCATCGTGGCGGCAGCAGTTAACCACTCGGCTCCTCCAGTATGGAATTAGATTTAGGACGGCGATAAAACCCACAACAGTCTGATTTGGAGGCTGGTGTTGCAGTCGTCGCCCGACGTTTGAGCTGCTTTTATTAACCCCTCTTACCAACTCTCTGAGGTGGGAGCGTGCTGGCCCAAAGGCCCGTCTGCCCCGCTCAGGGTCTCATTACGGAGCCGGTGAGTGATAGCTGTTCTGCTTGGGCGGCGACGAGAGCAAAGAGGTACGCCTCAGAAAATGGGTTTTCTGGATTTTGATTAATCAGATTTTGTTTTTCTCGGTGAGAGGAATCAAATCAAGAGCGGAGGACGGACTTTAAACATTCAGAATATTTGGATTCAGACTCGCAACGTTTGTTTGTGTGGTCTCTGTCAGGAGATGGTCGACTCTGTGGCTATTTGGGAGATTTTTCCTGAATAGATTTCTCTTTCTCTTCAGTGAAATGTTAAACCCAGTCCAGCTTTGGGTCTGAATGTAGACGAACCGTGAATCAAACTACAAAATTAAGAAACAGAAAGAGATGCCGATGCTCTGACTTGTGTTGGTGTTGGAGTCGGGGATGTTGCTGATGTTGCTCACGGTGACCTCTGGAAGTGTCCTGTCATTATAGTGGCCTGTCATTACACACACAAACACACACACACACACACACTGTGGCCTCACACCTCACCAGCATTGATTTTCACTTAAGTCCTCCAGGTCCAGCACACACCTCTAACCCCGAGCATCCACAGCGTTCCCCTAGCTGCCGCTGACGGGGGCGTGCTGGGCCGGCGTGGTGACAGATAGGTGCGCCGAGCGGCTGAGAGGCCTCTCCTCTGACACCTGTGCTGGATCCATTCTTCCAGACTCCACGGGGGAGCCGGGTATGAGATGCCCTCTTCATTTGTTCCTTCCTGCTCCGTCTCCATCCACTTGTCCACCTAACTGCTCTATTTGTCCCGTCCTTGTTCTTCGTCCCCATTGTCCTCGTCTGCAGAGTGCGGTCTTTATGTTGGCAGTAATCGCTGCCTTTCATAATGAACTGAGGTCTGTTAGCGGCTGTGACCTCAGCGTCCACACACTGAATTACCATCATGAGGAGAACTGGGACAACACGTCTTATGGTGGAGTCTCTCAGATTGCTTCAGATGGAGACAGAATCCGGTTGGTGTTGGATGAAAAAGGCAGAAAAGATGAAAAACAGACGCACTTAGAGTTGGTTCAAGTCGTAAATGCATTCAGCCCTACTCTTTATGAAAAAATCTGCATGCTGCTCGCTAAAATATGACTTCAGTTTATTTTAAACAGAGGTCTATGTGGTTACAGGCGATTCTGCAACCAGCCCCAAGTGGACACTAGAGGAACTGCAGCGTAACTCCTCTGCTTCATTTCTCGTATCTAATCATTGATGCTTCGTGTGCATCTTTTCATTGAGATTAGATTTATGAGGAGGCTACACATCTGCATAAAAACTGCACATCGCGGCACTTCCGGTTGCAACATCACCATGATGGTTGCATAGGAGAAGAGCTCCCGACTGAACCAGAGTAATTAGAGCAATACTCTCATGTAAACAGAGAAGAATAATCTAGAAATAAGCTTCAGAGAGGGAGTGAAACATCTACCAAGACACAGAGTAGAAACAAGACGCAACAACCTAAGCTAAAAGTAGCTAGCTAACAGTACGAGGAGTTAAGCAAGCTACGTGGAGAAATGGCCGACATGGATCTGCTACTTATTTACTAACTTATTTACCAGTGAAGGTGGTAACACTTTATTTTAGAGGTATGCAAATTTCATCACCCTTAGGTAATGATTAGACAAAGTTTTTTCTTATTTTTTGAAATTTGCACATAAATTCTTTAAGATAATGTCCAAATTTATTGTCACAAGTCAAAGTTGGTAGTTTACTGTTTTTTTTCAGTTTCTTTGAAATTTACTCCAAATTACAAGGTAAGAAAGTGACGATTAGCAAATAATTTGTTAGAAATTAAATCCCAACCCACCACCAAATGTTTTTTTGAAGTATCCCAACGTTTCTGCTTTTTCCAGAGATCAGGTGATAAATAGCTGCTTAGTTCTTGAAAACAGAAGTTAGCTTCATTGTTTCCTCTGATTTCCCAATAAGCAGTTGATAGTTAGCTACTTGTTATTTCATTTCACCCACTTCTTTAGTACCCAGTTTGTTGATCTGCAGAATTGAGATCAGATGTAAAATGATAAACTTTATGATCAGGCCTTTAATGTTTGACATGATCCAACTGAGGCTTCAGATGTGATATTCACCAGAGTGGGGTTGGAAATCGTCCGTACCTGATTGTGATAGACACTGCGAGTACAGGCGCACTGCAAAACACAACCTGGACAGAAGTTATGAGCTCATTTTCTCCAGATTCTCCCGAAATTTCAAAGAAATAAGAAAAAACTTTGTCTGATTATTACCTAAGTGTGATGAAATTTGCGGACCTCTAAAGTAAAGTGTTGCCGTGAAGGTTTTTGTTCACTGAGTTGTTGTTTTTTTATTTATATCTATCATGTATGCACACTCACGCTGAAACTTTCATTTCTCCTTTCTTTTTAGGAAAATTTCAAGTTTTGTGGGGTTTTTTTTGCATCTGTCCAGCTTGTTTCCAGGGTAGTTTGACCATTCAGAGACACCGTAGGCTTGTGTGTGACTTGTGTGTGTGTGCATACCTCAAACATACTGACAGCTTGCTTGATGATTCCATTTTTGTCGTCCTGCAAATTTTCTGTAATTGATAGAAAAATAAACTCATCAGATTCAGTGTGTGAGGTGTCTTTGCACTTTGGATCCAAAAATAATCCAAAAATGTCTAAGAGGAGCGGCGCTGTATCACACACGCCATCATTAAAAGATCTGGACCGTGTGTTCGATGTGTTAAACATCAGGATCTGATTAAACCCGATGAACCGGGTGAAAATAATTCCACTTCCTTTTTGTTTTAACAGTTTCCACTGAAACCTTTTCTAGAAACACGTATGAAACATTTGATAACAGAGATTACTTACTAACACAGCTGTACAGTTTGCTCCTGGATGATGGATGCTGCTAGAAGCTAAATGAAGGCCTCTGATTGGTCCCTCTCCAGGAAGTCTACCATGAAGGAGCTCAGACCCCATGCTGGATTTCTGGGGTCAGATGTGAACCTGCAAGGATCAGGAAAGGTGATCTCAGACTTTAGGATCCTGCATGTCAAACTCAAACAGAGAGGTTTCAGAGTCTTCTCCTCCACCTGTGTGTGCAGGATGACTCACTTCTTTCTCCGTGTTGCAGCAGGTAATGTTCGATATTACAGCAAGCCCCGTACCTGAATATTTATGGATGGCACATTTCCAAGTCCAGCGGTGAAGGAGAAATACAGAGCAGATTAAAAGCACGAGTCAGAGTCCTGGGGAGGACGGTGGAGGGCTGTGCGGGGTGTGTAGATTTTAATGCATGGTCAGAAGCAGGCATCATTGATTTCAACACTAAGTGAAGGACAAGGAGTGCAGAGCTCGTTTCCAAATCAATGACACAGTCCGAAATGTCTGCCGTGCCGAGAGCTCGGCTCTAAGATCGCTGTGCATGACACAAATTCTGTCCTACACACATGACGAAGCCTGAGGACAGACGGACAGCGGGACAGACGGACAGACGCTCCCTCATGACGTATATGTTTGTTTTCCACCATCTCTCCAGAAGAAAAACACACTCCTTTATGGAAAGCACAGCATATGCAAAGGAGAAGCACTTACGGGATCCTATGGAGACCAAAGCAGTGGGTGTGATGGACTAATTAAGCAGGGCCTGTGTACCCAGACATCAATAGGTTCCATCAGACTGCACATAGCTTCCATAATGGCGAACGCACGCCCAATCATAGAGGGAATTCTGCTGATTACACACCTGCATATATGCACAAACACCGAGAAGACGCAGCAGCCAAACCCTTCCTCTTAATTCATGCAGTATTGAATGTCTCCTCATAGAGAGGCTGCTTTACTGCCTGTAAACTTAATTTAAATCAATAAACCTGCCAAAAAAGGGAACCCAAAGAGACAAATGTAAATCAATTTACCCTGACTGGTTAAAGAGTCGGACAAAAAGAGATGTTGGATGAAAGGGAGAAAAGAAACCTCCGACTGTTGTACGAGGGAAGGCGGGAGCAGAAATTAAAATGTTTCATATCGAGCTCTCTGAAATGAATTGGGCGAGGCTTGAGGACAGAGCAGGGAGAAAATCAATGGCTCTCTGGCTGCGGTGAAAGGGACGGCATCACGAATGGGATTTGCCAGTGGGGCACAGCAGCTGCCAAATAACCTGGAGCTACAGAATTACAATAATACTGATGAAGAGAGGGAGCTTCTCCAAGCAACGCTGGAAAATTGCTCTGATGGAGGCATAACAATGCTTTCTGATTCAGCTCCCCTCTCCGCGCCTCTGAAAGGCACAACAACAGACGCAACGCTACGTCTGCGAGCGCCACGTCCGCGTTGACACAGACAGGAAGGGTTTGATTAGTCTCATGTACGACGTATGGATGAAAGACTGGGAGCAAATCCAGACCAGCTTCAGGATTCGACCTGTTCCCCACCCTGAATCAAACAGCCCAAGATTACCCATCAGGCATTTCACAGACTGAGTATGGAGTCAGTATGGTTCATGACAAGCAACCGTAAACATGTGCAAGAAAGAGCACTGACTGACAGAGGTCGAGAAGATCATCATCGACACCCTCCACAAGGACGGTAAGCCAAGAGGGTCATTCCTCAAAGAGCTGCATCAATGCAGGTTAACAGGAAGTTGACTGGAAGAGAAGAGAAAATCACAACAACAGGAACGACTGCATCCTCGAGAAGCAGTCTGGACCGGACAGAGTCTCAGTGTTCCCAGGTACACATCATGCTGATTAAAGTAAAGTTGGCATTTCAATGGGAAAGCTAAGTCTTAGAGTCCAGAGGAGGAGAGGAGAGGCACGAAATCTGAGCTGTTTATGGGGTACCATGTCAACATGCTCGGTTTGTTCCCCCAGACTGTATAAGACATGGACGTAGCCTCAACAACATCACCCGTCTGTTCCTGAAACCGTAAAATGAAGCCAATCTGTGGACGTAGCCACAGTGGTTCTGAGTGGAGCTGGGTGACAAAAATAATTATTTCTTTCTTTAGAGGGTCTAATCACTTCCTGACTCTACCTCCTGACATATTTTTTCAATCCCCGAAAAAAATAAATGAGAACATCAGCTGTCAATCATCGTTAAACGTTACGTAAAGCCTCGTTTTTAACCTCGTATAACTAATGAAAACAAAACTTTTCAGAAAAAAGAGGACTTGGATACAAGACAGCCAAATGATATCTTCAAATCACCACAACAATCAGACGTGAGAAACATTTCTACCAGGTGGATTAATTTTTTAAAGTTTGACCACAGCCCATCTGGAATGACTGGGGAGATGGATTTTTTAACCTATACTGCAGCCAGCCACCAGGGGGAGCAGTTTTTGTGGCGACCTCACTTTGAGGTGAGCTAAATGAGGTCCATTTTCTTTACAGTCTATGTTTCCAGCTGCTAGGGCGCCCATCAGTCACATGAGCTGAGCTGTGTCTCCGATTGGACAATTAAATGATCCTAATAACTTATAAACCGCTGAGAAAAAATCTACACCCCGTTGAGTGTGTGCCCATTAAATCAGCGTTTTAGACCCGAACCGTTTCTTGAACCAGGCAGTAAATATGTTTTTAATGCCGTAGAAGTCCGTCTGTGTACGTGACAGCAACATAAAGCACTTCTTCATAAGCTACATTTTTACTAACCGGATGTTGCCCCTTGGTTGATCCACTGAGTTTTATCAAATTTTAACATCAACATGGCTGTTTACTGCTACAATCTGCAGACAAGCTTAGTTGTCATGTTTCCATTACACTTTGAATTGTTAAAAATTGAAATGTACCAATAGTAATCGTAAGAATAGTAACGGAAACATTAAAATAATAAAAAAAATAAAAAAAACGGATGAAAAGTTTTGACGTTCTCATGAGGTGGTTTTCAGGAGTTTCCATAATGAAGTTCATCTCAAAATGCAACATGTCACCAGCTCTGCTGTAAGTTCTGTGTTCAGTGAAGATGTTGGTGTTTCCGAGCATCAGTGAAAGCATCACGATTTTATCCAAACTTCCGAAACATGACTTTGATTTAGGAAAAAAAGTGTGATGGAAACACAGCTAGCTATGATAATGATTGATTCTTTTCTAATGCTAGGCTCCTGCCCACAGCGCCAAAACTTCTCCAAAACACTTCACCGACTACGATGATCCTTTGCTTTATCGACCAAACGACTTCTGACGTAATCCTGGAGAATCTGAGGGTGATGGGTCAAGAGGAAGATGATAAAAGAAACCAAGCGTTGAGTGGGTTTAAATGAACTTTACAAGAGTCCGACTTTTCTCTGAGTAAAATCCTTTTTTAACAATCAGAGAAATTTTCTTGCAAAATAAAAATCCAGGTTTTCCTGAGATTAAATCCACAAAAAGCAGCTCTAAACATTTCACTTCACAGTCAGTGGATATTATTTTTTTAACACGCGCCTGTTTGTAGGAGGAAGATAAACAGAGCAGTGAGTCTCTCCCTCGCTGCATTTCAAGCATCCAGAAAAAAAAGAAAGCGTGAATAAAAGAGAGTAAGACGAGATGAGGTGAATAAAAGGATGAGAGGAAACAAGCTCCCATCATCTATTTTTATGCTGCCTTTAATTTACATTTTCTTTTTGCTGCCGATAAAAGCGGACAGGGAACACAAGGACGGTGACACCCGGAGAGCTCGCGGGGTCAGAGGGCGGCAGTTAACCTGTCAGAAGCAGAGTACTGATTAGAATAAATCTACACACACACTAGAGGTCAGCTTCGGCCTCTGCTACCGCTCTGACCCACCGCTGTCTCAGTGTGTGTGTGTGAGTGTGTGTGTTGGGATGAGCTCACAGGCCTGATGGCGTTTAGTTTGTGTCTGAATCTGAATTAAATATCCCTTACACACACAGGAAATCATTTTTATTTCATTTGATTTCAGCATTTTTTTTTAAACAAACCAAGAAGAATCTGACTTTTATTGATTTTAATAATAAAACCTGTAAAAAGAGGAGCAATAATGGAGTCTGAGGTCTGTCTGCAGCTGTTTACTCTGGTCCTCGCCGCCTGCAGAACCTGACATCTCTAAAAATGTAAACCAGCGAGCTGTTGTCCACATCTTTTCTTTAATGTGCGCAGAGAGGGAGGGCCGCTCCGTGGGAGGGAAATCTAACGCACATAAACACTGGACTTCATCTCTGGGGCTCAGAGGCCAGGACCCTGCGGCCCTCTTACAGAGGATGAAAGAGCCATCCCTGAATAAAAGAGTGAGGCTGCCAGAGCACACACACACACACACACTCACACACACACTCAGAGCTCCTCGTATGTGAAGAGCTGGAGGCGATCGCAGTGTGAGCCACCGTGTGGGATGTTTCAGGGGCCCACACCTATGGAGGGCGTAAAGCTGCGTCTGAACGTGCAGGGTGAGCCGAGGTGAGCCGAGGTGACCCTCAGAGGCCCGACAGGCTGGATCTGAGCGTTTCACAAACACTTCCTGAACATCTCCTCGTCTCGTCCTCCTGAGAAGTTTCCGTTCATTGAGGGATTTCCAGCAACAATCGAAGAGGACGATTTTCCTTAATTACCAACGTTGCGAGCAACCAATGCTAATGAGAACAAGTCATCGTCTGCATCCAGGAACAAATGCCTCTGTGTGCTTTGAATTCTCATTCCTCAGAGCTCTAACGAGGCAGCCGCACAGATTTGCATGTCATCTGTTTGCAGAGACTCTACTGTACGTGGAGGGTCCTCTTCGGCCTGCATACTGACACTTTCATAACCTCTTAAGTATTAGTGAAGGGTGTGGACACTTCAACCCACATCCCTGAGACTGTAGAGACTCAGACCCAGCGCCCTGAGCTTACAGCGTCTGAGTCTGTCACTCGTCTCTCTGACGGCAGATGTCATTTCCGAACAACGAGTAACAACAAAAACTGAAAAGACCCAGAGCGGATCAGGGAGAGCAGTGAAGCAAACAATGAAGCCATCATCAATCATCTCTGCTGGTTTCCTGAAGGAAGCGACGTGTGGCGGTGTAAGAGACAAGGTAAACACACACTCGCACAGGTGGCTGTCACACACACCCCGGTGGATCCGTGTGGCGCTGTCTTTGATACCGTCAAACGTGCTATTGATCCCTTCAGTCATGTGTTTTCTTCCTCTGAAATCCATTTTAACAATATAAGAAAAGTTTTATATACCTGATTGAGACTAAACATTGATATTGTAAAACAGGGGTGGCCAACAAGTCAGCGACCAAGAGCTACAAAAATTTCTGTGGTACTACAAAGAGCCACATCAAAAACGCACTTCCTCTCACACGTAAACAAAATGACGTAAAATTCCAAAGCGAAATTTACTGTGTTTGTGTGTTTCAATTCGTACTCGGAGCCGTGTCAAAGACAAATTTCTGTTTTTACCACAGAAGACATAAAGTTCCATTTGTCTAGATAGCTATGAGCACATTAGCGAGTAGAGAAAAGAAACTGAAACTTAAGTATCAATCTCATCACCCAAGTATTGATCAATACTGACAACAACGTTAGCATCAATTTAACAATATTTTAGATTGATTGGCACACCACTGCTCATAACAATATAATATTTTTTTAATGAATGGATCAAAGAGGCGCATGTGGCTCGCAAGCCTCATGTTGGCAGCAGATTAGCTTCTGGTTTAGCTTTCTCCTGTGCTTGTTTCACACCGTGCAGTGTTTCTAGCTTGATGCTGCAAAGCTATCACAGATTGTGTCTGTATTTCTGTCTCATGGCGTGCAATTTAAAGCTCCCATGTTCTGCTCCTTTCCTGCAGTTTAATCTGGATCATTGGTGTCTTCATGAAATGGTAGTAACATGTTTTGGTCCAAAAAGCCAATAAATCCAGCACAGCAGCATTGTTTCCAGGCTCTCATAGCCCCTCTGTTCAGAACGCTCTGATTTAGTGGGCGTGGCCTTCATATGTAAATGAGCCACCGCTGATACCGCCCCGCTCTTCCACGTCACTGAGAGCGGCGCCACGAGCTCCGAGTGCACAATGTTTAGAAAACAGAGAAGCTCGTTTACCGTAACATTACAGGCTAAAACAACAGGCTAACTGCAGCTAAAGTTAGCATCCTGAAGCTAACACAGAGACAGGGGGGACACTGAGGAAAAGCTCTTCCATCTGCTCCACAGCACACAGCATTTAAAATACTCACATTTCCAGGGTCCCAGGTTTGTTGGAGGATGGTTGGTAATGCGCCTGGATTCAGGACCAGTCTATTGGCTAGCCCTCTGTTGGACTGTCCAAAGTTGGAAAAGCAGTCGGCCGTGAAGTGACTAGCACACACATGCTCAGTTTTACTGAGTGTAGCTGGAACATTTCCTGATAAATGAACTCTAGACACTTAGTCTGTCTTCTTCAGAGATGGGAAGCTTGAGCATGGAGCTATGTGGCTGTTTACAGACAAAAACAGAGCAGTGATGGCTCTTCAGCTTTGGTATTCTCCTCCCTGTGAGAGGAGTGGGCGGGGGTATCTGCTCTGGTGGACCAATCAGGTCAGACTTGCTCCTGATTGGTCAAAAAAGGGAATCACTGACGTCGGCAAATCCCCAAAATCCAAACAGCTGGTTTTAGGTCAGGATTTTACATTCACAAGCTCTACTAAGAACAGGTTTGGTCATTAAATATCACATTTTGTGGGCTGGGAGGAAAGACAAAGACCCACAAATTTCACTAAAATCTCATGCTAACATATCTACACTTGCTAGTGAGTGTGGTTAGCCGAGCTAAATCCTCTCTGTAGATCCTAAACTGCTTCCTCTTTGCTAAATAAAAACCAACTGTTTTGTATCTTCCCTCTCCAAACAGGAAATGAACGAACCCTTTCTCTTAGCGCCGTCTGGAAACCGTGCAGGACACGTGTTTTTCACTCAGGTAAATCATATTTGGCACCATTAAAAATGACGTTTTACTCCTTTAAACCCTCAAACCTCATTTTGCTTTAATTCTGTGATTGCTGTTGCTCTAATGTTTAACAATGACTGAGGTGAAACGTGTCATTACCCTGAATTATCATATCTGAAACCCTTGTGGATGAACATGAGCTACTGTACCTCTTTCATCTCTGTGGCGTTGAGTCTTAATAAGGGAAATTTGTGCTGAAATCCCTAAATGAGGCAGGTGCCCGTGCAGCAGCGGCCCACGGCGCCCACAGGTACGTGGAGCGCTCTCTTTGTGTGAGTCAGCCGCAGAGATCAGTGGTGTCAGAGCTATCAGGGCCCAGCCTCCACAGAAGGGGGGTCAGGTCAGGGGAACTCTTTCTTCCTCTGACCTATTGTTCTTCCTCGGTTTGAAAACACGCCGCGGCGCTTTCATCCGCGGCTCTGCGCCCAGAGAAACAGGAAGTGTCTGCATCACAGACTCCATCCATCATCTGCAGCAAAGGAGCTGTCACATTTATAGACTTTTGACTCTCATTGTTATCCGCTCCCAACATGACTGACTCACATCGTTACTCATGGCAGTATGAACATTGTCATGATAATCTCTCTCCTACGCGGCGCTCTGTCTCTCCAAAAGACCCAAACCTTTCCACTGATGCCAGAGTTTGAGATCCAAATGAAGGAAGAGTGTTTCTATCACCTGTTTATTTATGTAAAGTTAAGTCTGTGAGCAGATAATAAACCCAGTGACTCCTCAGACTCCAGTCCGACCCCTGTGTGCAGCTCACTGCAGATGAGTTAGCGTGTTAGCATTACCTTTAGCTGTGGAGCAGAGACGGGTCGTTCTCACCTGGAAGCAGAGAAAGGTAAACACAAGGAGCAAACTGAGCATCTTTATCAAACTGTGACATTAAGACAGAAATCTGACAGGTTTAACATAAAATAAGGTTTTAACTGATCAGTGCGAGTGGTTAAGTTTGGTTTACGCTTGACTGCAAGGTCTGCAAAGCTTCGTGCTGATGAATGATGCAATTTTAGCAACCCCTTGCACGGTCCTTTCCAAGCAGAAAATTTCTGAGTCATGCATCTCAGAAAATTTCAACTTCTGCACAAAGACACGTGGACGACAGGAGCTCTAAGTGCCCAAAGTACAAAAAATACAGATGAACAGTAAAAACCATGTGATGAATAATTCCTGGCATGAAATAGCGGCTAAACTCTGCAGAAGAACTGGCAAAAAAAAAGAAAAAAAAAATGTAAACAGTGGAAATAACTTCTTCTGCTCTAGTTAAGAACAGTAGTAGACATGTGTTTGCAACACAGCTCCCCCCGCAGTTTAGGAAGAGACACTGCATGTGTTGAGTTCGCTCAGCCTTAACGTACAGACTGGTGGTACTGAAGGACTTCAGACAGCTGGGGAAGCTAAAACATAAAGTCTAAGTTCACAGAAACAGTTCATTTATCGTCTTTAGCTACGTTACAGAGAGAAAAACTCAACCTGTAACGTGGAAACATGATCCATGTGCTCATTTTACAGCTCACTTCATTCTTGTTTCTTTTGGGATTCAGAGGAGAGTGAAACACACGGTGACTTGGTGAAACTGATCGATGTCCTTTGGTATGAACATGTTTCTCATAAAAATCTGATAGTGCTCAAAAAAAAAATATTTATTTGATTTTATCAGTCTTCTACACTGTAAAAAAATGACTTTTGAAAAGATTTTAAACCAACTTCTTCAGGACATCAAAACCATATCATCAAGTTTAGAAATGAATTCATTGGTACACTCTCATAACTTCCAGTGAGATTAATTATTATTACACATATTTTATTATTCAAAAACAACCTAAAACCTGGTTTGAATATGTATTTTTTGCTTGAAGACATATTTTGGGGGCAAAGTTCTACAAAATCTGAGCGCACTTTCAGAGCTTCTTTACATAAATCTCCTTTATCAGTGACTCACATTGTGCTCACATCGATACAGAAATGTTTGTGATAGTGATGGATCCATGGTCACTAGTGAGGAAATTAGAGAAAGGTAACAGCAACAGCTTTCTGGTTTCGGTCTTCTCTGGCTCCATGAGGCTTCAGTAGCTGAGCAGTTAGCTGACGTGAGAGGGGTAGTGGGGAAGGACGAGGTGGGACCATGGGCATGACGGTGCAAAGCGAGGGAGATGGATTGGATGGACTCACGTCATGCATGATTCGGATTGGCAGCTTTGCAGTGGATATACTGAATGGATTTTTTCGTTCTTTTTGGTCTTTATATTGTGTAGATTGGACCATAGGACCATAACAGCTCTATAAACGGTGTTATTAAGATGTACAAAGCTTCCAAATCATAGACCATAGCTTCAATCTGAGCCACATTCACCTGAACAGTCCAGAAAAAATGTCTGATTTCAAGTTATTAAAAGACAAAAATGAGGTCTGAATTATTGTAACAAGCAAATTTTCTTTTTCCATTGGCAGATTTTTTTGTTCTTGTTTCAAACAATTCAGACCTCTTTTTTTTTTTCCTTAAATAACTTGATATAAGACATTTTTCTGGACTGGTCAGGTGGATGTGGGTCATGTCGAGTATAATAAGACAATTTTTCTCAAAAGAAGACAAAAATACTTGATAAGATCTCAGTTTTTTGCTGGGGTGACAATTTTAAGTTTTACCGTCGCCGAAAAGAAATGTTTAAACTGACTTTTGACACCACTAACAGCATCCGGTTAGCAGTGAGTGTGTTGAAATGTTTAACTCCATGATTGCAGCAAAGGTTAAAGGGTCAGCTAGACGTGGCTGAATCCTCAGACCAGCAGTTAATTGGTCCAAGTTAAGTCCAGCTCCTCCAAGAGTCCAAGTGGAGCAGTCCACTCAGACCGGCTTAGCTCTCCCCGTCTCCCCCTCAGCCGGCTCCAGGCCAACTCTAATAGCAATCAATGAAGTCCCAGACACAATAGCTAATTCAATTTCCCTGGACCAGTTTTCTCATCAGGGCTCAAGGTCCTGTCCCCAGCTGATAGGGCCCCAGAACAGGTCTGGAAGAGGGAGGATTTACCCCGACCGTCAGCCGCCCTCCTGTAATAGACACAGATAACCGGATTGTTGGGGAGGAGGAGGAGCAGGCTGAGGAGAGGAGCAGCTCACCTGCCTGCGTGCCCAAAGTGAGGCCCTCACACCCAGCCGCGAGACACATCCCTCTGCCCTATCTGCCCCCCGCCTCCTCTGCCTCCCCATTAAAGGAGAAACTCAATCAGGAGACTCAGCGCTCAGTTTGCTCTCTCCGATGAGATTTCAGAGACTTAGGGCCAGAGGAGAAGCCAAGGGAGCGTCCTGAAAGAGGAGGAGGAGGAGCGCGGTGCGTGTCTGAGGGGGGCCGAGGGGAGATTAACATCTGTGTGGCTCCGGTTCACTTACCTGGGGTTCCCAAATGATCCCCTGGGCGCAAAAACGCATCTCAGCTGGCGCAAAAAGTGAGAGAAGAGAGGATAAGAGGAGAGGCGGCACCCTCCTCTGGCTGTCTGACAGCTGGTGACCCATGGGGGCAGAGGTTTGAGGAGCAGGGATCAAAGAGGAGCTCAGAGAGGAGCAGAACCAGAACAAATAAAAGGAGGGAAAGGTAAAGTCAATGATGTCTTTCTGTCTCCTTCGATCTCTGCCTCTTTTATTCATCGTCTGTCTGCCCGGCCCGGCGCTCTCCTGGACAGTAACCCGCCGTCCGCAGCAGTCAGAGCGAATAACACGAGGCTGGACTGAGGCCTGAGCGCGCAACAATCTCCTACATGCACTGGGACAACAGAGTAAACAATAGCAACATCAGAGACACAACAGCCCTCAGGCTCTGCATCCCGGCTCGCACACAGCCTGTGTGAAGTCTGCCAGTGTGTGTGTGTGTGTGTGTGTGTGTGTGTGTGTGTGTGTGTGTGTGAGCGTGCACGTGAGCAGCTCTCCCTTTTTTCTCTCACATGCACGTTCAAATGTCATGTTCAGCAGTGTGAAAGCAGAAATACTCCCGTCTCCAGCGCCATTCGGGATCCCCGGTGAGAAGACACCTGATGACAGATGCTGCCGTCTGATGGCAACTCCAAATCAGCCGAACACGCCAACCATTACCTCCACCTCGCTCTGCACATCCTTACCAAACATGTACAGGAACACGCGTGCTTCACCAACGAGGGTAGAAACCTGATTTCATCCCCGAAGCGTCGACGTGCAGAGGAGACGGGTTGTCATCTGGCTGCAGAACGTACAATGAGCTGGATGAGAGCCAAACGTCTCTCCTCTCCAAACATCACACACTCTGCAGACGCCTTTCAACTCGGGACGGATGGAGGGAAGGCCCAGCGCAGGAAGACAGGAGATAATTCAGCTCAGAGCATGAAATAAGAGACAGAGACGTGTCTGTGATTTCCAAAACGAGCTGAAATTAAGTGATAAATAAAAACGTGGGGCAACTGTTTTCCTCTCTGCGTTTCATCCATCCTGTTCCTCGTGCTGAAGCCTGAACCACAGAAGAAGAATTCATCAAATATGTAACGCAGCACTGACCTTTGGCAGAGTTCAGCAGGTCCCCATCTGTGTGCGAGGAGCCGCGCGAGAGGGAAGAATGATGACCCCTTTAACAGCTTGCCTGCGACTACCTGCTGATCCAAAAACACTGGCCAGACATGAAGCCCTGCATAGTCAAAGGATCAAACAGGGCCAGAGAATACTGCTTATTTCAGAGAAACAGGGAGAGGGGGCTCGGGTGGACGTGGAGGGGGCTCCAGCGGTACGTTTTGTGCTACTTTGGCCACCAGGGAAAGACGAGGAGGAGGAGGAGGAGGAGGAGAAGGGGTGGAAAAAAGGAGGATGTGAGAGATGAAGACAGTGAGGAGGACAGGAAAGACGGCGCTCAGGAAAATAACAGAAGAGAAGGATAATGGGCGACATTAGAGCTAACCCGTACCTCGACTGCTGGGCCAGAGACGGAAACGGGGAAAACTGTGCCGTTTGAAGCCTAATCCCCTTTTTACATTCTTAATTAGGAAACAACAAGCAATAAGCCTCTTTGTTGTGCTGACCCACACATGCTACACGCCTTTTGTGTGTGTGTGTGTGTGTGTGTGTGTGTGTGTGTGTGTGTGTGTGTGTGTGTGGGTGTGTTCACGTCTCTGCTGCAGGAAAACAGAAACACTTCATCGTATGAAGTCATGTTCCTCTTCAGCCAGTTTGGCTCTTTGACTGGCTGAGATGAATCTGTATTCTCTGATCAGTTAATTATTCAAATTAATCGACCGACTGACCGACTGGAAAGGAGACGTGAGCTGACGGATGTTTGTGTAAATTTAGCCGTACGTAGGTTTGCAGAAAGTGTGTATCAGTCTGCTGTTAAAGAGCCAATCAATGTACGAACACAGGAGATGATCACAGGCACAGGCAGAGGCCAGCCGTCACTCAGGCTGCTACACCCACAACAACGGGATGAAGTAAAACAGGTTAATACAGAAACAAAGTTTATGAATTTCTTTCTTTTTTTTTTCTTTTTTTGTCATGCTTTTAAGATTTGCAATTATACCAGGGGCAGCATTATGGGTGGGCCCAAGGGTCCCAGGCCCACACTTAACTTTATATATATATTTATAATATTATTTTTTATATTTATATTCATTTTATATCTATATTATATTATATATTATTCTATATTTTTATATTTTTTTCTTATAGTTTATTATTCACATTATATTTTATTAATTCATATTTATTTAAAATGTATTTTCTTTTATCATACTTATTTACATTTAATCTTCTTATATCATATTTATTTCCATTAATTTTCTTATAATATTTTTTCATATATATAGTTTTAAAAAAGCATGGTAAAATTTTGACACTTCATGTTTTTATTATTATTAGAATTAGATGCTCTGTCTTTGTAAAATAAGCCATAGTTTTTAACCGTAAAAAAATAAAATAAAATAAATAAAAATGAAACATTCAGCTTCATGTGGGCCGGATCAGAACATTATTCTGGGAAAGACTATGTTTTTATTTATTTTATTCAAGCGCAGTTAATGTCCTTGCTTTGATAGCTTATAATGCAAAAATGCCAAATAAAGTGAAAAAAAGCAACCAAATCTGCTTTAAAGTTAGTTTTTTAAATTAGTTAATAATCTTCAAACTTTCTGTCACGTAAGGCTCTGACAAAATTTGTCCGTCCCCCTCACAAAACTGAAACCCTGGCTCCGTCCCTGGAAAACTCAACAACAAACACACAGGTCAGGACTCAAACACACACAAACAAGATTCAGTGACATGTTAACAACAAATCAGAGCGTAGTCGCACTAAAATATTCAGTTCCTCATCAAAAAGTTCAAGTTAATCTCTTTAAGGATAAGTCTGGTTTCTCAAACAAGACAGAAACAAACACATTTTTTGTCATATAGACTGATTAAACAGTCCGTCAACTCAAATTCTCTTAGATTAATACAGCGCACGATGATATATGCATGTCCCATACCTGCTCCCAAATGGTTTGACCTTAACTCAGTGTCATTTAGTGTACCTGTTATTTACAACAGAGGATCAGGGCCACATTAGCAAAAAATAAGAAATAGAAAAATAAAAATAAAAAAGTTAATTTGTGAGATTAATTTCATAATTTCACGGGGAAAGTCACCAATTCAACTCTAAAGCTCTTCTCTATGACTCTCTATTTTGTGAAGTTATACTTTGGTAAAGGTTTCAATAATAAGGAATAATTTCATCCCTCGGCACATCAGCTTAATTATAGTAAGTAAAATTAAACTTATGGCATTGTTCTGCTGATGTGGTGAAACTGAGCCTTTGTTAAAAACTCAGGTAGAGATAAAAAGATATTCACAGATTCAGCTTTTCCTCATCACAAATCAACACCTCTCACCTAAATTTACCACATTTTCCTTGAAAATTTTCCTTTTTTTTCCTGAAACATTGACCTAGAGGATTAAAAGTCTGTGGTTTGTGAATTTCTTTGGTTGAACTAACCATCTTCCTTTGTTTTTGTGTTTTTAGTTGTACAGCCACAGGAGCAATAATTTGTGCATCCCGCTGCAACCCAATTTGCCCCCTGGGGACACTAATAAAATTGAATCTCGAATCGATTACTGATCACCAATATCAACTCACAAACTTCTGTCCAGAATAACTCGACTGCAGGGCAGAACCACAACATCCGAACTAAACGTCCGACTGCTCCACGTTCACGCCAACAAAGACTGGAAACACTCGGGTCCATTCTGTGAAGAAACTTCTGCTGTATCTTCACCTCTGACTGATTCGGAGGTTGTTTTAACCTCTCATCAAATGTTTTCCCACTCTCTATATTGAATATCTCTGATTCTGAGTTTGGGTGAAGATTTCACTGTGAACTCTTGGAAATAAAAATCCAGATCTGCTCCTGCTCCCAGCGTCAAACACGCTGACGTCATGACGGACCAGAAAAGCAGGAAGCATCCTCACATCACCTGATTTCTTCAGACATTAAATATTTACTTAATTTCCTCATTATTCTAATGTCACCGTGTTTCCACCGTGCACGTTTCCTCTCAGTGTGGGCCGTGCACATCACACACAGGCCACACACACACACACAGCCCCAAATTTACGTCCTCACACACCCACGTGCACACAGAAGCAGCTGGGGAGCACGGTGGCGGGTGACGTGAAATGCCCACGATTGCTCCAGAGGGATTAATTTCTTCCACTTTATTTGTTTATTACTGCGTGGAGAGCAACTGGGGCGGCAGCGGCACAACAACCGGCGATGTAATAGCGAGTGGCTTCCTCCTGCGGTTCCTGATGCCTCATGCTGATCCCTGTATTAAGATGACTCAATCTGCTGTGATGTACAGTGTGCTGCATTGTTCTTCTGCAACATACAGTACAGAGAGGGGGATGCTCCTTACCGAACACTTAGTGGGGTTAAGACGGCTCCCTGAACAGGTGGAGCAGTTATTCAAACAAAGAAACTGCATGCTTCATATTTAATACTCTGAAAATTCATCTTACAACATCAGCAGCTGCAAGAAAATTAAGAAAAAGAAAATTTAGAGCTGCAAACTAAAGATGGACTAATGCAACAGCTCAGAGTTTGTATTAAAGATGATTTATACCATCATTCAGACGTGGTGCATAAGTCAGCTGGACTTGTGCAAAACCTGGTTTTGTTGCAGCCCCTCCTCACTGCACTGTGTCAGTGTCACAGATCACAGCGATCCAAATCCCACCCCCCTTTGTTCTTCAAGAGTCGCACTTATGCAAAATAAAGCAAGAATATAAAGAAGCAACGATAAAATAAGGATCGAATAAAACAGGATGAGTCCAGAACAGACGGAATAATCTGGAACAAAAGTGCAGAGAAAGACAGTTATAAGGATAATAAAGCAGAAAAGATGTTGTGAAGGAGAGGTGTGATATTCAGACAAATTACTTTCTGTGGTGTTGATATAAATGTGTTAATCTAATCCTGTCTGAGGACATTTCCCGTGACCCTGACATGAGTCTCCATCAGAACTTCCTGTTTTACATAAAAGACAAAGTAGTTTGAGGACTTCAAAACTTTTTATGAAATGGGCTGTAAACATGTTTATTTCTGCTGTGAGGATCAGATTTTTGAATGGGTGTGTGTGTGGTTTCTGGCGTTTCTGCAGAGAGCCTCTGGTGGACACTTGAGGAACTGCAGTTTAAAACACTTTGGCACAGACTTCGTGTTTTAAGACCAGAGAAATCTGCTTGGTTTAACAATGGGGCTGAGGAATCAAGCCTTAATCAGAATAAAATGAATGAATGAATGAATGAATGAATAAATAAATAAATAAATAAATAGATAGATAAATAAAACATTGGTTAAAAAAAAGAACAAAAAAAAACAATATAAATACATTGAATAATTAAATTAAATGAAGAAAATAAATACACAAATAAATAAAAAAACATTGGTAAAAACTGACCAAATATTAATATATAAATAAATAAATAAATGAATAAAACACTGGTAAAAATGACCAAATATAAATAAATAAATAAACACATAAATAAATAAAATTAATTAAATTAATTAGTCATTAAAAAAACATTGGTAAAAGAATGACCAAATATAAATTAATAAATAAATAAATAAATTAATTAATTAATTAATTAAATGAATTTAATGAATGAATAAATTAATAAATAAATAAAATAATTTAAAAAAATAAGTAAATAATGAGGCTTCTTCATGTGAAACAAAATGTCCCGTTGGGGATGAAGAGTCTGAAATCAGTGGGACTTAATCTAGTTTCCAGTGTCACCCAGGATGAGCTTGACCTCCTTAAGAGAGATATTTTTATACCTTCTTAAGCCATATTCCTGCTCCTCACAGCCAGACACTCCACTGGATGTCTCATATGGGGTTTTAAAAGTCACACTAACACACACACTGCAGTACACACACACATGCACTTATACAACTCACCACAGACCCATGAGGCGATAAGGAATCAGATCAATCCATGGGTTTGCACAGACTCATGAAGAGGGGAGATGAAAAGTGATGATGAAAAACGAGCATCGAGTAATGAAAAGTGCTAATTATGCATAATGGAATAAAAATCAACCCTCATCATCAGACCATTAGCTTTTACAAGAAAAAGGCGTTCTTTCAAATCCATTTCATGATGTCCATTTAGCGCCGTGTTTGTCCGTGTTTTAATATCCAGCTAATTCCCAGCTAACTGGCAAAATGATATTCAATTAGTTAATTAAGTCTGATCCAGCTGCGTGCCATCCCTCCACACTGGGGGCTGTCTCCCTGTGGGCCGCTGGTTTAAGCCTCTCTGCACTAATTATCACACTGACATTATCAGGCTGTACCTGGCACTCTCACTTACCTCCAGCTCTGCAGCGGTACTGCGTCACATTAAAGGACGGTTAGCCAGTCATGGAAAGTCATGCTATATTAAAACATAATAAGCACCGAGGCTTTCCTGCAGCTGACGGGAGAAATGTCACTGTGTGTCACTCCTTCAGCTGAGCGTGGGTCAACACTCTGCAGAGGAAGGACTTACAGGTCCATGTAGTCCCATTAAAACGGTCTACGCACACCCAGATCTGAGACGGTGGGCGGAAACTTCAGGGTGAGGATCACTGCACATCTGCGTTTTCAACAGAGCGGTGAAACCAAACCAAGCAGCAACCTCACGTCTTACAATGAGAAGAAGATGCAGAAGTGTTAGAAACTGCAGTTCCTCATGTGTCCACTTGAGGCAGGCTGAAGAAACCTCATAAGCCCCGTTTTCAAAGAGTGGTCCCGTATGAGTCGGATCAGTAAAACCTGATCCTGTTTGTGTTTCCACAGCCAACCATGCCCTTCTTGGTAAACGGCTGGATGCTGATACCGCTGTCACACAGGAAGTGACGACTCTTTCCACCAATCAGCAGACTGCAGTGTTTCTAGCTCCACCTTCTGGGGTCATATCAGTTCAGTCTGTCACCCCAACAGAAGGGAACCAAAAAGTGGGACGGGACGAGTCGGTAATTTGGGGATCAGTCTCGGTTTTAGTCAAAGGAAACGCCACAAAATGCGTGACGTACTGAGACGAACTGAACTGGCTCCCATTCAAAAATCTGATCTTTACAGCCCGGGTAAAAACATGATTTTAATCTAAATAGATCATTCCTCTATTGGCACACACTGAACAGGTTTAACTGACAAGTTTTAACCATAGACTGTAAAAAAATGGACGTCGTCTTGCTCAGCTTGAAGTGAGGTCTCCACAAAAACTGCTCCCCCTGGTGGCTGGCTGCAGTATAGGTTAAAAAAATCCAGCTCCCCAGTCATTCCAGGTGGGCTGTGGTCAAAGTTTAAAAAATTAATCCACCTGGTAGAAATGTTTCTCTCGTCTGATTGTTGTGGTGATTTGAAGATATCATTTGGCTGTCTTGTATCCAAGTCCTCTTTTTTTCTGAAAAGTTTTGTTTTCATTATTTATACGAGGTTAAAAACAAGGCTTTACGTAACATTTAACGATGATTGACAGCTGACGTTCCCGTGTATTTTTTTCGGGGATTGTAAAATATGTCTGGAGGTAGAGTCAAGAAGTGATTAGACTCTTGAAAGAAGAAAATATTTGTTATTTTTGTCACCCAGCTCCACTCAGATTCTCCCAGAATCCCTCACAGTCTCTACTGCACAGACTCTGGCTGTCAATGGCGTAAAATGATAAATGGCGGAGCCACGCTGTCCACTCTGTATACAGACTATGGTTTTAACCCTTTAAAGAGCATGGCTGACTGGACTTAACCTTTATTTTGAAATTCAAGGCCCAAAACTTTAAGATCCTTCCTGTACAGAAGCTGCAAAAAGCTTCAGGATCCAACATGTTTGGATCCATCTCCATGTGTTTTTTACATGTTGTGTTGTTGTGGCTCATATACCTTGAAGCAGAAATTAAATATATCACTGACACGTCCAAACAAACAGACAGGAGCAGGACAATGACCGTGTTTGCTGTTACACTCAGAGACAAAGAGATGCTATAGATAACCACAAAGAGACTTCCTGTGAGCTGTAATAATAAGGCCTATGAATGAACAAATACACACGGTCCTCCTACGCTGGGCGTCTCTGAGCGCACGTAGGCGTCCCTGCGTCCCCGCGGCTCGGCTCGCTCGTGGCGTGTTTGTGTGTTTCCTCCATGCTTTGGAGCGTCGGCGCTTTGCATGAAAACAGCTAATTAAAAACACTTATGTGCCCAAGACAGTCGTCCGGCCCACCCGTGTCTACCTGACAACTGACAGCCCAATCTGATTAAACGCTGTCTGGAGGAGGGGCCTCCACCGGCCATCCACGGCGGGCCAAAAGTGATCACCATGGCGATGGGTAATTACAGCTGTCAACGCATCATCCGTCCTGCTGGCGCCGGTTTGATTGCACCCAGCAACAATGATGGACAAGCTTAGCGTGCTCTCTCTGAACCGCCAATCACATCGTCCCACTCTTTGCTCCATTTAACTGTCACGCAACGCTCACATGGCCGCAGAGCGCGCGCCCATCACGGCGGCGCAGCCATGTTTTTAATTGTTTCTCTCCTCTTCCTCCTCTCCTGAACTTCCTCCTCCTCCTCCTCCTCTGTGCTCCTGTCTGCCTCTCTTCTCCCGCTCTCATGCGGACAGCTCAGAAGTGCAAGTGTTATTACATGAAACTCCCGCTGTAGCATTAATTGAAGGGAGATATGGTGGGACAAAAGCGGCGGGGGGTAGAGCGTGCCCATTATCACTCCTCTTTTCAACAGGTCTCACATTTGGAAACTGCAAATTGCAAAAACTTGCAAGGGCAAAATGTTTGACATTATTTGATCTGCAACCATATGGTGTGAGCAGGAAGGGGGGGCGGGCGGGGTAAACACAAAAATAGATAAATAAAGTAAACAAGAGCAGAGAGAGGTGCAGGCAGCACAATGGGAACGCGAGCAGAGAGAGCCAACAAATCAAGAAATAATTATCTTTAAGGTCTAATTAATGTGGGGGGGGACGTCCGGGGCACCCCTCGGCCGTGCCCTTGCCTCCCATCCTATGGGCTGACAGTGACAATAGCCATACTGTGGATGCTAAACAGCCCACGGTGAAGGCAGGAGGCAGGACTACAAGTTCACATTGAGAAAAACACAGCCTTCCTGCTAGCACGCTGACGCTTGATCCAAGCTAGCTGCTTTAATGAAGTCAAGTGTAGCTGGACAGGGTCTGACTCCTGCGTCCAGATCCTCCCTTAATTACCTGGCTCTGTCTCCGCATGCTTGTCCTTAATCTGACCTAATGTGGCTAATAACCAAACTGGGAAACAATCAAAACAGCAATTAGCAACAGCAGCTCAGAAATGTTCAAATCTTAAACCAACGCAGCAGAATCTGTTTTGGTCTTCTCTGTCCGGAGGATTTAAAGCAGCTCCTGGTTTCTGAGCGAGGTCAGGAGGAGCAGAAAGGTTTTAAAGGAGCGGAGCAGTTGGAGGAGATGTGGAGCCGAGCAGGAAGCAGAAATATCACATCAAAGGTCATGTTTGAATACAGATCCTAATCTCCCTCCTTCTCTGAATATCATGGCAGCTCTTTAAAACTCTGACCCAGCCTCCCCCTTTCTTTTCTCCCTGTTTTACACAAATATGTCTTCAAGGAGGTCTGACTGGAGCTGTAAATTCCTTGAAAGTGGATGACTGATACAGTCCCGGCATGGTACTGACGAAAACAGATGAGTGTTTTTCCTGAGGGAGAGGATTGTGGGTATGGAAGGAGTTAGCGCTGCCTGTTGTTACAGCTGATCATAAAAGGCTGCGTGCATGGGAATTCCACCTTAAGACGAGGGAAATGTTTGTCTCTATAAAAACATGTTAATGCAGAACAGTTAGGAGAAAGAATAAACCTTAATACGAGCAGTAAGGTCTGAAAGCAGCAGCATTTTATCATTTACGGTGTGTTGATCTGGGAAATTAAACCCTGAACATGAGCAAACAGAGGATTGTTCACAGAGCCAGCTCAGACTGTGGGATTAAGACTTTGACACTTTGTTAAAATACTCTTTTTCAACTCTATCTTTGTTTTTCTTTTTTATTTTTCATTAAAGTAAACTAAATCTGAAATATCTGATCTGATATACAGAAACATAAACATTCATACAGGTTGTGAACAATTCAGAAAAGGTAGAAACAAGAAGCTTTTAGTAAATTAAAAACAGAGTCAGCAGCAAAAGTAACATCGAAAACACTGAAACAAAGGGGATAAATAGAATAGAATAGAATAGAATAGAATAGAACTTTATTTGTCATTGCAACAAGTACAACAAAATTGCAAAAGCCCTTCAGTCAGTGCAAAACAGTGTAAGGTGCAAACTAAGGTAAAGTGAGTGAAATATATATATATATATATTTTAAATTATAATAAGATATGAAATAAACTAAAAAATAAAATTATATATATATATATATATATATATATATATATATATATATATATATATATATATATATATATATATATATATATATATATAAATATCTTTATACACAAAAAATATATACAAAAAAGAACGAAGCAAAATAGCTGCCAAGTTCAGGTGCACTGATGACATGAGGTAATTGCTATATTGTGATTATTATGACGACAATGAGGTAGTGATTTTAACCTTTGTTCAGGAAATAGCACAGAGAGGTGGAAAAGAAAAATTAAATATTCTAAAAAAAAATCAACAAAACTTTAAAAACTACAGAAAGCACTCATACAAGTTAGTGTTTAGCTTTTCTAACATTAAATTTAGCTGTTTACAAACCAAAAATTTAAAGCTCAGCAAGTTTTTCTATCAAAGAAGTTTGAGAATAAATATGGTTTTAAGAAATTAAAAAAAAACTTTTTTGAAAAGTTTCCTTTGATTTTACTGAATAATTTGAAGTTCGGAGGATGCATTGATTGTTACCTGACCTGTTGTGTGGAACACTGATAAAACAAACTTTGTGAGTTTTAGTAGCAAAGGCAAAAATATGAACGCTATATTAAACATTCAAGATTTTGAAATTAGCAGAGTAAAAGAAATACATTTTCTTTGTGTTATTATAGATGGAAATTTGAACTGGAAACCACATATAAATGGAATAAAAACAAAGATAGCAAAAGTCATAGCAATGATACACAAAGTAAAGAGTTTTCTAAAACGTGTTGATTGGGCCGTACCTGACCTATTGTGTCCAAGTATGACCTATAACTGGAACTCCATACAGACATCCCTGAAATCCACTTTTTGTAAAACTACAGTTGTGAAAACTTAGTGACTCAATAGATTACCAAATGCTGCAAGTTATGTACAAAGCTCACAAAACTCTCCTACCTGCCAACATTCGGTGTCATTTTGTCAAAAGGAAAAGTAGTTACATTAAAAAAATATATTTTTCAAACCGAGATTTGGAACTTCACTGAAGGAAAGAAATATTAAAGTCAAAGGTAGATCTTTAAGGAACAACTTGGACAGACAGCTCAAAGAAGCTAAAGCTTTCATTATCTTCAAAAAACTTATCAAAACCAACACATTAGACAGATGCAGGGAATCACAGACATTTTAAACCCGGTCTGGATGTGGAGTTTTTGTTGCTTTTTTTTATTCGGGTGAAACCGAGTTTTATGTTGGTGAATCATTTTGCTTTAAGTTTTTCTCCAAGAATAATCTGATAGGAGGTTAATATGGCACACTGCGTTTCGACAAGTGTTCAGTTAACATTTTGTGAGAGTAAGTGCAGATACAATCAGATTTTTCTTTTTTCTGCTCCTTTATGAATGAAATAAAAATAAACTTTAAACTATCAGTTCATGAGTAAAACATCTTAAAACATTTTTAAAACAATATTTAAAAAACACTAATGCCTTACTTTCAGCTTTCAGTGTCTCTGATTAAATATATTTTAGTATGAAAAGATATTTGGAGGATAAACTCGATCCAGGTTTGTAGTTTTTGTGGTTTACATGTTTTTAAAGTTTGACTAAAGTTTTCAGAAAGTTTAAAAAGTGAACTTTGTGTTGGCACAGATCCTCACCACCGTCTGATTGAAGTCCCCTCTCTGTGGCCCCCGACGCGGCCCCCGTCCACCAATGGGGCGTGAGCAGGCGGATTAGCAGGAATCCTGAGAGGAAGTTTAGACAAGAGGAAACATTAAGTTTGAAATAAAACACAGGAAACAGGGCGAGCTGCTGCTCCTCCCAGTCGCTGCCAGTGGCTGGGCTATTTTTTGACCAATTATCCCTGGTTAACGGGATTAATTACTCTAACTTCTCCTTCTTTTCTTCCCCTCCGAGCAAACGGGCAATAAATCCTTCTGCCTGCAACTCAGCCTGAGAGGGCCGCGCTCATTAGCATAACAAGTTACAAAATCATTACGGCCTTAAAAGTGCTTACAGAGAAAACAACATGAGACGGCACAGGATGCAGGCTGGGTTTAGGAGGGCTATCCAACTGAATGTACATGTTAGAGGAGGTGGGAGGAGGGGGAGGACAGGGACTCCCACAGCAAACGAAGGGTTAAGGGCTGAGCAGGATTCACGACAGGAGCTACCGTCCATGTTTTCTGGATTTCTCGGGAAGCAGAGCCAGAAAAATCCTCAGCAGTTACGAAACTGTTTGCTCACCCTCCGCCGCGTCTGAGCGCAAAAACAGCCGTTTTCCAGCCAACCTGTTTAGCATGAGTCCCACCCAGCCGCCTGCTTTCACTAACCTGTCCTGACAAGTACCCAGATTAACGTAATCTTATATCAGTGCAGAGGAGCAGAAGAGAGCAGATGGACCCCCTGTGCACCCCCCTCTACCCGACACTGGCACACACACACACACACACACCGTACACACACAGAAATAAGCAAGAGCACAAGCAAACACAAACCCTCTCACACAGGCGTGTTACAGACGTGGCTGCAGAGAGTGCTTAGCATGCACAACCTGGGCCCCAGCCACAGCAATTAATGTTCACGCTGCAAACGGCCACAGCTTCAGATGATGCTGATCTGGGAACGAAACCTGCACCTTCATCTGCTCACCGAACACTGCCGTCCTACCTCTGAGTGTGTGAGCGTGTGTGTGTGAGAGAGGGAGCCAACTCTAAAAAATCATTTACAGATTTCTAAATAAAGAGAGCGTAATTGAAAAAAGAGTCTCAACCAGAGAGCGCAGCCTGGGGAATTGAATTTTGGGATTTCTAACACTTGTCATCTGCCGTGTGGAAGCGAGCTTGTCTTTTTACAGTTTCCGTGGTAAATCTCAACAACTTTGCTAAAGTGAACAGATGGGCTTGCTAATTAGCAGCGCTCAGGCTGTAAGTTTGTTTATAAAGAGAGAAAGGGTTCCAGACATCTTGACACATTTTATTAACATATCATACCTTAAAGCTACGTTTCCTCATACCCACCAGGCTCTTTAGCTAAATGCACACACACAGGGAGGAACACACACACACACACTTTCACACATGCACTAATGCTCTTATATAAACATGCTCATGTGCGTCAGTGCACACACACACACACACACACACACACTGTACACACCAGGGAAACAATAAAAGTCAGCCTTGCGAAACGGAACACCCTGTATGTATGCTCATGAATATGCACAATTAACTCCGTGTGTGTGTGAGTGTGTGTGTGTGTGTGAGGGAGCACATGTCTTCACAGAACTGTAGCACCACATTTTGCACCTTGAGTGTGTGTGCAGTGTAAGAATACGTGCGCATGTGAGCGGTGGCGTTTGTTTACGGGGGTGTCACGGCGTGTCACGGCGTGTCATGCGTCCCTGTCCTTGTGAGAGCGGTGGCATGCGTCCCTCTCGCCTCCTAAACGCGGCCCCCTGTGGTTTTGTCAGCTTTCACTATTGTGTGTCAGGACAGCGACACTCGATGATGTCCCGAGCAGACGGGGACGGCGAGCTCCCCGAGGGGCCCCAGAGTATCCAGAACGGCGGCTCCTCCAGGGCTGTTTGAGCCTCCTGCAGGGCCCCCGTCGAGGACAGGGGGCGCCACACTGAAGCAGCGAGATGTGGAAAAGCGAGAAACACACGTTCATGGCCGGACGCTGCAGCTGGTGTCATGCTCGCTCCTCTCTGGGCACGCTCAGACCGACCAGCACGCCGCTCTGCGTCTGCGGCAGCCACATTGCCATGGTGATCCTGGTTAAGAGGCTTACATTCGGCCCATGCTGATGGTTGCTGGGGGACACTCCCATTGCCATGGTGATGGCTACCAGGAGGACACTCACATTGCCATGGTGATGATGGCAGGAGCCAGGCATGCCAACCAATGAGATGATGGATGGATGCCATGCAGGAGGCGAGGGGGGAACGTGACTAGAATGCCCGCTTGTCATGTCTACCGTCAAGGAGACTTTTCATAAACGGCATCTTCACACACACACACACACACACACCCCTCACACACCTCACACACACACAGGTTTCTGCTTTTTGTGAGGAATAAAAAGTGATATTATGTTTTAATCAGGTTCAGGGGCTGCGGCTCAGATCAGCGCAGAAAACACGTCAGATTACACGTTTAAGACTCCAGATGACATGAATTATGGATAAGACACATGCAAAAGAGCAGCTTCACATTCAAAGCATGGAGGAATGCAAAATACATCAGAGCAAAACACAGATCCAGTCATTGATGCCTATTATGCTCGCTGTGTGTGTGTGTGTGTGTGTGTGTGTGTGTGTGTGTGTGTGTGTGTGTGTTTGTGTGTGAGAGTGTGTGAGAGATGTGCTAATTCCACATTCCATCAGTTATTGTAATAAAAACACAAACGCTGCTGATTTAGCTCCAGATAAAAGCCCCATAGCCGTCACTCCCGCCCCCCCCCAGGTCCAGGGAGGCTGGGACTGGGTTTCAGGACCAGCGGGACCAGACTGGGAACCAAGGGACTGGAGCTGCCTGAAGGCATGGCCCGGGTCCAGACCAGGCCCAGAGTAAACCACCAACCAAGAGATGCTGAACGTGTGTTTGTGAGAGGAGCAGAGGAGGCAGGGGCTGTGCTGGACTGGATCCACACACACACACACACACACACACACACACACACACACACACACACACACACACACACACAGAGCCGGTTTCACCTGCCTGTGCTCTCCCGCTGCGCCAGCTTTCTCCAAGATGGACGCCTAAAAATACTGATCCCCCACAAAGAAACAGGCCAACACCCTAAAGGTCAGAGAAACATCTCATCCAGCTTTGTGGCTAAGACTCTAAACCAGCTCAAAAACATACACACACACCCACACACACCCACACACCCACACACACTCACACACACCACATGTTGCTCGTCTTCTCTGTGTCATGAGCGGCTGTGAGTCTGTCAGCCAATCAGAATCAGCTCAGTCTTATCACTGACCCTCAGGCTACGGGACTTTAAAAACACACACTGACCAGACAAACCAAGAGTGTGTGTGTGTGTTAGTGTGTATTCATGTGTGTTTACTAATGCATGAGCAGCGTGTTTGCCAGGGGGAATGCACCTTTAACCGCCTTCATTTTGCTTGAGCTGACAGTTCAGTGCAGATAACAGATCCAGCGTTCCTCCTGACAGAGAGAAAACAATAAACCAGATAAAGGATGTGTGTATCACTCCTGCAGGTGTGTGTATGACTCCTGCAGGTGTGTGTATGACTCCTGCAGGTGTGTGTGCACGCTTCGCTCTGCGTGCACTGTTTCTGGGTTCAGAGACACATCCTGCACACCTGCACGCCGACGCACAGGAAGCAGAAACACGTCTACAGACGTTTCTAAAATGATCCGTGCATTCACTAAAACATCCGCTCGTGACTCCTCAGCAGCTCAAACTCTCTGCTCTGACTCTGCGTTTGGCGACCTGCGCTCCAGGTGGAGCCAGGTGCTCTATAACAAGGGTGTTCAACCTGCGGCTCTGGAGCCTCATGCGGCCCTTTGACTCCTTTGCAGTGGCCCCTTGTAGCTTGAAAAATATCATTAAAATAAAGAATTTTAATTTTTCTTATAGCAGGTATTTATGATTAAAGACTTAATAAATTTATACATCAACATTTTGTTGAACTTAATATTTATCACATATTGCATAAATACAGTAGGGTTTTTTTTTTCTTCAAATTTTTTTAAAAACTTTTTGGGTTTAAATTTTTAGGCATTTTTTCATATTTAAAAAAAATCAATTTTTAAAAGTGATTTGAAATTTTTGCACATTCTGTTTTTTTTTTCTTTTTTGAACATCCAAAAATAATTTAAAATCCTTTTTGGGAAATTTTTGCGTTTTTTTCTGATTTTTTTTTTTTTTTAATTTAGCACATTTTTAGACTTTTTCTTTTTTTTTTTTTTTTTTGCAAATCCATGAAATTTTGGTAAATTCTTAAAATTCTAAAATTTAATACGCAAAAATTATTTAAAATCCTTTTTGGGATAATTTTTGCCAATTTTTTTCACATTTTTCATTTAGCACATTTTTACATTACATAACATTTTTTTGCAAATTTATAAAATTTTGGTAAATTCTTGAAATTTCACAAACACACGTCTACCACAGCACTAAACCAGAGGAGAAGAAGTTGTTCAGACTGTTTACTTTTTTTTTTTTTTTTTGCCAATTCCTCTTCTCTGACGAGTTTGGCCATGACTTCACACCAGGAATTGCTCATCACACTGCATGTTTTGAACTTCTGTTCGGGATGATAGACCTACAGAAGAATTCCTCTTAGTGTTTTCAAACTTATATGAATTTCTTCTAAACAATAAATACTTTACAGACTAGTTTCTTAAGAGAAATAAAGTGTCTGGATAAGTGACATAGGAGAGTTGCTGTGTTGTCTTACGTCCTTGAATGCATCATTCCTGGAGCTCAGTTCCCTGAAAGACAAAATCTAGAAAAGTGGCTTCAGCCGTGACCTCCAAGACTCAGCAGACGACACACTTTGGATTGGTGGTGTGAAACCACTTGGAATATTTTTGGTTAAGACTCAACTATTTTTGATAAAATCTGAGTCTGCTTCTCTCAACGCCACCTGTCATCGGACTCTGGAGCCCAGGTGAGATTATCTTTGCTGTATTTCTTGTTTATGAGCTCACTCCTTAATACTGTACATGTTAGGGTTAGCTTCCCGGGTTTATGTGTTTCCTTAAACTTTATCAAACCCTAACACTTTGGACACGAGGAGCTCCTGATCATCTGTGTGTCTCCCTACGAGAGCCAGAAACTTTCCACTTGGAAAATACAGTTTGAGGAGGCAGGCTGCTCAGATGACGTTTGTTTTTTTTTTTGTTTTTTTGTTTAAAGCCGCGCAGAACCAAGTTTGATGTCTGCCAAAAAGGTCTTAATAGGTAACAAAGTTTGATTTTGTTTCATCATCAAAATGAACAAAGTTAGCTAGAAGCTAACTACAAAATGACCCCAGGTCAGATTCAAGAATACTTCAACAAAACCATCAAATTAAACTTTGGCTTCTGGAGCTGGAAAAAAAAGAACTGAAACTCTTTGAATATGAATTCAAACATGGAGGAAACCAAATGTGAAGGTAGTGTTTGTGAAGGTTTGGTCTCAAAGTGTGAGATGCTGCCGACTTGTGAGTGGATGAAAAGGTAAATTTAAGACTGCGAATAAACGTGTCTGTAATGTAGTGTAAGTTAAGGAGCTGAGAGTAATCTCACTTTGAGATAAATTCAGATGAATCCATCAGAGGAAATTCACTCATTGTGTGTGGCTGTGGTTTGAATATGATGGATAAACAGAGCGATGATGAAGAGACGGGTCTGAGTCTGTGCTGTGGGTACAAACATGTAAAAACAGGCCATAATGCAGGATTTGTAATTCTTTTGTGACTTTTAGTGTTTGTTTTAGATTTCCATATACAGAGCCTTAGGGAAGGGAATATGTGTGGATTACACCTTGAAAGACACCCCCAAAACCAGCCCAGCCCCTTAGGAGACCAATCGAGAGCCGAGTTACCAAAGTCCCCGCAGAGACAACAAACCATGTGAAGTGTGAAACCCCGCGCCAACCACAGCTTTAAGATTTCTGCAAAGGTACATCAGTAAGAGCGGGGAGAAAGAGGAGAAGCCAGGCAGGGGGAGAGAATGGACAGACTGCTGTTTGACAAATATTGTGAGACGTGGTCGAGGGCTGGTGGTGTTTTCATTGCTGACATCAACATAAATTTTCCTGGCGTGGCTCTCCTCGCCCAGCGTGGGCTCAGCACTGGGAAACTGGAGAGGAAATTCTCAGAGCCGCAAGGGAGAGGAATCAAAGAGCCGGGGCTGCGAGACCTCTGACACACTGAACTCCTCGCTGACCCCACAACTCTCACACACACACACACACACAAAGGCAGAGCCACAATCCCACACACACTCACACACACACACACTCTGAGATCGACAGTAAGACGTGCACAAACAAAACTCCACTTTCAAGAGCACCGGGGATCAATGCTCCTGGCTCTGCGCCTCCGGTGTGTGATCTGGAGAACAGTGCGTCTGTTTGTGCCATCTGATAAGCGGACCTGGTCCCTGTGTGGCTCCTGATGGGGGGCACACTCTGGTCCACATCAGAACTGTGAGGCGTTCCACGCTGGACCAAAGGGTTCAACGAGCCCTGTGTGAGGAGCCTCATTAAAACCTGACGGACACACGCAGCTTCGTGCATGTCACACTGAGCATGTATGCACACACGCACACACACACATGCGGCCTGAGTTAATGATGATGTAATTAGCCCTGATATCCTTGAAATGTCGGGAGCCAGGAAGTGAGGATACGCTTCATGACATCTGCAGGGTGAATGTGTGCATGTGTGAGCGCTCAGAGTTCCCTCAAACTGTACAATGACGACCACGGTCGCTCCATTCTGCGCCGCGGCGAGCAGGCTTTCCACCCCAGCTCCTCAGAAAAGAAACACACACACACACACACATACACACAATAACTGCCATAATGAGGGACTCTTCCACACCAGCGCACAAACGCACAATTTGACAATTTGAGCAGGTGTGTGAAAACCGCTGCAGATACTGACGGCGTTTTTCCAGGAGCGGATTGTTGTGAGTGGATCTTTGCTCTGACTCAGGAGCGGCTCCTGATTGGACGCCAGGTGAAAGAAGCTGCAGCTGGCTGACATGAATGGATGCTCTTCTCTCTGACCTCTCTGTGTATCTGTGTGTGTGTGTGTGTGTGTGTGGAGAGTCCGGGGCGTGGGAGGGCATGATGAGTGGACAAAGCGACTTTCAGATGCCACCACAAAAACACCTAATCAGACGGAGAGGAAGGGCCACGAGGTGAAGGGGAAGAGGGTTTACAACACTGCTCAAGCATGGCAACTTGTTCAGACCTCCTTTTATTTTGTAGGGAGCTGTCTCACCCCATCACCCTCTGTTTGTCACCCCAGCACGCTCACACTGCGCCCACTCCCCCCTGACATCATGCTCAGGGAGCGAGGCTGCGGCGCCGCTACCATGTGCTACAGACACTTCCTGAAAGCCTGAAATCATTCCTGGATATTTTTACAGAGAAACATTCTCAGGAGCTGGTTTAACTTTTAGCTACGTGACAGTAACGGAGCTGAAAAACAGCTGTTAGCTCAGGAACAGTTGAGAGCTACGCTAGCAGGTGGCTAACAGGAAGTAGTGAGTTACAGAAGATGTTGTTCAACATCTTTTTGTATTCTTCCTCCTCAAATGTTTGACCAATCAGTGTCAGATAAAAATGACCACGGTTCAGTTCAGTTCATTTCTGTACATCACACAGTTTGTGGCGTTTTACTTTGGCTAAAACTCGGACAGATCCCCAAATTACCGACACGTACCGTACCACTTTTTGGTCCTCTTCTGTTGGGGGCCAGACATAAGCCCCGTTCGTCTCGGTACGGCACGCTTCTTGCGGCGATTCCACTGACTTATCCCGGGACAGATCCCCAAAACTAAGACGAGCTGGCCTACTTTTTTGGGACCCCTTCGTATGGGTGCCAGACTGAACCGATCCGCTCTCAAAAGGCGGAGCTACAACACTGCAGACTGTGATTGATTGGTACAATCGTGTTGTTCCTTAGGGCCCACTCCGTCGAAGGACATCTCTACTCTGATTGGTTGCCACCGTTTGCCGCTGAACTGCGTCATAGCTAATTAGCATAAAGTTGACCGAGGCTCAACTCCTCAACTGGTGACGCTTTTGACGCTTTTGGTGTGAACGCACAGTTACATTTGTGCTCTGCTCATTGGTCGATTGTTTGTTGTGTTGTGTTGTTTGGTAACAAGTGCCACAGACGTAAACATAGCCTTTGGTTTGTCTGCTAGCAAGGTAGCTAATGCTAACTAGCAAGATGCTAGCTCCAGTTACCATACTGATCAACCCCAGAAGGTGGAGCTAGAAACACTGCAGTCTGTCGGTTGATTGGTGGAAAGAATTGTCACTTCCTGTGATGTCAAATTGGCGTGAAACTGCTTTAAAAATGAAACTATGTCGCGTTTTTCTTCTTCGTTGGATTTATTAGTGTGTCAGGCTGGTGTACTGTCACTACACCCACCAAGAAGGGCACGATTGGCAGTGGAAATGCAAACAAGATCAGGCTGAACTGATCCGATCCGTACCAGACCACTTGGCGGAAACGGGCTTATTTAACTTTGATGAAATGTTAATTAACAGGACGGAGCAGCAGAGGTGTTGGTGGTTTCTTTTTGTGCGTCACCAACCAGAGAAGCAACAAGGTCCTCAGTCTGAGCTGGGAGCAGACCCAGGGGCCCACCGAGGTCTGTCAGAGTGTGCAGGCTGTTTTAATCCACTCTGCTGGAAGTCTCCTCTGTAGGCGTGTGTGTGTGTGTGTGTGTGTGTGTGTGTGTGTGTGTGTGTGTGTGTGTGTGTGTGTGTGTGTGTGAATGTCTGGAACAGTGGGCATGATAAGCCACAACAAGATAAAAGCCGCCTCCAACAATGATGTCATAGATTGCAGAGATTTTCTGGGAGGTCGGTGGAGTCGGGCCCTGAATGAAGCTGAGGCCCCGTTATGCTCCAGCCTCCTTTCTCCCTGCGTCGTCGTAATAAGCGATAGCTGCAGGATTAGCCGGCGCGATGGCTCCGAAGCGTTCACTTATCCATCAATATCATACTCAGAGCTGCGAGTGCTCGCCGGCTCCCGCTCCCTCGGCGGATCTTTTTGATCCTGGGTTCTCGGTATCAGTAAACACTTGTTCTCCCCTTCCATCAAGGAGGAGAAAGGAGGGTGACTAGAGGACTCCAAATAATGCAATTAAACACTGACCGCAGGGTTCAGTGCTGCTTATCAATACACCCAGCAGGGGGGCAGAGACCAGCTCAAACCAGGGCTTCAGCTGTCTCCTCTGTGGAGCCTGGCTCTTTATTAGAGCGCCGCTCCATCCTCTCTGCTCGCCGTCTGGAAACGAGGCGGCTTGTAAAACGACAGCTCAAACGGTTTAAAGCAGACAGAGGAGGCGCTGAGAGCTGGCTGCACAAAGGTGTGCTTCAGGGGACGGACTCCCCGCTCGGAGAGGACAGGTGTGCCGTTCAACACGTTTCTTCCCTCTCTGCGTCGTCTCACTGTAGGCACAGCTGACCTCCACGGGAGGCTCGTCTGAAGCAGAGCCAGGCTGAGCGTTAGCAAGCTAGCCTGGGAGCCCACAGAGCGCATGAACCAGGCCTGAGCCGTGCTGGAGCCTCTGGCCACGCCCACCTCTGACACCCCTCTGTAAGCGCCAACAAACGCCGCTGAGCCTCCCCCAGCCTGGACACCGGGCACCCAGAGAATAAACCCACTCATACATAATAAACAGCGGCCCCGGGGCCCGGTGTGTGATCTCATCATGCATGTGTCCTCTGTAGACAGAAATGTGACAGACCGCAGAGAGGAAGTTTGTGTCGGGGAGGGTGGCGTGTGTGGAGAGCTGCGAGGGTGCCAAACGGAGAGGTACACAACAGCAGCAGCAGCAGCAGCAGCAGCAGCGTGCATCCAGGTGCACGCCCTGCCGCTCCTCTCATCTGCATCATGAAAACGTGCGCTGGTTAAAGTGACACGAAGCTTAATCAGGAGTAATGAGTCCGGGCCACCAGGATTCACTTTAGGAATGAGGCGTAGAGCCGAGGGAGGAAGACCAGGAGAGCTTCAGAGCTCTGTGAGGTGGTCTGACTGTTTCATGGCTCCACAGACGGAGAACCAGACTGACTCAGATCAACCTTTCTGTGATGCAGACTCTTCTCCTCGTGCTTTGAAAGGTCTTTGTGTGACAAAGCGTCCCAGGCTGCAGCAGGGTGGGCCTCTGAAGGGAAAATAAGCAGCAGTTTAACAGCAGACCTCTCCTGTCTGCAGCTGGAGGAGCGGGCTATTGAGACAGGTGGACGGGCTCTGACGCTGATGGAGTGACAGCCTAATCCAAACACCAGAGCACAGGGAGGACACAGATGTGGCTCAGCAGACTGCTCTAAGAGCGACCTTAAAGGGACAGTTCAGAGTTTCTTTACAGGGGTCTGAGTCACAAATCAAAGAGTCAGAAAGCTCTGCAGTGAGGAGATGTAAGCGTCTTCATTCTCTGCTGTGTAGATTTCTGCTGCACGCTCTCATCCTGACACCAACAGAAAGGATAAATATCAGTTTACACACTTCCTGTAGCACGTTAGCAAAGAGCAACTCATCCAGTGGGGGAGCAGCAGATCAGTTAAACCCTCATGATTAGTTTCTCGTCACCCTGAGATGGAAACGTGGTGATCACAAAAAGGTTTCATACCTCAAAGAAACCAGAGCTCGATTAGCGGTGACTCTCAGCAGAGGTTTGACGGTGGATGGCTGTTAGCAAGGATGTGTGTGGAGACACTTTGAGGAGTAGTGAAGTAAAATCTTGACTATTTAAGTCAGTGATGGAGCAAAATTCATCTATGAAACATTTTAAAAGAAAACACTATTAGCCTCTTGTAGTAGCAGCCTGTAGCAGCTCATTCGTTGGCCACAGACATCAAACTTGTGTTTGCTGAGGGGTTTTTGCTTTTTTATTCTCGTGTGTGCCTGAGTATCCTACATGGGAACGTGGTTGAATTGTTTGCAATCAAGAATTCATTTATTACGGCCTGTAGCATGTTGATGCTAATCGGTGCTAGGCCCAATGTTCCCTATGATCTGAGGATAAGGAGGTGAGGATGACATGATGGTGCTGCGGTGTGAGCTAAGAGGAGACAGCATCGACCATGTCCCTCTATGAATTGTTTACACACAAGATTTAATCTGTTTGCAGCCTATAGCATGTCAATGCTAACCAGTGCTAGGCCCAATGTTTCCTGTGAGCTGGGGATAATGATATAAGGATGATGTGCTAGTGCTGTGGTGTGATCTAAGAGGAGACGACATCGACAGTGTTCTTTTATGAATTGTTTATACACAAGGTTTCATCTGTTAGCAGCCTGAAGCATGTCGATGCTTACCAGTGCTAGACCCAATGTTCACTGTGAGCTGAGAAGAAGGAGGAGAGGACGACATGCCGGTGCTGAGGTGTGAGCTAAGAGGAGACAGCATCGACTATGTCCTTTCATGAATTGTTTACACATAAGATTTCATCTGTGAGCAGCTTGTAGCATGTCAATGCTAACCAGTGTTAGGTCCAATGTTCCGTGTGATCTGGGGATAAGGAGGTGAGGATGACGTACTGGTGCAGTGTGAGCTAAGAGGAGGTGGCATAGACAATGTCCTTCCATGAATTGTTTGCACACAAGATTTCATTTGTTAGCAGCTGGTAGTTTGTCGATGCTAACCAGTGCTAGACCCAATGTTCCCTATGAGCTTGGGATAAGGATGTGAGGATGACGTGCTGGCGCTGTAGTGTGAGCTTAGAGAGGACAACACTGACCTGTCCTTCCATCCATGGTTAAAGGGAATGTAAGAACTGTCTCCAGTAATGTGAACAAGCTTGCCGTGCTAAGCTAACAGCAGAGGGGATACCAGAGGTCAGACATTTTTTATGGTATTCAGTTTGTATATTCTTGAATTTTGGCACGATACACTTTGTTTGCTGCTGTATCTTTGAATTTCCTTTCAGAGATAAATGAAGTACATTCTGTTCTTTTCTGTTTTTAAGCATTTTTCTGTTGTTTGTCGCAGCAAACATCCCTCAGAGTTGGTCCAAGGGTCCAGTTTCACAAGTTTAACCGTTTCATTTAGCAGAGCATTATCCGCTGTCAGCAATGAACCAAATACTGGTTTAAAAAACAAACCCTCAGAGGATCTAACCCACAGGAATCCTACTTTAAGTTGAACGTAAACACTTTTTAACAAACCAAACACAAATGAAGCTTCTTCAGATCAGCTGAGCGCGTGGCCACACATGCTAATATCTGCTTTGTAAACCTTTCTACAGAGCGAGCGTACAGTAGAGGACAAAGTCCAGAATGTTCTGTATATGAGCCAAAGCAATTAGCCAAACAGGGGCTCAGTGAGGTGGCTTTGATCACAGACGGTGAAATATTTATGAAGAGATGAGGAAGATGAAATGAGCTCAGAGAATGAGGATCTGTGGGGGTCCATAGGAGCTCCACCTCAGAGGGACCTTCAGGGGAGGACGGCGGCTCGGACACAGAGGGGATTTCTCTGGGCCCCGTTCAAAATGAAGGCAGGAGGGACGGCGGGCGGACGGGCGGGCCTAAGATGGCGGCCTAGTTTCAGCAAGGAACACGGGGAGTTAATCCAGGGTTTGGAAAACAGAGCAGAGGGAGACGAGGAGCTGCTGGGACGTTGTGTGTGAGTGTGTGTGAGTGTGTGTGTGTGTGTGTGTGTTCTCGGCTGACGTGCTCAGTTCCACTTGGTTCCACTCAGACAGAGCGCAGGAGTTTTAACACACTCAAGCATGCACTAATTAAAAATCCACACTCTGCGTCAGCGCAGAGCGATCAATACGCCTGATGAACTCATCTTTACATCAACGCGGCTCCACACGGACGCTGAAATGATCTGATTCATCTTTAATCCACAAACTGAGCCCACGCTCAGATGTTTTCCTCCATCTCTGAACCAGGACTTCCTCCTCCGTCACACCCTGATCATTACAGCGACTGACGGTGTTGGAGCTGATGGTTCAGGCCATATTTCACCTGTGATTAATGTTAACCAGGTTTGGAGATAAGTGCAAGTCTCCCTGCTCGTCCTCCTAATTAATTCACCCTGAGAGGCTGGAGCAGGGGAACGGTTTCATCCTCCAGCTCTGCAATAATCAAACTGCCCCCTGGAATAATTTCACACTTCAGCGTGGGCGGGAACCTGGGATTCTTAATGCGGCCCCGCTTTCTTTAGGAAGTGCTAATTTGATAACGCTGGAGTATCAGAGGGGGAATAAAGCCCATTAATAAGTCCTGAGAGCCTTAAAACAAAGGGGAATTAAATCCACAGCCCAGACAGATATTTACACAGCCTCTCAGAGAGACGCTGCTTCAGCTCCGTTTGGGACCAAGATGCTCTGACGGGAGAGGACGAAACAAGAAAACACGAGTGACTTCAGCAGAATCCAACACTTCACAGGAGTTTTATAACTTAAATATGAGCTGAAGCCAAAACTTATTGTGTTATCAGTGAGTTAAAACCTCAACAAGTGTTCCTCAAACACAAAAATCACCCTCACACTGCACAAACAGAAATCTGACAAAGTGTTTTTGTCTTATCTTTAGTGAAAATGCTTTTCTTAGATTTAATCTGAGCCACATTCACCTGAACAGTCCAGAAAAATGTCTGATTTCAAGTTATTTAAAGACAAAAATGAGGAATGAAATGCTGTAAAAAGTAAATTTAAAAAAATCTTTCAATTGGGTAAAAGAAAAGTTTCAGCAAAGCAAATTTTTCTTACCTGACTAGCAGATTGTTTTTACAAGTTACAAACAATTCAGGCTTCATTTTTGTCTTGAAATATCAAAAAATTAGACGTTTTTCTGGACTTCTCAGTTGAATATGGCTCAAATCAATAATCATAACACATTTTTTAAATAAAATAAGACAAAAACAAGCTAAGATTTCAGTTTTTTGCAGTAAAGTTTCATCCATCTAACGTCACGTCACAGATCAGAAGATTAAAAAGTGTTTGAGCCCCAGAATGAGTCATTAAAGCATGTTTATGTGCTGAAGATGAACTTCCTCCTCCGTCGTTTTCTGGAGCAGGATCCAAACGTCTGATTTTAGAAATGCATCATAAATAAAGTTTAGTTTGTCTCCAGCCGATCACACAGAGAGCAGACAGAAACGACCTGATCTGGGACAAAAACTTGTGTTTTCCCTCCGTCCCTGCTCCTCCTCCTCCTCCTCCTCCTCCTCCTCCTCCTCCCTAATCTCTCCTTGAAGCCTGCAGCATTTCTCCGCTGCCTGTGAGCCGGAGCAGAGCGCAGGGCCTTGAACGTGACCCTCTGAAGGGCTTTTATTGTCAGTTCACGCAACACGGTCCACGTGAACCCCTCCTTTATGTCCCCTCTTTACTTAACCCTGACTATTTGCAGAGTTTCTGCTAAAAATCCAATTAGGTTAATGTGAAACAGGCCCGGTGTGAGAACTCTATCCTTTGGGCGCATAGATAAGTAACCTAATTAAGACGGGCCCTCTACCTCTGTCCTCTTTGAGCCGCAAATTAAGGAGAGAAAAGGAAAACTTGTCAGAGATTAGGCTGAGATTAGATTGCTTAGGTAAACACTGGAGGGGAGAGCACATCTGCAAATGGCTTCAAACTGTTTGGAGCTCTCAACACCAGGTTTCCACGGCCGCCGACGCCTCCCGGGGCAGATGAGACGAGCGGTTTGATGTGACGGAGAAGAAAAACAACGACAGATGCAGAGAAAGGGTTAAAAGACGAGCGGAGAGAGGAGAGGTGTGTTCACAGCACCTGAGAAAGTAAAAGTTGATGGATTGTGTTTTTACAGAGACCAGTCAGAGGTGCTGGGACATGTGATGTAATACACACACACACACACACACACACTCACACACACACACACACACTCAGAGTAAACACAAACAACAGGCCTGCTGAGCTGAGTTTACTCCTATCAGCTGGCTCAGACCGGCCCTGCAGACCACCCCGACTCCTCCACTCCTCCACTCCTCTCCTCCTCTGATCGGGACAGGAAGGGGGGGTTGGATGGATGGATGGATGGATGGATGGAGGAGGGATGGTTGGATGGAGGGGGGATGGGTGCAGCAGTTGAAGTGGGTCCTTCACCAAATTAAAACCCAATCAATGTGACTCTCTCAGTCCGGTCAAAGCCCCTTTCCAGCTAAAGCCCTCTTCCCCCAGTCCCCCTCCCTCATCATCATCACCCCCCCTTCCCAGTCAGCCTGTATGCACCCCCCTCCACCAACCCACACACAGCACATCCCACCCACCCCAAACCCTCCCCCTCTGTGACCCACACTCCCACAGTGAGCCCTGAGCACTGACGGTCTCTGCTCCAAACCGGGCACAGACTCCAGACCTGACCTGAGCAGGGGCAGGCTGAGGGAAGTCCAGAAAACAGACTAAAAGGAGATCATAATCCAAAGATTAGTTTGAGTATCCAAAGATCAGAGTGAGGGTGTGAGGGATGCTCCTCTGGAGTCGCTGCATCACGAGCGTTAAGATAAAATGTTCAATCTCTGAGTCAATGAGGATGAAAATCTGAGTTTTATCCTCAACGAAGAAACGAAAAACCACAAACAGAAAAAATGAGACACTAAAAAATGGAAGAAAGAAGAAAAGTTTCTTACACTGTGCTAACTTCAGTTTAAACAGGAGCTCTTTAATATTTCAGCTCTGTCAAAAAACAAACTGGAGAAAATGTTCAACACCCACAAACCTGTCACTGCAGGCAGAAAAAAACAGATAATCCATAATGATCCATTTTTAAAAAGCAGATTTTAAGCTACTTGAAAATAAAATAAATTCAAGTAGGCTAAGAAATATCAGCAGACTGATTCTGTAAAAGAGTTTTATGTGAAACAAGTCCTAAAATCCATTTTTATTCTTTAACTTTAACCTCAGTGAGAATCAGTTACTTTCTTTGATCATATTTGCTTTTTATTTATTTTTTAATATTTTTTCAATAAATGTGTCTGTTAATGAAGTCTGTTTAATGAAATGATTAATTGATTTATTTTTTATTTATTTTATTTATTCTATTTATTTATTTATTCTTATTTATTTAATTCATTTTATTCCTAATTTTTTTTTTTTACTTTCGCTATCTACACAGCACTTTGTTTCCAGCTGTGTTTGTGTTTGAGCGCTTTATAAATAAAGTTGTTTTGTTAGTTGGTGACAGTGAAGGGTCAGACTTTTAACCACTCATCAGTAAATGAATGTTTTTCACGGTGTCTACGTTCAGGTTTAGAGATGGTAACGACTCTCTGGGATTAAATAAAATAAGTCAAAACAGTTAATTAAAGCCAACATGATCAATTCAGATAGAAGTGTTGATTCGATTTATTACAAATTAAAATAAAACTGACTTTTTAGACTTAAATGATCGAGTCAAAACGCAAGAAATCAAATTATTTTAGTCATGGGAAGAAATACCTAAGCCATGGACTGCATTGATTTTTAAAAATAGAAGTGTTAAAAGCAGCAAAATTAAAATAAATATATTAAATTTTGATCTGGTAATATGGCTGGATCATAGAGTCTCTTAATACAACAAATATCTGTTTATTTATCCTGTTTCCTTCAATAATCTTACAAGTTATTTAAAATTCTTTGTTGTAATTTCTTGCAGCAGAATTGAAACCTGGATTTTCCCGCTCAGTGAGGCTTACATTAAGAGATTATTTGAGCAGGAAATATTTAGCTTTTTGCAGAATGCATGAAAAATAAAAACTCCATCTGCACAGCCTCAGTCTGACTCGTTGATAAAATCCTAAAAACAAAGATCAGAGTCGGTTTCTCCCACTTTAAAACAGAATATTTCTGTTTCCTGCTCCAGAGCCTGGAGACAAATCTCTGCCCTATTATCTGCAAAATGCATTTTATTCAAACAGCAACAAAGCTGCATGCACACATGACACACACACACACACACACACTCACACACACACACCACCTGCTGAAGCAGAGCTGCAGAGCCCTTCCTGGCTGAAGCCGAACAGTGGGGTACAATTAAACCAAAGAGGAGCCTTTGATCACTTGGTCATGTGAACATGACAGCTGACCATATGGCTGAAAAATGTAAATCCCAATCAGAGAGGAGAAACAGGAAGCTGATATTCTTCCTAACGACTTTTATAAAGCAGCATCCTCCTGCACGCTGGGTTCCCATGCCCTGAGTGTTCAATGAGCTCAGTTTATGTAGTGACAATGTCTGTTTGTGTTTCTCAGTCTGTTTTCTGCTTCCTTCTGTGGACAGTGGGAACCGTCCGAAAACACACACACTCCTGTAAAACCAGGAGAGACACGCAGGATGATTAGAGGTTTACAGCAGGAGAGGAAGGCAGGCAGAGTCACAGTCAGCAGCCACAAACAATCGCTTGCAGATGCCGGAGCTGTTGTTCCTCGGAGGAGCAGGGTGAGAGCATGGAAGGTGAGGTCAGCGGCATATTTGTGGCAGGATGCAGCAGAAAAGACCCACTGCGTGACGGGATGGGCTGCAGAGCCGTGCACGCCGGCTGCCACATGCATACGAGCACCCACAGTAACCTTCCTTTGCATGCACGGGCTCTCACATGCAGAGCCGAGGGAGGGATCCAGGCCCAGAGGCAGTTTCCCTCACGGGGCAGCAGGGGGAGCAGCTCCACTGTCGTTCTGACTGGATCCAGGCCCAGGGCTCAGGGCTGGGGGAGTGTGTGCACGAGAGTGTGCAGGTTTCTCTGCGTTTCCATGCAAGTTTACACTAAAGGAGAGTTACAGCAACACGTCCTCTCTGTGTTTGACTCTTTAAAACTGCTGCACTCTGCAGAGGAGCTGCACAGTCCACAGTCTGAGGAGGATAGCTTCCTGTTGGCTGAAGGAGAGCATGTTAGACTCACAGAGGAAGGAGCTGACATGGTAACAGACAAAAAGGAAAAAAGAGTTGCAGGGTTTCACCGCAATAAACCTGCAGACTCGTGAAGGAGTATATTCTGAATAAATGACAACCTGATGCTGAGAGGTGTCACTGAGCATGCTCCGAGCGTGCAGGAGTCTGCACACACTCAGAGTGAAGTGATGCAGAGAGTGGACGAGTCTGACTGTTTTTAATTTCTCTGCATGTTTGAAATCATTTCTACATGTTTGGAGCTGGACGTGAAAATTAAACAGATTCTGTTTTTCTTTCTTTTCCTTCACACTCAGTCGATTTCCTCAGTTTAGAGGATTTCTAGGAAACAATCCCTCTCTGCTTTGTTCGAACAGTTTATGAGATGAAATTAAACTGGCTCCATGAAAAGTTTTCTTTCATTCTCGATAAATAAATCCTCTTTCTGTTCCCCTCTGATTCAGTTTATCTGGGGCTTTAGAGAAAGTTGAATCTTGTTTTTACGTGTGTCTGTAAAGTCCAGGTCCTGTTGGTGTCTCTCAGCCTCTGGTCTGCTCCCTGTCTTTTGTCTCTCCTTCACAGTTGTGTGAGGACTCTCACCGTTAACGGCCGCTAACAGCACGAGTGTCGAAGCGTCAAAATGCGAACGATTAAAGAAAAGAGGGATGAGTGCTGTTGGTTCAGAGAGGAGCTGTTATTCAGCGGCTCACACCTTTCCTTTCTGAGGCAAAGTCCGGCTTTAACAGGCCACTTCACCCTGAGCACCGTCGTTCACACACACACACACACACACACTGTATGCACACACACACATTTACTGTTAGGGAAAACTCAATTTAAGGTTTGAAAAAGTCCTCTGTTATTTATTTTGACAGGAAATGTTCAAATTAAGCTTTATTTTCAACCCAACGCTTTTTTCTGTGCTTTGTTTCAAACATGGTCAAAAGGTCACGACCTTTCAAAATTAAATACATTTAATTGCTGTAGTTTAAAAGCATATGCACTATATTTCAAAATAAGACAATTAACAACACTTAAAAAAGAATCTTTAAAAGTTCTCAATTTTTTACAGACTCATTCAAATTTTCAAAATAAAACTTTGTAAAAAAAATTTCTAAAGGCAGTTGCAAAGAGTTTTAATATTCAATTAAAAGTCCATTGCTCTAATTTATTTATTTTTATTGAATACATTTTAAAAATTTATTCTGATGAGAATTTATTTATTTATTAAGAAAATAAAAATCGTTTTTTTTTTTACTTTTTTTGTATTCTGGCCTTTTTTTGGTGAAGATACTGAATCTGTTGCAGCAGGATTTTCAATATAAACTCATTTTATTGCACTAAATTAAAAGTTTGTATCATGTTTCCTGTTCTGTCTTTGTCAGATATGTTCACAGTTTTCATTCAGTTTTCAAATATTTTCTGCATTTTGAATATTTTTCTGAAATTTCATAGAGAACTTTAAGACGTCGTGCCTCTGAATTTTACAAACAGGGTTATTCACAGAGAGACGTCACAGTGGGTGATCTTCCTCTTTCAAAGCAGAGTGTGTAAGTGTGTGTGTGTGTGTGTGTGTGTGTGTGTGTGTGAGGAGGCTGGACATGAAGTAAAGAGGACTCTGCAGGAATCAGATTGTAATGTTTACATCATCTGACTCCACGATGTCCAGTTTGTGTCTTTAAAGCTCTGATCCATTTTTTTTTCATGGTGTAAAGAAATGATTCAAAGAGGACGTGAAGGCAACTTGCACCAAAATCACCCAGAGAGGTGTTGGATTTCCTGCACAGGTCACACACGAGTCCACTCTGAGCTCTGAGGATGTTTTCCCGGTTGTTTTCAGGAAAAGTCTTGACACCGTCAGGATGTTTACATCGTACGTGCAGCTCAGCTCGAGGTTTTCTGGAGCATGGAGCGTGTGTCCAGCTCCAGATCCTGACCGGTCTCATCCTTCACTTCCCATCCTCCCTGCTGTCCCACACACCTGAGTCATTTGGCCTTCTGTGCATGTGTGTGTGTTTACGTGTGTTTACGTGTGTGTGTCCCTTTGCCTCCAGCGGGACCCGTCACCTTGACCACAACAAACCTGAGCCACTCTGACCTTGTCTTTCCCATCGAGCATTTATTCTGGGTCTGTCTGTCCGTCTCCTCCTCTCAGCTTCGTCTCCTATGGTTTGAGTTGTGCATCTGCACAAACCTGTGTTTATACGTGTGTGTGTGTGTGTGTGGTCTCCCATGGTTAGGGGAGCGTGTGTGTGTCAGGTCGAGTGAAGGTGACACCTTATGCCTCGTGCCGAGATAATGAAGGCTTTAACTTTACAACTCAAGCATATCAGATTGCAGCAGCACAGTGGTGGAGACACGCGTCCACAACATGAGTGATCTGAACGGGTCGCCACCCTCCATTTCCTGTGCACCGAGGAGTGTGCGCTGTAAAATTCGCCAAAAGGCCTCATCATCATAAGCGTTGCTTATTTCCGAGTGGGTTTAGTGAGACATATCAGAGCACACGCGCTCCTGCAGAAACACACACCCTCAGAGGAGGAGACAGGGGGTTGCACACTGTTTACCAACTGTTACGGCAGCCGGAGGCGCCGAAAAAAAGCATCTCTGTGTGCATAACCTCTGAACATGTGAGAGTCAAGATGTCAGGAATCATCCACCGAGCTCACGACTGGCTACGCTGCAAACACATCCCTCCTCAGCTCCCCTTTCTCCTCCACTCACCTTTTCCTCCCCCTTTCATTCAGGAAGGGCTCTTTCCATAATAAAAGGAACCTGTGGAACTAATCCTTGCAAATCTCCTGTGCTTTCTGTCCTATACCTCCAGGCAACACAGCACACTGAAATCCTCCATTTGCATGCCTAAACTGCACTAACTGTGAATAAACCCTTTTAGCTGCTAATGTAATAACATCTCCATTTCAGGAAAAGGAGCAGGGGGTTAGCCAGCCCTCAGAGATTCAAGCAAACTCTCCCCCTTTCCCTCCTCTTTCTCTCTCTCACACACACACACACACACACACACACACACACACTCCCCTCCCCAGCCTGCTCCTCTGCAGCACAATAGGCCCGGCATACAGATGCATCCAGCGGCCCGCCTTATCTGCCCCCGTCTAGTTAGGGTTAGCTTTGGAGATGGAAGTGGAGTCCTGATTACAAGAAGATAAGCAGGAACACACACACACACACACTCACACTCACACACACACAGGCTGCCTGCTCCTCACCTTGGCTGAGGATTAAAAGTGAAGTTGAACATGATGTTTAATCAGATTTCCTCTTTTTATCAGGAGTTTGCACCTCAATCCAAACCTCACTTTCCTTCACTGAAACCTGAACTCTCCAAAAGCTAAAACATAAATATCTTATATCCTCATTTTAGAATTTTACCATAAATTATCCACCTTCTTTTTTTATTTTCAAAGAAAAACTGCACATTGACTCGTTTCCTGTTTATTTTTTGACCAGGGGTGCACCCAAGAGATTAAATCAAGGTGCCCCAGCACAAAAGAAACCAGGGGTGCCCCTTCAAATCTGCTTAAGAAAAAACTTACAATGTCAATAAATTGATCTAGGATCCAAATTGACTTAATATTGTTATTATTATCATTTCTCCTACGACTTCAATTCTATTTTTCTACTTTTTTATTTTAATTAAGTGTTTTTTCAGTGTTTTTTCAATCCACATTTGTACCGAGAGAATGCAGTTTAAACTGAAATTCCTTGTATTCTTGGAAATACTTGGGGAATAAAGCTGATTCTGATTCTGGTTTAACCCAAAGTCACTGCTCTTTAAAAACAAACATTTGAGTTCACCAGCTCCTCGTCAGGAGTCCTGGATTAACCCCGAAACCTTTAGTGCAACTCAAACTGGGAAACTTTGATATAAGTGGCGAAAAATGGAACAAAAAACAAAAAGGTAACACTTTATTTTGATAGTCCGTCTGTTGACATTCAAAAAGCTATCAGCTGTTGCAGTAAGTCATTGCATCCAAGGATATAAAGTATTTGGATTTGTCATTATAGTTTAGTTTAAGTTTGTTTTGACTTTTTTTTTTCCATCACAGTTTAGTTTTAATTCGTTTTAGAGCGGGCATTCTAGTTTTTATTTAGTTTTGATTTTTGCGACAAGGCTTAGTTTTAGTTTAGTTTTAGTTTTTTCATACCTTATTAACCAGGTGCAGGATTCAGAAAGGTCAGAGTAAATATTTTTTCATACTGTTTATTTTCCAGTCCAACATAGAGCTCACTGCTCAGTCAATGCTGATACTGAACTGTTGGCTGCTGCCTTAAACACAAGAAAATAATATAAACTTAATATAAAAATATAAACATGAACTTTAAATATTATTATAAAAATCACTTAAATTTAAATTATATAAAACAATATAAAATGAGCTTAAATAATGAGAAACTAGGACTCTGTAACATTAAAGTCAGACTCACATGAAATTAAACTATTACAGATGCTCTGAGTCGTTGCTCCTCTACGTTTGGTCGCAGCACAGCGCACAGCCAGTCAGTGCAGTAAACAAGCACGACCCAGTACGTCGCTATGATGGTGCCGTACGGCGCTGACAACTGCCGAAAACTGTCGTAAAATTGGTTGGGGAAATGTGTCGGATTAATTTAAATCCTAAAGGCGATTAATATTGTCAGAAACGATAACTAAGGACATTTTGTCTTTAATTTTGGTTATTTTCAGTTGGTTTTGTGAACACAAGATACAGTTTTAGTTTACTGATAATTTTTGTTTTCTTTTCTTGATTTTATTAGTTTGAGTTAACTGCAATGTATGTTAAATTTTAGTTTTCATTTTTAGCTTCGTTTTAGTTGACTATTATAACCTTGGTTGCATTTCGACTGATTGTCAGTTTCTATATCACAAGACGAGTCAACAGACGAGTAACACACACACATATGGTGCATTATCAGTAGATATGTAGTTTCATATCAACAGTTTATCAGTTTATATTTTACAGACTCATTAACCTGTTAGCTGAAATGCTAACCACAGATAGGACAAAGTCAAACAGCCTCTTGTTTCCCTCATGGGCTCTTTTTTTCAGAGAACAATTGTACAGCTGTTTTTGTGAAAAAATAAGTTTTAGTTCACTGAAATGTTACAGTAATTTTGTTTTGTAGTTCAGATAAATGATCTTTCCTTCTGCAAAGCTCTGTAAATAGTTTATAAAGTTTGAACTGTTGTCAACTGTTTTTCACTTTAACAGGAAAGTCTCAACCCCGGTCTATAAACGCTTAGTCGAGAAAGCCAAGTGACAGTCTGTTGATCGTTGTCTATATATATGTTGACAATCAACAGATAGTCAACTACTAATTAACTAATATATCATCTATTGATTGTCAGTTGATCTAATCAGTAGTTGACAACCAACAAAACATTAACAGTCGGTCATTTGATGGGTAAGAAATGTTCGACATGTTGACATTTTACTGTTGACTTTCCACCGACAGATCGAGTCAACGTAGTAGAGTCTGAACTTACAGATAATGGTATGTCAATTAATAGCCTGTTAAAAAAATAAGATTCAGGAGACAATTTATTTATCTTTTTATTTTTTTTCAACCTTAAAATGCACCTTACTGTCTACTCAAAGTGAGCTGAATGAATGTTACCTGTCTGCTGAAAAATTGTGCTGAACATCTTCTGATAGTTGTTGAGTGTCAACAGACTATCAAAGTAAAGTGTTACCCCAAAAAAATATTTAAATACTAAAATTTCGAACTATTCTTGGGCTGCCAGAGAAATATAAAAAAATAAGGAGCGCCAGGACAAGTAAGAAGAAACGGTGCGCCCATCTGAGGTTTTCAAAAGGAGATCAAACTTTTTCAGTCGTGAAGCTAAAGCCAAAGAGGAACGCCCTACAAGTAAAAAAAGAAAAAGAGAGAGATGCCACATTATCATAAATATGAGATAAAAACATTGAGCAGAGTCTGATCTCTGGGATGAAATGGGACTGTTTTGATCCAGGTCGTAAGGATCCACTTACACTGAGCCTGTTTCCCAAAGGGTGGCAAAAAAAGTGACTCCAAACTTTGTCAGATTTAGGTATGCTGGTGTATTTGGGGGAAAAAACCCTCTCAGAGTATTTTACTCGGTGTTGGAGCGTCTAATTGGACACTCTCCTGTTTCCTGCAGAAATAACCCAGCGAACCCTCCTCTGTCTTTCATCTGTAGCTGAATTTCATTAACACTGCCAGCGAACACGGGGGCCAAAAAACAAACCGGCTTCCTCCAACCACACACAGACAAACTCCACCAGACACGTAGAGTTACGTTGCATTATTTTTGTCAGTCATGTGAAGATGAGGGTCAGAATACATTATCCTCCCTCTTCCTCCGAGCGTTCAGCGAGAGATGCCAGGATAGCGCTCTAATTGTCCAATTACACGGGATGAAGCTGTTCCAGCACGCCCTGAACGAGCTGCTCCTCCCCAACTCGCTGTTTTTGGGAGATCCGAGCGGTTGTTGCAGTGATTTTTCTCCTCGTCTGTGAATTAGGGGATTGAACGGAGCAGATAACTGAGACATCTCTGGTGTTTCCCCCTGTGAGCGCGGCGTTCACCACCTCACAGAGTTCACAGGAATATTATTAACATCAAAGAGAATTTCTAGGAAAGCATCTGATCAAGCTGTATCATACAAGGCTGTGACACGCCGGGAACACATCCCCCCTCACACACACACACACACACACACACGTGTACTGTATGTGCCGACACGCCTCACATACATTGGTATTCTCCCAGAGTAAGAGGGAGATCCAGTTACTTCAAAGAACCCATTTCCACCACCACTACTACAACTACTACTACTAACTGATACAATAAGACGTGAAGTGGAGCTGCGGCGCTGCCCTCGGAGCCAAACGCGCTCCGCTGAAGGAAAGTGGAGAGCGATTACGTGTACGATGAAGCGTTTGTCACACAAATTGTTTGCAGCAGATGTTTTTCTGCTGACCCATTTTCTTTCCATTCATGCCTCTGAGTGTGTGTGTGCTGCGTCTTACTACCAGGCCCTGCACCCTGCACCCACACACACACACTACACACACACACACACACACACACACACCTGCTCCTGCAACAATTTCATTCGCAAACACGGATTGTGAAAATGCAGAACAGTTCAGCGAAACGGAGACGTGCTACTCTCGGCGTGTGACGACTAAATAAATCAACACAGGAGAAGAAGCTGCAGAGAGGAGGAACACAGAGAGGAGGAACACAGAGAGGAGGAACACAGAGAGGAGGAACACAGAGAGGAGGAACACAGAGAGGAGGAACACAGAGAGGAGGAACACAGAGAGGAGGAACACAGAGAGGAGGAACACAGAGAGGAGGAACAGCTTGCAGCTTCGCCACTCATCCAAACCAACCAACCAACCAACCAAATGCCAAGCGAGCCCCTCCGAAAACACACACACATGAAAAAGATGAACTTATTGAGGTCTCTATTTCCATGGCAACACAGAATAGTTTTGATGATGTTCCTTCCCAGTCGGCAGGCAGGGTTTGGCCGAATCACGGCACAGATTGGTGCTCCGTGGCTTGTTACTATGGGCGGGTTTAAAGCGGGAGACGGGGAGAGGGAGAGGCGCAGATGGTTGGAAGAATTGCCACTTTGAAGAAAAACCCCAACCCACACTCACAACTGGGTTCTGCAATATTGATTTGAATGGATAGAGGGGAAGAAAAACCTAGTGGCCTATGAATAAGTAAGTAATGGATAATATGGGCTAAATCAAAAGCCATTCAAACTGAATAGGATATGTGCTCTCAATGATGCAGAGGTCCAGTGCGTCTTTCTCTCTACATGAGGGCTCAGCAAAGTGCGGCGCTGAACCGCTCTGTCAAGCCTCCTCATGTCACGGCTCTGATTCACGCCACGCACAAAGCTCCCAATAAAGAGGAACCTTCGCCGGATTAATCTGCGCTCAAAGAGCCGGGGCCGTTTGCTGTCATATGTGAAGTATTCATGACTGTTTAACGTCAGAGGCGTCAGAGACGTGGCGCTGACGGGCGCGTCGACCGCGCAAAGCGAGTGTCTGAGTGATCGCGCCATCGCCGCAGAGACTCTGTTCCATGACTTTTAAAATCTTAATTGCACGTTTCCTCAGTTCTTTTTGAATAAACAACACAATCATCAGGGGTTTTAATTTACCCAGCAGGAGGAGTTGTGCTAAATACCATCTATTTGAAAGAAGAGCCCCCCTCCACACACACACACACACACACACTCACACACACACAAACTTCTCCTTGTTTCCTTTTTTCTGGATTCTCCTCCTCCTCCTCCTCTTCGTCCTCTGCAGGGAGCGGCTCTGGAGCGCGGGGCCCTGCCAGGCCGCAGCTCGCTGTGATGCGTGTTCAACACGACAACACTGCTGTTCAGACAGACACGGCTGAAGACGCCAGGTTGATATCGTGGCATCATTTACACACACACACACACACACACACACACACACACACTGTCCCTCTGTCGTCCCCCGTTCTGCACCTCCTCCTCTTTTCCACGGCGACCCCACAACCCTAAATCCCCGCAGCACGCGCAGACATGGCAGACAGGCCGCCACGCAGACAGGTGACCGTAAACAATTAATCAACATGGTGACACCTCTACATCTGCCAGGCCCAACACGGGGAGGGGAGCTGTCAGCCAGCAAAACAAAGCAGCCCCGTGACACACACACTCTAAACACACACCCCGACACGTACACACACTCCTGTTGGCTCACCGGCTCATAAGAAATGTCACTCACTGACTGCCGTAGCTCCTGGATATGAAATATTTACTCAACACGCTGGAGGGGCAGTGACACGACACGCAGCGTTTAACCACCGACTTCTTTCTTCGCCGCTTTGACGCCGGTTGTGGTGAAATGAGTCAGAATAAGACATGAACCTGCTCACGGCGCAGGAAACGTTATAGATTTTTACCGTTTCTCAGTTTTCTCCACGACGACGACGAGCGGCAGCTGAACTTTTCTTTTCCTGTGGAGTTTCCAGCTTCTCCAAACAGCTCCCACACAAAGCGCTCACTGTTCCTCTGCCATGATACTGCAACTGACAGGACGCCAACACAGGTGTTTTCAGCTGTTACCAGGTAACAGGAAGTCAGGAAAAAAAAAAACAGCAGCTTTAAAGCAGCTAACAGGAAAAAAAGGTGGTGATAATGTTGGAAATGTTTTAACTTGAGAGAAAGAAACACAAATTAATTTTACTCAGTCTCTGAATCAGACATCCAACACAGAGCCAGGACAGGAAGTCAGGCACTACAATGACTGCAAGACTTTCAAAATAAAATACACTGAGTCAAAGCCAGATGGTGTTTCACTTTACGGTAACATCAAACCAACAGAATCTGCAGAATCAGATCAGGATCCGACACGTTTGAGGTTTTCAGAGCACATTAGAGGCTACGTGAACAAGGAGAGGCTAACCATGGCGTGGAGGTGCAGGAAGCCTTTGGGGCTGAGCTGACAGAAAGGAGAACGGCGCCAAACTGCAGCAGGGCTTCGTATGCATGTGTGTTTATGTTTGGTTGACGAAGACCTTTAGCGTGTGATGCTCTTCGGAGTTGTTTCAACACAAGCTAATCCCTAACCTCGCTAACTACCAGCCAACCCTGGTCTGACACGTTCACTGCAGTGTTGAATGGAGGTGTTTCTAAAAATGAGAATTTAAAAAAAAGATATGTATATGAAATCTTGAAAACAGGACGCCTGAAATGTTCTTCAGTGGTTTGGCCGAGTCAGAACCAAACACGGAGAGGCAGCGTTCAGCTTCTATGCTCCAAATATCTGGATCAAACTGCCAGAAAGCATCAGGTCTGCTGAAACTCTGAGGCCGTGTTCACACGACAACGTTTCATCAGAAAACACTAAAACGCAGTGAAAAAAAATCTGTGTTTACTCGGAAACACTGAGGGACTGAAAAAGCTGTCGTAAGCATGCCAGGCCTGTAGGTGGAGCTATAACTGCCTTGTCCAGAAGCCGCTTTTGGCAGTAACAGATGCAGGACGATCGCAACAACTGTACTGCTGTCGTGTTGTATGCGCTTGCGCGAAGTGGAGTGTGACGTCAGCATTTCCACCAAAAACACCGGCTTACTGTTTACACAGCAACGGTGTCGGCAGCGTTTCAGAAAAATCTCACTCTGGAGGTCGTTTTCAAAAGTTTGCATTTAGGGTCGGCTAAAACGCTGTTTCCGTGTAAACGCGAGGCTGAAACACAAGAAAACTTTAAACCGTTGTCATGTAAACGGCCCCTGAACTCCTTTAAATCCAGGTTGAAGACTCACCTTTTTACAGCTGCCTTTATAAGAGTATTTAACAATTCATTTTAATCACTTTTCTTTAAAGGAATAAAAAAATTAAAAAAAAAAACAATTTTGCAACTCTGCACTGTGGCTCTTGTCTTAAAATCTATTTCAACTCTTTTTCTTTTCTTTTTTAAATCTAATTATTTTACTGCACATGATTCATTTTAATCTGCTTTTTAACCCGTTAAGACCCAGTGTCCACATATGTGGACATCACATTTCTGCCTCTCAGACCCATGAAACTAGGGCTGGGCGATTATGTAAAAAATAAGAATCCCAATTATTTTAAGTGATACTGAAATCACGATTAATATACACAATGATTTATTTGTTCAAAAACTTCAGTACTGATTTAAACACAACTTTAAAGAACCAGCAAGTGGCACATACAGTATTATTGATACACATAAGTCACACTCACTCGCTGTGGCTGCACATGAAACACAGAAGAGCTATGAAGCACAGGAACTTGCATACATCTACACTGTGTGGCATATTCATTGTTTTTCTTCGATTATATTGTTTTTATGATTGTCAGATGGCAAAATTGAAATCACGATTAAAATCCAATTAATTGTCCAGCCCTACATGATACTATATTTTTTTAAACTTTGACTGATGAGCCACATTTAGGGTCACTGCCCACATCATCTTTTGGTGAAATTACAACATTACACCAATTTTAGTGGAAAAACAATGTATTTAAGTACAATAACACTACTAACAAACACCTAATAGAGAAGTCATAACACAAATAATCAAACTTCTCGTACAAAGACCAAGTTTAGTTATCGCACTTATTAGGGCTTACTTACTCAGAATAGGAAGGTGAACAAAAAAATGTACATCAGACAAAAGTTTGGGTCTTAAGAGGTTAATTGAATTTTAATTGTTTTCTTTTAATTTGTACAGTCTGAATCGCCTTGCTAAAATGTGCTTTATACATAAACTTGCCTTGGTTAAAGCTTGTTAAGTGGATGGAAACAAACAGGAACTGATTGATAGTAGCTCTGTGTTAATGGAGCTAATAAGGAGTCAGTTAACTGAGCTTTCCAAAAACATGCTTCTGCTGGATTTGGTGCAATGCATGTCAAGATTTTTGCTGCTAACGCCTCTTTTTTATTTATTTTTGCAAACAACTTTTCATGCAACAAGATATGCATTTCCAAATACAGTTTATAATCGCTTGATGAGCCGTATTCAGAGAGCGATGTGTGCAGCAGGAGTTATCGCATCAAACCCTCCACTTCAGGTTGAGTAAAGATAAATTTCTGAGCCTCTTCAGTTGATGTGAAATGTGGATATTGTCCGTTAGCTTCCCCGCGTTAAGGATGTTTTTCTTAATTCGCCTCCTTTGTTTGAACCCCCCATGCCCTGAAACCCTCCTGCAGGCCGGAGAACGGCGCTCAGAGCTAGATTCATATGGATGACTGTCGCTAACAGGTGATGAATGTCAGAGCCGCTGGGGGCCCATTGTCACGGAGGACGGGGACAATACGGGGGGAGATGGAGAGGTCACTGTTGGGATTTCTGCGGACAAAGTTTAACCAGAGCTGGCTGCTGTCGTCCGTCAAAGCAGACACTTTAAAACAGAGCAGCAGCTCCCCAGGCTAGGATAAACGTACTCACTCCTGCATGTCAAAGTCGCTCCTCTGAGCCACCACATATTCTGCTGAGGCTGTAAATCACTGAACCACCATCAGACTTTAAGTAAAGAAGCTGCAGGAACACGGCTTCAAAGAAATCAGCTCAATGGAAACAGGTCGTTGTAGATTTGGCTGCAGAGGGACGCAGGACGGACTGTGAATAGTTAATCCATCAGTCGTATTCAGGGCTAATAAGTCGCCTCTCTTTGAAACAGATGTCACATTTCTAACCCTGGATCACAGGAAATTTGAAGAAATATTTCATCTTGGCGCTTGGACACAGATCAGGCTGCAGGATTAAAACATGTTGGACCATTTGAAGATAAAACAGTTCAAAGATATTCTGTAAAACCAGAACTAGGAGCACACTAATTGCTCATATCTTCACAGAGAGACGACGGTTTACAACATAAATCGCTCTGTTCTCACCAAGTTTACAGATTTAAAGCACAAAAGATGGAGTTAGGAAACATTTGCTGTCGTGTTGCTCTTGTTCTGCTGAATTAAAAAGATGGGGATGATTTTTACTTTAGAGGATTTCTGTTTCCACGTCTTTCAAGCCTGTTTGTGCAGAAAATAAGGTGTTTGCATGAAGCAATAATCCACTCTGGTTGTTATCAGTGACAGATGATTGCGTTGCATTCGTTTCTTGTTGACATAAAGATGTGAAAAGGCAGAGTGTGTCGCTGCACACACACTCCTGGGGAATCTAATAACAATGCCGCAGTCCCGGGGAGTCACGGAGCAGCTCGAGCTGTCAGAGCTTTTGTTTCAAAGAGGCCACTCATTACATTACAATCCCACAGATAAGGCTCCTTTAGGGGGTGCAGAGGGCCACAGAGGAGGAGCCATTGTTCCTCTCTACATGCTCACATCTCGCCTTTTTCACACCTACAGGAAACGGTCCTGTGAGAAGAAGCCTTCACAAAGGACGGATGCTGACAAAGAGGAGATGGAGGGGAAAGGCGCAGCTCACCTGATGTTTTGGAGGAGAAAAGAAGAGGAGGGGAATCAAACTTGGGTTTAGATTAACCTGCCATTTTCATGAAGGTGATCATTAAGCTGTCAGTGGGGCGACCTGTGGGACGGGAACAACACGCCGCTCTCCTCGGGTTTGGAGGGTCGGGTGCAGAGCGGCGAGCGCTTTGAGGAGGAGGTGGATGGTTCGGTTTGTGGGGGAGATGTTTACGCTGCTTTTGGCTTTTTTAGGAGCGAGGTGGAGCAGGGGGGCAGGGTGTGTGTGTGTGTGTGTGTGTTCAGGTTTGACTACAGCTCACACATCAAACTGAAGCAAAGTAAAATGTGAATGTTGTGACAAATGAGACGCACGCGACAGAGAGCTGGAGGAGGTGAAGGGAAGGCTCCCCTGGGGAATACATGTGTGTGTGTGAGAGTGTGTGTGTGTGTGCTTCTAAATCATATATGTATAAATGAAAGTGTGCAACATGTGTAAATCCTGCACATATGTATGTTGACGGATGTCAGCTGTAAAGACTTCTGAAAGCAGCCTGACTCCTGAGGAAGCATTTCAATCCTGATTTTTAAAATGTTTTATACCTCAACTAAATCCCTGGTTTAAGAAAATTCAAGGTTTGTATTTTTAAAACAATAAAAACATTTTTATAAACCTCAAGAGAAATACCACCATCTTGTAAGATAGCCACTGTGACGCCCGTTTTTAAATCAGGGGATAAAACATCAGTCGGCAACTATCGTCCAATCAGTATTCTCCCGGTGTTTTCCAAAGGGCTTGAAAAATGGGTTTTGAAACTACTAATCGAGCATTTAGATAAGGGATTTAACCCACTCCACCCGATGCATTTTGGTTTTTGTCCCCATCATTCCACTGAGTCAGCTAACTGTGTGTTTTTAGAAAAGGTAAAATGTATGCTGGATAAGACATCGCATGTGGGCGCTGTGTTCCTAGACCTCAGAAAGGCCTTTGACACAGTAGACCACCAAGTCCTCCTGAGAAAGCTCACATATTTCAACTTTTCAGCTGAAACATTGGAATGGTTTCACTCATATTTTGTCGAACAGGGAACAGTGTGTCTTGGTAAATGATGTAAAATCCGTTGGTGTCCCACAAGGATCGATCCTTGGACCGTTGTTATTCTCACTGTATATTAATGATTTGCCTGATGTATGCACTGATTTTAATGCACATACGCAGACGACGTGGTCATTTTTACTCATGGAAATGATGCAAAGACATCTCTCTAAGGCTCACGGATGCGCTGCACAATATACAACCTTGGCTGGAAAACACCTGCCTGCTCTTAAACACCAAAGAAAACAGTTTGCATGATGTTCAACAAACGCCCTGCTGACATCAAAAGGTCTGATGTGTTTCTTGACGGTGAGGAATTAGAGCTGGTTTCCCACTTCACATAACTCGGAGTCATCCTGGACTCAAACCTGACTTTCAAGAAACACATTAAAAAAGTCAGAAACACAGTAAACTTTAATTTATCAAATTTCAGACAAATTCGGCCCTTCCTAACAGATTGCATTGCAATTTATCCGTCTGTATATTATGGTTTGTGTTTTTATTCGTTTTCTTTTGGTGTCTTTCACTGTCAATGCTTGTTTTATCTTAACACTGCTCCTTTTTTTCTTTTATTCTTACTATGAAATGTTGTACTGTCTCAATATGTCTCTATGTAAATGGGACTAGGGATGGAAATTAGCGTCAAACTACAATCCGGCATTTTTACACGTTTTAACATGCTCATCAATGTGCACTGATCAAAAATCAGGCTACAAACTAAGTCTTACATTCTCCAAAGAGATAAGGTGAAAAATGTTCGGAGTGAAAAGCTTTTAACAGCGTCTTGTGAAATCACCTGACGACAAAAATAACAAAAAGAAAAGTTTGTTTCTCTTCTTTTTCATAAATTTGCTGATAAATAAAAGCAAACTACTTTTGATTAACTCATGACAGAGATGGAGGAAGTATTTAGAGCACAAGCCGTAACCTATGATCTTCACATGTAGGAGTTTTAAAACCTGCAGTTCCTTGAGTGTCCACTTGAGGCTGTCTGTAGAAACAGCAGAAACCACACACACTCATTCAGAAAGCTGATCTTCACATCAGAGCATGTTTAGTTACGATGAAGTCAGCGTTTCAAATATGGCCGCTGTCTACGACCGGCTTCAAAAGCCCCCATTAGAAACAGATGGGTGATGTCACCCAGCAGAAGAAATGAAACAAACTCGTCTCCCATTTCCTTGACTGATCCATCTGCATCTGAAGTGAGAAATGTTGTGTTTATTTTCTGCTTTGTGATTTGTTTAATGTGGAGGTCGTTACGATCAGAAAGCGCAGCAGGAAGTGAGAACAGGAGGAGAAAACAGCTCGGTCAGTGATCCTCCTCGCATGGAGGAAACCCTGACTCCACTTTCATCACCTCCACGTCTGGTTCGCTTCTCTGCGCTTTAATGTTCCTGAAAAATGCCCAGACCTTCCTCATCGCAAAGATTAAAGGAGGATCAAGATATTCAGAGATGTTTGATGCTCTGCTCCGTCTGCTTTGCATGTTTCTATAAGCGTTGATCTAAAGCGCTCAGTGTGTGACCTCAGAAAACCACCACCTGTAATATAATACACTAAACTATTATTATAACTGATGATAATGTTTGTGCATTGATAAAATGTGATGCTATTGAAGTCTTTCTCTTAAAAACATCATCATAAAGGATTTAAACTCTCAGTCTGATATTGAGGACGTCAGACGTGGTGGCGCCTCTGTCCTCAGACTAAATACGTGCAGCTGTTATGATGGCATGTGAATATAAATCCTCACACCAGAGGAAGTTAAAGTTAAGGTGTCTGTCTGTTTCCTAAGACGGGAACGCTGATCCAAGCTCCGAGCCTTGAGGCTGTTTCTGCCTCGGAGAAAAGCTTGAGGGTGTCCGCCTGAAGAGAAGCTGAATAAAGAAAGTCTGTCACTCATCGGTGAAACCTCGGCCCCGCTCTTTTCCAGTCTCCCTGCACGGCGTGGACGGGCGTTTAAGTTGTCTAATTATCCATGCAGAAATAATTGACCCTTCTCCGGGTACAATGACCCCGATGTTTGGTGCATGTGCGTAGGAGAGAGCGCGCACGTGAAGGAGCGTGTGTGTGTGCAAATGGAGTTTTCAGCCTGACGATTGCAGCTCTAATTAAATTAAAGCAAAGGTGTTAAAGCTGTTGATTGTCAGAGCGAGTGGGTGAAGAGCTCATAATACAATGCATATCAATGCAGCCGTGAGTGCCAGCAGTCCCCCAGGTGTCAGCCAAATGAGTGTGAATATTCAGCTTTTTCCCCTCCACTTAACTCTCATTTCACTCTGATGACATTTTATTAGCCTTCCCTTGGCAGAGCTGCCGGGAAGTGATCCACAGGAAACAGCTTCTTTGTGCTGAAATCCTGCAAAATATGAAACGGTTCAAAGACGAGAAAACAAGGTGAGGATCCTCCTTTTGTCCTGCTTCAGAGCCGCCACGTCTACGTTTCTGTTTCTGGTTATTTATTCATTTATTTATTTGTTTTTTATGTTTCTCTGATCGCTCAAAGGAGAATTAACGAAGCACATTCACAACAGTTTGTCTTCACCACCTTAAGTCTGATTTACACAGGATTAGCATCATCCGGGAACCTCTGATAACGTTTGAATCCAGTACAAATTGATGGTTTTTGTAATTTGTGAAGTAAAATTTCCTGCCACATAAGCCTTCTGTACGTACCGGTCCAGTTTGGATCAGTACAGTTTGGTACGGGTTGGATCAGTGAGACAGTGTACCGCGCTAATAAATCCAACGAAGAAGCAAAAAGACAACACAGTTTTGTTTCGTGACGCAAATTTCAGCAAATCGCCTCTTCTAATGGACCGGGTTTGACTATGAACTCCAAGGATCTCAACACAGCAGTGAAGATCTTTACTAAATTATCCCCAAAAGAGAGTTTTCTATTCAGTCTTTAAGATCCCCGACAGTCAAAGTACAACAAGCTTTCCATCTCCACGCTCAGACTAAGTGTTCCCGGCTCCTGACAGGAACTCGGCTCCTCGTTCCACCTCCTTTCCCCAAGTGCCTCCTATCGATTCAACAAAAACAAGTTGCCAATCCAAATAAACACCATGTCAAGGAGTCATCCAAGCAGACAGGAATATCAGCCCAGCATGACACCAGAGGGCAGGAAACAACAGGGGCCCCGGTGCTCCTGACCTCACAGGGGGTCCACGGAGACCGCCAAGGTGTACACATGTGTGTGGACACATGCGTACCCTCAAATGTGCATGGGTGCACATCTGAGTGGCTAATCATGTGTGGGCTTGTGACTCCATTCAGGACATGTATCTGGTCAATACCAGCTATCAGTGTGATTGTGGAGATGCTCTGAGCCGTACGCCGGCCTCGACGCGCTCTGATATAGATCTGCTCGTGCAGGAACGCTGGCTGATGGCGTCCTGCTCCTAACATCATATACGAGACGCCTGTAATGATTTTCCACTTGTCCTGAGTGCTACGTGCTGCAGACATGTGCGTTTGGGGTCTTTTGTTGCAGAAAATAACTTTAACAGGGGGAAAATGCTAAATGCATCGATCAAAACGCAGGCACGAAGTTAGAAGACGTCCACTCCAGCACAGATCATCAACTCTCAACTCAATCTGCCGCTCTTTGAGTTATGTCCTGATCATTTCTTACAGGGAAATAACTTTTATATTTCAAGGGTCTTCAACCTGGTTAAAGACACTGACACTAAATAAAATCCTGTGTTAACATTTAGTTGAACTAAATCTTCATCCCATCTGTCAATAAAGCCTGCCACCGCTCTACTTCACCTCCTACAACATCAACAGCCCACCAACTTTCCATGCACCTGTGGCTAACCTCAAGTTTTACAGCCCTGGGAAGATAACTACATCTACAAAAAGACTCATCTGGAAGAAAATACAGATTTTAATTCTGTGTGGATGGATTCATTTAACTGACAACGTGACGGATTAATATTCATGATTGATAAGTGACAAGACATTAGCGAACAACAAAAAATGATAGGTCAAGTGCTATCATAAAATTTAAGAATTCTTTCAAAAATTTGGAAATTTTTGAAAATTAAATTTATTTCATTTTATTTTGCAATTTGTAAATTTCAAAATATTTGATTTTTTTTAATTTCATAAATTTTAGTTTATATTTTGCAATTTTAGCAAACAAAAAATTTGATGAGTTTAGCAAAATTATCAATATATGGAATCAAATTAAAATATTACAATAATTCTGTTTTTTTTTGCAAATTTTTTTACAATTCAAATTTTACTGAAATCTTTGAAAAAATTTAATTCTTACATTTTTTTTCAATGTTTGAAAATTTTTAAGGTTAAAAATGTTTTTTTTTACCTGAAATTTTTGCAATCTCTAATAAATTTTATTTTAATTTTTTCTAATTTTTTTGCTTATTTATCAAAATACATATATTAAAAAAACTAAGAAATCACATTTTAAAAAATGTAAATAACAAAACAAATCCTGTTTTTATAATTTTTCCACCAGATTTCAACTATATATAGATTTTTATACACTTAATAGTTTTTATGGTGAAGATAAAGTAGATTTTGTGGCTCCTGAATGACTTTAATCCAGGTGAGCTGATGCTGAGTGGCTCCTATGAAAGTAACGGTTGCAGATCCCTGGTCTTGAGGTTTTATTTTACAGAAGGTTTGATAGAAAAGAAAAAGTAATGTTCATGAGGTTTTGGCTCTATGTAAATAAATAAAAGGTGTGATTCAGTTTTTCATGGCACTGTTGGTCTCTGCTCCGTCCCTCACAGTTTAACGAATTGGTTACTTTTTATTTCCTGTTTTACCAAACACAATCTGATCATGACCACAGAGAGAATCAGCATCCTTCTTTTGGACTGAACGTCATGTTTGAAGTATCGTCAGAAATCTGTGACAAACTTTGTAAAGTTTTATAACAAGCTTTTCAGCTGAAAGCTTCAATTAATCTGTAGAGTTTAAAGAGCTGCAGGCCTAAATTGAAAACAAGTGAAACAAGAGGTTTTGGAGCGATTTTAGGGAACCGTTTTGGTGCCTTGAAAAAAAGGACTCAGACTGTCTCAGCAGGCCTCAAAGCGAGCTCTCCCTCTGAGGGAACCATTCAAACCGGGCAGCAGCCCCTCTCTGCTCAGCCCATTTGGGTAATGATGATTTGGGGTTAGACAGAAGGAAACTCCCTGAAGGAACCTGTCAGGACCCTCTGACCTGTTCCTGTGCCCTGATGTGGTCTCCCGGGGCCCGGTGGAGCCGAGGGGCCACGATAATCGGTTGGACCCCACTGAGTCTGAACATCGCCACGGCCCACCGGGGTCAGAGCGAAGGACGGGCAGAGCGAGCGGTCCACAGGGCAAAGGGGGATGTGCGGGGGGTAACGGACGAGGCTCGCCTGGTGTTTCTAAGGTCATGCTAATTGCCACGGATGTACAGCGCGCCTTCAGTTAGCCCTCAGTCTGCAGCGAGGAGGAGGAAGAAGAGGAAGAGGAGGAGGGGGCTGAGGAGGTGATACAGGTGTGGACCTTTAATTAAATACCACTGCAAAGGTTAATGCACAGAACCAGGAACTGCAGCCGCTGTTAAGTGTTGGACATTTAAACATGGCCAAGAATACACTTCACACTGTGTGTGTGTGTGTGTGTGTGTGTGTGTGTGTGTGTGTGTGTGTGTGTGTCATTGTGAGAGTAAAAACAGAGATAAAAATGAGCACGATTCAGTATTTCTGTTCTTGGAGGTGCAGAAATGTAAGTGGCTGATATTTGAATTTAATGAAGCTGAACAACCTGTGAAAAGAAATCGAAACTTCATCCAAACAGAGCAGATAATCTGATTATTAATGACCAAAAATGTAAAACCTGCACCGTGCACGGTCTCATCAATACTCCCGCCCTCTTTAGCGTGACCTCCTCTTTCATGAAACACGTCAGGAGCTATATTAAGAGGTACTGTCACTCCGTGAATCACCTTAAACACATTTGTGTGTGTGACCCCTGATAATGAGAACCATCTGCCACATTAGACACCTCTGGAGAGACAGGTTGTCTACACAGATGCAAGAAGGACAGGCTGATATTAATTTCTCAGCTAGAGATGCAGACGAAACACAACACAGGTTCATCTTAGATGGTGTTTGAAATGTGTGTTAGAGTCAGGACGGGTCAGGGAGCGGAGGGGAACACGTTTTCAAGGCCAACCTGTTTCCACCGAGTGGTCCAGTACGGATCAGTTCAGTTTGGTCCGGGTTGGATCAGTAAAGCCTGATCCTGTTTGTGTTTCCACAGCCAACCATGCCCTTCTTGACAGGCGGCGAGTAAGCTGGATGCTGATAGCTACATCAGCTATGTCAGTCATTCCCAAAGTCTGGGTCCTGACCCAAAGGTGGGTCACCAAATTAGTTTTCAAAATGTTTACACCAAATTCATGCTTTCCTTAACCAGAAGAAGTCTCCCCTCACCAATTTGTTTACCGATGATTGGCTCCTCACGCTGTCATAGCTGGTTATGTTTTCATTGTGAAAGATCATCAGGATGTTTACTGTAACTGGAAACGTGTAACTGTTTTTCAAAAGTCTGAAGCCACAAGCTGGAGCTTCTCAAACAACCAAAGCCAAACCACCGTATGATTCCTACTGTTTCACAGCACTCAGAGGAAATCACTGTCACTGTGTCACCATCACACAAAGAGCTGACCCACTGATTACTCTGATCATTAGTTCCCAAAAGAAAACTTTAAAGTCAGATTCAAAACCTCAAAAAAAAAAACCAAGTATTTTCAGAGCGTAAGCCTTACACAGCTGTAATGCATTTGTCAAATATGTTAGGCCTGTTAGCTGGAACAAAAGATGTAAGATGATGCAGAAACATAGTTAAAGAGCCCTTTTCTGTCTTTGCACAGTTATTCTGTCAGTTAGTTTACAGATTGGATATATTTTGGATTGAGTCGCCGTGACTTGTTCCCCTCAAAAAGTGGGTCACCTGAAAAATAGTTTGGGAAACACTGAGCTATGTGATAGCGTGATATAGCGTACCCCGCTAATAAATCATCAAGGTCATGACACCATTTTTCAAACCTAAAGAAAATTCTCTTCAGGAAGTTGAAAGGAAATCTGAACATGGCTGTCAGACAGGAAGTGACAATTCTGCGTTTACCTTTTGGGGTCGGATCAGTTTAGTCTGGCACCACAAAGAAAATGCCACCTTACCGATACCGAGATTTAAACTGTGGGTCATAAAGACTAAAACTAGCATTTTGTTCACATCTGATCTTGCCTTCTTTGTTCTACCAGCGCCACCTTCGCAGAGCTCACGTCATTGCACTCAAAGAAAAGTTTAAATAAAGATCTGCTCTCCAAAACAAATGCAAACCTTGGTAAGAGCCAATTCTGTAACACAACGGGTGATGGTGCTCATGGGAAATGAAGTCTTTGTCCTGGATTCGCACTACCAATCTTGACCAGAGGTGTCACTGCGATGCAAACCAAACAGATGTTCCTCACAGAGACTTTAATCTGAAAGTTGCAGATTACACCAACAATGGAGCTGGATTTAAAAACCCTGACGTTTTAGTTTAAAGTTGTAGATTGAGTAAAGGTTTAAGTTGTTAAAGATGGTTTACATGACACAATACTCCTTTAATCTGAAGCCTTTTATCTTTGTTTAATCATATTTTAATCCAGGATCTCAGCGTTTATTCTCCTCTTCACTCACGGCTCAGTCATGTTGCAGAGCTAGCGCGCAGCAAACGCACGGCTACAAAGACGACACAAGAGACTACTCGAGTTCACAGCTGCAAGTGGATGTTAAAATCACTCACAGAAATAAAAGACGTCTGACCCCCATTATAATTTTGGCTCAAGCTCAGCTCTGAAAATTAAGAGCACTCGCCCACACACGAGCGCCGCCACACAAAACGAGATCCTCAGAGTCACCGCCAGGAAACTGCAGCCTGGAAAAAGAGCTCAGGGACCGATTCAGCACAACAAAGATATCCACCAAGCCAAAGACTCCACCAGCCCAGATCCACCAACTCCACCACGTCGTCCTCGGAGGGAAGACACTTTTATCTCGCATCACAAATTAAACAAAACACACGCCTTATTGTCTTGGCACGGAAACAGCGAGCTTGTATGAAAAGTGAACACGCAAAACTTCGGTGTGAGCGCTCATCTCGGATGTCTGCAGCGCTTAGCGTGTGGTGAACTGCGACGAGGCCGTGGAGGGAGGCCAAGCAGAGGTTTCTGGTTCCCCAAACCAACCCAAACATGCCATTAGGCCTTCCCTCAGAGCACTAATTGGGTATTCATGTGGTGTTTTGTTTGTTTATCACCGTGTTACCGCTGCAAGTCGTGGTTCCACACATCTCATTTTCATCCTCCACATGAAAGACGGAGACAGTGGAATTTCGCACTGTATTTTAGCCACGGAGCATAATCTCTGTTAACACAAGCTGGTCCCGCTCTCTTTGGCTTTGAATCGCCCCCCGCAGAGGTTTTGTTGTCCCCCCTCCCACTCCCGCCTCCCCTGGCTTTGTTAAATTATTTATCCTGCCTTTAAAATTCACTCATAATATATACTTTGTGTATGCAGAGGAGTGAAGAGGAGGATCTTTGGTAATGAGGAGGTGGAAGCTGAACAGAAGCCTCGACGCCGGCCTGATGATGAGGATTCGCGTGTGACCGGTTTGATTATCGTCTCCGTATCGTTTCCTGCTCCTCCTCAGAGCTCAGGCGGATTCCTGAGAGATTTTATTGTTTCTCTCCTCGGACCGACTCCACCTGAAGCTGAAAAGCTCGAGTGATGAAAACGAAACTGTGTGTTAGCTCCATTCTGTCTTTTCTGTTCAGCAGTTATTTTAAGAGCTTTAGTCCAACTCCCCTCGGTGTGATTTGACTTTTTGGCCTCACAGGGACTTGAGCTCCTACTATTTTTCCCCAGACATTCATATTAAAAGCTACATTACCCAGGGTGCACTGTGTGACACTCAAAGCTTACTTTTCTGGTTTTGTCGAAGAGGTAACTCCAGAGAAATGAGGACTCAGAAGTCTACAGGTGTAAGGAGCAGAGGAGGACAGGACGTTGGTCTGGCTCCAAAACGGCACAAAGAGGAAACAAGCAGAGCCGGATGATGACACAGATCTAGATTCTCTACGTCCCTGCTTTAGAAACTGTTTTTTGGTTGCAGCTCTGGTCTTCGTAGCTGTTTTCAGACACAGTTCCTGACGTGATCTACCACCTGCATCAAAACGATACGAGCCACAAGCCCTGTGATTGGTCCGCTGAGACATTTCCTCTCATCCGCCGTGTGATAAACATCAACATGTGTCAGCATCAACATAAATAAATTGCTTACGCAGACAATCTGACCACCACACGGATGAAACCGCCCTCGTGTGTTTCGGAGGGGAACTGCAGAGCAATGCCGACACATCGACCCAGAAATAGAGCTCAGGACTGCGTCAGCGCCAGGGTTTCCACCCGCACTTAAATGTCCTGTTTTAAATCAGTACGGGATGCAATTCGTATTTTCAGTTTGCCTTGAACGCAGCACTACTCTGCCTCAATTCAACATGCGTTCAAGTCCGCCAACTACAAACGACAGTTGGTTGGTTGACTTTAAGCGTGGAATAAGTGCTCATCATTAATTGGGTGAGAGAAAGTCACAGGAACTCAGAAGTAAACAGCCCCCATTGAAAAGCAAAGCAAACACAGACATGAGTGAAACAGTGTCAAAGGACAAGATACGATCAAGCAGCAACCGGTCTGAGAATATGAGACGATGCTAAAGTGTTAAAATCTGCTGTTTCTCCAGCGTTCGCTTGAGGCTGGCTCCAGAAGTACAGGAAGTCACAAACACACCAAGCCACAAAAAGCTGTTTTCACAGCAGAAATTAACCTATTTACAGACTGGTTCAAAAAACGTCTCCTGTCTGAGTCAATAATTTTACTACCAGCTCCCTCTGTACGGGGGTGAATTATTTTCTAACTCGGCCGTTCAGAGGATATTAAGGTCGAGAGCTCCGCCAATAAGAGGCACAGCTCGGGTCATGTGACAACAGGCGCCCTATAGCTGTACGCGAAGCCCTTGCCACAACCAATATGGCCTCTAAAGCCGATCTGCTTCATTTTCTGTTTCAGAAACAGAGAGGACACGTCGAGGAGACTACGTCCATGTTTTATACAGTCTATGGGTATGATCTGTCGCCGAGTGCTTTCTGTGCTACATGGTCCCCTGTCGGACATTTGACAGTATGCGGCTAGAGAGCAATGATACTGCAACATCAGGACAAACAAATGTCAGACTCACAGTTCTTCAAACCTGAAGCAACTCCAGATACAGGAATTTGGAAAAGTTAATCCTACTAAAAAAAATCAACAGAATGAATATGTTCTCTCTCAGATTGGTTATTTCTTGTCAATCCATCAAAAACTCTGACATTTTATTAATACAACGTGAAAAATGTTCAATACAGTATTAATAAACAATAGCATTGATGATTGAAACAATGTTTTAAAATTCTTACATATTGACCTGAAACTTAAACTAATACATTACCACAAATGTGAAATGATTCGGGGGCTGTTTACATGACAACGGTTTTAGGATGAAATGCAAATGTATTGTTGCATTTTGGCTGCTCATTTACACGGAAACAGTATTTCAGCCAACCTTATACACAAACTTTTGAAAACGGCCCCCAGAGTGAACGTCCTCTGAAAAACGCTGCAGCCACGGTTGCCATGTAAACAGCAAGCTTCATTCACCAACACTACAGATGATCGACCCAACTCTACTTCAGGGGAGATCTACCAAAATCTGCGTCTGGACAAGACAGTTATAGCGCCACCTACAGGCCTGGCATGCTTACATTTCTGTGTAAACGCAGATTTTTTTTCCCCCTGTGTTTTAGCGTTTTGTGGTGAAGCGTTTTCGTGTAAACGTGGCCTCAGGTAAGAGTAACCAGGTGAGGAGGACTCCAGAGGATCATCCTGACAGTAAATGTCTGATTATCAAACCTTCAGATCAGCATATGATCTGTCATCAGGTGAAGCTAAAGAAAAAGAGGACGTAAGAAACTTACAGCATCATTTTCCTAACCCTGACTGAATGAGTGGATGAGGAGGAAGGAGGAGGAGGAGGTTTCTGAACTTCAGCGCAGTAAAAGAACAGTTTTTAATTGAAATGTAAAATATTTCTCAGACTCTCTCATTTTCACTTATTTAACCTCCTCAGCTCCTTCATCCAGCGCTGAGGATGCTGCTACCTGTTTGGAAATAACTGTCATGACTTATTACTGAGCTGATTTCCTCTTCCTCTGATTTAATTTGACATCCACATGAACACGTGTGAACTCAGCTGAACAGCGGGAACAGACAGATGTGCGACAGAGTCTACAGAGGAAGAGGAGGAGGAGGAGGAGGAGGAGGACTCTATGATCTCACATATGTCACAAAAGATGCTAACAGGAAAAATCTTGTCACTGATAGGTGTGAAAGCAATGTGTTTTAGTACATCTAAAGAGACCAGGGGGGAGCTTTTTAATGGTTACACGCTCGTCTTCTCTCCACACTCATCCCAACGGCTGCTTCCTCCCAATTAACAGAGTCTGTGACGCTGAGGAGGCTCTGAACACCGGCTCCTCTCACAGATCAGGACTCCCAGGACCTTCATGTGGCTTTTAGGAGCCAGGAGGAGTCAGGAGGAGTCAGAGGGGAGGTGTCCTAAAATCCCAGGTACGACACAGAACTCTGAACTGGCATTATGAGAAAACAGCAACTATTCTCAGATTCAGGCGTTTATCTGACCCCCTGCTGGTGGATTCTGGGAGAGCAGGAAGTGAGACCGCCATGATACGAAGCAGAAGAAGATTAAAAAAACTGCAGCGTGCTCATCAGACCAGTAGTTGGTGGTGTAAGTTTGTAAAAAGCCAACACAAGCCTGTGCACGGAGCGAGCTGCAGGCGCCACAAACTGCAGTTCCTCAAGTGCCCACTAGAGGCTGGCTGCAGAAGTAGCAGAAATAAACATGTCTACAGCCCAAAGCTGGACTTTAAAAGAGCTGTAAGGACCAAGAAACTGGTGAAAGCTCAAAAACCGTCAGCTCTGTCTAACTTTAGACGCCTTTATGATGAGTTCAATTTGGATTAACCACGTAGAATTGCTGTGAACGTTATTTAGAAGACAGAAACTGTCAGAAATGCTTGAATGTGGCGTCAAAGTTGAAATCTGTGGAAACGTGCTTAAGTTTAAACACTTTCCTTAAAGTTTGCCTTTGTGTTGTGTCTTATTTGTGCTTTAAATGTGGCCTCTATGGTTATTCTTTGTTGTCTCAGACTTGCCTTTAATGCATGAATTTCTTTCATGTGCTTTGTTTGTGTCTGTTCTAACTTTGTGTGACATGTTATATGTCTTCTTCTTCTGTTCCAGGCCTGTTATAATATATGTTGTGTATTTTCTGTTGTATTTTATTGTATTTTAAAACTTGATGATAACATTTTAGGCTGCTTGTTTGACTACAGCTGGAAGTTAGCACAAAGGCTAAAGCTGCCTCTTTTGCTGTATCGTGAATTAAAAGAGACTGTCCACATAACAATAATAAAAAAAATAAACTAACGGTTTCTCCAGACCAGAAGTGAAGCCAAAGTTAAAACATAATCTTACAAAAACACGTCACATGCTTCTGAAAAAACTAAGGGAGATAAACTTCATCAGCTGTTAAATTTGTACAAAGCTCATTAAGACATACTCTTCTTCTACCATCCAACATTAAATGCAGATTGATTAAAGGGAGTAGTAACTACAACTTAAAAGGATTCGCAGTCTTTTAAAAGCCCAAACTTAGAACCACATTCAGGGAACACAGTGTAATAGTTAAAAGTGTCTCTCTATGAAACACCCTGCACAAAGACTCAAAAGAATTAAAATCATTCAGTATTTTCACAAAAAAAAACAAGCATATCAAAAACAAAATACTTAGCAAAAACAGGGATGAAATATGCATCCTAAAGGGACAAAGCTAAATAAAAGAGCAAAATAATACTACTTAATTTATAAAAAGGGTTTTCTTTTGTTTGTTTTGTCTTTTGTTGATGTTCTTCTGCTCTTAAGTTGCACTTTTCATTTTGCGATTAAGGGTTGCTTTGGTTGCTTATCATCATTCTGTACAAATGTATATTATTATTATTATTATTATTATTATTATTATTATTATTATTATTATTATTATTATTATTATTATCAATGTTGTTAGTATTATTTCACTTTTTTTTGCAAAGCTAAATTTTGTTTGTCTGTATAACTGTCTGTTTAACACTTGTGTGAGTGAAGGGACAGTAACTGTCAGATTTTTCTTCTTTCTGCTCCTTTTCATTTATTTTGGGACTTATTTTGTTTTGTATTGTACTTTTATTTTTATGATATCAAGAATGAAATAAAGAAAAAATAAACAAAACTTAAACAAATGACTATTTTTGACATGTAATCAATAACTGAAGTTAATAAAATCCAAAGAAAAAAGTCTAAAACTCAGCGGGAGTTTTCAGAGAGCACTAAAGTCAAGTTTTAGAAGTCGAAAATCTCTACATGCTTTGTCAACTTTGATGATTCTCTTTAAAAATACTGAAATTATTCTTTAATTTACAAACGAAGTGTCAAATAAATATCCTTTTTTTTACTTCCAGGAGAAAAACTTTGTCTCAAACTCTGTCAGCAGCACTCACACCAATCTGTACTCCTTCTTTGTTGTTGCTGTTAAAACACTTCAGCTCCTGCTGACCCTCAGCCTGAGACGCTGACACGCAGTTTATGATTTCCTAACTTTTACGTTTCCATGACAATAAACGGCTTAAACACTAAGAAAGCATTAATGTTGTCACCTGAATGATTCCTTTAAACATGAGCTGGAGGAGAGCACCAAGCCATACATTTCCTGCTTATATACCTGTGATTCTGACTTTTTGATCTTGTTTTCAAAGAAACTACTCTGAGATGTTTGTGTTTCTAACCTGATGCACACATAGAGCCTGTGTTAAAATGGCGTGCGTGTCTCCTCTTCCAGAAAGGGTTTATTGGTCATCCAGGCTCTTCTTGGCTGCTAACATTGTTTATACATGCAGATTGAAGAAGCAACTTTGAGATGCTGCTCTGTGCCGGCACCCTGGGTGGACTTGCATAATTAAATGAATTGACTAAAAGGGATGCGATGAATATCCCCACACAGTGTCAGGTCAGGCTCGCATTCAAATGAAAGCCAGGAGCCAACGAGGGTAAACATTAATTTATCTGAAGAGGGAAAACAGAGGAAGCTTCAGGCCCACGTTCTGTCCATGGATCAGCTTCAGTTATCATTAAAAGAGCTTCACAGGTGTGAGGATGTGCTTCATATAAACAAATATCAACACAACACTTTGTTTACCAAACAAACAACTCTTCCTTTTGCTCGTTTTCAGCTGCTCCTGCACGACAAACACAAACAGAGCTACCTGAGGAGCATGTGGTGATAAACTGGAGGCTAATTAAGTGACAGACAACAGCTCGCGGGGGAGGCATTCTGGGAATTATTTCACCAACTGCATCACAACAGCAGCAAACAGCAACAGCAGCAAACAAACACCATCCCAGGAAAGTTAGAGCCCTGGACGACGGAGAGGAAATCACCTGAAGTTTAACTTTAAAAAACAACTTAAAAAAATAAACGTTGGAACGGACGAAGATGTTGGTTTGTTTTCAAATGCAGTGATTTCCACTACAGAGTCATGTCTGATTTTAATGCAATGCAGACTGAGCGCATAGGGAAAGGATTTCTTGCACTTCAGATTATTCGATATTTTATGTTGCCGTGTCTCCTGATGACACAGAGCCACTCGATGCCCCTTTAAATTATATTTGAGATATTAAAATATGCATGGCAGAAAACTTTTCACAACTCAACCAGGACAAAACTCAGGTTTTAGTCATTGGTTCAGGGGTTAAGAGAGAGAAACTAGTCAGCAAACTACAAACAGGCTAAAAATTTAGGGGTTTTATTCGACTCAGACTCAGTTTTGAGCCACATTTCCGGGAGGACACCAGAAAAGCTTTTTATCATTTAAAGAACAAAGCCAGTGTGCAACAGTTTCTCTCTCAAGCCAATGCAGAGACATTAATCCATGCTTTTATCACCTGGAGAATAGATTATTGTAATGCTCTTCTTTCTGGTCTTCCACAAACTCAAAACCTACCTTTTTAGTCGAGCTTTTACCTGAATTACCTTTTAGTGTTTTATTTATTTAAAGTAAAGACCATTTTTTATTATCTTATCTTGTCTTATTTATTTATTTTTATTTTGTTATCTTTTCTTTTTAAAATCTTTTATTTTTTCTGTATTTTATTCTCTAGTTTTCCTGTTTTATTCCTTATTTATTTGTTTGTTTATTTATCTGTTATTTATTTATTTATTTATTTTTCATTTCTTTATTATTACTACTTATTTTATTTATTTTTTATTTTTTGTTTTTTTATTTACCATCATATATACATGAGTATATTTTAACTTAATTTCAAGTATTTTTTATTCCTAATTCTTAAAAATCATTTTCTTATTTTATATTATGATATATTTAATTTTATACTTTTTACCTAACCTCCAGTGTTTTCTCATTTTTAAACCTTTAAGATGGCGTCTCCTCAGCACATACTGGGTACAGCAGTGTGCTTTATTACTGTATTTTATCTGTGTTGCTTTTTATTAACACTGTGTATGGGTTGCTCTGTGGGTTTGGGGTATGATTATTTTATTTAATTCATGTGTCTGTTTGTAAAGCGCTTTGTGCTACATTTTATTTGTCTGAAAAGTGCTATATAAATACATTTTGACTGATTGATTGATTGAATCAGCTGTTTGTTAATCTCAGATAGCACAGAGAGCGATCTGCAGTCCACTGAGACAAAGACAGAGACCAGGAGCAGAGCCGGACAGGACAAACTGCTCCTCGGTTGCCTGACTAATTCTCCTGCTATCTGAAGAGTTCCTCGACTCACTCCGCTCTAATTTATTCCCTTCATTAAATCAAACGTGGTCCAGTCAATACGAGGCGGTTTGCATAAAAAACGTGATTAACTTGCAGATGACACCTTGCGCCTTGACACCATGCCAGCTACACGTTTCAGCCTGTGTGTTAGTGTATCTAAAATGACCCAAAGCTGCAGCGTGTCCCGCGCCGGGCTCGGTAATGACCCCTTCTGCGTGGGGAACATGGCGATCCATCTGTAGCTGCGAGCAGCAGCAGCAAACACGGCCTGAAAGGCTGTTCCTCCGAGTTCTACAGGAAGGTACATTTGCATTGTTGGCAAAGGATGTCTGTCTGTGTATTGTCATGTAAATGATCCTCTGTAAAGGTGTAAATCTGAATGCAGCAACAGGAAAATCACCTCCATCCAGAGCTGGGAGCTGCTGGCTCTGGAGCATCTGCATAAGAAACGCGTGGAGGCTAAGAAAACTTCTGGAGCACCATCCATTGTTCCAGTCACACCCTATATTCACCGACACCAGAGAGGTGTCGAACTTGCTATAGCGCATCTCCGTCTTTGATTTCCAAGCCCCCATACTGTAAGTGTCCCATTAACAGTCACTCTAGGAGATTGGTGAGATTGACTCTCTAAAGCTTCCCCCTTTGTGTTTCTAATGCATGGTGCCATTGTTGGCTTAGCAAGACGCTACGGAAAAAACAGCAATTCAAGCCATTCAGCGTGCACGGGAAATTAGGAAGAAGCAAATGCATCATCAGAAGTCAGGTTCAATCAGAGAGTGAAAATAATGAAAGTGCAGCAACAGTCTGAGCAGAAGCTCGTTGTTTATGACGGGGAGGTGAGGAGCACGGTAACTGCTCTATTGTGCAGGAGGCATGCCTCTTATTGCTGAGCAGAGCCCCTGCGTGTCAGGCAGAGGTGGGGCACGGTCCCTAGAGTCCACTATCACAGCAGGTTAACCGGGCACTGCTTTTCTAAGGACTGATTGCTCGGCCCCCCACGGCTCGAGGTAAACTGACAATTTTCCATCAGCAGGGAACACGGCTTTATTAGTGAAATCAGGGGGAGGGAGGGAGGAAAGTGAAATCAAGTTTACAGAAAGTGCACCTGGAAGGTGGAGGAGAAATGTACGGAGGTGGATTATAATCCTGGAGATGATGAACAGTCATTAATGAATTAACTGATCAGGATGTTATCATGGAAAAACTGAAAATCATTCGTGCTTCACAAGCTCCAAAACAAGAAGTGGTGTTCAGCTCTAACTGAAGAAACAGTTTATTCAGGGTCAGAAATGTTGGATTATTGTAAAAAAGTAACGATGAGGCCTCTTCATGTGTCCAGTCTCTCCTTCCTGATCGAGGAAGTATCAGTCCACCAAAAGAGAGACGTTTGTGGAATTTGAAAACCTTTAAAAGTTCAACAAAACTGAAGTTTTCCAACAGTTGTTTGTTTCTCATCTGATTCTTTTTTATCTAAAATCTACGGTAGCCAACGAGGGTCAATAATCTCCAATTGCCTGAGGCAACAAGTTAGCCTGGTAGATTTTGGACCCCCTCCAGCTGAAGTAAGCAAAACCCAAACACCCTGAAACTTGGACTATGCGTACGTCCATGCGGCTTCGTGCGTACAAATGGCGTCAGCATTTAAAAAAGTATAAAGTATAAAAGTTGCACGCCGTGGGAGGAAGCTAGAGCATTAACCACGCAAAACTTTGAATAACTGTCTGTGGATTCAAACCAGGAAACTTCTTGCTACCACTTTGCCACTGTGCAGCCATATGAAAATATATGAAAAGTCTTAAATTTTGGCGTTGTCGGTAGGATACAATGAGCTCATAGAAGACAAATCTTCATGAAACCAATTTATAGTGGCCAGTTAACATCATTTAACAAAGATCGAATGCTTGGTCACTTTCATTTATTATCTTTAGATACCAAACAAGATTTATCAATTACTCAGTGCTAACCAGGACAAAGAACAAAGAGCGGTTATAAAAGATCAGAGTTTGCGTAGAGACTGTATTTACTGAGCAAACTTATTGTTGTGTTTTGGTTTGTCTTTTTATAACAGGCAAAAGACACAAATCTGTGAGTAGCTACGTCTTTAGGTCGACTGTGGCTAAGGGGAAAATGAGCTAACTAGGAGACAAGCTGAGCAGAGAGGGAGGCTCAATAACCAGCCATGGTGACAGCAGTAAACACAGAACATCACGTCAGAGATGGACAACCAACTTTTTTGACTTTTAGCAGCGAGTGTTTGTGAAACAGCACAGTCAGAGAGACGAGGAGCGGAGCTGAACGGGAAATACTGCTGCAGATTGTGTGAGACTTGAATAAAAGTAGAATGACTTGGTCACTGTTTATATGACAAAGTTTCATCCAAAAACTCAGTGAAAAAATCTGTGTTTACACAGAAAACGCTAAGAAACTGAAAATGCTCCACTTCAAACATCGGACGTCGCAGAGACATGCAGATCACGTCAGTGTTGGATCGGTCCGTCGAAGACCATATCTAGACGTCAGAGCAACATGCAAAAAGGGTACACATTTTGTCAGCTAAATCTGACCATTTTTGGACGTTGTTTTGGATGTCATTTTCAGACCAAACCTAGATGTCAATGAGACGTTCAAAATGGATCCAAATATTCAGACCTCACTTCCAAACAACGTCCGAAAGAGATGTAGTAGAAACTTTCATTCTGCACCTTCAGGAGACCTGATTTGGACGTCAAAAATGACGTTAAACATCCATCATTTCAGCATCACACTGTGCAGTGGGAGTTTCTTGTTGATCTCTTAAAGCCAACCCAACAAAGTAGAGCTGAGCTGATCATGTGGTTTATGTGAGATGTGTTTTCATTGGTTGGAGAAGTGGAGCAACAGATGCAGCACAAGTGCAACATGCTAGTTAGCAACAACAACAACAACAACAACAACCCCAGCTTGCTGCGTTTCAGAATTAATCCAGTCCGGACGCTGTTTACAAGTTTCTGTTTTAGGTCAGCTAAGACGTTGTTTCTGTGTTTTCTCAGAGGTTGAAATGCAGCAATACTTTTGTGTTTCACCATAAAACGCTGTCGTGTAAACATCTCCTTGAAATTTAAAGAACACTTGAACAAAAAAGTTAAGTCTCGTCACTGTGTGTGTTTTTGTCAGTTTGTGTCAAGCTTCAGAGAAACATGTTGCAATGACTTAAATCCTGTAAATTACAAGTCTGTGAATGTTTCGAAATGTGCTGCGAACAAAATGCATGACACCAAATCATCAGCATAAGAGTCTGAAAAACAGAAATCAACTGAAAAAAGAAAACGCTGCAGATTCATTTTCACATTAGGACCTCTCAGAGGTCAGACGGAGGTTTCTGGAAGTCTTTCAGACGTCTCTCCCTCAGAAACTCCTGGGTCTCTTCCAGACTATCCAGACGAGCCTCTAATAGACATGTTTGTGTCTGAGCCGTGCTCGGGTGTCACACAGGAGCAGAGTTTCTGACAGGTGGGAAAAACATCCACCTGAATAAAAAGCACAGCCCTTAGTTTATCAGAGATGAGACAAACTCTCCAAACAGCAAATCAATATCATCCCAGGGCTGCATTTGAATTTCCAATGGCCGGCTCCTCCAGATATATTACACCTCTGAAGCTCAACAACAAGCAGGGGGAGAAACTTAGAGGGCAAACAAGCAGCACCTTATGGTTTTCAAGGTCTCCATTTGTTTTTCCGTGTTCCTCTGTCAGGCCGGGGGAGAGCAGAGCAGCCCAGAGGACGGCGAGCTGCAGAGGGTTAAAAGGCCGTCGCTGGGATTACAGCACGAGTAAAGACCCCATACTGCGGCCTGACACGCCGACCAGCTTACTGTGCACTTTTCTCGGACGACGCAGGGTCACACGCGGTCAGGAAGCATGACATGTTTTCACACGCGTGTTGAAAGACAGGCGAGATGCATGGTGTCAAACTGTCTGTTTAGTGAGGTTATTTAATGATACGCTGCAAGGTCACGGTCTGGATGAGGAAAAGGTGGGTTTACCTGAGCCAAGCTTCGAACATGTGACCTCAAAGGGACAGATCCACAATCTCACAAACTCCTGGAAAGTTAAGATCTCACTCTGTACGACTGTGTCCAATAAAAATATCAACTCAGTGTGTTCATGAGGTGTTCAGTGATGACGTTACGCCTCTGATACGAGCTTCCTGGCACCATCACGTCTTCCTGTTGTAACTAAATTAAAGAAAGGGACCATGTGAGGTAGTGTCATGCCCCGCCTCTGCCAGTTTCTCTTTTTTCTTCTCAAACCACAAATGACGACACACAAAGCTCTGCTCTACGTGACATTATAAGAACAGCCGATCGACACGTGCATGAAACTGAAAGACTTCACTCTGTACCTCTAGACTCATTGCCACCAAGTGGTCAAGTTCGAGTGGAGCTGGGTGACAAAAATGATATCTTTTTTTTCTTTCGAGAGTCTAATCACTTCCTGACTCTACCTCCAGACATATTTTACAATCCCCGAAAAAAATACACAAGAACGTCAGCTGACAATCATCGTTAAACGTGACATAAAACCTCGTTTTAACTTCGTATAACTAATGAAAACAAAACTTTTCAGAATACAAGACAGCCAAATGATATCTTCAAATCACCACAACAATCAGACGTGAGAAACATTTCTACCAGGTGGATTAATTTTTTAAAGTTTGACCACAGCCCATCTGGAATGACTGGGGAGATAGATTTTTTGACCTATACTGCAGCCAGCCACCAGGGGGAGCAGTTTTTGTGGAGACCTCACTTTGAGTGGAGCAAGATGACGTCCATTTTTCTTTTTACAGTCTACGGTGTAAGCTGGATACTGATAGCTGCGTCAGCTAGGTAGTAACGTGATGGCGTAGTAGTGTTACGCAGTGTATCCCGAAGAAGAAAAATGTGGTTTGCGACGGCATTTTCTGAAAAAACCCAGGAAGTTCTCATCAGGAAGTCTTTATTTAAGACCACTTAGGTCTTCTGGATCAGGTCTGCTTTCAGTCCCCAGAGTCAGAACTAAACATGGAGGGGCAGCATTCAGCTTCTATGCTCCAAATATCTGGAACAAGCTGCCAGAAAGTATCAGGTCTGCTGAAACTCTGAGCTCTGAGCTACAGCTGCCTTTATTAGAGCATTCAAACAATTCATTTTATCATCTTGTTTTTAATTCTGCACTGCAAATTTAATCTTAAAATCTGTTTTATATAGATTTTTTTTTTCTTATTGTTTTTTGTATCTTTTTAATTAATCTCCTTTTTAATTGAATTTTAATTGTTTTCTATAATTTGTTCTGCCTGTAAAGCACTTTAAATTGCCATGCTGAAATGTGCTATAAAAATAAACTTGCCATGCCTTTATTCTTCATTACCCCTGTCAAACAGGAAGTGACCATTTTTTCCACCAATAGAGGGACTGGGGTTGTAACAGTATGACTGTCACCCCAACAGAGGGGAACCAAAAGGTGGGACGGTACGGGTCAGTAACTTGGGGATCTGTCCCAGTTTTAGTCAAAGGAAACGCCACAAAATGCGTGACGTACTGAGACAAACCAAACTGAACCGCCTGGTGGTAACGTGGCTTTAGATTGCTCAGATTTTCAGACCTGAGGAGAGTGATGATGGTCACAGATCGTCTGATATGCCTCGTATAAACAGATCATAACAATTTATACTTCTGACCCAGAACTAGGAGGAAGGTTTCTCTGGATTTTCTCTGGATTGCCCTGTGCTCTTTCCTTCCTTCAACCAGCAAACCCTCCAAAGAGGACACATCCGTCACGTAAAGAGCTGAATATGATGGATGCAGCGTTTACCATCCATCCCTCAGCGTCTCTAACGTGATCCTCTGGTGTACAGTGAGCCTGACACCCCCCCCTCTCTGTTAATGAGAGGCCACTGAGCGGGAAGTGAGGACATAGCAAGGGCCGGGTGGTAGTTAGCGATCAGCAAGGGAGCCAGCTAATCCTGCCGCTGATGAACTCATCTGTCTGTCTGTCCACTCCACGCTCAGACGTGTGCTAACACGCCATAATCGTCATAATTCTGCTCGGGCCTCAGCCACCTGATTAGGGCCCCGGTCCCCGAGGTATCAGTGTTAAAGCTTTGGTAATCCCAGCCTCAGCTTCACACCCGCCCGTCGATAGACTCTCCATTAGGAGGGTGGAGCTGAGGCGGTGATGGAGGAGAGCAGGCGGAGGGGAGAGGGCGCTGGTACAAACATGTCATCTACATTTCTCCAACACGCAGCGTACGATTGTCTTTCAACAACAGCCAGAAATGACACTTTCCAAATATTGAGCTCACGGGGATTTCTCTTTCAATCTGACTGAGCGGCGTCCCCGTAAAGAAAAGTCTGTTTTTTTCACCAGGCGTGAAAATATCGGTCATGAAAACCGCTCTCTTCATGTAATTCCCCGTCCTCCAGTCGCTGTAATCGCCTGTCAGCAGCACGTCTGATTTATTTCTCAGGAGCTGCTGGGACAGGAGCTCCCGCGCGGCGCTCCTGGACCCGTGGAGAGGGTGTTCCAGAGGGGAGCGCCGAGCCGCAGCTCCCCCAGCTCCCCCAGCTCAGGGGACCGTAGGTGGGAAACAAACTTCGCCAACAGCGTGGAAACAGGGCGCCGTGCACCCATCAACGCCTTCTTCTCAGGTGAGCGCCGCAGAACAGGAGACAGGAGGGGATGTCAGCCCGCCGCGGAGCCACGTGTGAGGCGCTTTTTGGAGTCATGTTTATATTCATGTTGAGCGAGACAAATATGGATCCCTCAGAAATATATGCAGGAGCCTGACACGGCGAGGAGAGGAAACACGCTGACAAACGTGTCACGTTTCTACGCTCAGCTTCAGTGACAGACGAGAGACACACGATGTGTCAGAGTTACAGTCTGCGCATTGTTCACTCAGAGTTAGTCTGTCCTTCCTGATGCTACACAGACACAGGCCTTTACACTCCTGCTCAATAAATTTACATTCATCCATGAGCTGAACACTGCTCCGAAATCTGTGAGCGAAATTGGAAAACACGGTTTCAACAGATTTCTACTTTTTTTTCTTAGTGAGTTAAATTTCTGTATCAGCCTCAAACAATCTCAAATTTCAACGGGAAAACATGTAAATCCAAAGCAACAGCTCTGTTATTGTAAAGTGGTATTGGCCACAAGGGGCGCCAGTGAGCTCACATTCTCAAAGAAACCAGCTGCGGGACCCGCTGGAAGCTAGGTGTGTTGATAAACAATCGATCTAACCCCACAAATTCATATTTCTGTTGAGACCAGGATGTTGCGTTGACTTCCATCACAGCTACAAAGGGTCTTGGGTCTTCAAACTCTAGAGCAGGAAATGTTATTTAATGATGGGGCCCCGTGTTGGGACTGGACCTTAAAGATATGAAGGACTAAAAAGGAATATTCCCCCTCATTAAAAAAAAAAAAAATCACCTACACGTAAACAGGCATATCCACCGATTAGAGCAGCTCAAAGTACACTTAACCCGTACGTGTCAGTGTTTTCCAACCTAAAACCTGTGCCAGCCAATCAGAATGAACCTCCATCATTCATCTGTGACATTTGGGAACTAGAAACTCTTGTTGCGTTCAAGGAAACCAGGAAATTTCCCAGCTAAAATCTTCAAGTTCTGACCTAAAAGCATTCAAGACAAATTACGACTCTGGTTTGAGCCCAAGGAATTCTGGTACGTAAACAAACCAACATGGCCGACATTATCAGCATAAGTCTTAATCATTTCAATCACTGAAGGAGCCTGAAACTTGCTCATTTGAGTGAAACAGAGGAGGGGAACGGCGCATAAGGTAACAGAAGCTTGTATTTTGTATTTAACGGTATTTGTCGTTATATACTGAAATGTATTTTGTATTGATTATTGAAAAGTAGCTAACGTCAGAGCAGCTGCCGTTGATGCGTTAGCATTAGCAGTGAAACATTTAAGCAGTGATGCGATGTCACGGGTCAGAGTACATGGATGTGGTACGAGTTCAACTGCTGTTCAGTCGACTTTCACGAGTTAAGGGTTGCCTGGAACGTACAACACATAAGCTCATATACAAGAAACAAGATCTCCCAGACACCTTTCAGGATTTGTTCATCCCCACCACACAGGTGCACACATATCAAACTAGGCACAGCAGCAACAGTCTTCTCTAACCCCACACACGGACTTCACCACACCAGTTCAACATCACATTTAGAGGTCCTACGCTCTGGAGTGAATTGAGCGCACCACTGCAATCCATGTCCTGCTTTCCTGCTTTTAAAAAGCTGAATAGTTGAATTTCCTTTTGGGGTTAATAAAGCACTTATCTATCTATCTATCTATCTATCTATCTATCTATCTATCTATCTATCTATCTATCTATCTATCTATCTATCTGTCTATCTATCTGTCTATCTGTCTATCTATCTATCTATCTATCTATCTATCTATCTATCTATCTATCTATCTATCTATCTGTCTATCTATCTATCTATCTAAAGAAACTTCTGATGCCAGCCTGATCCCTGGTCCTCGTCCTGCCAGTTGTGTGTTTCTTGCTTTTGCTGCGTCTTTCCTGAGTTTTATGTGTGCTTTGTTATTGCTTCTTTGGTTTGTAGTGTTTGTCGCTTGTTTTTCTCTTCTTCTGTTTTTTGTTTTTTTGCTTTTTGCTAAGTGTTTGGCCTGCATGTCATGAGATTGTTATTGGCAGGTGTGGAACTCTGTACAAGCTTGCAGAAGCTCAGTTTTGTACTTGTGCTAAACTTGAGCTAAACAAATAAACTAAACCAAACCAGAACGCAGGATCAGTTTCCTGGCGTCTACAGGAAACCATGAAACCAGAGTTTTCAGTAAACATTTGAAGCAAAGCAAACTGTGGTTTTTGTGGGTGACAAGACTAAACTTCTAAAAATGTGGTTTGCCAGATATCCAGCTACATGTGGACATGGCCTCAACCACCACCAGGCCAAACCAGCGCCCTGAGCTCACCTTGACTTCTTCTGGAAATCTTACTTCTGAGTTGTCCGAAATTTTCCTGGACTTTATCCACATGAAAGCTCTGATGATACTAGTGCAAATTTGCAAGACAAAGGTTGGGAATTTATGAGATTACAAGGGTTCAAATTTGTCAGTGTAAAACAAGAAATAATCGACTTATTTTCCAGCCTGAGTTTCATGTTGAATATCTCACAGGCTAAGAAAAAAGACTCAATCAGAAACTTCTAAATGTCATCTGCAAGAAAACTTGAGATCATCAGGCTTTGCTCTCCTGGACTCAGAGAAGAGGTCGTTGTCTGGTCTAAAGTATCAGGGCCAAACGATTAAAGTGACAGGTTTTTTTTAAGAAACCACCTCATGAAACATTAAACCCAACAAACACCTCCTCATGTCCTTGTTCTTTAATCTTCTGCAGTTTTTCACGCTCTCTGTTAAACAGGTGGAGGATCTCTGAGAGCAACTTACACCATGTGTCATATTCCTGTCAGAGCAATCGATGCAGAGAAAAACCAGACACACTGTGAACCTGACGCTATAGACCGGACCGGGCATTGACATGTCAAGTGCTAACTGACTGCCTGCCAATACACGCACTGACCAGAAAGGTCTGAGAGCGTCGGGGGACTGCGAGGTATGAGGAGCGGAGGAAAGATGGAAGTGAAAGTCAATCAAATTAGCTCCTGCCAGTCCACTCCAGTGAAGAGGAGGAGGAGGAGGAGGAGGAGGAGGAGATACAGAGCTGAGGATGTCTATGGGGTGCAATCTGAGCGGCCCCCTGCTGAGAGGCGAGCAATGATAAACCTGGAACAACTGCATGACCTCTCCAGGTTTCTCCGGCTGCTGGAGTCCAAACCCCGGCTCTGATGGAGAGAGGAGATCCAGAGTTTGTCGGCGCTGATTTGCATGTGACAAAGCCAACACGGAGCGGTATTTGTTTGTCTCCCCCGGTGAAGGATCCCTCTGGAGAGACGCAGACGGAGAAACGCTGTTAAGATCAGAGTGATAATGACTTACAGAAGGAGAGTCTGCATCACGGGGACCGCGACTGGTTTTGATCCCTGTCCTCTTTCATTTCTGTCTCATTAGACGAAACCTGTGGAAGTCAGACAGCCTTTTACCACCGATGTGCTTTAAGACATTAAACATTCAACACCGTCACGTCACAACACATCACAAATTAAATCATCTCAAAGTGACGGCGGAGCTGAAGGCTCCTGGCTCCTCCTTTAGACGGAGCTGGTGTCAAAGGGCCGTCTCTAAGATTTGAGGAGAAAATCAATAAACAGGGAAAAGAGGAGAAAACAGAGCAGGTGACAGATGGCTGGGAGGCTAGTGTGTGTGTGTGTGTGTGTGTGTGTGTGTGTGTGTGTGTGTGTGTGTCAGCAGTGGTAGGGGACATATTCTACTCATTCCTGTGTCATGTCACATAAATCTTTGTGAATATGAGCGCTGACTCGTCTCGTCTGATCACTCCTGAAGTGAGTGTGAGTGACAGCTGAGGGGGCGGGGCCACGGCGCCAACGCTGAGGTTCACCAGCACCAGCAGCTAAAAAAACAAAAGGTACTTCTGGAAGTTTCTCATGTGTCACCATGAATATTCAGCCTCAAACATCAATGAGTGAGAGCTGATTTACTGTGATCACGCTCTTTCATCTCCATCACTCCCAAACAGACTCTGAAGTTCGTCCTCTCCGTCAGAAGTGACTCAGAAACACACAGAGGAGCACAAACGGGGATTTTAACTGGCTGTCAGGGTGTCTGTTTAAATAAGGAGGTGGTTAGTCCAACATGGCCGCTCTGAGGAAGACAGAAAGAAAGAAAAGCCCATTTCCACCAAGCGGTCCGCTACGGATCAGCTCAGTTTGGTACGGGTTGGATCAGTCTGATTCAGCCAACCGTGTCCTTCTTGGTAGGCAGCGTGTAAGCTGGATGCTGACCAATCAAGCTTTGTTTCAGAGAAGGAGAAATACAGCAGACACTGTCACACAGGAAGTGACCATTCTTTCCACCAATCAGCAGACTACAGGGTTTCTAGCTCCACCTTCTTGTGTCAGATCAGTTTATGACCCATTTCTCCACCCTTCAAGTACGAAAACATATCCGTCTGTTTCAAACCATGTTTCCATCACTGCTCTCATACTTTCAAGCATCCTATACCTTGGCACTGCAGTTAACTAATACATCCACCAGGGGGCACAGCCTGGAGTTCAAAGCAACTGTGAAGGAGTTATTAATAATGTTCCTTTTGCAGAAAAGACAAAAACAGAGGCAGCATTATACGAGGTGGTGGTCGGTGAGGCCGTTAAATACTTCACGAAAGTTTCTCCATCGTTATTTCTTCTTTGTGTCTCGCTAAGGCTTTGGATCAGGTAGTAACAGCAACACTGCCCCCATGGTTGTCAGTGGTACTGCTCCATTTGGTCTGTATTCGTGAGCTTTGTGGAAACGTGCAGAAATTCAGACGAAATGACCGCATAGCACGGACAGAAGACTCCGTTCGGATCTGTATTTAACGTTGAGCATAAATGGGCCTTAAAACTGGCACCCCAACAGAGGAGACCTAAAAAGATGGACGGCTCGGTTGTTTGGGGATCTGTCCCGGGATTAGTCTATGGAAATGCTGTAAAATGATACAAACTGAACTGAACCGCCTGGAGGAAGCGGACTCACAAATTTGCGTGCATGATGTCCGCCAACCCAACGTTTTTTCAAATTTCAATCCAATCTAGCAACGAATCATAAAATCATCCTAATCTAACAATTTTATTAGCTCCACTTAATGCCAGTGTTTAAAATGATGCCATGTTTCCTGCTGTTACTCCTCATCACTTCCTGTACACATGGCAGCCTGTTCACCGGCTGTGTTGGTCAAACCAGGACGTACACACTCACTTTGTCTGGGTATAATCCAACGATCATCAGGTATTTGCTGTTACTACCTGCCTGTGTTATAAACTTGATCCTCAAACATTTCCTGAGCAGCGTGTGCCCCTCCTCCCTCTGCCTGTTAACACTGTGGCTAAACATCAGCTTCTGTTTGAGTCTTCACAGTCAGTGGATAACGACACTTAGCCAAACTGATGAGAAACAACAAACATGAAGAAAATGAGCAACAATACTGAGAGCTGAAAGTTTGACTCATTTCTGTGTAAGATGAGTCAGAGTCAGAGCTCTGACACCAGGCAGAAATATCCCCAAAGACGTCTTCTCTTTTCTTTTAAGCTGCAAAAATAAACTGTAAATGGACTTTTTTCCATAATTTTCCAATCTTTCCAAACACTACTCATCACATTCACACAGCACTGACTCTGTCCTAAGAGCAGCTCAGGGTTCAGGGTCTTGCCCAGGGGCATGTTGGTGTGTTACTGTGGGGGCTGATTAAACTGCTGACCTTACGATCCAGTGACGACCCACTCCACCACTGATTTATAAAACATGAAGATCATCTTTAAATGATTACTTCAGGTTGTTTAAGTGTGAAACTCTCAGGTTTGGAGTCAGATAATGAGGATCAGTGTGTGTTTGTGCAGTGTCTGTGATCACTGCTTATGTTTTAGCTTCTTCTGTAAAGAAAGGGACAAAGCTGCTCTGGTGGAGTAAGGTAAAGAGTGATAATTATAAATAAAAAGTTTTTCTGAAGGTCTGAGGTGTTTCTCTGGTTTCTCTGGTTGATCAGATCCTTCCTGACCTCCTGCTCTGGACCACGTCTCCTAACAGGAAGTGCTCTTAGCGAGGCTGAACACAGCCTTGATGCTTTATTTTGCAACATTAGCTAAAAACATATGAAACACGAAATAACCATGAGGAATGTTCCAGGACCTGCCGGTGTTTCTATAAAAGCAGGAACACACAGCAGCCGGTCACCTCTCTGTGCTGAAGGTGTCCCTCAGGGCACGGTGCTGCTCTGTTTGAAGATCAAAGCACGCTGAGGTAAAACAGCGTGTTTACAGGTGTCAGGAAATTGAAAATTTCCTCGGCTGAGTGTGGTTTTCAATGCAGGAGGAAGTCAGGCTGCTCATGTGTGTGGATGTGTCTGCAGTATCTGCCTGTATCTGCCTGTATCTGACTGTATCTATCTGTATCTACCTCTATCTGCCTTTATCTGCATGCATCTGCCTGTATCTGCCTGTATTTGCCTGTATCTATCTGTATCTATCTGTATCTACCTCTATCTGCCTTTATCTGCATGCATCTGCCTGTATGTGCCTGTATGTGCCTGTATCTACCTGTTTCTACCTGTATCTGCCTGTATCTACCTGTTTCTGCATGTATCTGCCTGTATCTGCCTGTTTCTGCATGTATCTGCCTGTATCTACCTGTATCTGCCTGTATCTACCTGTATTTGCCTGTATCTATCTGAATCTATCTGTATCTACCTGTATCTGCCTTTATATGCCTGTATCTACCTGTATCTGCCTGTATCTGCCTGTAACTACCTCTATCTGCCTTTATCTGCATGCATCTGCCTGTATCTGCCTGAATCTGCCTGTATCTACCTCTATCTGCCTTTATCTGCATGCTTCTGCCTGTATGTGCCTGTATCTACTTGTATTTGCCTGTATCTACGTGTATCTACCTGTTTCTACCTGTATCTGAATGTATCTGCCTGTATCTGCCTGTATCTACTTGTATCTGCCTGTATCTGCCTGTATCTACTTGTATCTGCCTGTATCTACATGTATCTGCCTGTATCTGCCTGTATCTACTTGTATCTGCCTGTATCTACTTGTATCTGCCTGTATCTGCCTGTATCTACTTGTATCTGCCTGTATCTGCCTGTATCTACTTGTATCTGCCTGTATCTACTTGTATCTGCCTGTATCTGCCTGTATCTACGTGTATCTGCCTGTATCTGCCTGTATCTACTTGTATCTGCCTGTATCTACGTGTATCTGCCTTTATCTGCCTGTATCTACTTGTATCTACCTGTATCTACCTGTATCTACGTGTATCTGCCTGTATCTGCCTGTATCTACTTGTATCTACCTGTATCTACCTGTATCTACCTGTTTCTACCTGTATCTGCCTGTATCTACCTGTATCTACCTGTATCTGCCTGTATCTACCTGTATCTTCCTGCAGCCTGATGTAAACGAGTCAAACGCTGCAGACGCTGGATGCACAGACAGCCTAAGTGCAGGAATCTCCACATTTTAAAGTAAAACATTTGATGATTTGTGTAAACATCCTCCAGTGTTGTGCCTGCACACAGTGAGCGTGTACTGCTTCACCTGCACCTGCCTGTAAAAGCAGAAGCAGCTCACCTGAAAGCACCTTTTGTTGAGGGAAAATTACCTTTTGTGACAATAAACAAAATTTGGCGTGCTGTTGTTGAGGAGCCATGATGAGAACCTCCCTGCGAAGGCTCAAACACAGGCGGACGCTGGGTCTGAGGGACTATTTGAACACTAACAGGGAGGAGACGACAACAACAATGAGCACACCTCAGTCAAACTGGAGGATGTCATTTACTCTGCACCTCTCCACTTTTGTGTTTCTCTGAGAGCATGAGACGAGCAGCCATGCCAAGCTTTTCTGCATGAAAGGGAGAGTGTTTGGCTTTTGAGGCTATTTGTGCGTCTGACTCTGTGGTGTTTGTGTCCGATGGGAGGTGCCTGAGCCAGCTTCCTTAAAGGAGTAGGGGGTTTTGTTTGTTTCTGCGCCGTGCCAGGAGAAGTGACAGCCATTCCGGCTTCTTTCACAGAAAACACATTCATCTGTGGGAGAAAGGCGGCCGCTCGGCTCACATGAAAGGCCAACAGGGGCTGCTCTGCACAGGAAGGCAGACTGTACATGGACTTCAGTGCAAACACAACACAAGGCAGGTCACAGACGGACAGACAGACACAGACAGGGAGGGAGAGAAGGCACAAAGAAAACTGGGTTTTTAACAGAAAGCTGCAGATAAAACATTAAAATAAGATTCATGTGTTTACTTTTTAATTCATATAATTTCCTCTTATTACAAATTTTAACCAAGTAGATTGTCTTAACCTGTGCCTGTGTTTACCTCTGTGTGCGTAAAAGCTCTGCTACAATCAGCGTGTGTGCATGCGTAAATACGCACAATAATCACGTGACTTACTGCTGCATTATAAACAATATTAAAGTTGAAAATATTGCATTTTTCTTTATTTGTAGTCTAATAATATCATTTTTCTTCACTAAAATAAAGAATAATCTGCATTTTTTTGTGTGTTTTCTTCTGGTTTATTGATTTGACTTCATGAAATATGTATTTTCAGGGAGGAGCGGACAGCAGGACCTGTGGTTTGAGGTGACGCCGTGTTTCTATTAATACCACAGGGCGGTGAAGGGCCTCATTCATGTCATTAGGGCAGCTCCAATTCAATTAGAGGATGTGGCGTTTGTTTTAAAAGTTTTCTCTGCAAACATGGCCTCCGACAAACTCTTAAAGAGGGGGACTCTGTTATTTCTGATCCTGTGGAGGAGGTCCGTTTGGGAAGTATCACAGACACAGAATGAGCTCAAAGGAAAAAGTTTCACATTCTGAAATAAAGTGAAATATCTTTAAACATCAGTGGTTAAATTTCAAGTTGAAAATAAGTGAATAAAAATGTTCATCTATTTCTTTTTCTCCGCTTCAGGAGTCAGTGAAACAAACACATTAATAAAGTCGTTTAAATTTGCGCAAAAAACAACAGAGGAATAAATAATTTTGCTTTTTAATTCTTATTTTTTTTCTTAATAATTGTTTATATTTTTAAGCTCATAAGGATTTATTTTATTTATTCCAGTTAATTTCAGGAAGGTTTGTCTGTATTTTTTATTTGGAGATTTGAATTTGACAAATTTGTTCGCGTAAAAATGAAAAATACAAAACTTTTCACATGATCTCGGCGCGTTTCCGTTTTAAATTATTTATTTATGCTCTCATTTTATTTTCCCATGCTGTTATAATTATTTTCCTCTGTGTAGTTTCTCTTTTCTCTGTTTCTGTTGACGTGTTTCATTTAGCAACTCAGTGGGCCACCTGTCACCTGTTTCTGCTCACATGCGGCCTACGTCATTTCAACCCTCGCTTTATGCTGTATGATCCGTGACGTAACGGCGTAGAAAGCGTGAAAAGGGTGAAGCTGTCACCTGGTTTTCATAAAAATAATAATGATAAATTATAATAATAATAAATAAATTGATTATTGTTTGCGTTTGAGGTCTGAGCCGAGCTGAGAGGGACCGTGGGCCCGATGCTGCTGCTCTAAACCTCCGTTTGAACAGGAAGAGCATGAAAATACAATTTACAAAAAAAGAAAAAACATGATGTCAAGATTTTTCATGTGTCAGGAAATAGTTGTGCACATTTCGTGCATGCGCAGAGAGACAGAGGTGTGTGTGTGTGTGTGAGGAAATGAATTATGAATCGATACAAATCCAAACACAATCAAACCGCACTGATCACACACTGATCTGACTCCACACACAACCTCAGTTCACCTCAGATGATTGACAGCTCTCCTGTTGCTGCGGCTACACACACACACACACCCCTCACACACACACACACACACACACACAGATCCCATCCCCCTGGAGGCCTCCGATCATCTCTGTTTCTCCACTTCAGCCTAAACTCATCAACACAGACAAATACCCGCGCGCAAAGAAAACTATGACGCAGCTTTATTTACACATTTCTCCAAATATGGACACGCCGGAAGCTGTCAAGTGGTGTTGATCAAAAATGTGTCCCCCTCCTCCCCCTCTTTTTATACTTATACTCACATACACACCCAAGCGGGGGCGCAGCACTCATCTGTCCTGACTCAGAGGTAAATATAGTTTGGTGCCATAACACATCCAGTCACCCAGCAGAGCTGCACAAAGACAGAGCGGTCACTTTCTGCTTCCGTGAAGTTTCAGGGAGCAGACAAACAAGCATCCAGGTTGGAGTTAGGAGCTGTGAGGAGCTGTTGTTTCCTTGGTGATCTGCTCCAGGAAAGGAGCGGTGAGCAGAAAGATGTGTGCGTGTCGTGTAGAGCCCACAGACTCTGATGTGGTCGCGTAGAGGAAATTAAAAACACTCATTTCTGCACAAACCGTGTTTTGGGATTTACGCGCGTGATCTCCCAGAAATCCGCGCGCGAAACGTCACTCATATGGAGCAGGAGTCAACCTGCGCAGTGCATGACCTCTAAGGTGCGTTCAGGGACCCAGAGTGGCCCCTGCACCCTGCGTCACGGGCCCTCGGAGGCGCACTGAAGCCTCCTCTGGGCGCACACAGCAGAGCAGCCAACGAGGAGCTGGAAGGAGAAAAAAGAAGCAGAAAAAAAGCTCTTCCTCCTTCTCCTCCTTCTTCTTCACCGATCAATATCAGCGCAGCTGGAGCCGAACAGGAACCGGCATCGACGCTCCGTGGAGCTGACCTTTCCCACTCCCCACAACTCGTCCCTTCCTCCGCCGGAGAGGTCAGCGGGCCGGCCGGCGCAGGGGCCTCGGGACGCGGGGGCTCATGTGCGAAAAGGTGCAAACAAAACATTTTTCATAAATAGATTTCTGACAACAAAAAACACACTCTTTAGATTATTTTTCTATTTTCTTTTTCTATAAAATGAGACGGTGTGAGTGTGAGGAGACAAACAGAGCTTCATCTCTCTGCCTGCTCATCATCACATTCACATTTATTTACAACATCAGATTCAAGAGCAGAAAAACACACTCATACACACACACTTGCTAATGTACAGTAGAGACAAAGCTCGGCCTCCTGCAGAAACCATCCCTCTCCATGATTTCTGATTATTAACAACACCTTACTGATGCAGTGTGTTCCTGCACACATCACAAAGTTGCATTTCCAGTTTGCCTCCATTTCTCCTTTGACTGACTCAGATATTCACTCTCAAAGCTGCAGTTTAAGGTTCTGCTCCATCTCCTCCAACAAGGTGCAAATAAAATCACCCAAAATAAAAACACAAACACCTCCAGCGTCTGCACAACAACCAACACCAAGAACCCAAACCCGAGGCCTCCTCCCAGAGAGGATCCCAGAGTTTAAACCGGTCAAGTTCAAGTTCACCAACTCCTCAGCTCTGGAGTGTCCAGCCTGTGTGTGTGTGTGTGTGTGTGTGTGTGTGTGTGTTTGAGTGTGTGTGTGTGAAGGGGGAGGGGTTGTTCACGGGCTGCAGATACACTCAGCTCTGAGCTGTGCAAATATAAAGTGACAGGATACGATAAAGAGGAGGAAGGTTGCTGTTTTCAGAGAGAAAACAGACTCACAGGTGTGTGGAGCCAAGATTTACACCAAACCTGACGAGATCAACTCTAAAAAAAATGATATTAAGATTTTATTTTTCCCTCTGAGCTGATCTTCACTGTAAAAATAAATTCCTTTTTTATTTTTATTGTTGATTTTACTCCCTAAATGTCTCATTTTTCAGCACTAAAGCTGCTGAATTTCTTCACCCAGATCATCCTTCAGGGAGGAGACGTAAAGCTTCCACTAAAATTCCCCGAGACCTTCAGACAACAGCAGCCGAGCTGCAGCGAAACCCACGGAAAGAAGAGCAGGAGAGGAGGAATCTGTAGCACTTGCAACACCTTTTATTATATTTGTATGCAGTAAAATTCTTATCACAATAAGGAAGAAAACACCTCTGAAAACTTTGAACAAAAGCACAGAACGAAACAACTGCCCATGTTTAGCTCGTCATTGTACATATTTATAGTAAAGAAACATTCTTTATAAATACTGTTTCATCTGTAGCAAGTAAATACCATAATTTAATTACAAATGGATAAATATGGCAGTTGATATTTACAAAAAAAGGAAGGAAGGGTGTAGTTACAGGAAAAAAAAATCCAACGGCACAATGTTTATTTCCTCACAATCTTCCAGATAGTATTTCACAAACTTGCAAAGCACAAAAACATCACAAGTTAAGCCCAGCAAACTAAAAATATACATTCACAAGCATAATATCGTGGTGTGTTGGAGTTAAATGTTAACTTTGGCACTCTTTCCAGTTTATAGATGTTTAGTATAGTACAATCAGTTTGCCTTAGGATCACAATATTCAACTTTATAGTACAATTTTTATGGTAATATGTGCACTAAGAGTCCAGTTAGAGAAATAGCTACCATTGAAGGAACATCTATACACCAAAGACTGACAAACTAGCACGACCAATGGGAATGTGGGCTGTTAGGAATTATTTACAGTATGAAACACTCCTCTCTATTTTACAAACGCTCCTTCCCCGACGAGCAGAAAAAGAAAAAGGATGAAATGTTTGTGTCTCCTGCCCCCCTCCCCACCCAGAGAAACATCTCCTGCTGGACGGTCCAGTGCTGTGAAGTGAGTGTGTGTGGCTTGGTCAGCTCAGTCCTACACATACCATTCACTGAAATTGGAAGATAGGCCACTGTGGCTGGTGGTGTTGTGCACAGCTGAGGCGGGGGACAGGGTGGTGTTGCTTTGGGTCTCCGCGGTGGGAGAGACCAGGCCCGGAGGTGTGGAGGACTCGTAGCCGGAGCTGGCTGCTGGTGAAGAGTCTGATGCTGATGGAGAGGCTTCGTGCACCTGAGGAGGAAATGAGGAGGATTAAAAATCAGCTGAAATAAATCTGAAACATTTTAAAATCTCAGCCCAGAGGCCTCCTCACAGAAAAATCACAGCCCTGAATATTTACCTTCATGTGTTTCCGTAGGGAGCTGGGGTGTGTGTAGGACTTGTCACACATTTTGCACAGATAGGGCTTATCCGACGTGTGCACATGCATGTGTTTCTTTCGGTCGCTGCTGTTTGCAAACCTCCTGTCACAGCCTTCAAACTCGCACTGGAACGGCTTCTCTCCTGCAAGAATCCGGGAAGAATGAGAATCAGTCAGATTGAGTGTGTGTGTGAGTGTGTGTGTGTGCAGAGAAACGCTGCCTCAGGCTGTCAGAACAAAGATCTCTGCCTCTTTCTCAGCGCGTAAAATCTAAAACTAAAAGTTGAGCGTGGAGCTGCGTTTCCTGAAAATCACAGCAGTGATTTTAAAATAAAACGAGGCCTGATTTCTCCTGAATGAGCCAAACTTTGAGGCTGTTTTGGAGCAGAGCTGGGGGGGCTGCGTCCTCTTCAGCCTATATAAATAATGCGCATAGTGATTTGGAGGGGGCAGGGACGCAGGGGCGCAGGCCGGCCTCCGTAGGCCCACAGAAGGCGAGCCATTTGCTGGGAGACAATAAAAATCTAATTAGCACCTGACCAATTTCATGGCACGGCACCAGAATGTATCTCCCAAGAAAGCAGGTCCAAATGTGAGAGGCTGCTGATGGCCCTGTCTGGCACCTTGGATCCTATCAAAGGGACGCATCAGATAACAAAAGGCATTCTTTACGCGTAAACACGGAGCTGGAGAGGGCGATTTGCTGCAACCTAAGCACACGACTGCAAAACAAAGTGGGATTACAAATCGATCAGAAAATAAGGCGAGAGGCCACAGGAGGAGAAATATGAATGGGAATAAAACGGCTGTAAAAACGCTGCATCCATCAACATCACGTCTGATCACAGCCTGAGCAGATTTACTCCCAGCCTGCTGCTCCACGCTGCACGCTGCGCGCTCTCTCTGCTCTCTGCACATTTTTAAAGTTTAATCTGAAAAATAAAAATCACCAACAGGCCTCGGGAAATTGTTTAGGGAGAATTACGCAAAAGGAATTCAGCAAATGTTTCCAGTGTGGGCGAAATAATTCCGCCTCTCCAAACTGGTTTCCTGTCCGTGCTGGGTGTTATCCTAAATCTACTTTGTTTCCACAAATACTCGACTTTAGCAGCCTGAAATAGCCTCTGATAATTAGATCCTTATTTGTGTTTGCTCTTGGCACCGCGCGTGTTTACAGCAGCGAAATAAACGGACATGTAGGCTTAGCAGCTCCACCGCCAGCGCTCGGACTATTCAAGGAAAATTAATCAAAGGTCACAGAGAGGTTTATAATTACCTGTGTGTGTTCTTTTGTGGATCTTCAAGTTTTCTGAGCGAGCGAAGACCTTCCCGCAGCCCGGGAACGGGCACGGGAACGGCTTCTCCCCGGTGTGCACCCGGATGTGGTTGACCAGTTTGTATTTCGCCTTGAACGGTTTGCTCTCTCTGGGGCAGTCCTCCCAGAAGCAGACGTGGTTGGTCTGCTCCGGTCCGCCGACGTGCTCCACGGAGACGTGCGTGACCAGCTCGTGCATGGTGCTAAAAGTTTTGTTGCAGCACTTCTTGGGGTTGCTGAGCTGCTCGGGGTCGATCCACTTGCAGATGAGCTCCTGCTTGATGCACTGTTGCCTCATGTAGCGGAAGAAGGCACCGGGGTGGTGGTGGGCTGCCATATTCATCCCCATGTTCATATTCATGGAGCCGTACTGGTTGTGCAGCTGCGCGGCCGAGTAGGGGTCGGTCCTCGGGCTGGAGACCTGGTGGTACTGGTCGGAGCGTCCGAAAACTTCTCCTGGTAGTCCGAGCCTCATTTGTCCGTTCAGGACGTTGGGGGAGCCGTGGGAGCCGTGCTGGTCGTGGATCCCCGGGAACAAAATGTGGCCTTGCGTGTCTGTGTGGGAGTGATGAAGGGATCCCGCCGTGGGGCCAAAAATAGTGTGTTGGCCGCTCGCCGGAGAGGATTCTCCGAAGCCTCGGCTGCGAAAGAGAAAGTCCCTGGTGGAGTTAAAAGGAGAGCTCGCATACGACGTGACATGGGCGGCGTGAGCCCCCAGAGCCGCAGCGGGGTAGCCCGGCGCCTGGGTGCTGAAGGCAGAGCTCTGTCCCGGGGACAGATCGTGGTTGAGCTTAAACGCGCCCATGTGTGCGGAGTCCACAAAGCTGTTCTGTGCCAAACTCAAGTCTCTGTCCTGCATCTCGCTCGCTGAGTGATGCCTGGCGAAGGAGCCCACTCCCAGTCCGGGGAACTGGTGACCAGCATCCAGTAACATAGTGTCAGTCAGAGGAAAAGCTTTGCTTCAAATCAGCTGCACAGAGCAAGTTGAAGAGAGGAGAAAAAAATCAAATGTGGAGTGTGGTGGGCAGCGGTTCAACTTCCAGCCTTGGAAACACCATATCAGACAGGAGTCACAGCGCAGCCCCGCTCATCAGGAGGAAAATCAGCTCGAAGGCTCGGACCGACTTCTGTCAAGTTGTGCGTAAAAAAAATCCAAATGTGCTGAAGAACAGAGTTTCCTGTGCTCTCCTCTCTCAGGCTCCTTTCAGCGCACCCAAAGAATTAAATGATTATCTGACTGGGTGTCCTCTGCGCGCACAGAGCGAGAGTGAGTTGGAGCATCTCAGAAATCGCTGCTCCGATTGGGTATGTATTTATGTCTCTGGCTCGCCTGTGTTTATCGCGGAGGGTCCCTGTTTCTCCGTGGACTGGCTCTACCTCCTCTTCCGCCCCCTTTAACTGGAGCCCGTGCATTCAGGGCGCGCAGCCTCATTGGCCACTGCGCCTCATCAATCCCAGGTGCCCCTCCAATAGCAGGTAGCGCTCGGCCGACTTAATAGTCCAACGCCATTTTCCACTAATAATTACCGCCTACTTTTAGGAGAAGATTTAGGGGGGGAGCAGGAGCGAGAGGATCACGACGAGAGAGGAGAGGACGTGGTTTTGTTGTTTATGTTCCGTGGGTGCCAAGTTGTAGTGGGTATGAAAGATAAATGTGTGGAATTTGATGCAAAGTTCTGAGGTTTTTTAAACCAGGAGGGAAAGAAAGATGAGATCAGGGAGGATTGGAGGAGATGTGTTTACGTAACTCAGTCATAAAACAACACTTTGAGTGTTTTTAAAAATAAAAAATCTCCTTCCACAAACACAGAGACACGTTTTCACAAATGAACCAACACGGAGTCAAACATGGCCCAAAATGATCTTTACGCACAACAAGAAGGAGGACGAGTTTAGATTATTTCCTCTAAATCAAAAGGTTTTACGTTTGTTTTACAGAGAGGAACATTTTCAACACATAATGTTTTAAATTTTGATTATTTGTGGTGAAAATATTTTGAAAAATTTGGACACACTCTGCAAAACAAAGCGTTTCACTCCCAGGACAAAATGTCCTGCAGGCACACACACACAACTCCAACATGTTGGGTTATATTTTATAAAATAAAAAAATCTGCCTGCATCTTAAATGTTGATCAGTGTGAGAATCTGTGAATGCGTGAATTAATGAATGAATGAATTAAAATCATCAGATCTGTTTAAACTGGTTCCTGCAGCTGAAGCAGCGTCTGTGGCTCCATATGGACTCCAGCGGTTTGTTCACTGCAGTGTAGAGACACAACTGGGCCTTTAGGGGCACACACACACACACACACACACACACACACACACACACACACACACACACACTCACAGCTAACCGCTGCTGTTGCTGCTCATGGTTCCTTTAATGGTTCCATATGTTCCTGGTTCTCGGTGGTTCTCACGTTCACCACAGAAAATTAGGCGACATGTTCTGGTGGTGGAGTTAACCATGAGTGACCTGTGAGGTCGAGCCTCGCCTCAGCTGAGCATTATGGGATGTTTTAGCCCTCTAACTGGCTTTCTGAGGCTGAACTCACGCGTCACGCTGCTGTCTCTGACTAACCCCGTGTGGAGGTTTCAGCTCAGAGGGAAAGAAAATGACGGGACTAGATTTTTACACACTTCCTGTTTTCAAATAATTTGTGCAAAACGCGTAAAACTGCAACAGGGAACCAGCTCTTAACAAAGATTTGCCTCTAACTGGAGATTTTCCACGACAAGCATGCTCAATCTGCTCAATCTGCTCAATCTGCGTCTCGAATGGGGACATCAGGCCACACTCCACAGCTGCTCACTCACACTCAAGTCAGAAGAAGTTTACTCACATTTCCCCCAAAAGTCCTGCTCCACAGCCCGGTCCAGGCTCAGTCCCTGCTCCGCGGTGCCCACTCTCTTCGGGAAACACTCAAACTAACTTTTTTCTGTCCTGTAATAACGCGTCTCTGCGCACAGAGTGGGACAGGCTGTGCGTTGTGTGTGCCATTCTTCCAAGTCCTATTTCAACCCGCGCCACAGGAAACTGCAGGAGCTGATCCAAGTTCAAAGTCACGTCTGCCGACCCCTATAAGAAGTTCTTTATTTCTGTGGAAAAGCACAAAACCTTCCCCAGATAGGCAGGAAGGAGAAAGAAAATTAAAAAGAGGGAAAATCTAGCGAGGAAAGAAGCACATGGCTGCGAGGTTTTTCCTCCTGAAAGGGGGTCCAGGCTTTTCAAAATCCCCCAAAGAGCCCTATTTCAACAGGTTCCAGGAGCAGACGCGCACAGGGGGACAAAGCCAACAGATGTTTAATATAAATCAGAGAAAATCAGGAAATAAAAGCTGAGCTGTGACGCAGAGATGAGCAGTGAGGGGCCCACAGGCGTCTCCTCTGTTATCTGACAGTATCAATATGTTGACACACTGGACGGTTCCTTGTGTGGCTCCCGTGACCTTGTGTTTCATGGATGTTTGACCTGTGACCCGTTAAGACCACATATGTTGGCCCCTGACTCCTTGTGGTAAAATAACCCTGTTTATGACAAAGACTCTTTGTTTTAAGGAGAGACAGAGGGAGCTTTAAGATGTCTCCTCTTCCGCTGCTTTCAGCTCGTTTGGAAGAAATAAGTCAATAAAAATTCACTCTCTCCTCTCAGAAAGTCCAACTCAGGAAGATTTCACCAAAATAAAAAAATGCGTAAATTCATCAGGAGCTGAAACTTTAAATCTGTGAATTTCTCACCAACACAAACACGACACATCCTTTAAAAAAGCAACACTGACAGTGAAACAGCTCCTCTGCTTGTAGCGTGTGTGTGATTTAACGTGTTTGAATCAGGGGCCCCTGAACAAATCATAAACAATGCTCCCACTGCTGCTCTGAGCTGCTCTGAGCTGCTTTATGGCTCCACAGAAGCTTCGAGCACAGAACAATTTATTGAACCAAAGCCCGAGACTATAAACGCCACACACACGTGGCCAAAGGTGCTTTTCCCTCCTTTTCCCACTTTTAAGGAACTTTGAATTTCTTATGAAGATCATAAAATGAGTTTTTGTGCCGAGGAGGAAAAAGAAGCTGGTGGTGTTCCTGAAAATCCAAACACAGCTCAAATAAAAAATTATAGCAGAGTGTTTTAAAATGTGTTTTTATATTTTACATTTTCATATTTTAATTTGTATTATTTTCAGAGATGGTGCTGATGGAGACCTGCTCATAAATCATCTGAGGACGAGCAACAGGCCTGACCTGCTCAGCTCTGCTCTGGATCAGGCTGGGAGTGAATCTCTGACCTGTTCAGGACTTACTGTGAATTATTTCATGTCCCTGAATCCAGCTCCTGGTGGAGTCTAACTCTAACTTTACGCACAGGTTTTTTTTTTTTCTCGTGGTGTGGTGAAGCTCTGCTGTCAGATCGATTGTGGAGGTGGCTGAATGAAGACATATCAGTGACAGATTCACGTCCTGCTGTCAACAGGAGGGACTCCTCAGATGGCGTGATCCGTCACACTGAACTTACACACACTTTGACGAGCAGAGGTTAGAGAAAGGTGGGAAGAAAAACCCTCCTCACTTTTTACTGAAGCTGGGAAAATATTTTTATTAAAATCATTTTTGGACGCTTCGCTTTTACGCACGACCCTGAACTCTGACTCTGCTGGAGCAGCGTCCACTTTATTTCATTTAATCTGAGGGAAAATATTGAAAGAGGATTTTTTTATTATTGGGGCAAAATTAATCTCTGAGTAAAAACATTTACAGATATTTTTTTTATTGATTTTCCCAAACTTCAGCATCAGACTGTCAGAGTCTGCAGCTAAAACATGTTTTTGGGTCAAATTAAATTCAAAAAACAAGAAATGTGGTTTTAAAATTGTGAAAGAAAAAATATTACATCTCAACATAAAGTGTTTTTAAATGTGAAAAAGAAAAAATGATAAAATTTAGGAAATCCACTTAAACATTAAAAACGCAAATTAGCTTTGCTTGTTTTATTTCTTTATGATTGCTTTAAATATTTTTTATTTTTTAGAAAAATATTTTTTGTGATTGAGGAGTGTCGCTTTTAAAATGTGGATTTTTTAAAATTTTATTTGAATTTATTTATTTATCATTTATTTATTTATTTGTAGAAATTCTTGATTTATTTTGGAGCTGCATGTTTTCCAGAAAATTCACAGGAATAAAAATGTTTCCACCACCAGACAAACAAACAGTTTTTGTGTCCTGGATCAAACCCACACCGTCCAAATCTCTGAGCCACATCCTCCCTCCAGCAGCAGCCGCTTTCATTCCCTTTGCTCAGAGTCTACATCACATCAGCGGCGCGACACCAGGACGAATCAAAGCCCTCTGACTCAGTTTCTGCGTCCGTCTCTCGCACCGACACGCCGGCCATCCGCACGGACCCGCACCGGTCAGCGCAGAGCCGCACAAACAGATCCGCCGCTAACTTTGTGAGTACAACTTTTTGGAGTCAACAGCGATAAAGAGAGTGAGGGGGCGGAACCCTGCTGAGCCCCTGCGCTGAACGACAGCCAATCGCTTCGTTCTCCTAACTGCCAGTCACCGAAATCCGTCCAATACCCGCAGTGCCATTTCTAAACTGTATTCCCCACTGTGTCCTCCAACTGTTGTATGTTCTGCCAATCGCTTGAGGACAGAGTGGGAAAAGGAGCAAGCAGAGTTAGAAGCCGGACAAAAGAACTTATAGAGCCCTTATATCCATATTTTCCTCATGTTTTAGAGCGCGTGGTGTGGTGAAAAAGTGGTGCGCAGAGCGCGGATGGACTTGTCAGTGTAGTTATGGAGCCCCCTTTAAGCAAGAGGAACCCGGCGATAAGATTAGCGGATTTGGCAGCGACTCAACCCCTTCCTCATCAGAATATGACAGGCTTCCCGGGGCTAGGGGGGCATCACCCTCTCTCCCACCATGCCCACCTCCACCCTGGGGAGCTGGGCAACGACCCCGGAGTGGCACTCACTCCATTTGGACCCGAGCACATGGCACAGACAAATGCTCTCAAACTTAGCCCATCTCAGCACATTCAGAGCCATCCCGAAGCCCAGACCGCGGCATCTTTCACTTCTGCTCAGACCACAGTTGGTTTCCCCGTGGCTCACCCCCACTCAGGCTACTCAAGCAGCAGGGACTTCATCCTCAGGAGAGAACTCTCAGCCTCTGCTATGCATGCACTTGGCGACCAGCATAGTTCCGCCTCCTCCCCTCATCACCATGGCATGTTCATCTCCCCAACAGGTGCTTATGGGCACGCGGAAAGTGGGGCCCATTCACTTTTCACTGGACTTCACGACCAAGCGTCCCCTGGTGCCCACCACCACCACCATGCCCTCAACGGGCAGATGCGCCTGGGTATACCGGGGGACATCTACGGCAGGCCGGAGCACTTCGGGCACAGGCCGGACCACTATGGACCCTCTTCTCTCCACAGCTACAACTCCATGAACCTCAATGTGAACATCGCTTCTGCTCCTCACGGAGCGGCGGGGGCGTTTTTGAGGTACATGCGGCAGCCCATAAAGCAAGAGCTAATCTGCAAATGGATCGACCAGGAGCAGAGTCAGAAGAAGCCCTGCTCCAAAACTTACAGCACCATGCACGAGCTGGTCAACCACGTCACGGTGGAGCACGTCGGGGGACCGGAGCAGAGCACCCATGTCTGTTTTTGGGAGGAATGTCCGCGGGAAGGGAAGGCTTTCAAAGCGAAGTACAAACTGATCAACCACATCCGAGTTCACACGGGAGAAAAGCCCTTCCCGTGTCCTTTCCCGGGCTGTGGAAAAGTCTTCGCTCGCTCGGAGAATTTAAAGATTCACAAGAGGACTCACACAGGTCAGTGCTTCGATTTGTGCCAAACTCTTACAAGCCTTAAAAAAATACCAGCCCTGCAATCACGCAGCGTTATTATCTCTCTGAGTAGATCTTTGTTTGTTATCAAACAGACGGAGCGATCGTGCGTAATTGCGCACACGAGCTGGCGAAAAAAGTTTTATTCAGTGACGCATTGGCACAGTGTGGAAACGTGTTTCATTTCCTTTCTGAAATTCAAACTCTTTACTCGCTGAGACGGCTGCAGTAGGCGTGAGAGGATTAAGGCATATGATTTGTAAAACGTGCTTACGTACGTGCAGGACAGCGCTGGCACACGCGTAAATGTAATTATCCCCAGACGGAGAAGCCGAGGATCAGTTTTTGTGACGGTGAGGTAAAAAGTTAACAGTCCTGTGTCGATTTGTACGACACAAAACATCCAGGGGTGAGATTTAGACCAAAATTTGTCCGTAGAGGAAGAAAAACTGGACAGAAAATAGCGAGAACCACAGCTCGAGCTGCAGAGTTAAAGAGTTTTAACCAGAAACTTTCCAACATCCTCAGAGCGGGTTTGTGCTGCTTTGCATAGATTAAGAGACGCGTTTTGGCTGAGAGAGGGTTTCATTTTGGCCTCATGCCATTTGTATCAATAGGCCTCAGCACCTCAGCGAAGATGTAAAATCCCCGAGGAAATAAACAAACTGCTGAACTTTAGCTCCACCTGTTCATTATTCATCATTTATCACACTCTACACGGACTCTGATTAAATTTTAATGCTTCACTTTAATTTTTAAAAATCTGTTTTCTTCATGTAACATGACAAAAAGTGTGTGTGTGTGTGTGTGTGTGTGTGTGTGTGTGTGTGTGTGTGTGTGTGTGTGTGTGTGTGTGTGTGTGTGTGTGTGTGTGTGTGTGTGTGTGTGTGTGTGTGTATAAACTGCTCCTGGTGGTCTCCGGAGAGCCTCCCCTCCTCCCTCCCAACATACACACATACATGTAGCCATAAGGCCTTAAGGCATGTTACACGTGTTCACACAGGAACATGCTTTGGACAAGTGTGTGTGTGTGTGAGAGAGTGTGTGTGTGAGTGTGTGTGGTGCATGTTTGGTGGAGAGGAAGCCCCAGAGGAGAGGTGCAGGCTGCAGGAAGTTGTTTCAGGAGCAGAACTTGTTAAAGGGTTTTTGGGGAGGTGGTGGTTTAATTCCAGGGCTTTTATTTTGAAAGGCTGCAGGTTTTAATGGCATCTGCGCGAGGAGGTGACATTTTTGCACGTGACACTGACTGCATCTGTTTCTCATTTCTTCAAAGGGGAGAAACCTTTCAAGTGCGAGTTTGACGGATGCGACAGAAAATTCGCCAACAGCAGCGACCGGAAGAAGCACTCCCACGTGCACACCAGCGACAAGCCTTATTACTGCAAAGTGCGCGGCTGCGACAAGTCCTACACACACCCCAGCTCCCTGCGGAAGCACATGAAGGTGCACTGCAAGTCCCCGCCGCCCCCGTCCACCAACGTCACCTACATCTCCTCCAACAACCCCCTCGGGGACCCCCTCTCGCCCGGCTCGGAGCCGCACCGGAACCGCTCCTCCAACCTGTCCCCCCAGGTCACCAACCTGAACGAGTGGTACGTGTGCCAGGGCAGCGGGGGCCCCAACCACCTCCACACCCCCTCCAGCGATGTGCCAACGTCAGAGTCAGACGACGAGGACTCTTTCAGGAACTCAGACCCGAGGACGATGCTCTGATGACCCTGTTTACAACCACGTGACTGTCAGACTTGTAGCTGACCCGGTGACGCGCAGACCCGCTCCGGGCCCAGCGCCTGGGGCTCCGATCGGTTCCGTTCACTGTAACAATCCTCAATGACTCTGCTAAACGCGTCCATCCGCTCTGCAGTCGGTGCAAAGCAGGCCTAATCACAGCAGCAGGAATTTTGACGAGCTGACCCCTGACCCCCTAAAACTGAGGCTGAAAACCTCCAAAATAAAAGCCCTTTCTGAGAGGAAACTTTCAAAGTAAAATCACGTTAGATTATCTTTTTTTAAGGGTGTGATTCAGGCCTCGGTGAGGGAGGAAGAGTTTTTAAGAGGTGACCCCTGACCTCCTGAAACTGCCCGAAAACCACCAAAATAAACTTTCAAAGTAAATCTCAAATAAATACGGAAGCTCTGAGCGGACAAACATATGAAAATTTAAATTTCTCTGTTTCCGCTGATTAAAAAAAGTTTTCCAAACATCTAAATTTCCAGTGTTGACAAATCAGACAGCATATTTATTTTTTTTTTAATCTCTGAATCGAGATGGCGCGTTTATTTTATTTTGAAATTAATAAAAACTTTTCAGGCAATTTAGGGAAATTAAAATAAAGTGCTGTGACAGGTCAGAGTGTGACTGTTCTGCCTGTTTCAGCTTGTTTCAGTCTTAAAGTTTAGTAAGAATCCAGGAAATTTGCTGAAATGTCTCATTATAACAGGAAACAGAGTAAATTTAAAATAAGGATTATTTTCCTCTCAGGGCTTCCGTAGATTTCACCAAAATGAGTAAATTCACAGCTCTAGTGGCCTAATTACAGGAAGGCATTTTTTCAGGTTGACACCTGTCCTTTAATAATCAGTGTTAAAATCTCTCCACAAAAACAGCGTCCTCTAAACGTTTCCGAGAAGTGTCAAAATAAAAACCACAGAGAGCGAAAATCACATCGTTCTGCTTTTTTTTCCGGTGAATGCAGGCCTGATTTATGGGAGGAGGGGGGATTTATTAAAAGTGACACATTTTTCTTTCTTAAAATGTGAAATTACACTGCCCAAAAAAAGAAACAAAACAAAAACACCCACTTTAGCAAAATATGTCTGAAAACCGTCAAAATAAAACTCACGTTTGGGTGAAATAGGAGATTAGTTTTTCCTGTTGGTAAAAATCAGGCCTGGTTTTAAAGAGGAGAAACACACAAAGTGACCCCTGACCTTTTTAAATTTAGAGCAGAACAAATAATGCAGAGAAAAAAACTGTAAACTTTCAAAATAAAAGTCATATTAGTAGAAAAATAAATAACTCTTCCTGTGGGCTCAGTGAAGGCCTGAGAAGTTTTTAGAGGCTTCGTGAAATGTGGAGGAGAGATGAAATTCAAAGGCCTTTTTATTTGAGCTGAAAATGTCAAAATAAAAGCCCCATCAGATTAGATTTTTTAATTTTTAGAGTAAAGTCATGAAATCTAGGAGCGCTGACCCCTGACCTTTACGAAATCTGTGAACTCTCAGGAAGTGTGACTATCAGAATAAAACACCTTTCTTTAAAATGTGGCCAAAAAAAGTCCAAATAAAACTCAAATTAAAGGAAGAAAAAAATCTAAAAGACCAAAAATTCTTGAAAGTTGATGAATTCCTGAACCAACACCCTGACGATGAAAAATGTTTGGAGCTGGAGAAATCTGCAGAGTTTAATTACCTGCGTGACTTAAAGCTGAAATGACATCTTTCATGTGACCCCTCTGCAGCCTGACATACGCCTGCCATCCATCTCTGTCATACTCCAGACATTTAGGAAACTAATGGTACCGCTTTCACCTGCGAACGGCAACAAATGTCAGAGAAAGTGGATTTTTTTTCTTTAATTACTTCAATGAGATTTTTTTTGTGTGTTGAGCTGTGGTACAAACTTTGCTAACAGAAAAAAAAGGAGGAGGCAAACATTTTAGTGTCTTAAGGGATCTCTTTAACCTTTTCAGATTTATACAACACATGTGTTGGGATGGAATTTTGTAATATTTAAGAACTATTTAAGACTATATTTTATGCAAAATACACAAGTGTAATGCTCGTTACAGAGTACGAGTTTGTCCCCGAGACCCTAAATGTCTACACTGACAGGCTTTGGCCCTGGACCATTTGTATATATGTACTCGTGCTGATGCTCGTGAATGTTGTGTAGTTTTAATTACGAGGAAAAAATGTTGTTTTGTACATTGTAATTTATTTGCTGGTATCAGTGTTGTACTGGAATTACAGGAACACCAAAGAATAATAATGATATCAGTTTTGGTGAAGCATAATACCCTGCTGATGTTTTTTTTTCTAATTAATGTTAATTTTTTTCACTTTTTTATTTTGTAATGTGGTCTGTAAAAGAAGCAAGCAGTGACTTGAATAGGCTGTGTAATGTGAAGTCCTTTCTCGCATGCCTTTCTGTAGTGATCTGTCTTTCTGTTCCTGAGCTGCATGGTGCCGTGACATGATGGAGGAAGAAAAAAAGGAGACTCAGCTATGATTGTGCAGACCCTTGATGTTCAGATTTAAATTTGCAATATAAATTTCATGCTAAAATTAATAAAAAAAACACCAGGACTTACATGGTTAATAACTCAGAGTCGTGTTTGATGCTTTAAATGAGATGTTTTTGCTCATGTTTTGAGGTGAAATGCAACAAAACAGCAGAGTCACTGTCTCCACAGATGAGGCAGCAGATCGTCCACTTCAGAGCAGAAAATATCAGCCTGTTAGCTCAGAAATAGGAGGCTGCTATAAACTAATCAGCGAGCTAATGGGAAAACTTATAGCCCCCTGATGGCGCAGCCTCTGAAAGGCTCCACAGCACAAAGCAGCCGAGGCATGAATCATTCATGGGAAAAATAAAAGATAAAAAGCTGTGTGACAATGCGCAGGGCCGTGTATGGAGTGGAGAAAACAAGTTCCCCCTCTTATTTCCTCCATTAAAACGCACAATCTCACTTTCAAAGAGGTGCCTGTCCAGCCTATAGAATTAAAATTGACCAACGCGAGTCCTGCATCACTTCAAAGGCTGCAGCTTCACAGAGGAAGGCCGGCCGCTGCCACAGGCTTCATGGTGCGTTAGGGTCTCTATGGCGAGGGGAGCGGGACGCGCAGCTCTCAGTGTGTCTGTTTGGAGGGTCCCTAAATGAAGCCCAATCAAAGATGAGGATGCAGCTTCTGCTGGGAGAAGTGAGCAGGTAAAGGTGGATGCACCTGTGCTGGAAAGAGAGCGCACATCCAAGTCTGACAGAGACAAAAAAAGAGGAGGAACAATGTGAGGCAGGATGTTAAACACTGCTCATAAAATCCAGAAATCACAACAAGAGAGTAAAAAAAGAGAATCTGATTTTTAAAGATAATTTACAGCCCAGAAAAAAAAGCTTCATGGGGCTTTAAAAAAAGAGGAACAAGCGTCCGTTTGTTCTGCTGCGCTTTATGGGTTTGATCAATTTAACAGCTGTCCTTTAACCCTCTCTAAAAACACTTTCTGCTTCATCTGGAGAGGCCTCCTCTCCCCGAGCGCGCAGACTTTTACAGGAGAAGGAGCTGAAGGAGCTGTTTGCTCCTGTTTGGCAACAAGAGCTCAATGAATGTTACAAAATAAACACGATGAAAAATCACCACAGACAGTTGCTCGGGTATTAAAGGGAGGGAGACTTAATAAAAAGGAGTGAAGCAGTCACCCTTCAGTGAGAAACGCTTTGAAGTCCAACTTATTATCTGAGAAATACTTCGGGGTTGTCCTAACGACGCTGCTGAATGGGAAAGGCGCTCCTTTGTCAGCGATTTGTTCTCCTTTAGTGGGATGCCCGTGGAAATCACTTACATGGGCCACCTTAACACACTGCCTGCAAATCAGTAACCGGCGGAGTCAGACATGCAGACGCCACTTTGCAGAGGACAAAGCCAGAAGTCGCAGTGAAAACGCTGCAGCTTCTCAATTGCGCCCTTTAAAGGGGTTGAAAGATAATTTCTCAGACGAGCGTAGAGGCAAAACAAACGCACCCTTGTCAGACTTTACAAGCATTATCCATCTCCTGAATGCTGCGCGCACAATGCGCACGGAGATGCCTTGTGAAGTGATCATTCTGGGCACAAAAGTTAAGAGGCTCTGGGAGAAATGCAGGTCAGCGGCTCCGAGCACCTGCGCCCGGACGCGGAGCAGCGGAGCGCACGGCTCCACGGAGGAAAAACACGTCATGAGAAATGTGACATTTCTCCAACACTTTCTCTTTGCTCTGAGGTGTGTGTGTGTGGGAGAGGAAGCAGGTGTGTGTTCCCTCCAGATATGAAATGTAGCAGAACAGCAGCACCTTGTGACAGCTCCTCTCTCAGGTCCAACATTTCTCAGACTTTCTTTTTCTGAAACAGGAAGAGTGAGAAGCAGAAAACACACTTGGTGTTTTTTCCTCTCAGTGAAATCATGTCCCAGTTTGAAGAGAAGGAAAATAAGTCATTTTTATTATTTATTATTCGATTTAATGAGGCTGAATTTCACATTTTTGTTGAGATGTTTGCTGCATTTTTCTGTCTCCATCCTCCAAATGAAAAATTAAAAAACGCCAGAGAAAGGAAGTTTCTGATTTGCAGAAAACGGATCCGTCAGACTCTGCTCTCTGAGGAGCTGGATGTTCAGGAGACTTTCACAGAATCCTGAGAGCAGTAAGTTGGATGTGTACACACCTGTTTCTAAACTTTGTCTCAGTGTGAAGTCTCTGTTCTCCACATTCCTGCTCGTCTTACAAACACACTCGGGCCCGGCTCTGTGCCAGCCTCTCCCTCCATCCGCAGACCTGACTCCTGCCTTAAGTTCAGGACCGGGAGAGGAGGCTACAGTCCGGGTCTTGGTGCAGCTAGCTCGGGTCTGTGCTCCAGGAAAATCAGCTTCCTGAGCTGTTTTTCTTTTTCTGCTCCTGTGAGAGAAACGCGCCCACACTCTGCGCTTTGATTCTGTTTTTGCTTCATGCTCCGCAGGAGAAAAGTTTCAGAGAAGCAAAACTTTTTTTGTAGTTATTATTTCTTTTTGTGTCCACGGACGGGCTTTTTCTCGCCGGTGCGTGGACTGTGGGGCTGAGAGGGGGCAGCTGAGCACTCCCTCCCCGGGTGAGGGGCTCGGACTCTCGGACATGAGCCGGGGAAGCCGCTCCTCTCTCCTCCTCTGCCGCGCAGCTTCAGCAGCTGCGCTCTCACCTATTAGCCCCGGTGTCTCTCCCAGAGGAGCGCCAGGGTTCAACATCTGACAGTCCGCTCGCTGGGGGTTCATCCACTGACCTGTGCTCGCTTTTACTTTCATAGCAACTTCATTAAATCAATTACCTCCTGGGCACGTCAGGCTTTTTGTGTTTTTAATGACAAAATGTGTTTTTTAATCCACATTCCAGCCTCTCCTCCAGAGGAAGACGCAGACATGATGGTGTCTTGCTGCTTTGGATGCTTCTGTGATTAAATATAATCATAACCTGAGCAGCTCGCTGTGGGAAAGGCTTTATTTCTGCTCTGACATTTGGACTGTGTTGTTTCTCACCTTCTATTTCAAGCTAAGTGGCATTAAGACAGAATGTCAGCTCACACCTCACCACTGCTGCACCCTCTGCTTTAAACTTCCCCTTCTCAGCTTTAATGCAGCAAAACTATAAAACATATTTTTATAAGTTAAAGCAAAACTACAGCATGCTCCTGCTAAAAGATCTGGACTAGTCTGGAGTAAATCTACATTTTATTTATGCTTTTAATTTGAAAAGAAGACAGGACGGGGACAGGAGAGGAGGGAAATGAAGTCAAACTGATGAAAGCCAGAATTTTTCATATAAGCAGAATAAAATAAAAAATAATAAAACTTGAACCCTGCAGTGAAGTGTTTCCTAAATCTAAATGTGATTAAAGGAACAGTTTGTGATTTCCTCTTGAAGAAAACCAGGATGCTAAAGAAGCGCACTCTCACGTTCCCCGTCACGAGGCTCGGGCTCTGCAGAGGAGCAGCCTGATACATCACTCAGAACCTGACATAATATCTGGTGGCTCAGTAACATCTGTGGGGGTAGAGACTTGGTGCCGGTCCAAAAAGCCCCATCCCAGGACTGGGAGCCACTCCAAGGCAGTAGGTGAGGAGAGCAAGGTCGTCCACGGACAACCGCATGAGCCGGGCCCCGCTCGCCGGCCCTGGCTCAGCCCGGCGGCCGCAGCAGCAGAAAGCAGAAAAGGCAGATCAGCGTGCAGAGCATGAGTCTGTGAGCGAGCGACAGGGCTTTCCTAAAAGGCTCTAAATGCAGGATGTAGGCTTCAGCGTACCTGGAAAGTGGAGGTGGAGGGGTGGAGCAGATGGACGTTAGTGGAGGATGTTTCTGAGCGTGCCCAGGGATGAGGCTGCTTACACGGTGTTTTAGGACGGACTAACAGAAACAGAGTCATCTCTGGCACGTGAACGTCTTCCAGCACCACTCTGGATCAGCTGGTCCAGAAGAGCGGTTTACAGAGTGCTCCAACAACCAGCACCACCTCTGAACGCCCTGTTTAACCCCATCCCCACCGCCTGCTGAAGATTAACACCAACCTGAGATTAAAACACTTTATCTGCTGCACAAATTCAAATCCACGTATCTCTCTAACATTTCAGCCCAACCTATCAACAAACCATCAACGCTTGGTCAACACGGTTCAAAGCGCCGTCCCAACCCTCGGCTTTAATCCACTACCACAAGGCCGGGCCGCGCGGTCCCACCTCCTCCTCCATCCTGGGCTCAGATCGCTATCAGCGCCAGAACCATCACGCCTCCAACATCAGAGGGGAGGGCCCTGAACGGATCTGGTTTTACTGTGGAAAAGGTCAGCGTTAAGAGAGGAGCGAATCACTCCATCACAGCGGGGGAGGAGGGGGAGGAGGACAGGAAGGTGTCCAGGTGAGGGGAGACGGGGCTCCAGAGTCATTCTGGGTAATAAAACCCTCACGACGTGCCAACCAGAGATAAAGAGTGGACGGCGCTCGGCCGGCTCCTCCTGGTTTGGCGCTCAGGCCCGTCTTGGCGGACTGGTGGAGCTGGTTACCAATCATCTGGAGCTCCCGGCTCCCTGCAGGAGCTCTAATCCAGTGATAAGCCAACGCACAGCAGAAGCCTCCAACATGGAGGCCTCCACTGCCTCCTCAACCACGCGGCGCCGGGACCTCCCTCTGACTTCATGGAGGTGTCCGCAGACATCACAGGCCCCACGGCCACTCTCGTTAACCGTCCTGGGTTTGGAGGCAGCAGATAGGGCTGTGGATGGGCAGCAGAAAATGTGGCGTCTTGATGTTTTCCAGCTGACCGTGGATAAGCCAGAGCGGATCTCTGGCTGGATAGGCAGAGAGACCAGATATGGGGTCTCCATCGGACCCGGCTTCAAAGAGCTGAGGTGTGGGGCCGGCCGCGGCCTGCGTCAGGCTTAGAGCGGCAGTGATTGAACGGGAAGATGACCTATGCTTTCAGTGATACCCACTAACGCGCTCTCGGCCCTCGCTCCTCTCCTGACCTTGCTTTGTGCTCGCAGGAAGCAGACGCGTGTTGAATCAGAGAAATGGCGCCTTCCGCCTCGTTGAAGGACATAAGCAGCACGATTATTAGCCCCGGCTCTTCCTCGTGCTGTGAAGATACTGATGACAGCCATAATGTGTCTGCGCGTCCCACAGGACACTTAGCTCTGGACTGTCCCAATCACAAGACTAATTGTATAATTAGGCCGGCTCCGCTGGGGACGCGGCACCTTTTGGCCCTCCGCAGACATTTGCCGTGCTAAATGACAGAATATCGCACAAAACCATCAACGCTGATCCATCTTTGTGACACTAAACCTTGAGAGATGGCAACATTTTATTAACGTGACGGATAGTTTGGTGGGAAGCTGAAAACATAGGATGGAGCTCACAGGAAGGCCGGGTCGTCACGTACTGAGGCTCCATCATGGCGGCCTCACGGCGTCTTTGTTTATATCAGAGTTAAACCACGGCGGTGTGTGATCTGTCTCATTAAACTCCTCTGTCTCTGTGTGTTTGTGTCTCTACCTGGCTTTACTCTTCAGCTCACAGCAGATGGTCGTCCATCGTCGACTCTGGGTCTGCCCGAGGTTTCTGCCTGTTCAGAGAAAGTTTTCTAAGCTGCAAATCTCGAGTGGATATACGACACGTTGGAGTCTAATAGAGTCTAAAACGTCTAAAACCTGCAGCTGAGACAACTTTCAGTATAATTTACAACCTCTCTTAAAAGAAGTGTCTCTTACGGTGGCTGAGAAGTCCAAACCAAAAGTATTAAGGCTTTGAGCACATTTATATTTTTTTAAACATCCTGCTTAAAAAAAACTAAATTTAAGAAGCAAAACACTTTAACAAAGGACAAAACCAATTTAAGAGACACAAAATGCTTTTGCAAGCATTGAGACAAATTTACAGTCAGAGTTTCAATGGAAAGGGAATGATTTAAATGTCAAACATTACCTAAAGAAGTTACCGGAGGGGTCTGTCAGTTAGTGTTGAGGAAAGGCGTGAGATTTATGGAGTTTATAAGAGTTTACAAAAAGTTTATGGTGAGTGTATCATGGTTTGTCCATTCTTTAGCCAACAAGCATAATTTTGATTTTCCAATTTTCAAACTACAAGGAGGAAACAGAAGGACTAGACTCTGAATGTGGATATTTTTGTATTAATAAAAAATCATTTTCTAACAGAGTTAGAGGTACAATATGTCTTCTGCACCTCCACTGCAGTAGATGGCGCTGGAGAGCTTCTCTGCTGTATGTTTCCCATAAACTGTATCATAAATATAATCTCAAAGTTTATTTTAAATATTTTATTCCTAAACTTGATGATGTGGGTTTGATGCTGTAAACTTTAATGTTTTCTCTCTGTTCTTTGGTCAGTTTGTTTAAAGTAATTTGAAGTTTTATTTTTACAGTGTAGTCGGTAGGGATGGGTATCGAATTAGGTTCTTTTATAGGTACCGACCAAATTCGGTCAAAAGTATCGAGTACAGATTCATTTAAAATCAAAAGGCACCATGTTTAGGTACCTAAATTCATCCTTGTGACTGGGATGGAGAAGAAGAGTAGACATTTTTCCATGCTGGACATATACACAGCAGATTAAATATTGACAAATAATTGTTAGGTTGAAAAAAAAATATTTTGTCATCAAAACAAATTGATATTTTTTACCACAGAAACACAAAAAAGTACCGAAAATTGGTGCCGTCGAGCACCGGTATGGATTGCCAAGCACCGGGTACCATATCGTTTCAAATGTGAAAGGTACCCATCCCTAGTAGTCTGCTGTTAAAATCAAAATTAAAGTCATTTTTTGTGCAATATTAGATTTTTTCTGAGTAACATCAGTTACACCAAGTGACATTTATCATTTTCACCAACTGACCACATCTTTCACCCAATCACTTCTTTACAACATCAGCTTAAAGTCACAGAAGTTTAAGAGACAAACTTGATGAACTTTATGTTTTTCGGTTCAGTGTTTGTATGAAACTCTGCATCTGACTTTTAATATTTTAACCTCTTAAGACCTGAGCTTTTGTCTGGTGTGCATTTTTTAATTCACCTTGCTCTTTGGGATAAGTTAGATCTAATAAGTGTAATAACTAAACTCAGTCATTTTACAGAAAGTTTGATTATTTGTGTCATGACTTCTCGTTATCAGTGTTATTGTTCTTAAATACGATGGTTTTTTTTCTCTAAAAGGGTTGTAATGTTGTGATTTTTAAAAAAATGAAGGATCATGGGTTTGAGAGGCAGAAATGTCGTGTTCACATATGTGGACGCTGCGTCTTCAGAGGTTAAACACGATAAAACAGAAAAGTTGGTTTCAATCAAAGAGTTAACTGTAGAATATCACGATATAATCGTATCGTGACCTAAGTATTGTGATGCGTATCGTATTGTGTCCCCTAACAAGGACAGGTTTTGATGAGCCGATGTGCAAAATGTTGCACCTTTCCAGTTTGTTTCCATGTCCCCTGGTTGCTTGGTCCTTTTGTTTACGTCACATAGTTTAAAAATTGTAAAATGTGAAAATTCTGAATTCTTAAAATTGTGTTTTAATTCTTCTAAAAGTGTTTTGCTTATTAAAATCAGTTTTAATTGTTAAAATGTTTTGTAAAATGTAAATTTGCAGAAATACATCTTTGTATTTATGGTTTGCACTTCTCAGCCACCGTAGTTTCTGACCTAGAAATCTCCATTGGTGTTTCTTTCTATTGAACATGTTGAGGTGAACTTTTCTGATTTTTTTGGATTATCTCACACAAAAATAACAAAGTTGATGTAAGAAGAAACATCTGGTTTGACTCAGAGCTTTTCGTCTTATTTCCTCTCTCAGCTCACCTTCAGTCAATCTGCTGTGACTCCTCTCTGCTTCCTGCAGCTGCTCTGGAAAATAAAGAAACTTCACTTTAACACATTTAGGAGTCACTTCAGCCAAACAGAGAAAATATGAGCAGAGCTCTCAGAGTCTGAGCTAAAGCTAAGAGCTAAGAGCTAAGAGCTAAGAGCTAAGCATACAGGTGCAGCTAATCAGACTGAAGTCAGCAGGAAGCCGCTTCACAAAAGCTAACAGAGCTCCATTCAGGAGCTGACTCCAGGTCAGTGAAAACTGAGGAAGACTCGGATCTGAAGGACAAGAGAAACACCTTTCTATTCTGTGTTTTCACTCTCATCATTCTCCTCTCTGTTTCACTGAAGCCTGTGTTTTATATTCTCCATGAGAAGCCGAGCCGAGCAGAGCAGCTCGTCCTGGGCCTGAGGAGGAGCAGCCTGCAGATGAAGTATTCATCAGGTCAGTGGGAGGCTGCAGAGTGGTGCTTTTCCATCACGAGTGAAATGGTCCTGAGGAGAAATGGAAGCGCCCCTCCTCTGCACGGACACCGAGCCTCCTGATTTCCCTACCCCGGCCCCTCCTCACATGTTCAGCATCGCCGTGCACATCATTATCGTTGTCAAAAGTTGGGCGCAGAGTCTGAACTCTCGGTGACGGGGGCTGCCCGGAGGGGGGCGGGGAGGAGAGGAGGGAGGGAGGGTGACGCGCAGGTGTCGGCTGCTTCATTTCTGACCGGCCGTGGTGAGGTTAGGACACCTCTCCATCCAGGAGGCCCCGTAGGTGCCCTCATTACGCGGGCTCCTGAAGCAGCGAGCCGCGGCTCCTCAGCCTCTCCCACCTGGCCTCCGCCTGCCTGTCACAGCCCCTATAGGGAGCGCTCCCCCCACCAATTATAATAAGCATAATAAGAACAACCCCGCGGATGCAGGAGGACTGAGGAGGCGCCGTAATGACGAATTAGGAGAGCATCATTTCCACAGCAGCTCTGACATGTCAGCTAAACTGAGTCATCACTTCACAAGTTAGACTTTCACGCGTTCATCCTGCTCCCTAATGACTCCACCCGCTCCTGGAGGAGGTGAAATAATCGGGTTGTTCAAACCTTCGTGGCGCAATCAGCGCCTCAGACCCTCCTCTCTGCGTTTCATGACGCACGCCCAGGAAGGATGAAGTTTCTCCAAACTTCCCGCTGCACACTGTGACCGAGATTCAAAGGGCAAGTGGTGCTTCATTAACCGTATCCCCATTTACTTTAGATCCCCCCTGAGTCTGAGCGCGGCGGATTAATGTCAATTACCTGTCATTTTGCAACACCTTCATATGTCATGGCGGCTCGGGCTGAGAGCAATAAATGTCGTTGTTCCACTTTGAGGAAAAAAAAAAAGCTGCTGCGCTGATTTTATTACTCTGCTTATTGAGTTTGTCACAAAGCGTGATTTAATTCCCTGATATTCTGATAATTACGGTATTTGTTTCGGTTTTGGAGCGAAGGATGAAGATGAATTCAAAGTGTTTTTATTTCACTCTGAGCTGGAGGATGTGGGATTAAAAAAATAAAGACTGAACATCTTCTTTAAAATGTTTAATCTGCTTAAATCATTTCAACACTTCTGACTAATTCAACTTTAATTAACCCAAAACTGCGCGTAATTATTTCTTAAACCTTCATTAGCTGGGTTTTTGGATTGGTCTGCTTGTTTTTATTCCTGAAGTTTTAATGGACACACTCTCATAACTGTCACAGCTCTCTAAAGACGGGCTCTCCCTCTGATAATGGAGCTGCTGTGCGTGAAGCGCGCACCAAACAAGAAGCCAGAGTCCCGCACAAAGAAAACACCATCAAGCTGGAGGACCAATGAGGGGTTTCTTTCACTTTTCAATCACTGCTCGTCGTGGCCCGGGATTAAGAGAGGGCTCTTGACTCTCTCTTTCACACAAAACCAAGAGTGCTTGTCAGCAACTCGAGGCAGAAAAGGAAGAGAAGAATACGTGAGTCCAGGGTTATCGTGTTTAATTGGATTAGGTGGTGTCATGTTGAAGTCTGGAGCAGGACAAACAGACAGAGAGGCTGCTGTGAGCACAGGCCCTGATTGGAGAAAATAAACACATTTTAATAAAAGAGAGGTTTTATTTCCCTCCATCCAGAGAGAGAATTAATTCTAAACGTCCCAAATCATTCATAAAAACACAGCGCGTCGTGGAGAGCCTCCACAAAAAGAAGTGCAGCACGCTGCGGCGCAGGAGAGCGGCTGTATATTGTTAGGGTTGTGTTGTTGTTGGCTCTGTGCTGCGCTCATCTGTGCGTCAAGCAGCGGCAGCAATAACAAGGTGCGCGCAGCTGTGCGTGCAGGTGCGCGGCCTCCACCTGCTCAACAGCACAGAGAGAGGCAGAGGAGAAAGGAGCAGAGAAAGGAGGAGGTGGAGCAGATCAAAAGAGCGGGTTTGGATTGTGTGGAGGAGAGGGAAGCTGCTCCAAGAGATGTTAAAATAAGAGTCTGAGGAACAGGATTAATTATGTTTGGGTTTAAACTTTTTTACGCACAAACCTTTTACTGCTCCAATAATTTCCTCCTTTGTTTTGCACCAACTCTGAACCACTAAAGGAGCATTTAACTAAATAAAACTCATAATCCGGAACAGTTCAGCTCCAAACTCTCAGACTTGGGACACAGAACAATTTTTTTTCAGTTTCCTGCAGATTTCTGCTCCTGTCTGACTTTGTTCTGATGTTTTAACCGCACTTGGATCATCCCTGACTCCACGTTCCTCTGAATAATTTGCCTCAGACACGAACAGAAACCAGATCTCAGACCTGCCCCTGTTTGGCTGCAGAGCTGTCTGTTTTATGAGCTGCTGTCTCCCTTCTCTCTCCTCTTTAAGCTGTCTGCGCCGCCGCGTAAACTTTCTATTGGTCTGTGTTGTCTGGTGCGTTCAGGGACATCAGAGGACAAACAAACACATAAACAGGACAGTGAAAAGTGGGTGTGGCTGCTCCTTTCATCAAAGAGGCTGAATTATCAGGATGGTTGAAATATGGCACACCTGAGAGTGTAACCCTGGTCCTCCAGGAGGAGGCTGTGCTGAGGAGAGGAAACTCCAGAGAGCGACAGATGGACGCTTGATTTCAGGAAATGAAAAAAGTTGCAGAGACTTTTTGCCGCTCTGTAACGACTCTCATTACCATGTCACCCTCCTCCTCCTCCTCCTCCCCGACACCCTTCCTCACTCCTGGCAACAGCAGACAAAGCAGGCGGGTTTTAGTGGTCTCCGCCGGGGCCGAGCAGCCTTTGATCTGAGCCCGTTAAGGAGAAGGAGTCTGGGGGGAGTGGGACCCGGAGGAGGAGGTAAAGTCACCTTAAAATCATTTTACCTTCATGCTTTAAAACAGCTTCACTAAACTCTAACGTCTTCCTGCTCCACCTCAGGTTTGCATGAAGGATCCTCCTGGAAGAGGAGCGTCATCCCTCCTCATGAGCTGCTCGTCTCCACAGGTCAGGTCCAGGGCCCCGGCAGCCTGGACTCACAGGAAGAGGGACCTGACTGAGAGCCAGTCTGCAGGGAGGCATGGAGGGGCCTTCAGACGCACAGAGGCCTGCAGGTTTGGTGTTGAATTAAAAGAGAAAGAAGCTTCAGTGAGATTTAACTCAGAGGGCTGCTGATTCGTGCGCGCTGATTTTACGCGCCTAAAAAAAAAAATCCAAATTTTTATTTACAAAAAAACTTCCCCAAAAAGAGCCAAATTAATTTTTAGAAAATATATTTCTGCAGCTAAAATTCACATTAACATTTGTAAGAACTGGATGCACGCAGAGCAAAAAGCTACAAAATAAAAGCTGAAAGAAAAAAAAAATCTTAATTTGAAATTCTGCATCTCTGCTCCTGATTCTCGCCTCGCCGCGCGTCCTGCCTCTCTGACAGGTTCAATCACACTCAGACAAAAGCTCTGCTCTTAAATGAAGTTAGTGATGGTCCACATGTGCCTGATCAGTCAGGCAGTGCAGACAGGCCGACCGGCTCTTTTTCAAATCATGCAAAAAGCAGCAGAAGAGGAGGCAGAGGGGGCTGCACATGCGCCTCTCTGCAGCGCGGAGTGAAGGGGAAAAACAAAGAGTGCTGCTCAGAGCTCCACGGAAAAATACAGCTCTAAAATACAGGAGTGTGTCCTGTGAGGGGACGTGAACGCACCACTGTCTCTGCAGAAGATGTGCAAATAAAGAAAAATGCATTGGGAGAGATTTCCATGATGAGATCGTGCTTTGAATTAATGAGAGTGTTAAAGGCCCTGGCGAGAAATTAGGAAGAATATTCCTCTTATTTTACAATTTCGTTTATTAGTGCACTGTTTTTACAGGTTATTGTTTTATATTTGAATTATAAGCGTGAAAAATGTTCGATTAAAAACAGATTATTATTATTTTAAAAAGCAAAATTATAAAAAAGGAAAAATAATTTGTTTTTCTGTTTTATTCTGGAAATTTCTCAGCAGACCTCCCTCTTTAAAATGTCCTAATTTATTTATTGATGAAAACAAACAGTTATAAATATTACAGAGGGGCTAATTGTCTGCAGCTGGATGTTTGAACACGTTTTATTTTGGAGCCTCAGAGCTTAATCGGTTTCCTCTCCTCAAACTGTGCAGCAGCTCCATAACGAGCCGTTTTATTGCTCCAGAATCATCTTCTTTTTGCTGCAATTACTTGGCCATATATTGTCATTAGAAGTCTATTAAAACATCAAGTCATTATTTGGGCATCCCCGGGAGGAGGGAATTAGAATAAACCCGTCTCTGCCACGCGTGTCCCATTGAGATGAATGGAAAAATATGTAAAGCGTTTGGTTTTAATTTTGCTCCGCCGGTGTTTTGCATACACGCGCTGTCCCTCATCATTTATGAAGCAATCTGCAGCAGCACATCAGGGCCTGTGAAACTCCGCTCGCAGCCTAATTGATTCCCGTCACTAGTTTTGTGAGGTTATAATCGTGTTAATTGTAATTTAGCCTCTCAGGGAATTGAAGGAGATGTGTTTAAAGAAGACGAGGCGCGTGCGCAGGAGGAGGAGATGATACCAGGTGAAACTACACAACAGAAGAAGAAGAAGAAGAAGAAGAAGAAGAGGTCAGCGGATCCAGGGGCGTATTTAGTGGTTTGGGGGCCCAAGGCAAACCCAGTCCATGGGGCCCTCCATGTCCTTGTAACTCCTCTTCCTCAGAGCTAGACTGGCCTTCCCTGGGTCCACTGTCTCTTTCCCAGAATCAAGGCATGACACAGTGCTAATCTTGTTCATGCTAACTTAACACAACTAAATGCATTTCCTCAAGTTCTGTACTTTAGTTTGATTTAGAAAAAAGTGAATCCATCATTTAGTCCACTTTGTCCTGGATTTGAAATCTTTTATGGTCCATTGAAGCTTATTTGTCCCACAGTGGGGAATTTACAGAGTAACAGGAACAAACAAGAAAGGATGAAGTGAAAAACATTACAATAGGTAAATATTGAAAAAATAATTTAGTAAAGAAAAAATATGTAAATATCAAGCACAACATCAAACTGGAAAACAATCTACTGAAAGAGGTGATATTTACAGTTACCATACTTTTTGGTCCTATTATTTTAAAGTGAATGTATTTTTATTTGACCCCCTGTCCAGTGAGTTATGTTTCTAAAAAAGAGATTTATACAATAATGTTTATCACCAACTCCAAAAGTTTGATTTAGAGAAAATGATCCTGTTTCCTGGGCTAGATAAAGTCCTTAAAATCCTAAAAGTCTGATATGTTTATCTCAGATCTCAGAGCAACATTGGTTTGATTTCACACTTGGTTGGAAATAAGAAAAAAATGTGAAAAAGTGTTTTTACCACTTTCTTCCTGAATCAAATGTTCAGATGTGTTGTAACATGGAATAGCCCATTGAATAAGAAGGGAGGGGGAGGAGCCAAAACCATCATTACAGATTAAGACTTTGATGGATTTTGAAGCATGTGAAGTAAGATTTAGAAAAAAGAAATGCTTTCAGTTGAAGAGAACTTCATAAATCAGTTTTTAAGAGATGCTTTGGGGGCCCCTGCGAATCTTGGAGCCTAATTGTAGCTCCGGCCCTGAGTGGATCCTTAGCTCAAAGGTGACAGACAGACTGCTGCACATCACTTCCAGGACCAGAGACTGGACCGGAGAACCCGGAGGATGTTTGTGGATCTGAATCCCTCAGAGGTGTTTTTTTGTTTTGCTAAATAAATTCCTCACGATCCTCTGAAGAGCTGCCCTTTCTGCTTCATCCCTGCGTGATGCTTCCCTGCTTCCTCCTTTCCTTTCCTCCTTCCTTCTTCCTCACTCCATGAGTGTGTGTGAGTGTGTGAGTGTGTGTGTGGGACACCTGTTGGTGCAGAGCAGACAGGAGAAGCTGAGTTGTCCCCTCAGACCGGCCTCCTTCAGTCACCTGGGGAGCCTGGACTCTCTGAGGCCTGTGGGTCTGATTTCCTGCAGTCTGGATCTGAATTTAATTCTCATTTTCTCATTTTTATTTTCCTCTGATTTAACTTCTACTTTTATGAAGCCTGAACTTTTTTTTATTTTTGAGTGAATTATTTTTTTTATTTTTTATTCTTTTTTTTTAGGGAAGGTGGGCTTTTATTTTGAAAGGTTTTTCTATTTTCTGTAATTCATACTAAAACTCTAATTTAAAAAGCACGCTGAAAGCTGCAAAGTTTGCCTGTAAAATATATAACATTCAGTTAAATTTAAGTCCCTTTGACCCTATCAATCAAAACTGAATAATAATTGTTTCTGAAAAGCAGATTAAACTTTACTTTCAGGACGATAAATGTGCTTAAAATGACCGAGGTGTGTTTTAAACTTCCTTTTTATTTGCATTTAATTCTGTTAATTATCAAAGATTTTCAGCTAAAGCTTCATGAAAGAAAGAGAGTGCATTCCTGCATCTTTTTCTGCACATTCAGATTTAATTTCATCAAAACAAAAACATTTTAAAGTCACAAAGTCAGACACACAGCACAAACCCAGAAACATTTCCAGAGAGAAACAGCCAGCATCGATTTTAAAGATCCACAGCAGCTCCACCCAAACCCTGAGCGTGGGTTTATTTCATGAAAGTCAAACCTAATGGCAGTTTTGTCGGGGATAATAGTAGTAGTTGTTGAAAACAAACAAACACGCTGAATGTGAATCAGCGACACAGACGCAGAGTGAGCCAGGGGTGAGGGGAGAGCGTGGCGCGCTGCCAGCGAGACGGCTTACTGTTGGGGTCTTTGGCTGGGCGCAGGAGTGCTTTCCATCTTTTTTGTCTGGCCTGGCCCTGGCACCGAGCGCCGTCCGGCCCCAGACACAATAGCTCCTACAGTAGGAGAGGGGGAGAGGACGAGTGGACGAGGAGGGGCAGGGAGGTGCAGGGAGGTGCGCTGCCTTTCATTACCATGGTCACCAATGGCACTATTAACCATTCAACACCCCCCCAATTATCCTCCCATCCGCAGTCAGAGAGACAAAGCCCCGGTCCTGGTCTGCTGGAGCAACATGGCCACTAATCTGTCTCACTCCAACATCACACCCACTTCACCCACTTCACTCCACGCTCTGTGGAAGGCCCGGGCCGCTTTGTCCTCACCTCCACCTCCTCACCGTCCGCTGGGATCCACGTTTGACTCCAGGGAGGGAGGAGGTCAGGAGGATCCTCTGGGGACTGGATCCAAACCCTGAAACTTCTGTCAGAGCTCGTCATGAGGCGGATAAAAACACTCGTCTGTGTTTGGGCAGACACAGGGAGCAGGCTGTGGGGAGGGGAGGCGTTCGAAGCATCGATCTGACACAGGAAGAGTACATTTCTCAACTTTCTGCTGGGTCACAAAAAATGTGCATTCCTGTGTTTGTAACATTCGTGCATGTGCAGGTTTTCCTGCATTAAAAAGAACAATTTAAAGAGTAAATAAACAGATGTGTGTGTGTGTTTTATGTGGATTAAAAACACAGCTCGATGTTTTCTTTCCAACATTAGAGAAACAAGCGGACGCTGAGGAACAGGAGGCGTTGGAGAAATGTTAAAGAAATTAAATCCTGGGTTATTTCAGAGAGCTTTGAGATGTTTTGTTGACGTGTTGGAGGATTGTTTGACTCTTAGAGGAGGAGTTGTTACAGACACACACGCTGAAGTGCAGGAATGTGGTGTGTTTATGGACTTTAATGTCTCATGTCAGTGTTTTTTCCTAACACTATAGTTAAATATGTCTTTCTTTGTTGATAGTGTGTGTGTTTCCTGCAGCCCTGTGTGTGTGTGTGTGTGTGTGTGTGTGTGTGGATGATGAAAGCAGGAGCAGGTGAGAGCAGGAGCAGAAAGCTGACGTGGAGTCAGAGCTGAATGGTGGAGCAGCGGAGGAGCCGCGCCGCAGCGTGTGCATGTATGCACTGTTTATTTTCCGCGCAGGTCATGGTGAGTCAGACGCCGCACGCCGTCTCCATCAAGACCACAGGCCCCGCAGCCGCCGCAGAGCGAGCTGCACGTCTTTACTAAGCAGACTGACACACACAGAACGCTAAACGGAGAGTTTACGCTCCTCCATCGGGCTGGTTTGATTCTTTAAAGCCAGCGACACTTTGATGTTTGGGAGTCGGGGCCCGGGCGGGGGGGCGAGGCCTGACTGGAGGACCGGGGCCTAATGAATAGATCCTCCAACAGGGGCTTGTTGTGTTTGTTTACCCTCTACGCCCAGCTGCCTGGACCGGGAGGTGGGGGGGCATTCATCATGACCTGGGACACACTGAAGAGTCACACACTCACACACACACACACACACACGATGAAGAGTGTGCCAAGAAAGTGCCCACACAGGGACATAAACCTCACACACTCTGAGACGCGGCGCTCTGCTGCTTCCCTGAAGGAGTTGGCGCTCATCACATCCCCTCAGGACGCGTCATGACAACCACGCAAAGTCAACAACAACAACAACAACAGCTCCACACACTCACATCAAACCCCAAACCCCACCACGGTGACAGACTCTCAGAGTGCTCGTTCTGTTCATGAACCTGAAGCAAATCCAGAGTCCGTAGACCTCTTCTGTCGGGGCGGGGTCCGGGGCGTCCGGCGGCGGTCGTGTCATTTCTGCGGCACCACGTCGGACAGCGAGAGGATGTTGCGAGCCTGCTTCACAGAGGGCATGTCGATCATGCTGCCGCGGAAGGTGAACGCTCCCTGTAGGAGGAGGAGGAGGAGGAGGAGGAGGAGAGCATCATTAGTTCCTCCTCTAACTCACATCATTAATTTATCAATTAGAGAAAACACATTTCTAATGACCTGGAGAAAAGCTGTCATCACACCAATCTTAAAAATAATGACTATGATTTGGTCAAAAATCACCGCCCTGTCTCTATTCTCTCTGTTTTGTCAAAGGTGCTTGAGGAAGTTGTGGCAGAGCAGGAACCAATCAGCTTCTTCAACCTAAACTGTTTGGTTTTAGACCAAAGTATCCAACAGAAACTGCAAATACTTGTTTTGTTGAAAACATAAAACAGTCTCTTGACTGTGGTGATGTTGTGGGGGCCGTGTTTCCTGACCACAACAATCTACTTTCCAAGTTTTCATCTTTTAATTTCTCTAAAAACTCAGTTAACTGGTTCAAGTCTTACCTTCTAAAAAGAGAGCAGTGTGTAAAAGTTGACGGACAAACATCCTTTTTAAAAACCACAATGGGAATCCCCCAAGGGTCACTTCTTGGCCCTCTGCTTTTTAGGCCTGAACCACACGTATGTGGGTATTGTTTTGATCGGATATCTTTGTCCTTGTTTTAAAAAAAACCTCCATCCACTGCAAAAAAGGATTTCTAAGAAAGACAAAAAAGTTTGTTTCTAGAAATTTGTTCTTAAATTTTACCTAAAAAGAAAAATTATCTTGACAAGCAAGATGTGTGTTAGAAAAAAAAACCTTATTTCAAGAGAAAATATCTGATAAAATCTTCATAAGAAAGTTCAGCTAAAATGAAGCAAGTATTGCTGGTAACGAGCCACAACAGAGGTTTGGATGAAGTCCCAACAGAAAAACAAGATTATTTGACTTATTTTAAGATTAAGATCAGTTACACAATTTCTCAGTTTAAGAAATCACACAAACATAAGTTGAATCGATCTGACCGTCAACAGTTATCTGAGGTAAGACAGAAAACAATGAAAATGTTGCAATATTCCTTTTAAAAAGCACAAACACAGTATTTTCTGAAGATGATGGCTGAGTTGTTGAGGATTGTGCTTTTGGAGCTGTTGGTCAGCTGATTTGACTTTTTAATAAATGGAAAGAAAACAGGATTGCCTCTGGTTTCCTGATTTTAGATAAAAACACGTCTGTGTTTCATTTTAAAGAAATTATGTCTTATTCTAAGTTGATTTTGCTTATTATTTTTCTTGGAGTTGGAGGATAATTTCTTTAAACCAGCTAGATCAGAAAGGCGATGTCTTATTTTAAGAAAATCTGTCATATTCCAAGACTTTTTTTGCTAAATGAAAAACATGTTAAATCTTAAATTAAGTAAAAACATTCTTGAAATAAGCTAAATCAAACAGCACAACACAAAATTGAAGTGAACTTTTCTTAAAAATAACTTTTTTATGCTTGTAATGAGCAAACTTTTCTCAAATTCAAGGACATTTGATCGAGTTTCAAGACAGGCTCCGTCTAGAGTTATAAGCTAGTTTTAAGAATTCTAGCCAAGCAAATTTTTTTTTACCCTATTGGCAGATTTGTTTTGCTCAAACTAAGGAAATTGTAACAAATTTGAGGATATTTTGCTTATTTTTAGTAGGGCTGTTTTTGCAGTGTCCACACCACAGAAATATCTCTGTCCATACGAAGAGGCCAAACTGGAAACGATCGCCTTTGAAGCCTGCAACGCCACGCCTGGCCGATAAGTAGCAGTTTAGCAAAATGTGAAAACCATAGAAGAAGAACGTTATGAGCATGTGCAGTCAAACACAGTAACTTGTTGCTAGGCGCTTGACGTCATCGCGTCAACACCAGCTCCGTTTGACACCGCTACACGGATCCACTCAACCGGATATTATTTTATTTCCTCACTTTTTTATCCGTTTTTAAAAATCTCCGTGTTGGTGTGGTTGAGAGGCCCAATCAGACAGAAAAATGTGCGTTTAGGAAGATATCCATATAGGTGTGGTTCAGGCATTAGTCTTTTTATAAATGATGTGCCCAAAACGTGCCCAGACAACAGCATCCAGCTTTACGCTGATGATGCAGTCATTTATGCTCCTGCTAAGTCCCCGAGCAAGGAACCCAATCATCTCGTTTTAAACCTAAATAAGACGGTGTCCATGTGCTTCTCCGAGAGGAAACGGAGCCAACTTGGAAGGCTCAAGAAATACAAGAAGTCAATGAATTCAAATTCTTGGGAATCATTTTAGATCCACAGCTCAGGTTTGATGAACACGAGAAGAAAATAGCTAAATCAGTCAAAACCAATCTAAACTGTTTCAAATTAATGAGGCAGTACATACCAATTCAGGCAGCTCAGATATTCATGCACGTCTGTCATCCTGATATAATAAAACCCTTAAAGTAATGGACAACAAACCTATCTGTTGGCACCACTGCCACATTTTGGAAAAATACAATCTGTTGAGCTTTGAAAGCTTCATGCAGTTTTCTTTCCTTGAATTAGTTTTTAACAGCAGCAGAGTTACAAGAAGCAAGGTGAATGGAAACTGTAGCATAAAAACTGTAAGTCAGCATTTGGACAGTCAGCTTTCTCTTTTAAAGGCTCGAAACTCTGGAAATCAAATTAATCACAGACTTAAAACTCTTCTCTACAAAGGTCAAGCGTTGGCTAAAAGCAAATCAAAACTGTGATCATTCTTTTTTTATTTATTCATCTATTTATTTTGAACTGGTTTGTGTAATTACTTGTTTTGATGTGAGCGTGTATTTTATAGGGATGCACGATATTGGATTTTTGCTGATATCCGATATGCAATATATCGAAACCCTTTTGGGTGATACCGATACCAATAATCACAAGTTTGTTTGTTTTTTTCACTGTAAAGAAAGCTAAGTCTATCCTGTACTGGAATTTATATGTTACTCTTATTGTGACGGTCTTATTTGTTTAAGAAACACACATAAAACAAGACAAAAAACATTTGATTTTACCATAAATAAGAAATATATTATTTTTTCAAACTCAGGACATTCAGTATTGAAATACAGAAAATACCAGCCAATTCCGATATTGTGCCGATAATATCGTACATACCTAGTATTTTATTGTTGTTTTGTAAACTTTTTTATTATTCTATGCTGTTAAATGTTGTACATTTTCTGACTTTTAAAGGCCCAACTAGGGACAAGAGTTGGAAATTAGCATTTGCTATAAACTCTCTGTGCAGCACATCAGATTCATACTTAGTGATGGAGCTCTGTTAAACTGCATTGTCCTTATTAAATAAATAAATTCACTTCAAATCACTGAGATACAACAGTTTAAAGATGGGACTTTCATTCAGAACACCTCAGATGTTTACTGTAACAGACACGGTGTAGCGGAGGAAAACGTGACCCCTGAAAAACGCTTCAGAGCTGCAGAGAGCAACACACAGCTGAAGACGAGTTATGAAAACAAGCACCTGTCATGTTGAAAGACAAAGACGCTGACCCTGCTCGCTGCTCACACACACACTCACACACACTCACACACACAGGGAGGAGTGGAGAGGAGAGGAGAGGAGTCCCTCGGGCGATGCTCTGCAGGAGCGGCCCTGGCAGTGGCTGAGGTGTGGGCAGATTGTGTATTACCTCAGCAGACAGCCCACAGAGCTGCACACACAGGATCCAACCATGCACTAAATTAGGAACAATAATATTGTACACTTAATTGGCCCGACCCCCCCGCCCCTGCTCCCACACCGGGGGTGTACTGTATGTATTCTGTGGGAGCACAGAGGTGTGTCAGAGGGGACACAAAGGATCCAGACTCAGGGAAATGTGCAGACCCCAAACTCTCTGCTCTGACTCTTCCTCCTGTTTCATCTGAGTTTTTATCCAGTTTCAGGAGGAAGGAGACGTCGAGCGGAGGTTTGAGTTGGAGCAGAAATATCTGAAATGCACGTGCATGAAACCGACGCTCCTCTCAGCTCTGAATCTTTCCCCTAACCTGTGAAAAAAGGAGGTTTAGCGTCGATCAGGATGCTAACGTTACCTTCCCCTCCGCTTGGTGCTGGTCAAACGCAGCGATGAGCTCTTTGGCCCACTCCACCCTCTGCGGACTGGGCGAGAACTCCTCCTGCACAGCCTGGATCTGCCCTGGGTGGATCACCTGCTTACCTGCACACACACATTAACACACAGAAACACACACACACACAGCAAGAGAAAGAAAAGCAGAAATATGCTAATGTTAACAGCGGGCTAGCTTTGGCTCCAAATGAAATTAAACTGGAGAGCTCCTCCAGTTCAGAAACAATACTTCTACTTATTGGCACGGAGCGTTCAGTTAACGAGTTTGTGCCAATTACCTGCCCTGATTTTACCAACACCTCTCTGTTTTCTCCTCCGCTTTATTCTTTTATTATTTCTTATTGAAGCTGTCGGAAAAACAGTTGAAGGGAAACAGGAGGAGAGCTCTGACAGCGGGCTGAGAGGAGGAAATACAGGAGGAGGAAGTGTGTGTGTGTGTGTGTGTGTGTGTTATGGTCAGAAACACACAGCAGAGGAAATAAAAAGAAATAGAAACTTAAATTCCTCTTTCACGCGTCTGAAAGTTGGATTTTCTGTTTTTAAAACGAGGAAATCGTGGTCGAACGTGGTGTTTACTGTCAGCGCTGCAGTGGCTGAAACACAAGCTTAACATGGAGTTAAAGCTGTCTGACACAGTCCACACCCACCCACCCACCCACCCACCCACCCACCCTCATGGAGCCCACTCCCGCTCTGTAAATGTGGGCTAACGCCGCAGACATAATCCCGTGTACATTTGCAGATCAAACTTGTAGCGATAAGTTAAGGTTATGAAGCGTCTGCTGAGAACAGGACTCAGCTGCAGACAGCAGGAACTCCTCACTTCAGGGCTTAGCCGTGTCGCCGACAACAAATCCTTCAAGGTGGCCGAGCAGGCGGGCTGCACGGGCAGGAAAAAAACATTTTAGGGGAGAGGAGGAGAGGAAAAGGAGGACAGGAGAGGAGAGGAGAGGAGAGGGGGAGGAGAAACCCACTCACCCCAGTTAACCTCCCAGAGACTCACACTGCAGCCACACAATCAGTGAGCCGGACTGTACACCAAGGCCGGGGCGACGCCGCGTCATCAGACACGACAAGTCGGTGATCAAATGTTTGTTCATCAGAAAATCATCGTTAACATTTTCAGACTGTTGAAGAAAAACTCCTGAGTGTGTCTTTAACACAAACGCTGCTTTAACCTGCGTTAGGCGACGTCTGGAAGAAAAATAGTTTTAAAGCTAACTTTGTTTTGCAAAATAAACCAAGACGCTGCGTTTGCAAAGAGCGTGAAAACAGCAGATGTTTGGATTTAAGAAGCTAAAAATAAAAATATAAGAAAAAAAAAAGATTTTGGATAAATTAGGAGAGTCAGTTTCTGCAGAGATGCACGGAGAAAGAAGCAAATCTAAGATGAGATGTGGTGTTTTCTGTGTCCCTGCAAAGGCACGGCTGCCTGCCTGAGTGCGTGCGTGTGTGTGTGCATGTGTGTGTGTGTGTGTGTGTGAATCTCAGAGATTGAGTTATTCTCTGGGAGCCTGCAGACTGCCCACGGCAAAGCTGGAGTTGTGTTTGAATGTGTGTGAAAAAGTGTGTATTTGTCTTCTTTTCGTCCACAATCACAAGAGGATTTGAGTTCTTCTTCTTTTCCTTTGCTCATATTATGAATCTGTTTGATGCAGTGTGTGTGTAAGTGTGTGTGTGTGTAAGTGTGTGTGTGTGTTTTTGCCTGTGTTTGTTTTCCTTTGAGCAGCAGACTCTGCAGTCCCCGCTCTGCCACCTGTTTACCTCTGGTCTGAAGACAGAGCAGCGTGTTTCTGTGCTGAAATCTGCAGCCTCAAAGAAAGTGTGTGTGTTTCTGCGTCTGTGTGTGTGTGTGTGTGTGTAGGATACAGCAGAATGACAGCACAGACAGACAGGGTGACTCAGGTGCCCTCAGTAACAACCCATTGGTTCCCCCAAAATGCATCACTCGTGCCCTCCAGCCAATGGCGGCCTGCCATGTGGTGCTGCCGTCTCATTGGAGGATAGCTGTTTAGCAAAGTGCTCTCAGGCGAATGATCGGCAGGGTCCCGGGGCTGCGAGTGAAACGTGGACCCTGGAAGCAGAGAATTTTCAGGAAGCGTTTCTCCATTTGTGTGAGCAGACGTTTGTTCAGAGAGATGATTGAGACGCAGCAGCAGCAGCAGCAGCAGCAGCAGCAGCAGCAGCAGCACGTCACACGTCGTTTACGGCTCAGAAACCAAAGAACGCCGCCGCTCCGTTAAATCCCTAAATTAACGACCTTCCCACTGAACAGATCAGATCCTAAACTCTGCTCCACACTGACCTGTTCTCCATTAGCAGCACTGGGAGGCTGTGTTTGACCGGCCTGCTCTGTGCTAATGGGTGCTGGTTGCAGCTTAGGCGCTGCCAAGGTCAATTACTGCACAGGTAGAGGCTTTTGGCTGCGCCGCATTATTGCTTAAGTCCACTCGGGCCAGTAATAGCTACTCGCTAAGATTATACAGAGTGCCCACGGCCTGTAAGCCACTAATCCAGAGCTTCTGGTTCTGCTCCATATCAAATCAAACCATTTATTTCATCAAGCAGCTGCTCCCGACCTTTAATCTCTCGCCTCACCTGTCTGACGCTACATCATCGCTGCAAAACGCCAAAACACTAAACCAGAGACGCAAACACTCAGCAATTCATCAGGACATCCAAATCAACCGAATGCTCCCAGAAGCAGGGGCGTAGCTACAATTAGGCCCCAAGATTCCCAGGGGCCCCCAAAGCATCTCTTAAAAACTGATTTATGAAGTTCTCTTCAACTGAAAGCATTTCTTTTTTCTAAATCTTACTTCACATGCTTCAAAATCCATCAAAGTCTTAATCTGTGATGATGGTTTTGGCTCCTCCCCCTCCCTTCTTATTCAATGGGCTATTCCATGTTACAACACATCTGAACATTTGATTCAGGAAGAAAGTGGTAAAAACACTTTTTCACATTTTTTTCTTATTTTCAACCAAGTGTGAAATAAAACCAATGTTGCTCTGAGATCTGAGATAAACATATCAGACTTTTAGGATTTTAAGGACTTTATCTAGCCCAGGAAACAGGATCATTTTCTCTAAATCAAACTTTTGGAGTTGGTGATAAACATTATTGTATAAATCTCTTTTTTGGAAACATAACTCACTGGACAGGGGGTCAAATAAAAATACATTCACTTTAAAATAATAGTACCAAAAAGTATGGTAACTGTAAATATCACCTCTTTCAGTAGAGTTTTCTCCAGTTTGATGTTGTGCTTGATATTTACATATTTTTTCTTTACTAAATTATTTTTTCAATATTTACCTATTGTAATGTTTTTCACTTCATCCTTTCTTGTTTGTTCCTGTTACTCTGTAAATTCCCCACTGTGGGACAAATAAGCTTCAATGGACCATAAAAGATTTCAAATCCAGGACAAAGTGGACTAAATGATGGATTCACTTTTTTCTAAATCAAACTAAAGTACAGAACTTGAGGAAATGCATTTAGTTGTGTTAAGTTAGCATGAACAAGATTAGCACTGTGTCATGCCTTGATTCTGGGAAAGAGACAGTGGACCCAGGGAAGGCCAGTCTAGCTCTGAGGAAGAGGAGTTACAAGGACATGGAGGGCCCCATGGACTGGGTTTGCCTTGGGCCCCCAAACCACTAAATACGCCCCTGCACAGACGTGGCGAACGAGGTCACCTGGAAAACAAGACACGGAGAGCGTGCTCAGGGTCTGCAGGAACTAAACGTCTTTGTGGTGTGAGAGCTGATTTATTCTATTTACAGGAAACAACGTTTGGAGGGAGAAATATTTAAACGTCAGAGTAAAGAGGAGTAAATACTTCATGTCAGGCTCTGAAATAATCAGGCGTCATGGGAGGAAAATACCAGAGCAAATCAACCTGCAGCAGCCGAGGAATAATGAATGAATTTGGGGAAAAAAGACTCCTGCTTTCTGTGATTCTGTGGTCTGCAGGGCACACACACACACACTCACACACACACACACACATTCTGACAGCGAGCGTTGCCTGGCTACAGACACACACTGAGGGCTTTTAAAGTAGAGGCTACCACTCTCTGCTAAATTTAATCACACTCTCAGGTACACACACACACACACACACATGGACAAAATGCCATTCAGCACTGGATCGACACACACGTCAGAAAAGTCTTTTTTCAGTCGGGGTGATCAGGAGTCAGAGGAACGGACTCTGAGATGACGTGAAAGTAAAGAAGAGAGTTTAAATCTTTATTTTAGAATGAGATTAATCACTTTGAGCCATAAAAATCCAGTTTATGTTCAGTTTTTGTTCAGAAACCACGATGGAGGAGTAAAAGCAGCCTCTGAGGTCTTTGAGGAGCAGATTCGAGACCCAGATAGTCCCTGACTGTACCTGTGAATCCCATGAGAGCGCCCTCTCTGGCCTGCCGCCTCAGCCCCTCCACGTCTTTGTAGTCGATGTGCACCAAGTCGATGGCCTGCAGCCCGAACGCTTTGCTGGTCACCACCACCTTCTGCCGGGCGTAGAGGAGCTCCGTGGCCTCGGTGGTGCGCGTGGCTCCTGGGGGCACAGGAAGGGTCTTTCAGCACGATGGAGCTAAAGCCTCAGAGTAAAGAAAGAGTAAAACTAGAAGCATTATTTCCAAATCACTGAAGTATTTCCTCCTTCATCAGCGGGCGGATAAACTTCCTGACTCCTCTGATTGAGAGAATAATGGAGGTGTTACATGAAACAGATCATCTCCTGTTTCAATATCTCCTCAGACATTAAAGAGCAGCTCCCTCTGCACACACGTCTCTGCTCAGGTATGCAATCAAACAGTGAGAGGTGATTTAGGAAACAATAAAGCTCAGTATCAGCCGCAGAAGCAGAAACAATCAGACACAAAACGTCCAGAGAGCAGAGGAGGAAATGAAGGAGCAGCTCAGAGGGTTACCGATGCTGGCACAGAAGTCATCAGAGCCGAACACCACGCCGTCATGGTGGAGCCCCGCCGCTGGAGCCAGACGACGGAGGTCCTCACACACCGCCTGCAGAAAACACACACACACACACACACACACACACAAACACACACACACACACACACACACACACACACACACACACACACACACACACACACACACACACACACACACGCACACACACAGAGGCTGAAGTTACAAAGAAGTGAGAAAAGTTTCCTCCTCTTTCTGTTTCCACCAAATGAATCTGAGTTTAATTTCTTCAGCTTAAAGCGTCAAATGTGCAAAATCAATTCCTTTTCCAAAAAGTTAAAATCACAAAACAGGAAAACACAGACTGGATCAAGTGTTTTTGTTTTATTTTCAGCATAAAATGTCTTTTTAGACTCAATCTGAGCCTCATCCACCTGAGCAGTCCAAAAAAATGTCTGATTTCAAGTTATTTAAAGACAAAATGAGCTCTGAATTAGACATGCAGCGATCGATCAGTGCAGACTTCCTTAATTTTCATTGGTTGTTAAAGTTAAGACATAAAGATTTTATTGTTTCACAGGTATTGTTTAATGATTCTCAGTAAAATAAGATTAGAAAGTCGAAGGTATCTGCTGTCAGTTATTAAAAACAGAAAATAAAAATCTATATCAGCAGGTCAGGCTTTTTAAAAATCAGTGATCGGCCAGAAAATTTCTTTTTTTCCATTGTCAGATTTTTGTTTAGCTTGTTACATCAATTCAGATCTCATATTGTCTTTAAAGTACTTGAAACAAGACATTTCTCTGGACTGCTCAGGTGAATGTGGCTCATATCAAGTGTGCTAATCCCATTTTGACTTAAAATGAGACAAAAACACTTGATAAGATTTCACTTTTATGTGACGCAGCTGTTCCTTTGAGAAGTTAATCACAAGAAATCTGCAATAAAAACGGTGAAAATGTTTAAAGTTATCACAATAAATGATGATGAATTAAAAAAAATCGTGCAGCTCTTTCTCCTCACTGTGCACATTCAGCCTGTTTCAGTAGCCACGTTTACATCGACTCAAATATTCCACTTTCATTTGGTTTATTTGCTCAAACAGAAAGAATTTAACCTTTATATTCACCTCATTCTGAAAGAAAAGAGCCAATGGAAATATAATGGAGTCGAATATTCCTTTCCCCAAACCGATTGAGGTTTCATGTATCCACTCAAACAGAAAGTTGTCAGGGTGCGTTCTTTCAGAGCATGCTCAGATATGACGTAAGACGCAACTAGAGACGTTCCTCAACTTTAAAAATGGCGGCGAGCCGTCAGCACTGGAGGAAAGTTTGTTTTTGATCCAAACTTTGAAAGAAATGAACATAGTTTTAAGACTGGACGGACGACAAACTGACAACACAGAGTTATTCAAATAAGTGAAAGAAAAACTCTGTGATAAATCTCGTGATGTTTATGTTTTTCTGCGCATGCCCCATTGACTATTCTGTTTGATTACAGCGGCGCATGTAGACCAGAGACTGGAATATTCCTTTTTATGTATACTATTGTTTTCAAAAAAATTATTCAGAAAGAGGAAAAACTGCTCATGTAACCGTGGCATCTGAGTGAGTATCTCCCAGGTGTCCTCAGATTAACTGGGTGAGCTGAAACGATGCCTTTAGCTGCTGGTGGATGCAGATCTGTTTCTTTAACCTCTTGTTAAAGCTCCCCTCAGAAACTTTGGCATGTGGTGGATTTGGCGCCCCCTGTGGACAAAGCTTTAACTCTTTTTTCTGCTCTATCTGGTGTAAGTTGTTAATTTTTATTTATCTTTGCAGCGAGGAATGTGAGCGCAGACATGTTGATCAGGGTGTTGTGAGACACTCAAACTCTGTCGGGGATTTTTAAATCAAATATTTACAGGATTAATTCATTAATGGATAAAAACTCCTCACAGCAGCTTTAATCAATGTGTATAGGGACGGGAACCTTTCACATTTGGATTGATACGGTACCGGTGCCTGGTACCTGGCTATTGGTACCGGTACTCAACGGTAACAGTTTTCCCTACTGTTTTGTGTTTGTGTGTGGTAAAAAAATATTTGTTTAATAATATTTTTTTTTTTCAACTTAACATATTTATTCTTCAATATATAACCTTGCAATGCTGTGTTCATGTTCAGCGTGGAAAATCTCCTACTCTTCTACTCGCTCACAGTCACAAGGATGCATTTAGGTACCAAACATGGTATCTTTTAACTTTTACGCAAATTGGTACCTGGTACTTTTGACAGAAATTGGTACCTAGTTTAGTACCAATCCCTAACTTCCTCCAGCTCAGCTCCTGTGTCTTTAAGAGTCAGGCTCAGATCTGACCTCTTATAAACACACATCTTAATCTAAAATCTTTTCTCATCATCGTCTTTATATTCAAACTAAACTTATCTGTGTCAGAGTTCGCTCAGTTATCGAAGCATCAGGTGTTAAAGTTTGTTTTCTCAGACATGTCTCTCATGTGTGTGTGTGTGTGTGTGTGTGTGTGTGCAGACAGATCCAGCTATAGCTGCATGACTGTACTTTAAATGTGTGTGTGATTGTCTGAGGAAGAAAAAGTGAAACAATAAGAACATGTCTTCTGCTTTTGTCGGCCTCCAAATTAATTTCACCACTAGCTGTGCCTCAGAGTCGTTTTTCCTCCTCCTGCCTGAAGCCGGGGGTTCAGTCTGGGCACAGATACAGGGTGTTCTTAAGAAAAGCACACAGAGGCACCCCCTGCCACCACAAAACACACACACACACACACTCACACACACTAACAACCAGAAAACACAGACACAGAATCAGAGCAGGACCAGAAACAGACAAATCAAAAGGAGGACGGACAGCTTGTTTCTCCCCAAACGCCCAAACCGTGCCCCTTTTCCCCGTGAAGCTGAAGGTCGTGCTGCACTCAAACAGGAAGTGCTTTGATGCTTGCCAAAATATCATTAAGAACTTTCCCACTATGATGATATTAAAACAGTTCTAATTAAAAAATGTCAGCATGTCTGGAGAGGGAAGGAGAGACACAGACGAGCAGAAAAAAAAAGAGAAAGAGGAAAAAAGGTTTGGAGAGTCTGTCCCGAAGCTTTCAGCCCCTTTCATTCTGGACGTGTGGAGCACCCGGCTTTAATCTGAAGTGAGCAACCAACAAAACAGAGAAATGTCTTACGCAGGCACTTTTTAGGAGCTGTTTGTTTGTCATTTACCTTAAAATTGAGCAGGCCCACAGCGGTTTCCACAAAGGTGACCAGGCGCAGGGGCTCTGTCAGCGGCCGTCCTTTCAAGTGGCGCTGAAACCTGTCAACAAACTAAACACAGGGACGCTCTCATTAACAGGACACAACACAGCTCACACACTCAGAGTAAACTCCTCTGTGTCTCTGCAAATGCATTAACTGCAGGAGAAAAAAGAGGAAAACCCACACAGAGAAACAGCGAATTCAAAACTGCAAGAAATGAATTTAAGCTGCAAAACCACATAAATGATATGTCACATCCTTCAAAATCCACTGTGGGTGAGACAGACAGGCAGGCAGGCAGGAGAAAGAAAGGAATCTCATCGCGCAAAAACTCACTTTTGATAGGAATCTTGACACCTTTATTACCTGCACCGTTCCCATCTGAGTCCTTATTCAGAAACACATCTGTGAGGGTTCAAACAGCGGAGGCAGCCGGCGCAGGAGAGCAGCAACAAAAGCAGGTGAAATGAAATATTTTACATTATCACCAGGGTTCCCCCCTCCGTCTGAAGTCTTCCTCCTCTACCTCCTCTAACAGGCTCTGCACTACTACAGCATGTGTTCCCCTGAGAGCGTGCACACATGAAAACCTGCACACGCACGCACGGCACATGCATACACACGGCCAGGCGCAGAAGAAACAAAATCGTGAAAAAAGGGAGAAGAAACAAGATTTGGGATGTCTTTGAGTGTGTTTTACTGCGACATTATTCTGCTCTGCAGCCCGTCCTTCCTTCCATGGCGGGGAACAGGCGGGCTGCAGCAACAATCAGAGAGTGATGTGACACTTTGCTGAGGCCTTTATTCTGCACGACTCCTGCTAATATGCAAGCTCACCTAAGTAGGGCTTTAAAACCAAGTTTAATTCTTTGAAGACCAAAGCGCTTCAATTTTTTCCAACAGACCAGTTCACAGCGAGCCCTGGACTGCCAGTGGGGTAGCCCAAATTCCAAAATCTATCATCTGGAAACACACAAAAGCCCCCTCCGTCAGATATTTCCTTTCAAAGCCAGTCAAAAAAAAAAAAAAAAAGGGAGGAGAGGGCGCAAAAGCTGCGAGTAGAAATCTGTCTAACCTCGTGTCCCCCCTTCCTCTCCTCTGTCTCACTCCCTCTTTGACACACCAGGGGAAAGACAGATATAAATAACCTCAGGTACAGCTTCGCTATTTCCCCAAATGAAGAGCAAAATAACCCCGGTGCTCGCACTCACCACTCTTGTTCTCCCCCCCTGACAAAAAGTGAAAGAGAGGGCCTCCATTGAAGGATTTCAGAAAAAATAGGGGCAATTTTAATCATCTCTCCATTCAATCTCAGTTGGATAAATCATATCTGAGAGATTTGCATAAATACAAACCATCAAAGACTTTTCATCTTCAAAGAGGTTTTCAAGACCCAATAGGCTTTGTACTGTAATCATCTGAGGTCACAACCCTGTGGGAGCAGGGCTGCTATGGCAACATAAAAACTAACGCTGGGGGCTTAGCATAATATCCCCCCTCCCTCGCAAACACAGGAAGGGGTGGGGCTGGGGGGTCCGAGAGGGAAGTGTGAAAAGAGGGTGTAGATAAACCTGTTTTGGTGACAGAGGAAACCAGATAGCTGATATTACAAACACAGATTACAAACGCCGACACGGCTACGGCAAGCGGGAAGCTGTTTGGATCCATCTGACAGAGAACACGGCCGCTCTGATGACACGTTTCTGTCCGTCTCCTGCTTTTCTGCTCCTGGAGGGCCCGATTCAGCCGCCGTCCAGATCCCGCATTGTTCCTCCGGCGCGTACAGCAGCCATTAGCCCTCAATGGCTCTCCAAACTAGCACTCTCTAAGATGTTTGAATTGGAAAAAAAGAAGAAATAACACCTCTTCTTGCCATTCAAAGCCACGCTACAAACAAGCCCTCTGACAATTTTCACCACCCAATCATGAAAAGAGAAGGAGGGCGAGATGGAGCCGGAGAAAGGAGGCTATAGTGGGACAAGTTTCAATTAATTTTCTTCAAAAGGGGGCCAGATTAAATGTTTCCGGCCTGCTGAAGTGTTCATTTCACAGAGGGGAAGCGGAGAAAGGGATGAGGGGAGGGGACGGGAGGAGGAGTAGAGGAGGAGGAGCGGGACAGGGTGCGATTCTTTCAGTCCCACTGCACACCAAATAGTGCGGTGGGCAAAGAATGCACACGGCTCCGAATCTGTGTGAGAATTGTCCCCGAACAAAAGGAGGGAGTTACGCCTGTTAAAGCCCAATAAGGCCTGTCAGTCACACAAGAGCCGGGGGAGAGGAGGAAGGCAGAGCTAAAGGTTTCCACACAAAGGGGAACAAGCAAGTCCATCTTTTAGCCACAAATCAGTCTGCACAATCCACAGCTCTTATCAATAAAAGGAGGAAAATAAACAAGTGAGGGATTTACTGCGCCGTCCTACGAGAGGGGAGAGACGCAGGCTCACAGCGCAGAGACGTGTGAGGGAGACAGGAAGAGGACGGCGCTGGGATTAGAGCAGCAAACACCAGAGAGACACGGTCCAATCCAGATCTGGAGAGTCCTCCACGACTAAGGCCGTAAACCCAGAGAGCAAACAGTCACAGAGCACTCAGAGCGCTTTACGGCAGAGCGGCTGAAGATGGAGCTCAGAGTGACAACAGGTCCACAACACAGGGGGCGCTGTGGACGAGTGATGATAACAGAATCACATGATTTACACATGATTTAATCCAAACAGGCCTTATGCACAAGCTAGCATGACGTATATCTGGTTAAAAACAGGTGGCATGTAAACTTCCTGTTAGCGTAGAGCGACGCGCTACAGAAGATAATTATTAAATGTTAGTTGTCGAATCATCCAAAACAGTGACTAATCCTCGTTGCTGTGTGGTTGATATTAATTTTAATGTTTATGGTTTTAATTGTGGCTTGATTTTTAACACACTACGTATGATTGTACATATTTGTCCTTTTAAAGACAGGATGACAGCTCTTTCAGCGTCTCCAAACCGCTGCTGTGAGCTGTAGCAGAGATAAAACACGTTGGATGGACTGAAAATGAATCTCTTGTGAGGAAGTTATGAACACTTGTTTGTGTTTTCAGTGATTAAAGTTGATTTTCTACTGGAAAAAGTTTTATCGATGTATGCTAACGGCTAGCATATTAATAGAATTCCCAATGTATGTTAGCATTGAGCTAGCACCAAGTGCTCTATATCGTTTTTACAGCTCCACAGTTTCATTTAGCAGACGCTTTTGTCCAAAGCAACTTCCAACACAAGCAAGAATTTAGATTTAGCTCGTCAGTGCTAATTTTTTGTGTTTTCTTTGGGTTAAATGTTAAAGTATCCATTGATAACCCTTTATGAGTGGAGTAGACAAGGATTCTCAACTGCTCCAGGTATCTTTGACCAATCAGAAGAGCCCCTGAGGCTTTATCCTGATTGGTTGAGGGGCGGCGCTTCGTCCTTCATCGCGATTGGTTGTAAAGCTCTTCGTTCTCGTGAACGCGCATGAGGAAGTCCTGGCTCGCATTTTTACCTGCCTTGTTGGACTTCCAACCACAAAAACACCAAGGAGTTAAACGAGGACAGCACGAAGAAGAGTGTTTCGAAGAGCAGAGTGTTTTGATATTGTGATGTGTGTGTTCTTGTGGGAGGGGCTAAACTTGCGTAAGGGTGTGATGTCAGGGGCTGTGCTGGTTTTCAAACCGCCATCATACCTGGGTAATCCTGCCTACGGCACCTTTAAGTGCAGGATTTTTAAATAAAAAAATAATAATTAAACTTTAATTTTTTTTTTTTAAGGTAGTGTAGAATAATCTGGTCAACAAACCACATTAATTGCTACAACAATTTACTTCAACCTTCAGCAACATTCAGTAAAATCACCAAGAGCTGAGTCTCAGACCTCCTGACTCCTCCTCCTCCCCCTGAGGACAAAGAGGAGAAGGCTCAGATTAAGGTCTAAGTGTTCCCTGAACAGATGAGTCTTCAGACATCTCTTAAAGTAGAAAGGGACTCTGTGGATCATATAGAGTTAGGGAATTCATTCACCATTCAGGAACAACAGAGGAGAAGAGTCTGGCTAGAGATTTGGAGCAAGCACGCAAGCAGAGCGTAGAGGATCAGAAGTGTGGACCTGGATCAGGGACCGTAGACATTTTTGTTGGATTCAGAGCTATTTCACACGTTGAATGGATTAAAAATGAATCTCTTGTGTGAGACTATTAAACTTGTTTGTGTGTTTATTGATGAAAGTTTCCATTTTACTGAGAGACTGCTGAACTACTTGCTCACACAGTCTCTCACAGAGCAGCGAGAGTCTCCGCCTCTCTGAAGGTCATGTGACCAACCTGGTTTGTTATTAATTCTTTAACATTATTCAACCATTTCAGTGTTTTATCCTTCCTGTATCCATAAGTTTTAACCCTGTTGCTGCCATTAGAGTTAAAATTAGCACATTTAACTCAGGTATAACTTTGACATGACGTCTTTGCAGTATTTCAAATCAAACACGGAGCTCAAACGATTTGGAAACCATTAAAATCTGTTGTAATTAAACCTTAACTCAGAGTTTAAACGCCTGTGCAGTCGGTTTTTGTATTCCGGGTTAATTTTTTAAAGCCTGCAGAGCTTTACAGACTTTTCCCCGCCTCTTATTTTTGGGAAGCGGTGGAGGTAGAAGTTGCTCCACTGGGGAAGAAATTCAGAGAACACCTGTCACCAATTACAGCTGGAAGAAAGAAAGGCCAGCAGGAAGTATATGTGTTCTAATTAAAAGCACTAGTTAAAAACTTCCTGCCCTTTTCCAAAGAATGTGTGTGTGAGAGTGTGTGTGTGTGTGTGTGTGAGAGTGTGTGTGGGAGTGTGTGTACGTACAGAAACAATCAGTAAATCAGCCAATTAAACACGTCTCAGTCAGCTGCTCAGACGTGGAGCAGGAACGGGTCAGAAACGACGGATTGGAGCAGAGATGGGTTCGGATCTGGAGGTGGATGAATCACCTTTGGAGCGTTTGAGGACAGAGCGCGCTCAGAAAGCAGACGCTAACCTGTTTCCTCTGGCTAACTGAGCTAGCTGAGCTAACCGCAGCATATGGAGCTGATCAGAAAGGCCCACATTAATGATGTCACTGTCTCCTGACCTTTGAGGACCTGACATCCGTACAGCGCCTCTTTATAGAGAGCCAGAGGGATGGAAGAGCCCAGAGGACCGGCTCTGGACCAGGACACAGGTCCAGCTTTTGGGGACAAACTGCTCATTCCACAAAAACTACAAACGTAGTTTATGCAAATTTATTTCCTCAGAGCAATCGCCAACGACACATTCAAACCTGAGCAGCTGGGAGGTTTTAACTCACTGTACCTGCGTATTTCAGTCTGATTAAATCAGGTCCCACAGACCTCATAGACCAGTCTGCAGAGGAGGTCTAAGTGAGTCCAGTTTGGGAGAAGGCCCCGTTGTGTTGTTACAGAGAGCTATCAGGCTTCTGAAGCTAATCCGAAGAAATGTCATCCGTTTCTTGAGCAGCAGCCAAGAAAAACAGGCGGCCTGTCCCTGAGTCCTGCGCAGGGATCGATTCCCTCTTCTCTGGGATGTGGGGAAGCTTGTTTTGATTGCTTTGAAGGTTCCTGCGGTTTCTCCTTACCGCCTGACTCTGAGCAGGATCGGCAGAGTGTTTTTAAAAGACACCCGGAGGTAAGGAGAGAAATCTGAGGGTTTACTGAGTGCCGTTTGGATCTTTCATGTGAAGAAACTTTGAGTTTTGTTGACATCAAACATGACGATCACATGACTCTGACTCAAACACAGTCTGATGTGTGTCACCTACCCACTGCACCTCCTGCGTGTCCTCCACTTTGGGCAGCATGATGGCAGGAGGCAGGACCTCGGCTTGCAGGATGACCTGGAGGTCGGCTTCAGCCAGTCCACTGGACACAGAGTTCACCCTCACACACTTCTCCGTCCGGCCCAGGTCCAGCTCCGCCAGCATCCTGGGTATGGTCTCCCTGGCTTCAGTCTGCACCCATCCAACACAGAGACAGAAATAAAGCTTTGAATCAGAAACAGAGACACGGCTAACCTGGCTCAGCTCCTCTGAGTGATCACTTCCTGAAGATTGACCAGAAAAATAAAGAGAATAGAAATGAGTTGTTTTCAACAAATGCATGGATATAAATCACTTCCATTCACTAAAGAAAGACTAAACTGTCAGACAGAGCAATAAAAGTCTGATTTCCCTGAAGGAAATGTTCCTCTTTAAATGATATTGGACGTTAAACATGACCACAGGAACAAATGTCGCATTAAGAAGACAAATTATAGGAGATCAGAACAGGTGATGGATAAATTATCCCTCAGTCTGAAGAAATAACGTGGATATGAGGCGTTTACATGAACATGGCTCCTGTCAGAGCCTGATGCATACAGTACAGACGTAATGAGCTGAACTCAGGCCCTGCGCTCCTTCAATGCCGGCTTTGTGTGAGGAGTCGAGGAGGAAGAGACACGAGGAGGATGGGAAAATCAAAGGCCAAACTTCTATCAGTAACACAGTAGCACACGCCGCCGTATTCAAACCAGATGCTGGGCCACGAGGACGGACGGGAAGAGGAGGTAGAGGAGGGAGAGGAGTCCGGCCGGGGAGAGCAGCCAGAGGCTCTCTGGGAGAAATGTGGTCCGAGTTAGAGCGGCGAGAGGAAACGGTAGCTTAGGAGACGTCAGGTCAGATCAGAGGCTGGAGACTGTGAGTGCTCCTGTGTGTGTGTGTGTGTGTGTGTGTGTTTGTGTGTGTGTGTGTGTGTGTGTGTGAGAGTCATATAGACGTTTAAATCATGATCCTTTACCTGCTGCTACTTTAAAAACTCAGAAATGGTCCTTTAAGGAAAATATCTACTGCTCCTACTCTTTGATAAGCGACTGATGAGTTTGTTTTTACAGGGATCAAAGTTTCAAAAAAAACTTTTTTAAGACTTTAAGCTGTTGTTAGCATCTCATGTTTAACAGCTGTAGTTTACATTTTAAGAGAAATCTATTGACGGTTTATTGGCGTCCACATTCCCACAAGTAACAGCAGTTATTCTAGGCCAACCGGCAGAAATAAACATGAACTTTTTCATCATTATCAAAATTTAGGACGTGTGCCTGAGATTGTGTGATTTCCACATCACAACACATGGTGCCTTTTAATTTACTTTGCAGAGCAGATGAACTTGCATGATTCATCATCTAAAATCCTGCATGTCAATCTCACCAAGCTCCAATAGCTGAAAACTTCAGCGGCTGAATGCTCAACGGCCCAATCAGGGGACAGAGGTGGGAGCTGCAGACGTGACGACAGCAGGAAGCGACTGCACATTTGAAAACAGCGATGGGTTGGTTAACTTTGAAGGTTCAGTCCCTGATAACATTTCTGAACAGCTCTTACCCACATGGACCATTTCTGTGGCGGATACATGGAGCTGTCCGCATGTCAGGTTAGTTTGTGATGGTCGCGAAAATAAATATTCATGGATACTGTCGGAGTCAGAGCTTCAATACCAAATTTAACAACTCATAAAATCATAATTAAGACTTTTTAATACTTTTTCAAGACTCTGCAGACTCCCTGTTAAAGTAAAAATGGAGTCTGTTTTATAACAGTTTTAGGCCCCCTTTACACAACGTTTCATCCAAAAACACTAAAACGCAGTGAAAAAAATCTATTTACACAGAAACGCTGATGGACTGAAAACACTGTAGTGAGCATGCCAGGCCTGTAGGTGGCGCTGTAACTGTCTTGTCCAGAGGCAGCTTTTGGTAGATCTCCTCTGAAGTAGAGTTGATCATCTGGTGTGTTGGTGAATGCTAAGTTAAAAGTGGAGCAACAGATGCTCATTTAGTTCAAGACAGTCACAGATTCAGCAGATTGAGCAGCACAAGCTCAACACGGGAGATCACCACCATCCTAACAACGGGATTGTTGGACTCATGGTTTGACTGTTGTATGCGCTTGCGCGAAGCTGCATGTGACGTCAGCGTTTCCACTGAAAAGCTGGCTCACTGTTAACACGGCAACGGTGTCGGGAGAGTTTCAGAAAAATCCCACTCTGGAGGCTGTATTCAAAAGTTTACGTTTAAGATCGGCTGAATCGCAACAAAAATTTTGTGTTTCACCCTTAAACCGTTGTTGTGTAAACGGCCCCTAAAGCTCCAGTAAGGAACTTTTGGTTTGTGTTGATTCTGGCGCCCCTTGTGGGAATACAAACAACCTTTTATTACCTTACAGATTCTGTCCTGTACTTGTAAAATCTCATCACCAGGGGTGGTGCTATGGGTGGGCCCAGAGGTCCAAGGCCCACCCAAAACTTTTCTTTGATTTTTTTTTTTTATTTATTAGGGTCCTCAGCCTGAGGAGAGGGCACCTTCTAGCAAGAGCTGGAAAGTGCCCTCTGCGGAAGAAAGCAACGCCAAAATGTTTGTCTCATTTTGTTGGACACAGTGGAGGTAAAACCTTGACAGTGGAGTGGAAACCAGCAGGACCCGTATATAATTATTTTTTAATAGATTTAAAAGAAGAATTGTGGATTTTTTTTTTCATTTCTCGATTGTTTTATTAGTGTTAGATGTCTCTGTGAAACGAACAGAGTAATGACATTAAGCCCCATGTTATACAGGAAGGAATTGAGAATAGTTTCAGGAAAGGCTGAAGAGTTTGTTTCTTCTTATTTAACCCCAATCTTTCAGCCAATAATAAACACACCCAAAAAAAACAAAAAACAAATATCAAATGTTAAAGGTGCAAAAAGCAGCTAAATTTGCTTTGAAACGACAAATCGTGACAGTGGTTTATCGGTCAGTCATTTTTATTAATTCAGTTAGTGATCCACTGACTTTCGAAATCTAAGGCCCAGCCAAACCTAAACTCCTGTTTCTTTATGAGAGATACGGAGATATCAGATATTGATTATGTCGTCTGATTCAGTTTGATACTTGATGACTGCTGTAAACAAACATCTGAGCTGAATCTCTCGTCAATCACTCAGAGACATCAGCGAAGTGACGAGCACGAAGGAGAAACCAGAGACAGATCTAACACGCAGAGCCCATACATCACAGCGTCTTGTAAAAAGCAGAGTAAAGCCAGCTTATGGGGATCCTCAGGGGTCAGGGGACGGCTTCAGAGACAGAGCGCGCCTCGCTCTGATCTCCAGGAATGCAGAACTGTACTTGATAGTCCCAACACCCCTCCAGTATCAATAAAATCTGGTATCAGAGTACATATCAAAGATTGGCTCCTGTTTAACGGGGGTCAGGAGCGGGCTGGGGTGCTGCGTGTAATCTGTGTCTGTCTTTGCTTCACTCAATGAGACTAGAGGGATTGTGGCCGCGTATGATGAGTGCGCTGTGATCTTTGCCTCGTACTCAGGTTTTGCTGTAACCTCTCAGTAACTCTCTGTAACAGGCCGCTTTCATAAGCCCCGGTCCGGCCCTGACTGTACGCGGTAACTTAAAACGGATGGAGCGATTTACGCAGCCATAACTCAGAGTTCATAAACCTGCTACTTGGTGGATAAATTTCTGCCGTGGTCGTCGGCGTGCTCCATGAGGAGTGGAGGGAAATCGATCTGTGAGAACCGTTAGCCGCCTCAAACACCAGGAGTCACATGGATCCTTGACCAAAGAGAGTAAACAGCGGCGCAGAGATGATCAAAAAGCAGTTGGTGACACTCACAGAGCAAGTAGGCGGCGGAGGGCTCAGGGTCTAAAAATGAAACCAGACACGGCTCATTGTGAGGACTGTCTCCTCCTGAAAGCAGACACCAGGAATAGCTCAGAGGATGGCCAGGTCAGCGCGCTCCACCCTTTCTTTTATCCACATCACTCTACAGTGGAAGAGATTATTCTGCAGACACCTTGACCCCCGTGGGCTCGGCTACTCGGAGCGTGAATAAAGCCCTTTGAAAAGCAGATATTTTACATTAATGGACGGCCATCCAACAAGTTGCTTCAAAGCTCCCTCCCCAATCACCTGGTGTCCCACAGAGCGCCCGCTCCCACGTCAGCTCCATCTCCTCTTTGATTCCCTCCATCATTAGACACCGACACACAGGCGGGCGGCGGCGAGCGGGCGGCCCGAGCAGGCACGGCCGCCCAACGCACAGACGCTCACAAGAAGCTTTTTCAAGTGCAGAGAGGCTGACCTTCCTGGGAGCGGGGTCAGCTCCTTAACACACAGCCTGAGCCCGGACGCTGAGGATCCTACAGAGTGCCGTGTGTACGTGACGCAGCGTGGAGGCTGCCTTGTAGACGCCACATCAGACCAGAGCGTCCAAACTGATGAGTGTACAGTCCACAGTAGATCAGGGACGTCCTGCCACGCCGCCACGCAGCTACACACAAACAACGCCAAACAAGGCCTGTGGAGGACCTCTGGAGTTTCACGGACTGTCCCTTTATTCAGTCTCAATTAGAGCCTAGTGTGGGTTCAACAATCCCACTGTAGCACTGAGGCAGAAAGAGGAGGATATAGTAACAGTTCCAGGTGTCAGCGGTGCATTCTGACCCCAGGAACTTTCCTCAGGAACTGGGGACTTTCCTCAGGAACTGGGGACTTTCCTCAGGAACTGGGGACTTTTGGAGGAACTGGGGACTTTTGGAGGAACTGGGGACTTTTGGAGGAACTGGGGACTTTTGGAGGAACTGGGGAAACTGATCTCTACTCACTGAAAAGCTCCAGGGGATGGGAACTACTTTCCTACAAGCTGGATGTTTCTGAGGCCCCGTTTACAAGCAACGTTTCATTTGAAAACGCTAAAATGCAGTGAGAAAAATCTGCGTTTACACGGAAACACTGAGGGGTTGAAAACGCTGTAGTAAGCATGCCAGGCCTATAGGTGGCACTATAACTGTCCTGTCTAGAAGCAGCATTTGGTAGTTCTCCTCCAAAGAAGATTTGAGGCAATCATCTGATAATTTGGTGAATGCTAAGAGCAGAAGTGGATCAACAGACGACAACAAGGCCGTTTTCAAAAGTTTGGCTAAAACGCCGTTTCCGTGTAAACACGAGGCCAAAACGCAACAAAACTTTTCCGTTACATTCTAAAACTGTTGTCATGTGAACAACCCCTTCCTCTCTGTCATCACACACATCTGTGATTGACGTGGTTTCATTTTCCTTGAAAAGCCTTCGCCGTTGTCTTACTGCCCTCTACTGGTCTGCCAGTGCAGTGCAATTCATTTTATTTTCCTAGATACTTCACTGACTTGATTGGGTCGTCACCCTACAGTGGAAAACACTGGGCCATGTAAACAATTTAGTTCCTGGGAACATTTGACCAGGAACTAAATGTTTGAGAAAAACTGCAGTTCCTCGAGTGTCCACTTGAAGCTAACTCCAAAAACCGGGGTAGACCAGTGAGATCTCCGAGTTATGCCCCGTTTACATGACAACGTTTCATCAGAAAACACTAAAACGCAGTGAAAAAAATCTGTGTTTACACGGAAACGCTGAGGGACTGAAAACGCTGTAGTGAGCATGCCAGGCCTATAGGTGGCGCTACAACTGTCTCATAACTGAAGCAAAGCATGACGTCAACTGAAAACGCCGGCTCACCGTTTACACCACAATGGTATCGACAGCGTTTCAGAAAAATCCCACTCTGGAGGCCGTTTTCAAAAGTTTGTGTTTCAGGTCAGCTTGATTATGCCAAAAGACTACATCAGGAGCCATATTTTCCCATATTATGCACATCAAGTGAGTCAGAGAAACATTTCACCCTCTGCTGGAGAAAAGTGGAATTTTTTTACAATCCTGTTTATAAACAAAGAATTTGAAAAAAAAAGTTGTTGTTTTTTTTTTTTTTTTTTTTAAAGAATCTTGATTTCGGTATTGCCAAACAAAAAAAACAGATATTTTGTATTTTGTTTTCGTCTCCTATTTGTTTGTGTTTTCAGGCTTAGCTTTAGGCGCCGTTTGCACAACATTTTACCCAAAAACACAAAAAAACACAATGAAAAAATATCTTTGTAACTGAAAGGTAGTATTCATGCCTGGCCTGTAGTTGGCGCTATAACTGGCCTGCTGGCTCAGTAGTTTCATTTTTCTCGATACTTCACTGACTTGATTGGGTCTCCAGCCCAAACAAGGGGCCATGGAAACAAATTAGTTCCTGGGGACATTCGACCAGGAACTAAATGCTTGAGAAGCACGTGATGCATAAGAGGAACTGCAGTTCCTTGAGTGTCCACTAGAAGCTGACACCAAAAACCAGGGCAGACCAGTCAGTCTGAGTTAGACTCAATTGTATCTTGGAAATCATTTTAAAAAACGATGCAGTGCAAAAAAGAAGAAGCATGTACATTAAGCGACCGTACGTTCAGGTGTTAGAGCTGAGTTCCTCTTGTTTTAGAGCAGATCTGGTGAATTAGGCTGAAAATGGAGGGAAATCACGAGACTTCTTGTTTTTCTGTCTTTTTTTTTCTACCTTTGAGAGCTGGCGTTTTGCTCCCTGCTGTGCAGCTCGTGCTGCCATTTAAAATGAGCTGCAGAGTATCTCAGGTGAAGGCTGCCTGAAGTCTGACTGTGTACACATTTGTTCCTGCCTTTGTGTGTGTGTAAGTGTGTGTGTGTAAGTGTGTAAGTGTGTGTGTTGGCAGGTTTCAAGTCATCCTGGATGAGGTTTGACAAGTGACACGCTGCACTCCAGAAAGCAGGAGTGAGATGACTGACTAATTCAGGCTGCTCTGATAACTGAGACGTAGCCGCGGCAGATCCGGGCCCTTCAGTCCTGTCAGTCGGAGGCGCTCCGTGTTATCCGCTTCCCTGTCAGGGCGTTCAACAAGACGTAACTAGCAGGATAGAAGAGGGGGATTTGTAGACGCTGTAACCTGCTTGTCACTGCTGGTCAGAGCTGACAGGCTGAAGTGGAGGAGCAGCGAGTTATTACACAGTGTTTGTTCACTTTAATTGGCCATGAAAGACTCTCATTACAGCTCTTTGGTTACAGTTCATTACAAGTTGCATCGCCGTGTTTGTGGGGAATTAATTCCCAAGGCTACCGAGTCGTTTTGAAGGTAAGGTTTGGAAACATAGCGAGAATTATCTTAATTAAAATGATTTACTTAATTAGCTTCATTAGCGATTATGCATCAGTTTGTTTCCTAATGATTTACGTCTCATTTGCAACTCCCAGTACAGCTGTCTGCAGCAACCAAGTCAGACCAATTTACCGTAGGTCCAACTAGCACAGGGCTAATTATGACAGACATTATGTCTCTCTTTAACCAACTAATGATTGATTTATTTACGCAACTTACTTTGGGCTTCATTAGCGAGCTGCGGGGCGCGCTCCAGTCAGATTTAGTCCCTGATTGTTTCATCTAAGCAGCGTAAAAAACAACGGTGGTCTACTGACGTCTCCAGAACCTGTTCTCAGCTTGGCGTCATTATCACCTCTCGTGTCTGAGGTGATAATCAGGTGGCGTCGGTGTCAAACCCCAACAGTAAACTGTAAAAACATGTTTTGATGCGACGTGAAAAGCCAAACTCATGTTGCTTTCAGAGCGATAACAAACCCTCTGAGCCTTTTCTGGTGTTTTCCACCAGTCGACGGTCTCTGCTCAGCGCCGCTCGTTTCTCCTCTCCAGCACCAACATCTGCACCATCCCTCTCCACCTCCGCCCATCCTTTCATGTTTTCCTCCCCTCGTCGCCTTCTCCATCATCACTCCTCCAACTCTCAAAGTGTTACGTTGCGAAGCCCACGTAGCGCCGAGCGGTGCGGGCTGCGGCCGGGCCAGTGAAAACACAGGAGTGAAACAGGATAAAGAGAGAAGAAGAGAGGGCCTCTCTGTTCTCCGTGGCTCAGCACTTTCCGATCCTTCACCCGACCTCGGTGCACGCCTAACCCGGGGTATCTTGGGAAGCTTGGATGTAACCTCTGACTTGTTCAGAGATCTAGAAAAACAGTTTCACTTCTTTTGGATCCCTCCATCCTCTCTGTTCTCTGACAGCAGACGAAGCTTTCCAGCGCAGAGCCGTCATCACCCTGCTCTGCACCCTGACCTCACCGTGGCCTATCATGGCCTCCCGGAGGACTGCGATCGATACCTGACACAGCGACGCACACACACAGCGACGCAGCGACAGTCAGCTCGGTCTGGAATCCAGGGACTTTCTGATCTGGCGGGGACAGGGTCTATTTTCTGGCTGAGCGGCTCACATCCCATTTGTGAGTCTTGGCAGCCAGACTGGGAGTTTCTCCGAAGTCTCCTGGGTCCCACAAGTATACAAACACACACACAGGAACATGCATCTACACGGCGACACACACTAAATACAAATGTTCAGTATTCATAATTCAAGGGGCTAACATTATTTCCCAGGAGCTCTTTCTGTCAGGACTTGAGTCATTTGAATCCACTTAAAGGCGGCGCAGATCTCTCCGTGTCCTCTGGAGCAGCACACTGAGCATTGAGCAGAGGTCATGTATCCGTTGGCAGTTGGCTGCATAATTTATGTAAAGTTGAAAATCTCTGGTGTCAGACACAGTTCATGCATAGAGCAGAGCTCGTACACAGAATGTGGCGCTAACAGGAAACGGGTAATAGAGCGTAATGATGGCCTCCGCTCGCACCGTGGGCCGTCTCTCCTCCACTGAGCTGCTCTGACGGACGCCACGCGGGCCTGATGCAGGAAGGAAGTGAGTTCATATCCAGAACGTGAGAATTAAAGCAAAAAAAGTTAAACTTGTGATTAAAGAAGAAACATCAGTTAGGATTAAAAAAAGAGCCGAGGATCAGAAAGATGGAGATCTACTGAGCGCGTGCAGAGTGGTAAAACTTCCTTTTTTAGGCTGGGACGATACGCTATTCTCACAATTCCATTCTGTTACGAGTTTTGGGAGCTGATTTGATTTAGATTGCGAGTCTTTGATTTTGACGATTTTTGCAATTTTCAGTTTTCTTTTTTAAAGCCAGACCACAGGAAAAAGTTAAATGATGATAATAATGCCGACAGACTATATCAGGAGCCATATTTTTCCCTTAAAATGCACATCATTTAAGTCAAGGAAAAAACATTTCGCCCTCTGCTGGAGAAAAGTGGGAACTTTTTTTCCAATTTACAAAGAATTTGAATTTGAAAAAATTTTTTTTTTTTTTTTAACAAAGAATCCTGATTTTGATATTGTCACACAAAAAAAGTGATTTTTTTGTGTTTTTATTTTCTCCACCACTAAGATTTGTTCGTGTCTTTCAGGTTAAGCTTTAGGCACCGTTAGCACAACGTCTCACCACAGACTGTATAAAACATGGACGTAGTCTCGCTGACGTCACCTGTCTGTTTATGAAAAGGAAAATGAAGCAGATCGGCTATAGTGGCCATATTGGTAGTGGCAAGAGCTTGGTGTACAGTTATAGGGTGCCTGTCGGTCACGTGACCCTCAGCTGTGCCTCTTATTGGGCGAGCTCACAATCTTAATATCCTCTGAACGGCCGAGTTAGAAAAAAATTCACTCCCCGTACAGTGGGAGCTGGTAGTGAAATTAGCGACTCAGACAGGAGACGTTTTTTGAACCAGGCTGTAAATAGGTTAATTTCTGCTTTGAAAATGTTTTTTTTTTGTGGCTTGGTGTGTCTGTGACTTCCTGTACTTCAGGAGCCAGCCTCAAGCGAACACTCGAGAGACATCAGATTTTAGCTCTTCAGCATCGTCTCATATTCTTAGACTGGAGGTTGCCGCTTGGGTCCACTATTGTTGCTGTAGTTGTTGTCCGGTTTGCACATGGCAATTTAAGTTGCCACAATGAAAGTGTAATTTGCAAAGACGTCAGGATTTCCACCAAAAACTCTGGCTCGCTGTTCCATTCTGGAGGACGTTTTCGAAAGTTGAGTTTTAGCTCAGCTAAAATGCTGTTTCCCTGTACATGAGAGGCTGAACAGCAACAACACCTCCAAGTTTCATCCTAAAACTGTTGCTGTGTAAACAAACTCTCAGCTTCAGGTTTTAAAAACATCTGTGTGGTGTCGGCTCAAGCGACTGCACAGTTTCATCGTACTGCTGTTGCAACACTGATCTGCTCTACTTCTTTTCAAGTTTAACATCTGAATCCAAACTGAGTCCAAGCATCAGCGTGTAAAAGTGTTAACGTGACAATACTTATAACCACTGTTGTTACTGTGGGTCTCTGTACAAAGCCAATCACAGCGTGAAGCCACCAACAGCAGAAGAGCAGTTACCAGTTTGATGCTGAATTAGGAAGAAAATCTGATAAATCAACCTTATATTCAGTGCTATTTTGAAAATGTGATTGTTTTTTGCAGCAGTTAAAATGCTAACAGTGTCTGATAGAGGAAGTGAATCATCCTGGAGACAGTCTACATTTTCACGTTGATGTAGCAGCACATTAGTTTCCTCATAAAGCGGAGTCAGGGGCTCGTGCTGCAGCCGGGCTCTGATGAACAGCTTCAGAGGGCGATGATATCAGAGGAAGATCTGAGCCTGTTTATAGTAAATAAATTAATCTGCAGCTCTGAGAGGAGCTCCATCTCTGCTCCAACCACACTGAGAGCAGGACAGTGGAGCTCTGTCACGCCTGACTGACGTACAGTGAGCTGCTGACTGTAACACTGTGTGTGTGTGTGAGTGTGTGTGAGCTTCCTGTGTGTGTGTGTGGCTGTGTCTTCACTTCCCTGTGTGCATGTTTGTGTTCTGCACTCGGTGTCTACCCGTGTGTGTTTGCAGGCGCGTGCTGGTGCGCGAGAGGCGCTCCCCGTCGAGCCGGCCGCGCCACCGTGCCATCTGGAGAGGAAATCGAGTGTGAAGTACAGTATAGTTTGGGACCAAGCTCCGTGGCAGCGGCTCAGCAGTTAGTTCATTAGTTCCAAACTTCCAGGGATTAGGAGAGAGTCTCTGCGGCAGGGAGGCAGGGCGGTCAGGGAGGATGGAGGGACCCATGTGGGGAGAGGGGAGGAGGGGAGGAGGGGGGAGGAACACCAGGAGGAAAACTGGACCATAGGGCACGGAGAGAAGGAGAACATGAGAGATAAACAATCGTAACCCCGAGGACCCTGGCAAAGGGGAGAGGGGGACAATGAAGGAACAAGACAGCCAGGGAGGAAGAGGAGGAGGAGGAAGAGGAGGAGGGAGGAAGAGGAGGAGAGAGGACAGGTGTAGCCGTCAGTTCCGCTCCAGGGTTTCAACCTGCCCTCCCTCTTCCTCCACCCCACTGATCATACAGATATGATGATATGTGTAAGAGTGTTAGAGCAGTCAGCCTTGTCTTCCCCCCTCCTCCTCCTCCTCCTCCTCCTCCTCCTCCTCCTCCTCCTCCTCCCCTCTGGGTCTGTGGTGACAGTTAGCGAGCTCTGGGAGGCTCCTACCCTTTACTCCTTCTCTCATCTCCCTGCCTCTTCAGCAGCCAGTGTTTCTGCCAAGATGGAGCGCAGACATTTTCAGGAGTCAAAGCGGCAGGCAATTAAAGCCGGCGCTCCTGGATCGGGGTTTTCAGGGGGAGGGGGCCGGACTGACCTTCAGAGCTCACCTTTTTGTCATGAATATCTTTCTTTGTTTTAAGGTGAAGGTGACAGATAATGAAAAGAATACATTAATGAACACATAATGGGAGGGTGGAGGTGGGCAGCAGCTCCATTTAAGGCCTATCCAAGCAGACCCGCTAACTAACCCCACATTTCACCTCAAACCCCACGGTGGAGAGCTCCAACAGGCTGCGGAGGATATTCAGCTCAGGCTCAGATAAACTCCCAGAAGAAAAGAGAGACGAGTGTTTAGAGGATTGCTGACACCTGGCTGCTCTTGGCTCACAGAGCTGACGTTTGTTGGTGAATATAATCACAGCAGAAGTGATCAGGGAACATAAAACGTAGTGTCTGACTGTTTGATTCAGTTGGTTTTTAACTTTAAATCTTAATTTCACAAAATGAAAAGGTCAGGTTAGACGAGGGGTCTGCAAGCTTTACTTTCATAGGAGCCATTTTTCCTCAGCTCAGCTGGATTAAAGTCATTCAGGAGCCACAAAATCTACTTTATCTTCAAAATAAAAAGACAATAAAGTTTATAAAACTCTACACATGGTTAAAATCTAGAAAATAATTATCTTAGCAAGATTCTTTTAATTTACAAAATTTTAATTTGATGTCTTTATTTTTATTTTATTTTTAATAAATTTTCCACAATTTCTAAAAAATGATTGCATTGCATAAATTTGGGAAATTTTGAAATTTGCAAAAAAATCTATGTTATCTTTTAAGTTTGCAAAAATTGCAAAAATTTATGAAATCTAATTTAAAAAAAAATAAAAATATTTTGAAATCTAAAAATTGTAAAATTATTATTATTTTTTTAATTTCAAAATTTTTGAAAGAGTACTTGAATTTATTAATAGCACTCAACCTATCATTTTTAGTTGCTCTTCATGTTGTGTTTTAGTTTAAAGATGAAGCAAATTTAAATAAACATAAAGAGACAAGATGGTGCGGATGCAAGACAAGACGAAACAAATAGACACAGGGGTCATTTGTACATCGACAACAGCAGATTGGAGTGCAACTGTTCCTTATAATTTTTCATTGTTTGTTGAGCAACATGAAGAAGCTAACGACCAAAAAGTGACTTTTTTTAACTTAATATCACTCTTACGGATGGTAAGTGTCTCAGCTTTGTGAAACAGCATCAGTGAATGAAAGGGATCAGGGATGGAGGTACAGAGGAGGACTGAGGTAACACAGAGAGGAGTTTAGACACAACTGTCAGTTGATACTGAGACCACAGAGTCTGAGACCCGGTTCATAATAAAGGAACCAGAAAGCTACGTCCAGACAGAGAGCTGCTCCAAATCTATCAGAATATCAATGTTTATTTCAGAGTTACTAATGAAACCAATTAATATTTTAATCATATACTCTAATTTTACTTTGAACTTAAAATCTGTTTCTAGTTATCATGATGTCCATGTTTGGTCCTAACCTCGGCCCCAAACCAAATTTTTTCATGAAATAAGGAAAGTAAAACCTGGATTTAGAATATCAGCAGTTATTATTATTTATTTACAGACAAACCTGGTGACCTGAGGTGGATAAAGACGACACATTTAATGATACAACTGCTAAAGTCGCTGGTGTTTCAGTGTAAAGTGTGACCCTGTTAACTCGTGACTCTCAGCTGTTAATCACTGATTGGTTTAGCCGATTGCCAACAGTTAGCATGGTTGCTATTAGCTCTGAAACACCTGTAGCTCTGTAACAGTCAACACATGATAGATGTTAACTCTGTGGTTTAATATTGTTTCTGACAACTGACAGGATTAAACAGTACAAGTACGTAATGAGATAAGACAAGATGAGTTGGTACGACATGATACAACACAGACAGTCTTTTTTTGTGAGCATTTCTGGTTGGTAAGATGACGTCTGGGTGAATTTAATAGGGATGTCCCAATAGAACATTTTCACTTCTGATACGATACCGATACTGCAGCATTGAGTATTGGCCAATACCGATATTAATCGGATACGATATCAGCATTAAACATGCATACTTTTATTACTTATTCTGTAGTATGTCTGTCATGTTAGAAAAGGCTTGATTAAGCGATATTATTCAAACAAAGAACAGTAGTCAGCAACAGTAGGTATGAGGAAAAACTGACCCATTTATTATTAACCAACGGGAAACAGAAACTACTGATATCGGAGATTTTAGATGCATTCTGATACGATATCGATACTTGTTTTTTTGCTGATATCGGATCGATATCTGATATCAATATCGGACTGGGACACCTCTACATTTTAATTAAAAAAATCTGTGTTCACACACCAACTTTAGGAAGACTTGAGGAGATCTGTGCGTGTGAATAAAACTGTTCCTGTTTTAACTTTCTCTTCATCAGCATAAACTAGGGCCTGACGCTGAAACCTACAGGTGGAATCAACGAGCCGACTGCTATCATAGAAAAAGGCATTTTAAAGAAGGAAAATGAAATAACACTGGGTGCATAGAGTTGATTCCTGATTCCTGGAGAGCTGCTGATGTCTGCTGATCTCAGGGAGCTGAAGGAGGAAACTTTTAGGACCAGGATAGAGACACGAGGCCGTCACGCTGACAGCTGAGGAGTCCAGCGTCTGACCCTGCAGAGGTCTGAAAGGAGGCATCAGTGCTGCATTCCTCTCCACATAATAAAGACAGGAGCTCTGACATCCAGCCACTGCATCACGGGGTCACATTTTGAGCCTGTCAGTCACACGGGCCGCCGGCTCATTGTCTCCTACAGGAACAGCCTCCAGCTAAATCAATCATCTTTATTATCATGACTTAAAAACCTTTGTTTGTTAACTTCTTACCCGGGCCCCTTCTTTAGCGCGCTCTCCAATCACGATTTCATGGGCACTTCAGCTGGGCCAATGGGGAGGCAGCGTGGGCGGGAAGAGAATGCTTTTAACCTGCTGCATCTGGCGCTTTCCCGCTGCTCGCCCAGCGGGACGTGGTCACCTTGTTTTAAAGGACTCCCATAGGGGGCCACCGCTGCCTTTATCCCGTCATAATGGGCTGAAATGTGCTTGTTTTAAACATCTCACTTAGGTAGTTTTCCTTTCAGTGATTAAGACCGAGCACCTGTCTGGAGGAGGGGGACGGGATAAAACCCTGAACAGCTGTGCAGGAGCGTTAGCGACCCACCAAGGTGCATTTCATCCTACATCTGTGGGTTTGTGTACCTTTTTGCTGAGGGCTACGCCGTCCTCGCAGTCCAAGACGGCGCAGTCGACATCCAGTGAGGCCAGCTTCCTCAATTTTCGCTCATCATTGCCAGGGCAGTAGAGAACGGCCCTGCGGGGTACGTAGCGCAGCGAGGGGCCTGCAGAGTGATGGTGATGACGCCATGCTTCGGTACACAACTGCCAGGCTGCGGGCAGGAGCCAGCCGCTCTCCCTGTCAACACAGATATATACAAACATAAGCACACACACTCACACACACACATCAGATACACACACAGCGCACAGACAGAGCTAGCATGAATCCACAAACACATGTCTGCGGTGCATACATTACTCATGAGCACACACAGCATCCATACAGGCCTGAGGTCACTGAATAATTAAAAGGTTGTTTCTGCATTCATCCTCAGATTATCCACACTGCTCCTGCTCCAGGTGAGGAGGAGGAGGAGGAGGAGGAAGGAGGAAGGAGGCCTCCTCTTCCTCACGTAGAGCAGAGAGAGTGGGGAAGCGTTTCATTTCAGGGAGCTGTGTTTGCCCTTCAGCTGTCTGTTGAAGAGTCTGAGAGACGTTGACCTGAGCTGTGGCGCTCTTTGTCACCAACAAACTCACCCAAACACTGAGCCACTCATATGCTAATGTCACCACAGCGCTGAATGTGTGGGCAGGCCAGGAAGTGGATGAGGAGGGGGGGCAGTGAAGCTGGAGCTGAGTCATGGAGAGGGTTAAGAGGACAACTGAAAACTGACTGACTCAGCCTCTCAGATTAAAATATTCCAGATTAGATTACATCTCTGGATCTCACACTTTGGGATATCAACAAAACAAGACATCATAGCAGGTTCAAGACACTATCGTTCACTTTTTCACCTTTTTCCTACAGTGAAGGGACCAAACAACAAATCAGTTCCTCAAAAATCCTAACAACCACTATGAAATTAAACCATAGTGACATTTGTTTTAGTCTCTGATGGAGAAAAGAGGATTTTCAACATATTTACTGTGTCAATCATAGATTGCTAAACTGCAACTCCAAGCAGTGAAATGATGATAAATGCGTCTTAAAGGGACAGTTCTGAGAAAAAAAGTCTTTTCAAAGATTAATCTTTTCCCAAAATTAGACAATATTTTTTTACAGTCTGATCAAAGTGGGACAAGTTATTAATCTGGGAGCATCGTGTAAATTTTGTGTAGATTTTTGCTCTCGTTAAGTGAAACTTAGTGAGTTTTTAAGTACCAACGCTTTAAATCCCTAAAGCACCTTAATGTCAGTTTGCAATGGTGATGATCTGAAACCGTTCTGATCTGAATCTGTTTAAAGGCTTATAATCTTTATCTTTTAGCATTAAATATATATTAATTTATCCCTTTTATCTGTTTTAACTTAATCATTTATATTTTTATTTACTTAACTGCTTAGGGATGAGAATTGATAAGACTTTGTCTAACCGATGCCCTTATCGATTCTGCTTATCGATCTGATTCTTTATCGATCCCCTTATCAATTCCTGTTGTGAATTTTCTTGGTACAAAAAGTAGTTTTACAGGTTTTCTGTGTCAACAACATTTAATTGAGTTTATACTGTAAGTGAATAAAATGTAACTGGTCCCCGAGTCTGGATATTTCTGGGCATAATTAAACAGAAACAGGTCAAAATTTCACACAATGTGACGTTGATGTACTGTGTAATTCAAGTCGGCCATCTAGTGTCTCAAAGTGGTTATATCAATAGTTTAAGCTGTTTGGAACCTTTCCGTAGTTATGGGGTCAGCCATTAGCCTTTCATTAGCCTGTTAGCTTTTGACATATGAAATTCTCAGTATTTTTTACAAAGAGTTGATGTGATATGTTTCTGTGATGAAAGTTGAAATTCTATCCTGAAGCTGAAGTTATACTGATGTATGCTAACTGCTAGCATATCAATGCAGTTTCCCATATACGTTAGCATCAAGCTTGTGCTAATTTGTTATTTTGGTAAATAAGGTGATTTATACCATGTTGAATGTACTGAATATGAATCTCCTGAGAGAGAGTGATGAACATTTCTTTATGAAGTCAGTTCTTCAGGAAAACTTCAAGCTGAAAATCCTGAATCAGAGTTTTCTTGGGAAACGTTAGCTAACTGCTAAGCTAAGACAGCTGCAGCAGACGAGTCGACGTAAACAATGTAAAGAATTGATAAGGGAATCGTTAAGCACAAAGGCTAACGATACTGATGGATTGAAACATTTCTTATCGATTCTCAACAGGAACTGGTTTTTAATTCTCATCCCTATCACTGCTTCTATCAGCTTTAATTCTGTACTTTTAAGTCTTGGTTTAACGTTTTTTTCTGCTTCGCTCTCTTAGTATTTTTTATCTTGTTTGTTTCTTTGAATTCTGATGTTTTATTTTCATATCTTGAGTTTTAAAATCTTAGTTTACCTTCAGTTTTTCCTCATTAAGGTCTCCAGAGAGCACTGGAGGTGTGGGTTGGTGAGTGTGTTTCTTGGGGGTTGTGTGGTCACTTTGTTTTGATTTAATCCATTTTCTGTATGTCCATCACTTTGTGCATGAAAAGTATCTCTTAAATAAAGTCTGATTGATTGCATTCTGCAGAAAAGTCATAAACAAACACACTCATGCACACAGCGGTTTCCACTCTGTTTCACCAACAGTTGGTCCTCTGAGGGACCATCATGCCTTGCAGCAGTCAAACGAAGCTAAAAACACAGCTAAACCATCGCATCTCCCTCTAAAACATCCACTTCCTCCTATCTGTGTCACCAGTTCACACACACAGTCACAGAAACAGAGGTAAATGTGTTTGTCTTCCTCCTCAAACCCAAACCCAGGCGTGCACACACTCACACACTCACACACACTCACGTCCAGGAATAATCCCTTTCCTTACACACTTCACACCATCATTTGTTCCAGTGCTCTCTGAAACAATTAGCGGCGATGAACAGCGAAGTGCTGAGGATCAGATATATCTAATTACAGCGTCTTTCTCCACCAACTCTCGCTGCGAGCCCTCGGAGGGATCACATGTGTAGATAGTGTCCTGCTTTGCCTGAGGAAACAAGAGGAAGAAAGGAGGAGGAGGGGGCTCCTCATGCTGCTGGAAGCGGGGGCTGAATTATTCTCTTTTCTTGTCTTTCGCTCTCTAAAGGAGCTAAAGTCACTTCAATAGCCACTTAATCCCGTCTACTACGCTTCCACACGCCCTCCAGTCCCAATCAGGACTAATCTGCTCGGATGGAGCGGTCTGAGGCGGCTGCACCGAGTCAGGTTGCCTCCAGAGTTTCAGGGCTTCAAGGTAAAGACTGGAGAGGTTTCTCACACGGGGATTCACCGCGAAGCAAAGGTCTGGAAGGAGCTGTAGATGGAGAAACAGAAATCAGGGAGGAGGTGAGTTTAGGTTTTTCCTGGGTAACCAACGCTGTGACTTTCATCAAACGAACCAGCTCCCTAAAAGGTGACCTAATGAAGTCTGACACTGCAGGACTCATTTTTCCCACCGTGTCAGCATTGTTTCTATGTTTCTACAGAAACCACAGATCCTCAGGTTTGGCTCAGCGCTGCGTTCCTTTCGTCAATCACCACCCTGTTTGAAACATGATCTAAATTACAGAGCTGAATCATTCTGCTCAGACTCGCTCCAACCGAGCCTTTCCTTCGTTTTTCCACATTGATTTCATTAACGACACAATGACTGTGTTTCACTGTTGTGAAATGCTTTTGAACATTGGTAAACCCAACGCTCTTTAGTCCCTGACGGCTGCAAAGCCTTAGAAAGTATTTACTTTGTTTTCACCTCTGTACTCTGTCCAAGTCGGCTTACAACACAAGTTTGACCACAACAAGACAGCGGGTTAATGTTTCAGGCTATTTTAGGGGCATTCACTAAAACATGGAGGGTAGAGAGTCTGGGAAAACCAGCACCAGACTCTGATATCTCCCAAAATGACCTATCAATAAATCAGAAAGTACGTCAGTCAACGCATGACAAAAACAAACATCTATGTTTTGTTTTGTCTGATATTAGGGGGGCATTGGGGGGGATAGCCAGGAGTTTCTTCTTCGTTGGTGTCTTGTATTTTTTATGTGATTTGCCCCCTGCCCTCTCCCCTATCTGTGTCGTCCCTGTGGAGATGATCAGCTTTGTCTCTTTTTACATCTTTTTCTTTATTTTTCAGTCTATGATGTGTTAAAGGTCCCATATTGTGCAAAAATCTCTTTATTATGTCTTTTAGTGAAATTTGTGAGTCTTTGTCTTTCCTCCCAGCCCACAAAATGTGATATTTAATGACCAAACCTGTTCTTAGTAGAGCTTGTGAATGTAAAATCCTGACCTAAAACCAGCTGTTTGGATTTTGGGGATTTGCCAACGTCAGCAATTCCCTTTTTGACCAATCAGGAGCAAGTCTGACCTGATTGGTCCACCAGAGCAGATACCCCCAACCCCCTCCCCGCTAATCCTCGGGAAAGGGAAGAGAATGCAAAAGTTGAAGATCCATCACTGCTCTGTTTTTGGCTGTAAACAGCCACATAGCTCCATGCTCAAGCTTCCCATCTCAGAAGAAGACAGACTAAGTGTCTAGAGTTCATTTATCAGGAAATGTTCCAGCTACACTCAGTAAAACTGAGCATGTGTGTGCTAGTCACTTCACGGCCGACTGCTTTTCCAACTTTGGACAGTCCAACAGAGGGCTAGCCAATAGACTGGTCCTGAATCCAGGCGCATTACCAACCATCCTCCAACAAACCTGGGACCCTGGAAATGTGAGTATTTTAAATGCTGTGTGCTGTGGAGCAGATGGAAGAGCTTTTCCTCAGTGTCCCCCCTGTCTCTGTGTTAGCTTCAGGATGCTAACTTTAGCTGCAGTGAGCCTGTTGTTTTAGCCTGTAATGTTACGGTAAACGAGCTTCTCTGTTTTCTAAACATTGTGCACTCGGAGCTCGTGGCGCCGCTCTCAGTGACATGGAAGAGCGGGGCGGTATCAGCGGTGGCTCATTTACATATGAAGGCCACGCCCACTAAATCAGAGCGTTCTGAACAGAGGGGCTATGAGAGCCTGGAAACAATGCTGCTGTGCTTGATTTATTGGCTTTTTGGACCAAAACATGTTACTACCATTTCATGAAGACATCAATGATCCAGATTAAACTGCAGGAAAGGAGCAGGAGATGGGACCTTTAAATGTTTTTATTGTCTAGATTTCATTTTTATTTAGTTGCTCTGTTGTGTCCTAAATGTTATTTTGAATCACGTTTGATTTCCATGTACAGTGTAAGCTAGTTAAGATGTTCATTTCTCTGTGCAGGAGTAGAGACAGGCTGCATCTGTTTCTATGGAAGTTAAAGAGACTCTTTCTGTGTTGTGCAGATATTAAATCCTCAAACTTTTGCTGTTTTTATTTTACAGTCCCAAAGTGCCGTACGCACCCACACCAGCAGCTCCTTCCCCGTTCGTTTCAGCATGAAAGGTTATGCTAACACTGAGCTGTGTGGCTACATTAGCAGCTGTAAAGTGGTGGGATCTGGCCGCAGAGAAGTTTTACTGGTCTGAGATCAGAGGTAAGTGTGTGTAAGAGGGTTTATATGGTGCTGGATGGGACTGGTTCTCATTAGCAGGGGGGGCAGAGGAGGACCGAGGCCCAGTGGCGCTGAAGGGGGGGGGATGAGGAGGGAGGAGAGGAGGAGGAATGTGGTGTGAAGCTGGTGAAATCCCTCTAAAGAGTCCCAGTTTGTCATGTTTGGACCTTCTTTAAAATGAGTAATTATCACTTTCAGCCAACAGAAACGTTCTCCGGGGTTTATTTAAGTCGACGGCGTGTGGCACCTCGCCCCGCTGGCTGCTGGTATGCAGATTCATGTCTGTCTTCCTCCGACACCAGAGAGAGTCTTGGACAAAGCAGTTCACTGCTACAGAAGAACGAACTGATCTTCAATCCAACAGGAGCGCGTGTGATGATCTGACGCTGACTGTCGGCGTCTGACTACAATAAACCCACCTTGAACCAGGTATCCTTGAACCACACATCTTATCTTCAGCACTTTCAGACAACACTGATGTACACTTCTGCACATATTCAGCTCCTGTTTGACGCCCTGGTTTCATCTGCTTATCTCTGAAACACCCTCTCATGTAATCCAGACGGGTCCAGCACTTCGTGTCAAAGTAACGGGCAAAAACACGACATTAGGAAACGTCAGAGGAGGAGGAAGGATCCAGGAGATCACACTCATAAACAGACATGTAGAAATCAGTTCTGCTCTGTTCACTCATTTTATGGATTTCATGATGAAACAAAGAACTTAAAACATCAGACGTATGCGTGCTTAGGGACCAGAAGTACCAGGAACTTCTCCTCAAGGAACTTCCCATTGCCCAGTACCCACTGTTTTCCACAGAGACCTGAAGTCCCATGAAGATTATTCCATCAGGTACCTGAACTACACCTGCCAGACCAGTAGAGGGCATTAACAAAAGGATGAAGAGCTTACAACAAACATGAGGCCACAGAAGAAGACAGAAATATTTCCCCCAAAGTTCCTAAAGAGCGGGAACTTTTCAAGATGACAATTAACTACCCAGGAACTAGGGATGGGTAGAAATAGAATAGAATAGAAAATACTTTATTTATCCCCGAGGGAAAATTCAGGAGTCACAGCAGCAATCAAGAAAACAAAAGCAAAAAAGTGCAAAAAAGTCCACAAGAAAATAGACGACGACAGCCCATCCACCACTCTCCAGTCAGCCAGCCTCCACCTCCACAGGGTCCAGGACTGAGCTTCTTCAGCAGTCTGTTCAGTCTCTGTCTCCTGGATCCTGTCTGCTCACAGCAGGTGAAGCTCTTCACATGTGGCCTTGGTGTCTGCTGTTAGCTCTGTTAGCCATGTCTGTGAATAGCATGATGCTACTCTGCCCTCTGGTATTCCCTCTGTTGCTGGGTTAGCACAGCTAGCTCGTCCATCTTATTGGAGATAGATCTTACGTTCCCAATAACGATGGATGGAAGGACAGGTCCATGTCGTCACTTCTTAGCTCACACCTGAGAACCAGCACGTCGTCCTCACCTCCTTCTCCTCATCTTGAGGGAAACATCTGGCCTAGCACCAGTTAGCACTGACATGCTACAGGCTGCTAACAGCTGATTTCACATGCAAACAATGCAGCCATGGTTACATGTAGGATCTCCAGACAAACACAGGAGAAAAGTAGTAAAAATATCACTGAAGACACAAAAAGTTTGGTGTCCATGACCAACAAATGAGCCGTACAAAATAATGACCCACTCCAAATACAAAGGTGATGAAAAAGAGACAAAAAATTACAAGAAACGGACAAAGAAGAGAGAGCTGCTGCATCAGGCAGCTACTTGGACAGCGCCTAGCAAACCAGCGAACCACATTCCACATTTGAACTGATTCAGTACCGGTACCTGGCAATCAGTACTGGTACTCAGCGGTACCAGTTTTCAGTTCTTTTATGTGTTTATGTGGTGATAAATATTCATTTGTGTAATCTCAATATATGTATCATGTCCAGTTTGGAAAATCTCCTACTCCTCCACTCCCTCACTGTCACAAGGATGCTTTTAGGTGTAGAATGTAGTAGGTACCTATAAAAGTACCTCATTCTGTACCCATCCCTACCAGGAACTAAATTTAGACCCAGGTTCCTGCTAAAAAGCCCGTCAAGTCAGACACTACAGAAACACAGACGTACAAAGAAAACCAACTTGTGTTTCCAAAGTTGTTGGTGATAGTTGGTTGTAGCCGCTCCACCTCTACCACATTATTTCCTTAAACTCTGCCGGCCTCCACCTGGCAGCACCACAGAGGGAAACATTCATCCATCGATATGAGAAACAGACCCTCGCTCTCCATAGTTGAATTTTACAATCATCTCCAGCCGGGCGGTGCAGACAGAAGCTGTGTCTAAAATGCACAAAATTAAAGATCTGTGTTGCGAGTCGGTGATAATCAGCTGCTTCTTAGTATGCTAACTACATCTGAGGTCTGAGGGTCTCCATATTCCAGATTAAAACTGGTGAAAATGAGGATGAATCCAGACCAGGGAAGGAAGCATTAACAGGCTCTGAACCTGGAAAGGTGTCATCAGGATTTACTCTGAGTCCACCTGCCCGTCTGACACTTCCTGTTTGTCAGAATGAAGCAGAGAGCTGAGCACTCTCCACACGCTCCTCCACCCAGCGTGATGCTGTACGGGTTTGTTTGTGGTCTGCAGACACAATCTTATGGCAGAGGAATGCTGAAAATGAACCAGAGACACCAAAGATGAGGAAAGGAGGAATCAAAGAGTTTTCCTCCTCTCCTCTGCCCCCTGCTTCCTGGCTCTGCCCTGCAGCAAACTGGAGCTCAGGGCGAGCAGCGAGCTCCCTCTGAATGAGACCAGCCGGGGGTGACCGGGTTTACGGGACGCTCTCACAGAAGTTTCCGGGTCCAGGAACAGATTGAGGATGATGGCTGAATTGACCATCACTGAATCAACTCTCTACTTTGATTTCCTCCGTGTCAGACGTCTTTAACCAAACCGAGCATGACAGGTCTGGTCCGGAGAGTGGAGAATCCATTTTTTAAAGCTTCCTTCCTCTGATTCTATCACCAGCGGACCCACGTCTTCCTCTCCTCGCTTTTAGAAGCTAATTCAATGTCCCTCCTCTATCAACAATACCCCTCACTCCTCCTCCTCCCATCCATGCCTTCTCCCCCTTTCCGCTCTCATTAGTTTGGGTTTTATGCCTTAATCTACACAATGAGGATGAAGTCATGGCGGTTATCTTCAGCAGCCAATGTCTGCCTACCTGTAATCCTTCCCAAAGTCCCCGGCTTTCTGCCGGCTCACAAATCGGCACACAATGCTTTTATGCAAGGCCTCGGCGGTAATGCACGGGAACGACACAGACTTCCTTCTCCTCTTTTCTCATCCCTTCATATAAAACTGGTTAAACCCCACTTCTGCTGGGAGGAACGGACGTCTTCATCACGGACAGCAGAGCAGTTTGTAATCGTTGCCTCTGGCTTTGATGGCGGTTGTATTTTTGCGTTTTATAGACGTGCAGATTGATGCCTGTTGTTATGAGTGTGAAGCTTGTACCAAAGCTACAGTAAAGGCTAATTTAATTAGAAATAACCGAATCAATTTTACAGGCAAGTAAAATGTGGAGGGATTAATAAATAACAGAGGAAATCAATGAATTTATCATTAAAAGTTAATTGAGAGGGGGGCTTGAAAAGGTCAAACAAGTCAGTCCATTGGAGGAGGGCGTAAGGGGGTTAGCTTTTAACTTAGCATTTTTATTGACTCTGGCAAAACAAAATGAGCGGGCTCTGTAGGATTGTGCGCTCTGCATTGGCCATTCAGGCCTTCAGAGCCCCATTGTAGCGCTTTGAAGAGAATGAAAGGAAACCCCACTGGTGGAAATGCAGTGGAACAGCCCCACAACAGGCCACAACTGTTCCCTTATGCATGAAAGGCAGGGACATAAAAGACAAGATGGACTTCTGAGGTAGGGCCAAAAACAAAGGCAACAAAAGTGCTGATCACGAGGGGATGACACGACTCGTCTCGGCAGAAGGAGCAGGGAGAAAGGAGCGGCGGACAATAGCACTCCCGGCCAAATGACACGTTGAAGAATTGAAAAATCCACACAAGAAGTGTCTTCTCAATTCACTAAACCCACAAGAGCTGGGTGACTGTCGGCTGGCCTTGGTCAGCCCGAGGGGGGTGGACTTTAACAGCCCACGGCTTTTCTTTCCTAACTTTCTTTCCCAAATCTTTCCCCGTTTTGGCAAACAACTTGGCAAAGGCAGGGACTGACTGGGGCGATGGCTTTAGTGTACACACACCAAACCGAAACCAAACCAAACCTAATCAAAGCGTGGTGGGTTCCGCTCCCGCAGCTTCCGTTTTGATCTGTTGGCTGTCTGCGCGTCTGATCTGTTTCTGTTTGTGCTCTAAACACAATTATACGACTGCCTAACCTCCATGGAAACAGTCAGACGGACAAAAACATGTTTGCTCTCACAAAAAGCGTCCTTGTTTTTAGGGACACAGTGTAATGACAGCTGATATTTGCGCCAGTGGTTTAGAAGTCAAACCAGATCATGTTTGTTAATAAGAGCACTTCCTGCTGATTTTTTTACCCTGTTGGGTTGTAGGCTGGGAACCAGAGGAGCTTTTTTATTCCCCTCAAAGACGGAGATTTTTCATAGCAGCAAGGAAACGTCTGTTTGGGGGCTGTGATACCTCCAAAAATATCCCAAAAATCCCTTTTGCTTATTTTTTATTCAGGAAATTCTGGAGTTGTTCACAAAACAGGAAGGAAGACCTAATGGAGAAGTTAAAGCTAGAGATGCCAGTCCAACAGCATTCACAGAATTATATAATCTACAGATACTCATACTGTAGCCAGAGTTAAAGCCAGGCTAAATCTTCCAGGTCGTTAAAAGATCAGACCGTCAGAAATGTCTCTGTCAATATTTTCAGTGATGCACACCCAGCATCCTCTTGCTAGCTCCACGTGGCTCTTTACCGAAGCTAGAAAATGTAGCATCAGGTCAAAACGTTGCAAACTGCCAGCTTCACAGTTAGTCTGCAGGTAGCGCCATGTGTCTGGATCCACATTCAGCAGCATCTCCTCATTTTTCTTCTTTGCAATAAATGCTGCTCAGCATTTATCAGCTCCAGCTACAGAATAATCTGAATCCCTCAGATCCATTTTAACTTGACGTAACTTTTGTGTGTATGTTGGTTGTAATTTTGACTGGCTCCTTTTAAATCTGTTTTGTCCAGAAAGGAACTTTTAAAATAAAATGTTTTTATTATTATTATCAATCGCCACAGTCTCCTGTGCACGGAGCAGAAAATGAGACCAGGGTGATGCTACTATAAGGAGCTGTTTACACGACAACGGTTTTAGGGTAAAACGTAAAAGTTTTGTTGCGTTTCAGCCTCGCGTTTTGTTAGAATACTAGCTTGTGTATGTGTGCTTTGCTAAAATATTATCTCATATTATCTGCTCATATGCTGTCATAAATAAACATGTTTCTTTACAGATGGTCTTAAGCTCCTGAGAGGCTACAGATCACTCAGAATTAAGAAGAAAAAATAATAATAATATGAGGAATTTAGCTTTGAGCTGCGACAAAAAAGTATTCTTGTATGATTTGTGTTTTTCATATGAAATGATGCTTTTTCAGTTTTAAAATGAGGAAGACTGAGATGTGGAAAAGTGATTTTTATAATCTGCAAGTGAAAGGGATAAATGACAGGAAGTTCAACTGAATAAGAAAACGAAGTTAAAGGCCTGTCGTTACAAAGGCCATGAGCGTATACGTCTGCACAGTTTTTGTACCTTTAAGTCTTTTCTAGGAAATCTATGGTTGTGCTGCGCCCCAAGAGAACAGCAACGTGAACGAGCACAGAGGAGGTGATGTGACGCATACCAGACGACAACGTCTCAGACGAGGAAATGACATGTCTAACTAAGGTGGAGCAAGAGAGTACAAAGTGGTTCAAGGGACGAGAGAGGGTTTTTTTTACCCAGTGAATGTCTGTGAAGAGGGAAAGGTAAAAACAACCACAGATCTGTCGCACATTTTTCGGCTTGTAATCAATAAATCTCAGTATCAAATTGAGAACTGAGTCGTTTTTCGTCGTCTCTTATCATCATACACAAACACCAGGAAACAAGGTCAGGGAAAAAGCACCTCATTTCCAACAGTTTACACGGAAACAGCGTTTCAGCCGACCTAAAACACAAACTTTTGAAAACGGCCTCCAGAGTGGGATTTTTCTGAAACGCTGCCGACACCGTTGCTGTGTAAACAGTAAGCCGGTCAGTGGAAACAATGCTGTCACACATTTCGCTTCGCACTAGCGCATAAAACAGTCCAACAGTCCCGTTGTTAGGATGGTGGTGATCTACCGTGTTGAGCTTGTGCTGCTCAATCTGCTGAATCTGTGACTGTCTTTAACTAAATAAGCATCTGTTGCTCCACTTCTGCTCATAGCATTCACCAACACACCAGGGGGGTATTCCACGAAGCTGGCTTAGCTCAAAGCCTGGCTTATTTGGGTTAGCCGCGCTAACTTTAGCGAGAGTTGGGTTCCACAAACGAGGCTTAGGGCTAGCGTGGCTTGGTAACCATGGTAAATTAGCCAGTGCGACTAGCCTGGTCCCGGGCAGGCTAAACGTCAGGCTTACCTTAGCTGCGTCTCAGAGAAGGTCCGACCGGCTTCTAAAAGACGCCTTGTGAACTGCAGGTGTCACATTAAATTAATCTATATCTGTAATAGATGATGTTCTTGTTCAGAAACATAAACTGAGACCTTTTGGTAACTTTTCTGACACCTGCTAAAAACCAAAAAGTCAGAAGGATCGTGAGGCTCCGCTTTCACGGTCCGTATTCATACTGAAAATCAAGATCAAGTGAGCTTTTGTCCTTCAGCTCCACCGGAGGTTTCCGTCCTCCCTGAGCTCGCTTTAGGACACCTGCGTGATCCTTTGACAGGTGAACCGCCCCAGTTATACTAGACTGGAATAACCGTGAGTCAAGACATGTCAGATACTAGACTGTCTGTCCACACGGCAGGAAAGTTGGTGGCTGAGAGATTAGAGAGTAGGGCACAGACGCACGGTGATCCATGTTTTATTTGCGGCGTGGGTTCGATCCCACTTGTGGTAACTATTTGAAATAACTAATTTTCTTTCTTCTGTCTCCCTCAAAGTACAGTCAACATATAACAGAATAAAGGCACAAATTGTCTTATGATATAAAAGGTGACAACAGCCACAATTTTCCATATAAATACCCTCCTTTACCGGCGGTCCGTTCTGATCATGATGATAATGTAAAGGTGATTCCACATGGTGACATAACTTTGTGTCTTCCTCCTTATTTAAATACAGGGCACTGTATCACTGACACATCTCATCTGACAGCTGAATCATCTCTAATAAAAAAAAAAAAGAAGACATCTCATCTACATGTCTTTTTCTGCTGTTTTAGTCAGTGTTTGATGAAACATCACCCCATGAAGTATATAGGCCTATATATATAAACAGCTTTAATTTAATCAAGACCAATCTCCTCTGGGTCACAGCAGTGTGAGGAGCTTCAGAGTGAGAAGAAAAAGGGTAATCAAACTCAGCAGAAACAGTCAGTGTTGATTTGACACATAAGCATGATATTCTTGAACCAGCAGCGTCTCTGGCTTTAATTATTGCCACCGTGTCACCCTTTTATGTGATTTTCACTTTGTAGTCATCATACGACTCCATGAGGGTGTTTTCTCCGCTGAGGGAAACGTCTCCGCTCTCGGTTTTGACATGATTTGGTCATTTCGACAATCGACACGTCGGGGCTTTTTATCTACCGCGGACGCGCGCTTAGCCGCAGCTTAGATCAGCCTGGCTTGAATAAGCGTCTCTGAAAATCAGCTGAGCCTCGTTAGTGGAACGACTTGCAGCTAAGATTAAAGTGGCCGCTTATTCAAGCCACGCTTACCGGCGATATCCCAGCCTTCTTTAGCCAGCTTCGTGGAATACCCCCCTGATGATCGGCCCAACTCTACTCTACGGTTTCTGGACAAGACAGCTATAGCACCACCTGCAGGCCTGGCATGCTTACTGCAGCGTTTTCAGTGTGTAAACGCTGATTTTTTTCACTGTGTTTTAGCGTTTTCAGATGAAACGTTGTCGTGTAAACGGGGCCTAAGTTTTAGTCAATGCACAGAAGCAAACCAGGCTTTAACCTGTAGTTTCACTGCTCTGTTACCTTTTGTGCAACTATTATATTATATTATTATATTATATTATATTATATTGTTTATTATATCATATTATTATCCTGAATTTCCTTTTGGGATAAATAAAGTATTTTTTATTTCATTTCATTTCATTGTCTCTACAAACTCAAACATCAGATCAGGACATGATCAGACCTGGGGCCAAAATGCAAAATGTGGACATCCCTAATTTTTAATGAAAGCTCCCTGAGGACTTTACACTGAAAACAATCATTTAACATCACAGATTTTAGAAAAACAGATCTGTAAATACTTTATTCCAGGTGACAGAAATGGAAATATGGAGTCAGACCATCTCTAAAGCTGGGTTTTCAAGAATATCTACAAGATTTTATCTGCAAAGCTAGAGGAAAAGGCAAAGTGTGTTGTTTACTGCTGAGCTGAGAAAAGATCAACTTTTTAAATGTGATGAATTTATGTTTTGTAAAACACTCAAACTGTATTTCACTTTCAGTGCATGACATGTAAATAAAATGACTCAAACTCTGCTTTACACTGATAAACCGTTTCTGCTCAGAGAGTTGGTTTCTGCTGCAGAGGCTTCAGGAGTCAGCACTTGTTGAAAGGCACAGGCCAAACAGTGCGCTCCACAGGTGATGCCCTCCTCCACTCTGGCCTGAGGCCGATCCCACACTTCTTCACACGCACCCACAGGCCCTTTCACTGGCCATCAGGCCGTCTGATTAATGGATCGATGTGGTAATTGATTAGTGAGGAGGAGGTGGGGATAAGAACATAGGTCAAACGTCAATAATGTCCCCGCGACAAAAGGTGGAAGACGTAAAATGTACCAGTGATAGCCTGCAGCCAGACCTGGGCCCATCAAAGCCCTGGCAGGGCCCACATAAAGGCCCCGGCCCATTCCCCGGCCTGCCCTGCCCTCCCTCCCCAGCGCTCCTTTTCTCTTGGTAATGCTGTCTGTTAAAGTGACAGGAACCATTCTGGGAGCTGCTTGTCAGCTCACCTTCATAAAACAAGCCATAAAGGAGCAAATAACAGGCTTATACGGCTTCATTATTCTGGCCGAGCGGGATCACAGCCCTGGGCTCGGGGTTTGGGGGAGCAGCGCTGGACGTGGAGAGGCGGAGAGACTCTTGGCAGGACGGCCTGGTTCTCGTGGAGGTTTGTTGTCCCAACGGCTGTCACCGTGTCCATGTTTGCTCTGGATAGAGGACCACTTAACCCCCTTCAACCCTGTATTCTCCTGAAATCTAAAGCAGAAAGACTCACTCTGGAGATCTCTCAGCTCTGATTTCTTCATCTGTTTCTCTCCGTCTTCATTTATAAAAACACACTCCATACTCTTCAAAACAGAGACCAATAATAAACCATAATAACCTTAGTCTGAGTCCAATATCCTCCAAAATCCAGCACAAACCCGGATGGTGTGTCGGACAAGTTAAGGGTCTGGAGACGAGGCGGGCACGGCCAGATGGAGCATGCATCTGCGACAGTAAACCTTTGGCCGAGGCAGGGCTGGACGTGAGAGAGATTCTCATTTATTTCATGCAAATATCTTTGGGCTGTTTCACAACCTGACAGTGGGGGCTGAGAGGTGGTCAATATCTGAGGGTTGTGTCTCCAAAACAGTTCCCCTGTTTTCCAGGGAGAGCCGCGGGAGCCTGGCAGAGAGTGTGTACGAGTGTGAGTGTGCTTCCCCGCTCGTGGCAGAAATAAGAAACTCATCACCGCTGCAGAAACTCACCCACGTCTCAGACCGACCGTGAACATGCTGGATTCAAAGAGCAAAACGTGAAGAAGAGACCCATCCAGGTTTGAGATAACCTCAGATAGACGAGGAATCAGGAACGGTTTGAAAATCTACAAAAATAGCTTTCAGGAAACAGGAAACAACAACAACCTGTTGATCCAGAGTTTTTCTACATATTAAGTAAATTGAGAAAAAGAAAAAGGAGAAAAAGGATGCTTGAGTGACGCAAAGTGTCAAAAAGAGTAAAACTGAATGGACGATGGTGGTAGCTCAGCTCGCAGCCCTCACGCCAGATTTATTCCTGTTAATCTGCTTCTCTTCATGCCTGAACTGGTTTTAATCTCACAAATATCAGAAGACATCAAATAAAATTCAACGACCAGTAATCTAGCTCCTTACACTAACTGAAGTGGCAGCTCAGTGCGCAGCCTCCCAGGATGATACTCATTAAACAGCAACAAAAAGAGGTGATTATATGTGAAACTGCTTTTCTGAAATGTTGTATTTAGCATTTTCAAGGAGTCAGAGTCTAGACTGAAATGTGCATGTTTCCACAAAGCTCAAAGATTTGGGCCAGATGGAGCAGTACCACCAGAAGCCATAGGGGGCAGTGTTGCTGTTACTACCTGATACTTATCTCCAGTGAGACAAGAAGAAGTAATAACAACGGCAAAGTATTTAATGGCTTCCAACAACACTGCCTCTGTTTTTGTCTTTTTTGCTTAAGGTAAATTAGCGATACCTCCTCCAGAGTCGCCATGTTTGTTTTTTAAATTTTGTTGTTGTCATAAACTTTTGACTCCGAGCTGTGCCCCCTAGTGGATGTACTGGTTAGCAGCAAATCCAACGTAAAGGTGCATGAGCAGTGATGCTAACATTGTTTAGAACAGGACATTTTCACACATAAAAGGAGGACAAATGGAGCTATGGTGGCCTTAGAGGACATAAAGCTTAACGCATAATAGGGATGGGTACCATTTACATTCAAACCGATACGGTACCAATGCTCGGTACCTGGCAATTGGTATCGGTACTCAACGGTACTAATTTTTCGATACTTTTTAGTGTTTATGTGGTAAAAAATAAACCTTTCTTCATTACAAAATCTCTGTTTTTTTCAATTTAACATATGTATTATTAATATATAAGCTTGCAATGCTGCGTTCATGTCCAGCATGGAAAATCACCTACTCTTCCACTCCCTCACAGTCATCAGAATGTGTTTTGGTACCTAAACATGGTACCCTTTGATTTTACATGAATGGGTTCTCGGTACTTTTGACAGAATTCAGTCGGTGCCTATAAAAGTACCTAATTCGGTACCCATCCCTAATGCATAATAAATGTGATCCTCCATTTGACACAGCCCCCTCTTCTCCTCTGTTTGGCCTGGTCTTGTTTGTCCTTTCTGTGTTGCTGTAGAAACTTTGCGATGCAACACACCGTAATCCAAAATAAAACTAAATGATACACAAATCTTTTTTGAAGTTGGGAAAAAATATGTTTTTTCAGGTTGTTAAACACTGCGAACTGCTACGTAAGACTCCTTAATGTAACCTAAGAAAAAAATGGGTCTGACCCTGAATCCTCAGAGGAATCAGTTTAAAGTTGTGATAAAAGGACAAATTTAAAGATATAGGTAAGATGCATCATGATGGTTTCTTCCCCGTGCTCCTGCCCTCGTTGGGCCTCTGTTTGGGTTTGAAACAGTCACAGAAACTATAAATAGCTTTCTGACATTAGCAAGTCAAATCCACAGCATAGAAAGCTTCAACAACATCTGGTGTGCACTCTCCCAAAGTAAAGATCCTTTCTCTGCTGATCTGTCACCCACTCAGGCCCGATTGTGTCTGAGATCAGTCACTTATCTCTTTAGCAGAGCGTCGAGGCGGCGGCACCAGCGCCATCTCTGTGATCATTGTATCGTTAATTGTCACCTCCATCAACATTAGCACTCTCTTACATGCTAACCAGAGGGGGAGGAGGAGGGGGAGGAGAGGGGAGAGGGGTGAGGCGGGCTGCACGCTCCATTCTGAGGCTGACACTTGTTCTGTGAGGGGCGGGTTCTGGTGTCAGGATTACAGTGCACAGGAGAAAGGTGGGCGGAGGAGGGGTGGGGAGCTTTCTTCACAACTCATGTCACTGACGTCTGTGTGTGCGAGGGACAGGGAGACGGGGAGGAGGAGAGACAGAGGATGGATTGGTGTTTACTTTTAAGCAGCGTCTCCACCAATGGGACCATCTTCTCCCTGTGAAGTCACATGACCACACACAGGTCACATGGACAGAAACACACACTCACAAATATATCCGTTACATACATTTGGCTCTGGTCCAGATTGATTCAAATGTGTCACCATTGAACCATATGGATACACACATCCACGGCTAATCTAACACACACACACACACACACACACACACACACACACACACACACACACACACACACACACACACACACAGAGAAATATCCGGACTGTAAACAGCGCTGCCATCCCGAAACCCCATGGATCAGCGGGGCCATCTGACGCTACAGAGCCTGAACGCATTAAAAGCGGCGAGGTGGTCGCACTTTCCAGTTACATAACCATGTACGATACGAAGGTGTTAACAGCATTAGTTCTGCAGGTGACAACACATGCATAATAGATAATGTTAGTCCTGGATGTCTAACAAGCTTATTTAGTTCATTAGATAAAGTGGAACAGCTGAGACGTGCAGAGCCAACTGAGCATGAGCAGGAAGCTGGAAGAGGACGAGCTCACTCCAGCTTCAATTATTTACATTTCAACAGAAAAAAAAAAAAATTAAAATATCTGACTGAATTATTTTGATGAGATTTTTGGATGTTTGTTTGTTATTGTTGGTATTATTATGATTTATAATCTGCAATAGACTCAACATTTACTCAGTTTACTCAAAAATACAGAGCGTCAGAGAGCGATGTTTGGCTCTACAGGTGTCAGAGGAAGAGAAACGATCAGAAACAGGAGCGGACAGCGATGGCGGTTAGGTTGAGGATGAATAAGCAGATGTAACAGTCGAGGAAGCAAACACCGAGCAGACACGGTTTCAGGCACAAGCTACAAATCGTGTGTGTTAACCCGCGCTGGGTGGGACAGTCTGGGCCCTGCTTGGACCAGCCCTGGATCTGGATGTGACTGGGACAGTAGATCAGATGGTACATCAGACTATTTGGATATTTGGCCTTCGATGTGATATGTCCTGCGTCTGATCTCTCGCCCCCACCCGTCCGCCCGCACCGGGCCCAGACACAAACACGCCCCCGTACCCCTCCTCGGACCGCGCTGAAAAGTCTGACAGATGGGTGTACTGGAAAGATCCACTCAGGAGACCAAAACATACTAAGGCGCTGTCTGTCTGACGTTTGGATTTGGAGAGGAGCGGCGACCAGAGAAAAACACGTGCCCGAGAAAAAGGGACATCTGTGGCGTTTGTCTTCTTCCTCTCTGGTGGGACGTGATGTGTCATGAGTGAGCTCTGAGTCTTTTGGATCATATTTCCTTTAATTAATGAACCCACTCCAAACACACACAAACACACTCACACATGCGTTCAGATTCCAGCTCTCAGGTCCTCAGCGCTGCCCTGTAAGATGCCTGCGCCCCCAAGTGGCTGGAAGTGAAAACTGCAAGGAGAGACCAAAAATAATCCCAATCTGAGACCAAATTTGACTTTTTAGCTTTAACATCAAACATCCATGAGCCTTTTCAGAATTCACAACAATTCAGGAAGAGCTTTTTAAAACCAGTACTCATCGTTTCTGAGCATTAAAAATCAAAATAAAACAACACTCCTCATAAGGTTTGAGTAATATTCTTCTACATGACGACAAAATGAGATTTCAGCAGAGAAATAATGCAACAAAAATTAAAAATCAAGCTAAAAACACCCAGACAGACCTCCTCTGATCATCTTTTCCATCTCTTTGGTTTTAAATACATGAGAATAAAACAGGAGTTTTGAGTCCAGACCGTGGTGCCACGTCTCTCCTTTGTTCCTGAGCACACAAAGGTGCGTCCAAACCTTCATTTGTGTCTGCCGTCAGTTTGACGCTCAGTCTCCTTCAGGAGGAATTTGCAGTAATAAAGCTGATGCTCCCTATAGTGTTGTAATGACACACTCCTCATTCTTCCGACCAACAGGGATGCCTTTTGCCCTCGACTTCTGCCCAGCCCCGAGCCTTTAATTAAGACTGGCTTAGGCCCGATTGATCCTGACACACCAGGAAGTTTCTTGAAAATCTGACTGCCAAAACCATGGAAGTATTATATAGGCCACAGCCCCCCATAGCAGCCCACAGCCCCTCCCCACAGCCCTCATAAAAAGGATTGTAGGCTGAAAGCCCCTCCACTCAGTCCATGAGACCTTACATGATGGAGGTATGCCCACACATTCCCCGTTAACCCTTCACTCCTCCTGTTTCCACACCGTTACTCCTCGTCCCCCTCTCAGAGAGTGGTCTTTAAACACCTTTTCATTTCAGCCAAATATGCGGCATACACCTTTAATCCTCACATCTGCACAAAAAACGATGATGATGAAATGTGGAGCCAGGGCTGTCCCCACATGGAGCCAGATCTTCAACTCTCCACAGCCACTGATGAGTCAGACAGCCTCGCCAGCGTGCAAGACCACGCCGTCATGTCATCACACACGAGTTTCTGAAGGAACCAGGACTAAATCACAGCTCGTTGACCTGCTTTTCAAAAATACCCTGATTACTGTTTTATTTTATTAACATTTATGGGTCTAGACCTGTGAATGTTTCTGTAAAGTGTCTTGAGATAACGTTTGTTATGATTTGGCGCTATACAAATAAAGACTGATTGATTGATTGTTGCACAAGTGTGGGTTTAGGAAAGAAAATATATCTATAGGGGAGAGACCCTGGTCTACGAGACGAGCCTGAAACATCCAGCATGGACTGAACACAGGTGATAGACTCTAAGACGATAAGTCAGAACATCCTGAAGGCGCACACACCTCTTCTGATGGCTCCATTAAAAAAACTTTTTCCAGTTTTAACAGATTTAACGTCCAGGAACAAACACTGATCCAAAGAGAAAGTGGAAAGTGACGGGGCCAAAGCGGGGCCCGGCCCTTGGCCTATTCCTCTATTAAGGGAGTGGTGTGGGAGGGTGTGGGCGATCACCAGTGCCCCTTCCTTCCTTTACTGGGAGGATCATGGAAACTCGATTCGACCTGTTTGGCACAAACGCATTCCAGGACCGGACGGAGATCATGAACTAACCATCCTGATACCAAAGCTACGTCTGACACACCAGACGCTTCAGATCAGCAGAGACACTCTGACAGGACTGAGTCTGCTCACAGGAATAACCACCAGCTCATGTAAACACGGGCCCATTCAGTCAACTTTAAAGGGATGTCTCTGATACTGTCACAGGGAGTTTTGATCAGTTAGGAAAAGGAATGAAAGCTGCTAAAAGTAGTTATTCTCTTTAGGTGTCAGTGATACAGAATCTCCTTTGTCTCAAGCAGATCAGCTCATACAGATTTCTACCAAAAAAGAGTTAAAGAACGAAGGACTTCCACCAGATTTTCAGGTCTCTTCATGAAGCTGTGCTAATGAATTTAACCAAACAGGAAATTGAGCTTTTAACTGGTGTGCATTTTTTAAATTCACCGTGCTATTTGGGATAAGTAAGACCTGAAAAGTAAATACATTTGGTCATCGTCCAGTAAGTTTGATTATTTGTGTTTTGAGTTTTCTATTGGTTGTTTGTTGTTAGGGTTATTGTGCTTAAATATGTCGGTTTTTTTGCACTAAAATGGGTGAATATTGTCATTTCACCAAAAGATGATGTGGGAAGTGTCTCTAAAAGTGGCTAAGAGGTCAAAGTTTTTAAAAATGAAGCACCATGGGTCCGAGAGGCAGAAATGTGAGGTCCACGTTTGTGAATGTAAGGTCTTCAGATGCTTGAAAGACAATGAAGAACATCGACGCCAACTTTTGTTGTTGTATGAAACACAGTATGAGAAGGTTCAAAGAAACTTATCTTTTAGTTGTTAAACTAGAAACTTAATCTCCAACAGGTCTAAAGATTAAAAGAAGTAGAAAGGACTCATATAACAGCCAAAACTGAGAAAACTATCTGTAAGTAAATAACGTCAAAGCAGTTTGCAGGGTGGGGCCTTAACTCTTGAGTAATTTTGGTGCAAAAGGGCAAAGATTTATCATTACATCTCTATAGATGTGGAAAAGAGCCGACCGATGTGGGATTTTTGGGGCTGATGCTGTTACTGGGGGCAAAAAAAAAGCTGATATCCAATATATCGGCTGATATATAGAACAAATTCATTGATAAACACAGGATATATACTGTAAATGAACATAAATTATTACCAGCTATTGAAAAGTTCCATTTTCCATTTAATGCATGGGACTGAACTAGATTTTAACTAACGATGTAGCTGCTTCAACAACATGTAATAAATACAGTTACAACAAAATACATTGAAACATTTTCAAAAATCATTTTAATGAAGACCATAACTTGTGAATTTATGAGCCCAGGTTAATCCTGGCATTATGAAGTCGCTGTGTAGCAGCCCTATATTAATGGTGCACATGGAGGGTAACAGTTGCATAATTTATACATCGTTGTTTCTCAAAGATGCAACTTACACAACGTTAAAACGCTGTACAATACTCTTATATTAGATAATGGTGGATGTGTGAATAAACAGTTGCATTCGTTTATTTAAAAAAATGCAACTTTCGGGATGTTTAAACGCCTTATTAGTCTTATATCAGATAATAGTGGAAAGGTGAATTAACAGTAGCATTTATCTTTGTTCATCACACAAAAGAAACAACTAACACAACATTAAAACTCCATATTTAGTTTTAGAATAATGGTGGGCATGTGAAATGTTGATTAATTGGTGACAGGATTAATCAGACTGATTAATCGGCCTGCCGATCAATCAGGCTCTACTGTGGAATAAAAATACATTAGTCAAGTGGAGCTGGGGTTGTAAGAAGTAAATATTGCTCATGTTGGGCTGAGATCATAGACTGTGTATATAAAATAAACAGCATGGCTCCACCTTTTACCATTACCATAGTGATAACTTGAGCAAAAAGGAACTTTCCAGAAAAAAAGGCTTTGAACACAACACAGCCCAATAATACCTTCATATCCCCACAGCAGACGGAGCTGAAAAACATTTCTACCAGGTGTTTTTATTTTTCAACTTTGAGCACAGCCCATCTGGAATGACTGGGGAGACAGAGTGTTTGACCTATACTGCAGCCAACCACCAGGGGGAGCAGTTTTTGCGGCAACAACATACATTTTTTTTACGGTCAATAGTAGAGACCGAGGCCAGTTTGAAAGAGTTGATCTGGTACTGGCACCAGTATCTGATGCAGTATCACACGTTGCGAGTAGAAACAGAGAGGTCTGAGCAGAGGGTTTCACGTCAAAGACCTCATTTAAAGTTTCATCAGAACCAGAACCATGGGGGAAAAATGGAGCTAAAGGGTCGCACCGACTGTTTTTATTCTGAATGAAGATTCCTGTAAACAGCAGCTACGTCAAAGTCAGGAGCACGGTCACTCTGGGCTGGTCCAGGAACCCAGGTATCAATAGGAGGCATCAGGTACAGGAAGTCATTAAGAAGAGTCCACACAGAGGTTTCCTGAGCTCACAGCAGAGTGGGTGTTGGCATATTGTTCCTGGAAATGTCTGCTGACTGACACGGGCCTGACGGGTGAGAGGCTGCAGAGTGTTTGGACTGGACCAGAGCCTAATGACTGATAGTTTCTACAACGTGAGGATCTATTTTTATGATAATAAACCACGCTTAAGACACCTGAGAGTCTGTGGAGGAGTAAAGACTGTAACACAGATCTGAAGGTCAGGAGGGGAACGTACCCAGCTCCCTCCAGTTTAGCTGCTTCCAGCTGGCTCTCAGTCCCTCTTTAGAGGTCCAGCAGTAAAGCCGGACTTCAAAAGGACCTTATCACTGTCACATTCTCTTGGAGGAGATCACAGTAATGGAGACCGGATGCACAAGCTTACACTGGGTTAGGCTAACACAAGGAGGAGAGGAGGAACGCTTTGAATGTTGGCTTGTAAAGGGAAGAGCTCCTGAATAGGCCTCCCGACCTTCCCACTACACTTCCTTCCCGAGGAGTAAAAGGAATGCTGTGTCAGGGTTTAGAAATGAGTTGGGACGTGCTTTTTAGCTTTCCTTTAGGAGCTCCAAGTCCAATCCAAGCCTTTCATGTGAAGCCATAAAGATATCACCGTTAGCAAAACTCCTTTTTGCATCAGGAAATCTGCAAAGCAATGAGAGACATTCGTGATGCAAACCTGCTCTGCTGTTAGTGTGACAGCTACAGCACAGGAAACGTGCTTTAAGCATGAACACAACTAGGGATGCGAATTGATAAGATTTTGTCAACAAAAATGCCCTTATCGATCCCCTTATCAACTCCTGATGTGAATTTTCTTGGTACAAAAAGTATCTTTACAGGTTTTCTGTGTCAACAACATTTAATTGAGTTTATACTGTAAGTGAATAAAATGTAATTGGTCCCTGAGTCTGGATATTTCTGGACATAGTTAAACAGAAACAGGTCAAAATTTCACACAATGTGACGTTGATGTACTGTGTTGTGATGTATTAATAATTCAAGTAGGCCATCTAGTGTCTCAAAGTTGTTATAGCAATAGTTTAAGCTGTTTGGAACCTTTCCGTCAGCCATTAGCCTTTCATTAGCCTGCATTTAAAATTCTCTGTATTTTTACAAAGAGTTGATGTGATATGTTTCTGTGATTAAATTCTATTCTGAAGCTGAAGTTATACTGATTTATGCTAACTGCTAGCATATCAATGCAGTTTCCCATATACGTTAGCATCAAGCTAGCTCTATTTTGTTATTTTGGTAAATAAGGTGATTTATACCAAGTTGAATGTACAGAATATGAATCTCCTGAGAGAGAGTGATGTACATTTCTTTATGAAGTCAGTTCTTCAAGAAAACTTCAACCTGAAAATCCTGAATCAGAGTTTTCTTGGGAAACGTTAGCTAACTGCTAAGCTAAGATAGCTGCAGCAGACTAGTCGACGTAAGGTTCAGCAGCTCTGGCACAATGTAAAGAATTGATAAGGGAATCATTAAGCACAAAGGCTAACGATATCAATGGATTGAAACTAGAGCCCGACTGATTAATCGGCCCAATTAATCGGTCAGGCCGATTAATCAATTAATCAAAAATTCAAGTTTTGCCCCGTGGAGATTCTGTCGCTGTTCCTGTGTGTCTGTGTGTTGGGCTGCGCGCTGCCCGAGAGCCCGCCCCCTCCATCCACCGTTAGCTAATGTAAGACTATAGAACGACGTTTTAACGTAGCAAAAGTTGCTTTTTTGAGAGATAAACAGAAATAAATGCTACTGTTAATTCACACGTCCACCATTACCTAATGTTAGACTTTAATACAGCATTTTAACATCGTGTAAGTTGCTCATTGTGTGTTTACAGTTAAACTTTTTTTTCTACCTACTGTGTTTAATGTTTGACTTCTTTATTTGTTATTGTGTTTACAGCTTGTTCTTATTTATCATTGGTTTACACTACAGTTCTTATGTTGACAGTTTTCTAATTGAAGTTCTTTGTTTTGATTTAAAAGTGCTCTGTCTCTGTCTTGAATCATATGGGTATTATAATAATTAGTGTTCATAAACAGTATATATCCTGTGTATATCAATGAATTTATTATATATATCAGCCAATATGTCAGATATCGGCTTTTTTTTCGCCCCCAGTATCGGTATCGGTATCGGTGCCAAAAATCCCATATCGGTCGGACTCTAATTGAAACATTTCTTATCGATTCTCAACAGGAAACAATTTTTGAATCCCATCCCTAAACACAACCTCTGTATTTACAATCACAGCTCAGATATTCAACACCATCCCTGCAGACATCTTTCCAAAGCTCAAAATGAAATGCTGATTAAAATGATCCTCCATCACCTGAAAAACAAACCTACGTGTGCTGAAACTGCGTGTGTCGCTGCATCCTTTCTGCAGCTACCTCCGTCTAACGCAAGGTCCCCACTTTGACTGTGGCTTCATCCTGTATTTTCCAATTATCACCTTTTAAAGGCCAGCTGGGTGCATTCCAAACCATCGGGGGGCAATTCCATTTGCATTGCTCTGAGACAAAGTCATGCCCAAGTACTTTCATGCTAAAGTTCATCACAGACTAAAAGGCACGCTGAAAAACTCTCAGATAGCTCGGGAATCAGGCGGAGAGACGTCGTCTGCGATGGAGAGCGCTCTGAGTGAGACGGTGAAGCGTGGACTCAAAGTTTGCTTCCTGGACTCCAAACTTTCTGATTCAGGCTGATCAATGTGAGGCTCCTGTGAGTGTTGGCCTCTGTTTACAATTAGAGCTCATTATGATAATTTTATTCTTCTTCTTCCATTAACTTGATTTTTCAGCAGCTGCAGGAATATTTTACATCTGTTTTACTTCACCAAGTTTTATTTTATGCCCGTTCTCATTCACTGCTTTCTCTCGTTGAAATGACCAATGCATATATGTGTGTGTGAGTGTGTGTGTGTGTTGTTTGGGAGGGATGTAACTGTGCCGTTTGCTTTGCACATTAATGAACGCCGTGTCTGCCTCTGGGCGCTCTCCTCCTTAATGCTGGATCTGTTGGCTGGTGCAAACCTGTGTTTGATTTCTCCTCTCCGCTCCTCTCAGGCTGCATATAGCAGCATTTAGCTGTGAATTAATTTTCATGTTTGGATAAACCCTGCTGAGGTGTGATGCTGGTGGCGCATAATCAAAATCTGCAACACTACATATGGGTGGGAAGGCCATGTGGGTATTTTTTCACTGTGCAGATCTGGAGCGGGGCGGGGACTGAGAGAGAAAGCGGGGTCAACGGGAAATAGACAAAACGGGAGTCAGCGGCAGGACAATGGGACGTAAAACACAAAAGAATAAATGCATTGTCTTAAAGGAGCAGGGATAACTTTGTGTGTGCAGCTGTGTGTGTGTGATAATGTGCATGGCCGTGGCTACGGGTGGAGACACGCACCCACAGCCACAGCTCCAGCACCAGCAGCCCCTAACACGGTGTGTCTAATGCTCCTATTTAGTGTTTGGGGTGCAGCGGCGCGTGGCCTGAGGTTTTTGGGAGGGGAGCGTGGATCGCACCTAGCCTGACAGCTGTGGCCCAAACTGGAGACAAAAGCCTGAGGAAGTACCGCATCATCGAAGATGGGACAAAAAACGCCATGCCAATTTGCTCGTGGTCTGCTCCAGCCCTGCCGTCTGCGTCAGCGCATGAAGGCCACTTTTCATGCTCGACATGGCAAAAAAATACAGATTTAGACCAGGACGAGTTTGATGTGGTCCGTGCGGATCAAAGACAGACTACAAATCCCAAACAGACTTCATTTCAAACAAACAAACAGGGGGAACATAGGCTACCTTTGTGCAGCAGGCGTTTCTTTGCAGTTTATTTGTAATCCTTTGATAGGAGGGAGTCTCTTTGTCAATCGGGACACATCAAAGACGGACCAACTTCGCACGCTGCTCCTGTTTGTGTGTCTGTGCGTGCACGTCTGTATCCAGCCTTTAACATCACAGCCAGGCATGCTTTTAATCTATTGATTTAATAAGCTTAGGTAGCAGGCTGTTGGCTAAACAAATGAACCAGCGGTGAGGTGACACACATTAAAAAAAGCCGGTATGCGTGCGGCGAATATCTGATGGCGTTTACAGTAGACGATGAGCTTCCTTCCTGTGGAAAACAATGCATTTCTCAAACATTGGAGTTTCACCCACAGGGACACACACACACACACACACACACACACACACACACACACACGGCTCGAAATAGGAGATAAAACAAACAATGCGGAGCAACACTTCTCCAGTTCTGGGAGGGTTAAAGCCAAATTAAAGCTACATGTGTTGAACTCCTGGGGTAGATTTCATAAACACTCGCCCTGATTATCATCAGCCGAGGTGTCGCCATTCAGAGCTGCGGCTAATAGAAGCAAAAGAGATAATAATTAGTTGTTTGTTGCCAAATCAGCTATTAGGTGATAATTAGGCCTCAGTGAGAGTTCGAACTCTTTCAAAGTGTTTCTTTGATCTGAACATGTGTTCCCAGATGGATGTCTGAATATTCTGCATTCATTATGGTTGGAAATAAAAGCCGCTGCGAAGCTGGATTCAGGAGCTAAACGTGCCTTTTCCCACTTTCTGACTGGAAACAACAGCTCTCCAGAAATCCTGCGATTGTGTTGGACCTGAGCTCTTCACTCAGCGAGGCAGACGAGACGCCGCGAGCTGTGACCTGCTGCTCGTTGGCTCCTCACAAAGCCTGCTGCAGCCAGTCCTGGTGCCCCCTTCACTGATGAGTCCGCTGTGAAATGGAAAACCAAACATCGAGGACACATTTTCACAGCAAAATAGGAAAAGCATCCAACCCTCACATGAGAAGGACTTCCTCTATCACGCCTAGAGACGTCAGGGGATTGACGAGCTCAGAAATATCCACTGCTTTAAAATAGAGCGTCAAACAGCCAGCTGCTGATGTGTTTCCTGTGTGTGTGTTTCTGTGTGTGTTTCTGTGTGTGTTTCTGTGTGTGTGTGTTTCTGTGTGTGTGTAGGGCCGAGCAGGTTTCTGACCTCCCCTGGGTGAAGCAGAGTGAGTGCAGCGGTGTCAGTTCACTAAAACAACACTGTGGGTAACACCGGGTGTTTCACTGCAGAGAGGAGGACCACAAACAGGCCGCAGTAAATAACCTCACTGCTCTGTTACCAAAAATCACATCTCACCAAAATCTCAGCTGAAAATGTCAGGGAAAGAACAATGAACGCTTTTCCTACTCATCCTTTTAGATTCCTAATTTGTATAAGACTCCAACACAAAGCAAAGTTCACATTGTACCCAAGTGGAAACAATACCTTGAGCGTCCACTAGAGGCTTTGTGCAGAAACAGCATAGACCACAAACACTCCCATTCAAAGAGCTGCAGAAACAAGTTTCAAACCTGGATCAGAAAACTGTCTGAACACAACATTTCTCTTTCAGAACCACATACTGTAAAATAAATGGACGTCATCTCAGCAAAACTGCTCCCCCTGGTGGCTGGCTGCAGTATAGGTCACAAACTCTGTCTCCCCAGTCATTCCAGATGGGCTGTGGTCAAACTTAAAAATAAAAACTCCTGGTAGAAATATTTCTCAGCTCCGTCTGCTGTGGGGATATGAAGATGTTTTGGGCTGTTTTGTGTTCCAGTCGTACGTTTAACAATGATTGACAGCTGACATTTTTGTGAGGTTTCTTCAGGAACTACCAGACACATCAGGAAGGAGAGCCAGGAAAGGGTATCTGCTAAAATCCTGAGGTTGATTTCAAAACCTTTTTAAGACTTTTTCAAAAACCTTTCAAAAGGTTTTAAGACTTTATCGCAACTTTGAGTTGTTGTTGGCATCCACCCGGAGGAATAAAGCTTGAAAGAACAAATGAAACTAAAGGCAGGTTTATCCACACTCCCACAACAAGAAACAGCAGAAATTCGAGGCCAACTTGCTGAAAAAAATTCAGAAAATTATTTAATCATTTTTAAAATTTAGGACATGTCCAATTGAGATTGAGTGATTTGCTTTATTGTTGTATTTAATTTCTCTTTATGAAACTAGAAATTACATTAATCTATAGCTGGTGTTTATACCGCTCACAATCCTTATGGTATTGTAACTAGAGTCTTTATTTTTTTATTTTTATTTGATTCTTTTTTATTTTTGTATTTTTCTTCTGACTCCATCGATTTCTGATGTTAACACAACAATTTCCCAGTTTGGGATCAATAAAGTAACTCTATTCTTGTCTATTGTTTTCTATTTTATAACTTTATTGGCCGAGCGTTTAACATCCCACTCAGGGGACAGTCGCAAGGAGGAAAATAAATATTTATGGATATTTTTTGAGTCAAAACTTGAATACCTTTGAAACTTAATACCTCATAAAACCACAATTAAGACTTTCTAATAGTTTTTAAGGGCTGCAATTTTCCCAAAATTGATTTATCAACTTTTAATACTTTTTAAGACCCTGTGGACACCCTGCAAGAAGAGATTAAGGAAGAAATAAAAAACTCATTTGTGTCACCTGGCACCTGTGATGGAGGTATGGCTTCAAAACCAAACAAAGGTGTTTTGCCGATATATGGGCGTGGCTGGTTTGACTGACAGGTGAACACCTGTAGGTCTAGACGAGGAGGCTAAAGGCCCCGCCTCTTTACCTCATTTAAACTTGAAACAAAGCCAGAATGGAGTCAGCATTTCACTGCGCCATCAACAATCGGCTCCAAAACTGTGAATCAGAAAGAAACTGGTGACATCACATGACGCCATTTTTCCTGTCAGGGGATGGAAATGGATCGCTGTTATCAGCAGATCATGGAAAAGTTAAAACCATATCACTCAGTTATTATTAGCAATCATTAACTTAGATGTGCTCGCACCAGCTCTGCTGTCTGTGTCTGGATTGCAGGACAGGACGTAGATGTTTCCTGATCAGAGATGATTCCCAGGAATCGATTTGTGTCTGATCAGATCGTCTGAGGTTTTTTTTTAATTTTTTAGCTGTTGAGGATGAATCGCCACTGCTGGGTGATGAAATACAGATTCCATCAGGATTTCAGCGTGTGTGTGGTGCATGATGGGAAAGGATTGCTAGTGTATGAGTGAAGCGCCAACTAGCCAACCCAGCCTCCCCTCCATCATTACTCCACAATATCATGGTGCAGCTGCAAAGAGCCTGGCATGAGGAAAATGAGCAGACCCTGGGCAGTGAGAGTGTCCGTGTCCTTAGAGGACATTACAGCAGGCTTTATCTTGTTGTGCCAGACAGTTCAGTAGTAAACACCCTGGCAGAGGGCCTCGTAGTAAACTCTGATGGAGCCTCAGTGCTGCAGCCGTCCTGGCACGCAGATATGGGTCATTCTAGGCTGTCCTCTCCCTCACCCCGGCACCAGAGCCCAAACCCTGATGAGATTAGCCGGCCGGCCAGGCGCTCAGTGCTGGTAAAACACAAACACCACTGATTACGTGGACATTAAAGTCAGATCCCCTCACACTTCAGCTTGGATCCCCTTGTGCAGGGTCACAAGCGGGTTAGTGTGGTAACTGTGCCGCCAGTCCCAACACGGCTGCAGCCTCCGTCGGCGCGCTCACCACGAAACCAGCTTACAGTGACGCAATCTGAGACACTCTGACTCTCAGTGCGTGGAAACACAGCCACGTGTCCCACAATCCTTCATCAGAGGAGAAAATCCACCATCTGACTGATCATTAGCTGAGGTATGGAGTCAAACAGGCAGAGTGACCAGTTCTGCGGCTCAGTAACTGACGGCGAGCGCTGGCCGCCGCTCCTCTGTGTTAAATCACTGCTAAAAATGGGATTAGTCAGGTTGGGATGCCCGGGTAATCACTCATTCAGCAGCAGCCAGAGGAAAAGGCCTCCTTAAGAAGAAGAAGAAGGGCTGGCTTTTATATAACCCAGAGCTTTGATTACTGCGCCGTCTTAAAAACCGCATCCGATGAGTAAAAGACATGCACTGGTCCTCCCCCACGTTTACTGGGTAAGTCGCCCTCCTGGGTTCCTGTAAATACGTGATGTCACAGCGCTTAATGATGCCCAGACCAGGCTGCGAGGGGGAACAGCACAAACTACAGCTTCAGCAAACTCTGGACGTCAACAAAGAGATAGTTTCCTTCAGCTGATGATGCAACTGAAGTTTGGAGGAGAGAAGACAACGCCTCTGGCTCTGAGCGACAAACTGCGTCCTCGCCCGTCTCTGCTCTGTCCGCTCTGACTGCTCTGTCACTGATGAAGAGGAGTAGATGTTCAGAGAAAAGAGAGGCTTCCTCCAGCTTCCTCCTGCTCTCCCTGACGCAGACTGCTAGTGACAGTTGTTTCCAGTTGCTACGTATAAAAAGGCCCATCATAAAGTCCCGGCTAGAGGAAACAGGATAAGCGCTTGAGCCAAGGCAGTAAAAAGCTCTCTGGGAACTTGAAAGCCACACAAATGAAGTCTGCGTCTGCCATCTGGAAACAATAAACAAACAAAACCCAGCAGCCAAACAAACACCATGAAGGGCTGAGCGTGAGGAGAGGAGGAGAGGAGGAGAGGAGGAGAGGAGCAGAGCTTGAGAGTGTGAATGAGTGATGGGAGAGGAGGGTGTCAACGTTAAAAACGTGTGCGGCATGCATCATTAGCAGACACTGATGGGAAGACAGACACAGAGACGAGCCTTTGTATAAACCCTGCTTTGATGGCGGGGAGATGGCCCCGCTGTTGGAGTGTGTGTGGTACCACTGAAACCTGGTTCTAATGAAGTACAGCGCTAACAGGAGGGCCGCCTGTCTGCAACGTGTGCCAATGATGTGATGGGAAGCTCTAAGGCCGCTTCCAAACAGGAACAACACCAAAAAGGAGCCAGCCAACTCTTCTCTTTGTGCCTGATTTACTCAGAAATATGCCTGTTCATCTCACTCTCTGAAATCACAGACATGAGCTGGTACGAGGGACGACTTCTGAACGCACAGACGCTCAGAAACACTCAGGGTCACTGCAGAAAACAGGAGAAAAACATACATGACATAATGTTTCTGTGGCAGTGAGTAAAGTCACGATCCTCTCATGACTCAGTCACTTAATGGAGGGAAATCCTTCCTTCATACTCTGGGATTAGGGGTGGGTACCTTTCACATTTGAAACAACATGATACTCATGCCCAGTACCTGGCAACCAGTATCACTTTTTGGTGCTGTTTGTGTCTATGTGGTTAAAAAATACCAGTTTGTTTAATATTAAAATCTCAGTTATTTTCAATTTAACATTTTTATTCTTCAGGATATAACCTTGCAATGCTGTGTTCATGGTTCGTATGGAAATTCACCTCCTCTTCCACTCCCTCACAGTCACAAAGATGCGTTTCGGCGCCTCAACATGGTACTTTTGATTTTGTGTGAATTGGTACCTGGTACTTTTGACAGAATTTGGTCGGTACCTTTAAAAGTATCTAATTCGGTATCTATCCCTATCTGGGATTGTCCCAGACTGAGTTGCGCGAAACATAAAGTTTGGTATTTAAGATCAGATCCTCAATGAGGGTCTTGAGTCTAGGGATGGGTACTGAATTAGGTACTTTTACAGGTACCAACTAAATTCTGTCCAAAGTACCTGGTACTGATTCACATACAATCAAAAGGTACCATGTTTAGGTACCTAAACGCATCTTTGTGACTGTGAGAGAGTGAAAGAGTAGGCGGTTTTCCATGCTGGACATAAACACAGCATTGCAAGGTTAAATATTGAAGAATAAATATGTTAAATTGATTTTTTTTAATATTTTATTATGAAACAAATCAATATTTTTTTACCACATTAACACAAAAAGTACCAAAAATTGGTACACACCAACTGCCAGGTACCGTATCGTTTCAAATGTGAAAGGTTCCCATCTCTAGATGCCTGCTACCTGGCAGTTGGTATCGGTACTCAACGGTATCAGTTTTAAGTGTTGGCTGAGGAACTAAAACCCTTGTGTGTACTGTTTGTGTCTGTGTGGTAGAAAACTACTAATTTGTTTAATAATAAAATCTCAATTTTTTTTTATCACATTCATTCTCCAATATATAACCTTGAAATTCTGTGTTCATGTCCGGCGTGGAAAATCTCTTCCTCTTCCACTCCTTCACAGTCACATAGATACGTTTAGGTGTCTCAACATGATACCTTTTGGTTTTATGTGAATCAGTACTTTTACCTAATTTGGTATCCATTCATATCAGGGATTGTCCCAGACTGCGTTACTAAATATAAAGTTTGGTGTTAAAGATCAGATCCTAATTAAGGGTCTTGAGTCATTCTATGATCAATGAACGTTGCAAGCTTCTTCGGCACAAAGTAAAAATTCAGTTGCTACAAAGTGTCTAAATCAAGATTTGATGACTGGTTTGAAATATTTTGAGGGAAATTAAAATATAAATAAATTAACTCACTCTTAGAACATCTTAAAATGTGTCATGTCATTTTTGCAATCAACTTAATTTAATTTATAATCCTAAAATCCTTAAACTTTGTATCAATTGTTTTGTTGTTTCAAATTATTTTTAGAGAAATGTAACAATTATTTTACTATGTGCACCTTTGTTTTAATGATTTATTTTGTTTTATTTACGTATTTATTCCTGCACTACTTTTATGTACAGCACTGTTTTAAAGTGCTTTATAAATAAAGTTGAGTTGAATCCTGAAATGAGCAGATTTTTATAAATTTCCTGAAACCATCCATGCTCCTTTCCCCACTTTGATGAGAAAGTGCAGCTGCAAACTTCACAACTTTTCATGCAAAAGTTTTCTTAATGTGTGTAAGCGACATATGTGCAGGGAAACTGATGTTTAAAATGTAAACAGTAGAGCAGAAAGCAGGTGATTTTAGGCATGTTCAAGACTGAGAGAGCACACACAAATTTCTTATGAAATAACATCAGAATCAGGTTTTAGCTCAGTAAGCTGTTAATTGATTAGTTTCCAATTAACTTATCAACTATTAACTTATTGACCTATTAAGTTCTGATGCTACATCAGACTTTACATTACTATCCTGTTTACATTTGATTTCCCTCACAGATCTCAAATCTTATTTTACAGATTTTCAGCATCAGAAAAAATTGTTTTGTAAAGTGAATCATGATTTTTGCGTCTTCTTTTTTTCACTGCTCGTGCCACCAAAGCCCCGTCCTCTGTCTGGAAAAAAGGTCACCTTTCACAGGAAGCTGCTCTAACACCAGACAAACCTACGAGATGAAACTTCACAGAGCAGAAATCAGTCTTCATCTCAGAGCACGCTGTCAACACTGACACCTAGAGGTTACTGTGAGAACTGCAGCCAGGAGGCCTCAGCACTGACCCATGCACTGTAACACAAAGTCCCAGCTATAGGTGTACAAGCTTAAACAAACATGTCAGAGTGGAGGGAAAGACAACCACACACACACACTCTCTCACACACACACACACACACACACACTCTCACACACAAACAGGCATCCTGCTGTGCCCTGTTAACAAACACTCTGCTATAAAAGCAGGGCTCTAACTCATTAGAGTGCTGTGGATCAGACAGGAAATGCTGGGTAAATTACACCTCATCGCCCTGGAACTACCTGACTATCACCATGGCAACGGGCCAACCTCAGCGCCGTGAGAAGACCGCCACAGCCTCCCCCAAGCAGAGGAGAGAGGGGACGGGACAGGACACGAATCACCCAAAGTATGATACGGCGTCATACGTCCTCCTGCAGGTTCCTGAGGTGTAAGCTGATCCTGAATCTGTATCTTTTTAACGGACAAAACAAAACCCCTTTGGCCTTTTGACGGCCGAGCTAACTCCAGGTCTGGAAGCAATATCCTGCCCACACACACACACACACACACACACCTCTGACGGCTGGCCAATTAATGCTAAACGGGCTAAACTGTACCAGCCCAACACACACTTCCTTCATTACCAATCTGAGTCATCACAGTACAGTAAATGCTCTAATACAGGTCAATAAATGGATCAACGCTGAAGGCAGCTTATCAGGACGTCTGAGAGGAGGCTGGGTGGTCTGAGGAGGTCTGAGATCCATGTCCTAAAAAACCTCACTCCATATTATCACATGCTTTATCACCGTTGCATTTTAGATTTCGCTGTATTTTGATTTAAAAAGCACAACTGAATGAGCTGCACATCGAACTGAATGAGCGTCCCAGAGCTGTCACACTTTCTGACACCCTGCCTTTAACACAGGATCATTTCATCACATCTGTAAAAAGCAAAAACACAAGTTTCCTCTGGTGTTATCATTAAAAACAGCCAATATTTCTCCAGCCTCTCATTGGATCCCACCACCACGCTCAAACCCGAAACCACACAAAACCACACAAACCACCCGTTAGCCAAATCCACCCCACGTTTCTCCAACAGGATTCTTTTGTTGCATTGTTCACACATTCCTCCCGGGCCGTGTTTTCACAGATGCGGGTCCATGTGCGCTCTGGGGTCCAGAGGAGTCCCTCTCTGCAGCCAGAGATGTGCTGCGGATCAAAGGCTTCGGCGCTGAAGCAGAGACACTTGTTTTGGTTGTGTGGAGTTTTTTCTCTTAGGGGGATACAGGGTTACAGATCCATCTGTGGGCCGCATGGATCCACCTGGGTCAGCGCTGCCTGGGACAAGTGTAGGCCTCTCCTCTCTGCCTTCACACACACACACACACGGCTCCCTCAAGCACGTTTACTCAGCTGGTCGCCACGCCGGCCACCAGAGCTTTGTTTTCACACAGCAACATGTGTTACTTAACGCTCTGTAACACTTTTCAAAGGGAAGACTAGCTGGGTCAACAACAGGTAATAGAGCGATTTATTGATTTACTGGCTCCAAAAAGGCAAAGTGCAGAAAAGGCCTGAGTCAAGCTGCTGAATGCATCCACAGGCGGAGGCGTCGGAGCACAGAGATGGAGTTTTTCATCACATTAACCTAAAGCAGAGCTGACAAAACACTTTGACAACTTTTTTAAAAAACGTGACAATTTATGGAAACTTTGACACCACTGAGAGCGACTCGAGCCTGAAACAGACGAGATAAAGTGTCCAAAAAAAGGGTTTTAGTTCCTTGGCCAACCTGCTCGGCCTCCCTGGCTTAAGGACTTGGGAACACAGCCCCCTCGGTTGTTTTCCTGCCTGATTGGATTATGGCCACACACCTCCAGCTCAGCTCCCACCACCAATCAATGAGGAAATGAGGTGTCAACACACGGCTGTTTATCCAGCACTCATTTATTTTCCTAGCGGAAGCCAAAGCTAGCTGCAGCACAGGAGACAGCAGATGATTGAAGGGATTTTCTTCTCAGCTTTGAGAATTAGCGCTTGTTTTTAATAGCTTTACAAACACGGGGGTCGCCCTGCACATGAGTCAATTACACTAACTAATAATAATCTCCTTGGTTGTATTTTCTTTTCTTTAATCGCAGCTTCTCTTTTATTGTAGCAAGCTTCTAAATGAGCTCATTTGCTCAGTAATGACTGATGCATTTATAACGGCGCTTTAAACTAATATTAAGAGAGTACAGTTTTACACAATGCTGCCTTTTCTTCTTCCTAATCTCTTTTACAGCTGAGAAGACGGGGCTTTTAAACTTCAGGCTGTGCGTCCATATGACCAAGCTAAAAGAGCCGGTAATGAAAAGACACCAGGACGTCGGTAATGCTTCCAGTCAGCATGAAGCGCCATCAAAATAAAAATCTGCACAGTAGCTGCTGCTTTAAAACAACTGGGGCAATTGAAAACTCCCCCTCTCCATTTATGCCAAATGCCACTTTATAAACATTCTCGCACGGCTGCCAAGTGTCTGCACGGCTTTATGCCCTTTCTCTTAATTGAAAACGTTATGGGGGTGCATTACACTTGGGGTTTTTATAAGCTGTTCTATAAAGCCCTAGCAGGCCCTGAGAGGGGAAACTGCCCATTAACTTATAAGGTCCAGGCCTTGGCTCTCTTAATTGACAACCTGGAGGCTACTTTCATCACTTGTCGACTTCATAGCGGCAGCCAATGCTTCCTCCAGGATGCTGTTGCATCTTTGACACGAGGGTGTTTGTGACAAAGAGCAGTCTGCCGCCAATGCCAGGGCGAGGGCTCTAGGCTGTCCATAAAAACCAGCACACACATTCCTCTCCTGGTCCCAGCCTCCTGAGAGGGCTGCGTTTAACCGTGTAGGTGCTGCTTCCCAGCAACAACAGCCCAAACTCAATGTGAAGCCCACTAACAAGGAGCTGGACTCCTTTACTTCACTATACACAACAACCACTTCCTGAAAAAACTGGACTTTTCATTTAGTCAAAACAAGAACGGTTTATTTCTAATCAGCTCAGGCTATCATTATCCATGATAAAGATACACACACACACACACACACACACACACACACACACACACACTCACAGCAGACTGGCGTGACAGTCACTTCACACTCTGCTTTGGCAGCATCATCAGCTTTGTGCCTCTGGAAATTCATGAGCCCTGAATTAGAGGGACATGTCACCGTGTTTGACATGTGGAGACACATTAGGAGCTGACTAAACCGTCTCAGGTCAGTTTAAACTGAACTTCCTCAGTGAACCGTGTGTGTGTGTGTGTGTGTGTGTGTGTGTGTGTGTGTGTGTGTGTGTGACATGTGGAAGTTTACTAAGAGAAGAACTAAGGGTAAGTTGGACTAATATCATTAGACTCACTGAATCTCATGGTGTATTTTAGGGCTTGGATGTATTTCTTGGTATTTTCAAACATATCTTAGTGATTTAAGAAAGCTGTGTGTTCACACTGAGCATGTGCAGATTTTAAAACCTCTACATGTTCAGATGTTGCAGAAATCCAGGTCTTCATCTGCTGAAATGATGGGTTATCACAGAAGGATCTCCTAACTGGTTCATGACACGTTGGAGGGACAACAGTTTAAAAACTAGAGATCTGGTTCTGGACCCTGGGCTTTGGGTTTCAACCAATACTGATCCTGTCCCAATGTTAAATAATAACCTGCGTGCTCTACTGTGGGATAAGACTGGTCATGTTTTGACTAAAGGCAAAAAATGAGTATATGGAATTACTGAACTTAAAATCTATTTTAAAGATAAAATATTTAGATGTTTACCAGCAAAACAAAGTTTCCAAAAGGTACAGAAATTCTATTTAATTGTAAACTTTTACACTCTGTAGACTGGAAATGCAGCTAAAAACAAAGAAAGTGCATCAGAGGTAAAATTTCAAATAAAGGAGGAGCCAAGAGCGCTGATTCAAAGAGCCTGGGTCAGCACCACGGATCAGCCCATTCCCACCAACACAGATCCACACTTGAGGGGCACCGATACACCAGTACCTGATACTTGAATACCAAAAACAAAAATAAACATATCCCTCTGTGTAAAGTTCTAGTCACCCATTTCACCATTCTTTAAACTCAAAATCTCAGAAAAACCTTGTTAAACTGAATGAAAACAGACTTTGTGCCTTGCATTTCAACGGCCGCCCAGGCAGAGAATGCTGAGTGTATAGGAATGGCTTTACACACTGTGATTGGCTCATCACATTTGGGGGCGGGACTTAGCCATAGGCCAACTACAGTTTAAGGCCAAAGAAATATGCAAAAGCCTGTTTACGAAACATCAACAAAATCACACATTTGAAACATATTTTAACTTAAACAAAGAAGTCCGAAATTTCATGTGATTTTCTGAATTTCCCGAAGGAACATTCCCAAGGGATGAAGCTTCTCTCTATCTATGAAGAACACGTGGAAAAAAAAAAAAAGCTATAGAATCGTAGAAGAAAACAAAAGCAGTTTCTATCTGTAACAAGATACTTCTCATACAGGGAATCACCATTCTCCAGAGCAGGATCATGTTTGTGAGGTTATAAAAATACTTGCTGTGGTGCTCTCCTCCAGTGAGGGCAGAGCTTTTACATTTTCTTTTAGTGTAGGAGGTTAAGAAACTGAATAAAACTTATGACCTAAAGCACAATGAGCTTTAAAATATTGGTTTAAATGCCATGGACCAACAAGCAAAGAAAGGAAAGCTCCAGTCCTCTTTATCTATCTGATAGGAAGGGAGGAAGCAGGTGAATACTTAGTAAAATGTGGACTCTTTACCCCTAAATGTTTTAAATCAACACTGCAGGATCATCAGCTTTATTTACAGCCCCTTCAGTGAGAAAACCCCAGTACAGCGGACTTTCTGACAAAGAAACTGCGCTCAAAGTAAGATACAAACTTTGCAAAAGCAAATGGATCACTGACATTAGTCCACAGAGTGCAGAGGGTTATAAGAGACACAGCTGCACGGCAGCAACTTGAAATGTGTCCGTTTTACAGATGAAATGTTCAACAAGCTTTTCATGCGTTTCACTGTGATGTTTTTCTCTGCAGCAAGACCTGAACCTTCCTCAAACAGCAACGCACCTGGTCTGTCTCTGTAATCAGGGGAACCAAGCTTTGTCTCTTTATTCACAGCGAAGCAGCAACTTCACATTTTACGCTCATTTCAGGACATGGATAAAGAAACTACAGGGCAGCCTTCGTTTCGGCTCATGAAAAAGTGGATTTACACGAATAAATCTGTGTAAAACCGTCGCTAATTACTGGAGTTTACCCAGAAAACAAACCAACCTTCCATGTAACACTCACTAACAGACGCTTCGGGGACTTTCAGGGACACTTTTAGACCCAGACTGATGCCGGGGGACACAGCAGGTCGAGTTTTTCCACATGTGACTCAGCAAAGTGAGCAGAAAGAGAAATAAACCACAAAAACTGACTCACTTTGAGACGAGTCTGTTCACTGCTCTGCTCATGGGCGCCGCCATGTTTCTTCTGAGGCGCGCGCTCGTGATTGGCTGCACAAGAAGCGCCCCCCGCGCACAGCGAGCTCTGTGATTGGCTGACGGGTGGAGAGGGGTGTGCCTTGGAGGACTGAGAGCACATGTGGAAAATAACCAGAGAAGAAGAAGGAGAACCTTTAGTAGAATGACAAAACCTAAAAAATAAATACATAAAATGATAAAATAAACCTTCAAATAGATAATAAAACCTCATACGTCAGAAAAAAAGATTTTAAAATGAAAATAAATCTGGACAGTGTTTTATTATTGTAATTTATTTGTTAGTTATTGCCATCCTTACCTTAAAGACTCACAGATGGTCTCTGTCTTGTGTAACTTTAGTGTTTTTCCTCTATGAGACAGGAGGGACAGAGGCAGGTTGATGTGTGAAGGAGGGAGAGAGAGAAATAAAAGGGAAAGAGAGATTTGAGTACAAGGCCCATCACCCCAGGAGTCCTCCCTCACAGCAGTGGTGAATTACGACTACTACCATCAGCCAGGTCCAAGTGTGGAGCACTACTGACACGCAATATTTGCCATGATTAAGTCAGCAGGGGATTTGCTCCAAATGTCAGCATTCAGAGGGCGGTAATTGGGTCGTGGGTGTGTTTAAATCTGAATATGCTGGACATATTTTACTTTACAAAGGTTATAGGGCTAAATAAACTGAGCATTAGGTCCTGAGTTTATGAACAAGAGCATCATTTATTGCTCTAAAAGTCATGGTTTGACATCAGCCATCATAGCAAAGCAAAAGATATTTATTTTATATTATGTTATATTATATTATATTATATTATATTATATTATATTATATTATATTATATTATATTATATTATATTAAATTGTATTATATTATATTATATTATATTATATTATATTATATTATATTATATTATATTATATTATATTCTTGTGATAAAAGTGATTTGCCAGCTCTTGCACCACAAACTTCACATTCATAGCTTAATTATTTATTACCATTATTTATTTATTCATTTTAATTATTATATTTATCAAAATGTATATAATGTGGTGCCTTTCACTTGTAATAATTAGATGGAAAAAAATATATTTTGAAAATTAGCTTGCATTATTTGTAGGTTCACTAATCCTAAGAGATTTTATTTCAACATCATGAGAAGTAATCATCACTCTTTGGTTCAAGTATTCACCATTGATTGACACATTTAACCTGTAACGTGAGGTCACATGTGTTTGGTTACACTTTAAACTTAAAGTAATGTGACACAATCTGACTATCTTGGGTTCATGCATGTGTTTTTTCAGTGTGGTAAAGAATATCACGTTGACTGAGAACATCAGGATCTTATCTTGGAAAACGCTGATATACAGTAAAGCACAGTGTTTGTAGTTTCTCTGTTTCATCCATGGTCAGACGTGAAGACTTGGATTATTCCAGATAGATTTGATCCCCTAACAAAGGGGGCTTATATGCGCATCCATTCCTACATGGGATAAAAAAAATGCAATAGAGTTGGAAAATTCCATCCATGGGTTACTTGGAAACTACTTCTCTCCCTCCCCCCTCCGTTCATCGAACACAATTGTTGTCTACTAATCCAGTTTTGATAGCATTTGGCACACTTTCTTTGGATCACAGCAAGATGCTCAACTTCCATTCTGGTCTCCCCTAGGAACCTCTGAGCCCAAGAAAGCAGCCGACACCAGGTCGCGCCAGAGCAGGGGGGTTCTCTGTGTCCTCATAGAGCAGAGAAAATTATTTTTTGATTCAAGTCACCCCTTTGCCACATGCACACACACACACAGAGACTCACACACAGACACACACACACACACACACACAGCTTGTCAGGCTGGTTGTTAATTCCAGATATATGCCGAATATGTGTTTATTCTTGTCAATCTGTTATGTTGTTAAATGTTGCGATCACCTAATGACCCCCTGTAAGGCAGGAGAATATAAAATATTATGTCAAAGACAGGAGCTTTCTGCCTTTGTCCCCCCTCTGCATCCCTGATCCAAATGGACAATGCATCACTAGGCCTTGATGCCTCAGAAGTCTGGGTTCATTAAAATCTTGAATGAGTGCCAAAGCTGTAGTCATAGATAAAAGGAATATGAAAGGATAACGAAATTTATGGATGGCAAGTCACCACCTCACCCTGGCATTTATAATAAACAAATGGTTTCTCTTTCCAATTTAAATTTCTCATTATACTGTGACTTTTGGAAAATGTGTTTTGATTTACCAACATTTTATCTGAAAAACGGTATAATTGATTAGATTTACATGGCTCTGATTTTAATGCTGATCGCCTGCCTCGCCCGACAGCCCACCCCCCTCCACCCTGAGCCCGACACTCACCAAAAAGGAAGGATCTGAACAGCTCCTGAGGCACATTCAAATCATAGGAAACAAACCTACATATCAAACAGGTTTTCCCCTGATAAAATAATTGGCTTTAACCAGCATAGAAACCAATTCATCCCTTTGAAAGAAACTTCTGTGAGGCCACCAAACAAAAATGGGGAGATAGACTTCACAGCCCGGGTGAGATGGACATCAATGCGCTGTGCCAGCAACGGCTACATTAACCCATGGCTAAATCCCATCACACAAATGTCAGTGTATCCGTTCTGAAACCATGACATTTAGATCCAAGGTCTCCATTGTGGTTTTAGAGGGAGCTGATGTTTGTCCATTCTTTGCACCCATCACACACACACACTCTCACACACACACTCACACTCACACACTGCTTCACAAACAGCTGTACTCTACACACAGAAAGGTTACAGATCATACGGCTTAAAATTTCTTATTTTATTGCATAATACATTATGTAACTAAACACATTCTTCTTATTTAAGAATTTAGCTTCTGCATGTTTGTTTTGCTTGTTTAAAATGTTTTTATTTATTAATTTATTTGTATTTTTTAAGGATTTTGATTTATGAAAACAAAATAGTTCATTTAGAAATCACTGGATGTCGTGATATTTTTCAATTAAGTGACCAAATTTACCAAAGCACCTATTTTGCTCTTCATGTTTAAAATCAGTTAAAGCTACCATGGATAATTTTCCATTTGTTTTGTATTTGGCGCCCCCTGTGGATGTAATGGTACATACTTATTGCTGAGCTTCTCGTGTGCATATGAAAGATGTGATTCTGAAAGACAAATCTACGGTGGCCCTGAAGTGCAAACCACAACAGCAAATTATAAAACACAACAACTAAGGGGCTGTTTACACAACAACGGTTTCAGGGTGAAACGCAAAAGTTTTGTTGCGGAAACAGCGTTTCAGCCAACCTAAAAGGCAAACTCTGAAAACGGCCTCCAGAGTGGAGAAAGTTATAGCGCTGACTACAGGCCTGGCATACTTACTACAGGGTTTTCAGTCCCTCTGCGTTTCCGTGTAAACATTTTTTTTTTTTAATGCGTTTTAGCATTTTCAGATGAAATGTTATCGTGCAAACGGGGGCCTAAGTCCTGCCTCTCGTCCAATCAGCGATGACTCATGTCGCCCACCAGTAGCTTAATGTTGTTTTTTTATTTGTTGTTGTTGAGGTTTGCACTTCATGGCCTCTGTTAGAATCTCTACACTTTTTTTTTTTCAAAACAAAAAGGGCAAAAACACGAGATAATACACTAACGAGTCATTTCCTCTTGCACATCTTTAAATTTTAATTATATTTTTGCTGCACATCATTAATGAGTTAAAATTTGAAGCTTTAAGCTTCTTCACAGCTCAATAAATAAAATCTATTCAAGTGAGCTTTGTACCTCAATGTGCATCAGTCTACTTCTCTGTGTGTGCACGCACTCTCACATTGCTGCCAAAAAATATTTTTTTCTCATTCAAAAAAAAAAAAATCTCAATCTAAAAAAAAAAAAAAAATTTTCAATCAAAAAAAAAATGTTTTTTTCCCAGTCAAATTTTTTTTTCTCAATCTAAAAAAAATATTTTCTTTTCAATCTAAATAAAAAAAATTCTCATTCAAAAACAAAAAAAATTCTCAATCTAAAAAATTTTCTCAATTTAAAAAATATATATCTTTTTTCTCAATCTAAAAAAAAAAAATCTCTATTTAAAATTGAAAAAAATTTCTCAAACTAAAAAAAAAAATTTTTTTTCTCAATCTAAACTTTTTTTTTATCTTAATCCAAAAAAAATTCTCAATAAAAAAAAACATTTTTTAAAAAATGCATGGCTTTCCTCTTCTGAAAAAAATAATTGAAAACTGAAAAACTAATCTGCACCTTTACGTTCATATGCCGCTCTTATTTTGAAAGGACTTGAGTTAAAAGCACAATGCGCTGCTCTCATACCCAGCAGCTTTAATATGTCTCTTATCATTTGACTTACTCCCAAATTGCCCCCGTGCATCCTCCCCAAACATCAGCACCATCAGCCCAGCCCAGCAGGACAGGCCCACTCTGACACATCAGGCCCACTCAGGAGTCCTGAGGAGCACGTTCAGGAGCAGGACAACGTGTCAGAAAGCCCTCATGTTACGAGGGAAACACCTATAAGCCACTTGGCTGCGGATCAGGAGATGTTTAATTATTGCCTCCTTACATTAGCTCGTACAGATCTGCCCCCTCGGGCATCGGTTTGGGGGTCAGGCTGAGGGGCGGCGGGGCGGCGAGGGGGCCCAGGCTGGTGGAGACGGTGAGAGGAATAAAAACCTGTCATTACTAGATCTCTTTCTTTCTCTCTGCTCCCTCTTTCTCCGACTGCCGCGGCCCAGATCAGGAATTACAAATGATATCATGACAATTTTTCACGCTCTTCAAACCAGTGATGTTTTACCGACTCATTTGCTATGATACCTTGTTACAGATCCAGCTGTGAATCAGGGACGTGTCATGGGGCTGGAAGCTCGCCGCCTGCTGGGCCTGGCCAATGACCTGGAAGGCAATAGGGGATGCCAGTGCCTGCAGCATGTGCTGCACTGACAGAGCAGCAGGGCACCGTCAAAAACCCTCTCATACAAACTTTGCAGATCACTCCGCTTTTAACAGATGAGTAAGCACTGGTGCTGACTTTTTTTCTCTGCCCTTACACCAGGTTTATGGATTTCCCTTCACGAGTCTGTGGCTCAGGCTGACGTGAAGCAAACCTTTGCCCACGAGGGGAATGGTGCAGCGGAGGATCCTGGATGGAGGGATGCAGATCGCATGTGGCAGGGTCACTGCGCAGGTTAAGCAACAATTCAGTGGAGTGCCTGTAAAGGAAGTGGAGTATGTTAGGAAAAGACCAGCGCACCAGCTCAAGAGGCCACACAATCCAGATTAAACTCTGGCCTCTGACGCTACCTACAAAATCCACTCTACACTTTCTACAACATGTGAGCTCAGAGACCTGAAGGAGACGTAGTCCACATCCTGACTCTTCAAAAACACATCCATCCCAAACAATGCGCCGTAATCCTCTGAGACAAAGCTTAATCCAGTCATTAATTTTTGCATTCTTCAACAGGAATTCAATGAGGTTAAGGTTGTTTGGGTTTCCAGATGAGAGCCCTCACGCAATCCCAGGCCCCGATGACTTCTGCATTACTGGAATGATGCGGCCGGGACTGATGGAGCTGAGAGTGTCAGGAGGTATTAGCCTTCACAGCCCAAAGCTGGTGGACAAAACCCGACTGCGCCCCCTGACCCGATCCACCGGCGAGCTACTGACCCAGCAATCATGGAGGAACAGACGGAGAGCTGGAGGGTACAGGGAGACGTTAGGGGGACGTAAAGGGAGAGAAATGAAACGTACAGGCGATGATGTTGAGAGGACAGGAAGAGGAGAAGACGAATACGGAGGCTGTGACTTTTTCTGCATATTAGCCAAATCACAGGAAATGGTTTTAAGGGCTTTTTTCCCGTTGGGTTCACTCTGATTCCCCCTCTCACTTCATTTAACTGAATTAATGAGCAGGTCCAGCCAGGGCTCAGGAGACCAGCTCCTTGGGCTCCTGTGGGCGAGGGACGGAGCGCTTGTTGTTCAGGATTTTATGATTTATGGAGAGCTTTAAACTCTCAGAGGTAAACGTCACACCTATAAATCTGTGAGGAAGTTTATGAATGAATGTTGCCGTAGTACTCCTCTCAGCGCTGTGACGCAGAGCGCGCTCAGTGGGAAGGTGGCCTCGCAACACGACACTGGCGGGCCGAGAAACACCCACATCAGAGAGGACCCAAAGCTGCACACACACAGTTCACCTCAGGACAGACCTGCTCTCAGCACAATGTCAGGCTGGACTCCCTCTGCGCGCTGCTCCACGCCGCTCTGTGATGGTACAGTGGACGGGGGTGTTCCCAATGCATGCTGGGGGATGTATCATGCCCGTCCTCACTGTACGGCGCAGGAAGCAGCTTTAAAAGGAGCTGCTCGTGTCGAACAGTGAGACCCAGCGGCTGGAATACCCCGGCTTATTTCCATATGTTGCACATCCCGTCTGATTTATGAAATGATATGAGTTCATTCATTATTCATCCTGGTGCTGGAGTTATTACCATTTCCCCGTCAGGCCTGCCGCTGACACCATAAACATTATGAAATCACAGTTCGCCCAAGGCGCTGCTGCCGCCGCTGTGAAAAGTGGTCACAACTGCCTAGTTAGCACGGGCGCTCGGTGCACTGGAGACAGCCACTAAATGCCATACAAGTGACCCGTGAATTTTTAATACAGGCAAAGTGGCGACAATAAGACGAGTGACGGGAAACGACTGAGAGATGAATATTACTGAGGCGCTGCTATGAATTCTGGGTACTCCAGGTTACTTTGGAGCAGGTTATATGATGAAGCTTAGTGCAGGAAACTGCACTGCACTGGACGCTGCTTCTCTCTGAGTCAGACTGTCACAGCTTCATGTTAACATGCAGGAGATCCATCCAGATCCAGAACTTCATCAGACCCAAACTGGACCTGGTGTTCTGAGCATGCTCCACATTCTGCACTCCAGGAAGCTGAACCAAAACTCAACAGAAGAAGAAGAAAGAAAGTAAACAAGATGAACTCTCATATCCTACCATCACAAAGGTTACAGAGCTGTTCGTCTGTAGCAGCCAGTGGAAGAAATCTACAGTATGCCAAAAATCCCAGATGTCCGACTGATCCAGGAAATTTCTCAGTGTGCCACAGATCGGTCTACCTAGCATACTGTTTCCTACAATGCAGGGCGCTAACGCTGTTTTTATATGCAGGTGGCAGGTTTTAGTGAATTACTGCCCTCTACTGGCATGAGTCAGCATTACAACTACAATACAACAACACTTATGTCAAATGTCTGTGTGGTAGAAGTGAAGTGATGCAAAAGAAACACCAGTAAATCTTGTCACTTCTGGTTTTCCCATCCAGATTCATTTTAAATAAGAGATTTAACTTTTGGTGTGAGGTTAAAAAAAATATAATGATCTTGCTAAGATAAAATTAACATAATATCTAAAATGTTGGGATGATGTTTCTTGTGTACAATTATGATAAAGGCAAAAAAAGTTAAAAAAATAAATAAATAAATAAATAATAATAATAATAATAATAATAATAATAATAATAATAATAATAATAATAATAATAATAATAATAATAATAATAATAATGAAAATAAAAATAAAACAAAACTAAAATAAAAAAGAAAAAGTAAAATAAAAACCAAACAAAAATATAACAAAAAAGAAAAAAGTAAAATAAAAAACAAAACAAAAATATAACAAAAAAGGAAAAAGTAAAATAAAAAACAAAACAAAAAAACAAAGAACAAAACAAAAACAAAAAATAAATGTGCAACCAAATAAAGCAAAAAAATAAACAAAACCAAAACTATAAACAAAAGAGAAAAGCAAAAAAAAAAAAAAAAAAACATTAAAAAAAAATTATCATCAAAAAACAACAACAACAACAACAAAAAAAAAAGATCAACTATTGCTCCACTTTCTAAAACTAAACTATGAATTGCAAAACAGGCCCAACAGAACAGCAGTTGGTAGTACAGAATGCATACTACATTAACCATCCAACCATTAAACATCTTGTGTTTTCACTTCCTATCACAGGAACCAGTTCGCCTCTTTCTCATTTGTCACCCAGGTGTAGGTTCAACAGTTGAAGGGTGATCTATCGCCACCTACAGGTCAGGAGGTATCATCCTGTGCTCGTCAACTTAGAGGAAAAAGTTATTTGTTAATCGAGCCTCATGTGCAGCTCGACTCAATGTGAGCCTCGAAACTAGAACCAGCTCACTTTTGGTCTCCATGTATTCCAGGTCCAGGTCCAGGTCCAGACTGTCTTACACTGACCTGGTTCTGCTTCCTGCTTTGATCCTGAGGTAAATTCTTCTTCCATGAGTAATAATTTCCCAGCACGGCCGACGTGGTTTGAGCTAATTTGTCTCGGGCTTATCACGGCCTGTTCATCCCTGATCCAGTAATTACCAGAACGAGCTACAGGAAAAACCGCCCCCCTTCACTGCCTCACCCTCTCCCCCCAGCGATGGCCGGCCTGTAAAAGCAGGATGTGTTGGCACCTTTATGATATAAATACTCACACACCCTGGGCATAAGAAAGCTGTCAACAGAACATTTGTTTTTCATTTTTCACCACCCAGAGCACTTCCAGCTGAGGGGGAAAAGGAGACAAGGCGTTAAAAATGGAGCGCAACACTAACTATTTTGCCCCTCGGTGGATCTGGGTGCTTAAACAGATGGGGCTCCAATTGGTTCCTGCTTTTATGGAGCAACAGGACGGTCCGGGTTTCCGTTCAACAAGCTCTCACCTCTGCACATGCTCGCTCCGCGGCTGGCACATGCAGATTGGAGGTAAAACACGCACGCCGAGCGTTCACACATGCACACACGGCAGCTGCTCTCTGCTCCCTTCATGTGCATTCGTCAGCCAGCCCTGCGCTGATTGGAAAACACAAGTGCATGTCAAGTGAACTGAAAGACGAGGGCCGTGAGAGGTGCGTGAGCTGACCCAGGCATGGAAGTAAGCTGTTATGACCCCCCCGCCCAGCCTACCGTAAATAGATCAAAGCACATCTGTTTCTGCGTCCAGCAGCCACACATCTATAATTGCGGCGCGGCCCTAATGGCTCAGAGCGACCCATCAGACGCTAAGCCGTTTGGACACTGGAGGAGCTGGAGCAGCCAGCGCGGGGCGACCATCAGCCAGCGCCGCGCGGGCAATGCTCTGCAGCCACGGCGGCGGCGTCTGGTCTCTGGTGGACTGAAATAGATATCACAACTCCAGCCCAGGGACGGAGGCCCCCAGGGGCCCGAGCTGACCGCACAGCTGGGATTGTGGATCAGGGTGGACCAGTGGTCAGGGACCCCAGAGGGAGGAAAGGTGCTGCTCTGTGTGTGATGAAGAGGATGAAGAAGAGCAGCTTCTCCCCCTCCCACCTCCTCTCAGGCTGTGTTTAGGTAAAAGACAGAAGCCAGAACAGTTAATAGTTCACAATGAGGTCCAGGAGAGTCCAGGAGAGTCCAGGAGAGTCCAGGAGAGTGAGGAGAGTCCAGGAGAGTGAGGAGAGAAGCCTCAAGTTGTCACAGTGTGACGCTGATTCGGCCTAATGAGCGTGGCGCTGTCACCACACATCTGCCTCCCCTTCACTTGTAGGATCTGGCAGACTCAGGACCTGCTGGAGTCACCGCGAGAAGCTGGGACTCCAGAAACCAAGACTGGACCACATTAGACCAGCTGCTGGATTACAGGAGAGCTCAGACCCCAGAAAGACGGGTTTCTGCAAAACTCTGAGTGCTGAGACAAAAATCACTTCCTCACACCCTGATGTCACACACTGTGTCTTTATCATTTCAGTACCACTCTTCCCTTGTGTGTTCACTCTGTTTAACTCTCTGAGTGTGATGAACCACCAAAAAAGTTTAAATTATCCAAAAAACTCTGGATATCTGAACAATACAACAACACTAAGGTCCGATGGACAGTTTCTTTTGTACAATTATAATAAAGGCAAAAAAAACCAAAACTAAAAAAAAAACTAAAAAAAAAAAATTAAAAATTAAAAGACAAAACAAAAAACAAAATAAAAAATAAAATGAATAATAAAACTAAACTAAAACATAAAAAAGAAAAAGTAAAATACAAACAAACCAAAAATATAACAAATAAGGAAAAGTAAAATACAAACAAAACAAAAATTTAACAAAAAAAGAAAAAAGTAAAATGAAGACAAAACAAAAATATTACAAAAAAATAAAATAAAAACAAAAAAACAAAGAAAAAAAATACAAAACAAAAACAAAACTGTAAACAAAAGAGAAAAGAAAAGAAAAGAAGAACAAAAACATACAAAAATACCCCCCCTCCAAAAAACAAAACAAAACAAAAAACAAAATTAAAAATAAAACAAAACTAAAGCAAAAAAAAAGAAAAAGTAAAATAAAAACAAAACAAAAATATAACAAACAAAAAAAAGTAAAACAAAATACAAAACAAAAAAAAAGAAAAGAAAAAAACCAAAACCAAAATAAATGTGCAAACAAAAAAAGCAAAATAAAATAAAAAAAATAATTAAGTCAAATTATCAAAAAAAATCTGGAAAACCACCTGATCTGAGGGGAAATCTGTCTGTATCATCTCATCAGATCTTTTTTTTTTTACCAGACTTGCTTCTTAAACTGTCTTTGACACAGTTTGACTGTTATATATGACTTCTCTTGAAATGCAAACACCTTGTGCTCTCCTCTCTTGATTCATCATATTTTTAAGACCTGAAGCCAAAATGAAAACCAGCCCAAACTCTTGGTTATTGGAGTAAAATAATCTGAGGAACAGCTGATTTAATCCAGAAGATAAACACCAACTTTACAGCTTCACAACTTTACTTATTTCTGATCGTCCCTCGTGAGGATGAAATAATCTGACATATTTTGGTGTCAGAGGTTTTATTTAACAGTTATGTAACTGATGGTGTTCAGGTCACAGGGGGCGGGGCTTGATCCCAGCTGTCACAGGGTGAGAGGTGGGGTTGGCGTGGACAGGTTCAGCAGCTGGAGACTGAAACCTGGAGATTAACTTTAAGGATGAACAGTCTTACTTTGAACAGTTCTGATTTTAGCTCTCAGAGAGTCACCGTTTGGTTTTTGAATGTGTTTCTGTTTCTTAAACATTATTTTATTTTGAAAGTAAAACAACAGTTTCCTGTCTGTTCTTTCCTCTTGTTTGATTTGTTTTTCTAGCCTTAAAATGAAAATTAATCTATTTTTTATTTTTATTTCACCTCTTTTTTGCACAAATTTTGATTCAGTCAAACAAAAACTCTTTTATTGAGTTATAAAATACTAACTTATGGTGCTGTATTTGTCTTGCTTAGCTAACTCCTTTGACCTGACGCTGTGCGACCTTTCCGCACATTTAAATTGAATTATTTGATATTTTTCTTTAAATTGCTGCAGTAATTTCCCTCCTGGTGATTTCTTTGACCCAGATCCTCGTCAAACCTCATCGTTTGGCCTTCCTGGCGTTGACACGGCTCTGTGACGGCTGATCCCTACCATCACGTATCTGTAACGTGCTGGTGATAACTCCTGCCTCGTTGTTTGGTCCGGGGCTCAGAGAGACGTTACAGTAATGGGAGTGGAGTGTACGTGCTGGATATGAGCCTGTGGGCTGATCAGAAGAGACAGGGAGGAGGACTGTGCGTCCTGTGCGTCCTGTCTGTGTAACGATGATGAGGTGGTGGTGTCTCTGATCTGCAGAGGACAGCACTCCTCCCATCTGTCCTGACTCTGGAGGCGTCTGTGCAGCTCGAGCAGCTACTCAAGAATTCCTCATGGGCATCCTCCTGGAAAATAGCACAAAGGTTTACTAAACATCACCGCGGCGGTGGCACCAATTATTGTTAATATACATCAAAAAGGCTGAGCCGAGGCCCAGAAACACACTGATCACTCCGATGACGGCAACTGTCAGTCTGCTGCCGACGAGCAGAGCTGCTGGAATAATTAGTCCATGCCCTGTGAATAAAACAATAACACAACAGCCAGATGACATCCAAAATATGCACGTCGCCTCAGATGACCTGAAAACCTGCCACGGCACGGACCGGGGATCAAGGACACGTCTTCAAACGCGGCCTGAGACGCTGCTCGGACGTGAACACGGCTTTGTTTCAGGGTGTGTGTACATGTTTGGGTGGCAGCAGTGAAGAGGAAGGAATAAAGGAGGAGTTTGGAGCTTTTGTTTGACCGTATGTTGAGGAGTTTCAGTCTGACAGGAGACGTCTTTAAACTTGATTTTTAGTTTAAAATCAGAGTTTAACTCATGTTTGCTGAGCAGGAAGTGAGAAATCAAACCTGAGGAGACTCTGAGCGTTTGTTTCCTCCTGGTCCTGAAGATGGTGCTGCTCAGCCGCTCTGTGAAAGTCACTTCAGCAGAAGCACTCACCCGGCGCGCTGCATCGAAAGGACAGTTTTGTGAGACCTCCTGTCGACTGGCTTCAGATCCTGTATCGGGAAAGTATCCGTGCTTTTTAAAAGTCTCTGACCTAGTCACGAAACCTCCAGCAGCCACAGGGAGCTGCACCGGAGCTGACCTCTGACCTCTGATTCACCTGTGGAGAGGAGGGGGCGGACAGAGGAGCAGGGCGCCACTTTTCTGAGGATTAGAAAGAAGATTTAGTGAATAAGTGAAAAGAGGAGTTTGAGTGAGGGTCAGGACGTGTGACGTGGGTTAAAGCACATCAGGTGTTAAAGTCTGAAGACTCTTTCCTGCAGCGTCTCCTGACTAATGAAACCAAGATGAACTCAGCACTTTGTTGACAGCACCAGTAACTTCTGACGCTCTGCTCCTGATGAGACGTTAGTGCCACCAGTCTCTGCTAAATGTGGGAGAAAGGTGGACGCCAGGCCGGCGGCGGGTGTGAAGTCACGAGCAGTTCAGAAGGGACAGCCGGCAGTGAGCTGGTGTGTTTATCACGGGCAGATCCACTGGTGTCAACGCTGTGACAGGTTGGATTAAGAGCGCCGTAAACACGTCTCCTCAGACACGTCTGACAGCGTAACCGTGACGGCCTCAGCCGACCACGCTCAGGAGCAGAGCGTGCCGGCTGCAGCGTCTCCGTGAAGGCCGCGGTTTGGACGTGTCAGGGAAAAAACAACAAATAGTTACCGGGTGAAAAGGTGACAAGTGTGAGGCAGAGTGTGAACGAAGAGTCTTCACGCGAGGAGCGCGGCGTGGAGCGCGGTGCAGGGCCTGAGCTGGGAGGAGGAGGGGAGGGGGGCCGTGGCGTAACGAGGGGGTTAGTGGTGATGAGAACAGACACGAGCCACATGAGGCCCCCCTGACCACGCAGGAGTCCCCTGTGGTATGTCCAGCAGACCACTACACACACACACATGAAGTGATAACATGTGCAAACACACACGCGTGTTTGAATCTGATTTCTTACAGCGAGAGTTTCTACATGAGACAAAGAAAAGTTCATTAAAAAGGAAAAAATTAAACCAGAATCCTGTTTGTTTCTGTCTTTTTCTTCCTGAATGGAGCTGAAACTGTTTGTGCCTCTGATTTGTGAGGATAGCACGCCCTCCAGTGGCCATAAGTTGTACAGCAGCTCCTCCTCACTGCATGTGCTCAGATGTTCACATCAAACATGAACTTAAAGACAATGAAGAGCAACGAGGGAAGAAAAGGGCAAAGAGTGACGCAGAAAATTAACTAGAAGTTATTATACATAATTTTCTTCCACATGCAAGATAAAACGAAACCAAACTTCACAAAAGAAAAAAATCACGTCATATCTTTGCTTGATATCCTCATAATATGTGGATTAAATGGTAAACTTGTCCACAGTGGGAGTCAGCCAAAACAAAGACATGCCGTCAGAATAAAACCAAACGTTTGAAATATATTTAAAAAAAAACAAACGTTTGAAATCTTGAAATAAAAACTCCTCAGTTTCATGAAAAGTGAATAAGTTCATGTGCGGTTGTCCATCAGATCAAAACTGCACATTCTTTTTGGAAACCATGGACAAACAGCGGCAAAGTGAGAGATTGAGCTGCATATATAAAAACAGATTCAGGAGCAACATGCGCTGACATCCAGATCAAGACTTCTTCACTCTTAGCATGTAATGTGTTAACTGAAACATTTTCAGACTCGAAAACTATTTGCAAACGATTAAAAGTTTCTAAATACCGGCCCCACAAACTTTGAGTAAGGGTTGTAGATAAGAGCCAATCCTAACCTTCTCTTGATACCCTCCCTCTTCGTCTTGATTCCCTCTCTGTCGTAGTCAAAGCAAATATTTCTTCTTCCAAAGCGAACGCGTTTTTACAAACTGATGATAAACTGACGTCAGATCAGGGCAAAACATTCACAGCAAACAGACTTCACCACCATGGACTGAGAAATGAGACGGCTAAGCTAGGAGAAGCTAACGCTAAGCTGATGGTACCATAGACTGTAAAAACAATGGGCGTCCACTTGCTCAGCTCAAAGTGAGGTCTCCACAAAAACTGCTCCCCCTGGTGGCTGGCTGCAGTATAGGTTAAAAAATCCCTCTCCCCAGTCATTCCAGATGGGCTGTGGTCAAACTTTAAAAAATTAATCCACCTGGTAGAAATGTTTCTCACGTCTGATTGTTGTGGTGATTTGAAGATATCATTTGGCTGTCTTGTATCCAAGTCCTCTTTTTTCTGAAAAGCTTCGTTTTCATTAGTTATACGAGGTTAAAAACGAGGCTTTACGTCGCGTTTAACGATGATTGACAGCTGCTGTTCTCGTGTATTTTTTTCAGGGATTGTAAAATATGTCTGGAGGTAGAGTCAGGAAGTGATTAGACTCTCTAAAGATAAAAAATGATTATAATTTTTGTCACCCAGCTCCACTCAGATTCTCCCAGAATCCCTCACAGTCTCTACTGCACAGACTCTGGCTGCAAACTGCTACAATGTCTGCGCCTGTGACGGAGGAATTTTGGCTTCAAAACCGTACGATGATGAACGGTGGAGCCACGCTGTCCACTCTGTATACAGGCTATGAACGGTAAAGTATTCAGAAGCTATATTATGTGGCTTCTGACTACTGTAACATTAGCTTAATGTTAGCTTCTGTAGCTAATGCAGCTTATCTGTCTGCTCTGACATCGGTGTAGCTGTTATTAGCGGTAGCTGTAGCTAAAGCAGCGTTAGCTAGATTGAAATAGCGAGCAGAGAATTGGGATTAGTCCTTAATCTGTCTGTGATTTATGGAGAAAGTATGAGTAAACACAACATGTTTCTCCTCCTGAGCCGAGGTCACATGACCGTGTCAGAAACACACAGTTTGAGGGAATCACAGGATGGAAACAGGTGAATCTGGACGGTGAAGTTTCTCCTAAAGACCAGGGAAGAGAAACTGTGAACTTGTTGATTCCCCTGACTACAATCTGAACCATGTGGGGGAAGTTTCATACACAATTCATCCTGGCAGCAGAAAACATCCCAAATTCGGCGAGGCACCGTTTGTGGAACCACGCTGGCTGCTCCACACACGCTGCGGACACCAGAAGTCATTCCCAGTTTGCCTCAGCTCAGCTCCACCACCGGCCCCCTTCCTCCACCAGGAGCCTTTAAAACGATATGCCTTCTGGGGCGATCTTTTATGGAGCCATTGACGACTGAATAATTCTCTTCAGATCAGTTTGCCCCCCCAGCCCCGGCCCCTTCCTCCTCCTCCTCCTCCTCATCCCCCTTTTCAGCCCTCCCCTGACTGAACAACCAGAAAAAGGTCACATTTCTGAGAAGTGACTTCCATGCCTGTTCCATGCTGGGTCGTCACTTCCAATTTCCTAAGACCTTTCACGTCACCGAGCCGTCAACTTTACAAAACGGCACATACGACCACGTGCACCGCCTGTGATCCAGACTCCATCAGTTAGAGAGATTTTAAAACCTGAAGCTGCAGTTAAAACCTTCAGTCCGTGCAGCTCTTTCCTACGTTACACTTCCATCTCTTTGTCGTAGTGTCTCTAATTAAAGCTGCGTAAAGGTCACGCCTGATCAGAAGTGATCCCCTCCTTCTTCGCCCGTCCTCCTGCAGCATTCAGCGCTGATGGACCCTCAGGACACCCAGCCAGCGTTCAGCATACGACTGTCCCTTCCTCTTCCCCGCGCCTCCAGAAGATGCATCAGGATGTTAAACTCCAGGCGCTGAATTAATGGAGCGTGAAATCCAGGCCTGAAGTGCAGCGGGCCCTGGACCTGCAGGTCGACGTCGCCTACACGACGCGCTCATTGTGACCCCGGCGAGTTGTATTATAACCACATTTGACTGGTGACAATTAGTGACCTTTCCCTGATCCTGCAGCCTTCTGCTTCAATTACTCTGAGCTGGTGTAGCTGCACTGAGAGAGACTGTACTCTCCCTGTCAGATCGCTCGCTGCAGCGCTGAACTGAGTCTGTTTCACCACTTCTGCAGAAATGTTTGAATTAAAGGAAACTGAGTCTGTTTGTCAGAGTGAAGCTGCTGCAGAGCCTCATTTCTCCTCTTCTCAGAATCTCCAACCATGGTTTTCTCTTAGCTTGTTTGCATGTATTTAATCTTTAAGCAGTTCTCGGGGAGGTGGAGTTTGAGATGAACGCAGATGAGACTTTCTTCCACACATCACAGGACGGAGAGCGCCACACTTCAGCTTCCTCCAGTATCTCCCATCAGCTCCACCTCGGCCTGCCTTCACCTCAGCTTCACAGAGAGCAAACCTGAAAACCTCAGAGGCAGGAACATAATAAAAAACCTCAGGCTCTATCACTTCATCTAACCTTTCTGTCAGAAACAGGCTGCAACCGCCGCCAGCACAACTGCAGAAACACGATCTGAGATATTCAACCTCAGTGTGTGTTTGCTCCTCATTAGATTTAACTCCAGAGTCCGTGTGTTAAAGAGTCTCTGCTTTAAAATCCATCCAGTCTACTCTTTCTGTTTCTATGTGTAGGGCCCCTATAGATCAGGCTGACCCACGTTAAGCAGTGTTGTTGCCAGATCTTGGAAAGAAACAAGCTCTGAGGAATTAGACCCAAAACAAGCCCAACAGGTGACCTACCAATAGACCTCTTGATAAAAGTATAAATATTTGTTTTTGTTTGCACTAAATTTGCAGTAAAAGCACGAAATGTAAAAAAAACAAACAAAAAAAAAAACCTAATTTTCAAAACATTGATTCAAAGAAAATTCATGTGCATTATGCACAAATAACAGCAAACTGACAATAAACAGTCCACATAAACTTTAAATAGTATTTTTCTTTGTTTAATAAATAATAAATGAAATATATCAGAATTGAAAAATCAAATTAAATAAAAAAAGATAAATGTTTTTTCGTTGTTTTGAAGAGCTGAGATCATCAACAAATCAAGCCTGAAAACCCACAGCCCGTGACTGACAAGATTTGCAAGCAACTTTGCAGAAAAACAAGCCCAAAGTTGCCAATAATAGCCAGACTTAGCAACTATGGTGACGACAACAACAACTGGCGGTGACGCTTTTAAACAAATTGTTGCGTGTGGCCATGTGGGTACCTGTTGATTGGATAGATAGCATATTATCTGTAACTAACTGTGACATCATTTATTGTCCAGATTCTTTACTGATCATCTTGCTGAGTTAAACTGGATCCTGATTGGTTAAAACCTCTTGACAACAAGAGAGAAAGAAATCCCTTACACCAAATCAAAATGATCCAAATGTCCTTCTGCTTCTTGACTGTGAGGCCAAAGGATTCATTTCTGTTAATGTGTTAAACAGTTAGTTAGGCTAAAAATAAATAAACAGATAAATAAATTAATTAAACTAAGTAAAAACAAAAATAAATAAATAAAAACAAACAAATAAATCAATAAATAAATCAATAAAAATAAACAAATAAATAAATCAATAAAAATAAACAAATCAATAAATCAATAAATCAATCCATCAATAAATAAATCAATAAAATCTGTAATAAATAAATATAAATAAAAATATAAATAAAAAAATAATTAAATGAAAATATAAATAAATAAATAAAACCCATAAATAAAAAAATAATCAATAAATAAAATACACAAATAGATAAATAAATAAATAAATAAATAAATAAATAAATAAATAAATAAATAAATAAATAAATAAAAGACAAAAACAAACAGATATTTTAACATCGAATCTTGTCCTGCAATCCAGGCTGCTCCCTGCAGACTGAGTTTGTGTGATAAGCTGTCAGAGTGTGTTCTCTATGATCTGCTGTAGCTCTGACAGGTGTCAGTCACGTGTGTGTTTCAGGGGCTGTAGGAAAGCTCAGACTCTGTCACAGACTCATGATGTCAAAGAGGAGAGGTGGGATCTGGGTCAGACCGTCAGAGCTATGTAAAGAGTCAGAGCTCAGCGTGAAACCACAACTAGAGACTCCAAACACAGGGATCCTTCCTCCTGCTGTAAGTCCTACGCACACGTTCATGAGTTAAAACAAATTATTGTTACTCTCTGAGATCTTCCTCACTGTGGGGTCTTTACCTCAGGTACCATGGCTGCTGTGAACAGGACCCTGGACTCTGCAGAGACCTCAAACCAGAGCAGCTGTGATGTGTTTGTGTACCAGAGAGAGGCCGCCGTCCTCTTCCCCGTCTTCTACTCGCTGGTTTTCATCATCAGCGCGTGCGGGAACAGCCTGGTCCTCTACGTCATCTGCCAGAAGAAGCAGAAGTTCAACTCCACCTCGGTCTACCTGCTGAACCTGGCTCTGTCCGACGCGCTGTTCACGCTCACGCTGCCCGGCAGGATCACCTACTACATCCGACACTTCGACTGGCCCTTTGGAGACCTGCTGTGCAGACTGAGCACGCTGCTCTTCTTCGCCAACACCTACGCAGGTAAACCTCTACGCTGATGATACTCTGTTTCTCCGACTGAGTGTCTAACCTTCTTCTTCTCAATTTCTTAAGTTTGATTTCTGTTAGTTTGAGTTAGTTTTTCCAGAGTTTATCTGCCGATCCTCATTATACCAGACAAGAACGAATAGAAACAGAGGCATCGGGTCATGTGCTGCCACCTGCTGGAGTTAATCAGCTACAGCTTCAATCCGAAAGACGGATCAGAAACTTAAATCTCCCATCAACTGGTTTTCATCTTCATCTGGTTTTGGTTGATTTCAGTCAGCTGTTAGCCTTGTCTCTGTTTTCTATCAGTAAACTAACACACAGACTCACAGATCACTGCCCAAAACTCATTTTTATGTCCCTCACATGTTACCGTACCTGACGGCACATGATCAGACCCAGTCTAAGGTTATCTTCATACCAAACTCTAATCCCTGACCTCTCTAAAGTCTCCTCGTGCTGCGTCTTTATCATTTTTCCTCCAGGTATCGGCTTCATGACCTGCATCAGCCTGGACCGGTACCTGGCCATGGTGCACCCCCACAGCCTGCAGTGCCTGCGCAGCGTGAAGGTGGTCCGCAGGGTCTGCGTCCTGGTCTGGGCGCTGGTTTTCCTGCAGATAGCTCCTCTGATGTTTCGCAGCATGCTGCAGGAGCAGCAGAGCAGACGGACCTGCATGGAGTACCTGAGCTTCGAGGGCTCGCTCTTCACGCCGTACCTCCTGCTCCTCGCCTGCTCGCTGTCTTTCTGCGGCCCGCTCGCCGTCATCGTGGGCTGCTACGCTAAGATCAACCTGAAGCTGAGAGCTGCAGCCAAGCAGAGCTCTGTGAGCGGTCGCTCCAGGAGGAGTCACAGGGCCAACACCATCATCCTCCTCATCCTCCTCACCTTCATCGTCTGCTTCAGCCCCTATCACCTCAACGTGATGCAGTTCATGACCAGGACCATCCACCACAGGCCGAGCTGTGAGGAGCTGAGGGCGTTTAAGGTGTCTCTACAGGTGAGATCTCCTCTTCATTAAACTCTCAAACATCCCTCACTTCATCATCTTCATCACCTCCTCCTCTTCCTCCTCACAGATCACCGTCTCCCTCATGAACTTTAACTGCTGTTTGGACCCAGTCATCTACTTCTTTGCCATCAAGACCTACAAGAAGCGAGTGATGAGTCTGTTCAGGGACTATCTGTACGCGTCCTCCTCCAAAGCCACAGCCGAGCACAGCAGCAGCAACACCTGAGAGAAACCACGCTCAGCCTGCAGGGGTGAAACCAGAAACCAGCTCCACAGAGACCTGCTTCGCCCTGCTTCACCCTGCTTCACCCCAGACAGTCTCAGTTTCTCATGGTGAGACGCTTTTAAACATCTGTCAAACACTCTGACAGCTGTGCTTGTACATATTTCTGTTAAAGAGTTGGAAAGAAGAAAACTGCTCCCAGCGTGTTTTTGTTTTTCTTACTCTTGGTTTTCTCCTTTTTTTTAAAAAACTCTTGTATCAGAAGATCAGTGTTTGTGTATGATCAGGATCTGTGTTGAGTTGCGTAAGCGTGAAAAGATCAAACTGATGTCTTTATGCAAACATTGTGGTCATTAATGCAGCAGCAGCAGCTCCTGACTTCCTCTGCAAAGCATCATGGGTATAAACGCTGTAAACTGAACTTTTCTGAGGACTTGTTGCCAAAAAGAGAAATCATGCCACACACATCCAAGTTTCACGCCCACATCTGACTCTGTGCTCAGAAAAATCACCACTTCCTCGCCCACCTTTCCTGTTCTCCTGCTCCTGCCGGGCCCACACCTGGAGCGCGGCGTGGGCGTCCCACAGGCTGCAGCAGGTGCTCGTTCCCTTTTCTGGAGCTGAGCCCCACAGCTAAATATAACATGAAACACTTCCTGAGGTTTGAGGAGCTGCGCTGTGTTTATCTGAGAGGTAATTAACATGTTCACATCGATTCTTTGTTTTTAAGGTGCAGAAATAAAGCTGATAAAATGAAGCTAACTGTTGTTCATCAGGATCTCAGGAGTCAGAGCGAAACGATCTGATCTGGACCAGAGGAGATGATCATGAACTGAGTAAACTCTTTCCTGTTTTGTGTGTTTTGCTGTGCTGGAAGTAAAGTTAATTATAACCTAAAGTAAATAATCGAACGTGTTTCTGTGGTCAGAGGTGGAAGTCATTGAATCGTCTGCATACAGAATAAAAATCTGCAGGTGAAAAACTTGTTTTTAAGTCTTTTAGCCCAACTTGAAATCTAAAAATCTCTTTGTACAAATGTCTGTGAACTAAAACTTTAAATAAATGTCAAATTTCAACCAAACTGTTTATTTGAACCTGGTCTAAAGGAAGTGGTCTCCTGCAGAGAGGTCATGTTTGAGGACAAAGACCTGACTCGATGGCTGTGTCTCAATTCAGGGGCTGTAGCCTTTGAAAAACCTGGTCTTTGTAGCCTGTGTAGACCACAGAGGCCAAACTGAACTGAGACGGTCTGGTCTATGAAGCATTTCCTGTTTGTCACCCTCGATGTCACACAGCGCCGCCCTCACCTGTCAGGCTTACATCACTTTTTAATCACATGTACACCAAAACCTCACATTTCAAACAGGATGTTTTTTGATATTATTATTATTTTTTAATTTATTCATTTTTATTATTATTATTATTTTATTATTATTTTTTTGTTTATTTATTTTTTTCTTTATTGATAGAGTATAGAAGCACCATTTAAATGAGAGTAAGGCAACAATGAACGTTTTCAACATCTGATCAAGTGCTGGGGGATGGTAAATAATAATAATAAAAAAAACAGGCTGCTGAAATAATTTGATGTATTTTTTGAATTCCCTGTAAAAAAATAATAAATAAAAAAACACCAAGTAAGTTTTTTTTCCCCAGAGAATTTACATTTATGAACATATTTTTATTTAATAATGAGAAGATTTATAAAGATCTGTTTTCCCTCAGTATGTTACCCAAAAAGAGCCCAAACACATTTTTACACAGTAAATATTCTATGATGTTTTAGGGCGTATTCAGACCTGGACTGTGTGGTCCACTTTAAATGGACCAGGGTTCGTTTCCCACGCTGGTGCGGACTTTTCATGCAGGTGTGAATAGACACAAACGAACCCTGGTGCGGACCAAACAACCGGACCCAGACCCACTTTTTGAGGTGGTCTTGGTCCGCTTCCTAACGAACTCTGGTGCGGTTCGTGGTTCTCCGGTGCAGGTCTGGATACAAACCAAGGTCCATCTGAACTAACTACAGGATACATGCTCCTTTTGGGCCTATAGAGCCACCGTAACCTAACCGTCTTTGGTTCATACCTGATCCTCCGTCTTCTGTTTAGCCACGCTGTAGCTAGCATGTTGTGGGTCAGGACACGCAGAGCATAGCGCCTCCTTGCTGCGATCATTGGTCTTCCTGTTCCTAAATTGTAAACGGTGTTGTTAAGCTGCTTTGAAGGAGCTGCTCTTGAAACTGAAAATGATTTAGCAGCTCTAATAAGAGCACAAACACACATGTTTACCTCCATTTCCAGGTCTGTACTCTGTGTGCCGCCCTTTGTCAGTGCTGTCCAATGAGAGCACTGATCCTCACACACCTGGATGTGTTTACAGAATATAGTCCACTTGATAAAAGTACAATCTGAATACGAACCGCACCAAACGAAAAAAATCAAGTCTGCTTTTGGTCCGGACCACACAAGTGGACCAAAGGACTTTTCTGGTCTGGATACAGCATCAGAGAAACTAAAGAGAGGGGAAACCAAACGGCCCACACTGAGGAAACAGGTGGAGAGTCCCACACGCTGAGGGAAGAGGACACACCTGGCCCAGGTGCAGCTCACCACCCAATGACCACCTGGATCTGCAGCCAAAAGCATTACCACCAGCAAAGTGGGGACACCTGGTGGCGTGGAGGCGTCATCACACCACCAGATGTGTTTCTCTCAGGTTGAACAAACTGGGTGAAACTGGGAAATTACATCTAGAAATTTTAAAACCAAAGCTGTAAAATCACAACTGAAACATGAGACTGACAGGAGATCAGACCAAAGCTTAAACTCAAAACAGCACACGATGAGTGGTTACAGCTCCAGGTATCTTTGATGATATTTCCAGAGAAACTGTTTTCTTATCACACAGTGAAACCAGAGTTTCATTCTCTGAAACGTTCACAGAATCAGCCTCTGGATCAGAGTCAGAGTCAGAAATACCTTAATGATCCCTGAGGGGGAATCACATTTTAGTTTCATCCCTTCAAAGACACATAAAACACACAGAGAGATGAGGAGAACAGGGATAGGAGGATGTGGAAGCTGCCAGCGTGCCCAGCACCACGTTATAAAAGATATGAAATGAAAACAAGAGGAAAAAAGAAAGTCCAATAAAGAGGAACTTGTCAGCAGGTTTTTAGTTTGACAGACGTCGTAGATATCTTCACAGTGAAGTGTCAGACTCTCTGTTCCTGAACAGTCTCTGTTTACGCTCGCTGACTTCTACATCTGTCACGAGAAGTGTTAAAACATCGCCCTGATGTGTGTACGTTCAGTGGCCCAGGGTGGCTCTGCCTTTTGCTCTGACTCAACCCTGGTGTTGATCGTATCGGGTGGTTGCATGACAGATTGCAGCATTTTCACTTCCTCTCTCAGGGCATAATGTCAGTTTGTGGCTTCTTCTTACGTAATCTGCCTCAGGCTCAGTTTACTCTGACATTCAGCTGCGTGGCCCTTAATGCAACACCTCCAAACACCCTCTCATTGTTCTTCTTCATGACATTCAGAGACAAAGACGGATCTGTTTACCTCCATTCTCTCTGTTACACAAATTTAACAAACTTTAAACCTACACAGACATTAACTGACTTAATTTATATAAATTAACTTATAAACATGAATCATCTGTGTCATAAAAAAAAAAGATTTTTCTTTCATTCATTTATTTATCTATTTATAAACTGACTCATCCTCTATGATAAATGTTAGGCTGTTATTTTATATTTGTCCAGCAGAGGGAGGCATTGTGCAGCTTGTACTCTGTTAAAACAGAGGCCTGTGTGTCAGACAGGTGCAGATTAATGTTTTTAAATAATGATTTCATGCTTATGGAAAATTAATGTGCACAAAATAACACAGACAAAATAAATATCATGGTTCAGTTTAACTACCGCACCTTTCACCCGTAAACTTTCACTTTTTAAATGCCCAGGGTATGAAGTCTATCAAATTCTTAACTGTTAAATGTTAGAAAAATCACAATAATTACATATTTTTCAAAAAATAATTAAATACTGCTACTATGCTCCAAATATCTGGAACAAACTGCCAGAAAATATAAGGTCTGCTGAAACTCTGAGCTCCTTTAAATCCAGGTTGAAGAGTCACTTTTTAACAGCTGCCTTTTATTAGAGCATTTAAACAATTCATTTTAATATCTTTCTTAAAAAAAGAAATAATCTTACAATTTTGCTACTCAGCACTGCGACTCTTAACTGAAAATCTGTTATAGCTTTTTTTTCTTTTAATTACTTTTTGGGTTTTATTGTATTTAATTAATTTTAATCTGCTTTTTGATTATATTTATTTTTATTTATTCATCATTTGTATTTTATTATATTATAATATTTTTTTTTTAAATTTTTAATCTAATTTAATTAATTGTCAAATATTTACAATATAACAATTACCTCTATGTCATCAATGCACCTGAACATGGCAGCTTTTTTTTGCACTGATAACTGTTTTGCACTGACTGAAGGGCTCTTGCAATTTCGTTGCACTTGTTGCAATGACAAATAAAGTTCTATCTTATTCTATTGTATCTAATTAATTTTAATCTGCTTTTAAATTGAATTTTTATTGTTTTCTTTTCATTTGTTCTGACTGTAAAACACTTTGATTTGCCTTGCTGAGTGTGCTATATAAATAAACTTGCCATACCTTACTACTACTACTATAATATATATATATATATATATATATATATATATATATATATATATATATATATATATATATATATATATATATATATATATATTTTTTTTTTTTTTTTTTAATTTAATTTTTTTTATTTTTAAAAAAACAAGATCAGAAACCACATAATTAAGAAAAAAAATATTTCAAGTTTTAAAAACATGCACCTCTAAAGCCAAATCTTGCGCCAAAGTTCCTTCTTTAGAGCTGAAACACACGCTTTATTCCTCTTTTCGAGCCCTAACGTGCATACAGGGCCCTTTAAAAAAGTTTTTGCACACCCCTGAGTCCAAAGAAGTTCAAACCAGGTTTGTTTCTTTGATTCTTTGTTGTTATAAATAAATCAGTGTCTCTGTCCATTTGTCTGCAGATGACAGCTGCTCAGTCATGCAGATTATAAAAGGTTTAATAACTGTCGCCATGTTTAACCTCCAAACTCAAACGTCAGGATAACATAACTATCCTGTCTGTGCATGCTGCTTTAAACTCTGTTAGCAAACATACTTTTTCTCTGTTTCTGATGAAGTAAGACGAACAGCTTCCTGTTCAAACTGTTGCTTCACCACGTGCTGAGCGGCGAGCTGCCACCCTGCTAGCACTTCTCCACGGCCCTGTAGTAAACACTGTTTTTAACGTGCTGAACAGACTGGAGGTTCAGTCAGAGACCACCTTCATTCAGGAGATCTTCAGACTCAGGCTCTAACTCTCATCTTAACGCTGATTTCTTCAAACATGGTGATTTTTATCCAGAGAGCGGAGGAGTCTGACAGAGATCAGCCTGAGTTACCAAAGCCTCGTGTTTCTGATAAACCCTGATAAACATCTGGTCAGCTACAGGCTGAAATCAGCAGATCATTTATCAGATACATCTGATAGTTTCTCTTTTTTAACTTCCTTTGTTTGGCTCAGGATGTACCAACAGCACCGATAAGCATCAAACACTCTGTAAAATCATCTCCTGCCTCCCGTCCAGCTGAGACCTGAGCTCCTGGCTCTGAAGCGGCGCTCAGCGACACGGTGGTGGAGTGGACATGCCGTGGCGCTCAGACTCATTGTTGTCTATGAATAGATCTGGCAGAAAACTGCGTCTGTCCGCGCTGCTGGGTGTGATCTGGCCGTCTGAGGCTCAGTGAGTCAGACCCACATGGCAAGGCCACGAGGAAGTTAGACCGCTTCCTCTGCCCCTCTGCTGGACTTGTTTTGAACAAAGGAAAGCAGAGTGTGAATGTAGGACACCGAGCTGAGCGCAAGCCAACGCCGTCAGACCAGAACCAGGTGTTCAGCTCTGACCTGAGGACAGGGACTGCATTTACTCTGTCAGACCTCTGAAGGGGGCTGTGGTGGATCAGACCCAGGTGTCCAGAACATCCCACTGATGCTGGATTGGACTGTCAGGCCTTCACAGTCAATGCATGCATATATTAGATACAATACTTTCCCACATCCCGCTCTCTGACGGGTGCAGTCATAACAAGATAGATTTGAAACTTTCTTTTCAGCTTTGGATGACTTTCTTTGGAGGAGAGGATGATGGGTAGAGAGAAATGTGTGCGCTCATTCTGCATGGTTCACCTGCAAAGACCAGGGTCCCAGTTTGGACATCCCAGTCCATAAGTCTTGAGCTGGCGCAGGAGCTTCCCTGAGGCTAACACTCGTTAAATAATGTCAGTGTTTTAATCATCCGTCTGAAAAACAGTGTTGGTCTCAGTGGAGTAGAACTGATCATGTCAAACAAGTCTTTCTCTGTCGTGCTGGGTGATTCCTCTTCTTTCCTGTGGTGTCCCACAAGGGTCGATTCTGGGTCCCCTCATTTTCACTGTTTATACAGAGATAGATAGATTCAACATGGTCCTGGAAACCTTCCTCAGAGAGTTTGGTCCATATTGACATGATAGCATCACACAGTTGCTGCAGATTTGTGGTCTGAACATCCATGATGAGAATCTCCCGTTCCACCACATCCCAAAGGTGCTCTATTGGATTGAGATCTGGGGACTGTGGAGGACATTTGAGTACAGGGAACTCATTGTCATGTTGAAGAAAGCAGTCTGAGATTATTCCAGCTTTATGACATGGAGCGTTATCCTGCTGGAAGTAGCCATCAGAAGATGGGTACACTGTGCTCATAAAGGGATGGACATGGTCAGTAACAATACTCAAGTAGGCTGTGGACTTTAAACCATGCTCAGTTGGTACCAAGGGGCCCAAAGTGAGCCAAGAAAATATCCCCCACACCATTACACCAGCAGCAGCCTGAACCGTTGATACAAGGCAGGATGGATCCATGCTTTCGTGTTGTTGAGGCCAAATTCTGACCATCCCAATGCATCCCCGCTCACTGGATATTTTCTCTGTTTGGGACCATTCTCTGTAAACCCTAGAGATGGTTGTGGGTTAAAATCCCAGTAGATCAGCAGTTTCTGAAATACTCAGACCAACAACCATGCCACGTTCAAAGTCCCTTAAATCACCTTTTTTCCTCATTCTGATGCTCACTTTGAACTGCAGCAGATCGTCTTCACCATGTCTACATGTCTAATGCATTGCTGCCATGTGATTGGCTGATTCAAAATTTGCGTTAATGAGCAGTTGGACAGGTGTGCCTGATAAAGTAGATGGTGAGTGTAGATTACCATCGTTATGCTGATGACACCCAGCTGTACGTCTCCCTAAAGCCTGGATTAACAGGTTTCCAACATAAAGTCCTGTCTGACATTAAAAACTGAATGTTTTTACAAATTTATGACTCCAAACAGTCATTTGGCTATGTCACTAAGGCTGCAGTATTTGAATTATTTAAATTTGTTTTTTTTTACTGTATTTTGGTTTATTGTCAAGCATGTTGTTACTTTGCTTTAAAGGAGCTATACCAAGGGTCTTCAACCATCTTAATTTATATAATTGATATGTGGCAGACATGAGCAAACAACAAAAAATAAGTTGAGCAATACTGTCAAAATATGTCATCAAATTCAAGTATTCTTTCAAAAATGTTGGTATACAAAAAAATCAATGTGAGAAAAAAAAGACATTTTTTAAAAAAATCAGAAAATTTTTGAAATCTCATTTTGTAAATTTTTTTTTTTTTTTTTAATTTTTTGAGAATTTCCAAAATTTTCCATATTCAAGTATCATTTCAAAAATGTTTATATATTCAAAATTTTTGCATAGAAAAAAAAATTTGTGAAACTTCAAAATTTTTAGAAAATATGTGAAATTTTAAAACATTTTGAAAATTTTTGAAATCTCATTTTCTTAATTTTGTGCATTTTTTTTTTTAAAAAAAAGGTATTTTTTTTATACCTTTTTTAAAAAAAAAATCAAAAATTTCCAAATTTTTTGAAAATTTGGCAAATTTCTTAAAAATAGCAACATAAAATATTATGAGGACAATTTGTTATAAAAAAAAAAAAAAACCTACTGGTTTGGATGATTATTCACTGAATTTTAACTATGAATTACATTTTCTACACTTGATAGTCTTTATTGTGATGATAAAGTTGATTTTGTGGCTCCTGAATGACTTACATCCAGGTGAGCTCGTGCTCAGATTAACGACCTCAGCAGAGTCGGGTTCAGCTGGAGGTTAAATAAAGTTTGTTAAATAGTTTACTAAACACTGCAAAGAGACTTTTTTTTATCTGGTCTTTATGTTGTGTTTCTGTTCCTCATTAATCATCATCAGATCTTGACCTGATGAAGTTTCTGTGAAGCGTCCTCAGATGAGGTCAGACTGATTAACATCAGCGTCAGTGAAACTCTCTGATCCTGTTCAGAGTCAAACACAGAAAGTTTGATTTTCCTTCATTAAAAAGATTAATTTGTTCTTCTGGGTTTATCACAAAAACAAACTGAGCTGGTAAACAGCTCACAGCCTCACTCACAGGCCTCCAGATGCACAGCCCGAGGCTGAAGGTGTGATTGAGTCGATAACACGCCCTGAGCAGCAGCAGTGAGTTCAGAGGTGTGAAAACCACAGGATGAAGTTGGAGATGCCTGACTTCAGATTTCTGTTTTCTTCTCTCTTCCTGCTCTGTTACACTGTGACATACTATCTTCAAACATTCACATATCTATTTTTTTTAATTGTTCCTGCTCATTTCATTTCCTCTTTTTCACTTTTTGATTCTTTGGTTTCTTTCCGTTGCGTTAACGTCATCTGACTTTTAAGAGAAAGGTTTCATGTCTTAAAAAGGTTGAGTGGGTTTGATTTTGATTTGAATATTCCTTCAACAGATTTGTTCAAAACATCACCATCACTGGAAAAAAAAAAAAAAGTGAGAGTCTAAATTTATAAAGCTACAGTTAGCGTGGCTGCATGAGAGGGAAAGTGATGATATTATAATATTTACGGTAGTGAAGTGTTTTTTTTCCCTGAGGATTTCTGAAATAACTCAACACCTGTCTCTTTTTCTGTCACTTTCTTGTACATTTGAAAGTTAAACCACATCTTAAAGCAGAAACTCTCTGATCTCTCCCTCTGAAGTGTTTCAACACTTTAACCATAGCCTCCTGGATGTGTCTGAAAGGTTTGACACTGTAGTATCAGGACGCTCTTACACCAAACACAGCAACAATGATTCATGTGTGTATTAACACTTAAAAACACACGCACTGATGGTTCAATACGAGCTGATTTGTATCTCTTTGACTCATCTGTGTGGTTTCTTTCTGAAAACCCTCCTGAAGATCAAAAACAACAAACACAAAAAGTGTTTCTGGGCCAAAGGGGAACTTCCTGGTCTCTCATTTACATAACACACCAAAGGGAAGTTTATCACACACTCCAAGTGACCCCGAGTCCCCGGGACTTTCATCAGATCACCGTGAAGAAACCCTGAGCCCCTCGGATGAAGCAGGTTGATAAAAGCAGCTGCGGACGGTCTGGTATCTGCAGCTGAAGCCACATCCTCTCCTGAGACCTCACATGGCAAACGCCGCGCTGCCATGTGTACCTCGTTCCTCCCAGAAGCCGACACACTCACACACACACACACACACACACACACACACACTTTGAAACAGAAGCTCAAAGTCCACAGCTTCACAGAGAAACAATGAAATGTCACAGACGTCAGACGGCGTCACATGACATTTCAGAAAAAAAGAGGATGTTTCAAAGTGTCTGGACAGAGAGGGTTACGTTTAAGGTTTGAGTGAAGAGAGGAGGGGGAGACCAGCTCACATGGCCTCATACTGAAGGAGGAGGAGGGAGCTACAACAGGATATTTAGTCACCATGGTTACCGGCAGCAGATACGGATCTTGATTTCTGAGTGTCATGTTGTTCTCAGTCAGGGCGGTGAGGCTGTGCTGTTAGGACACAGCTGACGAAAAGTCAGATCAAGTTTGAACAAGTGTGATGCCTTCAGGATCAGCGTGAGCGCTGGAAATCTACACGACGTCTTCAAACTGTGAGGTAAGTCTCTAAAAACATTTTCTCTTCACGTGGAGTCAGAGAGTTTTAACATCTGTGGGTTTAAACTAGAAAATAAAAAATGTGTTTGATTTTAGTTAACGTCAGAAGCCTCAAAACACGATTGAAATCTCAGCCGAAGGGTTTCAAAACGTGCAAATAAAACTTTTAAAAAAACTGAAATAGTTAAGACAGAGTGAATGTTGGGACATAAATGTTTTCTGTTTTGCAAAGAGGCGTTTAAATGCAAAACAAAAAGAAGGAAAAAACAAACTTTTGGGTTAATTTTGCCAAGTTTAAAAAAATATATATTTTCGGATGTTTTTGTGCAAATAAAGAAACAAACAGGAAATAAAGAAAAATATCACAGCCAGGCGAGAAAAATAATAAAAAAAAATAATAAAAAAAAACAATATTTTTTTGCCAAATTTTAAAAAAATAATATTTTTGGATGATTTTGTGCAAATGAAGAAACAAAAAGGAAACAAAGAGAAATATCACAGCCAGGCAAATAAAATAAATAAAAATAAATAAATTAATTAATTAATTAAAAAAATAATAATAATTACAATTATGAAATAAAAAGGTTGGAGAATAAAAATAAAATGAAATAAAGAAACAATTAAAAAATAATGATAAATATTAAATAAAGATTTTGGTGGTAGATCTGCAGAAAAACGTTATTACCCCGTTAAAGTTAAATCAGTAAAAGTTGAAAGAAAAATATCTTTGCAGTAACTGAAATTTCAGCCTTAGCATCAACCAACAGCTAACGGGGCAGGAAGCGAAGCCTCCAGCGCCATGTGCTGCCGGACACGGCCATAGCTGCAGGGTGGTGTCATTTTGGCTCCAGCTACATAACTTTCCATCAGCGTGCCATTCTGAGGCACGGCGCCCTGGGGAAGCCCGCTTCCTCATGTACAAGCCCGTCTCTCAACGCCAAGTGTTTTCAACCGCACAAGTGTGAGAGTGGTGCAGCTGCGCTCAGAATGAGTGTGAAGCTGGCGTATTGTTCACACACTTCCTTCATGTCACTTTTAGCAGCACAAACAGCAGCTACGTCCTGTGAGTCACCGCACACACACCGGCTGGCACAGAGGTGGAGGCACGCTTACCGCTCTAACCAGGAGTGGACTGGTTTCAAGAGGCAAACCAGATCATTTCAGCCATGATTTCACGCTCACATCACACCCTCACTTCAGCTTTACCATCAGGGTAAAAACTCAAACTGGAGACATCCAGAGGCAACCAGCAGTTTGAGTCCAGACCTCAGAGCTTAAAGATTTTAATGAAGTTACCCTGAGGAAACTCAGGGTCACAGTCCTGAGCTGGGTTCAGAGTCTGCTGAAGAGATGTGGGGAGCACACAGAGGGGGAAACATGCACAAAGGGGTCGTGGCCGCGAGCTGACCCAGCGACAGCTGTGGCGAGGCCTGTGGCCTCTGCACGCGCTCTAACCACGGGGCACAACCAGCAGCTCGGCTTTCGTTCTGTTACAGAAATGTGAAACTTGATAATGTGAGATGTGGGTTAGTATGCAGCGGGGCAGGGCTGGGCTTAGTGCGTTAAAAACCACAAGGTGGCACCATACACCACGGAAACTGAGGCAGGCCACACACCACTGAAGGCAACAGATGAGGGAACCAGGGCCGTTTGCCAAAGTCCAGGTACCTTACCTTTGAAGGCAGTACCTCTGAAGCCACTTCCTTCCAATCCAAGACAAGTGTCCTGCCTCTGCTCAAAGGAGATGCTAATGGAACAGCCTACAAAGACACATTTTACCATCAGATTCCTGTCACAAATGTTTATGTAATTGGAGTTACATTGTCTCACATAACATGTGTTGCACTATGGATGGAAAGTTTATACAAACGTGGGAGTAGACCGTTTGCTCAAGCGGCTACAAATATCGTCATGGCTTGCCCCTTTTGTACGCTTTTTGCTTTTTTATTGTCCCATCATTGACACTCTGCAGGTGCAGCTTCTCAGTAATTATAGTTACGTGAGTGACACACAAAAGAGTTTAGTGGTGGACATGGTATAAGTTGTTATTTTCAGAGGTGTATTTTGTTGCTTACATTTGAATTGGAATTTACCGCACGCCTTCACTGGTGCGTCTTTTCCTTCCATTTTTTTCCTTTTTTGTAGATTCACGCATTGCATGTTGGGTATTTAAAGCCATGGCAAGGCAGCAAAGGATACACCAGTGTATCCTTGGTCAATTAGCCACATGCTAACTAAGCGGAGGACATATGCCTCTGGAGGACATGAACATTGGAACAGCACTTGGGCAGCGACTGATGATGTGGATGCCTGCCCACGCCCACATCAGACCAAGGCAAGGCAAGGTACCTGGGCTTTGGGAAACAGCCCAGGAGCAGGTCTAGGGGGACCATGACCTCCCTTTTAATATGGTCACCCAGAGTAGGTCCTGCTAACTGTGCCGTCTGAGACAGGACTGATGAACGGCTGCTTGAAGCTCTCTTTGTGTTTCACTTTGGCACACTGGACTTTTGCATCAAACCTGGTCCGGTTTGGATTAGGGCTGCACGATTATCGCAATCGCAATCGCAATCGCAATGTTAGCACATGCAATTCAGATTTTCCTCCATGATAACCAAGCAAGTCTGTAGACTCATCATGACACAACTTTTTTTTATTAAATCGCAATCGCAATCGCAATATTGTCCACCTAATCGCAAATCGCACCTTTTCCCCAAATCGTGCAGCACTAGTTTGGATCAGTCCAGTTTGGTACGGGTTGGATCAGTAAGGCCTGATCCAGTTTGGGTTTCAACAGCCAACCATCCTCTTCTTGGTAGGCGTCGTGTAAGCTGGATGCTGATAGCAGCGTCAGCTATGTAAAAGCGTGACGCCATAGCAGTGCAACACAGTGTACCCTGCTAATAAATCCAACGAAGAAGAAAAACACGACACAGTAAACAAAGAGCAACGATGGAAGACATCAAGCTGTCCCACAGGAAGTGACGATTCAGATCAGTATGTCTGTCACCCCAACAAGAGGGTACCAAAAACTGGGACGGTACAGGTCCTTAATTTGGGAACCTGTTCTGGTTTTAGTCAAAGGAAACGCCACAAAATGTGTGCCGTACTGAGACGAACTGAACTGGACCACTTGGTGGAAATGTGGCTTGAAATTCCTTCAAGACTGAACCAACAGGACTCAGATATTACGATGTCTTCGTTATTTTTTTTTTTGTCAAGAAGAAATCATCACAGAATAAAACATCTGTGATTGAATGACTGTGCTCTTATCCAGAACTGTGTGGGGTCCGTCTCTCGTGGTTCTGGTTCTTTTGGGGGTTTCTCTGGTTTCTGATTCAATTTGTATTTTTAACTTCCTGAAATTAAAGTTTTGACTCACAGTGTGATTCTTCTCACTTCCTTTTTGAAAGCAAGGTTTCTGTAATCCCTCTGTGTGTGTGTGTGTGTGTGTGTGTGTGTGTGTGTGTGTGTGTGTGTGTGTGTGTGTGTGTGTGTGTGTGAATGGCACTGCCCAGTTTCATTTCTACATGTGTTTTGTTTTCCACACTGTCACACGTCTGATCGTACTTCTCTTATTTTCCCGACTCGCTGTGAGGGGATAAAAGTCTGAACCCTCCTCTTTCTGTTTTTCTCTGTTTCAGTTTTTTGCTGAGAGAAGAAGAAGATGGCTTCATCCACCAACACCTCCAACTCCACCTGTGACACCCTCTACGACCACCGGGACTACGCCAGGGTCCTCATGCCCCTCTTCTACTCCCTGGTGTTCATCGTGGGGCTCTTCGGGAACTGCCTGGCCCTGCACGTCATCCGGCCCAACCTGAAGAAGATGAACTCGACCACGCTGTACTCCCTGAACCTGGTCATCTCAGACATCCTGTTCGCCTTCTCCCTGCCGCTCAGGATCATGTACTACGCCCTGGGCTTCCACTGGCCCCTGGGGGAGGCGCTCTGTAAGATGTCCGGTCTGGTTTTCTACATCAACACTTACGCTGGAGTCAACTTCATGACGTGCCTCAGCGTGGACCGCTTCATCGCCGTGGTTCTGCCTCTGCGCTACGCTCGCTTCAGGAAGGTCAGCACCGTGAAGTACATCTGTGTTGGGGTGTGGATGCTGGTCCTGGGTCAGACCCTCCCTCTGCTGAGCAGTCCGATGACCAACGCCGAGCTTGACGGTTCGATCACCTGCATGGAGTACCCCATCTTTGAGAAGGTCCCCAACATCGCCCCGATCCTGATTGGCGCCGTGTTCCTCGGTTACGGCATCCCCGTGGTGACCATCCTGGGGTGTTACTCCGTCCTGTGCTCCAAGCTCCGCCTCACCGCCAAGAACAACCACCTGACGGAGAAGTCCGGCCGCAGCCGTAAAGCCATCGGCGTGATCTGCTGCGTGTCTCTGCTCTTCATCGTCTGCTACAGCCCGTACCACATCGACCTGCTGCAGTACATGATCCGTAAGCTGGTGTACGAGCCGGACTGCGCCGAGCTCACGGCCTTCCAGGTGTCGCTGCACATCACCGTGTGTCTGATGAACCTCAACTCCTGCCTGGACCCCTTCATCTACTTCTTCGCCTGTAAGGGCTACAAGAGGAAGCTGCTGAAGCTGCTGAAGCTGCAGGTCAGCATGTCGTTCTCCAGCGCCGTCAGGACGTCGCCCGAAGGCTCGTCCAAGGACTTCATCGACGGGAACAAGATCCACCTCAACAGTTCCTCCCTATGTACGACCGAGAGACACGCGGATCGACGATCACGGCTGCACGAGTAAAACGTTCAGCCCGACCTGAGCCAGATGAGGGGTCCCTGAACCCCGGCCTACTTAAAACCATAACCGGACAAATAATGTTTCACACACACGGCGCCAGGGACTGCAAGCAGCTACTCAGCATCTGAATCCTGAGGAATTCAGCGGCCCTCGGACCGGATTAAAGGACACGAGGGAGGGGATTAAAAAGAGCATCAACAGAGTGACTTCCTGTGCTTTCGTGCTTTCTTATGGATACTGGGGACTTTCTCAGGAAAGCAGAGATTAATGCAGCTGAGGAACAAAGGATGAAACCTCTCCTAAAACACACTCGTCTGCTTTCCGTGGACTAAGCCTGTGAGGTGTGGAGCGTAATGAGGAAGGCCGGTAAAACGAGACGCTGTCTGAGCATCAGCGTGTTCGAGCCACCCAAACCCCAGACCTGATCACGGACCTCATTCCTGGAAAGAAACAGCTTCATGTTTGCACACAAGGACTGCAGATTAACCCCGTCCTCATCTCCCTGACAGTCTTACCTCAGGTCCAGTCCAGCACACACAGGTCTAATGTCTCAGGAAAAACCTCATCTGCCTTCACGATGAGTTCACTGGTTAGGAAAAAACCACGTACCCTCTGCTGTGAGATCGCCGTACTGGGAAAGTATTATTTTTACATCACCCACAGACTTTCTGAAACATGGACTTATTCTCAGTGATGTCAGCCGTTAGTTTTTAAAGTGGAGTGATGCGTAACCTTCAACCTTTACATGAAATAAAGCTCCATTTCCACCAGGTGGTTCAGTTCAGTTCAGTTCGTCTCAGTACATCACGCATTTTGTGGCGTTTCCTTTGACTGAAACCGAGACAGATCCCCAAATTATCAACCTGTACCATCCCTCTTTTTGGTTCCCTTTTGTTGAGGTAGCAGACTAAACTGATCCAACCCCAGAAGGTGGAGCTAGAAACCCTGCAGCTCATTGATTGGTGGAAGGAATGGTCACTTCCTGTGTGACAGCGGTAACAAAGAAACAAAGCTTGATTGTTCTTTGTAACAAACTGCCACATGCCAATCACGAAGAAGATGAATTGCTGGATGTCTTCATCGTTGTTTTGTTTAATGCGTTGTGTTTTTCTTCTTCGTTGAATTTATTAGCAGGGTTGTGCTGCTATGGCGTCACGCTATCACGTAGCTGGCGCAGCTATCAGCATCCAGCTTACACGTCGCCTACCAAGAAGGACACAGTTGGCTGTTGAAACACACACAGGATCAGGATTTACTGATCCAACCTGTACCAAACTGTACTGATCTGTACTGGACCACTTGGTGGAAACGAGCTTTAATGAAGGAGTTTTAAAAAGTGACGCCTCGATCAGTTTGTATGAATTAAGAAATGAGCTAAACAAGCTGTTTGTGTGTTTATAGGCTGTAAACCCTTTAAAATCTCTGTTAAAGTGAAAGTTTTAAAAAGGGCTTGAGATAGACCGATATGGAGTTTTTGGGGCCGATACCGATACTGATTATTAGCAGGCAAGGAGGCCGATCACCAATATTTGAAGCGGATATTAATTCGCCGTCCAAGTGAAAATATTGGCGTAAAAAAATTTGAACAATACAAACTCCAACACTTTGCTGCAATCACATACCTTCAAGCATATTTTATTAAAAAGCTCCCAGGCTCAGCAGCATGTTTTATGAAGTGAAATGAAAACAACAACAAAAAATTGTTAACATTTTCTACAGTAAATTAAATTTTCCAAAATGTCTATGTAACTGCAATAAAACTGGACAAAATAGAGTTTGTACTGCTTTTACAGGCATGTAATGCAGCTGAGTTAATTTGTTTGGTTTTACATGACTGATTTTAAATGACCATCTGGGGCTTCCATAGTTGAGACAGGGAGAAATTCTGTGCAGAGAAGCATCAGAGCCAAAACAAAATAGTTCTGAATGGGTTTCGTATCGGCCGTCGGATTAAAAAAAAAGGCAGATGCCGATATGCCCCAAAATGCCAAATATTGGCCCCAATAATCGACCCGGCCAATAATCGGTCCATCCCTAAAAAGGATCTCATTGGGATTCACTGGGTTTTCCCCTGGTGGACACTTGTAGAACTGCAGTTTGCTTTGGCTTCATTTCTTCGAACCATCAGGTGCTGCTTGTTCCTAACCTGAAAAAACACTTGAACACAACTTTGTACAGAATCTCAAAGTGGAGCTAGCTTGTTGTAAAGTGATCCAAATTAAGCATTTAGTGCATCCATATTTTTCTGCAAATCTCTCTGTCTGGCAGCACTCTATCGCCCCCTGTTGGGCAGATTGCATCACCTAAAGAAACCAAAGATTGGAGATAATCTGCAGAGAGCAGCTCCCACCTCTTCAGACTCTTTGATGAGCTTTAAATAACTTTTAGATGAAGCTGTTTCCAGAGAAAGTGAATGTGAAAATCAGGGCTCAACATTTTTTTGTGTCAGTTTGAGTTTGGTTGATTTGTTGAAGTGTTACAGGTTTGTTGTATTTTAGTTAAATGAAGCCTCGATGTTGTCAGGATGCTTTTATTGCTGAAGCTTTTTGTTTTTGTTGGAGTTTGATCTCTTAATGTTGCAGAGATGTTTGGTGGTGTAAACCTCTGTGATGTATTAAAACAAAATTCACCTCAAAGTCACAGTTTGGTTATTAATCCTGTTTTCCTCTAAGTCTGAACAAATCTCTCCCTCCTCATGTTCTTCACTGTGTCAAAAACAGACCAACCTGTCAGCCCCTCTTCACACCAGCCAATCAGAGAGCAGCAAACCTGAGTCAGGTGAATCAGTGTCCTCACCTAACCGGCTACACACTTCATAACTCTTAGATATCAACTTATAAAACCCTGGAAAACACACACACACAGACAGATGGTTCAGACTGCTTTTTAACATTCTGATGCTGCTGTTTCCCTGTTTGTCTCATGTTTGCTAATTTATATCAAATTAATCTATTTTATGTTTATATTTTTACAATGATTGATAACATGCAAGTTTAAAGAGTTTCTGACAAACACACACAGACACAGGATGGTTGATGCTGTGGCAGTCCAATCCAGATTTATAGACTTTGAACTTGTTTATATTTCTGATTTGAGGTCAGGCAGGTGTTGTGGTGGTGTGGTTGTGTGATGAATCAGGCAACTTAAATCTGATAACTACAGAGGAAGAAACGGTGTCTCACAGCACCTTGTTCAGTTATAAGCTCCATTTTAGATAAAACTACAGAAGCGTATTGCATTCACTTCAAGAAAAAAAAAAACTCAGGTTTTTCAGAGTAATTTATTGTTTGGTTTGTTTTTTGTGGAAATTAATTTTGTTTTTCTGATTAATATTTTTTATAAATTACTCTGAAAAACCTGATTGTTTTTTTTTTTCTTCAAGTGAATGCAATACGCTTTTGTATAAAACAGAACAATAATAATAATAAAAAAGGATCAAGCTAACTGTTCATTGAGCCACACCGCGGAGTTCAGCTACATTCAAGCTAGCAAACACAGCAGGTGATGAGCCTGAAGATCGTAAACACGGTGATATGATCACAGAAAAACCCCAGAAAAACGACACCAAATAGAGAAAAATATAACATCCACCTGGAAAAACGAACTCATATCAGACATTTATCAGAGCTTAATAACTCCGTGACTCACCACCGGGACAGCAGAGCACAGACTGGCGGGAATAAACGGGCTGCTCAGTCTGCACGCGCACCAGCAGAGGGCGCTGACGTCACATCAGCTCCTCGTGCCAACCAATAGAAGCAGCACTTTAACATTATATACACCAAAACAAAGACATCCCTGAAGTTTGAAGCAAAGATATAACAAACATGACAGATTCCTCACTTCTCTAAGGATTTATCTTTTCTTTCTGAATGAGCATTTATTAAAGTTTATATGATGTTAACAGAATTAAAGATCCAGTTTGATCAAAGCTGATAAAACATGATCCAGGTTTTGTTTTAATCACACAGACTGATGTTCGGGGTTAATTTAAAGGTAAAATTATTTATTATTATCATTATTATTATTATTATTATTATTATTATTATTATTATTATTATTATTATCATTATTATTATCAGCAGACTGATGTGAGCTCTGGTTCTGGGAGGAAATTAAAGACTGTGGGAACAGGTTCAGTGTTTACTCCAGGACCACGAGGAAGCGGTTTGTGGTCTGATAAAGATCTCCTGAATTATTTCACATTTTGTTTGTTTCACACTTTGTTCTTTGGTTAAACAGGAAGTACTGATAAAACTGAGCACTGCGTTCATCCTGGATCTGCAGGTTTGTCTGAGAGGAACTTTAATTAGTGAGTTTAAGAAATGAGGCTCTTCATTCTTTTTCTAATTTTATTATTATTATTATTATTATTATTATTATTATTATTATTATTATTATTATAAGTTTAGTTTTTGTTTGTTTTTTTAAACTGAGTTTATTTTAAGTGTGGTGAGAAATTTGCCAAAGTTTGTGTTTTTTTTAATTATTATTTTCTGCATTTTTAAAGGAAAAGAAAATTAAGTTTTTTTTTAAACTTCATTTTGTTAAATCAGGATATTATTGTGTGTTCCTCTTTCTCTTTCGACATTAATTTTGTTTTTACAGTGTATTCTTATCATATTGTGAGTTTTCTTTATGTTTCCTTTGTTTTCTGTTTTCATTTGGGTTTCTATGTTAAGTTTTTAATGTTTCCTGTTTTATTTTGAAGTTCTTGCTCCCTGTGTGTTTAGTACCTGTGTGTCTTTGTTCCACCTGACTGATTACCTGTATTTCCCCTGACTCATACAGCAGTGATGGATTTTAATGTGAAATATGTAAATAAACTTGGACTCAGCTTAGATTCACTCTGTTTGTTTAGTCTCTGTCTTCCTCCCTCCCTCCTCAGTTTGTCGTCACGTCTCTGTGATCATTTCTTGCTCTTTCTGTAACTCCTCCATCCTAAATCCTGAGAAACGCTCTCACTAACACTCTCAAACCTCTGACCCGTTCCCCCTCGCAGCGTTCACATGACCAACGAAGAAACCATTCATGATAATAAAGCAAACGCGGAGCCATCAGACGTTCATTTGCACCTTTTCATCAGCTTCATCTGGCACATTCTTTCTTCTGCGTTTCTGAAACATGTCCCTGGATGATCGTCTGGCAACTTTAATTCCAAAGAGCTGCATTTCACACGTATAATTACCATCTGCTTCATCACTGCTTTTGTTTCTATCAGCTGATTTCACCTGGGATTAGAAGAAAGTGGGTAAAAAAAAGAGAAAGTTTATTCACAGTTTGTTCATCAGCTGTGAAAGCTGAAATAAAACAAGTTCAGAGTCAGAAACCGAGGACAGAGCTGTGAGTTGTTGTGCATATTCTTAAACGATGGGCGGAGGTGGGAACTAGTTTTTGCACCAAAGCAAAGAGAAAAATGTGGAGTTTCCTTTACTTATAGTTTATTATGCTATATTTATTATTTTACTGGAACAGCTCACTCTAAAACAGATTCAGCTGCATGTGGAGAGGTGAGTTTGTAGTGACAGCTCTGGGCCACAAGAGGGCAGTGCAAAACTGGGCAAAGACCTGATGATAAAGGAAGTCGAGCAGACTCTCCAGTGTTTATCAAATCTATTCATGCTCTTACATTTATTTTAGTTTCAAATGTTAAATTTAAATTCTTCTTTCAGGTGAAGTGAGTGAGGAAAGGAGACAAAGGTTGTTTCCTCAGGTACCTGTGGGGATGAAGGCTCTTACTCCACGCAGGTGAACAAAGACCCCAAATTCTTCCAGCAGTGAGCCTCACAAAAGACGGCACATGAGGAGAATCAAAGAGGAAAACATCACACAGACTGTCATAACAACATATTGCAATGAGCAGCGTGGACCATCTGCTCTGAGATCCTCAGACACATCGAGGGGACGAGCAGGAAAACGTCTGAATGAGAAAGTTAGCTTGGAGAAACCTCAGCATCAGAGCGGCTAGAGGGCTCACAAACGTGTGATTTACCGCGCTCTCCACTGGATCTAAAACAGGAAGAGAAAGTAGCATTTCTGAGATGAGCAGAGAAGTTTTCATTGCTCAATGTTCTCCGAGCCAAACGTCCTAATTCACAGTTGTTAGCGGCTCACACAGCGGCGCATTAATCACACACATTAATCTGTATTCAGCCCAGCTCCACACTGACCTTGAGCTCTTCACCTGAGCTATGCGCTCTGCATCCATTAAGTGGACGTGGTGTAAAACCATCTCACAGCATCAGCGTGAAGTGTCTATTACCCACCGTCTTATTTCCTGTTTATATGGCAACTGCCTCAACATCCTGTTTTTAATTACTTCTCTCCAGCAGCAGATGCTTCTCACTGCAACCTGCTGTGGATTACTCCCCTGAGAACTAATGTGCTGTGACAGACCCCACTTTTCCAATCAATAACTCGCCCTAAATCTGCCATCTCTCTGCCTGCCAAACACGCTCCCACTTCTAATGGCACATCATTTTCTTTAAGGGGGTGTAATTGCAGACAGTGGAAAGCTGTAGCCTCTTTGTGTTTCCAGCCACAGAGATACTGTACAGGAATCTGAAAGTGCAACACGGTCCACACAGGAAGTGATGGAGGGGGGGGTTTACGCAGGGCTCAGCCTCGCCACCGTCTCCATCACATCACCCTGTGAGAGAGCGTTCACTTCCCTGTTTTGACTGAGCTCTGATAAATCGCCGCACTGCTTCGTAGAGCTGAGCTGTTGGTGCAATGTGGAGATGTTTGTGTGATTTCTGTGGTAAGTGCTGTTTTTATACCGCTCAGACTGAGAAACCTGATCACTCTGACCTTTAACACGAGGAGAGGACGTGTTTCTGTCAGACCAGGATGAAAATAACCTAAAACTCTGTTTCTGGATCAGCTGAGATAAATTTAAATTATCCTCATATCATTTTCCTCTGATTGTGTTTCTTCTTTTTCTTTATCATGAATCATAATTTAATTTCTTCAAGTAGAAAAACCTAAAAGTGAAACAAAGATGTCACATGATTTCACCTCATCCTCCTCCAAAGGACGAAACTTTGACTTCTACGTTATCCACCCACAGCTTCAGTCACCTTTGCTCTTTCCAGCGTTATTCCTCCTTTATCAAACACGTCGTTAGAGATGAACAGGTGTAAAAACATGTCCTGTCTTCACACTGCAGCTGAGGTTTTATAAATACTTATTCAAATGAACCAACGCTCAGTTCTGCAAAAATTCATTTTTAGACGCAGCGTTCGGCTCGTTGTCGTCGTTTCTCCATTTATGAGCTCTCACACGCAAGAAGTGACTGTGCTTCTTCTCTGAAGGTAAATTCAGGCTTTTTAGTCTCAGATCAGAGTGAACAGCTGAGGACAGACAGGAAATATGAGCGAGGAGACACATGCAGCAGACGCTTGTGGTGAGGAGGTAAAACCTGCAACTGCAGCAGCAGCGGGGTCTTTAATCTCTGAGCTCGTTGTGATGTTCACAAAGACCCAACGTGATTCTGTAGGTAACAGGAAAACCTTCCTCTGAAAGGCAGAAACCTCAGACAGGACCAGAGTAATGCTCAGCTCATGTCATCCAGCTCGATGTAATGTTTGGTTGAGTTGAGGATCTCTCAGATCTCTTCTAAAAGCTTAATGATGATGAATGTGACGCTGTGATTGACCTTGTGCTCATTTCTGGAAGTTTCAGGATGAATCTGGATCCAAACTGCTCCAACATGTCCATGGATCCAGTCGTCAAACCCGAGCAGGGCCCTGTGGAGTACCGCGTGTCTGGCCTCGTCTTCTTCGGCTGCGTCTTCGTCATCGGAGTCGTGGTCAACCTCACGGCCTTATGGGTGTTCGCCCTCACCACCAAGAAGAGGAACTCGGTCACGGTGTACATGATAAACGTGGCGGTGGTGGACCTGACCTTCGTCCTGCTGATCCCCTTCAGGATGGTCTACCAGCACCAGGACTACTGGCCCTTCGGAGACCTGTTCTGCAGGATCAACGGCGCCCTCACCATCTTCTACCCGTGCATCGCTCTGTGGCTGTTCGCTCTCATCAGCGCCGACCGCTACATGGCCATCGTCCAGCCCAAGCACAGCAAAGAGCTGAGGAACGTCCCCAAAGCGGTGGTGGGGAGTCTGGGGGTGTGGCTTATGACTCTTGGCAGCACCGTGTCGCTGCTGTTCTCAGCGGACGACCCCGACCGAGCCTCCAACTACACCACCTGCATCAAAATGCAGGACATCATCTACATGCGGCGCGACAACATGGTCAACTTCGCGCGGCTGATCTTCTTCTTCCTGATCCCCATCTGCATCATGATTGGCTGCTACGTGGTCATCGTGGACAACCTCATCCACGGCAGAACCTCCAAACTCAAACCCAAGGTCAAGCAGAAGTCCATCCGCATCATCGTCACGCTGATCGTCCAGGTGCTGGTGTGTTTCGTGCCGTTCCACGTGTGTCTGGTCGTGCGTTTGTTGGGGGACGACGAAGACGGCGGCTTCAACACGTGGGCGGTGTTCACCACGTACCTGATGAACCTGAGCACGGTGTTGGACATCATCCTGTACTACATCGTCTCCAAACAGTTCCAGGACAGAGTGATTAGCGTGATTCTCTACAGGAACTACCTGCGAAGCGTGAGACGGAAGAGCCGGCACACGCGCTCGGGCAGCGTGCGATCCATGAGCAACCTGACCAGCGCCATGATATGAAGCAGCCATCAAACTTTCACACTTCACGCTGATATGTACTGCTCACGCTTTGTAACACTGAACGCATCACTGTGCACGGGGCTTATTATCAAAAGGATCAAAACTTGCAATTAATTTCCGAGGTGTAATTTACACTCACAGTATGGGAGTGCTGCTGTTGTGGCGAAAACATCTGTGTTCAGAGCTGATTGACTCACCCAGGAGACGCGAGATGTTTTCTGTGCATCTTTGCTTTGGCAGACAGAGCTGGTAACTGTGGCTCAGGTGTAACACATGCAGGCGAAAATGAAGCTCCAATCATTAAAAACATAGCCCACAGTACGTTAGTGTTTGCTTTGTAATTATGTTCAAACTCTCTCTGCCACATCAACCAACAACTTTCACAAGTGACAACTCTCCACAGGGGGGAACCAACAGGAAACAACGGCGGCTTCTTCACCACGCACAAAACATCGCCTCTGCATAACCTCAGCGCTGCAGAGCCACTCAAAATAACCATGACTGACGCTCGATGTCATACACGCAGGAGGTGCAAATAATCCATTCGATAGGTGTCGTTTAATTCACAACTAACAGAAACAGGACTCCATCACTCCATTACTGCACACAGCGAGGGAAACAATGAGGAAGATATTTTTAAAGCTGAACACAGAGAAACCAGACCAGACTTTAGACCACAGAGAGTCTGACAAGAGGAAACTGGGTCAGTGAGGCCGTTAAAGAGGATCCACCCACTGATCAAAGTCATAGTTTATGATTTAAATCATCAAGACACACAGGAAACAGCATGACAATAAGTCATGTTAAAATAAAAATAAATCAATAAAATTATAACTTAATGAGTGCAGTGTAAGAAGTTATCCCTATCATTGTTATTATTATTATTATTATTATTATTATTATTATTATTATTATTATTATAACAATAATATAATGATAATAATCAAAAGTAAAAATTATAAAAATTATTAGTAGCTTATTAATGATTATTGTATAATTTTATTATTATAATATCAAATAATAAAAAATAATAATTATTATTATTATTACTAATATTATCATGATAACTAACAAAAAATAATAATAAAAATGATAACAATAAGTTCCTGTTAAAAAAGCTAAATTTTAAAATAGATTAATTCATAGGGTTAGGGTTAGGGTTGAATTCAATTCAATTCATGATTCATCATTTTTGGCTAACCAGTAGAGCCATATTTAATCTTATCTATTAAAACGTGTTTTACAACACATTAGCTAATGTTAGCATTTAGCCTTTTCCTAACTTACTTTTGAGTGACTGAGTCTTAACATCAGAAATCAGAAGAGTTCAAAGAAACAATCAGAAATCAATAATTCAACAGTTAAAACGTCTGATTTGATAACCCATGAACTGCTCTGGAACAGCTAATATTAGCCTTTAGCCAGCTAATAGCTGAAAGCTAACTCTTCAGTCTAACAAGTAAAGGAGAAGTAACAGATAAATGCTAATATTACAGTTATTAGAATTAAAGACTATAAGAAAAGGAATACTTCATCAGACTGAAACATACTGCATCACCTGTTAGCATCCACATAACAACAGCTAACATTAGCAATTTCCTAATTCAGGGTGAGATAGGTAGCAGCTAAATGCTATCATTATGGGATATGGAATAAGAAACAATAGGAGTAGCCATTTTTGATAAGTCATGAAAAACTTTCTAAGGACAGCTAACATTAGCCTTAAGCTAAGAAACAGCTGAAAGTTAGGAAAACAGTCATTTTTTGCTAACAGTATGCTAGCAAGGGAACTGCTAAACACAGCTAAGGTGATCAGAAACAAGAAGAGGAGTTATACTTCAAACTAAAATGGATTTAATAACCTAAATGCAACCTCATAACAGCAACAGCTAGTGTTAGCATTTAGCCCTTCCCTAACTGAGGTAATACAGGGAGCAGCTAAATGCTAACAAGTGAATACTGATATTAAAAAAAGAATAATAAAAAAGTAGAAGTCATGTTGAATAATTCAAATTAACATATTTATTAGCTCATAAACAACTATTTTAGAAAAGCTAATGACAGCATGTAGCCACTCCTTAGCTAATATTAGCCTTTAGCTCACAGTAGGTTAGCCAAGAATCATGGTTTAACAGACTGCAGAGCACTTTGTGTTACACCTTTTGTATAAAAAGCACTTTATAAATAAAGATTTGATCGATTGATGTTAATCCAGGGTAATCTTGCTAACTTTAATGCTAGCTTGAAATGTTAAAATGCTGAGTTTCAATAAGCTCATGGATTATAAAGTTTGCTGGAATAACATTGTGTAGTTATAACGTTCCCTCAGTTCATCAATATTTTGTCATTTTAGTTGATAAATTTTAATCCATGGAGAATTATTATTGAATTATCATTAAATTATTATTTGAATTGTCATTCTGTCAGATTTCATGACTTTATAAACCTGTAAATCTAAAACACAAAATGACTGAAAGGAAGCGGTTAAGTTTAGTGTGTAAAAATAATCCTAACTTTGGACTAAAGCATTTGGAGACGTGTCAGATAGGACAGTGATCAACCTGAAATTAAAAAGGTTTGAATGTTTGTTTCAGTCTACAGGGGGAAATGGTGAACACACGAGCACTGAACTATCATAAAACATGAGATCAGACAAACCTGCAGCACTTCCTCTTCTCACAGACCCTGAGCAGGAGCTGCCTGCTGTTCACAGACTGGCCAGGTGATGGCAGCATGGCACAGCTGGACCTGCTCTTCCTGTCAGGGTGAGACTGATCTGAGCTGCTTTTCTCTCTGAGAGGAAAACTTTAGACTCTTTAACCTCTCTGTGCCTGAGCTCTGAGTTCTTCATTCGATCTGATTTTTCAGAGTCTGTTTTTTAAAAAATCTCTGAAACACGTCGTCACGGAGACGACTTGTTAACTCCAGTCCAAACGGCGTCCTCCACATGAATCTGACTGCAGTGTTTGTGCAGCAATGTGAATTGTATTGATTGGATGTTAAATGATTCAGTCACTCAAAGTGCATTTACAGTAACATCCTCAGGAGATGTCAGCCAGGCTTTTTACTAGATTTAAAGCAAGAGGGAACATTTTCTGCATGGGAATGCTTTAACGCCGGGTCTCAGGCACCTACATGCAAAACCCTGCATCCTCAGCTCGTCCTCAGAGGGTGGATCAGCTGGATGGGACCGAGGCTGATCTATAACCTGAGGAGTTATCCTAACAGGAGGAAAGAAAAACTTGATCTGAGCCTGTGGTGTTTCCTCCAAATGAAGAAGTGGGTGTTAGTGTGGCAGTAACTGAGTCCTGCCTGAGTTAGACCGTGAGTCAGTGTGGCTGAGTAACTCTGGAGTGTCTGATTCAGGCAGACAGAGGGAGCACCCCGGGGTGACAGCACATGTACTGAAGCAATATTTGAAAAGGTTATAACAAACACAGCTCCTTCCAAACTGGGTTAAACTGTGCCGCTCCAACAGGACGCTGTTTTATTGATTAGATGTTGTTGTCAGACTGAGACAGGAAGTTTTTTATGCTGGTTACTTTTTCACTGCAGCACATGATGAATCAGATTAACATCCTCTACATCAGTGGTTCTCAAACTTTTTTCAGCCTTGTACTCCCTGTGAAATGATTTTTTCTGCCAAGTTCTCTTAACAAGCACGAAGCAGTTTAGGTTGGAAAAAAAGACGTAAAACACAGAGCTGTAGTATGAACGTCTGATTTATGGGTTATTCTTTTTAGACAATTACATCTTTGTAAACCCTGAGAATCATCATAGGCACTAAACACTACAACTACTGAAACTATGACATAAAAAATAACTAAAGTTTTAAAAAGGAAGAGTTTGTGCATAAAGAAATAATTTCCTCTTCTGGTATCAAAACAAAAAGCTGCTCTCAAACCGAAATTATTTACTTAACCATAGATAAACATTTCTTCACAGAAAAAAGACACAAAATTAAATTCAGATTAAAGATTTGCTAAAAAAAAAATATAAATGAATAATTTAAAAAAAAGGTGCTGAAGATGTGCTTAATGTAACTGTTTACCAGCAGAAAAACACAACTCCTTGGGTGGGTTGCAAATTGTGGACGTAAATCCTATTAGCATATTTCTATTCTCTGTTTCTGGTTCTGCCTTCCCTTACAACAGAAAAATATATGAACCAATATATTTTTTGAAATGTATTGTAATATATTGTCATATATTATTTTTCCAATATGTTATATATTCATGAAATATATTGCAATATGTTGCAAAACATACAAATGATTGCTGCTTTCCACATATCCTCCTGACTGCCAGTAGTTCAAATCTGTCCTCTGTGGAGGACATTTCTAAACCTGAATATCTTCCACTTACTTCACACTACTGAGTAAACTCCTCATGCCATCTACAGAGGAGATTTGGGGCTTTCCAATGATACCAAATGTTAAACGGTGGGGCTTTGGTTCCTTTCTCTTTTTCATTAAGGAAAATGGCGTCCATCAGTGGAAGAGCATTTTATGGGAAGAGGAAAAGTATAAAACTTTTTAATTTGCAAATTTTGGCTTGAAATGTTGGTGGCATATTTTATATGGGACTCTCAACAAAACATTTAAACATTGTCTGAATAATTTGTACTGTATTTTAGCTTTGTAATTAAGTGTTTAAAACTTGTCCTCTGTAGTGGATATTAGTAGGTATTTACTTCATTTTGTTCTGTTTTTTTTATTATTATTTTATTTTACTGCAGTTGTTGATGGAAACTCAGATATTGAGTTGTCTGATGAAGATGAAGATGCAGAGGAAGAGGAAGATGATTCAGAGAGCTCTGAGGATGAAACTCAGATGACAGAACGGTCCACATCTAAGTCCAGTTGGTGTCGACTGTGGAGCAAAAATCCAAAGTTCACCTTCAGTTTGTTTTGTTAAAAAGGTCCAAGAAAGACAGAAGGTTTGTCCTGGTGTCAAGGCCCCTTACGATTGCTGAGTCCAACACCAACATCCATCCATCTTCCAGAAATGGAGACAAAAACATATGAAGCAAGATGTTGCAGAGCCGGCTGCAAGGGCAAAACATATTTAATGTTCACAAAGGGCAAAGTTTCCCTCTGTGTTTCCAAGAAGGAGAACTGCTCTTTGAAGCATTAAAGCAAATAAGCACAAAAAAGCAAAACAAAAAGGAAGATGGTCAGTCAGACTCGTTCTTATATCCACTTTTTGCTGTTTTCTTTGGCACTAAATGTAAATGTATTTAGTATTCTAATAACTTCACAAAGATTGGATTGGATTGGGAAATATTTTTTTTTCCTGGTAGTCAGGAGGATATTACAATATATTGGAAAATATAGATACTAAATCTCATATATGGGAATAAATTACCTAATATATGACATGATATTTTCCAGTATGCTGCAATATATTTTTATTTTTAAGGGTTCTTCAGTCTGTCTCTCAGTGTTTTCAGCAGCATTCCTGGTCTGAGGGAGACTCAGACTCATTTTATGAACCTAAACTTATATTTGATTCAAACACTGATTGAATACGTAGTGTTATTTTTTTAATATACAGGATTTTTAATCTTGCATAACCCCATTTGAGAACCACTGCCCTACATGAAGAGACAAACATGTTTGACATGAAGGTAAATTTACAAACCACGAGGAATATTTATGCAGAGGAAGCAGCATGAACTGATTTTTCTCAAGTGATTCAACAACAGCTAAAAATGATGTTTGATTTGCAGCAGTTTGGCCTGAAAGAGGTGGACATACGTCATGAGAAGCTTCAGAGTTAACGAGATGAATTCAGCTCGCTCTGAAAACTGTGAAAAAATAAATGTTTAAATTTAACGTCTTATTCCCAGGATGAGAAATGAGTCGGACACTCAGGTCTTCATAATATTATCCTTTTAGTGAGGCTGTCAGAGCTAGATGAAGCTACTTTGGGGTGTTTTCAGGTTGTGTTGATCTTTGATGAAAAGCTGTTAACCCTTTTTTCATGTGTGTGTCATATTTCCTGACTCATCCTGGACCTTCTTGAAAAATCTGCTCAGTGTGTTGTTGATCATCTTGTTAAACAGCCGTTGGATCCAGTCACAGGCATCAGGAATAACATCAGAGTTTAATTCATCGTGTTGCTGTCTGGTCTTGTTTGCTTTTTCAGGTCACACAGAGGAACCAGGATTTATTTTAGTGTTAATATCCATTCACGAGAAACAGATGTTGAAGCAGATATAATTTCCTCTAGCTCTGTCATTCTTTGGATTAATACTGAGGAAATGTTGTTTTATCATTGGTTGTTTATTCAGTGATGATCAGTGGGTGAAATGGCTTCGTTGGTTCCTGGTTGTCGGGCTGGTTTTTACAGGACTGTAAACCGTCGGGAGATTTACTCTGTGTTTGATAAGAGGAGGCAGACTACCAGATTCCCATCTCACATGGAATTCTGGGAACTGCAGTTCATCACACGTTGAGAGGTTTATTGGCCGGCGGACTACAAGAGGATTTATAATCAGGGGGTCAAAGGTCGAATGAAACATCAGAGGGTCGTCTATCTGTCCCACCTGTTCCACATCAAAGAAAAACCAGGCATGCTGCTCACAGCAACTGGCATTTAAAACAATTAAGTTTCCTGTCAAGTCCCTGTGATGAATTATCCGGAAGCTTTACCCGCTGTAATTCTAAATCTTCCCAACAAGTGCCTTTGTTGTAGAGAAATTAATGAAAACAAGATTGTCTTTCATAGGAGCTGATCTAACAGCGCGACAGCCAGCTGCTCTTCTCAGGGAATAAAAACAGTCAGCATTAAACACAGCTCACACTCAATACTTTTTTTCCCCTACCACTCGTGTGGAAAACAAATCAGGCGGCAAGCGCAGTGGCCATCTGTTTTGTTATTTGATATGTGTGAATACATGTTGTAATGACTTTGTTTGTGAATCACTCTGCGCGGCAGAACACACGAGAGCTCTCGAAGTGCTGGAGTGTTCAAAGCTAATCATATAATTGGACACAATAGTCGATGACAAATGGAGACGCTTGGAGCCAGCCAGCTGGGGAAGTGAATATGTAATCATTGTAAAATCATATCATTTTTGCATATTTGAAGACAGCTTAATGGAGTCTGTGTGTCAGCACACTATCACAGCCTGATCACAGCCCGAGCTGCTGGCTGTGTGTGTCTGAATCCTGCTTTGTTAGACGCTTTTCTTTACGGTGATGGAAAGTGTTTCTAAAATCACTCACAGCTTCATTTATGTTGGAGCAGCTTTAAGAAAAATGACCCAACAACAGACTCAGTAACAGGGCTCGTAGCTCAGGGGTTCATCTGCTGTTAGCTCAGCGTGTGGGAAACACCAGGATCCACCATTACACACAGACTGACACAGACTGGATCCAGCTCAGGAGCTAAACCTGGACCACATGTCTGACACAGGATTTTAGAAGATTTAGTCATAGTAGTTAGTTTGTGACTTCATCCTACACCCTTTCGAACAAGGTATAAAGATCTAAGTTATTAGAGTTCTTTCTTTAATTGTTATCTTTTTATTTCTGCTTAAACACATTTTTTGTTTTGATATGATTCGTCTTTAACCTTTTTCCAACAAACAAATGAAATGAAATGAAGTATTAAACAGTCCCTTAAGACAAAATACAAAATAAATGTTGAAACTATTTTAAAGGAAATGATTTATAGAGCAGTGAGGTCATTTTTGGCCTACACTGATATTTATACTTATATTTAACTGAAAAAGAAATATTGGATGGATAGAAGGAAAACAGCTCTGATTAATGGATTAACAAACTAGACGTTGGAGCAAATGTGGAGCTTCTCTTTGGATAAACACTGAAAAAAAAAAAAGAAATCTGTTTGTTTTATTTTAAGTTAAGTAAAAATTGTCTTATACCCAATATGAGCCACATTTAACAGATCAGTCCAGAATAATGTCTTGTTTTTAGTTATTTTAAGACAAAAATGAAGTCTGAATTACTGTAACAAGTAAAACAATCTGCCAATGGAATAAGAAACTAGATCAATATCTTAAATAACAAATAACTTTTCTCTTAAAAATGTCTTATACTACGTTATTTAAGGACAAAAATGAGGTTTGAATTGCGTGTAGCGAGTGAAAAAAATCTGCTGGTGAAACAAGAGAAATCAGCTTGAAACTAGAAAAATGTCTTAAAACAAGAAACTTTTCTCTTCTACCAATGGCAGATTTCTTTTTCTCGTGACAAGCGATTCAAACCTCATTTTTGTTTTAAATAACTTGAAATCAGATGTTTTACTGGACTGCTCAGCTGAATGTGGCTCAGATTGAGTCTAAAAAGACATTTTCTACTGAAAATCAGACAAAAACACTTGATAATATTCCTTTTTTTCCAGTGATAAGTATCTGGTCGTTAAGCTACTGAACACAGCTGACACAGTTAGCATTAAATGATGGATCTATGGTTTAAAACAACTAAAGAAAGCATTTAGAAACAGATAGGAATTAAAACAGTTCAGTCACAGACTGAGCTCAGTCAGCTTAATGTGACAGTTTGTGGTTGAAACAGTTTGCTGATAGGTCAGCGGTGTGGCTAAGCTGTTAGCTCGTGTGCTCCTGAGGTTAGCCCTCAAACTGTAAACACAGGTTTGATTCCTTTCTCCTCTCTATCCACCGTCCTCTTCTCTCTGATAATGACTAAAAACAGCTGGAAAAATGACTTTAACAAAGGAAAAGATTCACTGACAGTGGTGGAGTGATGCCTGTCTGCTGAGGGCTGACGTTAGAAACAGCTCAACCCTGTAAAGCCTGACCTGGGATGTTTGTTTTAACAAAATCCACAAAAATATTGTTTTATCATTTTGTTTCTGATGGGTTTTTTGTATCACATTTGATTAATTGGGTGGTTTTCTTACCTTTTTTAAAAAAAGTTTTTAGTAAATATGAATTCTGTCAATGCAGAAAATTGTCATGTTTGTGTTTTTCTGGGTTTTCTTGTGTTTCTTTGTAATTCTGCTCTTGTCCTGTGTCTCTGTGTTAACCTTAGTTATTCTTCAGTGATCTGTGTCTCTTGTGGTTTTGATTTGTTTCTCATCATGTGGATGTCTTTTGGTGGTTGTCTTTAGTCTTTCAGTGTCTTTAATGTCTTTACTTTCTGTCTTGTGTTCCCCATGTTTGAATTTTCTCTCTGGTCTGTTGGTTATTACTTTTTTGAGTTCATTTCTTTTGTTGGAGTTTTTGAGTTTAGTTATGATAAAATTTTTGTTGCAGCTGCATTTGGGTCCTCCTCGCTCGTTTTCCTGGAAATTCATGATGGAAAATATTGATTTAAAGAATTAAACAATTAAGATTTTTATTTTTATCTCAACTTCTTAAAAAATAATAAGGATTTTCCCCTTTTTTTAAAACATTTTTAAACAGATTTTTTAATCATACTCTTTATCATGTTGTTGAGATCGAGGTCTTCAAAACCCTCAAATGTGATACATTCGGCAATTACGGGTTAAAATAACAGCACACTGGTTAATACGGTAAAGTGATTGTAATTGATTAAATTTCTGAGTTATTAAACAAGGATGAAATGACAGCTGACATTGTCGGGGACAACATATAAGTATTGTGCTAATAGTAACTTTATTCTCTTTAAAACCTTTCAGTGCACTTAAGGGATTTATTAATTACCGTAACTCTTCAACTATTTGGGCAAGAGAAAAAAAACATCAGATGATTCCTGAAAGAGACATTTTATGATGAGCTCTCTGAGCGTGATCTCTGACACTTTGAGGCCAAAAAAACCAAAAACACTCCAGGTTTCCTGTTTGATGCTCAGGTAATATCGTGGTTAAAAAGTGAATCAGCGTCTCATCTTAAGCTCCAGTTCTTGTTCTTTTGTTGGAGTTTTTGAGTTTAGTTATAATAAAGTTTTTGTTGCAGCTGCATTTGGGTCCTCCTCGCTTGTTTTTTTCTGAAAATTCACGACAGAAAATACTGATTTAAAGAATTAAACAATTAAGATTTTTATTCTTATCTCAATTTCTTAAAAATCAATAAAGATTTTCTTCTGTTTAACATTTTTAAACAGATTTTCTAATAAAACTGTTTATCATGTTGTTCAAATCAAGGTCTTTAAAACCTTCAAACAATCAAATATGATACATTCAGCAAAAAAGGGTTAAAATAACACCACACTGGTTAATACGGTAAAGTGTTTCTAATTGATTAAAGACCTGAGTTAATAAACAAGGATTAAATGATAGCTGAAAGTGATGGTTTAAGTATTTTGCTAACAGTAACTTTATTCTTTTTTAAACCTTTCAGTGCACTTAAGTGATTTATTAATTACCGTAACTCTTCAACTATTTGTGCAAGAGAAAAAGCATCATATGATTCCTGAAAGAGACATTTTATGGTGAGGTCTCTGATTCAAGATCTCTGACACTTTGAGGCCAAAAAAACCTAAAACAGTCCAGGTTTCCTGTTTGATACTTATATCAGCGTCTCATCTTTAGCTCCAGTTCTTGTTAGCGATAAAGGATGACATACTTTAAAAGAAACTTAATCTCATCATCCTAACTTTGACATCTCAAATGTCTTGTTTTGCTGCCATATATTTTTATCTAATAAACAGAAGGTATTATATTTGAAGCTGAATTAACAAAGCTGAAACCTGGCTAATAATGTAGATAGAGTCAGACTTCAGAGATATTTGATATAAAGCAGATTATACAGCGGTATGTGTTAGCAGCAGGCTGCTAACCAGCCTCAGTAACTGGTGTTAATCATCTCCCAGTTTGAGCAGACTTTGGATCCTGAGGAATCAGACCGTCTGAGTCCGATGATCTGGAGCACAGTTTCCGCCCCCCCTCCCTCACCATTAGTGTTCATATTGTTCCCATTAGAGCGCAGGAGGACATGAAAGGAGCCCATAATGTTATATAGATACTGTACACACACAGGCAGCCTGCGCCTGGGCCTCCCGCTCTACTGTACGGCATTAAGCAACCAGCAGCTGCCTGCGTTTACATCATTTAGCCTTTCTCTCAGGGCACTTTAATACACCCAACCTCTCCCCTGGTAAACTTTACAATAGGATGTTGAAGGATACTTCTGCGCCGCCATAGGAAATGAGAGGCACATGTGCGTGGATGCAGCGCCGGGTTCCCCCCTGTGATGCTGAGCTCCAGGGCTGCACAATAAGACTAATGGATTCCTTTTGTGGACAAAACTGGGTTAAGCACATGAGCTATTGTTCTTATCTGCGCTCGACGTGCTATGATATCTTATGTGTGAGGTATTCCTCGCCGTGCACATGCAGCGTGTAGCCGTGAAGGCTCTGCAGAGGTAATCTTTTCCTTGGGCAATCGCAATCTACTCCTGCATTGTCTTTTGTCTCCATTAAAAGGAGATAATCTACTGCAAGAGTTTCAAACACTGCTAAACTGACTCCAATTGACCCTGCAGATGGCTAAGGAAGGGGAGCAGGAGAGGAAATGTATGGCCTTGATTACAGCTGTGTGTCTATTTTAGCAGATTGTTCTGTTGCTGATTCACACACACACACTCACACACACTCACACACACACAGACAGCCACCATTAGCAGGTATAAATAATGTACGGCCCTCATCCCTCTCCCCTTTTTTTCCAGCTCTACTCAGCTAAGTGCCTGCCTGCCTGCGTCGCTGAAACCTTGGCCTCCTCCTTGTCGGGTTCTCCATAGATTAGTATGAGATTTATTTTAAGTCGAGTAAAGCGGCATGTTCTTGACAAGTGTTCCTGCTCAATGCATGTGGGAATGTTTTTAATTGTATCATGTGAAGTGGAATAGGAGCTCCGCTGGGGACTGTGTCAGGTTGTGTTAATATTTAATCCGGGTCTCACTTCAGTTTCCTCATGATCCACGGTATCCAGGAGCAGGAGGAGGAAGCAACAGTACAGCTCGGATACAGAGACCAGGGTGGAGGAGCCATCTCTCCTTCTTCTTCTTCTTCTGCTCATGCTAATGCACTCATTTCAGCTGATGTGCATCTGAAGAGAGCTGACTGACAAATTTAATGTAAAAGCAGGTAGAGAGGAGATGTGTGTGTGTGTGGGAGGAAAGGAGGACACACAGAGGGAAGGAAAGGAAGAGGAGAAGAGAAGGAGGGAGGGATGAGGCCTTTACTTCCTCTGTGTGCACATCACGTCTCTCCTCCCTGAGCTCAATTACAGGATTGATACTCAGAGAGGAAACTTCATCATGTCGTACAGATGTCTTCACCGCCAGGAAGAGGGAGACGACGCATGTTGTCATTTAACGTGACATGGTCTGCGTTTACTCCAAACAAACAGAATGAGGAACAGTCCGACTCTGGGCGCTCTCATTATGGCGCCGATAATAAATACAGAAGGAACGGGCGGAAAACAGAGCGTGACGTGGAGGTGGCCATGCCTGTTAGAGAGTTTAACAGTTGGTCTGAGTGAATTAATCCAACACAATAACTTGTACACAATAATCCTCTCTCAGTGAGCCATTCAGCTCCATCACAGTAAACATTTTTTATAACCCAGACAGCTCCATAAAGCGCTTTCGGCATCATTGGGCAGCGGCGTCATTAGTCAGAGGCTGTGTGTAAACGGGAAGAGGAGCGCAGACACAGGCCCGTATCTATTTTACACTGTTTCATTTCAAACGTGACACACGCCGAGAACACACTCCACAACAATGGCCGTGTTTTGCTTTAATTTGATTAGGTTTTGTCTCAGCCGACGCCAAGTCCTGTTTCGCCTAAAGAACATATCTCTTAATCACGTTCCATCCAGGCTGTGTCTTTCATCTAAATCTCACAGCCGTGGCTCACACCCAACTTTATTTCGCTGAAAGGTAGAAAAAAAAGAGACACACACACACAGGTTTAAACACACACACACATGGAGCAGCGTGTGCACACACACACATCCAACAAGAGGGAATACAATGACAAAAGCCCAGCTCTCATCTCTGTCATATGAAGTGATGTTTTGTGTTTAGCTGTGTGCGACTGAGGTGTGTGTGTGTGAGGCTGTGTGTGTGAGGCTGTGTGTGAGGCTGTGTGTGTGTGTCTGCGGGGCTCAGATCCATGTTGTTTGGTTTGCTTCTCCATTAAGAGAGCTGTAAAGGAGAGGGAACAGATGGCTGCTGGCCCGCTCTGTCCTGCATCCTCTCACAACTGCCACACTTCCTGTGCGTCCATTAATCTTCCCTCACTACTCCTGCAGCACAACTTTATTAAAACAACTCAGGAGAGAGCGAACAACAAGCCCGCGCAGCTGTCAGGAGCAAAAGACAGAACCATTCGTCCACAGAAGAACGGCCTCGCATTTCTACACGCATCTGTAAAACAGCTCGAGTGGAGGCAGGTTGGCTTTGAAGGCGGCGCCGCCAAGCGCCCGCTGCAGTCCAGACACAATAAATGCTCATTAGAACGCAGCTGGAGCGGCTGTTGTTGCCCCGTTCACGGCTCAGTTTGTCAAACTTAAACATGTGAGGCCTGGACGCGCTGCCGGGGACGGACTACTGTTTCCTGCTGCTGCGGAGAAACGCTGAAATATACCAGAGAGGAGACACGCCAATGTGTGATGTCACTAACTGTTTGACAGGTAACTCTCCCAAAACTCAACATTTAGGCAGTTTCCTCAAATTGGAAAGTGAAGTTTTCATATTCATAAAACAGGATGTATTTACTTGAATCATGAACTGACTGGTAGTTTCTGTCACGTCACTAAAGAGGCGTCATGAAGCCCAAAGATGGCGGCGGCCACTCTGAAAATGCTGACTCCTTCTGACGTATCGTTTCCTGTGTAGAAATGCTGCTGTTTAGGGAATCGATCATTCACACTTTAATCACAGAACGTTTTCTTCTGTTTTTAAAAATCCCCGCTCAAGTTTTCAGATGAAGTTCGATAGAAAAACATCCCTTAACAATACCGTATTTTCCACACTATAAGGCGCGTCTAAAAACCTTCAGTTTTCTCAAAAGTCAACAGTGCATCTTATAACCCGATGTGCCTTATATATGGATTGAGTAAGGATTAAGTAAGGCACTCTGCGGAGTAACACCACTGTGCTGCGCATCGTGGTGTTCCCACTCCACGTCGTGCATTAGAACGGAACGCACGCTTCAGAGTAGTTTGATCCGCTTATACCTTGGTCCCACAAACTGTAAACTTTAAAAGAAATAATGAATAATTGCTGTAAACTTGCTAAATGTGCTCAAATATAGGAACTATTCCCAGTTTGAGTCTGCACTGATGCCTAAAACTATCTTAGAAAAGTATTTAGTCCAGCAGCTGACAAATTCAACTCAGCATCTCTTCCTTTCCACATTAAATATTCTCTTAAAATTGTAACAGCCCATTTTGTCACTTTTTTTGTGTTCTCTTCGTCTTTTTCCTTTTCAATCTTGTTGAGCTCTTCTGATGTGACCTGCTTGTAACGTTGCCGAGCTTGTTTTGTTTTTGTTTCCTCTTCTTTCCAATCATCATACAGGGGGCATCACCGAAGTAACAGTGGTAAGAACTTGTAAAAAGGAATCCTGCTAAGTGCTAACGTTAGCTCACGGGCTGGCCCGGGCTTCTTCTCTTGTTTATTGTTAAAGCAATACAGCGCCCCCCAAAGGTCTGGCATGTGAACTGATCTCTGAAAACAGCTTTTGTGGACGGCAGACACAGCTTCGTCTTTACAGCTCACTTTTTTTTTGAAAACCTCTTTTAAAGACACATTTTTATAGCTGTGCTTTTATTGGAGATTTTAGTGAGTGACAGTATCACGAGCAGTATTTTAATCCTTTTAGATTTTTATCCTTTGTTATTTTGATTGTTTCAATCCTTCATGTTTTTATCTTTACAGATGTTTTCCTTTCTTTTATTGGTGGTGGTTCTTAGTCTTTTATATATTTTAATGTTTTTCCTCACATTTCTCTTTTACCTCTCTTTCACTTCTTCTCTTCTGTTTCTTTTTACTGGTTGCTTTTATGAAGTGAAGCACTTCGTAACTTTGTTTTGAAAAGTCCTTTATAAATAAAGTTTATTATTGTTATTATTATTAATTTTGACTTGAAACAAGAAAAAAACTCTTGATAAGAGTCCAGTTTATTTGCAGAGTACGTCTAATCACACAGAGCATGCTCAGAATGTGAAAAAAAAGAAAAAAAAAATGGACCATAACAAAAACTGCTCCCCCTGGTGGCTGGCTGCAGTTTTGGTCGCAAACTCTGTCTCCCCAGTCATTCCAGATGGGCTGTGGTCAAAGTTTGAAAAATAAAAACACCTGAAAGAAACGTTTCTCTCATCGTGTGCTGTGTGTTGTGTTCCAGTCGTGTTATTACCCAAATGTTGCTTTTTTTATTAGTTATTAGAGGATAAAAACAAGGTTTTACTTCTGGTTTAGTGAGGATTTACAGCTGATGCTCTTGTGATTTCTTCCTTTTTTTGGGAATAGTAAAATATGTTGGGAAGGGGAGACAAGAAGAGATTAGGTGTCGCCTGTGGTAAATGTATTTTGGTAAAAGGCGGAGCGACATGTTACGACATGTTTCGTAGACGTTTTGTTTACTCTGAAATAAAATCCTAAAGGTCAGGGGTCGCCGTATGAAAACTAACAAAATGTCTCTTTGTATAAACTCAAGCTGAAGGAAGTTAGACTCTACAAAGATCCAACAAATCTATCAAGGAAGTAATCTTTGATCAAAGCGAAGAAAGAAAAGTCAGAGACGACCTGAGGACTGGATCTCTGTCCAACCAACAACACTTTAATTCATGGATAATTTCTGCAAACTTCTTCTTTCTGACCCAATAAAACAATCCAAATCAATCACTTTTTTAAAAATGTCTCACAATAATTCAAACGTCTTATGAAACACAATTAAAACCCGTGTTGGCTGAACTGTGACGGAGGGAAATGACGGCGTCCTCCATAAAGACTAATTCAGAGAGAGGAACAAACAGCTGATGCTGTAATCACTGAGCCCTGAGTTTGTGCCGCGGCTTGATTGTCCTCACAGGAGGAAATACATTTCTATCAAGAGGCCGCTGCAGAGCGCACGTGGCGTGCTGCGGCGACAAACATTGTGAGGACATAGCTTTATTTGGCCCGCGCTCTGTGTCCGTAGCAGTCAGCGGGTAAATTGAAAAATCAATTCCAATTTAAATGATTGGAATAAAGAACTGCAGGAGCCAGAGATGTGGAGAAAAGAGGAGCTCACTTCTCCTGGAGCCCTTTAATTGGAAAGTCATTTCTTCAGGGTATTCTAATGGTTCTGAGGGAAGATTGCAAAATAAAGTTGATGAGCTGGGGGGAGGTTAATAGCGCGCTGGTGTTTGTGTGTGTTCCACTGACCCTGTGTGTTTTCTTTGCTCTGCCACGCAGCGCTCAGCCGTCCCCTCCCTTATGACAGAGGCACTAAATGAAGACTAATCCAGCAGGCTGCACACACACACACACACACACACACACACACACACACACACACACACACACACACTCACAGGCTCTCACGCCTGTGGTCACTGGTCTCATCCATCTGCTATCAGGGGGAGCGTCGGGCTCCTGGGTCAAACTAAATTAACCATCCCTCGCTCACAATTGTAAAAATGTAATTGACTTAATGTAAGCAGCCCTGGTGGTTTGGAGGGTCTGACTGTGAGTAATTTAGAGCGCTCACACACTCCTCCTCATGTCTGAACCACAGTCCAGGTCCAACACCGAGTCCAACACCGAGTCCACCTGTCAGGACGGAAATCTAACGTTCACCCTGTGAATGAAAATATAAAAATATAACAACACTCAGGGTGAAAAATGTTATTATTTAGAAATCTCAGGGAATAAACTCCCTTAATTATTTACTTTAAAGCCAAATCTAATGTTACATTTCTACATTTAAAATTAAATCATCTGCTGCTGTTTATATAGCTTCATATTTTAGCTTCCTCCAGTTAGCAAGCTAGCTGTTCTTTTAGCTTATTGTCTCGTGAATTCTACCTAACCAGCATCAAACCATCAGGGTTAGCAGCTAGCATCCTTAGCATAGCATTTAGCACCTGACAAGAATCAGTGCAGTTCATTAAGGCCCCGTTTACACAACAATATCTGAAAATCAAACGCTAAAACTTGATTTAAAAAAATCTGCGTTCACATGAAAATGCTAAAAAACGCTGCAGTAAGCATTCCAGGCCTGCAGGTGGCTCTATAACTGTCTTGATCATCTGGTGTGTTGGTGAATGCTAAGAGCAGAAGTGGAGCAACAGATGCTGATTTAGTTAAAGACAGTCACAGATTCAGCAGATTGAGCAGAACAAGATCAACACGGTAGATCACCACCATCCATCCATGACGTCAGCGTTTCTCTCTGAAATGCTAGCTTACTTTTGAGTCTTTCTTTTATTTTGCTTCCTTCTCTGTGTTTTAGTCTCCTTTTCTTTTATTTGTGTTTTAGCCTTTTTTTATCCTCGTACTTGTTGGAATTGCTCCAATAATTTTAGTTACTTCGTCTTTTAATGACTTATGTTATTCAACAGACTGGTGTCTTTAGTTATCTTTATTCAGATTGTTTATCTTTGCTTCATCTTTCACCATTCTTTTAATCTTTTATTGAAGACGTTTAAGCTAATTGTGTCACTGTTTTGTCTCTTTTGTTTTCTATATCTTGTTTTATTGTTGTCTCCTAGTTTTATTCATTTATTAATGTATTTTAATTATTTATTTATTTTTGTATTTTTAGCTTTCTTTGGTCCTCACGGTCTCATTTTATGTAGCAGTGTTTCTGTATTATCTGGGTTCCTATGATTTACAGAGGGGGCCCTTTGGACATGGACCCGTCCTTGTTAGTTAACACCATCAGGGTTGGTGACTGGGCCTGGTCTGTTGTGCTCACTTCTGGGGTTAAAGTTCTTTTTGTGTTATGATCTCTTTATATTTCATTTTGTTATTTGTGTTTGTCTTAAATGTTCTTTGATTTGATTTTACCTTCTTCAGTTGTTAGGTTGTGCTTTTTTCTAAGCTCTTGTGCTTTATTGTCTTGTGTTCCTGCTGTCAAAGCACTTTGTAAACCAATGTTTTTAAAAGTGCTATACAAATAAAGTTAATTATTATTTTATTATAATATATTATATTTTATTATATTATATATTATATTATATTATATTATATTATTTTATATTATATTATATTTTATTATATTATATTATTTTATATTATATTATTTTATATTATATTATTTTATATTATATTATATTATATTATATTATATTACTGTTTACACGGCAGCGGTGTCGGCAGCATTTCAGAAAAATCCGACTCTGGAGTCCGTTTTCAAAAGTTAGCATTTGCGTTTCACCCTAAACCCGCTGTCGTGTAAATGACCCCTAAGTTGGTGGTGGTGACTAAATGCTGCAAAGTCCTGTACTCATGGTGGATTAAGATAAGATCAGACTCCTTATCTTGTCTTGATGTTGGTTTTCTGCTAATAAAATTTTATTAACATTTACGGGTGTAGACCTGTGAATGTTTTTGTAAAGTGCCGTGCGATAACGTTTGTTATGATTTGGCGCTATACAAATAAAGACTGATTGATTGATTGAACAAAACTGAGCCAAAAGGGGCAGCGTTCAAAGTAAAGTGACACCTAGTGGTGAGATTTCAGACTGCAGCTGTCAGAAACCAAGATGGCCACCAAAATATAAACAACCCTGGGTAATTCAGCGGCTGGTTTGACCCTGCTGGGTCAGACATGGCGGTCTCTGTGAGAGACGACCCAATCCGTCTGATGGACGACACATCTGCGCCTCCTTTCGCTGAACAAACAAAGTTAAATAATTCCAACAAGCAGGAAAACAAAATATCATCGTATTCATCTTCAACCGACTCCTTGTGTCTCCTCCAGAAAGGAGACAGACCAGTCATGGATCTGGTAGAAACCAATGTTGGATGTTTCTAAAGCCTGCCTCAAGTGGACGCTGTAGGAACTGCGGTTTTTGGGTTTATTTTGTGACACAGGACGTTCCTGCTTAACAAAAGTTTGAGTTTCTAACAGAATCAGTCAAAGCTGTTTTTTAATTCAGTGCCTGGAGCTGTTCACTAAGTGTAGCCCTGAGTAATTACCCAGTTTGGCAGGACAATGAGTCTGAAGGGGAAAACAAAACGGTTATGAAGTTTGGAGTTATTAAAAGAGGATGAAGAGGTCTGCAAACTAAAAACAGTTTGTGAAATGTAAAGTTGTGCAGAGGAGAACAGACGATCAGACTCTCCATCAGCTCCGTTACTCTCAGAGCTGAACGCTCAGACCTCTCAATCTCCGACCACATCAACACGGCGTCATTGTACCTTTCTCTGAGCCAACCTGTCCCGAGACCTTTCTGCTGCGTGTTGACATTAAAGGAGCAGCGTGCCGAGACATTTCCATTCAAGAAACTTGTTGACATAGTTATCAGACATCAGAGAGCCCTGTGTCGTTCTGAAAAGGCCTTATGAGAGGAATGGAGATGTTAAAGGGCGTGTTGGCCCCACATACCACAAAAGGATGAGAGGATATGAACAACTGAGCGACTGAAAGGAGACAGAAGACGCTGGAAAAAAAAACAGATTCTCCAGAGACGAGGGAAGAAAAGGGGGAAGCGCTCGGCTCCATTTCCGCCTAAGAAGCACGGAGTTAAAAGGTGGACCCTGTACAAATGAAACTCAATTTCACGCCACATTATCCCTCCCTGTTCTCTTTCCTGGCTTTCATTTTCATTAAGACCAGAGACAATCATAAATTAATAATTACTGCCGAATGTCTAAGCGCAGGCCGCGGTCCGGGCCCTCCCCTCGTCTCCGTGCTCTTCCATGTTCACGCTTGCAAAATGTTAATTTAGGTAATGTGGCCTGGCCCTTGTCAGATAAAACTGTTTTGTAGTTTGGCTAATACATAATGGTCTATCTGATTAGGTGACATTAGTCCTATCTCTCAGACGATCAGCCCGGCCGTCCTAATGTCTCTCTGCAGACTCGGGCACCGCTGAGACACGCAGTATTACTGCTCGGCTAAATGGCCTGGGCCTGGACGAGATGACGAGTCAGGAATTAGCTCAGCCGGGGTTAACAGAGTGGTTGACATTAAGCTGGAGGAAAAACAACTTCGCTCCTCTGCAGAGAAACTTCCTCCACCCCAGAATGAGAGGAGGTGTCAGGAGCGTCAGGGAGGAGGAGGAGACCGCTGGATGTGATGTTTAACAAAGCAGAGTTTAATATCCCCGGATAAAAATATATATATATATATTTTTTTTTTTAAATACTAACTCACTGCACCAAAATATCACCATCTTTTTTTGTCCTTTTCTTTCTCTATTTTTTATTTCATTTTTTAAAGACAGTTTTTCTATAAGCAGGATTTTTTTTCCTTTATAAATAACTTATAGAATCACTGAACTGATGGCATCTGTATGAAGGAGAATTAGGGCCACTACAAAAAAAAAATAAATAAAAAATTAAAAAATTCTTTTTTTTTCTAAGAAAAAAAAATCAGAATTTTTTAATCAATAGAATTCAAAATAAAAAAAGTCCATTTTTAAAAAAAATATCTATTTTGTAAAAAAAAAAAAAAAAAAAAGGGATTTTTTCAGTGGTTTTAATCCTCTTTCGTACATCGCTAATATATTTCGGATTATTCTTGCATTTTTTTAAGTGACACGGCTATAGCTGTATTTATCTTCTACAGTCTGCCTCAAGTGGACGCTTGAGGAACTGCAGTTTTTTAAACACATGCACCAGATTCAGATTTCCTTGACATCAGTTTCTCCTTTACAAATAATTTTACAAATCGCTGAACTGATGACATCTGTACAAAACAGAATAAGGACCACTGAAAAAAAAATATATATATACAATTATTTTTTGGTGACTATCTTTTCTGAGGAAAGTCAGAATTTTGAGGTCAAATTCAGAATTCAAAAGAAAAAAATGTCCAATTTTTTAATATCTATTTAGTAATAAAAAAAATCAATTAATTTTTTGTTTCAATTTTTTTTTTGAGAAAAAAGTGAGAATTTTTGGATCAAAGTCAGAATTTTTTTAAAAAAATCCAATTTTTAAAAAATCAATTTATTTAGAAAAAAAAGTGCAATTAATTTTTGTCCCTTTTTTTCACTGAGGAAAAAAAGTCAGAATTTTGAGATCAAAGGCAGAATTTAACAGAAAAAAAGTCCAGTTTTTTAAAAATTTATTTAGTAAAATAAATAAATAAATAAAATATACATATATATATTTTTTCCAGTGATCTTTATTCTTTTTAGTTCATCTGTGGTATCCAGGATTAGTCTTCCTTTTTTTTTTGTTACATAGATATACTGTATTTATCTTCTTCAGTCTGCCTCAAGTGGACGCTTGAGGAACTGCAGTTTTTTGAGCACATGCACCAGCTTCAGATTTTCACACCACGTGTTTCTGCTTGGAGCACAGAGTATAGATAGAGGACGTGAAACCTCGCCGTTTCAGAGAAACTTCCTTCACCCCAGAATGAGAGGAGGTGTCAGGAGCGCTGGAGAGGAGGATGAGGAGGAGAGCGCTGGATGTGATGTTTAACAAAGCAAAGTGAAGCAGGATGAAGCGGAATAACCCCGTCTGGACGCCGTCTTCATGAGCACGTCTCCATGTGAAGCCGAGCACACGCAGCACACACACAGCACACGCAGCACACACAGCTTTAAAAAGGCAATCAGCATATTTCTCCACACTACACTGAAGTGAAATGTAACCACACAGCTATAATGCACATTTGGTATTTAAAGTCTGCGTGCCTCATGGTCATATTTGTACTGAATTGAATTTATTACAGAATGTGCAGTGATATGAAACATGTAGCTGCAGGGCCTCTGCTCTCACATGGCCGTGCAGGAAAACGCAGCGAGGAGAGAAATAAACAGCAGATCTGAGCTGCACGTCTCAGAGCCCTCGCTGCACGGAGGGAGGAAGAGTGGACCGTTGAGTCATTAAACGGATGGAGCAGACGTCAGAGTTTCTTTCTCTGCGCCTGGGTTTGGTCTGAGCTCCACCAGGAGCTCGGCTGCGTGAGTGATCGCCCGTTGTGTGTCATATTGTTCTTTCAAGGTTGATTGAAACTTTAACCTCATTTTTAACAAAAAGTAGAAAAGCTTGAAATATTTCAGGCCTTGAATTTTCACAATGCAGCATTGAATTATGCAGCAATCAGTCAATTATTCATCCGGGCGGCGGTGTTACGGCCACGCTTTAAAAAGCATGCAGAATGGGAACGGGCCGAGCATGCTGTGTCAACACATTTCACTCAGAAGTGCTTACTGGAGAGATTTGTCTCTCAATGTCGATTCCATTTCTTTCTTTAATGCGTTTTAAGAGCGGTACCTGTTACAGTGGAGGTGGAGTGATCCCTGCGGATAACTAAAACAAATAATGTCACTGCAGAGCAGTCAGCGCGCATTATCATTCAAATCAAACACACACAAACACACACATCAGGAGCTGGAGAAAGTGACGCTTTTACTAAACACACTCATTCACACACACACACACACACACACACACACACACACACACACACACACACACACACACACACACACACACACACACACACAGCCCAGCGTTTGATACCACCACGCTCGACCTCGCAGCACCAACCTCAGCTTAAAGAGCGCCATGTTTGACGGACACACACTGAATAAGCATCATACACAGCAAATAATTTATTTACACTGGGCCTGGTCACACACACATTTACATAGTCTGACTGGGATCAGCCTACGTGGAAAACGCACACACACACACACACACATAGAAAGACAGAAAGGTTAAAGCACAGTGTCTCCTCTCAGCAGCTCACGGGCTGCAGCACATTCACAGACACACACGACACGTGTTTCACATGTTTCAGGATAAAAGAGAAATCAGCAGAAATCTGATTAAATGAACCAAAGTTTTCACACACCAGAGTTTTTAACTCTGAATCACAGAGTGAAAAAAACAAACTCTTCAACAGCGATCAAACCGCAGAGAGGTTTCAGGGTTTATCTGGACGAAGACGTGAAGGATTGGAAAGATCTCAAACACACAAATACACAAACACAATCTGAAATGTAAACTCATGTTGGTGTGAGTGTGTGTTTATTTACCCAGCATATCTCCATGAATCATGTCTCATTAACATGTTATACTTAAGTGTCAGAAAGATTTTTTTTTCCTCTTAAATTTTATTTTAACTTTTATATTGATTTTTTCATTTTATATTTTAATTTTCTAAGATAAAAAATATATTTATTTTTTATATCGTATTTTATCTTGTTGTACCATAAATATCACCATCATTTTTTTCTTTTTCTTTCTTTCTTTTTATTATTTTTATTATTATTTTTTAAATAACAGTTTTCCCATGAGCAGGAATTTCCTTGACATCCTTTTTTTTTTTATAAATAATTTAACAAAAATCGCTGAACTGATGACATCTGTACAAAACAGAATAAGGGCCACTGGAAAAAAAAAAAGTCCAATTATTTTTTTGTGAATATCTTTTCTGAAGAAAGTCAGAATTTTGAGATCAAGGTCAGAATTCAAAAGAAGAAAAATGTTCAATTTTTTAAAATATCTATTTAGTAAAAAAAAAAAAAAAAAGTAAAAGAGTTCAATTCATTTTTTGTTCCTGTTTTCAAAGTCAGAATTTTTTAAAAAATCCCATTTTTTATATATCTATTTATCTAAAAAAAAAGTGTAATTAATTTTTTGTCCCTTTTCTTACTAAGGAAAAAAGTCAGAATTTTAAGATCAAAGTCAGAATTTAGAAGAAAAAAATATGTCCAATTTTTTTTAAAATCTATTCAGTGAAAGAAAAAAAGATGAAAAAAAAAAAAAAAAAAGATGAAAAAAAAACTACATTTTTTCAGTGCTCTTAATCCATTTTCGTCCATTTGTGGTATTAAGGGTTCGTTTGCATTTTTTTTCAAGTTACACATATATTACTGTATTTATCTTCTGCAATCTGCCTCAGGTGGACTTTTGAGGAACTGCAGTTTTTCGAGCACATGCACCAGCTTCACATTTTCCCACCAAGTGTTTCTGTTTGGAGCACAAAGTTCAGATAGAAAACCTTATCGTGAAACGCCGCCTGTGACAGAGCAAACAGCCAATCAGAGAGCAGGACTCTGTGTGAGTGACACCTCGGGTGAGATTTAAAGCAGGGCCTGGCCCCCCCTTACTCACCCTCTGGACGCAGCCGTGTGTGTGGACCCTGAAAGGACGAGACGCGTTGAAGAGGTCAGGAGCAGTTTTATCATCAACATGTTAACTTTATTTGAATTTGAAGTACAATGAAGAGATGATTCGAGAAGCTATATAAGTTATCAGTGACAACAGACCTAGACACTCCATTGAGAACAAAAAGAACAAACACATCGTGAACATGGGACACTCCTCCTCCTCCTCCTCCTCCTCCTCTTCCTCCTCCTGATTGTAACACATAAGGTCTAAACTGTCTGACATCAGCTCATGTCTAGAGAATATACACAGGTGTTTCAGCACCAAAAGTCTTTAGGGAAAGTAACAGAAAAGTCATAACTTAGCATGAGTTTTTTCTTCTTCTTCTCTTCAGGATTTCATGAAACACTCGAGGAAACAGAAAACGTGTGTGTGTGTCGCTCCACATGGGGTTAAAATGGCGTTCAGCTTCCAAAAAGGTGTGTCATGGCTGATTGTTTCTGACACGGGATCAGAAGAGTATTTTTTTTTTCTTAAAAAAGCATCAAGAGGTGCTGATTTCTCACTGTGTGTGTGTGTGTGTGTGTGTGTGTGAGTGTGTTATGAGAAAATGTACAGTAAAATCCAAGAAATATTACCTCTGTTACAAAGATTACAGTACTATCGACAGCAAAAGTCTTCATTTGGAAAGTGAAATGTTGGATCGTTATGTTGGAAAACCCTCGGCCTGTGAGCGTCGACCCTCTGTGTGTTTGTTCAGCACAATATAGGATTTATTAAATATCATAATTCCAGGACAAACATTTACATGCCTGCATGCTTTCTCACCAAAAATGGCAGCTATAGGAAAGAATGATGGCTCAGAAATAGAAGGAAAGAAAACTGTAGGTTTATATAAATGGTGGTATTGTTTGCCTAATAGCTCTACTGCATACACAATACCTCTTAACGTTATATACACACAGCTCGTCAGAGCGCGGGCGCCGTTACCGGCTTTTTCCTGTCATTATCATCACATCTCATATATACACAAATGGTAAAAAGGAAACTTGATTGTATTTTCATCTAATTTAGAAAACATGAAAATCAAACATCAGTCTGCTCCTCCTCCTCCTCCTCCTCCTCTTCCTCTCTGCGTCTCTTTTTTTCAGCTTCTCAGATTCAATTTGAGATACAAAAACAAAAAGTCGGATTCTTTTTGAAGCTTTTCTCGCTGGCTGAGATACAGTATAAAAAATCTTCAGTGCTGTGAAATTGATGACCAACGTTGTACCACGGGTACGTTTTTACTGTGCTCAATAGATTTATTCATCCTTCACGTTGGCCGAGCCGCTACGTCACACCCTCCCGCTCAAACTAAGACCCAGACTGGGATCCTACATTCACAAACCTCCTCCAGCGTTTTGGGTGAACACAGCATTTCTCCTACAAGCAGCTCCTCCTCCTCCTCCTCCTCTTCCTCACACCAGCCGGGAGAATCTTCACGGGGTTTTTTCTCTGATTTTTTTTCTCTTTTTTGTTTTTTTCTGAAATTTTTATTTCCTGCAGCTCCTCGCGGCCTTATCAGTACATCACGGTGGTTTTCAGGAACAGTCTTCCATCTGCAACAGAGGACACACAGGAGCCCAGAATTAGCCAACAGCTAACATCCTGCTGACGCAAATGCACTATTCAGGAAGTGATTGTTGATGAAACGTTAACTTTAAATGTGTTGCCCCGTGGTGATCTGGATCTGTGCTGCTTCGGATTCACAAACTGATTTAAGGCAGAGATTAAATTAGCAGGCGTGGTGAAGAGGATTAAAATTCATATACAGCTCCAGCTCTGCAGGAAGGAAGACGACAACAAAGAGCTTCACCTTTGCGTTCACGCTCGGTGCATCGGTCGGGACACACAAACAGCTTCACACCTTAGCATGCATCTTTTATCAGCGCTGAAGCACGGCCTGCGAGGAGCCATGATAGCAGCACTCCAGGCTGCAGCGCCGCGCTCCACATGTGTTTAAGACATCTCCACTGATCCGCTTGTTTGCACATCACACCGCGGCGCCCATGTGAAGCCCTCTCTGAGTGACACTTCCTGCGTGGAAATAGTGTTTATTGAGAACGGCAGACATTCCTCTGCTCCGTTATCTCCAGACACCTCCAACCTAACGAGCTTTGTCCATTTCCAGCACAAACACACACTCCTGTCTGAGTGTTCGCCCGAGCGAGCAGCGCCGCGCCGACGCTGAGCTGGTAAAAGCATCTGTTAGGCACAGCTCAGGAGCATGTTTGACGTTTATTACCTTCACAATCCCTCCGCCCGACAACGCTACAGTAATGCCTTTAAGAAGCACACTTCTCGATGGCAGCGCGCTTAAATTATTCACCGCTCAAAGAGGAATGCACACAAAGACGTTTAGCGGCGCGAGTTGTCCGACATGACACAGGACATCAGAGACGGCGCTCGACTCGGGTTGTAGAGACGGAGCAAGAAAACACCTGCCTGTGCTGCGAGGAGGCCTTTATTCCTGCTGCAGCACAGGGGCTTTTATTTTGAAAGGGCGCAGAGAGAATTAAACTAAAGTTAAAATCCAGGCTCGTTATTTCATAAATATTTGATCAATTAGTCCTGTTTGGTCGTGTTTTATGTGCTGTGGTGAAGATTGGAGACAACAAAGGCTCGTGTGTGTGTGTGTGTGTGTGCGTGTGTGTGTGTGTGTGTGTACAGTATGTGTATGGGGGGGTGGGTGGTGTACAAACACACAGGCTAATTACCCAGCACCGCCGTGGGTCTCTGAGGCATTGCACTCTGGCTGCTTCTGTTCGAGCAACAACCGGCGATTTCTGTGTAAAAGTCATTACAGCATGAACGCCACGCCACGAGGAGCACGAGGAGCACGAGGAGCACGAGGAGCACGAGGAGCACGAGGAGCAGGAAGAGGAGGGATACACCTCTCCAGACGGGTGGAGCTGAGACGTCACGTGTGTGTTCACCTGTGTGTCACAGTCTGAAGGAGGACGGTTTGATGACGCGGATAAATCTCGGCGTGGGATCAAACCGTCGCAGCGGGAAAAAGTCCGACTGATTCAATTTCTGGAGCAAATGTTGAAACATCTGCTTTACACACGCAAGAAGAGGAATGGTGACGTCCTGACACGTTGTTTTATGAAAGAGCGGCTCATTAAAATATGTTAAAACTTGAGTATTTTTATATTCAAATCAAGATGAAAAGTTCATTAAAGAGAATAAATATTTCATTAGATGCTAAATAAAACAAAGGGAATTTTTGGCTTCTCTCAGCAGAAAATTCCTTTGAAAGATTAATTAATACATGTAAATTATGCAAATTATGCCCATGCAAATATTTTATGAAGACAATTAAGGGATCCATTAATTACAGTCTTTTTTGCTTCAGTGACATTCATTCATTTAATTTTAATTTCACTTTAACTGTTTTGATGTTTAATCTTGCAACAAAGAACTTTATCTCGGCGCACAGGGTCGTGTAAACTTGCCGAACACATCGAGAGGGAAGCGGCGGGGAACCGGGGAAGATACCGGGGGAAGATATTCGCCGGCGCAGCGTTGCCAGGCGGTAACTGGCGAGGTAGAGTCCCAGCAGCTTTTTGGGCTGCCTGCGAAAAGAGCCGCGCTCCCTCTTGGACCCGATTCAAAACACTGTAAAAGCAATTAATAAACACAGACTGTGTTAATATCGCAGAATTAGAGAAGTGTGACAAAAGACAAATAGAAATAATTAGTTCTCTAAAATTATGCCCTCATTATTTTCTCCTCCTCCTCCTCCTCCTCCTCTCCTTCTCTCCTTCCCTCTCGGCTCGCTTCGTTCCCTCAGTTTGGAGTCGTACCCGCACATTTCTCTCGGCTTTCATGCGAGTGATAGGCTTGTTTTTTCTCCCTTCTGCTCGTGTAATTTATCAACATCATTTTTTGCCATTTGAGGTTAATTATACAGCGAGGCTCGCCGAGTGCAGCAGAGGAGACATGGGTGGCAGACAAATGCTCCTCTAATTGAACAAAAACAGAAAATGCAGCCTGTGAGTCGCTGTGCTCCTCATCCTGCGCCGGGGAGACGCGCTGCTCCTCACTGAGGCTCAGAGACGGGAAGAGCGGGCTCAGACTGAACGTTTACAGAGGACGGAGAGTCGGCAGAGTCGGCTCACAGCGTTAACGTTTCATCTGAGACGTCTTCTGAGAGCGCAGCAGCTAAATATACTAATCTGCTGTGAAATAGGAGGCTATAATTACTCTGTATCTCTGAGTTATCTCCTCTTTAAATGATGACATATGGATTTCCTTTTTTGGGACATCAAACCGCCTCAGATCCCCGCAGTGACTGAATGACATTTAATTAAGGAGGAGTCATCATTTCTCCCTTTCCTTTTTCTCTTTCTGCCCTTTCACAAAAATATCAGTTCAAGTAGACTAATCAAACATTAAAGAGTTAAAGAGAGCCAGCTTATTCTCCAAAAGACCAACATTTCACACTTTTCACAGTAAATTACGCGCGGCGGATAAATTGGGACCTCTCCCTCTGATAAGGGCGGCTGGAGCAGGCGCGGCCGAGGCGCATTAAAGGAAGACGTTAGCAGCAGTAATGAGGATATTCAACCTCTGCTAGGTGTCTTGTCTCTGGGTAAACACAGATAGCAGACAGTCTGCAGAGGTTATCGCTGGTGCAGCCTTCCCCAAACACATACTGCACCCCCTAGGCTAACAAACAAACAAACCATTAAAAATGTACAAGGCTTATTCATAAACTGGATTGATTTGCCTCCTTTATTGCTATCAAAGGGGGGATTCCTCTGCTTTTTGTGGTTTTATGACTCATTAATGCTTCCTGAGCTGTAAACAAAGCGCCGCTTTCATTCCCGCTCTGCTTTTATTCCGCTTTTTCATCCACTCCGATCGGTCCCGACAAAGACGAGCTTCCTGAACGCAGCGCGGCCGCCAAAGTGGAGCAAAAGAACAATATTATTTCTGCAGAAAACCAATGATCTTGACCCGGTGCTGTGGCCCAGATGGTGAGCTGTATGCCTGAACAGCAGGCACAGAAACACTAATGTTCATAAACTGGAGCTGTGAGTGAGTGTGTGTGTGAGTGTGTGAGGGAGAGCAAAGAGGAAGCAAAGAGGAGGAGGAGGAGGGGGAGAGGAGTGAGAGCCAGAGAAGGAGAGGGAGATTTATTGTCTCATCTGAGCCCCCGTACCTTGTATTGTCCTTTCAGCATCTGTTCTTCCAGAGCTGCGGTCACTCTCCATCTCAGGGGTCAGAGCGTCTGAGGAAGAGAAGCAGCAGCGCCGTTAAACATGTCTGACATCCACACATCACAACGCCACTCTCACAGCATCGCTCATTCACAGCATCGAGCTGGACGCCGCCGCCGCCGCACTCCTCTCCCCGCGTGCGTCAGGTGAGCTCCTCAGTCTGAATAAAAACATTTGGACTGTGCTCCAACAACTCTGAGGTGTAAACTTTGTGATCCTCACAAACGCAGCCCTCATCGAAGCTCAAACACACGTCTGATTGGACAGATTTAATGCAGAGAGGAGATGTGTGCGGCTCGCTGACGGGTTATAACTGTCAGTAAATCAGCTTTATGAGCTCATCATGTTTTGTATGCAGATTCAGAATCAGGAGCCTCAAAGCGTCGTATAATAACTCCTGTCTGATAAAACTCAGACACCTCTGTTCAACTGCAAAACCTTTATGTGCTCCGTGCGTTACTCTCCTGTAAATTTACTTTACACCCTCTCAGGACTCTGTCTGAATGTGCCGAAGGAAATCTTTCAATACGGGATCAATACACGCTTCAGATCATCTCTTCATGATCATTTAAAACATCGTGAGAGATGAAGAAACTGTTTTGTGGTTGTGTCCAATTTGGGGCCCGCAGGCCAAAGTTGGCTAGCCAGCGTTTTTTTTTTCGTCCCACTGCCGAAATTTCAAAGATGTAACTCAAACAAAATTTCTCCCAGACATTGGTATTAACTCAAATAATCCACACATGAAAAGAAATCACAACGTTCAGGTCCATAAATAATGATTATGGTGAATTAAGTACGATAACACAGGAAAAAAGTATTGAACGCGCTAACTGAGACTCATCTAATACTCAGCGGAGAAGCCTTTGTTTGCAATGACAGCTTCCAGAAGCTTCTTGTATGTTTGAACTAATGGCCCACACTGCTCAGGTGTGATTTTGGCCCATTCCTCTGCACAGATTGTCTTTAAATCTGGAATATTCTTTGGTGCCCTCTGGTGAACCCTTTTCCCACGTCACATCTTCATCATCCTGGTGGATGGCAGCAGATTCAGATCAAAAATTTCCCCATACATGGCTCCATTCATTGCTCCGTCAGTTATATGAAGTTTGCCAACACCATGAGATGAGAAACAACCCCATGCCATGATGCTTCCACCTCCAAACTTCACTGTTGGTGTAGTGTTTTTTGGCTGATGTGCAGAGCCATTTCTCCTCCAAACATGGTCTGTAGTATGACAGCCCAAAAGTTCAGTTTTGGTCTCATCTGACCAGACAACATTCTCCCAGTATTCTACAGGCTTGTCAAGATGCTGTTTAGCAAACTTTAAACCAGCTTCAACATGCCTTTTCTTGAGGAATGGAGTCTTGCGGGCTGAGCGTCCATAGAGGCCATGGTGGTGGAGTGCATTGCCTGTTGTTTTCTCTGTAACAATTGTACCTGCTGCCTCCAAGTCTTTCTGGAGCACTTTCAGGGTGGTCCTTGGCTGGTTGAGTCCTCTTCTGACTATCTTTCTGACTCCCTGGTCAGAAATCTTCAAGGAGCTCCTGTGCGTGGCCTGTTGATGGTAAGGTGGTGCTTCTTCCACTTGTGAATAATGGCCCCAACGGTGCTGACTGGAATATTCAGGTGCTTTGATATAAGTCTGTAACCAGTTCCATTCTGATGCTGAGCAACAATCAGGTTGTGAATGTCTTCAGAGAGCTCTTTGCCTTTACCCATCATGAGGTGTGTGCTATTTAACTGCTTGGTGAAAAAAACACCTTTTTTATAGGACCATCAATTTGCTCTAGCCCAGCTGATGTTGGTTTGCACTAATTGGAAGTTCAAGTAATAATTACTGACAGATTTCAGGTGGTGTGGTGCATTTCCTGTCCAAAGTATTCAGCCTTTCCATGGTGTGTTCAATACTTTTTTCCTGTGTTATCGTACTTAATTCACCATAATCATTATTTATGGACCTGAACGTTGTGATTTCTTTTCATGTGTGGATTATTTGAGTTAATACCAATGTCTGGGAGAAATTTTGTTTGAGTTGCAGCTTTAGAAATAAATGTGATGAGAAAAAAGTTGATGCGTTCAATACTTATTTTCCTCACTGCAATTGTGCCATGTGGATGTTCAGTAACTTCATGTTGTGAAATACAGGAATGAAAAGTGTTTTTACTTTCAAAATCACTTGCATGAGTATTTATTCTGCACAGTATTCCATATCTAAAACCATGCATTGAGGTAACAGCGTGTGACGGGGTCTGACCGTTGAGTGAACGCATGCTGTCGGAGGGCGAGGGCTGCTTCAGGGTCTGCTCGGCCTGCTCTCTCCTCTTGGACTCGTACTCCAGAGCTTCTTGGAGTTTCCTCTTGGCCTTCTTCTCCTTCTTCAGACGCTTCTGCACGATGGCTGCGGCGGGGAGAGACCACAGAGGCAACAAATGAGCTGTGGGGCTGAATTAGATATCTGATAATTGTAGCTACAGCGGGATGAGATAATAACCCACTTTTTAAAAGCTATAATAGAAAAAGGAAAATCAATTAAAGCTAAATATTTGATAATATATGAGGATCTTCCTCTAATAAAAGAAAATACTGACTCTGACTCCACAAACTGCTGCGGGGAATTAAAGCAAATTGAAAAGTGTATCGGGTTATTTTTCATGAATTTCTCTCATTAAACATAAACGACGCAGTTAGCATGTGAAGCTAATGCATTTAACATGAGGCTCAGAGTGAGTTTGTCTAAGTTAATGCGTTTCACCAATTACGCTAACCGACTCGGAGCAGATAAACGGCGCCGAGCAGCTCATCGTCTGAGGGAACACCCGGCTAATGTCAGGGTTTCAATAAGGAGCATTAAACATACATGCAGAGCGGTGTACGCCATCACGTCTACACGAGCACGGCCTGTTCAGTCAGGACGGCTGTGAGGAAACACACGCTCACACGCTGACAGGCAGGAGGCGGGCGCCGGCGTACCTCTGTTCTTCTGCTCCATGGCGAGCTGCTTCTCCAGGGTCTCCCTCAGCTCCCGCTCCCTGAACAGCTCCATCTTCAGCTCCGTCTTCTCCAGCTGCACCTGCTTCTCCTGAGCCCGCGCGTTGTCGATGGCCACTTTGAGCAGGCCCTGTGAACACACACACACACACACACACACACACACAGGAATGGGTTTAGTGGATAAAGGAAGTGAAGGATGTGAAGCAGGGGATGATGGGAGCTCCAGCAGCTCCAGCAGCTCCAGCAGCTGGTGGTGAGGTGACAGCAGAGGAAACCTCCGTCAGAGCCTCAGACAGCCGCTCTTTGAGCTGCTCACAGTCGTGGAGCAGAGCGTCAGGCTAACAGCGACTGATGCTGCTTCAGGTGTGTTAGCTCAGTCACACACAGCGTCAGTCAGATACAGAAACACACACACACAGATCTACCAAAGGGATTACAGAGGAAGAAGAACGGCGGCTGATGAGAGGCCCTGTATGCTGACCCCTTTTGGTCAAAGCAGTGAAGAGCAGGTGGGATCATTGAGCCTCTTTAAACTGATCGATCAGTACCTCTGCACGCTGCTCTGACGTGTGTGAAACCTCACATTAAGATGGTGATTTTCTGTCAGACTGTATCACCGTATGGTAATGTGTCAAGTTGTATCTCGTCATGTTGCATCAAAGCGTTTCCTTTAACTTCCATAAAGTTTCGTATCGTTTCATTTGGATCCTGTGGTCCATGTCTTTTCGTATCCTGTTGTTTGCCCTCGTATCATTTCCTGCCCATGTTTTGTAATGTTACGTGTTGTAATAAATCGTACCGTGTGTTGTTCTGTGTCCTGTCGTGATGTGTGGCTTTGCCCTCGTATCATTTCATATCATGTAGTTCCATGTTGTTACCTTTCGTGCCGTGTCGTATTATTTGGTACGGTGTTGTTATATTTTGTACCGTGTCTTTTCGTATCCTGTTATTTGCCCTCATATCATCTGTGTCGTACCGTGTTGCTTTGCTCTTATATCATTTCATTTCCTGTAGTTCCGTGTCGATATATTTTGTACCATGTCGTGTTAATTCGTACAGTGTCTTTTCGTAGCCTGTTGTTTGCCCTCATATCATTTCCTGCCTGAGGTTTCATATCATGTTGTTCTGTGCTGTAATTTTTCGTACCATGCCTGGTGTATCCTGTTATTTGCCTTCATATCATTTGTGTTGTACCGTGTCGTACCGTGTCATACCGTGTCATACCGTGTCGTACCGTGTCGTACCGTGTCGTACCGTGGCGCTTTGCACCTGTATTATTTCATATCCTGTAGTTCCGTGGTGTATTATTTCGTATCGTATATATATCTTGTACCGTGTCATTTGCCCTCATATCATTTCCTACCTGATGTTTCATATCGTGTTGTTCTGTGTCGTAATATCTTGTACCATGTCTGGTGTATCCTGTTGTTTGCCCTCATATCATTTGTGTTGTACCGTGTTGTACCGTGTCGCTTTGCTCTCGTATTATTTCATATCCCTTTGTTCCGTGTCATTTCGTATCTTGTTGTTTGCTTCCATATCATTTTATATTACGATGTTTCGTACCCTGTCGTATCATTTCCTACCGGATGTTTCGTTTCCTGTTGTTTTTGTCTTAATATTTCGTACTGTGTTGTTTGGTATCCTGTTGTTTGCCTACATGTCATTTCATATTATGATGTTTCATAACGCTGTTTGGCCTTGTATTATTTCGTACAGTGTTATTTCATATCCTGTCGTGTCGTTCTGTGTTATGTGATATCTTGCTGTTCCCACCGTGTTATTTCTCATTGTTTCATGTCATTTTGCACCGTATCATTTCCTTTCATAGCTTGTTGATTTTTTTGTTTCCTGTGACATGTTTCTTTGTCATGTCTTTTTTTTATCATTTGTTTTTCTGTTGTATCACGTCACATCCTTTTGTATGAGCTCATCCAGTACAGTATGGATCTTACTGTTTTGTTTCTTACCGTAAAATAATCTATAACTATTTTACACCCTGTTGTGTCATATGGTATCATGTCGTATCATATTAACCTCTTGAGACCCTGATCCCACATTTGTGGACGAGGGACATAACGATATAATTTTTTCAGGGCTGATACAAATGATCAGTCACAGTAGCCAATAATAAATATTTGGGGCCAATATTCATTCGCAGTAAATTGAAAGTATCGGCGTCAAAGTTTGAAATAATATTACAAACTCCAACTCTTAACTTTTTTTAAAGCCTTTAAGCTTATGTTTATTAAACAGCTCCCAGGCTCAGCAGCTGTTCGATAAAGTTCAATGAAAACTTTAAAAATCAAAAAAAAAAAAAACTCAAAGTTTTCTACAGCAAGTCAAAATAAAAAAAAAAAATGCCTCTGCGTGTCTCCAATCAAATGGTGCTGTGGGTGGGACGACGCTGGAAACAGAGTAGAGACTGCAGACAGCACTCTGTTCATCCTGTTTCTATGTTTTTGACTCATCTCTAAGTGTTTGACTCTGTGTTTGACTCTGTTTGACTCTGTTTGATCTGTTTCTACGTGTCTGCCTCTGTTCATCCTGTTTCTATGTTTTTGACTCATCTCTAAGTGTTTGACTCTGTGTTTGACTCTGTTTGACTCTGTTTGATCTGTTTCTACGTGTCTGCCTCTGTTCATCCTGTTTCTAAGTGTTTGACTCTGTGTTTGACTCTGTTCACTCTGTTTCTACGTGTCTGCCTCCCCTCTCCCGTCGTCTTCCCCTCTCCTCAGCCTGTGTCAGTTTGAACAGAGCGTTAGTCTCTGCAGCACATTGGAAAGCCCTGCAGCAGAACAAGAATGAATAACATGAATGACAACGATCTCATCATGTATCAATTACTCCAGCGCCATCGTAAATATCCTCCTGACAGTCTGGGATTGAAATATCTTACATTAAAGCTCTGCAGCCACTTTCATCACAATTATTCCCCATCCACACACAATTATACCGAATGCACTGGGCTATAACTTACTAATTGTTGATTCTTCTGACCCCAATTTATTCTAAGTTGCTTTATCTTAATTTTCTGCTTGGTTTCCTTTTGTTGATTTGTGTATAAATATTCCAGGCGCAGATCATTATCAAAGATGACTTGGTGGAGTGTTCGGAGACTGCGACGGCTCTACTCCTGGCTTTCTAATTACTGCGCGGAGCAAAAGGAGACGCAGGACTCTGACGCCTTCAGTGTGAGTGCAATGAGAAGGGCAGCGGCGTGCACACATCATTACACCCCGACAGAAGGCAAATACATTCATCTTAGTGACTGAGGGTTTGCCGGGGCCTGAGCGGCGCTCGGAGACGGCGGCTAACGTTAAGGTGTGCAGGTTTACAGATGAGTGTGTCTCAAGTCCACGTGGAGAGGGTCAGTGACACCAACTGTTCTGGGTCAAAACCAGCTCCAGGTTTTAAAGAGATTTGGCAAAAAGAGCAGCATCAGATTTTAAATGGGGATGCACTAAATATCGGCCGATTTTGGTCATTTTTTTTTTTACATATCAGTATCCATGGTCGTCTTTTCTCACGCTGCTCTTTCTCTCTGAGCTACCTCGACACATCTTCTCAGAATTTTTTTTTTTTTTTTCTGCCATAACAGCAATATCAATACGGGATATCGGTATCCAAAATGTCCATATCAGTGTATCCTGAATTCAAAAAGTGAAGTTTTGGGGAACCATGGTGTACGTTGTCTTGTTTACCCAAAGGAAATCATGCTAACAGACGTAGCCTTTAGCTTTCTAGGAGTGGATCTCCTTCCATGGAGGCCACCATGATGTTTCTACTGTAGCCCAGAAAGGACAAACTAGTAAAATATCTTTTCCTTTTTAAAAACTGCACTCTGATAGTGCATCAGTTGGAAAATAGTGAAACTGAGAGTTTGTTTTTGTGCCGTGTTGGTAAAAACTCAACATTAAACACAGATACAGATGGAGCCTCTGTTCGTGCTTTGCGTTGAGTTCGTCCAAATTTCTGCACGTTACAGATACAGGCCAAATGGAGCAGTACCACTAGAAACCATGGGGGGGCAGTGTTGCCGTTACTGCCTGATCTGCAGCTCTAGTGAGACACGAAGAAGAAAAAACAATGGAGGAACTTTTTGAAGGGAAACTTGTTGGTGAGAAACTTTTAACTCTGAGCTACATTAGCAACTCCTCCACAGCCGCCATGTTTGTTTCTGAGATTGTTGTTGTCATTAACTTTTGACTCTGCCCGTGCAGCCCCCCCTGGTGGATGTAATGGTTAAAAGCAATGCAAACATGCGTCACAACCAAGCAGCAACCTCCGGTCTGAGAATATGAGACGATGCTGAAGAGCTAAAATCTGCTGTTTACAGGAAGTCACAAACACACCAAGCCAAAAAAAGCTGTTTTCAAAGCAGAAATTAACCTTTTTACAGCCTGGTTCAAAATACGTCTCCTGTCTGAGTCGATAATTTTACTACCGACGCACAGAAACAGACGGGTGACGTCAGGGAGACTACGTCCATGTTTTATACAGTCTATGCTCACTACAAAAAACTGAGATCTTATCAAGTCTTTTTAACTTGTGTTGAGTAAAAACTGTTTTATGACACTCAATATAAGTGTAGCCTAATATCAAATACTGACCAGTCCAAAAAAATGTCTTATTATAAGTTATTCAAAGACAAAATGAGGACTGCATTTCTGTAACAGTAAAAAAAGAATCTGCCAATGGAAGAAGAGAAAAGTTACTTGAAAATTTGCTTGAAACTAGAATAATGTCTTAATACAAGAAACTTTCTCTTGTTTCATTGGCAGATTTTTTTACTTGTTTATAGGGATGCACTGATACCGATCCAGGTATCAGGTATCGGTGGCTCGGTGCCCCTCAAAGCTGGATCGGTATTGGTGGGAAGGGGCTGATCCATGGTGCCGATCCAGGCAAACAGCTCTAACCCTTTTCTTTTTTAACGGCGTTCTTGGATACTCGATGTGGAACGTGACCTCTGATGCACGTTTATGTTTTTTGCTAAATTACCAGTCTACAGGGAAAAAAATATTACAACTTAGTTTTAAATTCTGCACGTACTAAAGTATCCTTTTTTTACCCAAACTGCTTGTAAACATTTCAATATTTTATATTTTCAATAAATATTAACTTCAGTAACTCCATATACTTTTCTTTGCCTTTTAACTAAAACATTACCTGTCTTATCCCTCAGTAGGGCATACAGGTTATTATTAAACACTGGTATCGGTATCAGTGGATACCTAAAGCCCGGGTATCAGTATCGGTATCGGAACAAGAAAAGTTGGATCTGTGCATCCCTACTTGTTTACTCATTTTGTCTTTGAATAACTTGAAATCAGACATTTTCTGGACTGCTCAGGTGAATGTGGCTCAGATTGAGTCTAAAAAGACATTTTCTACTGAAAATCAGACAAAAACACTTGATCAGATTTCAGTTTTTAGCAGTGTGATGTTGTTGAAAAGGACAGACTCATTTTCCTACGTAAAGTGAGGAGAAATGGGCTCCAATCATCCAGTGGATCTTCCTGTCCTGGATGGTGGCGTTCGTACCAAGGGGACATACGGTCAGTAAAAATGAAGTTTATGAGTCTGGCTGCAGAAAGACCAGAAGTCACTAACACACCCAGCCATAAAAAGTGACTTTTTGGGTCTAAAACGCTGATTTCACTAACAGCACACACTGTACGGTGAGTGAATTTTTTTTTAACTCTGCAGTTTAGAAGTTATTAGGATTGTTTGATTGTCCAATCAGAGGCACAGCTTAGGTCACGTGACTGATGGCGCCCTGTAGCTGCTTGCAGGAAAACTCAAAGCCAACGTCATAGTGAATGTGGCTGCATCCGTGGATTGGCTTCATGTCGGTGACGTCAGAGGCTACCTCCATGTTTTGATGTTTCCTACCTGTATGTTGGTGAGCAGAGTCTCTATTGACGACAGGCCGTCTGGGAAGAGGAAAGGTGAGGGGAAGCCTGGAGGCAGAGCCTGTCCGGCCAAAGACAGCCTCTCGTAGCTGTCCCGTGCTGTCGGGGTGCACAGCGAGTTGTCCTCTGCAAAGACAGAAACAAACACAGACATGAGGAGACGCCGCTGAGACGTGAGGTTCAGGTTATTCTGACTGAAAACAACACACAGACGACCAACAGCCAATCAGAATGCTCCTTGTCTTCCCCAGGCCCGGCTGTGGGGTTAAACCAAATCAACCAGGACATAAATCCAGCTTCCTGCGTTTAAAGATGTCGTGTGGATTCCTAAAAATCAAACGCAGGCCGCGGTCCAGCCCCAGAGGCTCGGGCTTTCCTTTGTGTACGCACGCACGGGCGCCTGTCAAACCCGAGATGACATCATCCTCCATTCATCACCGGCGGAGGGGTAGGGCCCTGCCATCTGCTGTCCAGCCTCTCCGCCGGGCCTCAGAGGAGGCGAGAGGAGCAGAGGAGGGAGGAGAGGAGGCAGGAGGCAGAGCGGCGCGCACAGATCCAGCCTGGTCAAACTGAAACAGTATGTCACGCTGCTGTTTGTTGCCCATCAGATCTGACACATGTGTGTCCGGCCAGCTTTCAAGCAGCCAACGCTTCATGGCAGCGAGCGGCGTGCGGGGGGGAGGTTATTAAAGCGGCGCCGCCACAGGAATCCTGCCCCATCAGCTGTTCAATCGTTAATTTAATGAAAATAAAGTTTTATTTGTAATGTGGCGCCCCGGCACCTCTCTGCTCTCATCCACTATTCATACGTGTTGATGTGGCAGCCTGAGTCTTGTACAAACAGCGAGCGGAGCCGAGCAGCCCTGCCCCCCCCGCCCCCCCCTCCCATCAATATTCACCAGTGCTAGCCAAGTGCTGGGAACAGCTGGTCTTACATTAATTAGTTTAAAGTATTTATTTCACCCATCCTCAGAGCAGATTGAGCAAAAACATTGGAGATTATTTCAAGCATCTGCAAATGCCCTGGAAACATCTCGGCGCCAAAAGTCGAGAGCGAGGATTCACAGTTTAGGTTTGTAATTTGGAGAGGCTTTTTTTTTTCGGGGAGGGGGAAGATGGTGAAATATGCACCGCTGGTCCGTGGAGAGCGTAAACAACCTTTCTCCCTTTTCAGATGGAGTTCACTCCTGTTGATTAATTAGAATGGATGGTTGCCTAATGGATTAAAATTTGTTTATAATTTGACTTCATAAAAATAATGAATTGCCGACTTTTAAGAAGCCACTCCTGTGGTAATTTGTTTTGTTCGGCGCGGTCTGTCTGCGTTTGGAGGTGGGCGTCGGGGTGGGGATGGAAAACGCTCTCTCCTCTCGCCGTGGCTCAGCATGAAAGTCCCATTTTATCTCAATAACGTAACTAATCAAAGATCAGAAGCATTACAGTTGGCTCCAGCTCAGGTTGATATAGATGTATTGCATGCGTTAGCCGCCCGCATCACCCACCTCCAATAAAATCACCATAACAACCAGAGACGTTAGGAGACCTCGGGGAAAGGTCTGCTGTTGTAGCTTTGTAATTGATTTGTACTGTAGGCACTTTGTCCCTTATTTAGTGTTGGCATTAATCATAAATCATTGCTTTAACAAACTGCGGCTTCGCACTCAGCAGGCCTCCCCTCCAACACAACGTTGGATCACACAGAATATTTGATGGCTTTGTTGCAGGGGAAACAACCTGTCATGCTCTGGGAAAAGCAAACAGCGTGTTTTGTTCGACAGACCCCCCCCCTCCTCCTCCTCGTCAGCGAACATTTCCACCAGGAGCCGAGCACAAAACCCACATTTCAAAAAACGCAGAAACTGGAAGCTAATAAGTGGCTAATTTAATCAATATAATCAAACGTGGCTTAATGAAACTCAAATGTGAATTCCAGCCGAACATGATCTAGATCTGTGGTTTCTGTGCGTCTCATGTGCTGCTCCCTCCTCCTCCTCCTCCTCCTCCTCCTCCTCCTCCCTCTTTTCTCTGGCTGCAAACGCTGGCATGTGTTTGCATGTTTATTTCTCACCATCGCTCCAGAATCATTGACTTCAACTTAATTACAGCGACAGGCGTTGGAGTGATGGGGCCGGTGGAATGGAGTACTCTGTTTCCAGGTGATATTTCTCCACTAGCAAGGCTGCCAGCAGCAGCTGTGACAGCCTCTTGTGCTTACCGTACGCTAAAGGTACAGTTAAGGCCCCCCGACGATGAAATACTGCGTGGAAAAACACCGGCGGGTCACCCCTGTCACAAATAACATTTCATGCACAACTGTTTCGGCGGATAATAGGAGCCACAAATAAAAATGGGACGCTGTAAATACAATGCATTCTGAATGAAATGCCATAATTTAAAACAACGCCCCCCATCCCACCCTCCTCCTCCTCCTCCTCCTCTTCCTCTCTCCGTCCTCCTCCTCCACCCTGCTCTCAATAGCTGCAGAGGGAGTCCTTGACAGTGTGCTAGCAATGATGAATCACCTATCCAGTTAATTTTCTCACTCCTCATGTGTTGTGCTGCTAAAACAGGGACCCAGGAATTGACTTGACAAACTATGAATGTAAAAAATATCACTCGGAGGGATCTGGGCTTATCTCCAATTTACATGTTATTAGATTTGTGTTGCAAGCGGCACTTGGACCTCGCAGAGCTGAGGCAAAAAAAAAAAAAGATGGGGCACATGATAAGCAGAGATAAAACATGTCTAAAACCCACTCCAGAAGCCTTTGAAATATTTGATGGGAAGTCGCGGGGATGTGGAGGCAAGCTGGAGAGGAAAGTGGCCTGATTTAAAATGTGACAGACACACACTGCAATCTGCGGTAAATCTAGAAGAAACCTTGGGAAATTTAGCTGCAATCTCTGGATAAATAGCTGTAATTGACCTTGGGAGTTGAAAATGTGCCATATGTTTCTGGTTCCTGTGTTTGAAACTGGGTCCCTCAGGACGTTTCAGCTGAGTCCTCACACGAAGGCAGCGCGAGCAGGAGGGGAGGAGGACAGAGGGAGACACACAAAGAGGAGGAGAGGAGGAGAGGAGGAGAAGAATGCCAGGAATGAGAGATAGATGGCTGAAGACAGAAGATGGATGGATGGATAGATAGGTGAGGCTGAGGATGAGGAAGAGGAGGCTGGGCAGAGTGTGCAGAGACTGAGAGTGACAGAGAGGAAGGCAGATAGCAAAGAGAGAGGAGTGGGGGGAGGCTGGGGGGGCTGGGGGGGACGGAGCAGAGGTACATTTGGCCGGCCAGTCAGTGTGATATATTGACAGGTGAAGCCTTTGTCCTTGCAAACCTGTGTTCCTCCCAGCAGGAGAACTGAATGCTAAACCCGGAGGTTGTCAGCACGGCCAAACACAAAGCAAGGAACTGCTTTTCACTGCACAATTACATTTGATTTGACCTGCCAGGGCCGCCGAGGAGGCAGCCTCCTTCAAATGGAGTAGTTATGACCTCTCGGACAGCCATTAGCAGCTAGCGCAGCATTATTCCACCTGCACTTAAAGCGCTGGATTTGGAAAAATCTTGTCAGGGGAAATATCTGTCTTCTGCTGCACGCGGCTGATGCAGAGCTGTGCAGAAAAAAAGAGTAGCTGCATGCAATTTGAGCACGTTAAAAAAACATGAGCTTATCTTGCAAATGATGTGTGCACTCTGGAGAGTCTTTCAGGCAAAACAAATTCAACTTTATCTGGAAGATACTTCTGAAGCGCTCCTTCAGCGTGTCAGCCTGCTTTTACTCACAGGAGAGGATTTCTGATGTCTCCTTTCTGCACATTTACAAAACACAGGTTTCAAGTGACATCTGGCTTTACCACTGTACAGGATCCAGATCCTGGAGCCTTTGATCCACTTACACACTTTCTCAAAGCCTGCTGAAATCTGACGGGGAACAGTTTAACGTAAACATTAATCAAAGTTTAGACTCTCCTCAAACATCATCACAGTCAAATTAAACGTTAGAAAACATTTAGTTTCTTTATGAAACAGCCTGTTTTGCTGAGTTTACCTTTTTCTGTCATTATTAATGTGTCTGATCATGTTTGACTGTAATCTGCCTAGCAACAATGGCGCCAGATCCTCAGAGAGTTTACAGCCATGTTGGGAAAGATTACAGGGATTAAACTTGAGTTTGAGATGTTCAACTTTTTATTTAAATAATAGTAGAAATAATATTTTTTTTTTCTTTCAGCGTTCTTATTTAAGAAACAAATGAAAGCAAAAAAAAGGATTGTTATGATCTCACTGCAAAAAACTGAAATCTGACCAGGTATTTGTTTAACTTTCAATAAATATGTTTTTTCAGACTGAATATGAGCCACATTTCTGCTCAGTCCTGAAAAATGTCTTGATTCAAGTTATTTAAGGAGAAAAATCAGCTGTGAAATGCTGTAACAAGTAAAAAAATGCCGATGGGGGAAAGAAACAATGTGCCCATCAAGTTTCTTGAAATAAGAAAAAAAAATCTTAAAACAAGAAACTTTTTCGTATCCCACTGGCAGCTCGTTTTTCTCTTGAAATAACTTGAATGAAGACATTTTTCTGGACTGGTCAGGTGAACATAGCTCATATCAAATATAACACGACAGCTTTCATTAAAATCAATAAAAAACACTCGATAAGACTTTTAGCTTTACTATGCTAACAGCGATGCTACATCTTTAGCGTCACAAACTGTGATTCAGAGTCAAATACTGAATTTATTTATGTATTTAAAGGATCCGAATTTAGAGGAAATAAAATAAATTTAAAGCTCCTGTCAGAAACTTTAAATCTGTGTCAGCTTTGGCGCCCCCTGTGGACAAAATGCTACAACTCATCTTTTTGGCGATTTTGTAGAAAACATGTGAAAACAGCATTTTATGAGTGTTTTCATTAAAGATTTACAAAAATGAGCAACATACAATAAATATTTAGTGTGGAGTTTGTTTCAATAAACCTTTCTGACGCCTACCCCGTGTGAGAACAAAAGAAACACACAGAAATATTAAATTATTTACTCTCTGAGTGATTGATTTTTTAAATCTATCTATTTTTTTTTTATTTATTTCAATGTTTTGCCATCATCATAATTATCACATATATTTTCATTTAGCTTTAAAATGTTGAAATTCAATTTATCTTTATATTTATCATTAACTGAAATAGAAATAAAATTTAAAAAATGATGAAAAAAACAAAAATACAAAACCAAAAAAAACTAAATTAATTAATTAATCAAAACAATAAATAAACCTTCTTTCAGATGGGGTTGTTTGCTGTTATTCAAATATTTAAGAGCCTCCACTTTAATTTTTTGAAATTTCTTTTATTATTAAAAAAATCCTCACAGGAGCTTTAACGAGAGGTTTTTAAACTTAGATGAATCTGCTTCTCCTATCATTATCACATTTATTTTTATTTAGCTTAAAAATGGTACAATTCTATTTATCTTTATATTCATTACAAAAAAAATCAAATCAAATAAAAAATTTGATGAAAAAAAATACAAAAAATAAAAAAATAAATAAAAATAATAATAAAAAAGAATAAAAATAAAAAAATAAATCTTCTTCCAGATGGGATTGTTTCTTTTTTTCAGATATTTTAGAGCCTCCACTTGTATTTTTTTAATTTGTTTTATTGTTAAAAAAAAAAAAAACTCCTCACAGGAGCTTTAATGAGATTTTTTTTTTTAGATTTAGGTGAATCTGCTTCTCCTCAATTTCACAGACGCTCAGTTTAACCTCATTAGCATTGTTAACATTATTAATAAGTTTATAAACACAGATCTGGTTTCTGGTTTTGTTACAGTTAGAGTCTAAAGGAGAAGCTCTGTCTGTTTGTTTTCAGTGTCTGTGGGTCTCAGACCCTCTGACAGGAACAGAAGCTGTCCACGCCGTTTCTCAGATGACGCTAACGTCTGATGCTTTAACGTCTGATGCTTTGACTCTAGAGGAGACAGGAGCATAAATTAGCCGGTTTCAAAGCCGGGCTGGATTTGGGTTTTAGAGTCTTCAGAGCAGGAAAACACTGAGAGGCTGTGTCGGCTGATCAAAGTCACATTCCTGCAGCAGGGCCATCTCCTGCATGTGCTGTGCACATGTGTGTGTGTGTGTGTGTGTGTCAGGTAATGTCCACAGTGAAGACAGAGAAAACACACGTACGTATGCAAACAGAAAAACCCTGAGACACACACTCACACAGTCTCATTACACACACACACACACACACACACACTCGTACACACTCACACTAATGTGCCCTCATCACATTTAAGCTAATTTCCTTTTCATCACGGAGAGAGGAAAATGAGTGTTTGCCCCATCCCTGCTGGGGGACAAAGTCAAGAGCCCCGGTCGGTTTGGGCTAGATTAACAGGTAACATTTGGCTCCCACTCTCTTATCACAGCATGAAAATCAAACCGCGTGTTTTCCTCCATCGCTCTCTCCTTCTCCCCTCCCTAATGTTCCCTTCACTTAGAGATGAAATCGCTTGCTGCACAAACCCATTTGCAGAGAGGAGAGAAGGTGAGCGGGATAATCAGGCTGGCCACTGGGCCGTGTTTCCTAAATGCTCTCCAAAACATTACTGTGCACAGGCATAAAATTAGCGCCGGGACCTTAAAATGTTGACATTTAGCATGACTTTTTGGAGAGTGACACCCTCATATTTTCTTGTAGGATATCATTAAATTTCAACTGCCCTATGGCTGTGCCTTTCCATTAATAACCAATTCAGTGTGTCACTTCTCCCCCTCTCCGCCTGCCTCTCCAGCCACCTTTTTAAAGTAATGAGTCCATTGCTTTGCCTTAATAAATTGAATCGTATTCTCAAGGCCGTATGAAGATAGAGCCACAGATGGACAGGCTGCACGCAGGAAATAACCATAAATCCTTTACTGTCAGAGAGGCGCTGTGAGGTGACAAAAAGAGACAATCGCGACGCTCAATTGGGATCACGGCGAGATTACAAAGACGTGGAGAAAGGTTGGTTTGAGCTGTCTTTCCCTGCCGTGGACGGAGGGATGGAGAAACGGAGGGATGGAGAGAGGCTGTTAGTGCAGAAAAACACCCAGAAATGATCCAACAAACAGTCTGCTCTGCATCAGGAGGAGTGAGAGGGTTATAAGCTGCTAAATGTGAGTTTGAAGAGCAGATTACAGAGGGAGAACAATCACATTGATTTCATCATTTGTTTAACTGTTAGCCTGAGAGGAGAGGAGGAGGAGGAGGAGGAGGAGAGGAGAGGAGAGGAGAGCAAGAGGCAGGGGAGCAGGATCCGTGTTGACTTCCATTCAGGAGGAAGATATCTTGTCTTTTTATGCGGCCCATGTCATATTTATTGCATAAAGGTCAGAGTGTTCATTTGTTCAAAGTCAGCGTTTTCCTCCTCTCTCCTCCTCTCTCCTCCTGCTCTCCTCCGTGTAATAAATGCAGGGGCTGTGTCATTATCGGACCTCTGAGGATTACAGGCTTGGCTGACTGTGATGACTGCATAAAAGCATACAGGACTTTTGTTTCTGCCAGCGCACACCTTCAAATGAGCTCTTAAAGGGAAACAGTAGCGCAGACAAAATGGCATTTTGTGGAGCGGCGGCGGCGAGGTGAGCGGAGGTGAGAGGTTTGAACGCTGAGTCTGTGACATTAAAAAAAGCTGGAGGAGAATAAACTCAGGCCCAGGAGCAGGGGCGTATGTAGTGGTTTGGGGGCCCAAGGCAAACCCAGTCCATGGGGCCCTCCATGTCCTTGTAACTCCTCTTCCTCAGAGCTAGACTGGCCTTCCCTGGGTCCACTGTCTCTTTCCCAGAATCAAGGCATGAGACAGAGCTAATCTTGTACATGCTAACTTAACACAACTAAATGCATTTCCTCAAGTTCTGTACTTTAGTTTGATTTAGAAAAAAGTGAATCCATCATTTAGTCCACTTTGTCCTGGATTTGAAATCTTTTATGGTCCATTGAAGCTTATTTGTCCCACAGTGGGGAATTTACAGAGTAACAGGAACAAACAAGAAAGGATGAAGTGAAAAACATTACAATAGGTAAATATTGAAAAAATAATTTAGTAAAGAAAAAATATGTAAATATCAAGCACAACATCAAACTGGAAAAAAATCTACTGAAAGAGGTGATATTTACAGTTAGCATACTTTTTGGTCCTATTATTTTAAAGTGAATGTATTTTTATTTGACCCCCTGTCCAGTGAGTTATGTTTCCAAAAAAGAGATTTATACAATAATGTTTATCACCAACTCCAAAAGTTTGATGTAGAGAAAATGATCCTGTTTCCTGGGCTAGATAAAGTCCTTAAAATCCTAAAAGTCTGATATGTTTCTCTCAGATCTCAGAGCAACATTGGTTTTATTTCACACTTGGTTGGAAATAAGAAAAAAATGTGAAAAAGTGTTTTTCCCACTTTCTTCCTGAATCAAATGTTCAGATGTGTTGTAACATGGAATAGCCCATTGAATAAGAAGGGAGGGGGAGGAGCCAAAACCATCATTACAGATTAAGCCTTTGATGGATTTTGAAGCATGTGAAGTAAGATTTAGAAAAAAGAAATGCTTTCAGCTGAAGAGAACTTCATAAATCAGTTTTTAAGAGATGCTTTGGGGGCCCCTGGGCAGCTGCCTGTGTTTGCCTAATTGTAGCTACGGCCCTGCTCAGGAGAGAAAATCACAGAATAGATTTCTTTGGGCGCTTTGAAGGCGTTTGGATTGTCTCTGCGTGCTGACCTCTGCTGACCGCCTCCATCTATCGACAGACCAATCCCAGAGATTAAAGTGGCCTAAACTATCGATCGGGTGTTTTGCCTGAATCATCCCCGTTTCAGGGAGGGATCATGGGTACGGTTCACCCCGCTAATCTCTCTGACCCGCCATCATCACGCCGTTTATTCCCCTCTTTGTTTCCTCCTCCTTTGTTCAGCATTCATTCACTCATTACAGCAACTTCTCATGCAGCTTAACTTAACAGTGACTGGGGAGTCCTGTGTGCGCCCGATAGCACCGAGCGTCCCGGCAAAACACGGCACCGGAAAACGCCCCCGACATCACAGCACACACGCCAATTACATATTGATAATTAAGCATTCAAACAAACAAACAGAGGAAATCCTGTAATCACCAGGTTTTAATGGAACAAGTATTAGCTCGGTGTGGTTGGCCAGATAGCCTGCTGCTAGATCAGAGCTGCTCCACGTCTGTGTGTGTGTGTGTGTGTGTGTGTGTTACAGTGTGTGTGTGTTTGAGCAGACACATTGGTGTCATTGCCTGGCATTGCAATCCTACAGGGAGAGGCGGTGCCGTGCTGTTGGACGCTGCCTGGCACTAATCCAGCCTGGATATACTGAGCTGCTTTTAAAGGAAGATGAAAGAACAAAAGAGGAAACGGGAAATGTAAACTTTGAAAAGGCCGAGCTTAGAGCACTCACGCTGCTGCGCTAACAGCTCAGGAAAAACACACACACACACACACACACGAGAACAAATCCATTAGCAGTCCTGCTTTCCCAGTTATAAAAATACTTAAGGGGTTTTAATCGGAGCAACGTGTTAAACGTGTGGAAATCTGTTTTGATAACATTATTCATAACACTGGCTTTGCGCTGTGTGAATTAATAACACTTCATTTACAGACGGAAGAAAGCTGGCGTGGTATTTCCAGTTAAAGAGATTAATTTTTAAACACCTAATTGACAGGCTGGGGTTAGGCAGGATAAGCAACAGACTATACGGCTGCAGCTGCAAAGTCAAGGTGACTGAATCGTCGGAGAAAGGCTTTCAGATGGCAGAGAGGAGGGAGCGCGGAGAATTAGTCCTCCAGCACTTCTCCCTCCGCCCCCTATTCTTCCTCTCTTTATTAGGAATGATTTACTTTCTCAGTGAAAGGATATAAAAGCTCAAGTATAGCCGCGTAATTATCGCAGAGTGAAAATTTAAAGGTTTGACTCACAATGTCCTCAAGTCAGCGAGCAGACTGCCAGACGATAAGAGTGACTGTGTTCAACACCCGGCGTGCTGCGCTGGTGTTTTATGGGCTTTGCCAAGGCAGAGCACACAAACAGCACTCGGCTCTGCAAGTCTGTAAACATGATGGACTGTGGCAAACTACTCGGCCTGGTGTTTACCTTGGCAGAGCCTGGCCCTGGCATGTCTGCAGCATCACTTAATTACTGTTTACATGTAAATATTAAATTATACAAACAGCCCTGCAGAATGTCTCCAAAAAGCAGCGAAACACACACTCAGGGTCAACCTTATCTGTCTGCAACAGTTGCTGCGCCTACGAATCGTTTTGAATCACAAATTTCCAGCATTGTACATAATCTTCATAATTGTTTAACGCTGCTGTCCAAGGGCATCGGGGTAAATACGCTCCCTTCATCTGCATAACAGCAGATGCTCAGATATGTAGCGCGCACCTTGTGTTCGCCGAGAAGAAGAAAAGGAGGGCATTGTTCAAAAAGAGTTTTATCAGGATAAAGAGTGTGATCATGACTGTCTGCAGTCAGGACTGATAGATGATGGCTTTGATTACGGCGCTGCCTCCCTGACACCCGCAGCAGCAGCAGAGTGCTGTGCGCCCGCTGCCTACTGTGCAGCTCTGCTATGGCTGAGTAAAGCACTTGTTCATTTGCAGTGAAGGGTAACATGAAACAGGCCTCAGCCTCCTGATGGACAGGGAGATTTCACCTTCGCCAGTGAATGATAATGCATTATTAAATTTGCCTCTCTGCTCACTAGATACACTTAGCTGACCACAGCATATTTATCTCCCCATCCGAGGCTCACGTCTTGGCAGGAGAAAGCATTCTGTCACTTTTGAGGCATTTCAAAGATTAAAAAGAACCTCTCTCTTTTCAACGTCCCTAAAAGCATCCCCCCTTTTCAGTGAAATGTGATTAGCAGGAGATGGTGTCACGCAATGGAACATTCATGAGGGGGAGAACAAATATCCAAATGAACTCCCGTGTCCTCGAGGAATAGCCCGCTCTCTGCACCATCAGCAATCTCTGCCGCGCCGGCTGGGGGGAAATTTGATTGATCCTCTATTGAATTATTTTTTTGCACTCTTTCATTTCAACAGGACGCACTGACAAGTTGTTTGATCATAAAGCATTATTGTCTGCCAAGTCACATTTCAGGGTTGTGATGGCTAATGATCTTGCCTCCTGACTTAGGGAAAGTCAGGTAGTCAGCATGTGTTTGAAGCTCGCAACGCCAAGGACATGGGGAGGGCTGAACAAAACACTCTGCATTAAAGTCAGGAAGATGAAGAGAAGGAGCTTACACCCCGCATATCCAACTTTTAATGATACTGTACGCAGATGCCATCAATGTCAGTGAAATATTTACACCGCAAAGAGAGCTCGGGCTGAGGCGCAAACTTCACGCCCAGCCAAAGTCCCCTGACTTCCTTTTTATCATCGCAAATGCTCATTCAAAGACGGCACACAACAAAGACTACAAAGGCTGGAAATGACTTTTTTTCCTCTTTTTCATCTTTTTTTAACTCTCTCCATGAGCCCATCAGCGTCCACAGGTCCTTGCCCAAAGCAGCTGTACGTAATAGACTGTGACACTGGGACCACTTCATCATTCAGACAGTAAACTGGGACTGAGGGGGAAACCCGGCACAGCACAGGCCTCCAGCTAACCAGGTGGATCTGAGGAGAGCCCCCACAGCAAGGAGATCTGAGACTAGGACCAGGACCAGCACACTGAAGTAAAGTATCCATGAGTTTGTTACTGTGATAGTGCTCTTTAAGATCCAGAGTGTGGTCAGAGAAAACATCAGAGACTGTTGGAAAAAGACACCAAAACACCACAAAGACAGAGCGTGACGCTGGTTAAACTAACAGAAAGTCAGCTGTCACAGTTTTTACACCCAGTAGTCTGAGTTTCCTGATGAATGTGGATGTTTTCAACACAAGAAGAAGCTAGAGTCTGGGTTTCCTCCAGCACCAATAACACCAGGCCTACAGGACGCTCGCTTCTTACTGGTGTTAGTCACAGAGTTTATAAAACATAGACGCAGTTTCAGTGACGTTATGAAGCCCAAAGATGGAGCGTTGTATCAGAAATGCTGACTCAATTTAACTCAGTTTACTGAAACAGAGGAAGATACAGAGAGGAGGCATGTCCAAAGCCCAACCACGCCCTCGATTATGCGACTATATAAAAATCATCTCTTAATATTCAGAGTGTATGTGTCATAAATCTGGTCACTTCACTCTTAAAGAGACTCGCTGAATTGATGAGGTCATCACATGAGGATCTCCTGACCGGACCTCAAACACCAAGGTCTGCTCACAGCTTCGCCCCCATTCACAGGGGGGTTTATGAAGCAGGGACTCTTAAAGAGACAGCAGCTGAAACAAGGAGTTTGTTGTTGTTGTCATTGTTGTTGCTGTTGATGTTGTATTTTTAATGATAGAATATTTGGACGTTATTGTCGTTGTTGTTGCTGAAGTCATTATTTTTGCTGAAGTTGTAATTTTTGTTGTTGCTGCTGGTGTTGATGTCATTTCTGATGTTGGTGATGTAATTTTTGTTGCTGAAGTCATTTATTTTTGTTGTTGATGCTGTTTAAGTTTTCTGTAATTTTTTCTGTTGGTGTATTTATCTTTTGTCTTGACATTGCTGTTGCTGCTGTTGCTGTTGTAATATTTCTTGTTGATGCTGTTGCTGCTGTTGTTGTTGCTGCTGATGTTGTAATCCTTAATGTTGTCATTTTTGGATGCTATTGTTGTCATTGCTGCTGTATTTTGTGTTGCTGAAGTTGTAATTTTTGATGTTTTAATTGTTGTCTTTTTTTGACATTGCTATTGCTGTTGTTGTTCTTATGGTGATTTTGCTGTTGATGTTGCTGTAACTTTTGATGCTGTTGTTGTTGTTGCTGTAGTTTTTGATGTTGCTTTTGTAATTGTTGTTGCTGTTAATATCATTTTTGATGTTTTTGCTGTTGAGGTCATAATCAGGTTGTTGCTGCCGTTGTTTTATTTTTGATGATTCTGTTGCTGTTTCTGTTGTTGCCAACGCTGATGTTGTATTTTTTAAGTTGTTTTTGTAACTGTTGTTTTGTTGCTGCTGATGTTGTTGCTCATGTTGTAATTGTTGTGGCTGTAATTTTTGATGTTGATGTTTCTGCTGATGCTGTTGTCATCTTTGATGTTGCTTTTGTTGTTACTCTTGTTGTTGTTGTGTTGCTGGTGTTGCTGCGGATGCTGATATTGTATTTTTTTAAGTTTTTGTTGTTGTTACTCTTGTTGTTGTTGCTTTTGTTATAGTTGTTGTGACTGCTGCTAATGTTCCTGTAATAATTTTTGATGTTGTTACGGTTGATGTTGCTGTTGTATATTTTCTTGTTGCGGCTGTTGTTGTTGTTATTGTTGTTGCTGATGCTAGTGTTGTATTTTTTGATGATGTTGTTGTTACTGTTGTTTTGTTGCTGTTGTCGTTGTTGTTGCTCATGTTGTAACAGTTGTGGCTGTAATTTTTTATGTTGTTGTTGTTACTCTTCTTGTTGTTTTCATTAATGTTGTTGATGTTGTTGTTATTGTTGTTGCTGATGCTAGTGTTGTAATTTTTGATGTTGATGTTGTTACTGTTGCTGTTGTTGTTTTCATTAATGTTGTTGCTGTTGTCTTGTTGTCTTGTTGCCGCTCTGTGTCCCAGAGCATGAGCAGAGTTATGAAAGCATGAACCTGGAGGTGACATCACGCGCCTCCCTCTGAGCAGGAGGAGGTGATGAGCGCTCCTCCTGTTGTGTCAACACGCAGATATAATGTTTACCAGGAAGAGCCAATATCATGTTACAGAGGATGCTACACTTTGAGGCGCGGCGTGCAGAATCAGTTTACATGCTGTATTAGATTCTCCCGTCTGCGTTTCAGCGCCGTGTTAAAGACACGCCGCGTCTTTTCCACGCCGCCGGCGGCCGGAGCGCCGACGCTCAGAGGAGGAATCTGTTTCTGGCAAAAAGCTGAATCCAGCTCCGGGTGGTGCGGAGCTCCTATACATGCAGAGACGTACATATGGCTGGAGTTTCAAACACCTCCTTCCCCGAGGAAATAAAATGATGTCAGCTGTATGATGTCCAAAGTGCGTTCCCAGCCAAAGGCGTGCGTGGCGCTCAGACTTCCCCTTGTTTGTCAGCTACCTGCTGTTTCACGAGACAGAGGCTTGTCGAAGCTTTGGCCACAGACTTTCTGTTTGAAGCAATTCAATTAGTCTCATGTGAGATAACACTCTGCTTTCTACTCGCCCCTTTTTTCTCACACAACTTCTAATCTCACACTTTTTTTCTTCTTCTTGGGCGAAATTTGGACAAAAAATAATCAAGTTCAAACAACAGCCCCGGAAAGAAAGCGCGGTAACCATCTGGTTCCCGCGCACTCGCTGACACAACTTCGGAAACGGGCTTTTTTAGACGACAACAAACAGCCTTTGTCCTTCATCAGCAGAGCGGACATGAAAAAGATGAGACGTGTTGGTGGATGTGAGTGATGTGACATTATAGTGTGTGTCTCTGAGGTGTCTGGCTATTTAAATCGCCTCCCTGAGAGCGGGGCAGCATCCTTCCTGCGCTGCTCCTCGCTCTGCTCCTCTCAGAGAGCATAGCTAGAGATTAATTTAATGCTCTGCCAGGATCATAAAGATCAAACAAGTGGAGAGATATCATTAAACCATTGGAATGTTATCTCATTTATCTAAACAAACTGATGCGGCGAACACGCCTAATTAAAAAGCTCGCCATAAACAAAGCGGGGACGGAGCGGCCTCTCGCTGCTCCAACAATGGGACACATTTATTTTATTAATCTAATGCATCATGTATCATATCATTACAGTTCAATATATCTATCATTAATTTTATTCCCTTCACTTAAAGCTTTTATTGGAATTACTTTGGTTATTAGTTGCTCCTAATGTATTGGTTACCTCTGAATCTGGCGGCTACAATCTCTCTTATCTCGCTGCATAAACCTGTGCATGTTATTCAAATTGCCTCATTTATTATGATAGCTTCCTCATGTAAATTGTGCTGACTGCTCGCCCTTGCACAGTCCTCATTAGACTAATGAAAACCTTCAAACGAAAAAACTAAACAACCTGCCAAATAAAGGTCTGGGGTTATTATGAAAATTACAACTGTGGGAGCCGGGAGAAGCTCTCTTCATTAATTCATGCTCAGCAAATTGGTAACTAATTTAGTTGCACTCCTCTGCATTAATGGGTTATTTTATAAAAATGTTTTCCGCAGCCTGAGACCTCTGTGCACACGCTGGAGAGCCCAGAATCCTAATCAAGCCCAGTGACATATCAGGAATGGACAATCTCCCAGATAATTCGCCGTGTTTGTGGAGGAATATGTGCGGGTCAACTGGACGGAGCTGCTGCTTCCCACTGGTGTGTGTGTGTGAGTGTGTGTGAGTGTGTGTGAGTGTGAGGCTCTTCAGCTGAGGAGCCAGATTTCTGCGACTGAGGAAACATTGAGTTGATTTAGTGTGTGGATACTCGGATAAAGCGTCTGCTTTTTCTGTTTGCGCTGCTCCTCTGTTCACACACACTCTCACACACTCTCACACACTCTCACACACACACGCAGTTAGACAGTTTGTGACCCATAAATTCAACTCATGATCCTGCTAATTATTACTATTCACTGCTTCACACCCTGTGAGTGAAGGTCTAACACTGATCTCCACGTCAGCGCGGCCATCAGGGAGCGCACAGCCCCGTGATTTCCACAGTGGGTTTAATATCATTATCAGCCTCCCCCACCCTGCCTCCCCCACACACCCTGCCTCCCCCACCCAGCCCCACTCAGCACCGCTCCAACCAAAACCAACAGAGAATACTAAAATCTATTATTTGCTTCATTTTGTATTTAATCCGACGCGCTCGCTGGATTTCCATCTTTGAGCTTTTCTCATTTCAGTTTTTTTCAGGCAGATTGGGATGAAACAAAGTCAGGAAGTAAAACTGAAACACTTCCTGTGGACTGAGTGCTTCAGATCCAGCCCTGAGATTAAAAACTGAAGCTGGATCCATGTTCAGACTTTATTTAGTGTTTGTTAATCTCTCAGTGTTCGACCTGTGAGTTTCCTCTTTCTGGTCCCCCTACGCTCACCTCTGGATTTTCATCAGTTTCTGTTCTTCTGTGTTGTTTTTATAAAGTTTGGATCAGTCTTTTTGTTTCTAAGTTATACTATTGGCCTTTAACTTCCACATTTAGAGATGAGAACAGGAAACCAGGAGACAGAGGAGAGTGTGACCCTAACCGCTGGATCACACTGCAAAACCGGACCAGTCCAGAAAATATCGACGTCATGTCACAGAGTGAAATTTTCAAATCCCAGAGTCTGCGATTCAAAAAGCTAAAATCAAAAAAAGTTTCATGTACAGAAACAACAGCCCTGGAGGGGATAAAGTAACTTGTGTTTCTTCTTCCTAATAACAAGCTAAAGTCAAAATGCTGCTTTTTCTGGCAAAAATATTACACGTCTACAAGACTTCAAGTTAAATCAATCAGTCAATATTCTCCTGTGATCGTCATAGTTCAATAAAGATGTACTATTCTTCTCAATTCATGCTTCAGTCTGTTTCATTTCATTATAACATGTAGGCCTGGCCTTCAAACTATAGGATGATACAGAATGATTTATTAATTGTTTTTAGTAAATAATGCAAATATATATATAGAAATATATAGAAACGGACTCCAACCGAAAAACTCTGATATTGGTCTGCATTCACGCTTTATTCAGAGAATTTTCAGCGCGTTACTTTCACACAAAAACACCGCTAAATAAGGCTCTAGTTCTCACCCTGTCTCTTCGTCCTGGCAGACTACCTGCGTTTGTTTATATCTGGCACGCCGCGCGCGCGGACTGATACACTAAGCGACGAGAGCCTCGCAGCCAGCTGTGGCTCTGCATCGGAGGTAGCGCCGTTTTACGCCACGATGAGAACTAGAGCCTTATTTAGCGGTGTTTTTGTGTGAAAGTAACGCGCTGAAAATTCTCTAAATAAAGCGTGAATGCAGACTGATATCAGATTTTTTCAGTGGGAGTCCGTTTATTTGTGTTTTTGGTCAAGTAAAATATGGCCCCGTCTGAGTGCAGAGGAAACCGGCAGAGGAGCAGGGAGGGGGTGTTTGGTGCGAGCGCTCTGGGCTTCTGCTGCACAAAAACACTGCTGTAGGGGTAATTTCTGCCCTAAACCCTGTTATAGGACCCAACTTGTTCCATCCTGGAGGATCACTTTAAGGCTTTAAACAAAGTTCAGTGTTGGAGTTTGTTTTATTCAAAATTTTGGCACCAATATTTTCACTTTTACTGTAAATTAAAATCGGCTAATATCGGTATCGGCCTTGAAAAAACACATCAGTCCATCTCTGATTTCAGGAAATGAAAGACAAAAAAAAGGCCTGAACTGTTTTTGAAGAGTAAAATAAAATATGAACTTCTTTATACTCTTGAAATAAGAACGATATCTTTATACGGTGAACACATCTGGATAATTTAAATTTTTTATTTGTCAGAAAATCTTTGAATTTATGACACGTCACATTTTGTTGGAAATGTCATGAATGGAGCAGCTAAAACAAAGATGTTTATCTCATTAAGCTTCTCTGATTAAAGAAAAACTTATTAACACACCTCTAAACCTAAATGCAGGTTTGTTTATGTTCAGGAAAGCATCTTTAGATGATGATTTTACTCTAACAACGATAAAAACTCTTTGATTCTGGCTCTTATAAAATCTCTAAACCATCCGTCTCGACTGTTTTTCTGATCCTTACAGCAGCTCTCTTCAGATCGTTTCCTTTTCTTTCTGAGGATCTTTTCTTCCTGGTACCTGCGTTCCTCCACACCTGTTAACTCCCGCAGCAGAGGACACCAGCCCGCCGTGAATTGTGGGAATTTATGAACTGAAAGGATGAACTGAGCTGATGCAGATTCAGTGAAAACGCGTCTTTCTTCAAACGTCCAAGGACGAGTGTTTCCTTTTGTCTGGTGGAGTGTTCAGCGTGTTTACAGCTCCGTGTTTTTCACTCACACAGATTTTTATCATCCCTCAGTGGTCGGTGAATAAAGTTTTTATATTTAATTTGTTTAAACCTGAAGGAAGATGGTTTAGTGATGCATTAGCTCATGTTGTGACGTTAACTTGATGCAGATCGTTTTCTCTTAACAAACCTGCAGAGCTCCTCCTCGACTCTGTTTGTCTTTATTTTAATTTCTAAAATCAACCTGGAATAAGAAACTCCAGGACACAGCTTTTAAAGCTTAGCTTAGCTTAGCTTAGCTTAGCTTAGCTTAGCATGTGGAGGCTGAGGAGAGGAAGTCAAAGGTAGGAAGAAGAAGAAGAAACTTCCTGACTCTCTGTTTATTTCATCAGCTCTGGTCTCACCTTTGTCGGTGTGCAACCTCTTGGCTTCGTGGCTCATGTCGTGGGCCAGGTCCCCCTCTTTGGGCCCCGGGGGGATGTTGGGGGACAGGCCGAGCAGGGCCTGGTTCATGGACAGACCGTTGTGGTGTACCGCTGTGGAGGAGGACAGACAGACAGACATGAGGACGGAGGAGACGTGCACAGACTGTATTTGTGAATTGAGTGAGGGATGTGTGGTGGAGCACGCGGCTCTTTGTCTTCACCGTTTCTCTGAGCTGTGAAGTTATAAGGAGACGTACGTATCCTGTCTGAGGAGCTTTCTGTGTGGGCCGGGGAGCTGGACACGCTGCTGCTGCGGTGGGACGAGGGGTGGCTGCCCGGCCTCCGGTGGTCTTCTAGGGAGGGCGCGGGGGAGGGGCTGTCCGGCACACGTTCCTGCAACCCCAACAGCAGCAAGCGACACACAAACCAAATAAATCTCCAGCTCAGGAGGAAAGAGTCGATCACGACACACCGAGAGTTCAGGAAAACTAATTCAGAAACATGTCTGAGGACGGGCTGGATCTGATCCCAAAGTTTGGGGATTGACTCACTTAAGTTTCACTTTCACTTTCTCTTTTTTCTTTTCCTTTGTTTATTTTCTTTTAGATTTATTTTTTTCCTCGGCACAAATTCATAAAAAATTATAAAAAAAAAAAAATAAATAATAATATAAAATAAAAAGATCAGGTAAACTTCCACCAAGTTGAGGTTTGATCCTTTATGACGGAAGAAATGTGAAATAAACTGAGGATTCAGTGACGTCATGATGTAAGATAAATACACTGACTTTAAAAAAGTTATTTAGTGCAACCAGCTCATTTTTATCTAAATAATTTTAACACTTGTTTTAAACCATTTTGCTTTCTTTTTGAGAGTCTAATCACTTCCTGACTCTACCTCCCAACATATTTTACAATACCTGAAAAAATTCACAAAAACGTCAGCTGTCAATCATCGTTAAACGTGACGTAAAACCTCGTTTTTAACCTCGTATAACTAATAAAAATGAAACTTTTCTGAAAAAAGAGGACTTGAATACAAGACAGCCAAATGATATCTTCAAATCACCACAACAATCAGACGTGAGAAACATTTCTACCAGGTGTATTAATTTGTTAAAGTTTGACCACAGCCCATCTGGAATGACTGGAGAGATGGATTTTTTGACCTATACTGCAGCCAGCCACCAGGGGGAGCAGTTTTTGTGGAGACCTCACTTTAAGTCAAACAAGATGTCTTTATTTTCTTTTTACAGTGTATGGTTTTAATGAGAATCGTGTAATTAGAGGTTGGAAAAGTTGAAAACTTTCTGACTTGGTTTAACTCTGAAAAATTCAACGATCACAAAGTTTGACCTGAGTTGAATTAACTTTAAAAAATCTGAAAGGAAAGTTTTTCATGCACAATTAATTTAGTTTTATTTACTGATCATATTTCAGTCAGTGAAACCTTTCTGAGGCAATGAGTTGCTGTAATTTTTTTCCATTTTAATAAGCAAGGTCGACTTCTCAATGTTTTACAGTGTAGTGATGCTGCACATTGATGATTTTTTAACACTTAAAAGAAGAATAAAAATGAGGTAAAACAATTAAAAGAAAAGAAAAAAACTTGAATAAACTTTAAATAATTTTTTCTTTTTTTAATTTATTTATAGTTTTTTTTATTTGAGGGTTGAGGCTCAGGTGGAAAGGATCTGCAGGTCGTGTTTCCTCCATAATGTTTTGTCGTCTAAGAGTCTAAGCGGCCTCTCTGACGTCTGGTCTGGTCCAGTGTTAAAATTTACCTTTATAACAGAGGTGACCATTCTGGAGGGCAGGCTCTGGCCCTGTGCGGCGGCCGCCATGTTGGCGATGGTGCTGAGGTGGTTCATCTGGCTCATGGCCATGGTGACGGAGGCGGGGGGCAGGCTGACCGGGATCAGGGGGTGTGGCATCATCATGAAGGGGAGCTCCAGACCTGGGACACACAAAGAGGTTTTGGGTTAGGAGGGCGGCGGGAAACTTTGAGCAACCCCACCGCCACCGCCACCGCCGCCGCCAGCGTCCAATAACAGTAAAGCTTTCCGCGGCCGTGTCCATTAGGAGGAAAACGGAATAATCTGAATTAATCACTCCTCTGGTATCTTCCCATGTTAACATAATAGGCATAAATGTTTTACAGCACACGTTAATAATAGATACTACTGCAATAATAATAAAGAAAAGGGCGTGATGACTGTACACACAGACATCCAAAGACCAAAGTTTACACAGCCATAAAGATGCATCAATTATTCTGCGATGAATAAAAAGAGCACATTATGGAGATTGTCTCAATATTTACATATAAAAAATATCTCTGTAAAAACAATCTTGAAAGCCATTACCCAAATGACTAGTTAAATGTGCTAATGACAAACAAGTACCATCAGACGGCGGCGCGGCGATGACTTTAGGCTAATTATAGGCGCCTGTATTCAGACCGCAGAGAGGAGAGGCACCGAGCGAGACCAAGAAGAGAAAAGTCACTTTCAGCTCGCACAATAATGGGATTTCATTCCTTTTCTCTTTCATATGCACACAAATTATTCCATTACAACATCAGAGATATCCTACAAACGCTGTAAATTATTCAATTGCTGCCTGGCTAATTGGGGAAATTGATCCATTAGCAGTCCGAATATGTAAAGAACGGCGAGCGACGACAGCGCCGCGCTGAGACGGAGCCAGGCCCGGCTCGCTGCTTCTGAGCCGCTCCATGAAAACAAGCCAACTTTCAAAGGACACGAGCGCAGACAGAAGGTCAAAGCTAGGTGTCTGTACCCCCCCCCCCGCGCTCCCAAACACGGCCCCCCCTCCATCCCTCCATCCCTCCTCCTCTGCTCCCCCTCTGCTCCCCCTCTGCTCCTCCTCCTCGGGGACTTTGAACTGGCAGGATCAAAAGTGACTGGGAACAGTTTGGTCTCATTCCTCCAACACTCAGATGCTTTTTCCTCCAAATGCTTTAAAGAAAACCTCATAGACACTATTGGATCTGATTGAGCCTCTCTGTTGATTTTTCGCTCCTTTTTTTCTCTTTTTCTTGGCAGCTCGGTTCAAGGTAAAAAAAAAAAAAAAGAGAGAAAGAAAAAAAAAAGCTGCGTGAAAGAAAGAGGGAGAAAAAAGATAGTGCACTACAGAAAGCTGATCCACAAAACAACTCCACTCTTCTTCTCCTGACAAAACATCAGTAGCCAAAGGGCAAGGAGATCTGCATGGCGACGCCTCTAAAGAGAAGGACACAGGTTGAAAATGAAAGGACATGAGAAGTACTCCTCTCTGTCGTTCGGCTCCTTCTCAAAAGAAGCATTGATTTCCATAAGAAAGATGGCATGCAGTTTCTCAGTGGCGAGTATTCCCAAACAATATAAAGCAGGGGAGATTAAAGAAAGGCGGAAGCCAAGCAGCACCTTGTATCAGCGCCTGGGCTGGAGCTCAGACTGAATCAATTACCACTCAGCAGGCTGAGCTCAATTAAAAAACACCACAGAGGGCCTGATTGCAGGGGTACTTACTGCAGGACAGCATGGAGAGGTTTCGGCTACCTATCAGCCTTTCAAGGCCACTCAAGGGCCGGAGAGAAGAGACTTATTCTGCCTCCGAGGTGGATACATTACACCCATTCAATCAGACACAGACGCACATGAAGAGGCGTGTTCTCACCCCGCCACTAAACTCCCAGGGAAGGTGAGGGATCACCCAAAAATACTCCCCGCTCTTTCTGTGCGTCGTACTCGAGGGTTTTTGGACCTGGGTGATGTGCCTCCACCTGACAGACAGCGCTCAGGGAAACACTGGCCCTCTGTTTGCTCTGAGGGGTATTAGTCTCGCTTTCAGAGCCCGTCCGGCCCCTTTCATGTCACCCCATCCTGAAGCAGTGTTTCCCCAATAAAGGCCCATTCACGGCGCTGTGGGGGAATGTGCCACCGACCAACCGGGCTCCACCGCCGCCTTTCATTGGCTGCTGAAAGGAGCCAGGTGAGGGGGATAACGTGTTTTTTTTTTAAAGTTAAGTGTTTTTATTCATATGCAAGTTCTCCTCATTTACTGGATTTACTCCTGATTGTGAAACAAGGTCACTGCTCGCTGTTCGAGAGCAAAGGAGGAGAAAATAAAGCATCCTGACTGGACTTCATTCCCCTTTAACACATCCTAAAACTTACACTGCTGAAAATTACACATTTGTCAAACAAACCCACTCATTAGTGAAGCTAGGAGGGTGAGCAGGACTCAGGAAGTCCAGTCAAAGGTTATCTCTGCCATTTACCATTGTACAGTTTTGACGCCAAAATTCCTCCGTCACAATAATTATTTCTTTTCTTTCGAGAGTCGAATCTCTTCTTGACTCTACCTCCAGACATATTTTACAACCCCCGAAAAAAATACACAAGATCGTCAGCTGTCAATCGTCTTTACACATGACGTAAAACCTCATTTTTAACCTCGTATAACTAATGAAAACAAAACTCTTCAGAAAAAAGAGGACTTGAAAACAAGACAGCCAAATGATATCTTCAAATCACCACAACAATCAGACGTGAGAAACATTTCTACCAGGTGGATTAATTTTTTAAAGTTTGACCACAGCCCATCTGGAATGACTGGGGAGATGGATTTTCAAACCTATACTGCAGCCAGCCACCAGGGGGAGCTTTTTTTGTCGCAACCTTACTTCAAGCCGAGCAATTTGACGTCCATTTATTTTCCTTTGAGTTGGTTTAAACACAACTCAAAGTGTTTTAAGGTAAAAAGATAAAACATGGGTTTTAAAAGAAGTAGACGTAAAAAAATGAATAAATAAATAAATAAATAAAAAACAATAAATCGTCACAACAGCAAGGAAATAAAATATTGATAAGATGTTCCTGACCCCTACTTTCCCCCAGATACACAATCTTTATGTTTACGTTATGCACAACTACTTTTTTTCACTTTTGCACATGTAGACACTTTTGATTTTATATTCTTAATATCACTTTATTTATGCTCCTGATTTTTATTTATTTTTCTATTTGCACCAACAGATGAAGACTTATTCCTAAAATCTACTTGGCAATAAGTTTTATTCTGATTCTGATGCAGGAAATCTTCATTTTTGCCACAGTGTCAACAGGCAGTGTGATCAGATTGTCCATGATGTGAGAATTAACCACAAACCTCTAGAGCTCCCTCTGCTGACGGTTTGTGGTAAAGGTCATAAACCCCGCCCCCTCTAATTAAAACAGATGAGAAACGCGTCAGACTATAAATTTCAGCCAACGTCAAATCTGCTGTGATGGTTAATTCAGTTTCACACATTACCTGACGTGAGAAAGCTGATTGGTCGACAGCTCTGAACTCACCTGAGGATCTAAGACCTCTCAGGAGAAACAGTCAGACCTGGGAACCCAGCACAGAAACAGGGTCTGAGCTAATTCTTAATCAGAAACAGGTTTCATGCCGTCATCAGAGCGGCGTGGTCAGAGCGCGTCAGACTCATTAATCACCTCGCCCCGTGGACGCTGCAGCGGGCAGAGCGTCAGAAACATATTTGTCAGTTTGCGTTTATCTCCACTTCAGAAGTTCAGACCTGATGAGAGGTGAATTCCCACACGCCCCCCCCCTCGCTCCTGAAGGGCATAAACAATGCGTTTGGAGTAATTTACCTGAAGTAAGCCTGAGGGACCTGCAAAGGTGAACTCCTATTTACCATCATTAAAACTACAAATCACTTAATACCAATATAAACAGCTCAGCTATTATGTCGAGCAGAGCCGGGAGTTCACGCACGGATAAGCAAAGATCTGAATCGCCCGGGATGAATTGAAGAATTAAAACAGCCCTCGGTAACAACATGATTAAAAAGCTGTTACATCAGAATCAAAGCGCCGCGCCGCCGACGCCGACGACGGGTCGACGCTCAGAAGAAGGACGCAGAAACAGAGATTGAATGTTTTAAAATGATTAAAAAGAGAGCAGTAATTTATTTAGATGACAGAAATGATAACCCGCAGTGATTTGTGCAGCACTTCATCTTCATCTAAACAGACTTCAGCCGCTGGTGGACGCAGGCTCTGCAGAGGAGGACCAGAGAGGAGGAGAAGAGGAGCAGAGGAGCTGCTTTAGCCTTAACTCTGCTGTGGACAGATTTCCCCTGACAAAAATTAAACTAGCTCCTACTTGGCACTTTATTATCTCTTCAACTGAATGATTTATTGTTTGTGGAGCGAAAGAACCAAAGAGAGGGGGAAGATTACATTTCCAGCCAAAGCTCAGACCTGATCTCGTTTTTTACTCCCTCTGTCCAGGAAAAAAGCTCCCGACAAACAATAATGTCAGCTGTAATTGATCGGAGGTCGCCGGCTGGGCCTGCAGTAAAAGCGCACTATTTAAGCGACAATCGGCCCCGCGCTCTTCAGACGCCGGCTAATGAAGCTGTCTGTCTGAGCTATTTACCTTCTCTTAAATGGAAGGGGGAGATGTACTGTAAGAGACAGGGCTGGAGAGGATCTGCCTCTCGCTCCTGTGAAATAGGACCTGCACATGCCTCAGGAATGTATAATTGGTTGGCGCAGCCAAAGCTGGGATCCGGTGCTAATTAAATGACTTGTTTAAAGCCTATCTGTCTTTGTTTGGGGGGCTCTGGGCGCTGAACAATGCTGGTTGTAAATGCTGTTGTCAAACAAACATTCCTGCTTATCCTTTGATTTGAATTGAGCAGACAAAGGGCTGATTTGCTGGGGCGCTAAGCCTTTGGTTTTCCTGGTGTTGAGATATTTCTCCTCCTCTGATCTGTCAAACTGAACAGGACCATTCCAGTCAGGCGGCTAAATGAACTGACTTGCTGCACAATGCATATGCAGCCCGCCGCCGCCGCCGCCACCACCGTTTGCAAAAACAATCTGAGTTTTTCCTCCTAATTGCGCCTGTAAAATGCCCCCATGTCGTGTACGTATTCCTCCAACAAAGGTGAGGCGGCGGCGCGCACACATGGCGGCTCTTTGTTGTGGTCGTATCAAGGATTTGCACACCGGTCCCAAAAGGAAATGAAGGGCTCATGACAGAGTGTCTGTCACGCAGAGAGACATTTAGAGGTCTCTCCGTCGCACTAATCATCTATTCATCTTTACTCCAACTCTTAATCTCCTCCAGGATCGGAGATGGAGCGGGCCCGATGGCCATTAGATCAAACATGAGACACAGACTCCATAAATACACGCCACCGCCGCTGCTCTTTACGCCACGCCACTTTACAGAAAACACAAGCACATGCTAACATATGCACTAAACACACACACACACACACACACAGATGGCAGGTTCAGTGAAGGCTGGTGAGTCCTGGTTCTCATTAGACCAGGAGGGGGGGGGGCACCGGGCTTTGATGTAGCCACCCACAGCCCCTCAGTGTCATTGAACCAAACTTTGAAGCCTTTTGTGTTTACGCTGTTAATGCTGATAATAAAGCAAACATCTTGCCTTTGTTAAATACCTGCACACACACACACACACACACACACACACACACACACACACATAAAAAGATGGCAGTAATGACGTGGATGTAAACATGAGAACACACACTCAGACAATGCTGCAGGAAGTAGAGACATAAAAACACACACAAACAAAAACCTGCGCGGCTGATTGGACGCTTTTCAACGTATATGTTCAGCACAGCAGGGTGAACACACACACACACACACACACACACACACACACGCACAGATTCAGGTGGGCAGAGACTCCTGCCAGCACGCTCTCCTCGTGTTAGAAAGCAGGATGAGGAAAGATCTCTGGTTTGATGAGGTAACATAATTGCTTTCCTTTCCCAAAGCGCTGGAGTGAAACATGTGGAAGGAGTTATGACGGAGACAGACAGAGGTGTTTGTCCTTTAAGAGGATGAAAATCTAAAGCAGGCAACTTTTTACGGGATAATTTCAATCCTGGGCTCTAATGGCACGCATTCCTTCTGGAAATTGAAAGATCAATCATGTGGTGGCAGATCAGAAAAAAAAAAACTTCTCGCTATCTTTGAGGAGGAAATGCAGCACACGTTTCTGGCCCCGCCGAGCTCCTGCTCCAGTTTTAGCTGTCTGTTTGTCTCTGAGCTGAAAATGTTAACGAACAGGGCAATAATCAAGCCATATGCTTGCATGTGGCAAATCTCATTACAGTAAATGACCTTTACCAAGCAATGCCAGCATCCTGTGCTCCACAACAGCCAGCGCTCACGAGCAGGGGGAGACAATGGCGTGGAGGGTTCAGTTAACACAATCACTGAGGAGGAGGAGGAGGAGGAGGAGGAGGAGGAGGAGGAGGAGGAGGAGAGCTGGGGCCTTCAGGATGCATTAGCAAACACCGTTTCCCTGCTTCTCTAATTTGGGTCGGAACCAGGCTCACTTTACATTTGTCAGACATCACTCCTGATAAACACGGAGCGTGGCAGAGACGGCGAGCAGCGGCAGCGTGTGATGGCTGACGGAGAGCCCGGGAAAAGTGCTGCGAGCAGGAGAGGAGAGGAGAGGAGAGGAGAGGAGAGCAGAAGGAGAGAGGAGATATTAGCAGCAGCTGTTACTACTGCGGCTGCAATATATTCAAGCCCAATCAATAAAGCTCGCAGAGACAGTGACACCCCGGCAGACACAGGAATCATTTTCATCTGATACTTAGCAAAGGCTCCCCTTTTAAAAAGATTGCTTTCACTCAATGACAACCAGTTGTCATTTGACTAAAGCTCCTCAAATGAAATATATTGACGAGTGTTATCAATCACAGCCCACTCTGCCGTCATATCGCTCCGAGGAGGAGGAGGAGGAGGAGAAGGAGGAGGAGGAGGGGGATCGGTTTGCATGTGGTCATCAGATCATCTGTTTTAATTACTAAATTAGCTTCACTACGTCCTGGGCGCTACCTTCCTCCTTACAACCACCTCATGAGGGAGACTCTGCGACCGTGGGCGGAGCTTATTCCACCAAACGTCATCAGATGGACTCAGCTATTCTGATTTGTTTTTTTTTTATCTCATTCTTTATTTCACCCCAAAGACTTTAAAGAAGCTGCTCTCCTTTGGTTATAGATGTAGAAATCATAGAATCTGTCCACAAACTGATCCAAACACTCTGATCTATAATAGCACCAGATCTTCACCTGATCCTCTCGAGCCTTAAACACCAAGGTTTGCCTATAGCTCCGCCCCCAAGAGGCCTCCAGTGCACCGTCCAATCAGAGGCACAGCTCAGAGTCATGTGACTGACAGGCGCCCTATAGCTGAACCCGAAGACCTTGACGCTACCAATATGGCCGCTGTAGTCAATGTGCTTTATTTACCATTTCAGAAACAGACAGGTGACATCAGGGAGACCAAAGCTCCGCCCCCAAGAGGCCTCCTCCAATCACTGGGAAGGGGGGCCTTAAAGAGACAGTAGCTTAAACGAAGTGTTTCAGACAGAAACTGAAATAATAGTTTTCTGAGGGGCTGTTTACACGACAAACATTTGAGACGTAGCGCAGGAGTATTGTTGAGTTTCGGCCTCTCGTATATTTTTAATTCTTATTTTTTTAAGATGTTTTTTGGGCTTTTTATGCCTTTGATTGGAAAGTAGAGAGGACGGTGGACAGCTTTAGCCGACCAGAGACAGAAACTTTTAAAAACATCCTCAAAAAATTTTTTTTCTAAAACACTGCTGCCAACGTTTGTTGTTAGCGTTTTTTGGGTGTGTCTCTACACTTATATCACCACCTAGAGGCCTGGCATGCAAACTACTTCTCAGGCCCTCAGTGTTTCTGTGCAAAACAGATTTTTTTCGCTGCATTTTTTACTTTTTTAGATGAAACATCATTCAATTGAGGCCTAAAGCAGCGAGGAGAGAAAAATAGTTTGTTTTATTTTGAGAAGTAGATCTTCTTGTGTGTTTGTTGTTGAATTATTTTGAGTTTATTTCATTGTATTGAATCTTATTTATTTCTCTTCCTATATTTTTATTACTAACTCTATTTGGGGAGGGATCTTTGATAAGCACACTTCGGGGTTTTTTTAACCTCTCCTGCACTATCTTGAATTTTCTTTTCAATGCCAATGTAACTGTTTCTAATTTATGGAGCAAATAAATAAAATAAATAAAGAAATAAAATGAAAATAAATATAGAGATACTACGGGAGCCCCAGAGAGACAAAATAAAGACTGAAAAAAGGCAAAATACCTTCTCTTTAAGGTTTCATTTACTTCCAGTGATGCTGTTTTTAAGATACTGATACCCTCACAGAAATTAGCCTCTGATGCTTCCAGCAGAATGATCACACGGACCAATACCAGAAACGACCTCTGATGAACCTGAGATAATACATCAGGAATATGGATACAGATACAGAGCTGACTGATATTTTCCAAATCTGTGAATGGAGCTAAAACTACTATGATAATCAGACTTAGCCTCTAATCACGTCCAAAACCTGGAGTCATGCAGATATCAGCGAGTTTATCTTAAACCAGCCAAGAGTCGACTGGTTTTAGATAAAAATACGACGAGAAGACGTTGAAAACCTCCAGTGTGCCGACTCTGTGAGTGATTAAAACACTGCTTTAGTTCCTCTTTACTCTGAGTGGAGTCATTTCGTGGTGTTTGTGTTTATTTTGAAGGATTGTGGATCAGGTTTAGGAGCAGCACCTCCCTCTGTTTGCCCCCTCCTCCTGAAGGACAGGCTCAGATTGAGAAATTCCTCCACATTGTTTGAACTTGCTGGCTCTCCTCCTCTTTATCTGCGTCCCCGAGGAGCGGCGGTGCGATGGTGAAGATGTCTGGGCTCAGGAAGGCTGATAGCTCTATTCGGATGAGGGCTCCCATATCATAATTGAGGAGAAACACCTTTCTGTTGAGGAGAAAGCAAAGCGCTCATTTCGATCTCTGATTCTGGGGCTGATTGCTGCGCTGGCTGCGTTTTTTACAGCGTAATCACAGCAGAGGAGACGCTCGTTTTGTTGTCATCACTGTTTTTGTGTTACTGCCGCGTGCTAATGTTCGCTCTTAGAAATAATCAGAGCAAAATGAAGCACATCATGTTCAGGCTGCGGCGCCGCTCCGTCTTCGCCGCCACCGCCGCGTTTGTGGAAAGCGCTCCACATTCTCTGCAATTACACGGCGTGCATATTTCTGCATTACTGCGACCTGCGAAAGCTCATCATCACTGAAAGGTTGAATGTCATTTATTACACGTATCACATTTACACCAAGTGACATTGTCTTTTCAAATTGTGTTGATCTCTTCACTTTCAAAGGTCAGCCCCTCTCCTGGCTAAATTCAACCTGACAGAGAATAGTGAGGAGGGGACAGGCCGACGCATGCATCACCCTCGCATCAAAGCGCTCCAAATTAATCCATCCAATTAATGAAGAACAGGCCTAATGCTGATGAGGGATGACAACTCCACTGGTCAGTTGGTTTTTTATAGCTCTGCCGCTGCTATTGTGAAGTAACCACAAGAGACAATCAAACAAATATTTCCCTGACACCAGCGTCGTCTGTGCTCCTCCTGTCTCCTCCTCATGTCTCCTTCTCGTGTCTCCTCCTCGTGTCTCCTCCTCGCTCAAACTCTGCTGCCACTCAGAAGATGATAGAACTTGATATGGATCATTACAGAAATAATGTCTAATCAATCCGCTCCTGTTATTCTAATCTATTTCTGCAGTTGTCTGTGTATTTTGCAGCTTTGCACCGAGTCATGCATATTCAAGTCTCAACGCCGATGCTTAACAGGCGACGCAGGCGGAATGAGAACGAGGACATTAGACTTCATTAAAAAGAGAAATGATTATCAGGTTTATCTTTTGAAATGTCTATTAAAATGTGTGTGTCGTTCCTCACTTATCTGTCACCTGGCTCCCAGGAGCCTGGCAGACTAATAGAGAGACGGTGAGGGCCAAAGCCCAAGAGACGGACCGACAGAGAGCCATCAAGCTCGGTGCTGGAGCTGGAGCTGTCTGTCTGCTCTGCCACTCTCTGTCGAGCTGCGTGTCTCACTCCTCCAACGCTTTAACGGACTCTGCTTTGTCCTCTCTGTGTCTGAGAACGCAGGAAACAAACTGAACCGTGTGGTTACGGCGCGAGAAAGAAGTGTGTGATACGTCCTTAAAATGAAATCATTCAGCCCATGGCTACAGTCCTCTCCAGAGCTTCGGCTGACAAAGGCTCCCACAAGAGAGCTAGAGAGGAAGATGGATGAAGTTGCCCCCAGACACTCATATCAGGTCAGCGTGTGCTTTATCCCCTAATGGTTAAGGTTAGGATTGAGTAGGGGGTGATACCAGATCTGAGCCCCAGGGCCAGTGTTCGTGGAGAGGAGCAGGAAGTAGCCAGCATCGTGGCCCACATTCAGCATCTCTGGGCCACCAGTGTTAGCCGCAGCTAGCTGGTTGGAGCATGCAGCTAGCAGGTTGGAGCGTGCAGCTAGCAGGTTGGAGGGTGCAGCTAGCAGGTTGGAGTGTGCAGGTTGGAGGGTGCAGCTAGCAGGTTGGAGGGTGCAGCTAGCAGGTTGGAGGGTGCAGCTAGCAGGTTGGAGGGTGCAGAAAGCTGGTTAGAGTGTGCAGCTAGCAGGTTGGAGCGTGCAGCTAGCAGGTTGGAGGGTGCAGATAGCAGGTTGGAGCGTGCACCTAGCTGGTTGGAGTGTGCAGATAGCAGGTTGGAGGGTGCAGATAGCAGGTTGGAGCATGCAGCTAGCAGGTTGGAGCGTGCAGCTAGCAGGTTGGAGCGTGCAGATAGCAGGTTGGAGCGTGCAGCTAGCAGCTAGCAGGTTGGAGCGTGCAGCTAGCTGGTTGGAGCGTGCAGCTAGCAGCTAGCAGGTTGGAGCGTGCAGCTAGCAGCTAGCAGGTTGGAGCATGCAGCTAGCAGGTTGGAGCGTGCAGCTAGCTGGTTGGAGCATGCAGCTAGCTGGTTAGAGCGTGCAGCTAGCAGCTAGCAGGTTGGAGCATGCAGCTAGCAGGTTGGAGCGTGCAGCTAGCAGCTAGCAGGTTGGAGCATGCAGCTAGCAGGTTGGAGCGTGCAGCTAGCAGCTAGCAGGTTGGAGCATGCAGCTAGCAGGTTGGAGCGTGCAGCTAGCAGGTTGGAGCATGCAGCTATAGTAGGTTGGAGCATGCAGCTAGCAGCTAGCAGGTTGGAGCGTGCAGCTAGCTGGTTGGAGCGTGCGGATAGCTGGTTGGAGCGTGCAGCTAGCAGGTTGGAGCGTGCAGCTAGCAGGTTGGAGCGTGCAGATAGCTGGTTGGAGCGTGCAGATAGCTGGTTGGAGCGTGCAGATAGCAGGTTGGATGTGTCCTTCCACCCAGAGAGCTTTATTATTAGAAAGGACATAAACAGACTAATTAAATCGCAGCAGTGGAGCTGGGCTGACAGCTGGCGCAGAGAGTGTGACCAAACAGATCCTATCAAAGAGCAGAGTCTGTCTGCTCACACACACACACACACTCACACACACACACACACTCCTCCTGTAACCATACAGACGTGTGTGGCTCTTAATTTCTCCCATTTTAGACTTGTGTTTATTCTATAATTGATGACTATCAATTTTCCACTCTAATTTCATTCACACACACTGTCATCTTAATGTCTTATTTATCTGTGCGAGCGCCGCACATCCATGCGCTGATATGATCCAAAATGGTACAAATGCTATCCAGCAGAGCAGTAAACACTCCAGTAATTAGTGCACGGTCTCCAGGCTGACTCTGCTCGGCTCTGCAGCGCGGCCAAGCACGGACCCCATATCGAGAGGAGCCCGGTTACGCATTGATCTTAGAAAATTAAGGCTAACTGCCCCAGATTGCGGCGTCTTGATGTACCTTCTGGATGAGCGATGTACTGTTCTGCTGCTGTTTGTAGAGTAAACAGGATGATTTGGAGTGGCTGAGCTTTAAAATGAATACATCTTGAATAATTAATGGCGGCCCCTTAAAGCGCTGTTATCGGTGTGACCGCAAACGTAAAACCACTGATGATGAGAAAATATGGTTTTAACAAGTCAATAATGGAGAGTGCAACACCAGCGTGCAATCAATGCAGCTGCAATGTTTGCAAACAAGGAGCTGAATTATAACGCCGATAATTGATCCTTCCCATTCCTGCTCCTCTCCCTCTGATGTCATTGTTTATCGATCACTTCCTGCCACTGAAGGATGATGGGAAGTTTCAGTTTGTTTGGCTCTGACTTTTGACACCTCCTCCCCTCCCCTCTCCTCCTCTCCTCCTCCACCTTTCCCTCCGTCTCCCCCTCTTCCTCCGCCCCCCTTCTCCATTTGAAATTTGCAAGCTGTAGCAGCAGCTTAACCAAAAAGGATTAAGTCCCATACCCAACTGAGAACACAGATAATGCTCAGTAATTGGTAAAAAATGAAGATGAATGGGACAGCTAGATAAGGACCAATTAGCTGCTGGGAGTGTACAGCTGTGGTCTCCTCACAGAGCGCTCTCAGGGGCCAAGGCCCCCTCTCCCGCTCTCACACGAGCATGCACAAACACACACACACTCACACACACACACACGCACGTGCATGCAAACATACAAGCAGGAGGGCGGGGCTTGCAGAAATTAGCCTGATGACCCTGGGAAGAGAGAATGATGCTTCCTCATCATCTCACCCGGAGCCTTCCTCTCCCGGCGCCGTCAGGCAGCACTCCAGGTACCTGTCACCATCCGTCCAGCCTGCGCCTGCGCCGGCGTGTGGCTCTGTCTTGGCGGCCTGGACCGGAGCCACAGACGCCACAGACACCACAGACACCAGACAAAGGGCTCTCAGGGTTTGGATGGAGTGTGGTACCATGCTTAGACCTGGTGCTGCAGGTTTAGGACGGGTCCAGCTCGTGGTTTAAATCTGACTCTAACGTTTGTGTCGTCTCCTTTAAGCGCGGCGGCGGCGGCGGCGGTGGCTCGTTTGGTCGGCGTGGCGTGGCATCATCTGGCTGATGACAGTGGAATTCCCATATCTAATTACAAACAGGATTTGGGCTCCATTAGACGTGTGTGTGAGGAGTCAGATGAGTGGCAGGGCAGCACCCAGCGGCCAGAGAGGGTGAAAGACAGGAAGTCAGTGAGACGAAGAGGAGAGGAGGAGGAGGAGGAGGAGGAGGAGGGTGGAGCTGACTCTGCTCGGCTCTAAAAACACTTTGTTTTCCTCTCACAGCTGGAAAAAAAAGCAATTCCTCCTCTTGAAATTGGCAGGTGTTTGTTAGTGGGCAGCTGACAATATTTTCTCTCCCAGTAATGAAGGTTGTGGCTGGGGTCAATGCACTGGGAGGGAGCGGCGGGCTGTTTATCCCCCTCAAGGCCCAGCGCCACACGTGTTTTGCTTGGTCTGTGATCTGTAATTGTGGCATTTCCTGAGAGGCGCAGGAACAATCCACATTGTGCTTTGAGTGAGGAGACCGCGCTCTCCTCCTGCTCCTCCTGCTCCTCCTGCTGTAAACTGATCTGCTCCTGCTCGCGCTCAGGATGTTTGGTTATTTTCAACCCACTGCTTTTCTTTTCCTTATAATTAATAACACTGATGCAAACAGGAAGGTCTAATTGCAATGAATATTTAATGCGAGGGAGAAATATTAGCCTGTTCAATTTACATCAACACAAAGCCGGCGTCGGGCAATCCAACTCTACAAACAGAACAGAGTGTCCTTCACCGGCTGCCGGCGCTCGGCTCGGCTCGGATCAGGCACCTGTATCTCAGCCCCGAGGAGGGTTTCTTTCAATAGCTGCGTCTCGTTTAATGGCTCCGTGTCTTTAGTGCTGTTATCAGAGAGCAGCTCATTATCATATCAAACCCTGCCTCATGATTTGTGTCAGCAAACGTGTCCGTGTGCTGAGTCTTAGGGCCAGTCCTCACTGTCACTCTCCCCCTTCATCTTAAAAAACGTCTCTTAGAAACAAGACGCCACTCCATCCACGCTACGTCATCTCCTCCTGTCTCCGTCTGTGGTGGTCAGAGCGACTGTTTCTTCTTCCACAGCGAACACGTTCGTACAAAGTGAGGATAAACTGACGTCAGATCAGGGAGAAACATTCACAGCAAACAGACTTCACCACCATGGATTGCGAGATAAGACAGCTAAGCTAGGAAAGCTAACACTAAGCTAATGTTACAGTACTCGGAAGCTACTGTAACATTAGCTTATCATAGCTTGTGTAGCTCCTGAATGCAGCTTATCTATCTACTCTGACATTGGTGCAGTTATTATTAGCTATAGCTAGCTAAAGCAGCGTTAGCGAAATCGTCATAACGAGCAGCTTCAAAATAAAAACAACAATTCAAACATGGCTGATATTTACACAGAGGAGCAAAGGATTGGATATCTGTTGAAAAAATATCTATATCATGGGAAATTTGTCAAACTCTTTGGTTTAAAGCGAGGTCCTGGTTTGTCTTTGTTTCACGGGAGAGTTGTATGGTGGCCTGTAGGTGTCAGACAGTTTGCAAAAGCCTCAACACAATGAAAGTTAAGAGGACAGTTTTCCTAACAGACACAGAAAAGTTGATAAAGTCAGTAAATAACAGTTTTCTTTTTTAACTTCAGCTATGATAAATATAGCTTTAGCTTTTTAGCTCAAATATAGCATTGATGCTAACGTTATTGTTGCATAAAGCTTAGTATAAGATTACATATTTTTCCGATAATAAAAAAATATACGTACGATAAAGGATATCACAAGGTGAGACTCCTACTAAGCTTTATGTATCATAGATAGGGATGGGTACTGAATCAGGTACTTAAATAGGTACCGATGAATTCTGTCAAAAGTACCGGGTACCAATTCACGTACAATCAAAAGGTACCACGTTTAGGTACCTGAACGCATCTTAGTGACTGTGAGGGAGAGGAAGAGGAGGTGATTTTCCATACTGGACTTTAACACAACATTACAACGTTATATACTGAGGAATAAATATGTTAAATTAAAAATATATATTTATATTATTATAAAACAAATTGATTTTTTTTTACTGTATAAACACAAAAAAGTACCAAAAACTGGTACCATTGAGTACCAGTACTGATTGCCAGGTACCAGGCATGGGTACTGTATCATTTTAAATGTGAAAGGTTCCCATCACTTATCATAGAGGAAGTTTAAAAAGAAAATCATTTACTTACTTTCACAACTTTTCTGTGTTTGTTGTGATAACTAACCTCCTCTAACTTCTGTTGTGTTTTTGCTCTTTTTTTCGTGTTGTAGCTTTGCAAATCATCTGACACCCACAGGCCACCGTAGGACTGGGACACCCCTCCACACGGGCTGAGGGTAGAGCTGGGCTTGGCCCTGAATCTGAGCTGCATGTCTGTAAAAGTAGAGTCTGTTTCCTGGGAGCAGCTGAGGCCTGAGCGTCTGAAGCAGCGTGAAGTCGTTCCCTGTGAACCCGTCCTGACAAAGCTGCAGCCAAACGCGGCCCCCGCCACCCACGCCACGCTGAACCCGCCTGTGATTTGTGGGTTTGGACTGCGATTGAGAGCTGGACATATTAGGCATTCAGAGTCTAAAATAGTTTATGGAAAGAGGCCAGAGTGCGCCCCGTCAGGAATGTTAAACAATTCGTGCTTCCTTGTAAGTCGCTTCACATTTTGGTGAAATCACTGAATGCTTTTATTAAAAGCAAACATGTGAGTGGGAGCCCGGGGCTGGATGAATAAGACAGCGTGCTGCGAGCTGTGTTTCATGGCCCCGCCGCGCAGAGCAGGCCATATTTCTCCGGCGTATTATCAGGATGACTCCTGCTGGCCACCCTGTCACAGGAGAGTGCTTGATATAAACAAGAGATTGCTGCGACACCCGGTAATCAATATTAGGATGGTTTCAGTACCAAACATCATTTGTCTCTGCGACCATTCCTTTGACCAAACGAAGCATTAATTCAAATCATAAATCTGAGCTGATTTAAATCCGGAGAGAGGCAGAGAGGGGCCCCTGTCTGACTGCCGGCCCCTAATGATTTATTTTCTACATTTCTGCGAGCGAGAGATTTGTCCATACTCCCTGACAGGTCACCTTCAAACGCCAGTGGCAGACTGTTCATCACCATGCAGACGAGCATCTCATCGCTGCGAGTAAATATTAAAGGAAAAGAATCCAATTGATTGTGGATGGGGCCGAGAGGCGTCACTGCCATATATTTCACTCAGAGAGCTAATGCTGAGGCCCGTCCACGCACCCCGAGCCGCTCCCCCCGAGCCGCTCCCCCTGCCAGAATTATGATTCCAGCGGGAGCCTGTGTGGCTGGCTGTGGGCTCAAGGTTACAATTTAAATTGTAAAAAGATAAAACAGTTTCTTATTAGCTCCATTGCCGTAGCCTTGCTGTTGGTACTCACATTTATCTTTATTTCCGTGACCTCGTCGCCTCGTATTCTTCTCTTTTTTACATACTCCATTCTCTGGGAGTGATGACCTCACACTTTATGCATTTTGCATTGTTAAATCTGCTTAGACACACTTCCTGTTTTCATCTCCCGCTCCATAAGCTCCAGCGTGTCAAGTGCTCCTGATGAAATGTGTGCAGGAGTCCACTCATTTATTACAGCGGCTGAATCAAAACCTCCATTTAGGAAGCAAAGCCACAGGGACTGCGCTTGGTTTGTCACTTGGAGCTGCAGAAACATACATTATCTTTCTCTTTAATACACTAAGTGCTTCAGTCTCATATTGTAGAAATCCTTCCACGTTTTAGGGCCAATAATTAATTGAAATGGCACGCGCCGAAAACCCAAACGCTCTCACAGAAATTCAATTAGGCCGTGTTAAAAGCTGATAGCTTTGGGAAACTGCGTTCACTTTTCACTTAGCTGTGAGGAGTTTTTTTAAACACTGAATCAAGTCTTTAAGAGGAAACAGGACTTACCTCTCTGAGGGGAACAGACACCGACACAAACAGAGAGAAAGAAAGAAACCAAAGAGATGGAGACATTACGGCTCCACCAAACGGTTCAGGTCGGTTCGTCTCAGTACGTCACGCAGTATGTGGCGTTTCCTGTGACTAAAACCAGGACAAATCCCCAAATCACCGACACATACCATCCCACTTTTTGGTTCCCTTCTGTTGGGGTGACAGACTAAACCGATCTGACCCCAGAAGGTGGAGCTAGAAACACTGCAGCTCATTGATTGGTGGAGCTAATGGTCACTTCCTGTGTGGCAGCGGGGATAAAGAAACAAAGCTACAAGAGCCACATGCTAATCACAAAGAAGACGAATTACTGGATGTCTTCATCGCTGCTCTTTGTTTACTGTGTCACGTTTTTCTTCTTCGTTGGTTTATTAGCGGGGTACACTGAGTCACGCTGCTATGGCGTCATGCTATCATGTAGCCGACGAGGCCATCAGCATCCAGCTTTGGAAACACAAACAGGATCAGGTTTTACTGATCCGACCCGTACCAAACTTTACTGATCCGTACTGGACAGCTTTGGATCAGAGGTGTTGGACTGAACTGATGCTCTGACGTGGATCCAGGTAGATCACCAGGTAGGGATGGGAGTCAATAAGATTTTGTCAATACCAATGCCCTTATCGATTCTGCTTATCATTCTGATTCTTTATCGATTCCCTTATCAGTTCCTGTTGTGAATTTTCTTGGTACAAAAAGTAGCTTTACAGGTTTTCTGTGTCAACAACATTTAATTGAGTTTATACTGTAAGTGAATAAAATGTAACTGGTCCCTGAGTCTGGATATTTCTGGGCATAATTAAACAGAAAAAGGTCAAAATTTCACACAATGTGACGTTGATGTTCTGTGTTGTGATATATTAATAATTCAAGTAGGCCATCTAGTGTCTCAAAGTGGTTATAGCAATAGTTTAAGTTGTTTGGAACCTTTCCGTAGTTATGAAGTTAGCCATTAGCCTTTCATTAGCCTGTTAGCTTTTTACATTTGAAATTCTCAGTATTTTTACAAAGAGTTGATGTGATATGTTTCTGTGATGAAAGTTGAAATTCTGTTATACTGATGTATGCTAACTGCTAGCATATCAATGCAGTTTCCCATATACATTAGCATCAAGCTTGTGCTATTTTGTTATTTTGGTAAATAAGGTGATTTATACCATGTTGAATGTAGTGAATATGAATCTCCTGAGAGAGAGTGATGAACATTTCTTTATGAAGTCAGTTCTTCAAGAAAACTTCAAGCTGAAAATCCTGAATCAGAGTTTTCTTGGGAAACGTTAGCTAACTGCTAAGCTAAGCTAGCTGCAGCAGACTGGTCAACGTAAGGCCCGGCGGCTCCGACACAATGTAAAGAACTGATAAGGGAATCGTTAAGCATCCCTATCACCAGGTTTCCTGTTATTGGACTGAGCATGGCGCTAAACTTTAGAGAGGGTGGCGAAGAATCAAACATTAGCTACGTTAACATGCAGTCATTAACCCTTTCATATTCAGAATATTAGCTAAAACCTGGTTGAGCACTTTTTAAAAATAGAAATATGCTCTTAATCTGGGATAATCCCATCCATGCACATGTTCTGAGTCCAGGAAGTCCGCTATGCTGTTGTTGTTGATGCTGTTGCTATGGATACAGGAAGAAGAAGCGGAAATGACGCACATTGTGACGCTTTTTTGATCCAGAGACCACGTGAACAGGAGTAAACCTGTTAGCTCACGTGTGTAAACTTGTTAATCTGAGTGTTTCAGAAACCAGAATATGGACTTTAACCAGAATATGGACAGCACGTAAACAGTGTTTGTTAATAATCTGTGAAGCTAATCAGTCATTTATTAATCAGGTCAGTTTGATGTGATGTTTTTAATGTGTATAAATAAAGCTGCACAAACAAAAAGTGTGTGTTTCACAGAGATCTCAGAGTGTGTGATCATGACGTTTGTTTGTTCTTTAACCAACAGTGGAGCTGGTTAACAGGAAGCATTGTTCCACTTCTCGGAGTGTGTGAGTGTGTTCATGTTTGTGGCAGTGTGTGTTCACGTGTGTGTGTTCACATGTGTGTGTGTGAAGGGCGTCCTCACCGACGGTGGAGCTCAGGTCTCCGTTCTCTCCGTCGGCCCCATGGTGGTTGGCGTTGCTGTGGTAGCCGCTCATCGCCTCCAGCTTGATCTTCTTGACCTTCATGGCCTCGGCGATGGCGGCGTTGGCAGCTGCTGCCGCCGCCGCTGTCAGGCCTGGAGAGAGGAGGCAGAGGAGACAGAGCTGCTTACAGAGCCGCTACATGTCTGCTGGGGCTGAGCCACTGCACCTGCAGAACCTTCACACACCTGACCCGGCGAGGGGAAAACAAAGACGCCTGAAATCATAAAACAATGAATAATTTCATCCTCCGTGGGGAATGAGCGCCTCCGAGATCACAGCACGCCGTTTCATCCTCTGACAGGGGATATCTGCACAGCAGGACACACACTGATGGGATGGAGCCTGTGTGTGTGGCAGCATATGATTTTTATGAATGTTTCAGCGACTCGCAGACTCCTCACAGTCAGATAACACACACACACACACACACACACACACACACACACACACACACACACACACACACACACACACACACCCTGAGAGTGTTTAAGCTGGGATGTAGAAAGTGTGTGAGTGTATAAAGGAGCAGAGTGATGAGGGAGGGTTCAGGAGGGGAAAAGGTCGCAGGAAAGTTAACTATGTGGACAAACACAGGCTCTCCAAAGACCTTCAGATCAGGGAGACTTCAATGATAGCTTTTAATGTATTCAGCAGATCTAATCGGCCTGAATAATGCCTCACATTGGTATTCAAATTCCCTCACAGCTACAAACTGTAGAGCGTCATAATAACAGAGTCAAGGCCAGTCAGAAAAACTCCACACAATGTTTGAATCAAGTTTGTCTCTTTCTTCCACACGTGTAAACGCCTTTGAGTGGATTCAATGGCTGGAGGAGCGTGTGTGAAATTTAAATAAAGACCACGCTCCTCGTAAATGTGGAGGAATGTATTTAATTCAGTATCACATTCAGAAAAATGCGACACTCAGGACCTCTGAGGCAGGAAATTAATGAGGCACGGGGAAAACAGACGCTATTGAACCAAGCGCTCAAAAAATACCAACACGACCGAGCGGAGAGTAAGGACTCGACACGAGCTTTAGAAAATACAAGAGTTGTTAAATTTAAAGGAGCTGAGAGGAGTTTGAGAGTGATCTTTAAAAAGTCTCACTTCTAGATATGTCTGTAGATAATCCACACTTTAAAATGAGATTATCACCACGGATATAGGTTATTTATGATGCTACTTCTTAGCTTCCTGATCAGGTTTCCATGACGACACCATATCAGCTGATGAAGTTTATCAGAGAGAAGAGAGATCTGAGTTTTTCTCTGCTGAAAATGATTTCTGTGATTAATTTTGTAGTGATGGTGGACACTGGAGCCTAACTGTCAGACAGAAAAAGGACAGAAGAGAAGAAGAAAGAGAAACAGGAGAGAGATAGAGCAACAGCTAAAGGCTAACATGAGCTAATACAGAAGGTAAAGGCTAAAACACAAGCTAATGGCTCAAACACAAGCAACAGGCCAAATCACAAGCTAAAAGCTAAAACACAAGCTCAGGGCTAAAACAAGAGCTAAAGGCTTAAACATGAGCTACAGACTAAAACACAAGCTAAAGGAAAAAAAAGAGCTATAGGCTAAGACAAGAGATAACGGCTAAAACACAGCTAAAAGCTAAAACACAAGCTAAAGTGTAAGACATGGGCTAAAGGTTTGAACTCAAGCTAAGGGCTAAAACGTGAAGTAAAGGCAAAAACAAGAGCTAAAGGCTAAAACATGGGCCAAAGCCTTCAATACAAGCTAAAGGCTAAAGCACGAGCTCAGTGCAAAAACAAGAGCTTAATGCTAAACCATAGGCTAAAGTGTAAAACACAGGCTAAATGCTAAAACACAAGCTAAAGGCCAAAACACAAGCTAAAACAAGAGCTAAAGGCTTAAACATGAACTACAGACTAAAACAAGAGCTAAAGGCTAACACCCAGGTTGATGTGTTTGTGCTAATGTTGGCTCCAACCCACAGTCAGCAGTTATTCTGCAGTGGTCTGTTCAAACTTGAGAGTCTATCAATAAAATGAAGAGCCAGGTTACGTTAGCTCTGCTTGGTGAGGTTGGAGTTGGTAGATGAGCTCTGATAGGACAGAACCAGGATTCACTAACGTTACACGTTACAGACACGTCTCAGAGCACCGGGCTGTGAGGAGAGAGAAATATAGCAGCTGCTAAACTACGCTACAAACTGACAAAGTTAGCTTGTTGATACGTTTCAAACAGCGCCACCTAACTATTGATAAATACCTTCTTCATGGCGTTGTATCTAGTAAAAGTTGACTTGAACAAAGAAAATTTGTTCCACAACAAACAGGCCTGGTTAAAAGTCAGGTCTTTATGACAGTGTGCGTAAGACTCCATGCCAGGAGGTGGCGCTGCAGTCACATTAAAACAGATCCTCCTCACAGCTTCTTTAAGAAAACTACAGAAATACAAAAACTGGACGTTTTTTTTATGTCACGCTCTCCTTCTCAGGCCTCAGGAGCTGGTTTTTCAGGGACAACACATCGGCTGTTAAAAAAAAAATTGACGTCCGCTTGCTCGGCTTGAAGTGAGGTCGATACAGAAACTGCTCCCCCTGGTGGCTGGCTGCAGTATAGGTTTAAAAATCCATCTCCCCAGTCATTCCAGATGGGCTGTGGTCAAACTTTAAAAAATTAATACACCTGGTAGAAATGTTTCTCACGTCTGATTGTTGTGGTGATTTGAAGATATCATTTGGCTGTCTTGTTTTCAGGTCCTCTTTTTTCTGAAGAGTTTCGTTTTCATTAGTTTTACCGATGGTAAATGGAGCCACGCTGTCCACTCTATATACAGACTATGGGACAACATGGACTTCCTGTTCCTTATTCAGGTTTCTCTCCTGTATGAAGTGAAGACGCCCGGCCTGACATTGGTCCCCCTCCATCAGACGCTGACTGTGATTGATACACAGAGATTATAGACACACATATGCTAAGCACACTGCAGAGATCATAAAGCACTGGTCTGTCATTGCTGTTTGCAGCGTTCTGCTGGATCCAACGTGACTGACATCTTTATTCATGAGGCTGCTCTCAAACAGCAGGGACAGAAAGCTCCTCTAGGCCCCAGAGTCTCAGGAGAGCCCCAGAGTCCTCTCCCCAACCCCAGACCCAATCAAAGATGCAGGGTGGAGGAAACAGAGATGCTCCTATTAGCCGATGAGTGGTGAGCAGGTTTACGAGCTGCCCTTTGCAGAGGCTGCTCGCTCTGGATGTGCAGGTTTGCCTCACGCTGAACACGGCGGCGTCTGCGTTTATCATCACTAAGCTGTCACGACTCCGTGATGGGACTCAAGAGCAGCTATTAGCCATGCATCTGAGGGGGAGACACAAGTACAAGGAGAGGTAGAAATCGAACATGTGGCTCTAATAGAAACATGTGAGCATGTGCACGGGAACACACTGACAAACACGCACACGGGAGAGCGGCGAGCGAGCGGGCACCCTCTCCTCTCATCCCCCAGCTGATAGGCAGATGGCGAGAGTCACTCTGAGCCTCTGACATGGAGGTGCATATAATTTAAAGCCTTGTTTGCATCTTAAAATACATCAGTACCATATTGACGTACAGTATACATCATGTCAGCCGGGGCCGCTCGTTTGCACGGCGCCCGGCTCGCTGTTCAATATGCAAAGCTGAGCAGGAGAGAAAAGCCAGCGCCTCATAAGAAGGTGATACTTCTGCACATAATGAATGTGGCCTCTGCCCAGTCTGAAGGTCAGCCTTCATTTGTGTATAATGGGCAAGAGTCAACTGTTTTCCAAATGAGACGTATGCAGAACAGACTGCCGAGTAAATATTGAAATCACCTCTGGGCTGTTTGTGTGATAAATTCCCCCCACAAATCAGGTGCCGCTCAAAGCCGTGCCGCAGTGGAGCTTTCTGACGCTCTCTAACTTTGGCCCAGGTTTATGGCTCTGCAGACGGAGCGTCCTCCACGTTTCCCTCGCAGAGCAAAACGAGGCCGTAACTCAGGACGGACAGAGACAAAGAAAGAGTGAGAGGAGCGGATGAGAGGATGCTGAGTGAATGAAGAGAAAGAGAAACAGACGGAATAATCACCGCTCCGCTTTTCATTCATCATCCTCCCTCAACAAACGTCTGTGACAAAGTGACGCTCTCCATAAATCGAAATCTGTGTTCTGATAATTGTTTCATTCCATCAGATCAATCGTCTCACACACACACACACACACACACACGTGCACAGAGGGTGTAATAGGAAGCCAGGGAGGTGCTGCAGGCACCCAGCAACAAGTCTATTAAGCCACTAGAAGTCGAAACGTCAACAGGACCAATCCCACTCAGCGCTAATCTGCATTCATTACTATGCAAACAAAACAATCCTGCCTCTTATATTCTTTCAAAGTCACCTTTGGATTCACACACTTTGCTGGTATAGACGCCGACACACGGCCGCTCACAATCCTCCCGAGCAGAAAACAAACAGCGCATGGCGGTGGCGGCGGCGGCGGCGTGTAGAGAGCCTCACCAGTCAGAGGAGAGGAGCGAACATTTAACAAATAGAGAATAGCATGGCACTGTCACATGGGGAGCACAAAACAGCAAATAACAGAGACAAGGTCTGATGGTAGCCCTTGGAGCAGCTGTCATATTAAATAATAATGAAGGATCTATTAATATGCAAAGGAAGCAGCAGCCGACTGGCTTAACGCTGTCATGCCTCTGCATATTGTCAGGATCTTCATCATTAATTAACATGCTAGCTGCCCCATACCTGCGCCAATGTCAGAACATTCTTACAACAAACACCCCAATGCCTGTGCCCTCTGCAACTAACGGCTATAATTAAATTAAAATCAGATTAACTCCACATCAGTTCACCAAAGACAGACTTTCTCCACTTTCTGCGCCTGGATTATATAAAGAGCAGCAGCTGAAGCTTATCTGTTGTGTTCCTGTTGTGTCTCTGTTAGGCCCTGCTCCACGGGTAACAATGAAAACACACTTTATTTATCGGCCGAGCGGGATAAGGAGGGGAGAGCCGCTCCATGTCAATGAGCGCGGTCGCCTAATTTTATGCATGGACTGGTGGCGGCGGCGGCGATGACAAACCGGGGCTGGGAACGACGCGACTCTTAGGTACACTGCTCCACTTGAACTGTGCTATCCACATCATGACAAATTTAGTATCAATTACACAGCGCGCTAACCTTATGACAGGCAGCGGACTGGAAGAGGGGGGCAGCGACACAAAGGAGTGACACTAAATTACCTGGTGCATACTGGATCTATTTTAGAGCAGCTTGAAGTGGCACCAGATTAGATGATCCACTCCACGCGCTGACGTGCTAATTGTGCATCAAAGGAACATAAATATTACAACACGTCTCCACCTGCAGCAGCAGCAACAGCAGGATCCTCACGTGGAGCTGGAGCTGCAGCAGGAAGTATTGTTTTTATCAGTAAAGTACAGGATGCAGCGGCTGGACGGACGGACGGATGGATGGATGGGTGGAGGTGACATTCATTTCTCTAATGGTAAATGCAGTACTCCTGCCTTATTCAAAAGGTTGGAGCCACATCCAGGACATAAATGAATTATATTGAAGCTGCTGCTGCTTAAGTAGTGGCCAGAGTGTGAGTGGAGGCCTCTCCACTTTAAAGGAGATGTCATCTCCGTGTGGTGTCAGTCCGCAGCAAATAATCCGATTTGGGGGCCAATCTGCCTGTAATGCATCAGCAACTGGAAAGGCTCCAGCTCCACCCCCACCACCCCACCCCGGGGCACCACCAGGCATTCACACACACACACACACACACACACACACACACACACACACACACGTGTGCTTTCACACACGTATGAGGGTATTTCCTTAAATGGAAAGCTAAGCATATTAAGACGTCCTCCTCTAAGTGGAAGCAGCATGAAGGGCAGAGATACATATGTTAACAATGTGTTTCAGCCGCGCCGCGCCGCTCGGCTTCCAGTGTGAAGAAGACATCTTTCCACGGCGTCCGCCCAGCGCTCAGCGTCCATCTCGCTCTAATGTGATCAGGGTCTTTGTCCAAAGTGGAGGTGTAATATCTGATTACAGCCAGCGTGAAGGAATCAGAGCTAACGCTAAAGTAGAGAAACAAACGTTCAAACGGTCACGCCGCTCCGCATGACGACTCCTGATTCAGATCGAAGAATATCCACCATGATTTTAACCGATGGTCTGAAAAACGCCGTCATAAGGCTGCGACATCTGATCAGGATTGATTCACTATGTCTCATAATTCAATCTGATAAAACAAGTAAAAACTTTAAAATATTAGAAAGTAATCAAAGAAAATTAAACCTTAAAATATCAGAAATACAAATAAAATCGTCGCACAGCAAATATATCATTATTGTTTTTGAAAGAGACATAAATTGAGCGTAAACCCGTGTGATGTTGGAAAACTTAGTATGTGTGGTTTTATTTTTCATACTGGGATAATAACATGAGGTGTCACAACTTAAGGAAAATCAGGTTTTAAATTGAGGATTTTTTGATTGTTTTCCTCAAAGTTTAAACAGAAACTTTAATCCAAATGAACAAAAGGTCTAAAAGTAAGAAAAACAGAAAAATGCCCACAAATATCACAAACTGTGTCGTCTCCCTGAACATTAACGAGCTTTAATAATTACCAATGTGAGTTTATTCAGACACAGTACGGCTGGGACGATCTGTGAATTAGAGGATGCTGATTTCATTTTAATTGTGATTCTTCTTTGTTGCTTTTTTTAACGCCAGACATGAGAGAAAACTGAATAACAATGACATCTAACGGAGGGTATCAGAAACCATGGTTTCCAAAAAAAAATAGTCACCACAGGTGAGTCACTTTTTAGGATTTATTCAGGAGATCTGACGTCTCAACTTTTTCCAACCCAGCGTGTAAATAAAGACTAAAATTAAAGATTTCATTTTGAAAAAAAAATCTTGATTTCAAATTGTTAAAACAAAAAATACTGATACTACAGACAGCTTATCTACATTTCCTACAGGAAAAACACTCCTGAACCACTCTGCCCGAGATAAGAGATAGACCAGTATCGATTTTTTGGGGCCGATACCGATATTTGAAGCTGATATTGATTTGCAGTCAAAGTGAAAATATTGGCGTAAAAAGTTTTGAACAATACAAACTCCAACACTTTACTTCAATCAAATATCTTCAAGCATGAGTTTATTAAACAGCTCCCAGGCTCAGCAGCATGTTTTATACAGTTAAAGAAAACTAAAAAAAAGTTTTTCCAAAATTTCAATGTAACTTGAACAAAACTGGACAGATTGAGTTTGAATTAATTTTCTGTTTGGTTTTACATCACTGATTTTAAATGTTTTGACCATCTAGGGCTTCCGTAGTGTAGACATGGAGAAATTGTGTGCAGAGAAGCATCAACATGCAGCTCCTGAAAGTCTGCAGTTTAAAACATATTTTAGCATTTTTTAAGAGGCAGGAAAACAGATTCAAAACATATAAAAATAAAACATATAAAAAACAAAACATATAAAAAACAAAACATTTAAAAAACAAAACATATAAAAAACAAAACATATAAAAAACAGTGACTGCAGACAGCAGCGCCAAACAACACAGTTTGAATGGGTTTCTCATCGGCCGTCGGATAAAAAAAGTTGGCCCGGCCGATGATCTGTCTATCCGTACACATGAGCCTGTGCTTGTTTACATCCTGGTAGTAGAGCGTTGTAAGAAGTAGCCATTAACCAGAGCTACAGCCCCAGCTAGTGGTGAGTGGCTGCACTACAGCTTAGACTCTGAATACGACAAATTTGCTGTTTTTCACATTTCCCCTTTTTTTATTCTGAGAATATCTTTTTAAAATTTAAATTAATCTTAATTTTTTTTTCTCTTCTTGAACTGGACTATCCGGTCCATCTGCAGGAAGCTGCTTCATGCTTCATGTGACTGAATCCAAACTGTGAAGTTGACACTTTCATCAAACAAACCTTAAAACCTAAAACTTAAAATAAACACAGACTGTTTTAGAGTCATTTCCTGATCCGGCACGCTGAGACTCCTGTAACGTTGACTCAGACTCTCCCTGACAGTCAGATCTGAGCAGCAGCTCTTTCTGACGTCTCTCTTTGTTTAATGGTATTGAACTCTGATTAATATGTAAAAGAAACAGAAAGAAATCCAAGTATTGATTCGTTGTGTGTGTCCACAGAGCGGCTGTGAGCCAAACCTCCGCCTCAGTCCAGGACCAGGGACTCTGGTCTCTCCTCCTCCTCTGAGCCTGGGTTACACACAGACCTGTTTTTAGGAGGCGCTGAGCTCCGCCTGGAGAGAAACCCTGACCATGTGTGTGTGTGTGTGTGTGTGTGTGTGTGTGTGTGTGTGAGAGGGCGCTAACAGATCGAATGTGACGTGACGTGCTGCTGTAACTATCAGAGACAGTCCTCGATGTCGCGTTTTAATCATCAATCAGTCGCTTTGGACATGACACGCAGATCAATTAGCCGCCTGCTTAGATGCTAACTTATGTGTGGTCAATTATCCTAAATTATTAATCTGTCATAATCTGTGACTCCTCTGATGATGAATGCTTAACTCTGTAATCAGAAACAATAAAAGCTTTCATCAGAGCGGCGCTGGGCTGGAGGAAAAGTTGTGTCTGCTCACAGTTAGAAGCTTACGGCCGTTATGAGAAGACCAAAAACCTCAATTACTTTATCTCTGCCCCCTGAATACCCTGACTAAATGTCAAGATCACAGAGTCCCTCTGGGCTTAAAGGGGCTGATATCAAAAGGCTTTCTCTGTTGCTTTATGTTCCACTAAATAACACGACTCCTTCTCATCATTGTCCTCCTCTGTGTTCGCCGCGGCCTTTAAGTTCGCCTCCTATACGCCGCCGCAGATAGCCAGTGACCTCACTCTATTCCCAGAGTTCAAAGCAGCAGCCTGTGAGGCTCCATTGTAGTGAATCACAGGGACGCAGAGCTGTGTGTGTGTGTGTGTGTGTGCCAGTGTGTGTGCTGCCTCAGAGACAGAAACAGATATATCCACACACACTAACCAAACTGGAGTGTGACCGGATGCTTTCCAAACAGTTTGATTCTCCTTGTTTTGACTCTGATCACTCTCCGTCTGAACAGACTCAAACTTTTCTTCAGTGAAACTTTCCCTGAGCTGCTCAGGTCGCTGCAGTCACACAGGAAACATCTTCATGGGGAAACTCAGGGGTTGGTTGGTTTAACACTGATCAAAATAAACCACTACCACTTCTCCTCTTCCAGCTGGTGCAGCCTGGTGTTTGCTCCTCTGTTCAGACTGATGTGCAGGAAAATTAAATGTGGAAGACAAACGCTAACACCTGATCCTTTATTAGTCTTTGTCAAACACTGGACGAGCTGCCCGGCTGGTGCTGGATGTTTTTACAGGTGAGGTAACTCAGGGAAACAAAAGTTTATCATTCAAACCTTTTTTTTCTGCTGAGATGACTCAGATTATTTCAATTTTTGTGAATTAAAGACTTCGTTAATCCCTCAGCGTGCACGTTAGTGGGAGGTGTTTGAATGATCTAAATTTCCACATAATGCTTTGTTAAAACTGAGCACCAAAGATTACTCCAAGAAACACGCCAAAGGTTAAAGCTCGGGTTAAAGATTGGTCAGCTGATCATCAGTGGGTCCAAGTTTTGTTTTCTTATCAGACCATGGAAACCAGTTTCTGTGTTATCTGTTCGTTAATATTAGATCTGATTGGAGCTGGAGATTAATTCAAACTTACATGTAGAGTTTCTAACAGATGTGAACAGACACTGGTTGTGCAGTTACACCACAGGCAGCCAGGTGGCGCAAAGCGTGAAGGCTAGCAGAAGAAGAAGAAGAAAGAAAGAGTGACACTGTGCCATCCAGCAAGGAGCAACATCTGGTTCAGAAAAAGTGAAGCCTATGAGGATAAAAGCTAAAAGTTTCTGTTCATCAAGAATCCACATGAGTCTGGCTGCAGGAAGACCAGAAACCAGGTCCACACCAAACTAACGCTACAGACCTGTACGTCATTAAAAACATATTTACAGCCTGGTTAAAAAACAGCTTGAAGCTGAACACACTGAAATTTTTTTTTCTTAATTAGTAGTACGGAAGATATTAGGATCATCTGATCACCCAATCAGAGACACAGCTCAGCTCATGTGACTGACAGGCGCCGTAGCTAGGGATGTGTACCTTTCATATTTGAAACAATACGGTAGCCTACCGATGCCTGGTACCTGGCAATCGGTATTGGTGCCCTGTAGTACCAATTTTTGGTACTTTCATGGATTTTTGTGGTAATAAATTAATTTGTTGAATAATTAAATTTCAAAGTTTGTTGATTTAACACATTTTATTTCTCCATATATAAACCTTATAACGCTGTGTTCATGTCCAGTTTAGAAAATCTCCAACTCTTCCACTCCCTCACTGACACAAAGATGTGTTTAGGTACCTGAACATGGTACCTTTTGGGTTTACGTGAATCAGTACAACAGAGAGAATTCAGTCGGTACCTATAAAAGTACCTCACTCAGTTCCCATCCCAAGATACAGCTGTTAGAAAGGAAACTCAGAGCCTGTGTTGTATCCAGTAATGCTGCTGATTGGCTTCATTTCACTGTTTGAGGAACAGATGGGTGACGTTGTGGAGACCACGTCCATGTTTTATGGAGTCTTTGATGGGGATGGGAACCTTTCACATTTGAAACCAGTACTCAACAGTATCAATTTTTGATACCTATTTCTGTTTTTTTGGTAAAAAATATTAATTTGTTTAATGATAGAATATAAAAGTTGTTCAATTCAACATATTTATTCTTAAATATATAAACTTGCAATGCTGTGTTCATGTCCAGCATGGATAATCTCCTACTTTACCACTTTTCACAGTCACAAGGATACGTTTAAGTACCTAAACTTGGTACCTTTTGGGTTTACGTGAATCGGTACTTGGTACTTTTGACAGTATTCGGTTGGTACCTGTAAAAGTATCTAACTCTGTACCCATCTCTAGTCTATGACGTTTACATGCAGGTTTGGAAACCAGACTGTGAGCTTAATCAGCATCAGATCAGACTATGAAGATCCATGTAAACAGTTAGTCAGACTGAAGCTGGATTCATCAGGACTCAGGAAAATTAAAACACTGAGCCGACAGCACTACACCAGCAGCTCAAACCCACAGGTGATTCAGCGTCAGGTGTTTGGACACATTTTGGCTCCAATAAGGATGGTGTTTATTAAAAAGATTAAATTCACTTGGAAAAAAACGTTTTTTATTTTCCCCTTTTTTAAAAAATGTATTTTTTTTTTCCACGCAACATTTTTATTCTGATATGTTTTTATTTCCATTGTTTTAATAAATTCCTCTTCACTGTTCATCTCTGCATGTTCATTTCAGTAACTGCTTTATACAAATATTTACAGAATAAACTGAGAGTGGGATTATCATGCATTAAACAAAATTAAATTAATCCTTATTCTGTTCTTTACCATCACCAGCCTGATGTCAGAGAGATGAAACTGTTGGTTAAATCTTCCCCTGGACGAGCAGCTGTGTGTTTAACGTGTTGGTGAAGTGTTCAGTGAACAGCTCAAAGGAAACTGAAGGAGGCAGAGTGTTTCTGTGTCAGCTCAGCACTTTATTCCTCTGTGTGGAGGTATTTTAAAGTTAAATGAAAGAAATTGTGAGAAATTAAAAACCGAGTGTTGTGTTTTCCTCTCTTGTAGAGATGGTTTTGAACAGATTGGTTCCTGTGGAGTGCTGTGTTTAGAAATCAGCAGTTTAGTGGATTCTGGCGTGGAGCGCTGAGCGGCTCGTAGAGAGGATGATGAGTTAGTTTAAAGTGTTGTGCACACATTACCTTCAGTAACCAGTGGTTTAATGTCTAAACAGTGGAGTGGGTAGTTGGTTTAAAGAGTACTGTACACTGAAGGAGCATTCACAGAGCTGCGCTCCACAGAGCAATATCATTAAAGACATATGAAGGAGCAGAGCAGGCGATGCAAATGAGAGCACTTACAGCCACCGACATCAAAGCCGCCACAATGAAGCAGGCCACAAATAGAACAAAAGCATTAGTCGCAATAAGACTGGGCCCCGGGGCCGCGTTAGGGCACAAACGCTTGTTGTTGATTCTTGTGGCGATAAGCTCGCTTTAGCATCACCAACGCCTATGTACATATACCAGTGGAGTGGATTTAATCGCACTAATTAGAATGCACTCAAGGCAAAATGCAACATCTACTGGAATAATCTGAGAGAAAAGATCTCCACTCCAATTTATTCTCCCCTCCTCCACCCGCCACCCGCCACCCTCCACCCTCCACCCTCCGTCCCCGCGCTCGCCGGTTTCCGGGGGGCTGAGCAGAGGATCTGTTTTTGGTAAACGAGTGAGCGGCTGGTGTCTGGTGGTTGGGTGCATGTGTCACTTTGGACTGGTTGCCATTTCGAGGACGAGCTGCGGGGAGGCCAGTGGTGTGTGTGTGTGTGTGTGAGTGTGTGTGTGTGTGTGTGTGTGTGTGTGACAGAAAAAAAGAAGAAGAGCCAGACAGAGCAGATTAGAGCCTTAGCAACACTGACAGAGTGCTGCAGAAGGAGGTTTAGCCGTACCTGTGGGTGGGATCATGCCAGGGGACATGAGGCCGGGGACCGAGTGGGGCATGATGTGGGGGTTTTCTGGGGATGTCACGCTCTGGGTCCTCTTCGGGGGCCGGCCTGGTCTTGAGCTAAAACACCAGGAAAGAAGGAGAGGTTGAGAGCCGGGCAGCGGCAGCAGCAGGAGGAGGAGGAGGTGGGGGCTGTGTGGGTGGAGGTGGCAGCAGGGGGGTGTTAACAGTCGGAGCTCTCCAGAATGCAATTCCACAGCAAATAGCTAACATGTACTGTAAATAAATTTCTTTTCAAGGACAGTTGCTTTCTGCAGCTCAACATAATAGACTTCCATAACTAATTAGATTACACGCTGAATTCATTTCCTTTATTGAAGATCAACCACTTTTTGATGCATAATTCATAACCCGTACCTCGTTACCTGTTCCTCCGTATTAATATCCCCACACTGTTTGAATTGCCTCGTTTGCATATGCTAAAATCCAGAGCGCGGCCCTCGGCCTGGAAATTACATGTTAACTTGTTATAATTATTGCAGTCAGGCCACTATTGATTTATGAGACTTTTAAAAACCAAATATGTGTAGTTCTGGTAATGAATGATATTTTAAGGTTCTTCAGGAAATTAAAAGGCAATGGCTGCCTTAGGAAATGTTCTGCTTGCTTGATTTAATGCATGCCTTAGCTGGAAGGTGGTGTGACAGAGTGATTCAGACCTGTTGGACGGTTCTGATGGGGGAGTTTTATTACACCAAACGAGGGGCACAGATCCAGCCGTGATAAATGACTGTGCCACCTCACAGTGGAGGAGAAAAAGGGCCTGTGAAGCAGATACACCCTGACTTTCCTCACACCTTACTCCTTCACTTATTAATACAGCTTCCAGTTGCAATCAATACCTACTTTGCTGGCTTATAGTAACCAACACAAGCCTACAGGCTGAGAAAATGCACGCAATGAGCCTTTAATGAGGGGCTGCAGCCCTGTAGGTGTGAACAAGGGGCTGATGTTCCTGCTGAAGATGAATTATGGGGACTTGACACAGGTGACATATTGGCTTCATACATTATTTCACATACAATAGTCCATTTAGGAGCTTAAGCAGGATACTGCGTCCTCTTTAACATCAGCTGACTTTCATCCATCTCTAAAACACCAAAGGCTTTCCGTACGCGCTGGGACTATGGCAGGAAACAGGACAGACCCGACTAAATCATCTGGAGACAGAACAAACTCCAACCTGCGTCACGCTGCCGAGCGACGTACCGCCCCTTTAAGAGCGCTTTAAAGCTCATCTTTATTCTGTCGGCGCCGCTCAGACGAGCGTGCCAAAAACTCTTTCAGATAGGTCTCTGTGAAAGTTTATATCAGAGGTATGTTTTTAATCTCAGCTAATGCAAAAGATATCACCTCTAATAAAGCTGATGTTAATGACTGAGGTGGAGCTGCGCTGCGTCCTGATGGAGATCAGAGGTTTCTGTTTGATACAGCTTTCATATAAAAACATTTTTGTCTCTTTATGCAGAAAACAACTGGTGATAAGAAACAAAACGGAAACAAAAACAGACGTTGCAGAATCCTCAAAGATTTGACGCATCACAAACAAAACTTCACATCAGACCACGATGAGTTACACTACGCTACAATAAACAGGAAATTAACTGTTCAATAATAAACACTTTAGCTCCATCAGGTACATCACGTTACATTTACTGTTTATATCTGTGACCCCCCTGGTCCCTGTGATCCTGATCCATGCCTGAGATCCTCCAGCTGGGCCCTGGTGGTGGTTCCTGAGTCCTGGTCCCAAAGGGGACCAAGCTCTGCTGTTGGTGGATCTCAGGCAAACTCTGTATCATCATTTAAATCTCTTCTTCAAACACACTTTATTTATCTATTTTTCTTTTAATTGACCCTAACTTCTCTTAGATTTTTTTATGGATCGTTCTGTTTTTATTTATTTATTCATTCTCAAATGTTTTAAATTTGTTTTGAAAGGTGCTGGACTGCAAAAAATGAAATCTTATTAAGTGTTTTTGTCTGATTTTAAGTAAAACTTGTGTAATTATACTTCATCTGAGCCACATTCACCTGAGCAGACCGGAAAAATGTCTTTTTTCAAATTATTTAGAGACAAATATAAGGTCTGAATTGCTGTAACAATTGAAAAAAATCTGCCAATTGAACAAGAAATATTTGCTGAAAAATGTGTTTGAAACTAGAATAATGTCTTCATATGAGTAACTTTTCTCTCCTTCCAATAGCAGATTTTTTAAACTTGTTTCAGCAACTCAGACTGACTGATAAGTTGAATGTGGCTCATATAAAGTCTAAAAAGACATTTTCTACTGAGAATAAAATAAAAACATTTAATAGGATTTCAGTTTTGTGCAGTTTATACAAATAATAAATAAATAAATATAATAAATAAATAAATGAATAAATACAATGATAAAATAATAAATAAATAATAAATAAATAATAAATAATGATAATAATAATAATGTTACTTTACTGTTTACTAAGTTATGCTGCATAAAAATCTATTGCAATAGTTAAAAAAAACAGGGTTAAATGTGTAGAATGTGTGTAGAGTTACATTTCATAACAATATAATTTGTGACGACATTATATAAAACATTACACTACACATTAAGTAAGGAAAACAATCCTGTTCAGTCAGACTCTGAAATATAACAAAGTGCTGTTTAACACAGTGTAATTCAGTGCAGGACTGAGCTGTATTATCTCTGAATGTAAATTTCCTTATTATGCATAAAGTGTGATTAAACATCAGTTTAAAACTACAGCACAAACCAACATAAAGCCCTTTAATAAACTGGTTTAACTTCTCTCTTCTCAAAAATAAACCTGGACTTTACAGATTAAAACAAAAGTTTCATAAAATCCAAAAGAAAATATTTTTATGACACAATCAGGACGAATGTTTGACTTTGAACAGAAATCACTGAACAGATTTATCGATCCTTGTCAGCTCCTTCCTGTCACGTCCCATATCTCTGCGATAACCGACTAATGAAGTCCACGCAAACTTTACAAGCTGCTCCCCGCCGCCGCCGCCAAAGGTTGGGAGTTAAATTAGTCAGTGCATCGGCGTGATGAGCTGTTTTCCTCCCATTGATGGCTCATTCAGGACTTTATCTAGCAGCTCAGTATACGAGGCTGTTTGTGTTACAGTACATTTCACTACATCTCCCAAAGGCAGTATCCTGAGAGAGACGGCGTGTTTGTGCTCAGATACCACACAGCCTTAGTGGGTGGATTTATTCAGCCGTGTCTGCTGAGGTTTATTTACCTCAGTCCTGCTAATAGAGTGCACTGCCTCTATCTGTCTGAATGTGCTGAATGTGCTGACGCTCCCATACAGCAGCTCCCAGGTTTTAGGGACCAAAAGCAGACCTTCACCCAGCTGTGTCCCTGTGCCGGGGAGACACAAAGTGATAGAGAGAAGGAAGGAGTGACAAAGTGAGAGAAAGAGACGGAGAAATGAATGGCCGCTCGACCTGGGAACGTCTGGAAATGTAATTCCTATTTCTATAGAAGCACCTCTTTGATCGTATGAGAGCCAGAGATCGCACACAGTTTGCTGTCATCACTTTCACTTGTACTCGCGCTGAATTATTTATGAAAGACCTCAATAGAGGGTATGTGATGGGTAAAAGGCTTTTTACCAACAATACTAAAAGCAAAAAGAGCCCTCAGATGGACAAAAAGATGTCACATCTACCTTAGATCATGTCAAAGGATGTGAACCCTGCTACAAAGAGCCGGTTAAGTTAAGGTAATGTTTGGATAGGCTGCTGCAGAGTGTGTGAGTGTGTGTGTGTGTGTGTGTGTGAGTGAGTGTGTGTGTGTGTGTGTGTGGAGGGATAGTGTTTCAGCTTTACTCTCTGCAGACCCTGAACACTGGCCGGCCATGAAAGCAATACAAGCAGAGAACAGCAGCTTTGAACCCAGGAACCTCGCAGCAACAGGAAGCTTTTCACAAATTAAGGTCACAGTTTATCTTCGTTAAGACCGAGGGAGAGTCTGAACGAGCAGAGACGGCTCGTCGTAAACACTCCGTACCTCCTCTTCTTCTGTTTCACTCACTTTTTACAGCCCTGTAATTCACGCAGCGCGGCGATTATCTGCACTTCAGCTGGTGGCTGCAGCGCGCAGGCTAACATGAGCAATGCAGGCTAACGTGAGCCAAGAAACCTAACACGAGCCGTGAAGGCTAACATGAGCCATACAGGCTAACAGGAGGCGTGCAGGCTAACAGAAGCCCTGCATGCTAACAGAAGCTGTGCAGGCTAACATGAGCTGTGCATGCCAATGCTAGCCATGCAAGCTAACGTGAGCTGTGCAGGTTAGCACAAGCCATGCAGGCTAACACGCGCCATGCAGGCTTACAGAAGCAGTGCAGACTAACGCCAGCTACACATGCTAACACGAGCCACACAGGCTAACAGGAGCCGTGCAGGCTGTTGGAGCCGTACATGCTAACACAAGGCGTTTATGCTAACAAGAGCCATGTAGCTTAACATGAGCCGTCCAGGCTCATGTAGGCCATGCATGCTAAGATGAGCTGTGCAGGCTAACACAAGCCATGAAGGCTAACATGAACTGTGTAGGTCAACAGGAGCCATGCAGGCTAACATGAGCTGAGCAGGCTAACCCGAGCTGTGCAGGCTAACAAGAGCAGTGCAAGCTAACACCATCCACACAGGCTAACATGAGCCGTGCAGGCTAACAGGAGCCGTGCAGGCTAACAGGAGCCGTGCAGGCTAACATGAGCCGTGCAGGCTAAGATGAGCTGTGCAGGCTAACATGAGCCATGCAGACTAACGCCATCTACACATGCTAACATGAGCCACACAGACTAGCACGAGCCGTGCATACTTACACGAGCCATACGGGCTAACAGGAGCCATGCACGCTAAAAGGAGCCCTGCAGGCTAACAGGAGCCGTGCATGCAAACAGGACCTGTGTAGGCTAACACGAGCTGCGCAGGCTAACATGAGCCTCGCAGGCTAACAGGACTTGTGCAGGCTAACACGAGCCAAGCGGGCTAACATGAGCCTCGCAGGCTAACAGGACTTGTGCAGGCTAACACGAGCTGCGCAGGCTAACACAGCAGGTCCAGAGAGGAGCTCAACCTGGCCTCAAACAAAAGAGCAGGGCTATTTATCACGCAGCAGATGCTGATTCCCTAAATAGCCTGGCACAGAAAACTGCTCCAAACTAGGCCATTATTGCAAAAAGACACACAGAGAGGGAAAGAGGATTTATGATTGGGATTTTGGGTCCTTCCCACGTCTCCTCTTCGCTGTTGGCTTTTCTAATCTTTCTCGCTTTCTTTTCATTTCGAGATGTTTCCGAAAATAAGAGGCTCCAGCTTTTAAATTGGACTTATTTGGATAATATTATTCTTGTATTGGAGGTCAAACACGCAGGCTTTCATTCCCTGCTGTGTTTATATTCATACTAAAGATACTCAGGGCCCTCATGTCTCTGGCTTTAATTAAGGAAACAAAATAGGCCCCGCCAGCTTTGGGCCGGGGCCACAAATATGTTACACATCTATTCTCTCCCCGTTCTGTTTGGCTACCATGGTGAAAAGAAAATAGTGGTGAACTTTCCCTGAACCAGACTTCCTTTAATGGCCCGGCCGTGTGTTGACCCAGCAGAGTCGGCTGGAACATGATACTATCCAACACACTACGCTGCGCGGGCAATCAGATTACACGGGGCCCAACAATACACTCCACACGAGTCCAGTTTCAGAGCTACAATGCAATAAAAGCACAATAATTAAATTCGCGTTCTCACCCCGTTTACAGGAAGCCAACACGAGGTGATAGGTATAATAAGAGGCGTAATATCGCATCAGATATCAGCACGCTTTCTGATCTGACTGCAGGACTCTGACGTCTCCCTATCAGACGCTTTTCTGTCCACGGAAGCAGTGACTGAGATCTTATTACCCGTTACGCCGTTAATGCAGTGATTATGATCTGTTATAAATCAATTGAAACCACAAATGTAATGTTTAGCTGGAGCTGGCGCGCTCCCTCACTGGATCCAGTTACACACCAAAAATCAGCCGCTCCTCCCGTGGCCACGTATCTTCAGGAATTCAACCTGATTGTGTCAACAGAGAGAGGAGTTTGCAGAGACAGAGCCGAATATTGTTTCCTGCTGTTTATGATTGAGCCATTAACCTTTTATCTGCCTCTTTTGTTTGACGTCTGCGAAAGGGAAGGACGGAGATATTTATTCCATTTCCGCTCAGTCGGCCAAAACAGACGAGTGAATCATCGGGTGTGCGGCGCGAGTAAACAAAAGGCCTCTCCAGGTCTCTGCCAATCAGGCCTTATAAAATATTAACCCAATGTCATTGCCCTTTTAAAATCTCTCACCTAGAATTCCCTAATTGTTCCTTTTCTTTATCTCTCCACTGCAGAGAGTAAATAAATTAACAAAATAGCTTTTATCGCCCTGTGTAACCTTTTAACTGAAGGATTATCTGGGGTTTATTTTTCATTTCTCTCGCAGCGATAGCAGAGCATGCCCCATTGATTGGTTTGCCGGGGTGGTGACCAGCCATGAAAACAGGGTCTTATTGATAAAACAAAGCAGCTTCTTACCTCCTAAGTGCCAGGTCAGGCAGAAAGCAGAGGCCTCAGACCATCAGGGGCCTGGATATGCTGACTTTCTGCTTTTTCTGTTATTTAGTTCAATCAAACAGTTTAACAGCGTGCCCGGCGCTCCCCTGAGAGGTTAACTGTGTTTGTAGAAAGACAGGGCTAACATGGCTGAGCTGTATTACCACCAATTTAAATTCCCTGCAGATCAGATAACGGGGTTGGCCCGGGCCGAGGATGAAATGTTTGACTTTAATTCTTGAAATTAGCTCTTTGAGAAACACGCTGCTGTTTGTTTCCACGCTGGGAGGTAAATAAGGAGAGAAAGCTGACAGGAAACTACAGAGGGAGCTAAACGAAGCCTTTCTGCTGATGACGTCTCCTTTAAAGATTTCTGATCTGAGGGTGATCTCAGCTCTCTGCTTTCTGTCACTTTGATATGAGCAAACACTGACTCTGATAACACCACGAGCTGAGACAAACATCGCTCCCTGACAGGTTTCTTTTCCTTAAACACGTCTGAACGAGGTGAGGGCGTCTTTGATTCACAGACAAGAAAAATGAACAGCTCTCTCTTTAACTTTAAAGTGTCTGTCACTCACAACCCAGCGCTCAGGGATGACGGACGGAGAGACACAGCGACGGTCCAATCAGTCACATGGTGTAAAGTCGTATTTATATAACCTCAAAATACGTGGGAACAAAAAACCTGTGACACCTCCAATAAACAGCAGCTCACTTTATTTTATTAGTGTTTAAATGTTCATACTGTAAGAGCTTCATTTAGACACAACCAGTGTTGATCCAGATCCTGACATGATGCTCAGATTAAAGTTTAATTTATCATCAGGGAATAAAAACAGAGGAAGCAATTTTTAAATTACCTTGTCTTTTGTATTGTGTAACTTTTATTTGTAAATGTATGTAATTTTCCTGTTGGAAACAGGTCTGTCATGCAAATGAGACGTGAGTCTCAAGAGACTAACCTGTATAAATAAAGGATAAATAAATAAAAGTAAAATAAAATAGAGTATAAATCTATTTTTGAGTGTGTGTTTTTTCTTTTTTTGGCTGATTAAATATTGAAACCAAACTGTGAGCTCCATCCATTAAATGATCGTAGTCTAACCGTCAGATTTATGATACGTCACACACCATCGTTATATTTTTATTCCATACATTTTTTGTTAAATGAAAACAAAAATAAAAATATATTTTAAAAAAAAAATCATCCCATAATTTTTTTTTTAATAAAAAAAAAATAGTTTTAAATTATTCCATAAAAACCTTTTTTTTTTTATTTATCTTAAACTAAAAACATAGTTCTATAAAATGTATTATTTTTTATTTTTTAAAAGTGTTTTAATCTTAATATTTAAATGAAATAATCTTGTCATTTAAAAAAACAGATTTGGAGTGATCTTAAAATTTGAATTGTTGTATTTTTCATGTCAACATGTTTTCATAAATCAGATGCATTTTATTTTGAAAGGGCTTTCTTTACTAAAACATCCTTAATTATTACAATTTGGTTTTCTGTTCAGCTACTGTTTAATCATTGTGTGAGTGAAAGGGCGGATACTTCAAGACTTTTTCTTCTTTCTGCTCCTTTTTGTTCATTTTAGGACTTATTTTGTTTTGTACTTCTATTTTTTATTTCATCAAGAATGAAATAAAGACAAACTAAACCTAAACTAAAGGAAGTCAAAGGAAACCAAAGCACATTTCATGAAGTTACAGTGAATTATTTCAGATCATTTGAAGCAGAGATGTTTGGTTTTATCAGAGTCAGAGAAGCTCGAACACGATGCTGAAGCAGGATGCAGACGATGAAGCTGACCTCATGTTTCACCTCACATTTCAGGAAAGACTTTTATTTTGAAAACCCTGTTTTTGTGTCTGTGAAGTGAAACAAACTCCACGACGCTCGGAGGTGACAGGTATGTATGCTGCCTTCAACAAAAAGAGGGGGGGATGATTTATACTTCCTGCTGACCTTGGCAGTCTATTGGTTGTGATGATGATAATCTCAGAGTCAGAGTGTGATACATGAGAACGCATTCACTCATCCATCTTTTTCATGCGTCCATCTATCCTCACCCTCATCTTGTATCTGTATTTGCATTGAACCTATTCTTGGATTATCTCAATCAGCTTCCCCTCGCACCTGTCAAACACCGCCTCGCACAGGTAGCCACACGCCGCTTATCTGATCCAGATAGCTGGATTACAGCGAGTTTGTGAGCGCGCTCAGAGAGGGGAGGAAAAAAAACACACTTTATTTATTAGGGGCAGGAACAGCTGCATCCGCCTGCAAACTGTGAACCTTTGTTAGGGAACAATATATCACAGATCAAATGGTGTGAAATCAAAGGAGGGAGAGCGTTAGCATCAATCCCACTAAAACCCCTTTTAAAGCGCTGTCTGCGCTCTGATCCCGCTGCGGCCCGACGTGCAGGGGAGATCACTGCGAGCTGAGAGGGCTGCCTTCCTGGTGCCTTTGTCTGGACTCAGGCCTGATTAGACCCACGCTGGGTGAGACCGTCACAGAGACCGACGTGGCGTCCACGCTGCCGCCGCCGTCCTCACGCCTGTGTCACCAGCGCCGCAGCAGCAGCAGCAGCAGAGACAGAGAGCAGCGCTGCAGCAGCTACAAAGAGCTAACTGCTGTAATCACATCCTATTAGAGGCGTTTGAAGGCGCTCAGCTGTGAAATAGTATCTAAAAAAGATCAGAAACACGATGAATCGCTGATTATTCCCATGCATCATTAATGTTAAAAGCTGATTTCATAATTGTGTGTGAGTCCGAGATTGTTTAGTATCACATCAACAGCCTGTGATAATGAGTAAGCAGACTTCCTACATCACGCAAGCTGACGAGGAACGCCTAATTGGTTGACTTTTCCATGCCTAATGGATGATTCTCTTAATTAAAAAGATACTGTACCAAATGTTAGAAATCAGATAGCGCTCAAACTGAACGCAGTTAATCAAATGTATGAGAAGGAGCAGTTCCAGGAAAGCCTAAATGAGATCGCTCGATATGATTTTGCTGCAATATTTATTAATTGCGAGTGCCTTTGGTTAGCAAAACAGAGCAGGTCTTATCTTCAAACTGCGAGGAAATTTCATCTAAGCGCGCGCACTGATCTCTCTTTTTCATGAACTGCGATGCATATGAAACAAGTCTTCAAAACAAGGCTTTAAAAACTTACCCAGTCAGGGTGCCTTTGAGGATATTTAATTAAAATCTAATCCTGCATTCATTAAGGCTCACATAAATTAAGCTGTCATTCATAAGATTTATGGATTCTCATTTGCATATTGCATACAATTCATCAATTACTCAAGTATGAAAGGAGCGCATTTCCCTTGGAGCTGCCTGCTAGCCTGCCAACATTTGAAATGAGAGAAAGAGCACGACTGTCAGGCATTCACTGCAAACTTTTCCGCACAATGTCTGCGCGCTGATTAATCTCATTTTCTAGGCATCCCTTACAAGATTGTACACAGTCCAGCTGCACTTTTCAATTATTTCTCCTGTCCTCTCGACTAACTCTGAGAGCAGGACGGCTAAATGTGGACTGGGGGCTACTCTGCTCTTTATGTATCTAACGTGTCTTTTTGCCAGGCTAATCATAAATTAGAGAGCGGGGTTTTACACATCCTAATGGAAGGGAAATGTAGTCATTTTATTGCAAATCCCATCAGGCAAATATTCTGCATGCTATAATAGCATATTTCCTGTCACATTTAGAGAGGAATACATCCAGCAGGCATTCTGACAGAGGGAAGGAGCGAGGAGGAGGAGACAGGGGGGAGGAGGAGAAAGAGAGGAGGAAAACAAAAGAGAGGGGGAGAATCCGAGCGCTCAACACATAAAAACTCCCTTTTTGGACGGCGGGCTATGGGAAACCCAGTGTGGAGTAAGTGCTTAAACCAAGCCGAGCGTGAACGCATCTCAGATAAAAGGTCAGAGCAAAACAAACAGACCACTCGCGAGGACGAATGGAATTAATTGACTCATTAATATGCATGGCTAATAAAGCTCAAAATCCTAAAACAAAAATCATTGTCAAGCATTCCCTTTAATGGCTCTTATTTTCAGCTTGAGGAGAGCCGGTCTACAGGGTGTATCAATCTGAGCCCAGGGTGGAGCTCCTCCTGCAAACAGGCTCGGGGTAACCTCGGCGTTGTCTGCTCATGTCCTCCCCAGCAGACAAAGGCAGAGTTGTTCTGGTGGAGGGATTAATCGAGAATTAATCCCAGTTTCTGGCAGTGGAACAGACCGGCAGTTAGCAGTGAAAGTCATCCTGAAGGGTAGTTAATTGGTTCCCCATAGCAAAAAGCTTTGGAGAACAGAAATCAAGCTGCATTTTCATTAATCCTCCCCATTGTTTTGTGAAATTGTTGTGGAGAGTGACTTCAGATGGAGTCAATAGTTAAGGCTTTTAATTTGCTTTTAATTCTGCCGGTGGGGTGACGATTAACAAACCCCCAAGAACAATAGAGCTCCAAACGATGCGTTCGATTGACTCTGAACGACTCGGAAATCAAAAACCGATAAGCAATTAATACACTGTACTCTACAAATGGTAAGTGCCTCCAACGTGCTGGATGCGCTCCGTCTCCCCCTCCACCTCCCTCCACCTCCCTCCACCTCCCTCTCCTCCTCCCTCCTCTCAGCTAAAGCTTTTGAACTTTGGGAATAGCAGCACCGGATTGTCGGATGTGATTAATTTCAGGTCTAAATGGACACAACAGACAGAGAGGGGTGATGTAATCATAACACGAGGAGACACGGTGACTAACAGCACAAGAGGTGGAGGAAGAAACCCTGACAAACACTGAGAGCTGGAGCTAAACAGGAAGGCTGTGGTGATTAGCATTAATTGCACTGAGGATTGAATCCTGTGTGAAACATTAAACAAAAATTATCTTCTGTTTATCCTGCTTTTTTTCCTGCTTTTCTTTTTTTCAATAATTAATGAAAAGTAAATACTTGGAGGAGTCCAAAAATGATCTGGGAGGAAAAGAGATGTTTACACAATCAGGGAATGTTCTGTGTCTTTCTTCCCGTGTGTGTGTGTGTGTGTGTGTGTGTGGAAAGGTTAGGGCCCGGGCCTGTTTCTCACTGCCTCCCCGTCGCAGTAACAGTGTCTGCTCCCCCGAGCCGCTGCGCTCAGAGACTGTTTGCATATTTAGATACAAGCAGCCTGTTTATGCAGCCCCACTCTCTCTGCTCGCGCTCACTCCGACGCAGGCCCTGATCAATTTGGCCAGCTGTGCTTTAAACGCTGTTTACAACAATAACAGCGGCTAACAGAGCACAGCCTAGCGTGAGACAGACAGCGAGAGGCAGGACTTCAGAGGGAGCCCCCGGCCCGCGCACATTCCCAGACCGGCGTTTGCACACAGCTAAAGACGAATCAAAGTCCGACTCCTCCGCCAGACACGGAAGGATCGGATTGCGTCTGTGCTCGTCTCTGTGATCCTCCCGGAAGAATCTCCTCGCTACAAGCAGAGACAGGAAATCACAGCAGCTCCAGCCGCACTCCCACCCTGAAGTGGGCCAAATTGGAGGTGGCACGTAGCAGTTACAGGCTTTATTTCCTGACGAGTGAGTGAGTGAGCGGCACCGGGCTCTCAATCCCCACGTTCACTACAAACGCCTCAGACAGGCTGCCCAGCTTCTCACAAATAACTCCGTTTGTGTGAGACGCTGCCTCCTCCACACGTCACCTCCCTGTTAGAGCCCAACAGGAGGAGAAGGAGGAGGCCCACGCTGCTGGTGTCCTCCTGCTTGATGATATAATTCTTAACGTTCAGCCTGACTAGACATAAATCTTAGCTCACCTGAATTCTTTCTCCTCTCCTCTCCTCTCCTCCTCCTCCTCCTCCTCCTCTCCCCCATGATGAATTGTTTGCTACATCTCGGAGACTAAAACCCTTCAACCTCTTCAAACCCGGGTTTCTAATAACGCGTAGGTGTTGGGGAGAGGTGACAGCATGATGAATATCACAACAGACAGCTCCAATATGGGACAATTTTACCAGATCGATATCTCAGTGCAATATCAGAGAAAAGGAGCTGATATTAGTCTACACAGTGTATTACAGATGGGGTACATTTCTTCTCCCTGCACTCCCTGTGAACCTGGGCTATATTTCATCCGTGTCGGCGGAGGTTTACACACTCACAAACGCTCTGGAAACTAATCATAGCATGGTAGCCACGAACAGATGCATCTGCTTAAAATGATCCGCATGTGTGACGCGCTGTAACCCCCTCAGCAACACGGCCACGTGCAAATAAACTGTGAATCACGTCGGAGGATGTTCACATTATATCTGTGAGAACAAATGTTCAGCTCTAATGGAGAGACGGCAGCTCTCAGGAGGAAGAGGAGCGCAGAGAAAACACGTCTTAATGAGGCGACCGACACAGGAAGTGTGGGAGAATCAGCCAATCACTGCGCTTTGTTAGGGACAGATACACGCACAGGCTAATCCTGACGCTAGCTTAAAGCACAGGCTAACTTAACGCGTCGATGATGACTCAGTAAGAAAAAAGAGTTTCTGTCGATCATTTTTCATCATCTCATGATGAAACAATCCAAACCTCAGAGCTAAGCTGAGCTAGCTTTACGCCGCAGCACGCTTTCGTTGCTAATTTGTTGTTTGGTCCAGAGCTGCCTCTGTTCACACAATGTGAATAACACACGCAACGCCCCCAATGGCCAGGAGGAGAACTGATTCAGAGGATTTGCTGAATTAACATCAAACTGGTGGGGAAATTTTGCAGTCGACACAAGACACAAATGCAAGAGCAAAAAACGCGAATGCAAAAGCAAAAAAACACTAATGCAAGAGCGAACAAGACGATAGAAGAGCTACAAGACAAATGCAAGAGCAAAAACATGAATGCAAAAGTGAAAAACAAAAATGCAAAATTATAAGACATGAATGCAAGAGCAAAAAACACAAATGCAAAAGTGAAAACGCGAATACAAAAGCCCAAAACACAAATACAAGAGCAGCAGCATGAAGCTCCAACCTCAAACTTTAAAATTGTCAACAAAACAAAGCAAAACAAAACATCTGTGCTCCTTTGATTATCAGGAACAAACACAGATTTACAGACGCTTTTTTTTCAGAGTATCTCAACAAATTATTTCCAGACCCCTCCAGCTTTAACGCTTTTCACTTTTAAAGGGTGACCCCGCAAAATTCAGGATGAAATACTTTAAGCTTTTTACACAATAATTTCAAAAGTAAATTTTCTTTACTCAGATATAAATTAGATGTGTATATTATATTTAACATAAAAGCTTTTGTTTATGACGTTAGTTCCTCCTTTGCTACTTAACATAAATTCTGACTTTAAGAAGTGTCTGACGCCTCATTTACAAGTTAATCTAAAAACATTTCACTGGGATCTGCTCAAGTTTCTTCTGGGAAGTGAAAACCAAACCCCAGGCCTGAAAACCAGAAGGACCAAGAGACTGATACTAAATAAGAAATGGAGAAGTGTCAGGAACACACAAAATTATTTTATGTTATATAAATTAAATCAAGTTATAAATTATGAAATATTTCATCCTGGATTTTGCTGGGTCACTCTTTATGTTATTGTTCTTTAACTTTCTGATTCTGCTGTTTTTATTTCTCCATGCTTTTATTTTTAAAATGATAATTAAATATTTGTTTGATGATTTAAAATAATCTTTCTGTGAGTTACTAGCCTCAGCTTCTTAGTAATAAACGGTCGACAGCAGATCATCAGGTTTAGAAAATAAAAATAAAAATTTACTTCTGTCACTTTTTTTCTCAGTCACATGTTTTTCTGTCAGGATATGAAACAAAAAAATAAATGAAACAATAATTAAAATAGTCTTGCATGTAGAGGATTGGGGCAGGTCTGGCTCTGTCCACTCGGGGCGCTGTAACCAGCAGACACAGAGCGTTCCTCACAGGATCTTTAGTTTGTCTCAGGATCGTTCAATAAATCCACAAACAGAGTTTTTCCAAATCAAACTCTACGTCCTGGTCTGCGTGCTCGCTGCGTGCTCGCCGCGTGCTCGCTGCGAGCTCACTGCGTGCTCGCTGCGAGCTCGGAGTTTAATCTGCAGTAAATTACGGTTCAGGGATTCATGGCAGAACAAACATTTGTTGAGCCCTCGATGAATAAATCAATCACACACTCTCTGACAAATGAACTGACACCGTTCCCTTTGTGAGCCGCCGCGGCGTGGTCAGCTAACGTGTGCCGGCGGAAATGGGATGAGACACCTTCTCCTTCCCTGGGAGACGGACGCGTACGGGGGGAGACGCCGACGCCGCTGACGCTTAATCTGCCCCCTCTCCAGGGGGCCGCGGCCGAGGGCCCCTCTGCTGTCAGCGGCAATAGGAGCAGCCTTTCTGCGCCTCCTTTAAGGACTATTAATGGAGCACAGATTCCCCCGTGCGCTCAACTTGTCAGAGTTTCATTAGACACTGATAAACATATAATACATAAGTGTCAAACAGTGTGTGTGCAGGCGGCGGCGGCGATGGCGAGGGGTGGGGGGAAGGATTTTGGGATAGCCGCTCCAGTCTCATTCCCATGCTCCGCTCCGACAGCATTAATGACTCCTCCAAGAGGAGGAGGAGGAGGAGGAGGAGGAGGAGGAGGAGGAGCGGGGGGGACGACCTGTGGAGCGTGCTGCTGGCATCACAGAGAGGAAATCTTTAACGGCGCTGCAGCTTGGCAAACATTAAACTGTATTAAAGTCTTGAACGGTGATCTAAGTAAAGAAAAAGTAATCTTGGGTCGATATCTGGGCGAGATGAGATGGGCCGGCTCCTCTGTTGTTCTCTTCTGGGCCCAAAAGTAGAAGAAAAAGAAATACATCATATTCAATTAAAGCTCTTTTTTCACCACTACTGAACAAATCAGCCCACAGCTGGGACTCTGGGTCCGGTTCACAAAGTCCTTTTGATCATTCTGTGGCAGAGAGAGCCAGCTCGGAGTCCCACCGAGTGCGGGACCGAGCTGATCTTATTATGATAATTGGGAGACATCAACTTCAGATAGCTCTAATGGAGAGAGATTTCACTGATCAAGAGCTCACATCGGACTGCAGCAGCAAGTTCACTTTTTCAGGAGGAGGTGTTACGCAACGCCGGGGCTGCGCGCTCCCAGCAGGCAGCTCCTGAGACCGCCAGCACGACGCAGAGAGCGCTTTGAGCGGCGGTCTGAGGAGAAGCGTTACCCTGGTGAAGTTTGGTCTATTTCCCCGTGAGTGAGTAATTGGTAACCGTGACCGTTAATCAGTTAATCTTCTCTTTTTACCCCTCTCTTCAGCGAGGAACATCAGAGGTTCAATAATTAAAAACGTGTCAGGTGAAAGTCCAACGTGCTTCCTCACACTGTATGTTCTCACATTCCCTGCTTTGTTCATCTTATTAACCTCCTCTCCGCTCGCCGCGCCTTTAAATGAAATCTTTAGCCCCTTACATGTGAAATTAAAACTGCCCTCCCTTGAGCGCTTTTAATTATTCTTCTTCAGGAGAAAACTTCCACTTTTGTCAGGGCGGCCTCCTCTTTCTTCCTGCGCCCTCTCCCCACTCCCACTCGCTGCCCGGGCCCTGTCATGCTTCACTCCTCCCTCCAGCCCGCCGCCTTTTTCCCTCCTTCTCTTCTTCTGCAGGTCTGTTTAATTCTCACCTTGCTCTGCCCTTGTCATCAAGCCGTTGAAGCACAAAGCCAGGAGCAGGGGAGTGTTTACTCATTTCCCCACTACATTACCCCTCCTATTAATCACTGCACGGAAACTTCTGGACACTGAAACATCTCTGCAGCGGCTGCCCCGGCTAACCCCGACGCTAACAGGGCTCACTGTGAAAAACTGGTCCTTAGCTTAAAGCTCAGGTCCTACAACAACGCGTTCATCTTTACGTTAGAGCTGTGGATGTTTGAGGAGTCTCTGCTTCATCAAACTACGGTGGCCTGTGGGTGTCAGACCATGTGCATGAGCTACTACACAAATGCAAAAGCAAAAAATCTCAAATGCAAGACAGAAACACAGATGGTAAAAAAAAGGAAATGCAAGAGCGAAAAACAGAAAAGAAGAACATGCAGATGTAAGAGTGAAAAACACAAGTGCAAAAGCAAAAAAACGCAACTGCAGGAGCAAAAAGCACAAATGGGAAAGCAAAAAAAGGTAATGCAAAACCAAAAAAATGGGAAATGGGGGAGCAAAAGACATAAACGCAAAAGCAAAAGACACAAATACTAGAGCCAAAAAAAAAGGGCAAATGCAAAAACCGCAAATGTAAGAGCAAAAACACAAATGCAAGAGCAAAAATCACAACTGAAAGAGGAAAACCAAAAATGAGAAAGCAAAAAAAGCAAATGCAAAAGAAAAAATTGCAAATGCCTGAGTGAAAAATCTGAATGCAAAGGCAAAAAACACTAATGCAAGCACGAAAAACTCAAATGCAAAAGCAATAACATGAATGCAAGGGAAAAAAGCACAAATGCAAGAGCAAAAGAAAAAATTGCAAAAGCCCCAAGTTAACAGAGGTTACCCAAACAGACACAAAAAAGTTGTAAAACTCAGTGAATGATTTTCTTAATTTATGATGAATAAAGCTTTGTGGGGGCGTCACTTTGTGATTTCTTTCATGGAACTTATATTTCTTTATTTACGTTAGCATTAGAGCTACTTTTAGCATAGCTTAAGTTATAAAGAAAACAATCATTAACTTACTTTCATAACTTCTCTGTGTCTGTCAGGAAAACTGTCTTCTTAACTTGTGTTGTGTTGCTGCTTTTGCAAATGGTCTGACACCTACAGGCCACCGTATCAGCCTGATCCTCTGTGAGCAGGAAATGTTCAGTAAACACGGCGGTGGAGTAAACAGGAGTTGGTTGACATTGAAATTCATGATACATGATGTGCACACAGGACGGGCAGAGGTTAGTGTCTCTAATTAATCAAATTTAATTGCATGTAAATTGTATTTTAAATGCAGATGAGGGAGAAAAAGGCTGTTTTGGAGGAGGAGAAGGCCCCCTCTTGTTCCTGTCTGCTTGTTCGATTTGCTGAGATCAGAGAGGAGAGGAACGAGCGGTTTGTAGAGTGAGCTCAGAGGAATCAGGTCTGAGGAAAACAGGAAGTGAGGAGCGGGAGAGAGTCGGATCCCGGTGTCCACGCCGCCCCGCCAACACGGCAGAGCTGCTGCGAGAGGATTCTTATGAAATTCAATTAACACACTCACAGCTTCCCTTTTCTTTCCTGCCCTAATTCCCACATTCCCGCTGAAATGACTGCATTCCCGGCGATTATGCTAACCGCTTGGAGTGCACCATAAATTCACAGGTCTGGGAAAGGCTGTAACGAGAGCTCCTTAAATATGGGAAGGAGACGTTTGAGAAGATGGATGGCCATGGGCGAGCGCTCACCGGCAGCGGGCAGGGGGGAACTTGTTTGTGGAAACACATGCTACTGGCTGCTGCACTGCCTCTAATGAGGCTACGGACATAAGCAACATTATCATTAATGATTGAGCCCCTCCTCGTCCGGACCGCGCGTCCTTCTGCAATTACAGCTTTACTGCATCGCCCAGGGCGGCCGCTGCATGTGCGTCGCTGCGTATGCGGAGAGAAAAGGCCCAAAATATTTGAAATTCAAATAAATGAGTAATGTAAATAGTTTTGAGAGAGTTTACCCAGCGAACAATGGCCCCTTATGAGACACAAGTGCGGCGGCGGAGGGAGAGACGGAGGGCTGGCGAGGGGACGGGGCGGTGGGGGTTGGAGGGATGATCCAACACAATGTGGCCCTTCTCCTAAAGCAACTTGTTATCAGGCGCTACGCAGAGCCCCCCATTCAATCTGCATTTAAATACATTTCAGTCCACTCACTCATTTGCATTCATTTCTCCCATTATATTTGAAAATGGCCAAATGTCTGGCCAGCACAATGTGGGAGCCTATCACGGGCCAGGGGAAGCCCACACCTGATGCCAATTTAGCCCGCTTGGATCCTTTCATTGCTGTGGCCTGATCTGACAAGTCCAGCTCTTCCCGGTCCAGGAGACTCTTCAATTGGATCTGCTTGTGCTGACAAAATTGTTTTGCTCATTGAGTTTGTCTTTCTTCTTCTGTTTGCCCCCTCCTCCTCCTCCTCCTCCTCCTCCTCCTCCTCCTCCTTCTCCTCCTCCTCGCCTGCGCTCTCATCGTCACTCCCTCCGTCTGCGGGCTGGGTGTCTGTTTGCGAGCCATGGGAAAAGGAGAGGCAAATGATTCTCAGTGGCTTCTGATTTCCACTATTTGTTCAGCATTAGGCCCACTTATCTGTGAAAGAAAAAGCAACATGTGGAGAGAAAGTGACAGGCAGAAACTCGGCCCTGCTAACAGGCCCATTGTGTGCTGAAGATCTGCATTCAGACACGAGGGGCCCTCCAGCTCCTTTCTCCCCGCGCTCGCCATCAAACGCTCACATACTTGTGCATAGACCTCTGTCGCAGTCAATTACTGCTGCTAATCTGCGCTGCAATGGAGAGTAAATATTTCATTACTTTTTCAAATAAACACTGGGTCTGAGCGCGTGAAGTGTCATCTATCCTGTGAAAGGAGCGCTGACGTCCACATTCAATCACGCCATAAAACTGGCCCCGGCTCCTGAAGGGGACTTTCTGTGCCGACAGCGCGCTACTTCACATCGTTAGGCTTGGTTGCAACATCTTGAGATGAAAAGCTGAGTGGAGGGCTCGCCGTTTTCTCTACAGCACCTTTTCTTCAGCCCAAAAACAGTCTCACCACTCCTCCTCCTCCTCCTCCTCCTCCTCCTCCTCTGCTTCTTTCAAAAAGAGGACAAAGTTTGAGCTTTAGTTCATTGTTTTAGTATTTCCTGTGGGTCCCCGTCCTTGAGCTCTTTATTTCTTCACTTCTCCAACTTTTATTCCACATCTCATTTCCTAAATGGAGCGTTCGCTTTAAGACGTCTCTCCTAAAAGTTTTTATCACCAACAGTTAAACCAGGAGAAATCTGCTGCTCTCATGATTTGGATGTTTTTTATTTTAAAACCATAACGCTGTAATAAGGCAGCGTCATGGATCCCAACAGGCAGGAAAACCTTAAAGGAAATGAAACAAAGCGAGACGACGGCGAGGAGACCGGGCTTCACGGTGACCTTAGCTACTCACAGATTACAGCAGGAACAAGGATCAACAAAGGTTCCTGGAACATCCCAGTTTCATTTTGAATATTTCCCTCATGAAACAGCTGCTGTGATATTAAAGCCTTGATGAGGAGTTTTAGCTGGTTAAGAAATAACCTTCGATCAACACAGCTCAGCTCAGAGGAGCTTCAAAAGCTAAATATGGACATGAGAAATTTTTACAAACTTGATTTTTAACTTAAAGCTCCTGTGAGGATTTTTACTTTGTGATGGTTTTGGCGCCCCCTGTGGCCAAAGCAGTAACTAAAGTACTAAACTTTGCTTATTTCTTCCCTGTATTAAGATAAATAAGTTTTCTCTTTAAGAAAATAAAACCTCATTCTTTTTTAAAAAAATACTCCAAAAACAATCCATCAGAAATGTTCATGTTGTTTTGTTAGCATAGCGCTAATTAATTTAACTGACACCTACTCCCCTCACCAGCTGTTTCTAATGTCACATTTAAGTGTAAAGAAAATATTTTAATGTTGATGGTGTCATAAACAGACGTCAGCTTTAATTTCAGAATAATTTGCAAAAATTTAAAATTTCCTCACAGGAGCTTTAATTTAAAAAACTTGTTTTTTCTTTTCATCGCGTATGTCATATTTCTTTTTTTTTTCCTTTTTTTTGTTGACTGTCAAAACAAATCTCAATTCTAAAAATACTGACTTCTTCCTCTTTTATTTAAAAAATATGTTTTTTTTTAATCTACAGCTGATTTCAGAAATTTTTTTTTTTTTTGAGAATTAAAGCTCCTCTGGTTCACACCCTCTTGTGTTCAAAGCTCTGATATCTTTCCTGTTTAGTAAAGTAAAGTCACTCATCAGGAGTTTTCTTTTGGCAGTTTGCTTTAAATCACTTCACTGGACCCTGACAGCACAATCAGACCAATCAGATAAATATTAAAGAGCAGATGTTCATGTAGAGGACGTTGTTAGCTAAAACAAAAAAGAGGTGTAAACATTAGCTTGTCTATTTCATAACTGGTGAAAAACTCTTTGAACTGAGGTAAATCAGAGATTTGGGGATTTTAGTTGTTGATCATGTTGGACAAACAACTTCATGAACTGGTTTGTTTCAGTCAAAGTCTGATTCTGAAGGTTAAGGTTTTTAACTTAAAGCTCCTGTGAGGAATTTTACTTTGTGTTGGTTTTGGCGCCCCCTGTGGACAAAGTAGTAACCAAAGTACTAAACTTTACTTATTTCATCCTGTATAAATATAGTTTTCTCTAAAAGAAAATAAAAAATACTCCGAAGGATAATTTGTCAGAAATGTTCATGTTGTTTTGTTAGCATAGCATCAATCCATTTCACTGACACCTACCCCCCTCACCAGCTGTTTCTAATGCCACATTTAAGTGTAAAGAAACTATTTTAATGTTGATGGTGTCATAAACAAACGTCAGCTTTAATTCAGAATAGATTGCAAAAATCTAAAATCTTCACACAGGAGCTTTAATTTAAAGAACGTGGGTTTTTTTCCATCGCTTATTTCTTTTCTTTTTCCTTTTTTTTGTTGACTATCAAAAAAAATCTCAATTCTATAAATGCTGACTTCTTCCTCTTTTATTAAAACATATTTTCTTAAATGTACAGCTGATTTCAGAAATTGTCTTTTAAGAATTAAAGCTCCTCTGGTTCAGTTTCCCTCTCGTGTTCAAAGCTCTGTTTCCTGTTTAGTAAAGTAGAGTCACTCACCAGGAGTTTGTTTTTATAGTTTCGCTTTGATTCTGAGTCTGACAGCACATTCAAACATTAGAAATAAATAAAAGAGAAACATTTCTTCATGTTGAGGATGTTGTTAGCTAAAAAAGAGATGCACATTAATTTGTCTGTTTAATAACCAGTGAAAACCTCCTCACAGGAGCTTTAAACTGAGTTAAAATCAGAGATTTGATGTTTTTAAATGTTGATGATGTTAAAACGAACGACTTCATGGACTCAGACGTTTCAGTCAGAGTCTGTTTCTGGAGGTTAGCAGCCCTGCGCTCTGCACAACATGCTAACTCCAGAGTGTTGTGAAGATTAGCAGATGAAATAATGTGAGGAGCGGGGGAGGGCAGCGGAGGGGGGAGGGGGCAGGCGGGGGGTTGACGGAGAGATCCCAGACTCTACTGCTCATTAATCACTGCAGCGTCTTTGACCTTTCATTTGCCAAGGGCGGAAAGAGAGGAGGAGGAGGGTGGCCGCCGCTGCTGCTGCTGCTGCTAACACTGCTAACACTGCTAATGCTGCTAATGCTGCTAACACTGCCCAGGAAGGAAGGAGGTGAGCTGGAGTTAGCATGGCAGCTCTCAGAGATGAGCAGGAGCGTGTTTGTTGGTGGAGAGCACGGCTGGCGTCCAGAGAAGACGCCACGCCACGTCTTTAATGAAGAGTGAAACTAATCAGCTTCACGCGCCGCTGGATGAACCAGGCCTTCCCGGCCCCCAGGTGGTATCAGCTGCTCGGCTCGGCTCGCCAGGCCTGATAAAGACCGATAGGCCCCTCGCCCATTTACACATGTTATTAAAAGAATTACAAAGATGTCTCCGCTCCCTCCTCTCACGCCGCCCTCACGCCGGGCTGGGCTTTGGGACGCGGGCGCTGAAAATGGCAGGAAGGTGTGACATTAGCGCCAGGCGTATTTTTAGCGTGTGGGTGCTGGGCTCCTGGTTACCAGGTGGGGTGGGCTCGCTGTGGGGCTGGGAACGGCCTGACACATGAAGAAGAGTGTGTGTGTGTCTGAATGTGTGTGTCTGAGTGTGAGAAGTTTGCGTTGAGCGTGGCGGCGGCGGCGGCGGCGGTGGCGACCTGCTCTTCAGACTCTGGTGTTGATTGAAATGAAGAGCGCTGCTGTTATACATCATTACATCTCTATTGTCTGTTGTAACTTAGAGACACACTCCTGTAATTAGATAATGAAGTCTCAATGTTGCACAACGAGCGCGCTATAAAAAGTACTCGGCTCTAAATAATTAAGCTACAAATAAGCACGGGGGAAATAAATGCTAATGCGACTAATCAAGTGAAAATAACAGCACTTACAGAATCAATAGGAGCGACAGGAGGAAGCAGACGTGGACTAGCTTAGCATCAACACGCTGGGCAGTTATTAAAATACATTTTAGCGTATTTTTAACCCTAATTGATGTTCAAGGTTAATCTAATCAGACCAATCGTACCTCTGAAGAGCCTGCTCCACTTTAATTGGCTATTTTTATTGCCTCAGCGAGATTTTAATTGAAACCAAAGGGGATCTAACAACAACTGTGACATGTTGATGTCTGGGGGATAGTTATAAATATGTGACAAAATATGTGCATTATTAATGTGATTTCTTAATGCATTATTGTAATGTGTCCCCAGAAAGACAGAGATCTCACTTCACGCCACGAGAGGAGGAGGAGGAGGAGGAGGAGGAGCAGGGAGGAGGAGGGGGGAGAAATCATTTCATCCTGAATATGTCAACAAAATAATACAGAGAGACTCTTCCTCTGACTGCGGGCGAGTGGAGAGCTGTAAATCATTAACATTCAGAGAGGAATCTGAATTTCTCATCAGGAGAGCTGGAGGTGACGCACGGCGCCTCCACCGCGCCGTCCTGAGAGCGCCAAACGTTAACTCAGCCGTCAGCGCTCAGAGCTCCTTAAAGAGGCTTCAGATGATCCGATCCTGGACTAGTGTTACCATCCCGCGTAGAAAAGAGATGAGAGCATAAGAAAGAGTCATTGATTCAGAAGGAGAGATTACATTGTGTCTGACACAGGCGTGAACATTAGCATGAGGCTGCGCGATCAAATTCTGCTCAGCAGCAGCAGCAGCCATTGATGATATCGATCAGCTGGAGGAGGACACCTGGGCCTTCGCTTGGCCGCGTCCTCAAAGAGATTTAACACACTCTTCTTCTTCTTCTTCTTCTTCTTCTGTCTGAGTGCCCCTCGCTGCCTCGTCTGGCTGGAGTGTGATACTGGAGGAAAAAGCCTCGTTAACTGGGAGGGGTGTGATGATCCTTCGATATACATCGATGCATCGATTGGTTAAGCAATGATCCAATCACATCGATGGAAAGTCGAAACATTGATCATCATCGTGATCTTTAATGTACGCCTTTATTTTGAAATCCCGACCAGACACGCATGTCCGTCTCCGTCCAACCGCGAGTCGTTGTGAAGTTTCCTCTCAGCCTCACGCTCTCAGCGTATGAGACACACATCTGAACCTTTCCACCCTCTGACACGCCACGCCATGTTTCTCCTGCTGTAAAATGTTCTGTTTAGCGCCCACAGAGTCACACCGCTGCAGGCCAACGTGTAGCAAGACGCTGTTAGCATCACACAGCTAAAAGGGAGCCAGACATATCAGCCAATCATAAAATAGCTCTCCTGTATCCGGGTAAGATACGGTCGACCTGACTGCAGAGGATGCTGCACAGACGACAGGAGGTCATCATCACACGACTGCAGTGAGTTATCTCATAATTTGATTTTGTAGACACTGATTCATGAAATTTCATAAAGTTAAAAAGTAAAACGGCGAGAGCTTGTCATTCCTCCTCCACATCGACTATTACACAGAGAAACAAAGTCTGATCACACTGACATACAAACTGTGGTTATCAGCATCACAGTAAAAAAAAACTTTCAATGTTAAGTTCGTTAAGTTGATCGTTCTAATGTTGAACAATAGAAATGTTTGGGTTTAAATCAAAACTTCACATTTTTGGTTTGATAGAAAATGGTCAAATGTTGGAGGTCAATAATAACGTTGATGTAATCAGTAATTTTTAATGATAGTGTTGCATCATTACTTGATATAATAATCAAACATTACAGAAAAAAAGCACCTTACCTGAATTTAACCAGTTTTAATTTTAAAACATAATCAGATCATACAGATGGCTATAATCCTCTACAAACTGTCACACCTAAAGGTCAGCACATCGTTCCACATTTCAGTTATAAAACTATCAAATTGTTTTGTATTTCTTTCTTCCTCAGGTGAAATGTTGCTGATTGTGTTCAGTGAGTACATAATATCAATCGAAGGCTCCTGAATCGTATCGTATCGTATCGTATCGTATCGTATCGTATCGTATCGTATCGTGTAGAGGTGTCCCAGTCCGATATTAATATCGGATATCGATCTAATATCAGCAAAAAAAAAAATATCAGTATCGTATCGGAAAGCATCTAAAATCTCTGATATAATCAGTCCATTCCAGACTCCGCTCCAGCTGTTTTTATTTGATTTATTTAGGTTATTTTCTGGGTCTTCTGATTTATTCTTTATTTTATTCAGTTACTAGTATATTCTTAAGTTTAATGTTAACATTTCTGTTTCCCGTTGGTTAATAATAGATGGGTCAGTTTTTCCTCATACCTACTGTTGCTGACTACTGTTCTTTGTTTGAATAATATCACTGAATCAAGCCTTTTCTAACATGACAGACATACTACAGAATAAGTTATAAAAGTATGCATGTTTAATGCTGATATCGTATCTGATTAATATCAGTATCGGCCAATACTCAATGCTGCAGTATCAGTATCATATGGGAAGTGAAAATGTAATATCCGGACATCCCTAGTATCGTGACAGACTTTGTGATATCGGCAAATATCATACCGTTGTCCAAAGAATCGATATCATATCGTCATGAAACTGGTGATTTACACCCCTGTTAGCTGCACGCCTGCTTCCTGCTGACAGATCCACGAGGACTCAGCGCTGGAGGAGTGTTGTTATTTGTCCTCTAAGGATGACAGTCACCCACGCTCTAAATATCAGACCTATTTCAGACCTGCAGGGACAGAGGTTAGGACCAGGGAGGGAAAAAGTTCACACAAAGAGGGAGAAACGTGGACGTGGAGTGGAAAACACCACCTACTCAGGCCTGACATCTGTATAAAAACAGGAATAATCTGCTGTCAGCAGAATGTTCAGCCACTGCGATCACCCGGCTGCTGATAAAGACTCTGGCCGCGCTGAGGACGGCGCTGTTATGCCGGGGCTCAGTGGATAGGAATGCATGCTAATTGCCATCAGAAATATGTGGTGAGCCTTACAATTTCTGGCACTGCTGCGCACCTTGGCGAAGGACACGCCAGAAGGGCTCCAGCAAAACAAAGATTAATGAACAGTGTTGAATCGCCGTAATGCCATGTCAACAGCGCCATACATTTCATTAGAGAGGTCAGCGGCGGCGCTGTGCTTAATGCCACGCACAAATTCTTCACGGCGCCGCTCGGAGGCTCTGCAACAAGCTGAGAGCAGGAGATAAACATTTTACTTGTTGGATGATATTACGCCGCTGATGTGATTATACGGCGGCGGCGGCGCAGTGGCCAAACGCACGCTCACTCCGCCAAAAGGTGTAAAAGGAAGAAGAGGAGGCGTTAAAAAGGGAAAGTTCACAGAGGAGAATCTATCAGAGGTGTCGGCGTAATCCAGAGTGTCAGTAAGACCTGATGCTCTAAACAGGAGCAAACCTCCCCTCGTTAATAATGGATGTTTTCTGATTAAATGTGGCAGTTTGGAGATAATGAATTCTTTATAGTGTGCCTTGAGCAACTCCACAGCTTTGCCCTGCGTGACAGCTTTACGGGCGTCTCTCTGCCCAAATCTGAAAGTTGAACCTATGTAGATCAATGTGCTTCCTTAAAAGAGTTTAATAAATGAAAGTGCAGGGGGCTTTTTTTTCCTCAGTGAGCAGAAAAAGCTGATGAGACAGGTTTAGTTTAATCTCAGGCAATAGAAGTCATTAACCATTCTCCCAGGAATTAAAATATAGCTTGCCCTTTTCTTCTCTCACTTATCATTAGCATCACTTTAATCTCCCCGCGTTTCACACTGCTATTTTAATCATTACTTACTGCCTTTTGACAACTGAAGAACATGGCTTCTCCCCGCTCAGGCAATATCCTGATTTTAGCTGACAAAATGTAGGACATCATTTAAAAATATCTAAATTTCCTCTTCCTTTTTTATTCTTCTGACTTCCACTCTGCAGACCCTGAATGTCTCTATTTATATCAGAGAGCACAAAGAGCGCGCAGATTGAGCCGAGGACGCTCAGAAAGTAATTTGACGGGGCCGGCGAGGGGACTGGACGTGTAATACTCTTTATTTATGTCCAGCGTGTTGTTCTGCGGGACGCCGAGCTGCGCCTCCTGCTCCGCCTGCTCCTCCTGCGCCTCCTGCTCTATGTGGGTCATGCAGGGTGTTGGGGGTATATCTGTCTGCCCTTGAATCGATGAACAGATCCAACAGAAAGCACATATCTCCAGAGCAGAATATAAATAAAGTATTATGACCGCTCCTCAATGACAATGACAGATGTAGGGCAGGCCATTTCTCCAACTTTTGTTTCTGTATTGTTGCTCCAACAGTGAGATTGAACAATAGGAGTGGATCTGGAGCATGATTAATTTGGATATGGTGACAAAAAAAGGGGTACAATAGCCTACAGCTGACTGTATTATATTTCTAAATTTACTGTTGTGTGAAATCTGGAGTTCGGGGTTTTGGTGATCCGGATTCGGCACGCTTTATTTTAATTCTGAGCAGAGCAGGAGCTCAACGTGTGAACGCTTTGAGATCAGGTGCAAACAGCTCCTGACAAACACACACGTACCGTAATGGACCTAATATAGGAGGAGAAATCTTTTTTCCCATCTTTTATATAAAAACATAAACACACTGTGCATCTTTAAGAATAACATTTCCACATTTCTGATCTGGTGTGTGTGTGAGTAAAATGACAAATAACCTCTAACATTTGGACTCTGTGACGTTTCCTAAAGTCTGGAGTCTGCAGGTATTCAGCTTCAGTCTGATTTTAAAAAAACAAACCGAGTTAACCTGAAGGCGCTCTGTGAGCTGGTGATGTTATTTAAATCAGAGCTGTGTGATTTTCTCAGCATCCACAGGTAACAGAAGAAAAACCAGCACCAGCAGTTCTGACAATTTTTCCAAAAAGAGAGTTTTTAAGATCACATGAGGACAGTTAACACCAACATGTCGCTGAAGAGATGAATGAAGCACAGGAAACAAACAGCTTTACAGATAACACAGATAGCATTTCATGGAGAATCAGATGAGATGCTGTGATCTCAATGAAAAAGTGATGGATGTATTTGTTTATGCCAAATTAATAGATATCTAATTGTTTTAGTTTGAATAAAACTAAAACATTAGAAAACATTTGGTTTCTGTTTTTTCCCTTTTGAAAAGAAAACAATTAATGAAAATAATTTCTGATTTTCTGATCTCCTGTTTGTTAGTGCAGATGAAATAAAGGAAAGTTGAATTAAAGGCCCAGGATGATTTTGGGGACGAACGGATCACAGTTTTTTGGCCAATCACCGATCTTTAAAAAGCCTGACCTGCTAATAAAGATTTGGAACGATTTCTTTTACTAATTTTTTATAACTGACAGCATACACCTTCAATGTTCCAATCTTAATTTTTCCATAATGAAACAATAAAATCTTCATGTTTTCACTGAAACAACCAATAAAGTGTCCTGAGTTTAAGGTCTCAGAGCAAAAAGCAACAGAGTCTGGCTGTCAGAGCTTCACAGAGGTTTATAAGATCAGTTTCATATGTAAGGATGGGCCCATCACTGATCAGTAATCACCCAAAACTAAGAAAATCAGTGCATGTCTGGCTGATTTTAGTTTTATAATTTATTTTCTTCGACTATCATGACCTGAAGTTGTAGCTTCCCTGTGAACGGTTTGTTGGACGTTACATGTTTTATGATGGACGACTACGTTTGATTCAAAGGAGCTAAAGGAGAGACTCTAAAGGACGACGACATGACAGAAAAAAATCATCAGGATCTTTCAGGGAGGTTCATTTCATTCAAAATAAGATAAGATTAAAAACACTTTTTTAATCACCAGGGGGAAATATTTTGTTGCAGCATAAGTGAGAAGTAAGGAGCAGGGAAATACAGTACACACAAGTACGATGCACTACGCTAACATTAGCATTAGCACTAACACAGTACAAGAAAATGAAGTGGGATAAATTAGACTAAATAAGTTAACATTAATAAAAATATATAATTAAAAAGAAGCAATGTGAGTATAAAAAAGGATGAATACATTTGAGGATGTATACAACGTGTTTCTCATTAAGCTGCTAAACCTGTTCCTGTAATTCAGCTTCATTCATTTAATGTTTATTAACAAACAAGAGGCTGAAAAATTAAAACATTTATTTTTGTTTTCATTTCAAAAAGGAAAAATGAGGAAAATGAGCCATTTTTCAATGTTTAGCTTTTTGACTCTTAATTATCAGTTGAATGAATCACACACAGATCAACTCTCAGCCTCCTCTCATCCTGATGTCACACTCAGGGGTCACTAGGGGTCATTGAGGGGTCACGGGGGGTCACTCCCTGATCCACTCAGTGTTGTGATGAATTTCTGACTGAACCTTAAATATGACACAGTCCCTCTGTTTCCTGGATAATTCCCATGATTCCCTGTTTTCTCCTCTCGCTCAGAGAGCAGCTGCGTGTCCCAGGATTCAAACAGACATATTTTTGCGTCATTACATTTCAATTCGCTGATTTAACTGTAATCCATTTAAGCTAGTGTAGTTCTCCCTTAAAACACATGAAATTGAACTAATCTGCTTTTCCCTCAGTGACTCAGTCCTTCGCTGCCTTTTCTCAAACTGTGCCAAGATTAAAGGCATTACAAAGAACAGAAACCTCCAGTCCTTTAGATTAGTGTTCAATTACTTAATCCTTTAATACAATTCCACTTTTGTCAGAAACAACAAAGTACCTCAAACGCACATTATTCCTGCTGCCAGAGCAACACGCAGATTAAGTGTAACTGTTAGAGCGGGTTTAACGTGCACATGTTTGTCTTTAAACCGAGTGAGGATCGATTAGGGAAACATGCAGACGGCGTGTTGCTCTGACGAGCCTCTGAAGCTAACGTGGAGCTAACGAGGAGCTAACGAGGAGCTGCTGATGATGTTTGGGAGGAGAGCTCCTCTTTGAAGGGAGTAAGAGCCGCTGTTTTCCTTCCCTTGTCACTGAGAGCACGTGAACATGAAACCAGCTCCCCTCCTCCTCCTCCTCCTCCTCCTCCTCCTCCTCCTCCTCCTCCTCCTCCTCCTCCTCCTGCCTCAGTCTAAAAACCAACACTGAACTTGTCTCTGAACGGTTGGGAGCAGTTTATGAAGATTTCAACAATAAAAATCCCCTCCTCTCACATCAAAAAGAGGCTCCATTCACTTTCTGATCTCCATCCAAGTTCAGAGGCGAAGTTAAAGTGATACTTCAAAGACGGCGTAATCAAAGACACGCAGCTGTTAAAACAATCTTTTGTTAGCTCATTGTCTTCAAACCAAACTCTTCACAAAAATCCACAAATGGAGGGAAGCAGAATCAAAAACGCTACATTCAATCATCGGGAGAGGCTGGCTTTGGTGTCATGCTAGGAGAAATGCTACGCTAAAGATTTACTACTATTTACAGCAGCTGAGGCAGTACAATAAGGCTGGTATCCTGCCGCAGGAAAAACTACCATGGTCCTCTTAAATATGCCAAGGGCCCGAGGCGCGGTGAAATACGCCCTGCACAGAAGTGAGGCGTTTTGACAAATTAAGCAGCAGCTTATGAAGGCTGCATTGTTGGGTTTGAAGCCGTATCCTCGCCTTCCTGCGAGCAGTATAATGTCCTATCAGAGCGTCCTCTCTGGCCTGTGCTGCTCGCTGCCGTTTCATCTCTGCACAAGGGCAAGCTGCCACTGTATTAACACGTCGCTATCACTGCGAGATGCTGCTGAAATGTTAATGTCAGGCCGTCCAAAAGGAGGAGCAGACAGAGCAGCTTTGCCAGTCCACTGGCTTGGCTTAATTTTTTAATACGCGTTAGCACCTCGCTTTAATCCCACTCTAATGTACATGGTCGGGGGTTACTGTAGAGATAGAGGAAGGGGCTGTCAATCAAGCCTTGGTCAAATTACAGCCAGACTCCATTAGATTTCAGAGGGAGCGATGAGGTCTAGCGTGAGTCAATCAAATCATTTAAGGACGGCTGTTACGGTTATTACGTCCTCTTGTTATGGAACCTGCTCTTACCTTTATTACCATCAGCCACCAGCAAAGTCAGCGACGCAGAGCCCACCTGTTGTTTCCTGTCCTGCTCTTACTGACAACACGCCTCAAACTTTCTGTCCTGGATCAGGCAGGTAAAGAGACACGGAGACACGGCACACATCTGTCTCTCACACCGGCTCACAGAAAACCATACCAGGATCCCAGACCTGAGGTTTTACCCCACTGTACCCAGAGCGGCTTCAGGAGGCAGATTCAAAGATGGAAACATCGGTTTAACTAAGTTAATGAAAGAATGAAGTGAGGAGCTTTAAGACAAAAGTTTAGCTAAATAAACTTTTTCTCGGTAAAAAAGCAAAATCTGAAAATTAACGTCTGTGTTTTTACTCCTTCGGGAAAACTGAATCAGTTCATCAAAAAGTAAATCCAAACTTTACTGCAAAACAAAATAAAAACAAAGTTTATATTTTGCCTCTAATGACTCAAACACAGGTATGAAAAAGACGACAGCTGAGCCTGCAACCAACGGTGTTACAGCTGTAAAGGCGCCCCCTGGTGCCTAAAGAGGGCACGCGACAGGAAAATAAATCACAAATTTAATTAAAATGCAGAAAAATCTAATATGGCTGCGACTAGAGCCCGACCGATTAATCGGTCGATGTTGATTAATCGGTCGGGCCGATTAATCAACATCAGCCAAAATGTAGCCGATTATAAAAATCATCTTCAGTTTAGTTAAAATAAACTTAAACTATGACAGCTGTTGGTTTAATTTTGCACTTTAAATTTTTTAAAAACAGATCATAAACTCAGAGAGAGCTGTTTGTGTTTATTTGGAGTTAATGTCAGAGAGACTGAGCTGTCTGTTTCAAAATGATCTGTAACTGTTAGCTAAAATATTACGTATCAAAAGTACCAGTGGTATCTGTACTCGGTGTCGGTGAGCACTCAAGAGGGAGTACTGGTATCCATCTGGATGAAAGTGGTATTGAACATTCCTACTTTTAATTTAGCATGGTGGAAAAATCTCACTAATCCATCAGAGAAGTTGTAATAATTGCTCTAAAAACAGAAATATGAGAGAATAAGTGGAAGAAAATAAGGTATACATGTGTTCATGAGATGTGTAATACTGCTTTGGGCCACAGGGGGCGCCAAAGTGGACTCAACCTGAAAGTTACACACGTGCTCTTTAAAGAGCCTCAGTCTGAAGATGAAGACTCAGATTTCTGAGCCTGAGGAAGTTTGATCAGTGATGAAAACAGGTTTGTAGAGTTAAATCATCTGAAGCTGTGTGTGGTGTTCGTGTGTAGAGGAAACTCACCTGTTCATCAGAGGATCCACACAGAGGAGGAAGAGGAGGAGCAGGGAGGAGGAGCAGGACGCCACATAGAGGAGGAGAAAAGAGGAGATAAAGTTAGCACATCCATGAAATAAAGCTGCTTTTTAAAACTTGATAAGTGTGTTAACTCGGTGGAGGAGAGGAGACATAATGTGTTTCATCCCTGAAAAAAGGCTTCCTCCTCCTCCTCCTCCTCCTCCTCCTCCTCCTGCTCCTCGTGTTTTCGTTTTTTGGGCAGAACTCTTGGACGAGAGTTTTGCCAAATAAGACAAAGCACATGCATCTGTTCGCTGAGGCGTCCACGATTTTTTGGAGGGGAAATCTGTAAGTGAGTAACAGACCGACTGACAATATGCGTGAAACTCCAAAAGTGTTGTGAAACATTTTCATTTGGACTGTTTGTAAACATGTCATGAGGCGTTTAGGTGCCAGGAGGATTTAACAGCCGCGTTTCCAACAAACAGAAGAGAAAGGGAGAGACAAATTGCCAAAAATGACATTATCATTTCCGTATATGTCACAAGGCAAGTAGATCTATGTCAGGCACTGAAGGGGAAGTGTGTGAACCTGCCTGTGAGTGTGAGTGTGTGTGTGAGTGTGTGTGTGTGTGTGTCTGACCTGCTCCATCTGGAGGATTGGAGCACTCGGGGGCTGTCACACAATGGGGAGACGAAAGCCCGCTGAAGGATAACAAATGACTTCATGGCAAAACAGCCATTGAAATTCTTTCAGTATGTGGCATTAAAAACAACTGAACAAATAGAGATAAGGAGGTGGCGAGGATTTGAAATGAGATTTTTCTTTCCCCCCTCCCCGCTCCCTTCCTCTCTGCCTCAGCTTAAAAGCTAAACAAAACAAATGGAGCTTATTACTGCAGATTACCTTACACTGGACAGATTCACTGCATGAGGCCCAGAGTAAACACGTCGTCCTCGCCGTGCACCGACCAGGAGCCGTTTATAACAGCGAGCAGTCACCCTCAGATAAAGCCCAACACATCCTGGCCTGCAGTTTAAAAATATAATTGTTGGAGGGTCTGTTTCCATGAGCGTTACCATAGCAAACACTGATAAACCAATTAGAGAGCGTTTGATTCAGCCTTTATGACCTGTGGATAAACAGTCGGGGGAAAGTCACCGTGTGTCTGAGCGAAGGGAAAAGCTGAGCCTGGGTTTCAGTGTCACTCAGGAGGTGTCAGGACACGCCGTCACCAGAGTCACGACCCAAACAGTCTTTTCTTTTTCCATTAACACATTCAGGCTGAGCTGGAGACGTTCAGAGACACGCAGCGCGCTGTAGTTTCCTCCTGCTGCAGAAACCTGAGCCTTTCTAACATCTGTAGGTTCTCCATGTAACGTCTGATCACCGTACGCTGAGAGAGGATTACAGATCCGTTTGTCCTGAAGCTGACAGGTTAGCATCACGAGAAGCTGCTCTTTTCTTTAAGATATGTTTGGTGTGTGTCTCTCCTTTCAAATACAATTTCAGCTCAGTATAAGACCGAGGAAAAGTAACCACATGGGAAAATAAAATGGATATTCCTCCAGATACAGACAATATTTCTGTATATCACATTTTGTTTTCTTTATCCTCCTGGCGGCGCTGTTGTGGGCATGCAAATGTACATGCTCTCTCACAGAACAAAAATGCTCAATTAGGAAAAAGTGCCCTGTTTGATGTTACATGGACACAAAAATCAAATCCTGTTGATAAAGTTGTTTTGAATCAGATTTTAAAAATTTGTTGTGATGCAACTTTTTATTAACAGTTGTCAAGTACCCCTTGCAGTACTCCAACCTACCCCTAGGGGTACATTTCCGACCTAGCTTATACAACTGAGTCATATTCTTATCGCTTTAGGCCCAAAATACCAACTCGTGTTGATTATAAGCTCCCCCTGAAACTAGCTGGAGATGAAGCTGCAGCTGATCTGCTTCAAAAATGCCACAACGCTCTACTACCCTGATTTAAACACGTACAGGTAAGCACTGTTATTACTTAGTGTGATACAGAGTATTCTGAGCTTTTTAACAGAGATAAAGTTTTATGTAAGCTGCCTCCGGGTAAGAAGACATTGACTAATGAGGATGACTTAAGTAGGGATGTCCTGATATTTCATTTTCACTTCCGATACGATATCGATACTGCAGCATTGTGTATTGGCCGATATTAATCAGATACGATATCAGCATTAAACATACTTTTATTACTTATTCTGTAGTATGATTGTCATGTTAGAAAAGGCTTGATTAAGTGATATTATTCAAACAAAGAACAGTAGTCAGCAACAGGAGGAAAAACTGACCCATTTCTTATTAACCAATGGGAAACAGAAACTGCTTATATCAGAGATTTTAGATGCATTCTGATACGATACGATACTTGTTTTTTTGCTGATATCGGACTGATATCTGATATCAATATCGGACTGGGACACCTCTAGACTTAAGACCCATTTCTGCTCAATGCTAAACTCAGATCCTGATCCTTTCTGTCAGCGCTCTGTGTTTATTTCCTCCATAAATCTTACAGACAGGGGCCAAACGGAGCAGGACCACCAGGGGGCAGTATTGCTGTTACTACCTGACACGTAGCGTTGCTGAGACACGAAGAAGAAACAACCATGACGGAACTTTTGCCATGTCTCTAACAGCTGCCTCTGTTTTTGTCTTTTATGCAAGAAGTACATTAGTAAAACCCTTGGGCTCTCACTTCTGACTCTGGGGTGCTCCCCCTGGTGGATGTTCTGGTTAACAGCAATGCAAACGTAAAGGATGCACGTAAGTTTGTGAGCAGTGACTCTAACATTGTTTGAAAAGGACGGAGACATTTTCATACGTAAAGGGAGGAGAAATGGAGCTGAAAGGCTGGTGGAGCTAGCTCTGCTAACCGTAGCCGAACTTAGCTCATTAATCTGACTTTGTTTCCTGCAGAATCTGTGACTCTGGGTTCAGCTGTTTATTTAAAAAGGTGTTTTACATCTGTTCATCTAAACCTTTGTTAAATCACTGAGGAGATCTCCTGCTTTGGTTATAAACAAGTTTCATGTGAGAGGAAAAAAAAACAGTTTTTCTGGTGATTGCACTAAAAATGAATCAGAGAAAAGAGTCTCTGCATACAGTCTGATGTTTAATTCTTAAAATAAGGAAGCACAGTGTCAGTTCACCTCTCCTGTTTAATAAAGAGGTTAATCTGAAAGTGTTTCCTTTGCTTCACACAGATCTGATGCTTGTTTCCATTTCAGCGATCATGACTGATAATCTTCATCTTTAGGCTCTTTAAGGTTTTTTAAGGTTGTTTTAGAGGAAATAAGATGCACATGTAGTACCTGCTGGTTTGTTTGATGTAAAGCCTGATTTTACTCTAAACGCCTGCAGTCCTGTTTTTCTTTCCCTCGTGTTTTGCACGGCGTGGAAAAAAGGAGTGGCGTTTGGGAGCGGGGTGATTCACGCCGGGTGCAGAGGGCAGCAGACTCACAGCTATTGCCCAGAAACAACCTGCCTGAAATTTATCATGCGACCTAGTCGGCCTAACAATCAGGCGTTAAAGAGAACAAAAGCCCATTCCAAATAAATTCCCACTGTATTTGTGCTGGGATTTGATTTACTGGCCTGTGGGGAGGCACCATTTGGTAGCACAAGAAGAGGCGGGGAGAGGTAGGTGGTGTCTGAGAGGAGCGCGTGTGTGTGTGCACGCATGTGTGTGTGTGAGGGGGCTGGGCACCAGGGGATGCTGGGTAGGGGGGACGCTCATGTGCCAGAAGTGTTTATTGTGTCATGGTGATTTATTGAGTGAGCTTCATTTCACTGAATGTTCTCAGATATTTATTTCCCTAAAGGCCCCACAAAGATATGAACAGGCCTGCATCCACATATGTCATCATTGCCCATTTTACAGCGTCAGGAGATTTCTCTCAAACTAAGAGGGGGAAGAAAGAGGGAGCGGCAGAGAAACAGCTCGTGGCGATCAGGGCACCTCTCCATCACAGCCCTGTAAACAATGGTACCTCAGCAGCACGGAAATGGCATTTTGGAATATGGCTGACGACTTCTCAGCGCTCATCCCCGCCGCCCTGCGCGCTCGCCGCTGCCAAATACATACTTACAGAGCATACATAATTTACACGCAGACTTTGAAGGTCTACTCAGCAAGACCGGAGCCGTGTTCACAACTCCTCCAAGCTTTGACTTTTCATTACGCTACAGTTTGTAGCTCCTTGAGACAGACTCGTGTTTTCACTTAAGACTTGGACAGCTTTAATATCTGCAGAGGACGAAGGACGGAAACATCAGAGGAGGTAGAGGCTTTGGCTCCAGAGATAAGGACGTTGGATGAGTTCAGAGCCGAGTTATTTACAGAAAATGTTTCCTGTGTTTCTGCACAAAGAGCGTGCAACATAAAAAAACACAATCTGCATCAAACTCAGGAAGTTATGCAGAATTTGTAACAATGAAAATAATATTTGGTGCATGCTAATAAACTAAATGCATTAACTACTTGATGAGAAAGTGTAACAGAAGAAAACCTGTCTGTGTTTCTGCAGGTGTGTGATTGATCTCAGAGCCAGGTTTGAGCAGGGAGCAGACAGAGCACTCAGCGGCGCTGGTGTCACATTTAAAGATGAGATTTCAGACAAATTAAAGTCGGTTATCTTCAGATCAGGAATAAAAAAAAAAAAACGTCTTTTTCTTGGTTTAGTGTTTCAGAGCGCTGACAGCTCTCCTCTTCTCCTCCTCTCCTCCTCTCACCTGCCTCCCTGCTCCTCCTAAAGGCCGAGGATGTGCTGCTGGAGCCCGTGGTCTGATTCTTATTCTGCGGGGGTAGAGAGTGGGTGAGGCAGCCAGATGGTAGGAGTCTTTGATTCTCCAGATGGCTGTTCTGTGTGGTGCTCAGTGACACTGGGCAGGCTCATTGACATGCTGCCTCCCTCCCCTCCATCTCCTCGCCTCCTCTTCCTTCACCTCCTCCTCTAACACACTCACTGTTACGAAGATGGATCCCAGCCCCCTGGCCTGGAGCGGCAGATCAGGACGGGATGGGACGGGACTTTCCACGCAGCCCAAAGGAAACCTCCATGTTTGGGATCACGATGACGATTGACTGTTATCACTGCGTCTGATTGGAGGATGAAGGGCTGATCTGAGGTCAGCTGGTAAAACTCTACAAACCTCCAATCAGAGAAGGATGGAAACAAATCACATGTTCTGTTTTTCATCCATCAACACTCAGAGATCTCAGATTATCAGCTGTTAGGAATATAATCTATGACTCAAACCCCAAAACAAAGAACAGTCTATCCTGTTAGATAAGACACAACTCAACCAGATCTGATGATCCAACACTGTACGGTTCTGAGTGGTTCTGTTGGATATGACCCACTACAGTCTGACTGGATACAAACTTATGAGTTAAAATATTATGATGTTTTAAAGTCAGACATTATGGAAACCAAAGGACATAACAACAGGAAACACTTTGTCATTGAGCAACATGTGATGAGATCCTGACTGATATCAAACAGGTAAGTCAGTAAGTATCTGGATTTTTGTTTTTATGATTTTTAAACTGAATTTTTTGTTTGAGAATCTTCTTTTTTTTAATCCTTTATCTAAGCTTTTGTTTCTGAGATGGGTTGGAAAAAAAAAGTTAAAGCTTTTCTGCAGCAGAGGGTGAAATGTTTTTCTTTAACTTTCTACCAACGTGATATTAGATCCCCTGGATAAATCAGGAGAAAGTGACTCACATGTGACGAGCAATTTTAGAAAATTTGGCTCCTGATGACGCCTGTAGACGTCGATCAATCACAAAAATCAGAAATATCCAAGAATTTAAATTTAAATCTAAAAAATCATCAAAGAATCAAATTGGAAGAAAAGAATATCGTCCTGGTCCCAGAAATTTTAAGATACAACTTGATAAAATTGATGATAAAAGATAGACTTAAAAAAATACGAAATGACACAATTCACACAGCTTAGTAGAATAAAAAATAATAAATAATAATAATAATAATAATAATAATAATAATAAATGAAAAAATAAATAAATAAATTTATGTAAAATTTTTATTTCTGAAAAATCTCAAAGTGCTACAAGAAAAAGTTTTTTTTTTTTTTTTTGAGTTTTCTTTTTTTTTTTTAACATTGTTTTAAGCTTAAAGCCTCTTTAAACAGATTTATTTTTTAAGTACTTTTTCAAAAGCATCCACAGTCCGTGGGGTCCTGAGGCAGCATCATCAAAGGCCCGACAACAATACCTTTTCATTTTATCCAGGGTTAAATAATCTCAGTCTCAATCCTAAAGACAGACATAGCCTGAATTTATTTGGCTTTTTTTATTCCAATCTTTTTAATTTTTGTTTATGTCCTGTGTCTCTGTTTTACTGTTCAGCACTTTCTTGTTTTTAAATGAGCTTTATAAATGAATTTAGGTTGTATAGGAGAGGTAAAGTTTGAGAGTGGATCATCAGCAGGTTGGTTTAACCTGTAACCTGTTCAGGTCCAGATCCTGTCTCTAAGGGGGCGCCGTGCTGCGTCCTCTCTTTCTGGACTTCCTGCTCTGAACTCCTGTAACTGAACACGTGACGGAGTCTGAAAGTGCTGGAGCTCTGTCTAAAATGAAAACCCCTCCTTCTTCATACCCTGAGTATTTGGTCAGTGCTGGATTATCATATCAAGCGTTGGCTGCTGACGGAGAAAAAAAGTGTCGTCTTGACCCGGATCATTATTTTCCGAGGTGGAGGGAAACACGCCGTCCGTCCTCGCTGCTGGAAATGAATCCACATTCATGCACATCTAAATTAGCCAGTTAAGAAAATCTTGGCCTAATTTGAATGGGAGCAGCTCAGACGGTGTTTCTGCAGATCAGCCAAGCTCTGGCATTAAACGCTCCCTGCTTTTATTCCCTGACCCCTGGTGCCGCGCTCCTTTTGGGGTCATATCATCATTACCATAGTGCAAGCTCAGAGACTGTGTTTCTGTGCGCCTTAATTAATGTGTGTTTATAGGGGGCCACAGGAGTGAGTGCACTTAATGAAACATTGCTACGGTAGCCTCCGGGGCCCAGAAGAGACAGCTTCTCTATTGTGCTGCTGATTCTTACAGGCTGTAAACACTTAATTGATCTGAGGAGCATATTTCAGCGCACATTCAGGGGAAATCCTTTCCGGATTGGGACCGTTCATGATTACTTTTTAACGTCTCTTTAAGGGGGCTGGAAACAACGCGCTGTCTGTTTATTTGTGCAAAGCAAGGGTTAATTAGTGATAACTGCACACAACAAAAGGGTGGAAAGAGTAAATAAGCTGGGCTGATATGAAACAGTGTGACGTTGGAGCGTCGGTGCTGGGAAACGGCTCGAAGGTTCCTCCTGTGTCTGGATTTCTTTCCTCCAGCAGAGACTGATCCACTGCGTGTGTGTGTGTGTGTGTGTGTGTGTGTGAGAGTCTGTGTGTGTGTGTGTGTGTGCACTGGGGCCGATGACAGGGGCCATGGCCTCCACACTCAGGGGACCGCCAATGAGAAAGAAGCATTTCCTCTAACATTCCTCGGGTCACAAAAACAATTTGCCCGGAGAAAAGTGGCTAAACAGGCGCGATGCAGCTCGGCGGCGGCGAGGGCCAAGAAACAGCTCCCAACCAAAGCCTTTCCCTGCTTTCCCCGCTTTAATGGGCAGAAATAATGTGCAATATCTTACAATTAAGCAGAGAAAACATGACAGCAGTTAGAAATAACGCTGCGCTGCTGCGACGGCGCGCTGTAATTAGGAAGTTTGCTGTGTGTGTTCAGGAAAACGTTCAGCATTGGAAGAAACAAATTCATTCTTCATGCTCCGAGCGCTCTGATTACTGCTAATGGACGACACGGAGCCAGCCCCCCCTCCATCACCCCCAACACAGAGCCACTGCAGCACACAGTGTCCCCGTCCTGCACACACACACCCCAAACATGTCCACACACACTCACACACACCCCAAACATGTCCACACACACTCACACTCACACACACACGTGGTGATCTGGTGTGCTTTAATCAGCACAGAGTCTGGACCCCTGAGAGCGCTGGTGATGACATAACATGAGGTCAAGAGAAGATGTGCTCATACACACACACACACACACACACACACACACACACACACACACACACACACACAGGGAGAGTTTGGATGCTGCTGAGCTCAAACACAACTTTCTGTCCCTCCTCACAAACCGACGCAGGCCGACTTCTGGGACCGGTCCAGAGAGCAGAGCGGACACTCCTGAAAATACTCTGGATGTAGGACGAGTGTGTGAGTGTGTGTGTGTGTGTGTGTGTGTGTGTGAGATAAATAAAAAACCTCTGTCAAAGCAGTGTGCAGCTCTGGGTGATGAAGCGCTGGAGTCGCTGCGACACTTTCAGAGGAAAAGTTGGCGAGCGCGTGGCGAGGACTTCTCGCGCTGGCTGCTCCACTATGAAAATGTGTTTAGCAGCAGACTTAAGAGGAGCTGATTGGGGAGGGAGGAGGAGGAGGAGGAGGTGTTGGAGGATTCTCCCTGAACACAGAGCCTCCCTGGGAGAGCAGGGCCAGGTAGTTAATAGGGGTCAGCGCCGGGGCTGGAGTGTAAATTGGCAGGGGTGCATCAATTAGAGGGTGGCAGAGGCTAGGATAAGGAGAGGAGAGGAGCGGAGGAGCAGGAGACAAGCATATAATCTTTATCAGCAGAGAGGAGCAGGATGCTGCAGGAGGTCTGAGCTCAGGAAGGAGGAGAGGAGCTGAAACTAATGAGACAGAGCTGCAGCTGCTCGGAGTAATCGCTGCACGAGCGTGGAGCTCTGAGGACACTCTGCTTGGTTGTGTCTTTCTCTGAAGTAAGACAAATATGCTTTCTCTGCTGCTCGAGTGTCTCTATTTGCATGAAAGCGACAGAAGAGCGCGCCGAGCCTCCCTTAGATCCACAAGAAGCTCTTCAACATATGTAGAATTACAGAAAATCACTGGAGTGGGCTCTTTCTGTGGTTCCTCAGCGCGCTGATATGGATCTATAAATACAGAGATATAAAAACACACACATGTGAGTGTGTGTGTGTGTGTTAGTGTGTGTGTGTGTGTGCCCTCTCCTCTCTCCTGTCCTTGCTCTCTGCAGGAGTTATCCAAAGCAGGGAGATTTGATTATATTGTGTTCACCTCTCCAAGTGATCCACATGATGTGAGCGCGGAGCATCGGAGCAGACGGCCACCGCCGCCGCCGCCGCCGCCGCGCTCACATTTGCAATCTTACACCGTTTAAATGTATATTGGAAAAAAGACAATCTGGCTTATTGAACACATTCACCCTGGAGGGCAAACTGCTACGGTAATGAACACCACTCTCTCAGAGAATTACAGTGTCCTTTATCCCGCTGGAGTGGAGGATGAAAAGGGATCTGGCCGGCTCCAGCACGCGCACGTGCACGCACACACACACACACGAGCAGGGCGATAAAGAGGAGGAAGGAGGAAGAGGAGAGCAAACACGCTTTTCAAGACCCCATAAACCTGTAAACAAAATCTGTGGAGCAGATAAATTATAAACGCCACAATGCAATTAAAGCCAAATTCAATCTGAGCGCGCTCTGTCCATCTGTCACGCTGAAACAAAAGCCGAGCAGCTCCATTATCACCAAATCCCTGCTCCCCTTCATTTGCTCGCTGCGAGATTTGGACTTTCTAGGAGCCGGGCCTTAAACGCCAGAGCGGCGTCCTCTGGAAGCAGCCTCCAGATGCGTCCAATCAGACGTCATCAAACTGTCACCTCCTTCCTTCAATCCTCTCCTTTCATCCTAATGAGGCTTTCTGTTTGACAACAAACCAGGACACTTCAGGAGAGCCGGGCCCAGCCGCGGCCCACTCCACGCTCCACGCCGCAGAGTACACCACAGAAACATCAGCTGGTCTAACAGGTGAGACATCAGCAGCTGATTCAGTCACAGCCTCTAAGATCTTTCGTCAGGCTCCGCTGAATCATTGTCTCGCCTCCTTCGCCGCTGAAACCGAAGCGCTCCTCTTCCTAATCCTGTTTGGCCACTTTAGAGCCAGAGATAGAGATCTGTGCCCCAGAATCCGAGCGCGGGGTTCACGGCGCCGAGCTTTCGCTGCTTTCAGCCAGCGGGAGGAGAGCGAAGAAAGGCTCATCTTCAAAGGTGGAGGAGTGCGTCAATTTCAAATCAGAAATGTATCTGGCATCTTTCTGCCTCTTAAACTACAATACATCTCTGCTGATTAGAGCACATCAAAGCGCCTCTTTCACTCCTCACAGCTACCGCACATTTTAATTGCAAAATGTTAAAGCTCACAATTAGCGGCTTTGTGCTGCTCAGAACTAACCCAAACACAACCATTAAGGACAGCATACAAATTAGCCTCCGCCAGAATTAGACTCAGGGACAGGGACGCTGCTGAGGAGTGAGCAAATGATAATCTCCCATCACAACCATCCAGAGGCGCCGTCCACGCTATTAGAGGCTGGAGATGCAGCAGGAGATGAGCTTTTCATGAGCTGCACTGAGGGGCAGAGCTGCTAACGAGGGCAGAAAATCTTTAATCTTTTCTTCGACAAACACGTCTCTGCAGCGAGCGCGAACAGCGACGTCACGGAGCGCGCTCAGAGACGTTAAAGCTACGACGTAAACACACCTCAAGAATCAGCTGATCCCGTGTGTCTGCTCAAACTGCAGGTCTGATACAAAGAAAGTGCTCGTTGGATGACGCTGCAGAAATGAGGATTATCTGGTTAATGATGGAGACCTGCAGGAAACAGATGGTTCATTAAAGAAAACATGAAAAACGCTTTATTAACAAGAGCTTAAGACTGAGGGCCGGCTCTTTTTTTAAGTCATTAAAACTGGAATAAAACATGAAACCACAGCGTTCATCAAAGAAAGAGTTTGAGAGTTTAAAGGGGGCTGCGAGCTGAGCTGACACCAAACAACACCGCTCTTTACTCAGCGACACCTTCAGAGGAAAACTGCAAAACAGAAATCAACAAAAACTTCCTGAACAGGTGAAGCTGTGGAAATAAACACTAAGCTAACGTCCACGGCAACTCAGCTAGCAGCTCAGCTAGCAGCTCAGCTAGCAGCTCAGCTAGCAGCTCAGCTAGCAGCTCCTCTGATCCTCATCTAGATAATATTAAAAGCTTTATTCAGTCTGAGCTGCAAAAACTGAAATCTGATCAAGTTGTTTGTCTTATTCTAACAAAAATCCTCTTATAAGAGACTTAATCTGAGCCACATCCACCTGACAGGTCCAGAAAAGGTCTGTTTCCAAGATGCTCAAAGACAAAATGATGTTTGGATTGCGTAAAAAAAAATGTTTTTGTTCAGTTTCCTGAAATAAAAATACACTGAGACTAGAAACTGAACAAGTAGTTTTTTTTCTTAGATCAGCGGATTTTATTTTTACTCTTAAATGATTCAGAAGCTCTTTTTGTCTTTTTGTCTTTTAATATCTTAAATTAAGACGTGTTGGGTGACTGAGGCTAGGGATGGGTACTGAATTAGGTACTTTTATAGGTACCTGTCAAAAGTACCGGGCACTGATTCACAAAAAATCCAAAGGTACCATGTTTAGGTCCCTAAACACATCCTTGTGACTGTCAGGGAGTGGAAGAGTAGGAGATTTTCCGTACACAGTCTCCTCAGATGTCTGTCTAACATGAGTCTGGTTCTGTCCGAGGTTTCTGCCTGTTAAAGGGAAGTTGTTCCTCTCCATTGTAACTTGCTAAATGCTGTAAAGATAAGATCAGACTCCTTATCTTGTCTTGATGTTGGGTTTCTGATAATAACATTTAACATATTGACATTTACGGGTCTAGACCTGTAAATGTTTTTGTAAAGCGTCTTGAGAAAACGTTTGTGATGATTTGGTGTTATATAAATAAAGATTGATTGATTGATTGATTGATTGATACTGGACATGAACACAGCAGTGCTGTCTTGATCTGTATTTGTTTGTGATTGTCCGTTGTTCTGTTTGTGTTCTGTGTGATCATGAGATGACATGGAAAGCTGTGGAAACAAATATTCCTTTTCTGGGACAATAAAGGTTAATCTACCTACCTATCTATCTATCATTGTAAGTTTACATATTGAAGAATAAATATGTTAAATAAAAAAAACATTTTATTATTGAACAAATTGATATATTTCACTGCATGAACACAAAAAAGTACTGAAAATTGGTTCCGTTAAGTACTGATACAAACTGCCAGGTACCAAACATCTGTATCGTATTGTGTCAGATGCAGAAGGTTCACATCCCAAACTGAGGCTGATGCTAAGTCTGAGGAAACAACCCAGAGGAGAAATAAGACAAGCAAAGAAATAAAAAGTCATAAGTTAAGATATTAGAAGATGAAACTGACGCCTGCATTTCTACTAAAAGGTAGGAAAAATCTGTTTTTTTTCTGTCCTTAATGGCAGATTTCAAGAAGAAACTTGAGCTTTTTTGTCTTTGAAGATCTGGAAATGAGACTTACAGGAGTTGGTTTGATGGTTGAGTTATTTATTTATTTATTTATTTATTTATTTTGTTCTGTTTTGTCCTTTTTTGTTATTTGTTCTGTTATTGTTTGTCTACTGGATGTCTATAAAAAAGATAAATCAAAAAAAGATAAAAAGAGAAACTTCTGCATCATTTTTGTCTTTGAACGACCTAAAATCAGACTTTCTCTGGACTTGCAGCTGAATGTGGCTCAGATTAAGTCTGACAAGACAAATATAGAAAAAATCATAGATTAAAAAAAAAAAAAGTTGTTGAAGGGTTTAAACACGAGTTTCTGACACTGGATGGATGTTTGGCTAACATGCTAAGCTGTCGTTAGCATTAGCTTTGCTTTCCTCAGAGCTTCACCTGATCAGGAAGTTTGATCATCCAGAGATTTCTATGACCAGCACAGACAGAAAGATGAGTGATGAGGGGTCAAAGGTCAATCAGGAGTCACGGGGTGGGTGTCTGACAAAGGGGCTGCTAGCTGAGCTGCTAATTCAACCACAGCCTGACAGGTGCTCAGGGTGAAAGCTGCTGAGTTTACCTGTAGGTAAATCAGCTGATCAGTTGTCATCAGGCTGTTCAACCAATCAGGAAACTTCAGCGTGTGTGAGTGTGTGTGTGTGTGTGTGTGTGTGTGTGTGTGTGTGTGTGTGTGTGCGTGTGTGAGTGTGTGTGTGTGTGTGTGTGTGTGAGTGTGTGTGTGTGTGTGTGTGTGTGTGTGTGTGTGTGTGTGAGTCTGATCAAAGTCCATTAACAGGAACAGATTATCACACACACCCCTCCAAATATCAACATATAAACCTGAACAGACACAGACGTGTGAATGCAAACACATCCCTGAACACACACACACTCTCTCTCTCACACACACACACACACACACACACTCACTCTCTCTCAGCAGCTCTGAGGTGTCAGTGTGTCAGAAAAGGCTGCGCCTGCCACGATAAGAGGCTGACAATGATACTGTACAGCTATTAGGCTGGAAATAGCCTGCCAATGCAAACAGCTGTCAGAGCGGCCCATTGTCAGGTTCTGGATTTACAGCAGAGCCACCAGAACCGGGCCCACGTCTCTGAGAGGGTCTTAGCTTCCCCAACACATCCACAATCCACATCCACGACGCCGGGCTGTGTCACAACACTGCAGCAATAAAGGAGAAGAAGCAACACGGCGAGGAGGTGTGACAGAATAAATGAAGAGCTAGAGCTCACACACACACACACACACACACACACACACACACACAGAAGCCTCCTTGTAACCAGCACAGAGCCCCTTTTACAACCCCTCAGAGTAACAACCGTGTCTAATTAAAATTCACATTTCAACCAAAAAGGGAAAACAAGCCATCTTTGAACAATCCCGTCCGTCCTCGCCCTGGTCATGAATTTCAGATAAACACGGTGATGGAGCGCGAGGAGCGCCACATTAATTAAAAGCCTTGATAGACACGGCTCCCATCTAACAGACCTATCAGGAATTAAATTTGTATCAGCGGCAGAAAGAGCAGCGGAGGGGTCCCTCAGGGGGATTAATGAAACAGACTTTCAGAGAGGAGTCATCAGAGCCCGGACCGAGGGGAGGAGGTGGGGGAGCGCGGCCAGCAGCGGGATGTCATGTGTGGGACGCCGCGTCACTGACCTCTCATTTCATACTTTAATAAAGTCGCACCCAGGTGTCCTTGATGCCTTCCAGCCGCCGGGGGCTCTGGGAAAAAAGCTAAACAGGAGGCGGCCATAACATAACTCTGCCTGCTCCGAGTGCCTGAGAGCTGGGTGTTACACGTCCACACACACACACACACACACACGTCCACACACACACACACAGGTATGTATGCATGCAGCAGGCCCTGCCGTGCTTCGTGTTTGCTCTTTAATCGAGATGAGACGCTGCTTTGCTTGAGAAATGTGCAGATATTTCCTCACCGGGCGTTGAAGTAATTCAAGAATTGAGCTTGAGCAATGGAGAGTTGCAGCATTACATGAATTCTGCAGAAAAGGAGAGAGATTCAGTTGAGGAGGCGAAGGCAGCCTGTGCTGCTGCTGCTGCTGCTGGTGTCACTCCGGCTTCATGATTTACTATCGTGTGCAGTTGGTAACAGGAAATTGGAACAGCAGCGACTTGCTTTTGAATTGTGGTGGAGACAGTTTCTGTTGAAAACAGAAGCAGATTATCTCGATGAGAGGCAGCAGATTTAGAGATGTACAGTATGCAATATGTTATCACAACACAGTCAGCCCAGACAGCTGCTATCTGTCATAAACTCTGCTGCCTATTGTCGGCCACACCACACACACACTGCACACACACACTGCACACACACGCAGAGCAACATGTGACCTAATCTCGATGAGCAGCCGCTGAGCAAATACAGAGTGGAATGGTGTCATTTTTAATAAAGCTGTTTTATGGACTCCAGTCAACAGAGCCAGAGGAACAGGCTGAAACTTCCTTGTGCAAATGATACGGCAGCAGGAGTTTCATAACTTCCTGTGCTCAGACGAGCCTGTGGCAAGTCTGCAGCGAGCAGAGCGGCCAGCGGAAAAAAAAAAGGAATAACCTCAGCCTTATCAAGATCTCACAGAGACATTTCTTTAATTAGTTTGAATATTTCTTGTTTAGATAATGTCAGCCAATCCACGATGGGGTCCCAAGCGGAAGAGGAGGGGAACTCTGCGCTCCTCTGATACTGAGAAAATAGCTGATGACAAAGATTGCTTACTTCATTTGATTTAAGCTCATTGGCATATTTTGGACAGGACTCAAGCAGCCTGATCCTATCGGGGGCCGGCGTGTGAATGCTATCGGCCGAGTATTGCTGGAGAAATCTAACCGAGAAACATTAATTGTGCAAACAGCTTCTGCGTCCCCGTGTTACGTGCCTTGTTTGCTGCCTGGGAGGCGGCGTGGACGTGGAGAGTCCTCGCTGGTGACGGCGGGGTGATGGAAAAATAATTAGCGTTGCTGAGGAAAAGTTTCCTCTGGCTGAGCGCTCAGACAAACACGCCGGGCCTCAACCCCAAAACAATGTTGATCAAAGCACGTAAACATCTGGAGCAACGAGACTCCCGCCTCCGACACACACGTCTATTTATACTCCTCCAGATCTGCTCCAGAGATAACCAGACTGAGTGCATGAGGGAGCACTTAGGCCGGCCCGGCTCCTCCTGTGATACTGTAGCCTACCTGCACACACTCCCACCTGTCCTGGCTCTCAGCTTTGTTTTCCACAGCCTCACTCCCACATTAACACATTCCCGGCTTTTGTGCGGGTGTCGCCTCTCCCTGCTCTCCCTAACCGCCTATCTTTGTCTCCCCCGCTCCTCTCCTGCACACACCTTTTCTCTTCACCGGGCAGCAGGTGTTGAGTGCTCGTGTTTACTCCCCCCGCCTCCTTCCTACCTCCCCTCCCCGTCTCCCCCCCTCTCTGGCAGCTGGTAGGAGGAGGGAGGACGCTGGAACAGCTGCACATGAGGGTGGGTGGAAAATAAAAAAAGGCACAAGGCAAACAGCTCCAATCCCCTCAGGGTTGTCAGCATCAATCCCCCCGACCTCTGGCGTTTTTTAACCAGGCAAACAGAGAAAACTGTTGCAGTCCAAAGACATCAGGGTCCCCGTTCCATTAGCCCTACCTGGTGATCTCAGCCGCGCTCCCAGAGGGCCGCTGAGCCCAGCGGTCTAGTAGCCTGCATGAGAAGTATCCACTTAAATCCACTTACTACCATTTAATTATTTCGAGTTTGAAAAACACGTCACTTCCAAATGGAAATTTAGCTGGAGGTACTTACATCTGTTAGAGGAAAACACAAAACAGCGGACACCATCAGGGCGCTTTTTTTCCCCTCTTCTCCTCTTTTTTTTCAGCCCTCTCACAGTCTGTGTGTGTGTGTGTGTGTGTGTGTGTGTGTGTGTGTGTGTGTGTGTGTGTGTGAGTCAGTGTGTGTGTCGTTTTCACAAACAGCATCAAAATACATGAGATCAGCTCTCGGGCTTTGTTTGGCCCTGGCAAGGTTAGGCCAGCCTCATTCCAAATTTCCTGAGGGGGGAACAGAGAGAAAAACGATTCCATGCAGATAAATCACTCGCACAGATCAAAAGACAAATCAGTGGCAAAGACAAAAGATGCTGACTCGCAGAGAACAATGGAGACAGAGAGACGTAGGTATCAGAGGAGCCGGCCCTAAGATCCCCGGCTCCGCTCAATCAAACCTGCTAACCAGGGTTTGCAGACTAGGTCAAACAAACTCTGCCTCAGCTGCAGGGACGCGCTCTGACGAGGACTCTGCCGCTCTCTGGGTGTTTGCTTTGCAGGAGGAAGAGGAGGATTGAGTTTCTGGGTTTGATTCCCCCTCAAGAAGGAGAAGAAGGAGGAGGAGGAGGAGGCTGTGAGAGACAGAGAGGGGGTAAACTGTTTGATATAGAGCACCTGTGAGCGCGGGGGTGTCGTCGTGCACATCTGCAGGGTTTGATGTATGCGCTCAGCCCGGCTCTCTACACTTCTGCATCTAAGCTGAGGAGTCCCGTCCCGTGCAGCCCTTCACGCATCGCAGCCCCCAGTCTTCTATTAACTTCTTCAACACCAGCAATAAATAAATATATGGAATCCACAACTCTTTATCATCCCGTCATCGCTTTGGAGAAATCGAGGTGTCACCGAGAAAAGAGCCCTGTGGGAAGCAACGTGTAGGAGACAAGACCCAGCAGCGCCCCAGCAGCGCCCCTCGCCAATATTACCGTTTGATCAAACTGCTTCACGGATATGAGAGGAAGCAACACATCACTTTTACAGCTCTGTTCGGCTCGGGAAGCTGGGCGCACAAAGGAAGGGTCATGTGAAAAGCACCTTGTGATTTGGCTTTTAAAGCGCGTTTTATAATGCAGAAGTTATATTCAGAAAACAGAGTTGAGCACGCCGCGCTGACAGTCCCGTTTGATCCCCCTCCTCTGAGATCCATGTATGATAACACATCAATTTAGATTAAGGTGATATGAAAGAGAAATGGAAAGTAGCTTCCAGAGGGGGAGGAGCCGCTGCTTTTCAGATGAAGAAAACCAGATTAAAATTAACATGTTGAGCTTCGGCTGCTCGCGATTGACCTGTGAAGAGTGCTTAACAAGAAGGTACCTCCAGCCCGGGCCGGGCCCTGCGACGGCGGCTCCATAAAACCTGCTGCACTCACTGAAAATGTCACACATGTCCTGACATCAGGCTTTATTCAAATATCAGGAGGATAAAGAGTCCGCTAAGGTCAGAGGACGGCTTTAATAGATCTGAGAGCGCTCTTCAGGTGTGGCGCAGAAAGACGAGGGCGTGCTGGAATATGAGTGTTAACGCCGGGTCAGGCCCCGCAGCGAAACACACTCCAGCCCCTATCTGCAGTCCAAACAAGTGAGATTTGATAGCGCTGCTGCGGCCTGAACGGAGGGAAAAAACAAGCCCAGCGCCACAACAAAGACAGGAAATTCAGCTTGGATTCCTACTTCTCTCTTTTCTCCTGCCTCTCTATACCTAACAATGCTGGTAATGGAGGGAGAACAGTGCCCGGGGCTGGCAGAGACACCTGCGACATATTTTCTACCCCCCTCCCCCTCCTCCCTCCCGTCTCCCTCCCTCCCTCCCTCCCGCTCTTCCCACCCCCTCGACATTAAAGTCCTTCACAGAAATCAGAATTTAATAAATCACCCCAGAGCCTGACAGAGTTTATCTCCGGGGGTCGCCTCCACTGTGCGGAGCCTCACAGACAGACAAAGCCCGGCCCGATAAGATGTGAAATTAAATACAGTTAGCAGTTTGAGACAAAGGAGGGAGAGTGTCACAGCCAGCTTTGTACGGCGTAAACGGCGGGCTGCTGGAGCGCACACACACACCGACGCCGCGCAGACAGCGGGTGATTCATTTCAGGTTTCCTCTCACATTTAGCCTCATTTGCATCATCCACTGTCAACATATCGCCTCTCCCAGATATGTTCAAGAGCTTTCATTAGACGTCCAGGGATGACATCCTTTTTACCCCGATGCAGCGTTATTAATCACTGGCTCTCCTCCGATGTGGACTCATCTCCATCACGGATCAAACGCTATCAGCCCGTGTTTCCTTTCATTCGGCAGACATCCCTGACACCAGCCATCACCACAGCTAAAGGAGACTTATGGGAGCGCGTCGGGGCTCAGACGACCTTATGAATGCGCTACATAAGCATTTAGCGCCGAGCGGGAGGAAGTGTGAGGATTTGTTTGACACTGCTGCGATCTGTCGGAGCGCTCAGACCGCGCCAGAACAACTTGTGGACTCTGTAGGACAATTAGCAGCACATGCAATCTAAAAGCGGCGCCGTGTTATAAAGACGCGTGATTGCGAAGCTTCAGTTTCTTCATTTCAATTAGCTCTGGTCTCAGACTCGCATCAGGATACGGCCGACCTCAGCTGTTCGAAGCCGTGTTTCCCCTGCTCGGTAGTTAACAGAAAGCTAAGTCAGGTTTCCAGGAAGAAGCGGTGCGGCTTGTTTAATAGGCTTAGCCCGGTCTCTGGGCCTGACCTTTCCCTTTAACAATACGGAGGCCGGCGGGCCGGGCCGGCTCTGGGAACACAATGACCCGAGGGTGAAGCCTAATCTTCTCCAGCTCTTTCTCCGTGCTGACCAGACGGCCTTCATCCACAGCCGCTCTGTTGCTCCAACTGATGTCTTCCTGCTGAGACAACAGTGCCAAGGAGCTGTCAACAGGCCCGGCCCAGCGGGGGCCCCGACTGGGCCTCTTACCCAGAGTCCTTCAGGGTCCGCAGGCACCGACACTCGGCGCTCCAAAGTGCGAGTGGCGCTCGGCAGAATGTGGAGAATGACAGGAATGCTGGGTGCCATCATGCATCCCGATAACGTCCTGCGTCTGAGAGCATGATTAGCCGTCTCCGCGGTCGCCCGTCTACGGCGGGCTGAAAAAACGGGCTGCTGGGTATTGTAGGCCTGTCATTACGTGGCGGCAGCTTGTCATTTTGAGCAACCTGAAGCTGAACCTCCCACTTCACACATATAACCATCAACTATAAATCAGGAGGCAGTCGCTCCATTAATGCAAAATATGGCTATTAAATGTGTAAAGTGGGGCTTTAAGACTTCAGAGCACAGTAAGGACGGCGCAGGAGACAACTTTTACAAAATCACCTGAAAAAGCAGCTGACAGCCAACTTTTCATCCAGAGTTTAACACGCTCAGGTTCGTTTCTGCGTTTGGCATCGAGACTCTGAGCGAACCTTGTACCGGGGTCAGACATGCTCCACATATGGTCTGAGAGGACATCAGTCCAAACATCAATCCACAAAAACATCTGACAATTCACCAACAGCAAACGAGAGCAGCTCAAACACAGATAAAACCACCGTCAAAACCATCTGAATGTGCTTCTTTCTGTTCATAACTGTTTTTTCCTTTTCACGTTGAATTTCCTCTCTCTTATCCAGAGTTAGCGGCAAATTAAATCCCATCAAGGATATCAAACCAGATTCCTGGCATTGTCTGAGGGCATGAAACCTCCAGAGGGGCTGAGAGCTGAGCTACCGTTAATGTTGAACACAGGATGTTCCTTTCACCTCAGGTTTAGATGTTCGGAAAAAGGCTCACACAGAAAATCAAACAATATAAAGATGATGATATGGGTTTCTGATGATAGAGGCTAGCAGCTGAGCTGCCACTAAAGGTACAGATGAACATTTTTGTATTTTTTTTTAAAAATTTAACAAGGGTTAAAAAGCCAACATCAAGCTTAAAAATGAAGTTTTGTGATGATTTGTTGGTTTAAAGTAAGTACAGGGTGTCAGGAGGGGCTGGGAGCTGAGCTGCAACTAAGTTTGTAGCTGGAGATTTATCTTTATTAAATGTTAAGATGATAAATAAGTTTCATTTGCAGACTCAAAGTTATAGTTAAGGTTTTCTTTGGCAGACTCCAGAAAGCAAAAACACCCAGAGGGACTGAGAGCTGAGCTACCACTAATGATACTACTAAATAAAGATAGGTTTTAATCATTTTTCTATTTTTAATCTTACATTTTGGATGATTAGAGACAACAACATTAAAACTATGTGCCTAACATTTTTTATGACAGTCTACAGTAAACACAGGGCATCAATAGAGGCTGGGAGCTGAGCTGTCACTAAGCTTGGACCTGGAGATTTATTTTTATTAAATGTTAAGATGATAAGGTTAGCTTGCAGAATTAAGCAGACTTAAAGTTATACTTCAAGTTTTTTTTGGCGGACTGTGGGAATCAAAAACACCAAGCGGGGCTGGGAGCTGAGCTGCCACAACTGATAAATAAGGACGGGTTTTTATTATTATTTTTTTTTATATCAAAGCTTGGATAATTACAGAAAAAGGGCATCAACATCAACTTGTGTCGAACATTACTTTTTATGACAGTCTACAGTAAACACAGGGCATCAATAGAGGCTGAGAGCTGAGCTGCCACTAAGCTTGGACCTGGAGATTTCTTTTTATTAAATGTTAAGCTGATGAATAAGGTTAGCTTGCAGAATTAAGCAGACTCAAAGTCATACTTTAGGTTTCCTTTAGCGGACTCCAGACAGCAAAAACACCCAAAGGAACTGAGAGCTGAGCTACCACTGATGATAAATAGAGACAGGTTTTAATTCTTTTTTTTATTTCTTATCTTAAAGCTTGGATTGTTACAGAAAAATGGTATCAACATCAAATTTATGTGTCTAACATATTTTTATGATGGTCTACAGTAAACACAGGGCATCAATAGAGGCTGAGAGCTGAGCTGGTACAAATACTGAGTGAGGACAGTTTGCTGATTTTTTTTATAAGAATGACTAAGGTTGGAAAATTAAATTTCTATCAATTCTTTAAAATAAAAACAAGAATATCAAAGAGAGGCTACGAGCTGAGCTGCTCCACTTTCAGACACCTTTTTTGCCTTACGATAGTTTTAAGGTTTGGTTATTTAAAAGTCACAGAAATCCTATAAAAACATCTATCCTGGTCTATAAGTAGATATTAGAAGGTTTTTGTTTGCTCTGGTTCAGTGGTTTCTGAGCATGCTCAGTCTGATCCTTCCTGGTGGAGAAACCTGGTATCTGACCATCTCTGGTTTCTGTTATAGCTGAATGGCAGTGCTGTCGATGCATGTGTACACACTGATCCTCACAGACACACTGAGGAGTGGTCCCAGCTGACTGTGAGCGCCCCCCGTACAAAGCCGGGTGCTGAGCAGGAGCACATCAGATAAAGAAGCAAAGAAATGCCCCCAACACAAACCACGAAGCCGCCGCCGCGGCCTCATTTCAACTCCTCAGCGTTTGATCCGAGCCGCGGCTGACACGGCGCTCCATTCTTTCCCAAATACTTCCTGGTTTTCTGTTTTCCTCTCTTCAAATGATGTGCTGTGAAAGGTTGGGCTTTCTTCTCTGTGCAAGTAAACTCCACAAAGACGTGTTTGATCTGTGAAACCCGATCTGGATTTCTAGCATTGTCTCCAGTTCCTACTGTGGCATCTTAAAGGTCAGGAGTGAAAGGCCATTTGATAACTACAGAAAGACCTTTTGGCTTTATTACTCCGCCTTTCATCTGCTTTCCTGCAGAGGTTAAAACAAAGCATGCTCTGCTTTGAAAAAGAGAGGATAAAATGGATCGCTCTGGAGCCTGCAGCCTTTTTTTGTGTCACTGGGGGAAGTCTGGCATCCAGTGTACAAGGAGAGGAAACTCTAGTGGGCTGTGGGGCGTGGGGTGTGGGGTGTGGGGTGTGGGGTGTGTTTCTGAGAGTCTTCTCAGTGCACGTAATTAGCATACGTCCTCTCAACCTTCCACCAAACCTCTCAATGAGACCCTGAAATCCTATTGAGATATTATTACCTCTCAAACAGGCGTTACATGCAACATCTACAGGTGCACACACACACACACACGATCACAGCTCAATGACACCACTTCCAACTGAATATTCCTTTCTTTTTAATGGTAACCTTGGGAGACGGAGCTGCACCGGCGCAACACTTAACAGCCACTAGTCTGAGAAAAATGTTTTTGATATGCTTGTGTCATTTAATCATCCACATTCTGCCCGGCTGTGCAGGACAATTTTGCAGGATATTAACTCCCAACTAAACCCTGGCTTGTATCATTTGTGGGGCCAGTCAAGCAGGAGTCCCAGGAGGTGCTGAGACTTCCTCCTCACAGTCGTAGTAATCTCAGCTTGAGTGGGCACACACACACACACACACACACATGCTGCGGGAACACACACACACACACACACACAGAGCGAGCTAATAGACAGGTAGAATGAACCATAAAGGAATAAAGGAATCAGGAAATGTTAAAGCTCTTTACTGACAGGAGGAGTGTGTTTGTGAAGAGGATGATCAGGTAACAACAACAGCACAGAGTGAGTGTGTGTGTGAGAGTGTGTGTGAATCAAACGATTAAATGACTTCCTTTTCTTTTATTTCCTCACCAAAGTTTGAGATTGAAGACTATTCGTAAAAACGTCACTTTAACGTGATCCATTTGGACAGCTCACATTGCTTAATGGGGTAGGAAATTCATTTTTTCTGCTGTGGGAAAGACACGCGGCGAGATGTGATTCTATGCAAAATATATGAAGCCATTAGGAGAGGACGCAGGAGTTTCAATAGTTAGAGACAGAGACACAGAGAGGAGGGAAGAGGAGGAGGAGGAGGAGGAGTGTACCCAGGCTATCCCTATTCTTTAACCAGGAGCGTCTCACACACACACACTCACTCAGACACACACACAATGCCAAAGACAGCAAAGGCAACTGATGAAAACCATTTTTGTTCGGTCACAAAGAACTAGGTCAGCCTCTCATAATTGTCAATCATGCAATAAATCTGTGTGTGGCTCTAAATGAATACGGCATTGGAAATGAGACAAAGCTTATTGGCATGCTATGTCAGCTTGACTCAATTCATCCTTTTCACACAAGACCATTCATATGTGAAGCTGTGTCTCTCTCACACACACACACACACACACACACAGGCAGGCCCTCTGTGCCTCTCACTGAGCATCTCACACACTCAGCCGCTCCTAATGTGGACGTTTCAGAGGGTCACACACACACACACACACACACACACACTGAGCTTCAGCCAAAGTTTCAGAGCTCCACATCACACACGCCCCTCGCAGCCGTCCTGCTATCTGATTGGCCTGCAGCATTGCCTTGACACAGCACTCCAGGTCTGTGTCACGTCTCCCAGGACCCCACTGTCACTCTTTAAGAGGAGGGTAATAATAGCCGGGCGCCACAGCGAGTGGTGGCACAGGCGGTTTTAAAGAAACATCAGGGAGACGCTGACATTTGAGTCCAGGAGGAGGGAGACGCGACGATGCCGCAGCCAATAAAGCGCCGCGCCGATCCTGCACCGGGCTGAGGGGGAGATGTCAGAGTGAGATGAAAATGTGTTGACCTGGTGATATTGATACCCGGCTCATAACCTCTACAGGTGTGCGGTGCCGTCAGGAAGCTGCTCGGGGTGTGGCGGCGGCGCCCCCTCCTCCTCCTCCTCCTCCTCTGTGTGGATAACAGCCAAAATTGCCGACATTATCATTTTACAGTAGAGTGCACAGGCTGCCTGCTTCATATTAAACTGCTGACAGTCCAGAGGAGTGTGTGCTAAATGAGGAGCTAACGCAGGGCTAGCGCTCAGTCTGTTAGCATGAGCTCCTCCACGCGCTGATGCGTGCTGCGTTTGACAGACAGCAGAGCATGTGACCGTCTCCGCGACTATTTAAAGACTTATCTAAATGACAGTGACCTGAGATTAATGACTGAACGAGCAGATTTAGCGAGGTTACCAGGTTTGTCACGGCGAGAGCGACAGATCTGGAGCGACGTGCTGATCAGCGTCCAGAGTTAAACGCCACCAGGAAGAGTCAGAGTGAATGTGAGGCTTCATTCAGAGTGTGTGTGGAGCTCAGTCAGAGCAACAAACTGACGCTGTAAAGTGTTTCTGGTGTCTGAGTGAGTTTTCATAAATAGCTGTGGGCCCGTTTTCTTAGCTGGCGCTTTTTTTTTCCACCGGCAGCCATTGACTGAGCCGCCGCTTTGAACCGCCATAGAAATGTGCTGCTAGTCTCAAGTGTCATTAGCTTCAGGGCTTTTCCAGCTAGCGCCAGGTAAAGATTAGATAACAATCAGCCCCTTTAATAGATACTGTTGGAGGCTCTGCTCCTGCGCCGCGCTGCGCCGTTCATCTGAAGCTAACAACAGAAGAAGAGCGAACAGAAAGCCATGTCATTTCCTCCCTGCTTTGGTGTGTGTGATGTGCCGATGAGCCCGGCTCAGCTGATGCTACATGGAGCTGAGTGTGTGTGCGTGAGCGTGTGTGTGTGTGTGTGATGAATCTGCCTCCATCAGCTGCAGAATCAACATGTTTAAAGTGTGACTCCTCCTAAAGCCTCCTCTCGTTGCTCTGCAGGGAGACACATCTGGAGCCGGCTCCTCGGCTCAGATAATCAGCCTGTGTTGTGGTGTAATAACACGACGTGCATTGCTCCACTGGATCCCTAAAGTACAAAGAGCTTTCTGTTGGATGACATTCCTCTCTTAATATACTTCAATTATAAAGGAGGAGTTTTTTTTTTCTTTTTTTCCCTGCGTGGAGCGCAGAGCTCCGAAAACATCCACACGGCAGGAATAACATCTGCATGTTTACTCAGGAGAAGATCCATCCCTGATAGCCTCACCCAAACGGAGAGCGCAGAAAAAAACAAGTGGAGGAAATTTGTGGAATCCCATCTGAGATGGTTTCCCTGATGGATTCCTCTTCCTGTCAGCTCAGACGAGAAATGAAGCCGGGGAAAATTAACTCCTGATACAGTTACGCTGAATTAGACAGAGAGAGGGGAGCAGAGAGGAGAAAAAACGAACACACTTTTTAAGGATTCCAGCCTTGTCATTTTCAATTTTCTGCTCTTTGGACATGCTTGTATTCAGATTCCCCAACATCTATTCGCCATATCAATCCTAATTAGACAATCTGGGCCCACGAAGGATGAGAGCAGAGTTATTTGCATAATTTAATCATAAATACTCAGTGATACATATTTCCAAATGCATTTGTACAATTATCTTTTCATCCTTGGGGCAAAAGTATTAATATGATTAGGCAATAATTCTTTAAAAAAGGGGGAAAATAGGAAACCAGCAAGTGTGCACTCTTTTTTAAACTCCAGCTTTGGGCGATATGAAAAATTAATTAATTTCTGAGGAAAATCAATTTCTCTATGTGACCACATTAGACAGAGCCAGGCGAGGGCCGCACTCCTCGTCCAATCAGGAAATCTCATCTGCTGCTGCTAACTTCTGTCAGTAGCGTTTAGCGTCCGCGTGCCAGCGCCGCTGACTTCCGCCATGCTCCTTAAACGTGCTGCAACGCCAACGAGCCGTGAGGACAGGCGAGCGGCGAGGAGGACGGACGCCACGGCGACCCACAGTCCCTCTGCGAGCTGTCAGCCAATCAGAGCCAGGCGTGGAGCAGCAGGTGACGCCACAGTGAACAAACAGACGGAAAGCAGAGAGACGGAGGGAAAAAGACGTTTCCACACGCCGCTCGACGTGCACAGACCTGGTGTCGACGTGCGACTGGAGCCGTTTCATTTGCTGCAGGAATTAATTAGTGATTGGATTGCTGTTGCAGAGGCAGTAAAGGCATGCAAATAAGATAGGAGCCTGGACAACTAATGCATCCAACAGGCACATTAACAGCAGCGCCTCTTTGCCATGCAAATAGCCTCTAAATCCACAAATGACATTAGACAGTGTCAAACAAAGCCTCTTTAACAAGTCAAATCTGCGCTCTCTGCGCTCTCTGCGCTCTCTGCGCTCTCTGCGCTCCTGGCTCGGCTCGCTGTGCTTAAAAGATCCTAAAAACAGGCAGGGATGGATGTTGGGTTTTTGGCCTGAGCTGATGTGAGGATTTCTCCTCAGAAATGTTTTAATTTGTGCCTGTTCCAGCTGAATGAGTGTCAAGTCAATAAAGCAATTCTGATTTTCAAGGAGACTATTTGTTTGCATAAAAACACCTTGGCGCCATCTGCCAACTGCACAGTTGACTTGAGCACATGTACTGTACCTAATCAAATTTAGCAGAGCCCCACTGAAGGATTAAAAACTGCAGGAAAAAAAGGAGGAAAAGGCTTTTTTCCCTGAAGATAAAGAAACAACAGACAATATGAGAGCCAATTTGACTTTCAAGAAAGTACTTGAATAGATTTGGATTTTAAACAGCTTTGTATACCACTCTCCCTCTGCCTGTCTCTAATCAGGCATCTGTCACTCTGTTTTTGAAGTTATTATCGCCCAGGCTCCCTCTTGGATGTGGTTGCCGGGTGACGGGTATCTTAGCACCCACTCTGACTGGGAATGATTTGAATGGAATCCAGAAATCTCCCCTGAGTACCTGTAAACACATCCGCGCCTTGTAGAAAACAAATATATTCTAAGAGAGCTCAGCGGAGGAGAGGAGGCAGAGAGACAAGCTGGCACCCTCGGTGGCAGCTCACACTGAGCGCTAAACAAAACAATTACCGCCGTTTGCAAATATGTGTGTTTAGGCATAAACACTCCTGAAGTCAGAAGAAGAGAGGTGAGAGCCGCCGGAGCGCGCTCTGTCACATCAGGATCAATTAAAGATCTGCTCCAGAAAGAGTCGTTCAACGCCACCTGTCACTCCAACGCCTCTCAGGCGGCGGCGGCGGCGTCTGACTGCAGCGAGCGGGGAAAATCTATTTAAGAAGGGCATGTAAGTGAAAAGCCGTCCCATTCCCAGCGGTGGGACGTTGTCTGGGGCGTGTGGTTAACCTTCAAGGGTAGACAATGATTGTCAATTAACTGCTGCATTTCTGCGCCCAGCATCGGATAGCCCGCTCCACAAAGAGAGCAGAGCAATGAGAGATATGTGATATGAGCTCCGACCCCCCCACGCCACCCCCACCCACCCACCCCCACCCGTGTTATAATAACCTTTCAGAGAGTTCAAGTGTCACGCAGCAATAAGACCCTTTCCATCCCACCGTGGGGAAAATGAAAAGGAAAACAAGTAGCAGCAGCAGAGGCTCCTGGAGGGCCGAGTCAGAACGCGGGGGGAGATTACCGGACCCGGATCAGTCTGGGAGCAGGAGCCAACACGGATAATCTGACACAAGAGTCCTTAAGAAAATGAAGAGGTCAGGCCTGCGTCTGCGTCTGCGTCCGAGCCGCGCAGCACAGGTGGTTCAGTCAGAGAATTCAATCAAACGGCTCGTCCTCGTCCTGACCCTCCTCTCTTTCCGTAGTCACACAGTGTTTTGCTAAAGTAAGCATAGTAGGGAACAATTTGGTCGGAGCTTGTTTGTGTCCACATCAAACTGAAGCAGCGGGACGCAGAGCTGCTCTGTGATGCTATTCACATTCACACTGTGTGCAGAATGAGAGGAGTGTTGTTTTAACACAATGGGCCGTGGGAGGCAGAAAAACAGCATGTGAAACCGTACCAGCCATTGTACGCCGTATTATTCAGCGCATTGTTAGCCTCTGCCACTGTATCACACACACACACACACACACACACACACACACACACACACACACACAATGTAGGAAGAGGCCAGATGAAAGGATGGAGGAGCCACGCAGCCACGCACCGCCGCTGCAGCGTAACCTGAGCGGGTTAAACCGTGAGCAGGGAGACGCTCAGCTGGGGGGGGCCGACCTGGGGCCTCTGCTCACACACATCATTTTGTCAGCACAGATCCAACGACAGGCGGTGTAAAGCACATCCCTGCAAATAAAATCAAGTCTTTCTGAGTAACAGGAGCCTTTTATCCAGCGGATGCCTCCCCGCTCCATGATGTAATTCTCCAAATGGGGCAGGCAGGCGGGCAGGCCGGGTCTGAGTGATTGATTTCAGCCCAGCACCGGGAGTACCTGGCTGCTTTCAGAGACAATTACAGTCCTGTCCATGTGCCCGTAATAGCCCAGCACTTTAGCGTCATTAAAGCGACGCGAGGCACTGCATTATCCTTTAACCCCATCGCTGGCCATCCCCCCATTGACAACCCGGAGAGTTCAACCACGTACTTTGTCACCTGAAGCCCCACGCCAGGCTGGAGAGGAGGTGCACTGCTCTGTGTCTTTCTCCTCAGACAGGAGAGGAGAGGAGAGGAGCAGAGAGGAGCAGAGAGGGGGGCTCTGCTCCCTCCACGCTTTATGGAAATGATGCTTAAGCACCAAAGTGCACAGGTGAGCTGTTGAGACAAACGCTGCTGTGATGGGAACGTACAGAGCAGCAGGATATTTACAGGAGGCTCCAAACACCGAGAGGAGGAGGAGGAGGAGGAGGTCTGAGGCGGATGCTCCCAAAAATAATTTAAACACTCCATAAAAAAAACAATCAGACTTTTAAAATCTTTCAAATTTAAAATTATTCTTCTTAAATAAAAAAAAAATCAAATGAATCGTGCAACAATTTAAATTTTCATTTCCTGTTCATGCACTTTGCAGATACGGCAGGCACTAAGGGTCAAAATATCTTCAACCTCATTTTTTAAAAATTGCAGAAATTAAACCTGAATATTATAATTTCACACCAAAACTCTGAGCGCCTCGTCCTGCACGTGACGACAGTTTCTGCAAAAATTCAAGCGATTGAAAAAAACCCAAAGTGTGAAATTTACAGCAGGCTTTAAAACGGAGACAACAGAGTGACGTTAAGTGTTTATCGCTGCTCCCCCTCTGATGGGAGCCTTTCCATCATATTTGCATTTCCAGCTCATTTCTGGGGAGCAGATCAATATCCGATCAATCACAGTGACAGGTGAGATGGTAAATTTGAGCAGGCTGAACCGTCCTGAGAGACCGAGCGATACATCAAAGCTGGGAGCAACAGGACAGCAAAAAACGACTTTTAATCAAATATCGACCTCTGTGAAATCTCTCCCTATTAAAACATATTAAAGGAGATCATCGATTAACACATTAATCCTCCTCTGTGAGGCCGCTTAACCCTTTTCACTTTTTATGGCAGATTCTCTTTTTAAAGGAATCAAAGATGTTTTATTATTTCTCAGAGTGTGTGTGAAAATTAGCCTGAGAGTGTGAGAGTGGGAAAAGCTTCATACACTCTTTTTTTTTGCAGGAGCAGTGAGTGAAATGAAGACTCAAAGAGTGTAAACTAAAATAAAAATAAAAACACACACTGTGATATTTAGGATAATTTCAGTTTGTTGTTGTTTTGACTTTTTTAAATCAGAGAGATGAAGCTGAGCTGGTGTTTTGACTCCTGTAAGAGTTAAAGTAATTTTAAAGAAGAGGAGTAATGTGCTGTGAGCTGAGTTTGATCTCTCCTTGTTTCTGGACCTTTCTTCACTCTGACTCCTGGAGTTTGAGGCTCAGACCCTCAGCAGCAGGCCTCAGTATTGATTGTTGTGTAGTGAGCAGACAGGCTCTCCATCATGGCTCAGCTTTGCTCTGCACGTGTTAAAAACTTTCACTCAACTTTTCCTGGAGCGGCGTGGAGCGGCGTGGAGCGGCGCGCCGGCCTCCCCCAGAGCTCCACGCCGCTCGGAGCCCAGCGTGGGGCCGCGTGGGGCTCCGCCACAGCCCCTCTCCCCTCACACTCTGACAACCCGTAATGAAAGCGAGCAGAGAAGTTGATCACACCGAGCGGGAGGCTGGTGTGGCGGAGGGAAAATGTCTCCCCCTGCCCCGCACCGCGCCGCGCCGCGCCGCGCCGCGCCTTTACGCACGGCTCCCCGCACAGACATTTAAAGCCGGAGCTCGTCACTCACCTCGCGTTGGTGCAGTCGTTGTAGAGCGTCTCGAAGTCTTTCCTGGAGATGAGTTTGCAGCGGTTCACCCCGGGCTGGATGGCGCCGAGCCCTCTGAGGATGCGGACCTGCTCCACGTTGCACACCACCGGCGTGATCTCCAGCCGCTTCAGCTTGGTGTAGACCGTGTGCAGTCCGCCGACCAGGTGCTTCAGGAACAGGTCGAAAGCCTGAGGAAGGCAGATGAGCTCGCAGCCGTCCACGGTGAAAGAGGCCACCTTGGCCCCGCGCAGCTCGACCATCTTGCACTCGTTGTTCTGCGGTATGTTCTCAACAGGCGACGGGGTCGAGTACACGGGTTTGCCGGGGGGAAGCGCCGCGGACGGGATGCCCGGGCTGCCGGTGGCGAGCAGCTCTGATCTGAACAGGTTCTGTCCGGGTCCGGATGGGGGGGCCAGGGATGGAGACGGTGATGAAGTTGTCGACGGCGGAGACGTGGTCGCGGAGGGAGTCGAGATCGGAGGCGGCGGAACCAGAGGAGTTGGTGGGATCAGAGCAGCCGGCACGGCCATGGTCACCTACAGGAGGGGCAGAGAGGAGCCGAAGTTCAAAGTAGAAAACCCAGCCTGCCGAGACACCCCCAAACGACGGAATCCACCAGAGTTTAGCTCCTCAGATAAGTTGGGAAGTAGAAAGAGCTGCCGAAAAAAGGCGAGCAGGCTGAGGCTGGCGTGGGGGGGCCGAGCGGCGGGACAATGATCAAAGATAGGAGGAGGAATGACAGGAGGAAAATGAGCTGAAAAGTGCAGCTCCGCTCTGTGGATGAGTTGTTGTTGTCACACGGTACAGAGGGGGCGGAGCTAGGGGACAGTGGACGCCTTTGAAGAGCAGATAACTGCGCTCAGCTCAGGCTCCATGCTCAGGTCGGTCAGAGCTGCAGCCTCACACACACACTCACACACACACACACACACACACACATCAGACCCACGCAGTGTCAGGAGGCTTTTTCCACACACACTGCTCACTTTAACTCAGCTTTACACACACACACACACACACACACACACACATTCCACCTGCTGCAGGGATCAGCTCTGAGCAGCAGAGTGGATTAAAGTAGATCACTCTAACCTGTGAAAAAACTACTTTAAACACTTTAACTCTGATTAAAACTCTTTCAAACCTCTCTGTGCTTTTCTCTCCTATCTTTAATCCTGATGTTTCTCTCGGTTTGAGCCTGAGCTGACAGCGAGCAGCGTTTCAAAGACAGGAAATGAAAATAAGTCAGATTTCATTAATCTGAGATGTTTGAGCTTTTTACTGAAGACGCGCAGAGAGCCAGAGCTTGTTTTTACGACTTAAAGTGAATAAAAACAGATTTTAACACTCAGGGTCTGGTTTATTCTCACGTCACTAAAGTCTGATCTGAGCAGGTTTATCCTCCAACATGTGAGGAGCTGTTTCCTCTCTGTCACAGTTTAATTATTATTGTTTTTAATGAGAGAACAGCTGATGAGAGGGAGCAGTGTGTTTCAGGATCAACTCCTAAACTTTCTTCATGAGGGAGGAAATGTGGATCTGGACTGTGAGCTCTGAGGGGTCCTCACAGAGTTCACCACCTGCAGACTGAGCAGCTCGGACTCAACAGCTCCAACATGAACCTCAAACCTTCCTGAGACGGATCAGGAGGGAGGGGGACAGCGCTCTGCTGCAGAGGTCAGAGGTCAGAGGTCAGAAGTGAAGAAATGTGAAGTTATCCAAACTAGAAGCTGTTATTTATTCACAGGGGGTGGGCTGAATGGATCTGGATTCAGATTGGTTTCATCAAATGTTTTTGTTTTATTCAAGGTGCAGAAGTAAACCTAAAGTCCTGAAATGGGGAGTTTTAGGTTCTCTGGACTCTGCTGCAGGAGGATTTGTGTCTGAGTCTCTGAATTACTTTAAATCAGACTGAAAGAGCTGGAGGAACATGCACCAGAGGGTTAGGGTTAACACTACTGGTTCAACTAATTTAAATAAAGAAGTAAATAAGGTGTAAACTTATTAAAATCTTTTCAGAAAGTTTGATCTCTGTTTGCATGAATCAAAGTGTCGTAATAAAGATGACTTTGTTTTTTTACTACATCAAACCAGACTCTGAATCCTGTTATTATTATTATAATTATTGTTTTGATTATTATTATTATTTTGATGATAATTTTATATTATTATTATTACTGTGATTTTTATTATTATTATTTCTTTTTTTTTCTTTTGATTATTCTTATTTTTCTGATTATTATTACTTTATTATTTCTATTATTATTGTACATGTATTATTTTTATTATTATTTTTTGTTTTGTTTTGTTTTTTCATTTATATATTTATATATTTATTTATTTTATTTGCACCATAAATTAGAAACAATTACATCGGCATTGAAAAGAAAATACAAGATAGTGCAGGAGAAGTAAAAAAAAAAAACCCAAAGTGTGCTAATCAAAGATCCCTCCCCAAATAGAGTTAATAATAAAAATAAAGGAAGAAAAATAAATAAGATTCAATACAATTAAATAAACTCAAAATTATTCAACAAGAAACAGACAATAGGAAATTAATGAATTATGAATGAGAACAAAAAGAAGCTTCAGGATCTTGATGGATTTTAAACGACTTTAGTCTGAACCTAACATCGGTCAGAGACGTAGATGTTTTTGTTAAATGATGATATGAATCCCAAACTAATGAAGCTCTGTAAGTAAAGGAAAACTGACTCTGAGAAGTTCGGCAACAGAGAGTATGAAGTTTAAAGGCATGTCTTGTATTATTTTTATGATTATTATTATTAAAGCAGAGGGTCAGACTGGGATTATCAGCTCTCACACATTTTGCTCAGCAGTGATTCATTCAGTCTCTAAAGTTTTCCTTCTTTCTAAATTCTTGCGTGTTTTGTTCATTACTTAAGAAAAAAAGCGTCTGATAAATGGAAATGTAAAATTGTAGAAACCTTTTTTTTTTTTTAAAGCAGACTTTAATCTTTGTTTTTAATCTCGTTTTACTTTTACAGGACAAACTCAGGAGGAGGGAGGATGTGTAACTTTGTCCACAGGAAGTAGCAACCAGGGGCGGGTCTATGGGCTGTACCATACCTTGGAATGTGATTGGCTATTTTTATTCTTGGAGGCGGGGCTTGGGTTAAAATAAAAAGGATTGGACGTTAAATTTTGGATGTAAAAAGATTAAAACTAGCAGAAAGTAAAAGTCTGCACTTTTACAGTAAGGTATCATCCTGTGTCTGTGTGGTTATAAAAACAGAATGAAGCTGAGCTAATTAGTGGAAAGACAAAGGTTTGATTAATGATATTTATGAGTCAGAGCCTAATTTTGCCCTTTAATCAATCAACTCTAACCTCTCCTGCTTTAAAGTGATGTTTAAAAACCGTTTCCAGAGATCTTCCTGTCTCTGACCCCTCACAGGAAGCTCTCAGCACAGACTAAAGTTCAGCTCTGAACTTTCTGATTCAAACTTTTTCAGCGGTGGATGAATCTGAAACTCTCCCATCGTGGTTTCAAACTCCACATCAGCACTTGTGCTCTTCCCGGGGTGAAGAAGCGGCGAGCTGCTTTTCTTTGTCTGCACATTCCTTAATACTCGGCGTGTTCCTGACGTCCTGTTGTCAGATCAGCTCGCAGATAAGCAGTTTGCCTTTTCTAAATTATCATTCAGGGACAGAGGTAGCTCGTAGTGTAAAATCAATAGCTGCTTAAAATTCATTGCCAGGCAATCCATTTGCCCTTTATGTTGCTAACCTTTCACTTAAATATGCACCATATTAAGATTTCATTATATACAATGAATGTCACAACAGTTTGCCCACCATTCCTCCTGTTTGCACGGGTTAACGGCGAATCATTGCGCCTGTAATGTCTGAAAAATGGCTTTCATTAGCATCAGGCAGGAAAAAGTGAAAAATATATGAGGCTGGGACGGCTAATAGGTATTAAAGCAGCACAGGATACGCGTGATGTTTCAGATACAAAGGCTTTTCAGCAGGCTGGGTGGGCTGCGTGCGTCTGACCCCGGTTATGAAAACAGAGCGGAGCACAAAAACAGAGCTGGACACAAAAACCACGACGGAGAGTTTGTAAAAGTCAGAAACATAAAATCATCAGAGGAGGAGGACGACGGAGGAGTCTCACCTGAGGGAGTCGAGCTTCACCTTTCCTCCCAGAGATTTCCTGCAGAAAAAAAAACAAAAGGTGGAGAAAAAGTGAAGCAGGAAGTTTGTCCAGAGGAGTGGAGCACGTGTGGATGAGGGGAGGTAAACAAATGAGTGTGTCAGGATGTAATCACCCTGTGTGATGTATTGCATCAGGAAAGTGTTTGAAAATGTATGGATACGGACAGGACGTGTGTGTGATCAATGACACACCACATTGTTTGATGTAATAATTTATTCAGCCCATAAAGCTTTGATAAAACAATGTTGAAAAGCAATTTAAATTGAATTCATTTAAATGTCAATTCTCATGGTTAGGATTTTTCTATAATTGGCTATTTAATTAAAATAATTTTCATAGTCATTAATACAGCCGGCAACTTGTAGCGCCCTGACGTGTTTTAATTACATGGTATTAACAAAATTGATATGCTTTAGAAAGCATGGTGAATAAGAAATAATTAGAGCAATCATACATCATCCTCTTATGGACGTTAAGTGTATCACAACATAATTGATGAAGTTAAAAAACAAGAGAGATAAATAACTTTAATTGAAGCGAGTTGGTGTACAGAGAGCCTGAACAAAGAATCACACTCACCATGGATTATATTTCACAGGCAATTCATTATCTGTACCATCAGTGTGTGTGTGTGTGTGTGTGTGTGTGTGAGTGTGTGTGTGTGTGTGAGAGAGTGTGTGCCCGGCGCGCTCCTCTAACCTATGATTACATGACATTTCAAAGCACTGATACTCTGCAGTCGCCTAAAACGTCCTCTTACCTCGTCTGCATAAATCTTAAAGCTGCACATGAAGAAGAGGAGGAGGAGGAGGAGGAGGAGGAGGAGGAGGAGGAGGAGGAGGATGAAGAGGAGGAGGAGGGGCAGCCCAGACGTAAGAAGCATTTAGATGCTCTGAATAAAGCGCTTATTGATCATGAATATTTGTTTCTGCAAGGTTACACTGCTCTGACCTCATCTATCCTCAGACGCTGTCCAACACAAACACGCCACGGCTGAAGGGGACACGTCAGGGAGCTGATGCTGGACGCCACAGTCTGCTCGCCACACCTTAAGAAAAAAAAAAACATGTTTATGACTCAAAAAGTGGAAAACTTTAAGATCAGCGTGATTCAAAACAGACGTCAAAGTGAATATGAGGAGATATTTAATTAAAGAAATTTAATACATTTTTGAGAAAAAAAAAGATTTTTTAAAGTCATAAATTTGTCAGTTCATGCTGTTTTCTCCTGAACATCTTTTCACAGTCTGAATGTTTATAATAATACGATGACTCTGGGCTAAAAACTGTGATATCTCCTCACTGCTGAGTCCAACTCCAAAGTACGAGGCTGTCAATTCTTTCCATCTTTCCGTGAGCTTGAAATTTGAAGCCACTTATGAATCTGTGAGAAATCAAAATTTACCAGTCTATAAAGTCATAAATTTGCGACTATAAAATGTAAAATTTCAAGTTTAATTTCACAAAAATGTATTATTTTTATTTCTCCAAGTGGCACAGATACACCATCGTAAAAAAAAAATCCAAAGAAATCAAAGTTGTTTTTTTTCTAAATCTGTTTGTCTCTAATGTTTGACATTTATCGATAATGTCTGACAGCCGACAATGGGACAAACACAGAGCAGATCTGTAAAAATGTGTTGTGAACAGGAAATAACCACAAATTCTGGTTAGTTTGGTCATGCTGTCAAAAAAAAAACATCATAATTTATAACGCAGAAATTAGAAAAACATGTTTTTTCATCTGTGACTTTCTTAAAGAGGAAGAAATCTTCAGATTTTCAAACATCAATGTTTCTAAACGTTGTAGCAATCCCTGAATCTGTGAAATGATTAACACGCTCTGTTTAGACACAGGACCAGAGAGATCTGAGCAAGACTTAAAGAAATGATGAGGTCGTCATGTAAGGATTGTGGGGCGGGCCTCAAACACCAAGGTACAACCATTGCCCCGCCCCCTGACAGGCCTCCAGAGGGCTGGCCAATCAGAGTGAAGGAGGTTTGTGGAGTGGGGAGCCTTAAAGAAAAACATGTTCTGAAAAATAAAAGTATTCATGGCGCAAGTGTGATTAATGTGACGTTGGAATTTATTTACTTATTTTTTTTATGTGCATCAATTTCAGACAAAAAAACCTTGGTGTGTAAAGGCCTGAACACTGACCCTGTTTGGGGTCATTGTGTGAATGAAGCAACACATTTGAAAACAGAGTTTATTTCTCTACTTTTTTACTCCTAAAAATTAAAACTTTCAGCTCTGGTTTGGGCGGTATCACTTTGTCCACCGGGGGGCACTAACATCAGCACAAACAGGAAGTTGCTGACAGGAGCTTTAACGCTGTGGTTTCTCAGAGAGCCCTGACTCTGATGGAGGTAAATATTGGTGGAGTCACCCTCAGCAGGTGGTGGATAAACTGACGAACAGAGTCTCTGACTTCCTGTTGAAGCGGTTTCAGCCTGGACTCAGATCCAGCTCGGCTAACGAAGCTACCTCCACACAAAGTTAGCTTTCTGCTAACCTGACGTCTCCAAAGAGGAGCAAACGGTCACATCCTGCAGCACGTTGCTCGCTGCCAGGCGGCGCCCGCTGCAGGCCGCTGCAGAAACAGAGAGATTTGTGGATATCTAAATTGCTAAAGCAGGAACCTGTATAAACAGCGGTAATTACCGGGCCATTGACAGTCTCTCAGTGTTGTGCTCATTCTGCCACAGCCGCAGTGATTAAAATGAATCCTCATCGACTTCTCCATTAAAGCGCTGGCAGGAGCGATCCCGTGACCTTTCCCCATTGATTGAACATAACAATCACAATTCAATTGTAATGCAAAGAGAACATTTGTTATAATGTACATGAGATGCATGAGCCATTTCCTGGGAGCGGGGAAGGCTAATCAATGGAGTGACTCTTGGCGTGATGCGCGGAGAATGAGGCTGTGTTTGTGCCTCTAATTCATACAGCCTGCAGTGTATGATGGAGGCCAACGATCTGCATGTAAACATTCCTCTGCTCGCCGCTCAGACGCAGAGCGACACATCCAGACGTCTGTTTGCACGGCGGACACAACCTGAGAGCAAAGTTTGAGTCCAACGCGTCAAAGAGGAGCGGTGAGGAGAGCAGAGCGCGCTGCGAGGACGGGGAGGCAAGGACAAGCCTGGAGAAGTGTAATTACTGATGATTAGTAAAAGTAGAGCCAGTGAAAGCAGAAGGCACACAATCCAGCCGGTAAAGAAAAAGCAGGATAGGCGTAACAACCCGTCAGCGCTCAATCCCTCTTTAAAAGCTGCTCTCCATCACGTCTTTCACAAACTGTCTTCTGAAGAGTGTATGCGAATGATGTCCTTAAGGGATTTCTTTTTAGAATCAGGAGATTATAGTTTACACGGACATTAAACAGATTAAAGCAGGCAGCTCTCTAAAGGCACTTTATCTAATGGAGAAAATGTGCTATGCTAATTGAGAAATTCCGATGGTAAAATTATATTTAAAGCCCGCTCCCCCTCTCCGCCGCGCTCCGTCTCCGCTGCAGGATTTCAGTTTGGCTTGATGAAATCAAACGGCTAATCACAGCCATAAGCTGCGAGACGTGCGCTGAGTGAAACACTGTTTGCCGTGCTAAAAGGTAATTGTCTGGGAAAACTTGGTCGATGACAGATTCAATTCCATTTAGTAAATGTTGAATAACTGCTGAACAAACATGGCCGCCCTATCTGGCTGTGCTTGGAAAACAAAGGGAAACTTTAATTGCTTTAATCATGCCTGGCTTTGACGTCGTTATTGGCCTTAAAAATAGCAGTTAACAGAAACTGTCCTGCTGAGGAAATTGAACCACATTTGGAGTATGATCCGTAATTAAGATAGGGGCATCCCGAGCAGCCGCGGCGGCGAACTGTTGTGACTGGGAGAAACAGTCCGAGTGCTACAAAGCTATTCAATTAACAGGAAGACCCAAGGAAAACAGCCTCCCCATTACGTATCGCTGACTTTAATCAGATCCAAAGCGATTGTATCCCTTTTTGAAAATCCCTGAACACAAACACGTTAATTAACAGATAGGAGGCTGGAAAGATGTATTTTTCATTAGTGGGTGAAATAATGTTCCCCTTTAACATCAAGGAAAATCAACTGCTCGCTGCAGTTAAAGCAGTCAGCGGTGTAAAGTCCCTGCCAGCATTTTTATTTAAAACCTCATTAATGTGTTTCAAGCAGCACGGCTGTAGCTTTAATCTGCACTAAAAGGAAATAATGCGTTTCCTGCTTTATTTACCAGCCTTACTTAACAAGTGTTCCTGTACAATTAGAATTGTTAATAGATCTGGAAACAAAAGGACTTTGAAGGTGGGAAAGTGCTGACATTATTTCACAGGGGAAAAACACTCTGGAGGAAAAAGATCTGCTGTAAACGTGGTTTCCTGGAACACGGCGCGCTGCGATGCTGGGCTCTCATTAGAAATGCCGCGCACAGGACATAAATCAGCGCCCGTAAAACATTTCATTGCCACACCACACTAAATTACACACTTGCTGCTTTGCCACACTGATTGTGTTTAAACATTGTAATTTCACTTTATTCCCATTAAACCTATGCAGAGTTTTATAATCCATAAACAGAGTATCTGTAATAAAAGTTAATAAATGTCAGAATTTGCATTTGGAGGAGGAAAAAAAAACACCCTGCTTCATTTTTGCAAATATCAATCTATGAACCTTTCAACGTTTCGTCAAACAAAATGCTAATTGTACCTTTAGGAATTTGGAGGACGAGTGACGAGAAATGAGATGCACTGTCCTTTAGAGTCAGGGAATCAGCCGAAGTGAATACATTAGGAGAGAAGGAGCAACGAGGAGGACGCAGGAGAGTGACAGCACCAGTAATCAAAGAGTGAATCCTGCTCCCAGATCTGTTGCTCTGCTCTTTGTTTATCCAACTCAACGCTTATTCCTCTCTCAGATTAAACATCCAGCTCCGTTACAGACAAACAGGGTTTAAAAAACAGAGCGTGGACGCACTGGTTCATCTTCCTCTGATCTAACACGTCTAAGACCAGCTCCTACCCAGACCTGCAGCTCCAGATTGACCTCATCAGTGTTTTATTTTGAAAGAGCAATGTCTCTGTCCACTTCCTCTTATTGATGAAAATATCACAACAGATTAAATATCTAAAATGTTTCTGATTTAACCTGAATCTGTTTTTAAAGTGGCGTTGGTAAAAGTCAGGGGTGACCAACCTGTGGCTCGCGAGCCGCATGTGTCTCTTTTAGAGCCCGACCGATTAATCGGCCTGACCGATTAATTGGTCGGGCCGATTAATTGGTCGGGCCGATTAATTGGTCGGGCCGATTAATCGGGCTGATTATGCCCATCACCGATTAATCGACATCGGCCAAAATGAAGCCGATTATAAAGATTTTTGCTCCACGAATATTCTGTCGCTCCTTCTCATGTGTGTCTGTGTGTTGGGCTACACACTAACATCGTGTTAGTTGCTTTTTTGAGAGATAAACAGAGATAAATGTTACTGTTAACACACATGTCAACCATTATCTAACGTAAGACTATGATACAGCGTTTTAATGTTGTGTAAGTTGCTCATTTTGTCTTTACATTTTTCATTTTTTTTTATACTTACTGTGTTCAAAGTTTGACTTTTTTATTTATTGTGTTTACAGCTTGTTCTTATCTATCATTGGTTAAAACTACAGTTCTTATGTTGACAGTTTTATAATTAAAGTTCCTTGTTTTAATTTAATAGTGTTCTGTCTCTGTCTTGAATCATATGGGTATCATAATAATTTGTGCTCATATACAGTATACATCTTGTGCATATCAATGAATTTATTATATATATCAGCCGATATATCGGATATCGGCTTTTTTTCCCCCCCAGTATCGGTATCGGCATCGGCCCCAAAAATCCTATATCGGCCGGGCTCTAATCTCTTTGCCTTTCGGTGTGTGGCTCTTCAATCCATTCATAAATAATATATATATAAAGTGATGAGTAGCAGTGTGCCGATCAATCATAACTATATATATATATATATATATATATATCTGGAGGCCAACGTTGGGATTGATACTTCACCCTATAACGCCAAACGTCTCATATTTGATCCATGACTTTTTCAGCCCTCCTCATGAGCAGTGTGGTGTTTTTACCCTGAAAAACCTGATGTGTACAGTCAGATCCATGCAGTGCAGAGATAAACCAACACTGGGTAGTCAGTCCCTCATTAGCCGCCCTTCCAGTGACGCTCTCAGACCGCCATGACTCAGGAAGTGGACACAGGTGGTTTTTCAAGAAGAGCTTTGCCAAGTTTAAAAAGGTTAAGGTGAGAAAAACATCACAGTATTTACTGGAGCATCAACAGGAACTTACTGGGTTCATGCAAAGAAAAATACTAAAAAATTCACAATCTATGTTTGAGTAAACCGTGTTGGAGATGGCGAATCAGATTAGATACAGCGGGTATATAAGGTCATGTGACTCTAAAACAGTCAATCAACATTTACTTGTATTTCATGCATTATATCTAAAATCAAGCAACATACAGTCTTTTTACTTTTAAATGACATAATTTGGTACATTTAGAGTTAAAAACTAGCTGTGAAACTTGCTGTGCTGCTGTATGAAAGGATGGTCAGACATGCAGAGAGCAGCTTTGCTTCAACAAGGACAGAAACTGTTTTCATCCTTCCACCATGAAAAATAAAAGGTGGTGAACTGCAAAATGAGTAAAATACTAAGATGATGTTTTTTTCCATTGGTGGCTTTCTCACTGCTGCATGATGGGAGCTCTGTTTATGTTTGGAAGGACACATTTGTTAGATTAGTTTGTGATTTATTGTGTTTTTGTTTGTTCAGGAAAAACAATCATTGAGCATTGTGACCTGATGGATCAAATATGAGACAAATTGAAACTCAAATATGGAAAGTGATATTTACATTTTTTGGGGGGTTGTTGTTCAGAGGGACCAATCAAGGCTCCAGGTTCAAAGAACTGGAAGTTTCTGTCAGTTATTTAATGGTTTGAGCTTCACAGGGTTAAGTTTCAGTTTCTCTTCTCTGGTATGAATTGAAACACAAACACAGTAAATCTCGCTTTGAAAATTGGAAATGAATAAATTTTCATTTCATGTCATTTAGTTTATGTGTGAGCGGACGTGAGTTTGTAAGACCACATGTGTGACGTGGCTCTCTGTAGTACCACGGTCATTTATGTGGCTCTTGGTCTCAGACTGGTCTAAGTAACGTCTACGTACACAGATCCTAAAATCTTTCCACACTTCTTCTCGGTCAGACGAGGAATCAAATCTCCTCAAACTGAGTCTGAACGAAGGATCTGCTCCATTATTGTGCTGTTAGTAATTAGCTCTAAGCTCATTAAACAGCTTTAACATCATTAACAGCTTCCCTTGAAGTGATATATAATGCTTGTATATATATTTTTTGTCAGCCTATTTATTGCCACCAGTCACTGACCTGTTATGATTATTCCACTTTTATCCATGGTTTTTTTTTTCTACTTGTTATCTATTTTTTTTAACTTGTTTCTACATATTTTACTTATTATCTGTTTGTACTTGTTCTCAGCTGTTATTATCCGACTTTTACCCATGTTTTGTTCTTATCGTCAAAACTCTGTTTTTAACTTGTTTCTGCTTCTCTTCACTGCGTATTGTGACGAGCACGGCACTTTAACATCCTTGTGCAATAACTTCTGGCCATGCTTGCTGCTGACCTCTTGCTTATGTGACTGTTGTATGTTTAGTATTTTGTTATTTAAAATACTGTGTCCTTGGCCAGTTGTGCTGCTGTCTAAGACAAATTTCCTGCAAAGGACAATAAAGTTAATCTAATCTAATCTAATCTAAAACCAAGCCCCAACATCCAGCCTGAAATCATGAAGCTGTTACAGAAGTTTTAAAAGCTGCAGTTCCTCGATTGTCCACTAGAGGCTGTGGCAGAAACAGAAGAAACCACACACACACCCATTCTAAAATGCTGATCTTTACAGCAGAAATCAACATGTTTACAGCCTGGTTTAAAAATAGATTTCAGTCTGAATGGATCATTTCTCTCAGCACACACTGAACAGAGGAGGAGTTATTAAAGAAATCATTATTTATAAAATTATGCTAACTCCTATTATGATCTCATTTCAAACCATTTTCAGAAAAATAAAATGATTCGTAGGACATTTTTGTTTTGTATTGATATTCTTTCAGTTTTGTAAAGAGTAAACGTTGATCTCTGCTGTCACTTCCCTCCAGCTGCTCGTGGGATGCTGGTGTCAGACTCAAACGGCTCCATCGGCATGTGGATCAAACTTACAGAAGCTGTTAGCAGCATCAACAGGCGGTAAGAGGAGGGGGGGGGAGTGATGTCTAACTGTTATTAATGTGCTGGAGTTTATATTTAGAAACCATGATCACCGTCTGATCCTGGTCCGACGGAGCGTGCTGTTAAAACCTTACACTGAGGGTTTGAGGAGGAGGAGGAGGAGGAGGAGGAGGAGGCGCTGCTCGCTGTAATACATCAGAAAGTCTTGGCAGGGCAGCAGCGACTCCTGCATCTCTCTGCGTCTGCCTGCGTCTGCAGCAGGTCACTACGCTCTGCTGACTTAATAAACTATGCATCCAACAACAATGATTATTCATGTCATTCTTCAAAGGTCCTTGAGAGGATCCCGATGCAGCAGCCATTCAACCTTTCATATTAATTCAAGCTTGGCTAAGATTGTACCATCTGGGCCCTTGTACTTGATGATTAATGCCAAACAGTGATTCATATGTGCAATTGGAGTTTAATAAACAGGGATTTCAGAGTTAAATGGCACATACAAATGCTGGGGATGAACTCATTCATACTGTCTCGTTTGTGCTGCTGCTAATAAAGCCCGCTCATAATTGCTCTCTACAATCATCTCCAGAAACACAAATACGGGATTTTGTGATTAACATAATGTGTTTTCTTCCAGAGAGGAAATAATCCCACAAATTCAGAGATGGCTTCAGACATATGTACATAAGAATCATTATTCTGTCCAAATTAACTTACTACTGATTAACACTGCCACTAAACATAATGACTGTTAATCATCCCTCAGATTAGACGCACACACTCCTCCTCACACACACACACACACGCACACACGCGACGCTGTGAGACACACACATCACAAAGTTTTCTCTAATTCTTCCTCCAACAACTCTCCCTGCGTCTGCAGCTGGGACTGTGACATTGAAGCAGAGACAGACTTCAGAGAGGAGACGCTGCTGGTTTCAGCACGGTGTGTGTGTGTGTGTGTGTGTGAGTGAGTGTGTGTGAGACGACACTCAACAGTGACCTCTACAGGAGCACACACACACACACCCCCGCTGCAGCTCTCAGGGAGGATTTAGGTCAGAAAATAAACAGGAAACACTGAAATGAGTCAATTTGATTCTGTTAAAGAACGTTTGTAACACTGATTTAATTTTGTTTATCATATTATAAAAATAAAAAAGGGTTTAGGTTGATCTGAGAGGAACTTGGACTCAGGAAAGTAGATTTAAGGAAACATAATTCCTCCATCAAATTTTAAAATGAAGGAGTTGTCTCTGAGACGTTCACTCAGTCGACTCTTTGTGTTGTTTTCTGTTTTTGAATAAAGACTTTGAAACAATCTGTCTTTAAAATCATAAAATATAAATATATACATAGAAATATCTCCTCTGTGCCAATAATTATTTAATTTGTTCAGTTTAATTCTGCCCCTCTTAAATATTTGAAAAGAAACTCCAGATGTCTGGCTGGCTGTGTGACTAAATATTATTTTACAGATCAGGGCGAGTAACTTAGGAACAACCTCAGACCTCCTGAGAGACGTTTCAGAATAAGAGTGATTTTTTTTTTTTTTTTTTTTTAAAAAGGTTGCACACTTAAAAAAAATAAAGTGACAAAATTTAATGTTTTATTTTTATGATTATTATTATTACTATTATTATTATTATTATTATTATTATTATTATTATTATTATTATTATCATTATATTAAAAAAGTGACAAAATTGAATGTTTAATCATTATTATATTCAAAAAATAATGTGACAATGTAATGTTTTATTATTATTTTTATTATTATTATTGTTATTATATTTAAAAATAAATTAAGTGACAAAATTTAATGTTTTATTTTATAATAATAATAATAATATTATTATTATTATTATTATTATTATTATTATTATTATTATTATTATTATTATTATTATTATTATTATCATTATTTTAATAATAATCAAAAAAACAAGATTTTAAATATCAAGCTCCTCTGATGCGTTTCAAAGTGGTTTCAAAACAGTCTGAATTTAACAATAAGGCCTTTTTATGAGCTAAAGAGGAAATTAAACTATTAACTATTAGGAAGAAAAGCAGAGAAAGTTTCTATGTCCTGATTTTAACGTCTGTAACAGCTGAGAGGGGGTAGGTGTCAGGTGAGATGATCCAAGGCAGGAAATATTCACAATTAATGAGATATATTTGATTGTTAGAAAGATTTTCAATTCTTTTTTTTTTTTCCACAAAACTCAATTTAAACACACGGGCCAAAATTAAGCAGCTGGATGAGATGACACGCTTTGTCCACAGGGGGCGCCAGAATCGACACAAACAGGAAGTTCCTCACAGGAGCTTTAATGCAGCAGACTTCACTTTAAAAAACCAGATTAAGATGCAGAGATCAATTTTCTCTGATAAAATCTTTTTTGTATTTTTCCCACAATGCACCTGCATTAAAACCAGAGCATCTTTAAAAATGAAGATAATCAGACACATTGATGTGGATGGAGCCGTGACAGAAGCGTGTGGCCATCACGTCTCTGTATGAATGTGTTTAAAGGTAACAGACTAATTTAAAGGTGCATTGCAGATAGTCGAGGCGTCTGCATATCAACAAGTCCGGCCGTCACACAGCGAGCCCCTGCTCCTCATGGAGACAAAGAACAGAGCCCAGCAGTGTCCCTGGAGGAGCAGAGGAGGAGCAGGAGGGTGCCAAGCCACGCAGGCCTCAGCCAAGAGCAGGATCACGCAGGAGGAATGAATGATGCTCAGATAAGGAGCAGAGCAAAGAGGGCAGACCAAACAGGAAAGAGGCAGAATGTGCGGGGCGTAGCCTGCCCCAGCAGGAAAACCAGCTGATAGGAGCATGTTGCTCTGTTCCCTGCAGCTTTTCATGCTGCACGCTGCTTTCTCTGACCTGAGAACTTCCTCTGCTATCATCACCATCATCATCATCACATCATTTCTTTAATATCAAACCAAACGTTAGCGCGGCTCAGGTCGGTGTCACAGCAGACGGCTCCTGAGGAACCAGGAAATCCTCGACCCAGGGAACTACAGGAACCTAATCCTGGGATTTCTGGCTAAAGACCCATCTGTCTGCAAACTTCTCAGGAAATCTGGAGAGGCAGGAAAAGCTGCGACGTGTCACTTCTATAGTTTAATCATCGGTAAAACATCTTCAGACCAAACGAACCAATCAGAGAGCAGAGCAACACATGGGCTCAGTGTGAAAGTGTGCTCTCTGAGTGAATGTACTCATGGCACAGTTGCAGCCCTTAAAAGGCATAATTAGTTATTTAGAGCAGGGCCAGAATAGAAAGGAGAAAAAAAAGAAGTGGGGGTAATCTGCCTCTTTCCCACACAGGGGACCAGCCGAACACAGGCGATGTTGTCCCCCCTTCCTTTCTTAGCCCACTTCTCCTTTATGTATTCAAATTCACTTCAGCAGCATAAAATCCTCCCCAGAGACAGCATTGTCCTCCTGCTTGTCCCTGGGGCTTCCCATCTCTCGCTAACATCTCTTCCTCCTCCGGGTCCAGCCCGGCACCTCGCAGACAGACCTCGCCGTCTCTGTGAGGCCCAATAATGAAAATTAATTAAAAAGCTTTTAAAAGACACAAATGAATGCACAGAATGTTTAAAGGCTTCGTGCAAATGACTCCAGTTTCAGGTTTTCATGGCGGGACAGTGTGAAACAAACGGCCTGAATAGCCTTTCACTGGCTGCAGCGCTGAATGATAATCTCTGTTGTGTTACTCTGGCTGGAAATAAAGGCGACACACATTTCTCCTGCTCGCGCTCTTTCTGTGCCGCTGCATTCAGGAAACTCAGAATGGGAAATCTTACACCGATGGCTGAGCTGCAATCGCACTTACAAATGTAGGAACACTATACTTTCATAATAAGGCGCGCTGATGCTTCAAAAGGCGCCGAGGTCTGCTCTGCTGAGCCTGAATACGTGGGCCCTGGTGCATAAAGTAAGCATAAGGCCCACTCTGTGGCAGTGAATGAAATGAAAGCCTGAGGCGTCAGAGTTAATACATTAACACAGCTGAGCACTGACAGACACACACACGTCCAGCGATAGAGAAATAATCATTCAGTGACACGCCGCTCACGCCACGGTGACGCCTTCAGAGCAGCGCCGTGTCGTTCAGGTGAAAACAAATGAATATCAAACAGAGGAGTGAGGTAATCCTCCAAAACATGACGTTTGTTTCCTGACAAACATCTCACACACTGATCCAGAAGTATCATCAGAGTATTATCATGTCTGTTCACCGCTGGCGTGATGCAAATCGTCTCCACGCCGACAAAACTCTCCCACCGGCCTCTAATAAAACAGCACACTTCCCTCTCCGCGCTCTCCCTCGGAAACGCCGCCGTCTGCAGCTCTGTGATCTGCCAGCGACCAAATGAGACGCAGCAGCTCCAGCAGAAGAGAGACGCAGCCCGTATTCCCCGCGCTCCTCCAGCAGATAATGCTTTCCCTTCACATTCCTTTATTCCTTCAAAAAGAATGCATCAGAGGCCAAATATTAATTCTCCTCGTCATATGGAGGAGCTACGCAAGTGGCATACTAGCACGGGCTTTTGAATGATTAAGGGAACACATAAAGGGTTTGTGGTGGCGCTTTGAACTTTGTGCAGAGTTCTGAGATCTCTCCACTTATTCCCCGCTCTGCAGGAGACGTGATGTTGAAAGACAGCGTTAATGAAAGCGCCGTAACAGGTAGAGACAGAGGGATTACCGCCGTCTAAACACAGCCAGGCCGGCCTCGCAGGTGACCGGGGGAGCCACTTTTCCTCACTCTTCCTCCTTCCTCCCACCATGAATCTCCTTTAAAGAAATGCCAATAGATCTGATCGCCTCCTCCTCCTCCTCCTCCTCCTCCTCCTCCTGCCTCCCTCCCCGGGCCCGTGAAGATGCACGTGTGGGGGGAATCACTTCAAGGAATGACATTGACTGGGGATGTGCTGACTTGCACCACTGTTTGTCTTTTGATGTGAGAGATCAAATCAATGTAGGCGCCGCACGGCGAGCAATGTGCAGCCAGATTAGCATTAGCCTGAAGGTGCCTGCTCGCCGCCATCATTAGCGTTTGCATCTGACTCCAAACCATGAGGATGTGGTCCGTGCTGGTTCACAGATCCAGGCTGTGGGGGCTAATGTTGGGCTGTGGTAATGACACTCACACCTTCACGAGCTCAGCCTGACACTGACATTTGTTATTGGAGTGAGCGGCGTGATTTGTCACTGGTCTGCTGTGCATTGGTGCCTTCACATGGAAAATACCACCATGAGATCTCCGCAGTGCTTAAGTCAGATGGATTGGACGCTCTTGAACGCTGATAAAGGTTGATTTCAGGTTGTGCCAACATTGTTGTGGGGAGCTAATGCAGAATAATTGTCATATTTTCTCCTGTCAGAGCCGCCAACAGTCAGATCTTTAACGCTCGACTCTCTGACTTTGCATCATAAGCAAAAAATCTGCACTTTATCAATAAACGAGCAGATCCTGATTGATGTTTTTATCCAGAGGCTGATAAATACACGTCCTCACAGTCCTGACAGACCAGAGGGAAGACGGTCTGTGACGCTCACACGCTAACTCTGTTTCACTGTATCACACAAACATCAACATGCTAATGAGTTTATCCAATAATTTTTTTAGAGGCAAACATATTACTCAATTTTTGGATAATTTCTTTAAATTAAGTATCCAAGTTGTCCTAAAGCTAAATTACTGTAAACAATCGAACATTAAACTTTGCATCAGGAGTTAGAAACCAGCTGTGTTTAATACTTGATTCTGATTGGTCGAACTCTACAACAGCTGGAATTGAAGCCTGTGATGTTAGCGTGAGGAACAACCTGATCACATGTTATATCACAGTGATCCAGCCTGTTGACACTGTGGCAAAAATGTTGATTTCTGTCTCAGGCCGGCTCGCCCTGTCAGGGTTCTGTTTAACATAAATTATTATTTTGATCATGTTTGATCATTTTAACCCAGATTCTGTCTAAACCAAGATCTTTAACATGCTGAAGCAATGATTCCCAAACTGTGAGCCAGTTTGCTTTAAAAGGATATTAAAAATGTTCAAAACTTCTTTTTATTATTTGTTTTGTTTTTCCTCTAAAGGTCTTTGCACACGAACGGCGGCCATAGCCTGTATATAGAGTGGACAGCGTTGCTCCGTCTTTTATCATTGTACGGTTTTGAAGCAAAAATTCCTCCGTCACAGGCACAGACATTGGCAGCCAGAGTCTGTGCAGTAGAGACTGTGAGGGATTCTGGGAGAATCTGAGTGGAGCTGGGTGACAAAATTATTTTTTTTTTTCTTTCGAGAGTCTAATCACTTCCTGACTCTACCTCCAGACATATTTTACAATCCCTGAAAAAATACACGAGAACGTCAGCTGTCAATCATTGTTAAACGTGACGTAATACCTTGTTTTTAACCTGGTATAACTAATGAAAACAAAACTTTTCAGAAAAAAGAGGACTTGGATACAAGACAGCCAAATGATATCTTCAAATCACCACAACAATCAGACGTGAGAAACATTTCTACCAGGTGTATTAATTTTTTAACGTTTGACCACAGCCCATCTGGAAAGACTGGGGAGATGGATTTTTAAACCTATACTGCAGCCAGCCACCAGGGGGAGCAGTTTTTGTGTCACTTCGAGCCGAGCAAGAGGACGTCTATTTTTTTACAGTCTATGACGGCGTCAGGGATTAAAATTTGAAGGCGTCATATATTCAATCTCTGCAGCTATTCTCCTCCAAACGTTGTCCTTGTGGTATTTATGTCTTTTGTCATTACAAAAATTCAGGTGTGGTCCGCCGTGTTGGATGTTTTGGTATGTGACGTGTCAATAACGAGCATTTTGATTGGTCGAGTGTGGACTCATTGCAAAAAAAACTTTTGAAAACTTAACCTCAGTCCAATGAGGGAGGAGTCAAACTGTAGACAGAAAGGAGTCAAACTTAGAAAGTTTGACTCCTCTTTGTCTAAAGTTTGACTCCTCCTCTCTGTCTAAACTTTGACTCCTCTCTGTCTAAAGTTTGACTCCTCCTCTCTGTCTAAAGTTTGACTCCTCTCTGTCTAAACTTTGACTCCTCTCTGTCTAAAGTTTGACTCCTCCTCTCTGTCTAAAGTTTGACTCCTCCTCTCTGTCTAAAGTGTGACTCCTCTCTGTCTAAAGTTTGACTCCTCTCTGTCTAAAGTTTGACTCCTCCTCTCTGTCTAAAGTTTGACTCCTCTCTGTCTAAAGTTTGACTCCTCCTCTCTGTCTAAAGTTTGACTCCTCCTGTCTGTCTAAAGTTTGACTCCTCTCTGTCTAAAGTTTGACTCCTCCTCTCTGTCTAAAGTTTGACTCCTCCTCTCTGTCTAAAGTTTGACTCCTCCTCTCTGTCTAAAGTTTGACTCCTCCTCTCTGTCTAAAGTTTGACTCCTCTCTGTCTAAAGTTTGACTCCTCTCTGTCTAAAGTTTGACTCCTCCTCTCTGTCTAAAGTTTGACTCCTCCTCTCTGTCTAAAGTTTGACTCCTCTCTGTCTAAAGTTTGACTCCTCTCTGTCTAAAGTTTGACTCCTCCTCTCTGTCTAAAGTTTGACTCCTCCTGTCTGTCTAAAGTTTGACTCCTCTCTGTCTAAAGTTTGACTCCTCCTCTCTGTCTAAAGTTTGACTCCTCCTCTCTGTCTCAAGTTTGACTCCTCCTCTCTGTCTAAAGTTTGACTCCTCCTCTCTGTCTAAAGTTTGACTCCTCTCTGTCTAAAGTTTGACTCCTCTCTGTCTAAAGTTTGACTCCTCCTCTCTGTCTAAAGTTTGACTCCTCCTCTCTGTCTAAAGTTTGACTCCTCTCTGTCTAAAGTTTGACTCCTCCTCTCTGTCTAAAGTTTGACTCCTCTCTGTCTAAAGTTTGACTCCTCTCTGTCTAAAGTTTGACTCCTCCTCTCTGTCTAAAGTTTGACTCCTCCTCTCTGTCTAAAGTTTGACTCCTCTCTGTCTAAAGTTTGACTCCTCCTCTCTGTCTAAAGTTTGACTCCTCCTCTCTGTCTAAAGTTTGACTCCTCCTCTCTGTCTAAAGTTTGACTCCTCTCTGTCTAAAGTTTGACTCCTCCTCTCTGTCTAAAGTTTGACTCCTCTCTGTCTAAAGTTTGACTCCTCTCTGTCTAAAGTTTGACTCCTCCTCTTTGTCTAAAGTTTGACTCCTCTCTGTCTAATGTTTGACTCCTCTTTGTCTAAAGTTTGACTCCTCCTCTCTGTCTAAAGTTTGACTCCTCTCTGTCTAAAGTTTGACTCCTCCTCTCTGTCTAAAGGTTGACTCCTCCTCTCTGTCTAAAGTTTGACTCCTCCTCTCTGTCTAAAGTTTGACTCCTCTCTGTCTAAAGTTTGACTCCTCCTCTCTGTCTAAAGTTTGACTCCTCCTCTCTGTCTAAAGTTTGACTCCTCTCTGTCTAAAGTTTGACTCCTCTCTGTCTAAAGTTTGACTCCTCCTCTCTGTCTAAAGGTTGACTCCTCCTCTCTGTCTAAAGTTTGACTCCTCTCTGTCTAAACTTTGACTCCTCTCTGTCTAAAGTTTGACTCCTCCTCTCTGTCTAAAGTTTGACTCCTCCTCTCTGTCTAAAGTTTGACTCCTCCTCTCTGTCTAAAGTTTGACTCCTCTCTGTCTAAAGCTTGACTCCTCCTCTCTGTCTAAAGTTTGACTCCTCTCTGTCTAAAGTTTGACTCCTCCTCTCTGTCTAAAGTTTGACTCCTCTCTGTCTAAAGTTTGACTCCTCTCTGTCTAAAGTTTGACTCCTCTCTGTCTAAAGCTTGACTCCTCCTCTCTGTCTAAAGTTTGACTCCCCTCTGTCTAAAGTTTGACTCCTCCTCTCTGTCTAAAGTTTGACTCCTCCTCTCTGTCTAAAGTTTGACTCCCCTCTGTCTAAAGTTTGACTCCTCCTCTCTGTCTAAAGCTTGACTCCTCCTCTCTGTCTAAAGTTTGACTCCTCCTCTCTGTCTAAAGGTTGACTCCTCCTCTCTGTCTAAAGTTTGACTCCTCCTCTCTGTCTTAAGTTTGACTCCTCCTCTCTGTCTAAAGTTTGACTCCTGCTCTCTGTCTAAAGTTTGACTCCTCCTCTCTGTCTAAAGTTTGACACCTCCTCTCTGTCTAAAGTTTGACTCCTCCTCTCTGTCTATAGACTGACTCCTCTCTGTCTAAAGTTTGACTCCTGCTCTCTGTCTAAAGTTTGACTCCTCCTCTCTGTCTAAAGTTTGACTCCTCCTCTCTGTCTAAAGTTTGACTCCTCTCTGTCTAAAGTTTGACTCCTCTCTGTCTAAAGTTTGACTCCTCTCTGTCTAAAGTTTGACTCCTCCTCTCTGTCTAAAGTTTGACTCCTCTCTGTCTAAAGTTTGACTCCTCTCTGTCTAAAGTTTGACTCCTCCTCTTTGTCTAAAGTTTGACTCCTCTCTGTCTAATGTTTGACTCCTCTTTGTCTAAAGTTTGACTCCTCCTCTCTGTCTAAAGTTTGACTCCTCTCTGTCTAAAGTTTGACTCCTCCTCTCTGTCTAAAGGTTGACTCCTCCTCTCTGTCTAAAGTTTGACTCCTCCTCTCTGTCTAAAGTTTGACTCCTCTCTGTCTAAAGTTTGACTCCTCCTCTCTGTCTAAAGTTTGACTCCTCTCTGTCTAAAGTTTGACTCCTCTCTGTCTAAAGTTTGACTCCTCCTCTCTGTCTAAAGTTTGACTCCTCCTCTCTGTCTAAAGTTTGACTCCTCCTCTCTGTCTAAAGTTTGACTCCTCCTCTCTGTCTAAAGTTTGACTCCTCTCTGTCTAAAGTTTGACTCCTCTCTGTCTAAAGTTTGACTCCTCCTCTCTGTCTAAAGGTTGACTCCTCCTCTCTGTCTAAAGTTTGACTCCTCCTCTCTGTCTAAAGTTTGACTCCTCTCTGTCTAAAGTTTGACTCCTCCTCTCTGTCTAAAGTTTGACTCCTCCTCTCTGTCTAAAGTTTGACTCCTCTCTGTCTAAAGTTTGACTCCTCTCTGTCTAAAGTTTGACTCCTCCTCTCTGTCTAAAGGTTGACTCCTCCTCTCTGTCTAAAGTTTGACTCCTCTCTGTCTAAACTTTGACTCCTCTCTGTCTAAAGTTTGACTCCTCCTCTCTGTCTAAAGTTTGACTCCTCCTCTCTGTCTAAAGTTTGACTCCTCTCTGTCTAAAGCTTGACTCCTCCTCTCTGTCTAAAGTTTGACTCCTCTCTGTCTAAAGTTTGACTCCTCCTCTCTGTCTAAAGTTTGACTCCTCCTCTCTGTCTAAAGTTTGACTCCTCTCTGTCTAAAGTTTGACTCCTCTCTGTCTAAAGTTTGACTCCTCTCTGTCTAAAGCTTGACTCCTCCTCTCTGTCTAAAGTTTGACTCCCCTCTGTCTAAAGTTTGACTCCTCCTCTCTGTCTAAAGTTTGACTCCTCCTCTCTGTCTAAAGTTTGACTCCTCCTCTCTGTCTAAAGTTTGACTCCTCTCTGTCTAAAGTTTGACTCCTCCTCTCTGTCTAAAGTTTGACTCCTCTCTGCCTAAAGTTTGACTCCTCCTCTCTGTCTTAAGTTTGACTCCTCCTCTCTGTCTAAAGTTTGACTCCTGCTCTCTGTCTAAAGTTTGACTCCTCCTCTCTGTCTAAAGTTTGACTCCTCCTCTCTGTCTAAAGTTTGACTCCTCCTCTCTGTCTAAAGTTTGACTCCTCTCTGTCTAAAGGTTGACTCCTCCTCTCTGTCTAAAGTTTGACTCCTCCTCTCTGTCTAAAGTTTGACTCCTGCTCTCTGTCTAAAGTTTGACTCCTCCTCTCTGTCTAAAGTTTGACTCCTCCTCTCTGTCTAAAGTTTGACTCCTCTCTGTCTAAAGTTTGACTCCTCTCTGTCTAAAGTTTGACTCCTCTCTGTCTAAAGTTTGACTCCTCCTCTCTGTCTAAAGTTTGACTCCTCCTCTCTGTCTAAAGTTTGACTCCTCTCTGTCTAAACTTTGACTCCTCTCTGTCTAAAGTTTGACTCCTCCTCTCTGTCAAAAGTTTGACTCCTCCTCTCTGTCTAAAGTTTGACTACTCCTCTCTGTCTAAAGTTTGACACCTCCTCTCTGTCTAAAGTTTGACTCCTCCTCTTTGTCTAAAGTTTGACTCCTCTCTGTCTAAAGTTTGACACCTCCTCTCTGTCTAAAGTTTGACTCCTCTCTGTCTAAAGTTTGACACCTCCTCTCTGTCTAAAGTTTGACTCCTCCTCTCTGTCTATAGACTGACTCCTCTCTGTCTAAAGTTTGACACCTCCTCTCTGTCTAAAGTTTGACTCCTCCTCTTTGTCTAAAGTTTGACTCCTCTCTGTCTAAAGTTTGACACCTCCTCTCTGTCTAAAGTTTGACTCCTCTCTGTCTAAAGTTTGACACCTCCTCTCTGTCTAAAGTTTGACTCCTCCTCTCTGTCTATAGACTGACTCCTCTCTGTCTAAAGTTTGACTCCTCCTCTCTGTCAAAAGTTTGACTCCTCTCTGTCTAAAGTTTGACTCCTCCTCTCTGTCTAAAGTTTGACTCCTCCTCTCTGTCAAAAGTTTGACTCCTCTCTGTCTAAAGTTTGACTCCTCTGTCTTAAGTTTACTCCTCTTTTCTTAAGTGTGACTCCTCTCTCCTCCTCTCAGCAGACTGTGAACTCCTCCTCTTCGACCTGTTGCGTGTTAAAAACTCAGTGTTTGTGCGATATTTGTGAACAGAAACCGTTGGAGGAGCGTGTCTGAGCTGAAGGAGCAGGAGGATCTGAGCGAGCGTTTCTTCCACATTTGAATTCAGACTGTTAGCCGTAGCTTCATGCTAATGATCAAAGTGGGGGGGTTGGGGGGTTTGGGGTGGGGGGGGATCTCCTGAGTGCGAGTTATGAAGATGAGATGAAGAGAGGCAGAGCTTTGCTCCCTGCTTTGAACACTTTTACTCTTTCCAACAAGCTTTGTTTTTTAATTGGCTGAAATTAATCTTAGGGATGTAGATGCCTGATTTGCATTCATTAAAACCCAACCAAAAGAAGTCATGCTTAATTCCAATCAAATTTGCTTAATTATGCATGGCGAGATATTCCCAAATGAGCTGTGGATTTTTGTTGGAGCCGGTTTTTGTTTCCTATAGCAAATAAAATGTAATGAAGCTGTCTCTCTGTGTTTTACTGAATGTTGAGGAGCACATGAGGAGCACCTTGAGCCGCGCTGGAAACAATATTACTGCTAAAGTCATTATAAGAATCTGCATTTTTCATTGTTAATTGTGGATGTCAGCGTCATTAATTTTAATTTACGGCAGGCAATAAAATTAAGAATAGTTTGTGCTGATGTTTTAAATCAGGCTGTGAAGGGGACACATAATGCAGCTTAAATCTGGAGCAGATATTGATTGGGCCTGATGCTCTTTTCTATGAATCTTAAACAGGCAGACGCTGGGAATCTGCTTGAGACTTCACTTTTACGAGTTAACTCCGGCACCAGATATCACCAGTGCAATACAATTAAAGAAGTGTCAGTTTATGCACACGTGCACGAGGGCGCGTGCACGGACACACTTAATCAGCAAACTGCAGAACAACAGAGAGACATGGAGCGGCTGCAGGGAGCATAACTAGCCTCTGTTAGCGTGTTAGCGTCAGAGGGCTCAGGTCTGAGGGTCTCCTGGAGGGTCGGACTCTGTGTCTCTCTCTGCTGCAGACGGAGCAGGATGGAGCAGGATGGAGCAGGATGGAGCAGGATGGAGGAGTCTGAGGTGGAGTGTGTACAGTGCGTGGTCTGTGGGGGATGACATTCTGTGTTTCTGCTCCAACACTTGATTTATAGCTTCATTTGGAGCGCGTTTGTAGCGAACACATCCTGCTGCTGCTGCGGGAGCCGCAGAGCATTGTAGTCTGAAAACAAAGGAAGAATAAAATTGATCTTTCTGGACACACACAAAATCAATGGATGGCTATTTCCTGTTCCATGGCGTGTTAGTCCGACTGACTTCTCAATCCTTGAACCTTCCTCCAGCCCCCTCCCGGAGAGGAGAGGAGAGGTCTGCAGAGTTCACTGGAAACTTCAGATGATGTCACCGCTCCGTTTGGATCAGAGGCTTTTTCTCGCCGCTCGTCTTGACCCTTAAAAAGGAGGCGCACACACAGGGCCCCGGGTTCATCTCCGAGCTGTTGTTTGCTCTCTCAGTCTGAAGGAGGGAGCTGGGTGTTTTCTCACTCCCTGTTTTTCATATGTGTAAAAAGCCAGCGCTGCCGTCATGTGTTTAAAGGAGCTGTTTCAATAAAGCGGCCTCACTTTGCCTCCTCCTTGCTTTAAATATGGATCCTGTTGACTTTGCCGCTCGCCTCCTCTGCTCTGAAATAATATGGAAGCAGCCGAGGGGAGTGAAAGCACAACAGAAGTGTGCTCATAAATAGGTGTTATGAAAGCAGCTCTGGTCTGCTTCCAGAGGATGTGTCTGTACCTGTTGTACCATGCACTCTGTTCTCTAACAAGGTGATTGTGTTTCCAGCACAGAGAGACTCCACAGCCGAGTTCGATTGTTCTCCTCAGGCTGGCCCGCAGCCAGCGCCTCCTTCATGACACATGGAGCAGCTCCACTATCAGCTCCCGCTCCTCTTCCTGTCGGCTTTCCTGGCGGTGACTGAGGCAAGTCACTCTAATGCAACAATGATGGTGATTTCACTCTGCTTATCGGAGCGGGTAAGTGCTTAAGCAGCTGCTTGTACTTTGATCCAATTTACTTCCTGGATGTGTGCTTCCTCATGCGCTGTAAACAGGCCGGCCTTCGCTGTCATTAGTTCAAAGCGGCGCGCTCACATGATGATTGTTGCTGGTTTGGTGTTAACACTGAACTTTGTTGACAGTCGTCTGTGTGTGGGACATATTTCAGGGATCAATCTGCGCTTCGTGGCAGCGGCTGTAACTCAGCGCGGCTCTGCAGGATGAACGCAGGAGCCATAAGTTGAAAAGCGCAACCTTTAACATCATTGTGTGCAGGGCTCATCCCCAAGGACAGGACAGATAAAAGATGATCAGCGAGGAAATTGATAGCTCTGATTTAATAAACATCCTGGAAATGATCCCTGTGACCTGCAGGCTGCGCGGCGCGGCGTGACGCGGCGTGGCGCTCGCTCCTGCCTCGCCCTGGTTAGAGAATCAAGAGAGATGATTCATTTGAGTGACTGAGGTAGTTGAGTTTGATGGATCATTCCTAAAAGCATCATTGCTAATCTTCAGCTCCTCTTTTTTAGGTTATTCACAGATCAGTGAGTTTTCCGGCTAATCCTGGACCTGACGCCGCTCGTGTCTGTGTACATGGTATTCATCATGCGCTGACAGGAGGAGTCCTTCAGACGACAAATAACCTTCAGAGAGGGGAGGCAGCGAGCAGTAGGTGTGCAGTTATTTTGGATACATTTCACAGTGGAGCAGGAAAGCTGCGCGGGGAGATGTATGGTGTCCTTGTTGGCTGCGGAGAGATGGACCCCTCTCCGTTTCCAAGCATAATCATTCTGAGCCTCAGCCATGCCTTCGACAACTCAATCAGACAGCCCTCTACCTGTAAAGTGGCTGGGTTGATTTGATTGCCATTTTTATTGGATCCCGGTCACATAAATCAAACCAATGGGGACGGCTGTACAGACGTGACCACTCGTCATTCGCTAGTAGCCTTGGAAACATTGTTTCGGGGGCCGCGCGGCTGTCATCGGAGGTAAATCAGGCTCTGAAGTTTCTCTCCTCCAACACAGGAGCACCCAGTTAAATCATGTTGAAAATTGATGTCACTGTGCCCAAGTGTTTTCACCTATCCCTTGGATAGAGTCCCATCAACTGGTGACAATGTCAGCACTTTTACCCTTCTCTCAAAAAAAAGATGCTTCCTGTCCCCGAGGGCCCCGGGGCCTGCAGCGGCTGATAACAGGTCTGAGCGTGCACGAAAACTTCTTCCTCTGAACAAATGTCACACCAGACGACTGAAACTTTAACGTGAAACGAGCTGTATGGTGGGCGAAGGGAGCAAACACACAGAGCACTAAGAGGAATTCAAAACTACAAACAGGAAAAATGAAAGAAATAAAAAAAAATAACAGCATGATAACAGACGATTAAAACAGCTGATCACGTGCTGTTAAAGAAAAACTCTGCAAACCCATCATACCCAAATTCCTCCAGACCTGGTGTTAGTCCAACCTCCGGCTTAAAAACATGAAGCTAACACTGCAGTATTACAAGCTGCAGTTCCTCAAGTGTCCACTAGAGGCTGTCTGCACAAACGGTATCAAACATAGACGTAGTCTCTGTGGCGTTTGTTGTTTCACTTTTTTTCATTTTGTCAATAAAAATACTAAATTAAATCCAATAAATATAAATCAAAATCTATTTTTAACGTCTCTTATTTCTACAAAACAAAAATCGAGATTTAGCTCAACACTTCTCCCCATATTTTCTTAGCATATGTCACCTGTTTGTCCCTGATTCAGTGAGATGAAGCCGAACCGTTGGGCGCGGCCGTATTGGATATGACCCAGGCTTTCTATCAGCTATAGGGCACACTTCGGTCACATGAGCTGAGCTGTGTCTCTGGTTGGACGATCAGACAATCCTAATATCTTCTAAACCAGCGAGTTGGGAAAACAAAAAAAGAAAAACAAAAAAAGAAAGAAAAAGAAAAAAAAGAAAGAAAAAAGGAAAAAAGAAAAAAAAAAGGAAAAGGAAAACAAAATCAACTCCTGTTCAGTCAAAAAGCAAGCCTTTTTATTCAATTTGAGTTTAACTGCTGTGAAGTTTCACTTTTCACGTTTCCTGTAAACACAGCTTATGCTTACTCATTTTGTCGACTGTGAAACCGTCTCAGGGAGAGCATCATCCAAGGTTTACGTTGGATTTATCTTTTTGTATTATTTAGTTTGAAAGCAGCTGTCATAAATAAATCTGCAGTTTGAAGTGTTTTTCTTTTTGTGCAAGAAATAAATATTACATCAAATGTGATGAGAGTGTGCACTGTAACACTGTATGATAAGGAGAGAGCTGATGATCTCTGCTGTGAGCCGAGCAGAAACAACTATCAGTGTCAGTAATCGGTTAAATGAGCTGTAAAATATCTGCATATTGATAGACATGCACTGATCGATTGGTGACGATTTCCTTAATTTTGGAACACGCCAGACGGACAGTTTCATATATCCACCATGGAAATATCTCACTAGTCCATCTGGGTAGCAGCTCTTCAGATTTGTTTTCAGAGGCGGGACCTTCAAAAAAAATTAGCAGCTGGTGATTGGACGACTGTTCTGATTGACACACCAACCACAGACCAATGAACATCAAGCCACGGTATGACGTAGCTTATGTTTGCCGCTGCTGAGAAACAATAGACAAACAACCACAGGAACACGAGAAACAGCTGTGATAACGGCGTTAGACGACTGCTGACGTTTTTGGATCATCACTTCCACAGCTCCCGCCGCTCTTTCCTGATTGGTCGGTCAGAATTTAGCAGAGTGATTTCATATTTATTTTTTATTTTATTGTTCATAACATGCCTGTTGTTCTGCAGAGCTTTGTTCCTTTTCTGATTTTGTTAATGTTAATGATCATTATATTACAGGTCTATGAGGTCTAAAGTTAAATCAGTCAGTCAGTATTCTGCTGTGATTGTAACAGTTAAATAAAGGTTTATGTTATTTGTAAACATGACATGTAGGCCTGGCACACAGGAAAAATTGTTTGTATGTTACAGTATGCTTTGTTGTGTTGGTCATACTATAGACGGTTTATTGCTTGTGTTCAGTGAATAATGTAGAAGAAAAACATAACACCCCAAAAAATCGCATGCTAAATCGCAATTGGATTAATTTCTAAAATCGTTCAGCCTTATTACAAACTTTTGGGAAGGTCTGACAGCCTTTGTTGCTTTTTGCTCTGAGACCTAAACTCAGGACACTTTATTGGTTGTTGAAGTTAAAACATAAAGATTTTATTGTTTCACAGGTCAAGATAAAGATCCGTGATTTTCAATAAAATAAGATTAGAACATTGAAGGTATATGCTGTTGGTTAAAAAAGATAAAAAATAAAAATCTGTATCTGCAGGTCAGGCTTTTTAAAGATCAGTGATCAGCCAGAAAATTGTGGATATCAGCAAAAAAAAAACCCTACCAACAAGGATCAGATCCAGCCCCAACTCTGGAAACAAGAAGAATCTGGTGTCTCACATGAAGACGTTACATTTACACAACGTGTGAATTAAAGCGTCAGCAAACGATGTGAGCTGAACTCGTGAAGCAGATCTGAAAGGTCAGACCTGCCATCGTTCCTTCAAAACAGAGGCTGTAGAAACAGAAACGAGTGTTTTTGTCTGTTTAAACAGGATCGTTGTTTGAGTCTCAGCGTCCACGTGAAGCCTTCGGTTTAATCCAGGATGGAGAAACGAACCGTCTCTGAAACGTATCACCCCGCTCCTCACTGAACGGCGTCTCCTTCGCCGTTTGCTTCAGAGTGAACTGATGAAGTCTATCATGTCCACCAGCGCTTACAGTGGGAACATATTAGATTAAATACAGGTAGCTAATTTCCTCCTCTGCATGGGTGAGTGGGAGTATGAATGAAAGTGATGTAAAATTAATTTAGACCTCTAAAATTTTGATCACGCCGAGGCTATTTTGGTTCTCAGGATGACAAGTAATAGGAGGTTGTTGCTTTCTCACCTCGCAATATTACAACGTTTGCCTTTCGGGCTTTCAGGATCAATTTCATTCAGCATAAATATCACTTGATCTGTAAAACAAATTAGAAATAATAAAAGCAATAAAAATGCAGCCGAGCTGTATTGAGATGTCCCTCCTAGCCATGTGTCAAGACTGAAGACATTAATGATACACGCAGGAGGAAAATTACCATCTCGGATACGTCCGGAGCAGTAAACTGGTAAACAAGCCGGCCGTTAGGAGTGGGGATGATTTGAATCAACAAGGGTGAACAGATATGGATACTCGGCGCATTAGTGTTAATAGGAATAGATTATGGAGGGATTTCGTGGAGTGACCTTCAGTGCACTAATTGAAATAGTATTCCGAGTCAGCAGTGGAGTAATCAACTTAAACACAGAATCATAAATCATCATGAATAGCGCTGTCACAACCGAGCCATTAGCCCCGTGTTTTTTCCCCAGCAACCTCATGAAAATCTCTGCCACACCGATCCGTAGGTTAATAGGAACAGAAATGGCATTTAGACTCTATTTGGATCAAACCTACGCCCAGCCTGAAAGTAGAACTTTGCTAATTTGCAGGTAATGTGAATTGATGTAGTGAGGGTTGGAGATAGTTCAGGCCGCGAGTCGGAGCGGAGCTGTGATCATGACGCCGCTTCGTCACACCGAGCCGTCTCTCTGCAGGGCGCCTTATCAGGCTGATGTTAGGTAATCATGGCGGCGCGGCGTGACCTTTGTCTTTGCTTATTAATTACAGCCAACAAAACAGCCGTAAACACTGGACCTTGGTGCTCCAGGAGCGCGGACCGACCGATCTCTGAATCCACTCCTTCATTCATTCATCGCTCCTCACCTCCTCACCATCACAACACAGCGCTTTGTCAAAGTTTACTACATCTATATTAATATCAACAAGTGCTCGGGCACTAAATAGCTTTTTAATTGCAACTAAAGTGAAGGAATTAGATTCTAAACAGTCGGTTAGTGTCAGTAAAATGTCTTTCACACAACAATACCCCGCAAACTTGTCAGAAATGCTGATAAGAGGGCCGATCCTGAGCGCTTACAAGGCATTAATCAAATAGCAGGTCTAATTAAAAGCGCTTTAAACAAAGCTTTTTTTCTAAATGTTGCTCAGGTATGGCAATAATTTTTGATCAGCCAAGCCTGGAAGACAAATAATTAGAACTGCCACGGCGGCCTGATGAGTGATGTCAGCATCTCCGAGTGACCTTCCCCTGCTAATTAATTTTCATTCCAGGGAAAAAAGACCCCGTTGTTGCACATTATTAATTGAGTTCATGAAAAGATGCACCTGATTAATTTTTGTTGATAATACTTGTCATTCTGGCCGCCGTTGGTAATCATTTTATGGGTTTTCATCTTAGTGTTTTTCAAAGTTGATCTAAGTCATCTTCAGTGGAGATTAATTTGTCCAAAGTGGAGCTGCCCCGTCCCAGCAGACAGCGCCTCAGTCTGTCTCACTTAGACGCCGCGCGGCACATCGCTTCCTCTTTATCAGCCGCTGTTTATCCTTATCGCTCCTCGCTAACACGTCCACACTGGACACACACGCTGACAGTGAGCAGGAATAATTAACCACGCCTGTTAATGTTTGACTTCTACAGCTGAGCCATGTGTTAAATACGTCAGGTTGACACCAGCAGGCGGGATTACAGGAGCTTAGAGGACTCAGGTTTAAAGCTCTGTCCATGACGACGTTTCCCTCGTGTTTGTGACAAAGCAGAGAAACAGACGCCATCCTGGGTGAAAAGATTCTGTGAGGAGGAGCTGTTTTAATCAGACTGCAGCGCCACCTTCTGGCCTGGAGTCTCACACACTGTGGTGAAGACGTGACTCTGAAAAAGTATCCGGATATATTTCTCTCTGCTCACAGCCCGGTGCTCTGAGATGTGTCTGTAACTTTAGTGAATCCTGGTTCTGTCCTACCAGAGCTCATCTACCAACTCCAACCTCACCAAGCAGAGCTAACGTAACCTGGCTCTTCATTTTATTGATAGACTCTCAAGTTTGAACAGACCACTGCAGAATAACTGCTGCACGTGGGTTGGAGACAACATTAGCACTAACACATTAACCTGGGTTTTAGCTTTTAGCTCATGTTTTGGCCTTTAGCTTGTGTTTTTGTAGCCTTTAGCTAGTATTTTAACCTAAGGCTCTATTTTTGTAGCATTTAGCTAGTATTTTAGACTGTAGTTTGTGTTTTAGCCTTAAGCTCATGTTTTAGTCTTTAGCTCATGTTTTAGCCTTTAGCTCATGTTTTAGCCTTTAGCTCATGTTTTAGCCTTTAGCATGTTTTAACTTTTATCTAGTGTTTTTAACCTTAGGCTAGTATTTTAGCCTTAAGCTGTATTTTTGTAGCATTTAACTTGTATTTCAGCCTTAAACTCATGTTTTAGCCTTTATCTTGTGTTGTAGCCTTTAGCATGTTTTAACCTTCAGCTTCTTTCTAGCCTTTAGCTAGTATTTTAGCTTTAAGCTCTATTTCTGTAGTGTTTAGCTAGTATTTTGGCGATTAGCCTGTTTTTCTTTTGCATTTACCCCATGTTTTAGCCTTTAGCTTGTATTTTGTCTTGTATAGCTTGTGTTTTTGTGGCCTTTAGCTAGTATTTTAGCCTTAAGCTCATATTTTAGCCTTTAGCTTGTGTTTTAGCCTTTTGTATGTGTTTTAACTTTTAGCTACTGTTTTTTAACTTTAAGCCAGTATTTTAGCCTTAAGCTGTATTTTTGTAGTGTTCAGATAGTATTATAGCCTTTAGCTTATTTTTTTAGCCTTTAGCTAGTATTTCAGCCTTTAGCTCATATTTTAGCCTTTAGCTTGTGTTTTAGCCTTTTGCACGTTTTAACCTTCAGCTTTTGTTCTGTAGCCTTTTGCTTGTATTTTAGCTTTTTGCTGATATTTAGCCTTCAGCTTGTTTTTTTAGCATTTAGCTAGTATTTTACCCTTAAGATCTATCTCTGTAGCATTTGACTTGTATTTTAGCCTTTAGCTTTTGTGTTTCTAGCCTTTAGCTACTATTTTGGCCTTAAGCTCTATCTTTGTAGCGTTTAGCTAGTATTTTAGCCATTAGTTTGTGTTTTTTTTCAGCCTTTACCCTGTGTTAGCCTTTAGCTCGTGCTCTATCTCTCTCCTGTTTCTCTTTCTCCTGCTCTTCTGTTCTTTTTCTGTCTGACAGTTAGGCTCCAGTGTCCACCATCACTACAAAATTAATCACAGAAATCATTTTCTGCAGAGAAAAACACAGATCTCTCTTCTCTCTGATAAACTTCATCAGTCAGCGTGCTGTTGTCATGGAGACTTAGACTTGCTGTAAATTAATCTGATCAGGAAGCTAGGAAGCAGCATTTAGGAATAATCTATAATGTTGCTGATAATCTGATTTTAAGTGTGGATTGGGATCAGGCAGATTTCTAGAGGAGACTTTTTCAGTTTCACTCAGAAACTCCTCTCAGAGACTTGGAGCAGAGGGGTTAACCCTCAGTCTCAGCCGGCCTCACAGAGACCTGGTACCTGGTTCTGCAGTTTTCTGATGAAGGACCTGAGGATGGAGCTTGTTCCGTCTCTTCCTGAAGCTCACAGCTGCCGGCTCTCCCAGACGCTGGGTAAGGACCGCTTGTTGTTGAGGAAACATTGATGAAGTGGACAGATGGGTTGGGGTTTGGATGAACTATCAGACAGAGCTCTGTGGCTTCCTGCTCTCTGCACTTCATGAATATGAACGTATGTGTCCCACTCTTACGCTGAGAGCTGAGGTCAGGCTGTCACATCTTCTCAGGGATCAGAGCGGCGAGCGGGAGGAGCCTCTGCTCAGATAATCCCAAACACTGCAGACGTACAGAGTCAGGCCCCAGGAGCTCATTAGTCTGAGCCACACCAAATATTAAAGTGTGATGCTCAGACTTTTCATTTCCCACTCAGCCAAACATTTTAAAGCATCCACCATTACAAATCCACAGGGCGCCAAAGGACACGGGCAGAGTCACATCACACTCACAGACATGTCCATCACGAGTGGATGCAGAGACGCCAGGGAGGAAATAACTTTTAGAGCCAAATGAAAACGGCGACGGACGATGAGAGCAGAGCTGTGAAAGCCCAGGAGCGCGTCCACTCAGAGCTCCTGACCAATCAGAGGAGAGCGTCTTCACGGGCTGACAGGCCGCTCGCTCCTCACCTGCCACGGCGGCAGGTCGCTGAACGTCTCTGCTGCCCACTCAGTCTGCCAGGCCGACCCCCGAGAGCCTAAGAGAGTCTGAGATTACTGTGGGAATGTTTACTCACTCAGACGATGAAGGAGGGGGGTCACTTTAATCCTTTTCTACGATTAAAGACCAGGACCCAGACCAAGACCTGACCCTGATCAAACCCAGTAACCACTGAGCAGCTCCTCTTTAAACAAAGGTCAGACTTTAACAGTTTATATACTAACAGGTCTACCCTTACCCAGCAAACACCACCTCCACCTGCTGAGTTTCCACGCTCAGGTAAAATACGACACCAATTACCCCGGCTAACTGAGAAACTTTGAGCAGACGCTTAAATCTGCTCGCAGCTGAAGGAGTGTCTGTGCCATGTGAAGGACTTAATGGTGAGGTAGTGTCACCTCATGCAGTGAAAATATAATCACCCAATAAAGCATCATGAGCCATAAAGGTGAATCAACACCTCTCTGACAAAGTCTCAACAAAAATCTCTTTTACGGAGCGAGGATTTACGGCCGGGCTCCCGGGCTGCGTGGCATCGCACGGCACCGGGGGCTACGCTTCCTGGGCCCCACTGTAAAATATTTGGACTGTAAATCGATGCATTTTAATTTGGCCAATATCTTACCACATGGTTGCTCCTGATCACCCACTAAACTGTGAGCACGGCGTCAGCTGCTCCTGTTATTCTGCTGTTATCATGTGTGAGAGATGAGGAGGAAACTGCGTTTGTCAAACACACACCTGAGGTTTCCTGCTGAGGGTCAGAAGTTTCCAGAGTCAGAGGAGAGCAGCTTCATCTGGAGACAGAAACAAAATGTTTACACTTTTTAACTTTCTGACTTTAAGTTTGACAGCTTCATGAAGTTTAAGGAGAGTGCCAAACTTTACATCATGAAATATCAGAGTTTACACTTTCTGTTAGCTTCATCCTCACAACAACAACCTGAGAGTGACTTTATCTCTGAGTTACCTTCACTCCTCCATCACTGAGTATCTGTGGGCCGCCTGCAGCTCTTCATGGAGCAGTGTGTGTAAATAAATGTATGATCTCCATGTGCAGAGTGAAAACTCAGAGCATGCGCTAACAACACGAAGGGTGAAGTTAAAAAACATCCTCAGGTGTGAAGATGCTCACCTTCCTCCAGCACTCCCGCTCCTCTAACCGGAATAAACCGGATCATGCTGATGGCAGCCTGTGAGGTCGCATTTCGATGGGGTAGCAAAACGCGACGGAACACCTGTCCTCCTCCAACGATCACCTGTCGTGACGCACGTGGACAGGAAGTGTTTGCTGTCACCGTGGCTCATCATTTCCAGTGTTTCCGGGACAAACTCAGCTCCTCTGGATCACAGCAGACACCAGAGATCAGGTGAAGGCCTCAGACCCACAGAGCTCCACGCTAAGGTAAGAAACGTCACCTGCTAACGCAGCACGTGCGCGCTTTGTTATTAATTAGCACTAATTGGATTCTGCTAGTCATGATGGAGGACGTGCTCTTTGGCTGAGGCTGTAAATTCATCAGGATTTCACCATTTGAACATCATCCCACAGTCAACCAGAGGAATGTTTGGAGATCATGATGAGGTTAAATGATCCTAAATGTTAATCCAGCTGCACCGAGTGGAAACCATCACTATCATCACTCTGAGAGGAAATAAACAGGTTGATCCAAAGAGTTTGAGCTGAATCTGGAGCTTTAAGATGCCAAACCTGTGTTTTCATTCCCTAAAGTCAGACAAATAAAAACAGATTTGGAAGAAAATCTTACAAATGAGGGAACATGGACACACTCCATTTTGGTATTTACTCTGTGACCCATTCCCTAACAAACATGTACTTTTTTATTTTCAGCATAAAATGTCTTTTCAGACTTAATCAGTGCCACATTCACCTGAGCAGTCCAGAAAAATGTCTGATTACAAGTTATTTAAAGACAAAATGAGGTCTGAATTGCTGCAACAAGCTTAAAAAATCTGCCAATGAAAGAAGAGAAAATGTATTTGTATTAAGAGATTATTCTAGTTTCAGGCAAATAACTTGAAATCAGACATTTTTCTGGTATGCTCAGCTGAATGTGGCTCATATTGAGTAAAGTAAGACAATTATTACTTAATATAAGACAAAAACACCTGATAATAGTTCAGTTTTCTGCAGTGTGCATGAAGCAGTTATTTGTTGGTCTTAAAATAATCTGCCACACGATGTTAGTATCACTGATGTTTGGATGTTGTTTTTAATTTAAATATGTTCATAAAATATTAAATGATAAAGAAATTAACAAGAAAAGCAAAGAAAACACTGAAACTCGTTCATTTATAAGTATTTATTTGGTTTTTCATAAAGGGACTGGAGATAGGAACCATTCACATTCAAAACGATACAGTACTGATACCAGGTACCTGGGAACCGGTACCCGAATTTAATTTAGGTAAATTTTAAATACTTTTTTGTGTTCAAGTGGTAAAAAAAAAACTATTTTTTGAATGAAAAATACATATGTTTTTTTTATTTAACGTATTTATTTTTCAGTATATAACCTTAGAATGCTGTGTTTATGTTTAGCACGGAAAATCTCCTTCTCTTCACAGTTACAAGGATCCATTTAGGTACCTCAACATGGTACCGTTTGATTTTACGTGAATTGGTACCTGGTACTTTTGACAGAATTCAGTCCCCAAAAGGGACTGAACAAAACAGAAAAATAAAAGTTTGCTTTAATATTTATTGTGAAGAAAGAGCAGATAAAGGTTTAAACTTCAGTTTAAATCAATTAATACGATTTAGATTATTTAGATTAAAAAAAAAAAGGTTTCATGTTCACAGACCTGGAGGGAATATAGTAACTTTTACTTGTTCTCCCTTAAAACAAGCAAAAGTCAAAATACTGCTTTTTTTTCTGGCAAAAACAAACAAACTGTGAGCTACAAAGATCCATCCAGTAGATCGTAGAGACAAACCCCTTAATCACTTTGTTCTGTGTGGTGTGTTACTCTTAGTGACAACAGGAGGTCAGTAAAATTTCACTGTGTTCCTTTTTCTTTTTTAATTAAGAAATGCAAAAAAGACTTGTTTAAGCGTTAACAGTATCTTTTGTTGGTTAGTAATACGATAAAATGACTTCAAACTTGTGTTAAGTGAACAACACAGAAGATAAACGTCCCCCCCCAAATACTGTATGCTAAATCACAATCGCAATATTGGTCTGGAAAAATCGCAATTAGATTATTTTCTAAATATCATTCACCTAAATAAAACAACAACAAACCCTCCCCAAACCAGCACTTAGTTACCACAGCCTCATGAACTAGTTTGATGTGACGTTAAAATACAGCTGAGTTTACCTGGAGGAGTGTGTTTTCCTGAGGAGCTGCAGTTTCATGCTTTTAAAGGAGCATTACGTGTGTTTGCAGCCCGCTCTCTGGACCTTCATCTGTCATTTCTCTGCTGTGTTTTATTTTTACCTGAAAGTGAAACCTCAACAATGTATCTCTGATTTTTTTCCCCTCATGCTCTTAATGGAAAATACCTTTACAGCCACAAAAGCTGCTTTTGTATGATAAGCTACCAACGCAGAGCGCTGTCTGAAAAGCCATTTAGAATTAATAATACCTAAAGCATTGGGGTTAATGAAAAAGTGTAATTTATCTGAAGAGGCTCGCAGTCGTCTTTGAAACGCGAGATGTCACCGAGCCCGTACAAACGGCGCCTCTAATGGAAACGGTGACAGCGCTGCGGCGTGGACCACAGGAAATGAAGTGAATGGCGCTGCTCGTCATTGTTGTGAAACTATTAATAGATGTGTAATTACGGCGGCAAACAGTTGATTTTGTTCTTCCTCTGTGCTGTTTGATATGCTCAGCACAATGCAGAGATGAATTAGGACTAATAAACAGGTCTCATGATTCTGTCTCTAATTGGAGGATCATTAAACGAGCTGCAGAGAGGAGCCCACAGCCACAGCCTCCAACAGCACATTTCAAACAGGACACAGAGGCCTTAATGAATCCTCCTGTGACTCCACAGCCGCGCACAAAGGGAAGCTCACGCTCTGTTTTCATCTCGCTCAGACTTTCTTATAATTGTTGGACTGAGGTGGCGATCAGCCGCTCCCTGCTCCAATCACAGTCATTATCTGAGGGTTGTGTTCAGGTGAAGGATCGTTTGAAGAGCAGGCTGTATGATTTGGAGGAGGTTCCTCAGACTGCGGCGACGGTAGCTGCCGTGTGGTTTGATATGTGGGATAATGTCTGAACACGCGTGGTTATTGACGCCGTTATAAGGAAAATAAAGAGAGCAAATGTAATGCACGCTCAGGGAACGTGCAGAAATCTCTGGGTGCCATTTGCTCCCATCAGCCGAGCTGATAGAGTCATTAGAGAGCGGCGGCGCTCGGCGCGCGGGTCTCTCTCGGTAAATGGCCCTGTTGGATGGGTGAACAACCTCCGCACGGCTCGCCGGCCTCCCAGCACTTCACGGCAGCTAATAGGTCACAGCTGTGGAGCTGGGTGACAAAAGCCTGAGTGTTAACAAAGGATAATGTGAGAATGGATTGCAGTTATCTGCTCCTTCCTCTGTCTGTGTTTGACTTTGAATTGCCAGCGCTCAATCAGATTGTTTTTTCTCGCCCACTGCGGCGGCGGCGAGGTTCAGGAGTTCCTACTGTACATCTCACGTTTGACCTCCATGCTAATGGAGCAGCCTCTTCTTTATCTATTAGTGAGGAGCGTGATCACCCCTGCACGGCTGGCAAACCAAAAGTGCTGAAACGGTCTGAATGCTGAGCGGGATCTGTGGGTTTTTGCATATCACTCCTGGTCCGTGGCTTTAAGAAAGAGGGTGGCAGAGGTCAGCTCAATATGCATATGATTTGGGGTTACAGTCCAAGTTTGGGTTCTAAGCTCCTTGATGAAAGACAGCTATGAATAAATGTAATCTTCTCCCTCACATTTGGTCATTTGCTGAGCGCTGTGAAAAAAGTCTTTGTATGCGCTTTTACTATTAACGCTCCTTATTACTCCTTCCTCAGGCTGTCCTTCGCAAACCATCCACCAATGTCACTGAATTCAGCTTTATTTACTGAACTTAGAGCCCATTCTCCTTCTTACTGTAGCCCTCACACTGCTCTGTCTCTGGCTAACGTACGGTGGCCTGTAGGTGTCAGACGGTTTCCAAAAGCTACAACACAAAAGGAGTTAAGAGGACAGTTTTCCTTTTCCCAGAAAACCCGTGAAAGAATTTAAAGATTATTTTCTTTTTTCAACTTAAGCTATGATAAATATAGCTTTAATGCTAACGCTATGGCAAAAAGCTAAATATAGAATAGAACAGAATAGAATTTATTGCCATTGTAACAAGTGCAACGAAATTGAAGTCACAGCAGCAATCAAGAAAACAAAAGTAAGAAAGTGTATAGAAAGTGCAAAAAGCTCCATAAGAAAATCGATGCTGACAGCTTGTCCATCATTGTCCACTCAGCCAGCCTCCACCTCCACAGGGTCCGCTAGCTCGTCCATCTTATTGGAGATAGATCTTACGTTCCCAATAACGATGGATGGAAGGACAGGTCCATGTCGTCACTTCTTAGCTCACACCTGAGAACCAGCACGTCATCCTCACCTCCTTCTCCTCACCTTGTGGGAAACATCTGGCCTAGCACCAGTTAGCATTGACATGCTACAGGCTGCTAACAGCTGATTTCACATGTAAACAATGCAGCCATGGTTACATGTAGGATCTCCAGACAAACACAGGAGAAAAGTGGTAAAAATATCACTGAGGACACAAAAAGTTTGGTGTCCATGACCAACAAATGAACCATACAAAGTAATGATCCACTCCAAATACAAAGATGACGAAAAAGAGACGAAAAATTACAAGAAATGGACAAAGAAGAGAGAGCTGCGCCTAGCAACCAGCTATAAGATGACGTATTACCTGTAAATAAAGAAATAAAAGTAATATAAAGAAAATAACAAGGTGACACCTCTACAAAGCTTTATTTATCAAAGATGGAATTCCACATCGTCTGACCCCCGCCAGCCACCATACTGACTTCCTGTTAAAGTCAGAATCATGACTCCTCAGAGCTGGGTCAGCTGCTGTTTGCTTAATGAATCATTTTCTCCTGATTCCCTCTGAAGTGTTTGTCTGAGGAGGTTTCTCCGTGCGGGTTATCGAGCGTTAAAGAGGAGCGGGCTGTCAGGGTGCCGTGATGAACAGGTAGAGCCTCTGTCATGTTTTATGCCCTCAGTTCTTGGTGGAGGAGGAGTGCTCGGGAAAAGTTTGGGCCTCAGCGGAGGAGAACTTATTTGTTGAGCAAGGGAAAATACACGGAGACGAGGGCAGACTGTCAAAGGGCTGAACGCCATTCATCTGCTAACCTGTTCAAGGTGTGCCTGGTTGATGTCCTCCTCCTTTGGTGGGGAACATATGTCCACAGCAGCTGTGCCACCGTCAATAGGCAGTGATTGTGAGCTAGCTAACTGCATTCCTGGGAGCCAGGCCAAGTCTGAGCGGAGTGAGCTGTCCCATTTTTCCTCCCAGCGTCTCTCCTGCTCGCCACCTGATTTCAATGTCTGTTTTCACACAGATCCAGAGACGACGCAGAGTCCCCCAGAAACCGAGCCCGACCCACAGGATCTGGTTCCTCCTCCGCAGAGAGGCTGAGGGAGCGGGACAGACGTCAGGTGGACTGAACAGGTGTGTTATTGTGTTTCTGCAGTCAGCGACACGCTGAGGAGGAGGCAGGGAGCAGGGAGCAGGGAGCAGGGAGCAGGGTGAGGGTCTGTTTGTTCAGACGTACGAGGAGAGGGTGAGACGGTGCTGGATTAACGAGTCAGGAAGAGAGATTTCTGTTCGTTAGATTAATCTGACTGAAAAAGGCCTCAAGTATTTACACACCAGGATCCTGTTAGAGCTGCCACTGGGGGGCGCTGTTTGAGAGTCGCACAGAGGAACAGATTTTACATCAATTATTCATTTAGGAAAGAAAGAAAAGGAGCATGAGCCGTCAGAGATCACACTTTGGTTTTTAAAGCTTGATAGAAATATGTCAGAAATTAGCATCACGGCTAGTAGTTTCCAGATTTTATTGTTTGTTTTTAATTTGAGGGAAATATTCTCAGTATAAACACAAAACAAAGCAGTTTGGGTTTTTTAAAAGGATGTTTTCTGTGGGGGCTGAGAGCTGAGCTGCCACCAACACCAGCTCAGCTAAGTTCAGGCATCCTGCGTCTTCATGGAGCACGGTGGCTAAAAATACGTCTGGGTTTAAGAATCAGCTCCTTGAAGGAAAGATAGTTTTTGTGGGGGCTGAGAGCTGAGCTGCCACCAACACTGGCTTAACTGAGTCCAGGTATTCTGCGTCTTCATGAAACATGTTGGCTAAAAATACTGATGGGTTTCTGAGGGAATTATTCTCAGTATAAAAACAAAACAAAACAAAGCAGTTTGAGGTTTTTTTTAAGGATGTTTTTGTGGGGGCTGGGAGCTGAGCTGCCACCAACAGCAGCTCAGATGAGTTCAGGTATCCTGCCTCTTTATGGAGCACGGTGTCTGAAAATACTGACGTCTGGGTTTCAAAATCAGCTCCTTAAAGGAAAAATAGTTTTTGTGGGGGCTGAGAGCTGAGCTGCCACCAACTCTGACTTAACTGAGTCCAGGTTTTTGTGCGTCTTCATGAAACATGTTGGCAAAAAATACTGATTGGTTTTTGAGGGAATAATTCTCAGTATAAAAACAAAACAAAGCAGTTTGGGTTTTTTAAAGGATGTTTTTTGTGGGGGCTGAGAGCTGAGCTGCCACCAACACGGGCTCATTTTAGTTTAGGTATCCTGTGTCTTCATGAAGCACAGTGGCTAAAAATACGTCTGGGTTTAAGAATCGGCTCCTTAAAGGAAAGATAGTTTTGTTAATTTCTTGATAAATGTGTGAGCTGGTAGTTTATGTGAAAGGAGAGGCTGAGAGCTGAGCTGCCATGTCTTCATGGAGCACAGTGTCTGAAAATGCTGATGTCTGGGTTTCAGAATCGGCTCCTTAAAGGAAAAATAGTTTTGGTTATAACCTGATAAATGTGTGAGCTGGTAGTTTCAGCTGGAGTGAGAGGAGGGGCTGAGAGCTGAGCTGCTCTCTCTCAGATCATGTCAGAGTTAAATGAAGACGTAACGGAGGAGCTCAAACGCTCACACATCGTCCAGAGATGGCTGAAAACGTCAAACCCTGCGATGACCTCACTCCTAAAAACAGGCTGCAGCACCTGCGTTAGAGATCAGACGGCGGCGCAGGAAGCTGTAAATGTAATCTAGACGTCAACATCCAAAGGCCGAGGGCGAAATGGAAATCTCATTTCTGCGTGGGCCGCTGTCCGACCACAAACAAACAATAGACATCTGCAATATTCCTCCGTCCTATCACAGGCCTGCGTCCCGCGAGGAGCAAGGTCAACAGAAGCGCCGTGAACGGGATGGCGATCCCAAAATAACAACCCCGAACACCAACACCCCCCCCCCCTCGCTCTTAAACAACACAATCACACAATCAGAGCCGGGCCGCCGTTCCCTCATTGTTTAATTTCTGCCGCCTATCTTAGATATCTCTGCGGCTGCTCTTATCTTTGACCTTCAGCTTGTTGCTTTGTCGTCAGCCCCTCCCTCCCCGCCCGCGCCCCGTACCTGCCCCCACCCCCACTCCAGTGTGCTGCGACCTTCAGAGGGGTGTCATTACTCCCTGACCCATTTGACGATCCCCTCATGTGGAATGTGCATATGCCGAATGGCTGCGGATGGGCGCAGTATGGGGTGAGGTGAAGTACTTACAGAAATATGACTTGACACGCTTTATCAAATGGGGAAAGATGAAGACGAAACAGCTGCTGGTGCTGTCGTAAGCAATCTGGCCGTGATTGAATAAAAGTGTCAGGAAAAGGGCCGCTTGATGGTCTTTTGTTCTCCCCCATCCAGCTTGATGTTAGTTTGAGCTGTCAGGAGGGAATCACAGCTGGGTGATTTATCAATACTTGGAGTGACCTTGCAGCCACGCTGGTGTGTGTACGGCTGAGTGTGTGTGTGAGGAGGCCGTGCACGCGCCTGTGTGTGTGTGTGTGTGTGTGTGTGTGTGTGCTGAGGCTGTGTGTGGCTCTGCTGGATTAAACAGACACAAAGTGGAGTATTTTCTAAATATTTGGCTGGGGCGGACAAAGACTTGGCTGGACTTGGATCAAACTCTCCTCTTCTCTCAGACACACTGAGAGGATTGTTCTGCCAACACCATGAGGGTATTTTTCTGCACATCAGAGGCTCCGGCATCACCGGCGAATGTTTGGAAGAAGTGTGTGTCTTTTAACTGGGCTGCGTTTGAACATTTCTCCCTCTCCAGCTTTTGGTGCTCACCTGTCCGCGCCGCCCCGTCCCCTCACTTCCACTTTCTTTGAGGCGCACTTGGACAGCCTGTTTCCACGGCAGCCATCCTCTGTCTCTGTTGTGATTAAGCAGATGTTTTATTGCAGACTGGAACAGTCATTACTGCCATAAACCCATCTGTGGAATTGCTTTTTATGCAAATTTACAAAGCATCTGCATAAATAAAGTTCTAATTAATACCTTTCTGCAAACCTCTGCGCTCTTTGATTCCTAAGTGTTCTTAATTGTGTACGAGCAGGTAGAAATCAATGCTCACAACATGAGAGGCTTTTTGTTCCCCGCGCACACGCCGTTTGTGATTTCCTTTCTACAACTGTTTCAGAGGAGCTGTGAATAAATAAGCCGCTGTTTGGCGATATTTAACACATTTATAGATTTCTGAAAGCACAGAGCTCAGCTGTTGTTTAAAGATATACCCTATATTCTCCTGTAATTACAATCTGACAACCCAACACGGTTAATTATTGAGCGATCTTTGATTAAGAAGGCGCCGCAGCCGTTCCAATCAGGGATAACATTTGTGTAAAGTTGCAGGGAGTAGCGTTTTCAGCTCCTGTTGTAGGTTACAGGGGAAATAAAACCAAATCTGCTGCTACCGGTTGATTGGGAACTACTGAAGAGTAAAGTTTCCCCGAGAACATTAAGGCAGCTTTATAGATCCCTTTGTTGTGAGGGTGCCAATGGAAGCTCATTAATTTCCAGGTTTTAATGGGGGAGTGTTGAACATGTGGCGGGAGTCGTCTTGGTGGGACCGTTACGAGCTGCACCTCTGCTGCTGCTGCACGGGCGCCGCGCGTTTTAACTGTGAAGGTGTCCCTGAGCGAGGAGAGGGTTTACGGTTTCAATCCTACAAACCTCTGTGTTCAATCCTCTGATTTTACTCTTCACCTGCAGGTTTTACTCTTCACCTGCAGGTTTTACTCTTCACCCGCAGGTTTTACTCTTCATCTGCAGGTTTTACTCTTCATCTGCAGCTTTTACTCTTCACCTGCAGGTTTTACTCTTCATCTGCAGGTTTTACTCTTCACCTGCAGGTTTTACTCTTCACCTGCAGGTTTTTATCACAGACTGAAACATCAGGAACGCCTCTGTCATTTTTTGTTTCCACCCAGTCACGGCAACAATCGCGTTTCCTCAACAGCTTCAGCCTCAGAAACTGATCAATGAGGAAAAATATGAGAAAATATCAGCAACAGGAAGAGTGAATCTGCAGATAATCTGGAGCTTAAACTAAATAGATTTGGCTAAGTAATCTGTGTATCATTTCTTTAATTGAACGTCAAAACAAAACACTGGAAAACGGTTTGTTTTCTGTTTTTTTTTTTCTTTTTGAAATGAAAACAAATGAAAATCTCTTATTTGTTAATTTAGGTTTGTTAGGTATAGACTGAATAAAGTGAAGCTGATTCACAGGTGGTAGCTGTTTGTGGACAGATGAAGAGAAACATTTGATTCAAAGGAGCTAAACTAGTGACTCTTAAAGACGACGACATGACCACAAAAAAAAATCATCAGGATCTTTCCAGGATGTTTATTTCCTGGTCGGCTTCAGCTTCAGCGTCAGGTCACAATGATCGGACAAATTAAATAAAATAACTCAATAAAATCAAAATCAGCCCGTGGCCTGAAATTCAACTTCCCTTAATCTGATCTGTACCAACAAACGAGAGACTGAAAAAACAAACAAAATGTTTGTTTTCATTTGAAAAAAAGAAAAAACAGAAAACAACAATTTTTTAATATTTTATTTTTTTATTCATAATTAAATATCAGTTTAATGAATGATACACAGTTTCTGAATAAAGTATTAAAACCTGAATTAGTTTTTTTTTTACCTTTAAAGAAGCTGAAACATCTTTTTTAATTTAAAAAATATATATGTTTTTTTGAATTAAAAATAAAAAATAAATAAAAAATAATGAAAGTAAAAAAAAAAAAAAAAACTTTTTTTTTTTTTTTTTTTTTTTTAAGAAGCTGAAACATTTTAAAGTCTGAGATTTCTCTGATCATTTATCCATCACACTTTGATAAAAGCTAACGAAGCTTTGTCTGGTGTTCAGCACATATGTCCTACACATTTATCATCAACTTTTATTTATTTATTTATGACTAATTTGATTTAAACCCTGAGGGAGAATCTTCAGTTTGATCAGAGCTGAGACGCAGAAACCAAAGAGATAAAACAGCCGAGGAAATATTTACAAGACGAGACTCTGACACTTTGAGCTGCTTCTTCACACAAAGAGAAAGAAAATTCATCATTTAGAGGAATCACAGATCAGCCTGTTTTTACTCCTGTTTCTGCAGAAAGGAGTCGTCACAGCAAAACAAAGGAGGAGTTTTTCTCCTGCTCTCCATGCCAGAGCGGAAAAGTAAAAAGCATTTAAAGAGTTTGAACTTCCATCCTCTGAGGAATCTGAGAGAACGGAGATATTTGTGAATAAAGGCAGACTTTGTTTGGTGATTAAAGGAGCTGTGAGGGAGGAGGAGGAGGAGGAGGAGGAGGAGGCACTGAGGTCAGGGCAACATGAAGACTTTAAGAGTGTTGGATGAAGGACTGTTTCTTCTCTTCACTTTTATTTGGGAGGGATCGGGGCTGACGCTGAAGCAGATGCAGTGTCTGGAGTGACACGCTGACGTTTCTGCACAGAGGAGCTAACTCTGGGCTGAAACTTGTTGAGAGCCGTCTGTTCAAAGAGCAAACTGCTGTCGTCAGCAGACGGATCCGAGCCGAGCCGAGCCGAGACAGGATTTCTCTGAGAGCCCAGAGTCCAAACTGAGCCGCTCCGTCTCCCTCTCATCAGCTCGTGAGATCTAGCAACTTTTAGCATAATGAATTTAGCAGGGAAGCCTCCTCTGCACAGTCCATCAGGCTGCCATCCTGCAGATTAAATTATGTCTGTAAGCATTAAAGCTTTGATGCTGTATTTGGGCGGCGTGCACGCATCCATTTGCAAAATTCTATATAACAAAATTAAAAACATGGACACCTATGGAAAAAGGCTTGGCACGAGCACTTAAAGGCAACCACTCCAAACAGTCTGCTGACTAATGCATTTCTAATCATTTCTGTGATCAATGTTAGCGACTGTGCAATAAGATTAATCAGCCGTATGCAAAGCTGGGATCACCTTGAGCACGGCAGGAAGAAAGAAAAGGAGATAAAAGGAGGGAAAGAAAGCCAGGCCGCTGTTATGTATGATAAGCACAGTGTAGAGAAAGAAGCACACCTGCATTATTCACGTTTTCATGCCGTTGGTTTCCTCCCTGTGTGTGTGTGTGTGTCCCTGTGTGTGTCCCTGTGTGTTGGAGCAGCATTACTCCGGCGTTTCGCTCCCCTCAGCTGTGCTTTGGCATCTGTGCACGGCCATCTCACTGCTGAATAGCTGCCTGATTATTCCAAATCTGAGGGAATATTCAAACAAGGCCCATAATGCATTCTTCCATATGATTCTCCAGAGCTGGGACAGCTGTTCAGCAGCTTTCAGCGCCGCGCGCAGAAAGGGGACAGATTTCTGCTCAATTAATAGGCCCGCATTAAAAGGCAGGGAGAAGTTTGACGAATGGAGCAGAGATTCAGTTTGTCTCTGCAGGAAAACAGAAAACAGGAAGCTCAGTCTGAGGATCAGCTGTTTGACGGAGGCACCGACGGGATCGATGCTCAGGGGCCCCTCGGCGTGCACCGCACAAAGACGCCTCTGTACCGGGCGTGTCGCTCCACGTCTGGACAATAACTGTCAGTGAGTTTGTCACCAGTACAGCTTCACACAGATTACAACCCGCTCCGTTTTACAAACCTGTCCGACACAATGATAAAACTTTAACGAGCAGAGTTTGTCAGCGGCTTCAGAGCGCGGCTCGCAGCCCATCAGAGCCTCTTTGTTCGCCGGCTCCGGCCACACAGCGGCTTCAGAGCCCAGCTGCCCCGCCTCGTGAAGTTTCAGTCTGGCTTCCCCGAGAACAACGGGGAGGTTGTCTGTCCAAGGGCGCACCTGTGAGCCGCAGACCCCGGCCGGGCTTACCTGCGTGGCCTCTCCTGCTGTACTCAAAAGGCAATTACTCCCCAGAAGATGGAGCACTGTCAACTTCAAACACGGGACATTCTTCAGGCAGATTAGACAAAATTATGTTTTATTATTCAGGCCCCGAGGGATGAATCGGACTCTCTTTGGCCGACTCTGCGGTGAAATCTAAGACAGTTAAAATGGCAGAGGTATGTTTGGAGTCAGGGTGAGACGGCGCTGTCGTTATGAAAGGGCAGCAGAGAGGATCAGATTAGAGCCCAACAGCCCCACTCTTTCAGAGCGGCCGTGCTATCATCTCTGTCTGCGTGTCCCAGCCTGTACAGAGCTTAAATTAAATGGCTGTAATAAATGTTTTGCTCTTGCTGATGTGCTGTGGCCGCCTATCAAAGGAAACGGCGAGCGGGAACAGCACGCCGAGAGATCAGAGGGAGGGAGGGAGACGATGTCAGCACATTACCAACATTAGAAACGGACTTGTTTTCACTTAAAGCTCAATTATAAAGCTGGCTCCAGAAACAATTATATTGATGAATGCTTCCTAAGTTACTGTAATTAAATTATTCCATTTAATTAAGGAATTATATTGAATTTCTCCCCAGAGGACGGCATTAGCCTCATCTGCTGTTTTACAAACAGGAGAGCTGAATGTTGTGAGCTGTGGAAATGATTACTGATGCTAATGAAACCGTGTCACATCAGATCAACGCCGCACACCGCCAACAAGCGGCGCCGGAGCAGCCCAACCTGAGACCAAAGCACCAGGAACAGGCTGATCCTGATCCGAGTCAGACCAGACCTGAGAGGAGCTTCAGGAGGAGGCGACCCCAGGAGGAGCAGCTCCTCGCATCAGGAGTTTAACCTCTGGTTAGAGAGCTCTGAGTCCACGTCTCCGTCTCTGCACACACACTTTCTTTCTCTCAGATGAAATCACAGCTTGAACACTCAGACTCACTTTGATGCTCACAGGAAGTTTCTCTGCAGCTGACCAGTGCCCTCTGGTGGTGGAGGCGAGCAGCTGCTTCTCTAAAAATAGAGAGTGAATATTTCTACAACACGTCTGATTATTTTCACACACACTTTACACGTCTGCACACACTCCTTACAGACATCCTACAGATAACACACACACACACTGAGGAACCTGACCCACTCATCAAAACTTATTCCACCCTTTCAAAATAAAAGCCCAGCGTCCTGCAGTGTTTGTTGTCCGTTCCCTCGTGGCCATATTAGTCCATGTGGCAGCAGAGCCACTGTGATGCTGTAAGCACATACCGAGCATTCCCGTCCGCCGCCGTCCGTGCAGTTGTTGGGCATATTGTGAGGTTTTAATACGGGGATCTGCAGCAGGGCTCGGCTCACATTCGCTGCACGGGAAGAGCCAAGAATGACAGTTGCTCCTCTTGGAGCGGAGACGTCCCCGGATTTAAATTGCACTCTGAAAGGTCAGCACATGACAGGCGATCAGTCAGCGCCTAATTGGTTGATCAGCAGACATTTAAATATGCTGCTGATTATTTTTATATCAGGGAAAATGTGTGGGCGCGTCTGAGGCTGGGAGCGATCTTTATAAGATTCAGACGTTTTTACAGGTTTTAATTCAGAGAGAGGAACGATAAATCAGAAAACATCGACAGTCTGATGGTGTTAGACTTTATCAGAACGGTTTGATTTAAAGACAGCTTGAAGACAGACTGAAAAACAATTAATGTAATCAGTCTGGAATAAAAAAAAATCAAGATAAAATATTTAAATCAACCTGACCCACAAAAAAAACAACTTATTTCCAGGACCACTCCCTGAAAACCTCCATACGACTCAGACAGGAGAGCTCCACACAGAAAAATCAGGATTTAACAAAGAAAAATAACATGAAAACAAGAGACAGAGTGAAATATAAACCATAGTGAGAGTGATCACAGAGCTTCACAACATAAACAACAATAAATCTAAGAAAAAATCAAAGTGCAGACAAAAAAAACAAAATGTTAAATTACAGGAATTATATAATTATTATTGACAAATAAATAAAATAAAAAGAAAAATAAAAAAATAAATAATATATATATATATATATTTATAAAAATAAAAAATAAAAAGAAATAAATAATAAAAATATATAATATTAAAAAAATAAATACATAAATAATAATATATATTAAAAAAAAAAAATAAATAAGTAACAAAAATATATAATATTAAAAAATAAATAAATAAATAAATGAAAGCTCCAGATCAGACGAGCTAACAATGAAATGTGGTTTAAAGATGAAGACGAGAGTTTTTACAAGCAAAATAAAAAGCATGTGTTCATATTTTTGATGGTAAAAACTGGACTAATGGAGGATTATTCTTGTTGTGCATTTTGTCCTTGAAGGACACCGTAGTTTCTCCAGTATGCAGGTTGAGCTTTGACCTTAAAATGAGCACATTTACTTTGATTCTTGAATTCTTGCTTTGAGTAAACGTCTTTCAGAGCCTCACACGTTTCAGACGAGAAGATTTTTGTTTCTTTTCAAAGTCAAACATTTTTCCTCGACCTGTCGCTGCCCTCTCCTCCTTCAGCTGTCCTCACCTCAAACTCATAAAACTCCTCCACAAATGTAGCAGAGAGCGTCAGCAACCTGTTCATCAGTTTATAAACTTCATTTATTTTAGAAGAGCTTCACAAACTGACCCCGAACATGAAGGTTATTTTAAAAACCAGATCCTGATTCTGTGTGAAATGTTTCCCCTGGCTCATGGAGCAGTGTAAGGTGTAAATACCAGGACGTTAATAGTCTGAGCTAATTTAAAACCCTGTCACCAGATGTGAGTCTGAAATAAATCAGCGCTGGAGACAAAAAAGAGCCGAGACAGAAGCAGACGGCCTCAGAGGAGATTCAGAGCCTGATGTTTCACCTTCACTCATTCATAAGGTGTAAATAAAGCAGAGCTGTGTCTCTGTTTGTGTTTGCTCAGGTCTGACCCCGTGTAACCTCCGTGATCCTCGTGTTCAGTCAGGCCTGCAGCATGTGCAATTATTTTAATAGGAGGACAAAATGTGCCTGAAGAAAGAAGGGAGTGGCAGTAAATGTCACACTTTGCAGAGAGAAAGCCTCCAACAGCTCCTCTCTGATGATAATGATCCCCGTCCTCAGCCGTGCCAACTCCAGGGCATACCTGTGTTTCCAGTTCCAGCACGTCGTCCTGCCACTGTCGCTGACATGTGCAGACGCTTCATACAGACACCTGTGAGGAGCAAAGTGCTCTCGCTGCTGTCGGAGCAGTTGTGTTTGCTAAGCTGAGGTTTAGAGCTGCTGCCGCTGTGAGCTCAGGCTGCTGGAGGAAGGATTACTGATCCTTTTCCACCGCTGAGCCTCAGATCTGGACTTTATCCTGGGATGTAAAGAACAAAAAAGGCAGACAGCAGCACCATATGTCAAAGTTCCTGCCAGGTCAAGACAAAAGGTAGGTACGGAGCAGGGATGGGGTGTTTGGGTGACGTGGGAGCAGCTGCTGGTGCAGACGATCTGCGGCCCACGGCGTCTGAGCCTCTTTAGAGGAAACATGCAGAGCAGAGCTCAGAGGACGAGTGCAGGCTTCACTGCTGCTTCAGGAATGTTGGCATCGAGCTGCAGTCCTGACAGACAGCTGCACCGCGCTCCTCGCTCTGCGCTCGCTCTGCGCTCTGTGGCGTTTCTGACATGCCAGACGCAGAGCAGACGCAGAGCCAGCGCCGCAGGATCCCAAGGAAACCAGAACGTGTGTCTGAGGAGCTCCAGAAACTTTATTCACAGTGAGAGGAAACCAGGGACCAGATCTGAGTCCTCTGAGAGGGTCTGAGGGGGTCTGAGGGGTCTGAGGGGGTCTGAGGGGTCTGAGGGGTCTGAGGGGTCACAGCTTCAGCTCTTTGTCCTGAAACATGTCCCAGTGTTTCCTGCAATCAGAGAGGCTCATGGGAAAACTGAGACAGAGCTGCCTTCCTGATTCACAGGAGCTGCTCAGACCACCTGACTCTACTCTCTGGGTCTGGACACACTCCTCCTCCTCCTCCTCCTCCTCCTCCTCCTCCTCCTCCTCCTCCTCCTCTTCCTCAGTGATCTCTTCATCTCCCCATGCAAAGTGATCTTTCTCCCCTCTGACATTTCTCCCGCGCATCGTGCAGCCCTCTGCCCTCTCTCCATGAGGAGTCCTCCTCCTCCCGATCTCCTGCAGGAGCTGTTTATTTTGCACATGTTCAGCCCCGCCCTGCGGACGCGCTGATATCACGCAGTTGCGTAATTTGACAAGCCAGCGCAAAAAGCGTCTGAAGGAGCGTTTGACAGCTGGCTCCGCGCTCGCTCAGGTCGCTGGGAAACACAGATCCCCCATGTTTGGCTCATCAGAGAGGGCTTCCAGGTGGTAACAGACCGCGGACCCGCCTCCATGGCCGCCTCCGTGTGCGGGAACGCTTGGGTCGCTCCGGGGCAGGACGCGCAGGTTGTGCACAGAGCGGCGGACGCGCGGAGGGCTGAGGATTACGGACAAGTGCTGTGCTGCATGAGGGATGCCGTCCCGGGAACTTCCTCTCACCAGGATCACGCCACGGTAGGCTGCGTGTTTTAGCTGGTAGCTCTCTGAGCATCTCTGTGCGCGCGGAGCGACGCGCAGGCGGAAAGCCGCTGAGTGACGCGGAAAGCCGCTGAGTGACGCGGAAAGCTGCTGTTTTCACGCAGACATGCAGGAGGCAGGCCCGTGTTTGTTCAATTATCAGCTTCTGTCTGAAACCACGTGACTGGAGTGGTCGGCGTGGATGCTGACATTGAGACGGACTCACGCGCGGCAGGACGGACGCGCGGCAAGACGGACGCGCGTGAAGCGGATGAAGCGGCGCGTCCGCTGCAGAAACTTGTGAGGAAGCTGCAGAGCAACTGGATGATCTAATTTCAGACATGTATTTCTAAACAGCTCAGGCTGCTGGAGCGTCAGGGAGGGGTCTGCTGCTGGGGGAGGGAGGGGTGAGGAGGGGTGAGGAGGGGGTCTGAGATCTGCCAGTCAGAGACAAGTGCAGGCCCCATCCCTGTGTTCACTCCCATCAGCTGTTACTGAGGTTTCAACTGTTTCTGATGCAGCAGCAAACAGAAATGTTCTGGTTTTATTTAGAGAGGGTTAATACCAGACTTTAAAAAGCCCTGAAGGTCTCTGGTCCCTGATGGATCAGGTCTACCCGCTCTCTGTGACTCTGGTTTTTCAGCCTCAGTTTAAAAATCAAACCTTCCTGGTTTTCTGAGTTTTCCTCAAACTCTAGCAGGAAGTCAAAGACCCCAGCTGGTAAACTGCTGACTCAGCTCTCAGGGTTTCACAGAGTCATGGATCCGTGGACCCAGAGACCAGCAGCAGCTCAGCTCTCAGCCCCTCTGACAGCCTGCTGGCTCTGACCTCATGGTTCATCTCCTGGGACTGTGGCAGAGGTCGTTGATTGATGATGGTTCCCCTGAGGTCGACTCTCCTTTTGTTAATTTTCAGTTAGTTTACAGAAACAGGCCCAACCTTGCAGTACTACTGGACATCCTGTGGGGGCAGTGTCGAGCTGTTCATGAACGAGTCAAGGAAGAGAAATTTCCTGAGGAAAAACTCAAATTTAGTTTGAAACTGTCAAAATAAGAACGATGAGTCCTCATTCGCTCTGAGTTCAGACTCTTTATGACACGAAAACAACGTGTTTGTTAGACTCTGTAGACCCTTTGGACTCTGTAGACTCTGGACTCTTTGGACTCTGTAGACCCTCAGGACTCTCTGGACCCTGTAGCCTGGTCCAGTCCTGTGGTTCTGTGTTATATCTAAATGATGCTGAGACAGTGACCCTGGTTTCCCTGGTCCCTCTGATGGTTCTGGTCTCTTTCAGGGCAAACCGCAGATGGACAGCTACCCGTCCTCCCAACAGGAAGTCATGAGCTCCAAAATGCTGATCCGGGACGGCGGTCTGACCCTGGACCCCCCTGAGGACTTCTCCTCTCCTTACAGCGTCAACATGAGCCTGCTGCTCCCCGACGTGTCCTACCTGCACCCCGGTCTCTGCAGGACTGTGAGGCAGATCAAATCTGAGCCGTCCCACCCCCTGATGCACACCGCCTGTCAGGGCGGCGCCGGGCCGCCGACGCTCCCGGAGAACCCGGGGTTCTACGCCTTAGCCGACGGCTCCAGCAGCTTCCTCATCAAACAGGAAGTGCCAGACTTCCAGGACGTCCCCATGTTCCAGCTCCTGAACTCGGATTTGGAGCTGATGGTCCCCGGGTCTCAGCTGAACCCCGTCCCCCTGAGTCTTCCTCTGGGACCTGTCCACGCAGGCCCGGTCCAGAGTTCTGCTAGAAGCACGAGCAGTCCCCAGAACTTCCCCTTTAACCCGCACACGGTCCACCAGCAGAGGCCGACCTACCTGCCCCCCTCGCCCCCCAGCTCTGAGCCCTCCAGTCCAGACCGGGGCAAGGAGCTCCTCCAGAACCTGTCCCTGCCCCCCTCCTACGAAGCCAGCGTGGCCTCCAAGCTGACCTTCCAGACCCACAGCCCCCTCCATCCAGGACTGACCCACAGTGGAGCCCCAGTCCAGAGCCAAGACCAGAGTCCTCATGGGGGATTGGTTCAGGGCCCTGGTCCTGTGCTGGTCCAACACTCAACCCTGACCCAGGCTCAGAGCTCAGGACCTGGACCCTTGTCCCCTGATCCGGCCCAGCTGGCTCCAGTTAAACACTTCAGGAGACACAACCCGGACTTAGAGAGACGGAGGATCCACCACTGTGACGTCCCAGGTGAGTCTGGAACCAGGTCTGATCCAGACCAAAACCTGAACCTGTGTTAGTGGACCTGGACCTGGTTTAGACTTCCTCTAAAGTCTGTGACCTGTTCCTCCTCCTCAGGGTGCCACAAGGTCTACACCAAGTCCTCCCACCTGAAGGCCCACGCCCGGACACACACAGGTAACACCACCCACACCACCCACACCACCTACACCACCCACACAGGTAAACACCACCTACAACACACACAGGTAAACACCACCTACAACACACACAGGTAAACACCACCTACACAGGTAAACACCACCCACACAGGTAAACACCACCCACTCCACCTACACCACCTACACCACCTACACCACCTACTCCACCCACACAGGTAAACATCACCCACACCACCTACTCCACCCACACAGGTACACACCACCCACACAGGTAAACACCACCCACTCCACCTACACCACCTACACCACCTACACCACCTACACCACCTACTCCACCCACACAGGTAAACATCACCCACACCACCTACTCCACCCACACAGGTACACACCACCCACACAGGTAAACACCACCCACACAGGTAAACACCACCTACACCACCTACACCACCTACACCACCTACACCACCTACACAGGTACACACCACCCACACAGGTAACACCACCTACACAGGTAAACACCACCTACACCACCCACACAGGTACACACCACCTACACCACCCACACAGGTAAACACCACCTACACCACCTACACCACCCACACAGGTAAACACCACCTACACCACCCACACAGGTACACACCACCTACACCACCCACACAGGTAAACACCACCTACACCACCTACACCACCCACACAGGTAAACACCACCTACACCACCCACACCACCCACACAGGTACACACCACCCACACAGGTAACACCACCTACACCACCCACACAGGTAACACCACCCACACCACCCACACAGGTAAACACCACCTACACCACCTACTCCACCCACACAGGTACACACCACCCACACAGGTAACACCTCCCACTCCACCCACACAGGTTCACACCACCTACTCCACCCACTCCACCCACACAGGTACACTCCACCCACACCACCCACTCAGATACACACCCGGGCAGGGGTGTGTGGGGGTATGTTGGGAGTGTGCAGTGTGTGTTGGGGTGTGTGGGGGTGTGTATGTTGTGTGTGTTGAGTGGTGTTGGTATGCGTTGGAGTGTGTGTGTGTTATCTGTGTGTAGAGTGGTGCTGGTGTTGGTGTGTTTGAAGTGTGTGTATGTGTGTGTGTGTTATGTGTGTGTTGTGTGTGGGGTGGTGATGGTGTTGTGTGTGTTTTGTGTGTGTGTGTTGTGTTGTGTTGTGTGTGTGTGTGTGTGTGTGTGTGTGTGTTTGTGTGTGTGTGTGTGTGTGTGTGTGTGTGTGTGTGTGGTGTTGCCGGGCAGAAATCGACATGCTAACACGCTCGGCGCTGACAGACCTGGAACACCTCAGCGCTGTCAGAGCTCATAGAGCAGCAGCTCTGTGGCGGTGGCGGCGGCTGAGGGAGGACAGGAAGTGATTTATGGCGGCGGCTGTCAGCTCGGCTCTGATCAGACCCTCTGTAACGTCTGAGGGTCCATCCAGACTCTGTAGACCTGTCCCCCTTTAAGGAAACCTGTCTGTCCTGTATCCTAACTCCTCTGTCCTTGTTTCCTGAAGGAGAGAAGCCGTACCGCTGCTCGTGGGACGGCTGTGAGTGGCGTTTTGCCCGATCTGACGAGCTGACTCGCCATTTCAGGAAACACACGGGGGTGAAGCCGTTCCAGTGTGGGGTGTGTACCCGCTGTTTCTCCAGATCTGACCACCTGGCGCTCCACATGAAGAGACACCAGAGCTAAAAACCCTTTCATTTTTTATTTTTATTTTTTATATTAGGTTTTTTAAGTTTCATGTTTTATTTTATTCAAGTTTTAATTTCTTTACTTATTTTTTCTTTAACTTTATTTCATTCTTTATTTTAGTGTTATTTTATTTTTTTACTTTATTCTTTATTTTATTTTATTTTCTATATTAGTTTATTTTAAGTTTGATTTTTTTTTCTTTCTTTTTTTTGACTTTATTTTATTTCATTCTTTATGTTATCATTATTATTTTTTTTGTACTATCTTTTCTATTTTTTATTTTTATTTATTTGAGTTGCCGGTTTGTTGTGCTCAGAGTGTTTCAGCGTTACCTGGCTCAGTGTGTGCATGATTAACGGGTCATTGACTCTGAGCTGAACTTTAACTCGCTAACGTTGAACCACAGGGAGACTTCAGGTTTGGGTTAATCTGATCCTCTCTCTGAATGTTCTGTTTGCTCTGTGCTCTGATCCGTGTTCACGAGGTGTTGGATGTCTCTCATTCAGGTTCAGGTTTGGACCCTGACAGTGCAGTGTGTTTATTTATGGAGCTTTATTTATTGTAAAGGATGAGAGTTTATTTCTGATGGAGTAGTTCTCATAAAGCAATATGTGAGCAGAGTAGAGCTCAGATTTAACGCCTCACACCTCGAGCAGACGACATTTCATCAGCAGGTTTTTTCTCCTGGAAGTTGTGAAGAACGGATCGACTTTCTCTCCTTTTTAAAGGATGTTTCCGCACATTAAACGCCTCTAACGGGATTACAGCATCATATTACTGAATACTTGTCTTTGTACGGGCTTTCAAAGTGTCGTCCCTGAGATGTTTTCAGACTGAGCACCTGCCAGAGGAACATCTGTGGGAGCTTTGGGTTTCTTTGACCACCATCCAAACACCTTTTGAAGTGCCTTTAAATGCTTCCTTTGATTCATGAGAAACTAACTTCTTTTATCAGGTTCTCCTCTCTGCCAAACGCTCCGTCTCTTTGGCAAACCCTCCTTTTTCAGCACACAGCGCCCGCTCTTTCTTCAGTCAGGGGGATTTTTAATATCTTTTCTTACCGTGTGTAAATAAACTTTATATATCAGCTGTTTACGGACTCATCACCCATGGATTTTAAGATGTACAGAGACTAAACTTTTAGTTTTTGGATTGCAGAGATTTTATTTTTATTTCTTTATGTTCAGGAGGGTTTGAATGATTGAAGTGTTTGATTTGAGACGTACAAACATGTTATATTCTGACGTAAAGGATGTTTTTTTAATGTCAGACAGTGAACATGTAGCCTGAATTTATCAGATGTACTTAAAGCCATGTGACCCTCACAGTGCAAATAAAGTTTGTGTTAAATATCATCCACTCAGATTCAGTCTGTTATTATTATTATTATTATTATTTTTATTTTTATTATTATTATTATTATTATTATTATTATTATTATTATTATTATTATTATTATTATTATTATTATCATAATCTAAAATACGTTTATTTGGGAGATTTAAAGGATATTTCTTTTATTTGTTTGTTGGACATTTTAGTATTTAAACTTTTATATCTGTATTTTTTTATTTCTGGCTGTTTGTAAAATATTTGTAACCTTAATTATTTAAGCTCCTTATAAATAAAGATTATTATTATTATTATTATTATTATTAAGGTTTTCGGTTTGTTAGATGAACAGTTTTAGTGTTTATATCCAGCTGATCTTAAATATCCACGCTCTGTTAAACTTTAAAAATTAAAACTAGAAAATGTTTGAAATAATTCCTGAGGCCGATGTCAAACAGTGTGTGTTTGCTCCTGATGAACTCTCAGAGTTTGATCCTTCAGCGCTTCGAGCTGAAACTGTTTGTGGTTTTTTGTGTAAACACTGATCCAGAATCTGGTTTCAGTGTCTGATAATTACTGAGGCACACGCCCTGCTGCGTTATGAAGTGACAGCTCGGTGAGTCCAAACCAAACACCATCACTGCTTGTTTTACTTGTTTGATTTGTGTAAAGTGTCCTGATGGTGTGAGTCATCACAGACTGAAGGTGTCAGGAGGAGCTGATCCAGTCCTGGACCCTGTCTGAGCCTGTCCCTGAGCTGGTTCCTGAGCCGGTCCCTGGTTTTACCAGCTCTCACAGGCTCCGTGCTGCACCCCGTGCTGCACCCCGCGCTGCAGAGAGGAGGAAACTCTGCACAGCCAGTGATTAATCATACATGTGAAATACGACACGCTGCAAATGGCTCAGTGGGTTGGGAATTGGACCCTTGTTATTGTTATCATCGTGATCCTTTACTGGATGGAAGAAACATTCATCCAGATCCAGACGGGCTGTCCATGAAAGGAACTAAAACAAACGGGGTACCACTGTTTTTTTTTGTTTTTTTTTTTAATCTTTTGGAGTTTTTTTAATCATTAATGAGGTTTGATTTAATTAGACTTGAGCCACACAGACAAAAGAAAACCTTAAAACTTAAAAAAATAAAATTAAAAAAAAACACAAGGGGTACCACTTTTATTTATTTTTATTTATTTTGTAATTTTATTTTTATCAATATTTCTTAGAGATACTTTTATCCTTAGGTTTGATTTTACCAAACTGTAGCTGTGAAGACCAAATTAAAACTTTTAGTTTTGATTAAAAAAATAATAATAATAAAAAGGGGATACCTACGGAGCCTCTGAAGGGACATAGGCAGAAAAAATAAAGAAATATATCTGTTTCTTGTGCACAAGAACATATTTTACTTACTTTTGTCCCTTTAGAGGCTCCGTAGGAACTCCTTTTATTTTGTTTTTACTTTTTTTTTTTTTTTAGAAATCTTTATTCTCAGATTTGATTTGATCAAACGACCTGTTTAGACCAAGAAAAGACTAAAATATTAAAACAATAATAATAATAATTATTATTATTATAAGAATAAAATAGAATATGATAAACTGCTGACAAATTATTTCAATTTTTTTTTCATTATTTTGTAGTGACCATATCCTCAGTTTTGATTTCAATGTCCTGTAGCTGAGCAGAAAAAATAACACCTTGTTTTGAAAACAGCAAAAAATTGGGGAAAATTTTTTTTTTTCTTTTTCTTATTTTTATTTTTTAAATTTCCTGGAGATCCTGAAGTTTTTTTTAATCCTTTTTTTTCTGCACAGACTAACGCCTCAAAGACTGAAAAGTAAAAGCAGTCTGAGCTAAAGACGTGACTCCTGTGGAGCTGTCAGCTGATCATAAAAAGGTAAAACTAAAGTGTCTGAAGGTTTTGTCCGGGGTCAGTCTCTGAGCCTCTGTGTGGATCATCTCTGATAACGTGAAACATGCTCTGATCCTGGGATCCGGTTTCTGGAGGCCAGAGAATGAGAGTCCAGGACTCAGAGGACCCGGAGGACTCGGTGGCGTCCGAACCAGCTCCAGCCTCAGTCTGAGTCAGAGACAGGGAGCAGCTCCACACAGCGTCTTACATACAAAATGCAACTTTATTAACCTTCATGCCTCCATTCATATTGATATACATGTATATGTTTGAACTTAGTTTAAATTTCACAGCTCCATCCATATGAAAAATACAGAGAAAAGGCAAAAACACTGACTGGATACTCAAACAACTCTGAAGAAAAGAAAAGTTGCAACCGAAGAAAAGGACACCTGTTGTTTCTGAAAAATATCAGGTGAAAAATTTCTTTTACAGAAGTGGAAATCATGAGCAGAATCTCCCTTTTGAAGCGATGCCGAGAAATATCACAAGGTTTTTTCTTTTTCTGTCTTTTTTAGCCATAAGAATGAAAAGATCTGAATATATTTACACTACACTCACTTTACATAAATACAGGAACAACAATTACTGTACGTAATATCAGCAAACTTCAAACATAGGCATTGGCTTCACTACTGAAATCTCAAAAAGCAGATGTTAACACAGAAAGTAAAAGAGATATTGAACCAATAGAGAGTGTAAGATCAGTTTCATTATCCACAGCCGCAGGACGATTGGCTCCTGGAGGCTCCTCCCCCATCGCGCCGAGGAGCCGAGGCGTCGGGAGGCCGAGGCGTGGACGCCCACAGGAAGTGACTTATTGCAAGCAAAGTAAGAACGCGAGCTCTAAAACAGCCTGTGAGGTGATATGGGAGGATGCTGCGTCTGATGGCGTAAGGCTCAGTGCGAAGAAAGAAACGTTGGAGGTCCGACTTGCATAACGTTGTGCTTTTTCCAAAAACATAAAAAATCATGGTTTCCCATTTGAATTGTCGTAATTTGAGCACACATGCTGAAATCTGAAGCCTGCACGCAGCAGCTGATATTACAAGTTTGCAATATGAGGCACTATTCTTTATTATTATTATTATTATTATTATTATTATTATTGCATAACTTTGACCCTGGTTACCGTTACAAAATTATGCCTGGAAATGAAGAAAGAGATGCTGGAGGGAAACCGAACACAGCCGGGGCGACCACGAGGTCACGCTCTCTTCAAATTTAGAGAAAGTGGCGTCTTAAGGCATGCAACGCCACATGGCGCCCGCAGAGACCGCCGTGCTGCTGATATGTGCTTGGTCAGGAGAATTTCTGCTCTGGGGTTTATCAAAATAGAGACACAGGGCGGTGGAGGAGCGGGTACCGTATCAGCGGGTATAAATATTGTTTTCTACAAACACTGGTTCAGCCTTTGGATCAAATGATTGGATCATGAACTGAAGGAACCAAAGCAAACGTCACAAACGATCATTTACACCATGAAACACCGTTAGCCCCATGTCACTGTATATCAAATTAGATAAATTACAGTCTCTGAAAAAAGACTTTACATGTATAAATGTATTTCCTGCATCTACGAATCAAAAGCCCTATTTTTCCAACGTATATACAGGCTGTAGATCTTTGTAATAATCTTCACTATCACATTATATATATTACAACATTTGAAAAGATGCTTTGTACAGAAGAAAAGGAGGAAAATGTCAGGATGAAGCGCCCCTCGCTGATAAACGCTCTCAAACATGGCGCTGATAAAATAGGAGGATCATTTCTCTATAATCTGAGATAAAGTCAGAGGAATCAAACAAACAAGGTGCTGATAGCTTTTTTTTTCTGCTGTGATAATACGAGCGGCGTGATGACGCGTGCACAGACAGGATACATAAATAAAGACCAACAGGGCTGCCACAGACCACGCGTGTGTGTGTGAGTGTGTGTGTGAGTGTGTGTGTGGATTCCACTGCTTTACAAAAAGGAGGGTGTTAATAGAAGTGTGCAGGTGTGTGTGTGATTTTCAAGGTGCTGTTAACTGAGAGGCGGCCATATTTCTCTGGCTTGGCTCCAATAAATGCATTTAGCCGCGCCGTGAAGCACGGAGAGGATCCTCTGAGCGGCGCCTCACTCAGGCCGTGCGTGGAGGATCAGGACAGGAAGCAGGGGGGGTATCTGAAAAGTGTTTTTATGACTAAAATCTGTGAACATGTGCGTTTGAATCCTCCTGTTTCAGAAACCTGAACACACACACACACCTCCTCCTCCTCCTCCTCCTCCTCCTCCTCCTGCTGTCAGAGCTCTGAGCTGTCACCCTGCAGACCCAGAGGAGGCTCCTGCTCCTCCTCCCTGGTGGCTCTGTGCGTATTGCTCTCCTGGTTTAACACTGCAGCTGACAGACCTCAGCTTCTGGTCCGTGCAAGAAAAAAACACACAAAGCAAAGTTTCCTCTGAGCGCGGAGGGAGAAACGAGGAGGAGGAGGAGAGGGTGAGTCTGTAAGGTGCCTCTGTGTTTCACATACTGGGCTTCTCCTCTGATTGTGTCTCTGTACATGAGGGTGTGTGTCCAAACATGAGCAAAGAGCAGGCATCAGAGAAAATCAAAAACAGAACGAACGGAAAGAAGAGTAATCCTTAAGATTGCACTTTACTGATTGCTAATCACAGCACGAAACCCACCACAGACTGAGTCAGAAGAAACGCTTTCTGAACGCAAAGAAACCATGAGATGTGGCGTGCTGCTGGTGTGATGACATCACAGTCCGGTTCCTGGGATGAAGGGATGAGTTCTGGACCGTGGATGAGGTGGATCCGTGTTTCATGTCTTTATTGTCGTCCAGAGACGGTGGCGGTGAAAGTCCAGCCCTCTGTGCTCCTCTGCGGCGGCCTCGGGCTGACAGAGGGCTCCGGCATGCTGAGGAGACCATGTGTGGGGAAACGGCGCCCTCTGCTGGTTGAGTCCGGACTCACAGGGAGGCACTGAAACTCCTCCTCTGCTCCAGGGTCTTTCACATTATGATGCTTTAAAAAGGAAAGAGGAGAGCTGCGTCTTCAGTCCAGAGCGTGAGTTCGTTAAAAATCAGAGTGAAACATTTACAAACAGTGCCGCTGACACAGCCGCCGCCGCCACTGACACAGCCGCCGCCGCCGCTGACACAGCCGCCGCCGCCGCTGACACAGCCGCCGCCGCCGCTGACACAGCTCCCTAATAAACTCCAAACAATGACAAAAACAGATCCTGCCGTCTTTTCCTTCCAGCCCAAAGAGGATCCAGAAGTGACCCTGTTCTGTGCTGCACGCGCCCCGTGCACGCCTCCATCTCCGCCCCTCGCCACGCCACCAGAGAGAGACAGAGAGAGTGTGTGTGTGTGAGTGTGTGTGTGTGTGTGTAAGAGTGTGTGCGTCCAGGCCAGCTGACAAACATTCACAGGGAGATCCCGCTCCCCCGGCTGCCTGTGTGTGAGTGTGTGTGGTGTGTGTGTGTGTCTCCTCCTCTCCCGTGGACCTCCCCTCGCCATCTGACTCAGACCAGCATGTGTCTCCGCCGGTGCAGGGCCAGGTGGTCGGATCTGGAGAAGCTGCGGTCACAGTCTGCGCACTTGAAGGGCTTCACCCCCGTGTGTTTCCTGTAATGCCTCGTCAGCTCGTCGGAGCGCGCAAACTTCCACGTGCAGCCGTCCCAGGTGCATTTGTATGGCTTTTCCCCTGCAGAGGGCGACAGAGAGCAGCGTCACACAAACACACACAGACACAGATCACATGTTTAACACAAACTCAGAGTCACTGTCAGGCTCAGACTGAGGCCTGAGGCTGTGAGGGAGGGTCCAGACTCTTCATGGATCCTGGTCTGGTTCTGAGTCTCTTTGGACTAAAGTCATATTTCATATTTCCATTAATGTCACAATAAGTTGAGTTTGGGGGAATGCATAAACATCATATATAGATCCTACAGCTAAACTACAGAAAAAAATTATTTAATTAATAAATAAAACTTCCTGTTGTGAAAGTACTAAATATTTACAGAGTCTTGGACCTTAAAACTCTTAGATATTGCAAACTTAAAAACATCAGAAATAATATTTCTAGCAAAAAATAAAAGGCTGCCCAACTGTATTAAAATAAAATTTAATTAGGAAAAAAATAATAATAATTGAGGGGGTTTGGTGTCTTTGAAAGAGGTTAACTGGAAACTTAGGTTAAATACAGGTGTGTTTTTTTATTTTTTTATTTTTTTGTTGGGGGGGTTAAGTTATGGAGCAGACTTAATGAGTTAAAATGTGTAAATCTCTGTTGAGTTTCAAGAAAAATTCAAAAAATAAAAATAATTAAGGATTACAATGAAAAATGACCAACTGTAAAATGAATTAGAAAAATAATTAGAAGATAAATTTTGTCACAATTTTTTTTCTTATTTGTTTTACTGACATTCTGGGTTGATTAATTTTTGGAAATTGGAATTTACAGGACAGGCAAAAACAACCCTCAGCTGCTCCTTTTTTCAGTTTCAGAGATTGTTAAAAAAAAAAAACAAATAAAAAAAATAACAATAATAATAAGAAGAAAATAATAAGAAAATTAAAAAAAATAAAACATAAAATATATGAAAACAAAAAATAAAATAAATTAAAATAAGAGATAAAATACATTAAAATAAAAAAATAAAATTAATGAAAATGAAAAAATAAAAGAAATAAAATTAAAATGAAAAAAATAAAAGATAAAAAATAAAATAAAATAAAAAATAAAATAAAATAAAATAATGATAAATAAAAAAACAAACAAAACAAAAAAAATGTGCAAGCATGTTTATACTTTTTCTATTGTTTATTTATTTATTCTTTTCGTTAAGTGATGGCACATAATTCATAGTCTGTACTGGAGACTAACCTTAACATAATAAAAACTGATTGAGGTCAGGGCAGGTTTTACTGTCCCACCTCTGTCTCTGAGTGCAGCGTCATGAACAGTTTGTCCATGTGTTGATGTTTTTAAAGCGTCTGCACTGATCAACACGTTCCTCTGATGGTGTGAGGGATTCAGGTAGAAACAGACATCAACAGGTATATTCCTAAATCTTCTCTCATGTGTTTGTCTATGACTGAATATCTGTGCGACCTTTGACCTTACTGCAGAAAGAGGTCAGAAAACAAACGCCCTCAGAGTGTGCCTGGGCTCTGACCTGTGTGCGTCCTCCGGTGTGCTTTGAGATGGGAGCTTTTGGTGTAGACCTTATTGCAGCCCTCGAAGTCACATCTGTGGATCCTCCTCTTCTTGGAGTCCGGGGACTCTGACCTGCGGGGGCGCCGTAGGCCTTCAATACTGAACGGGGACAAGGGGCTGAAGAAGGAGGAGACAGAGAGGAGGAGACAGAGAGGAGGAGACAGAGAGGAGGAGACAGAGAGGAGGAGACAGAGGGGAGGAGTTAGAGCAGTTTACAAACACTGATGATGGTGAAGGCGTCGGTTGCTCCACAGTCTGTGAACCTCTGCTCCCTGCAGACAGTTTCTGCTGCTCCCACTTTAAGGAGTCACATGACCTGACTCTGTCACACTCTGACTGCACAGAATGCTACGCTAAACGCTCATCAGCAACAAATAAAAACAAATAATCCCGTTCAGACTCAGTCATACGCTGTCAGACGCTCCAACAGGAAGGAGGCAGAGTCAACACGGAAATGATCTCTGTGGGTCTCTGTGGGTCTCTGTGGATCTTTGTGGGTCTCTGTGGTGAAGCTAAAGACTTCAGAGTTAGTTTCCTGTTGATGTGAAACTGTGAAATTCCTCCACGATGACTTATGAAGCGCTGCACTGTAAACATGAGACACAGTACGAGGGGATGCAGTGCAGCGGCTCAGCCAGCAGGTGGCAGTGCAGCGCTGCTGTAAGGATGAAGCTGAGAGAGCGTCTCCTCTTCCTGCTCCGAGTGTTCATTCATCTATCAGGAGTTTAATTTCTGGATTTGACGAGTTTAACGACTCATTAACGACTCCCGGAGACGACGTTTCCTCCGATTTCTGATCAATACCGCTGAGATTAATGACTTCAGACAGACAGCCGGCAGCTCAGTGTGTGTGTGTGTGTGTGTGTGTGTGTGTCATCTCAGCACCACATCTGTGGTTGGTGTAAATGCAGCGAGGCGTCACTTCTCTGAACGCTGCAGGAAGGACGAGAGGAGGGCGGGGCCGCCGCCGCGGTCCACGGTCACGTCTGGTTCATGGTTCAAGTCTCACCACCATCTGAGTCTGTGTGAAAGGGTGAGCGCCTTTCACACAGACACAGGACCACACACACACACACACACACACACACACACACACACACACACACACACACACACACACACACACACACACACAGGTACGAACAGGAGGAGAGAGCAGAGCTTCAGACCTGTTAAAGAGATTTAAAGAGGAACAGAGGCCCTGCAGTGAACCCTGTCCTACACACACACACTAACCCACTTCCTGTGTGTGTGAGTGTGTGTGTGTGTATGTGTGTGTGTGTGTGTGTGTGTGTGTGTGTGTGTGTGTGTGAGGCCTGATCTGTCAGAAGCAGATGCAGAAATCTGCACGCAATGATCCCAACACGCAGCAGCAGAGAAACAGAGAAACACAAACATCAACATCACCTGTTGATCCTGGACCAGAGCCAGAGCCAGGCTGGACAGGAAATGACATCACAGGTCAGATAGGAAGCAAACTGTAACTGCTTCCTCCACTTCCTCTAAAAACTGATCCAGCTCTGAAACATGAAGCCAAACTTCACTTAGAGAGAAAAGATCGTAAAACTGAAGTGTGTGTGTGTGTGTGTGTGTGTGTGTGTGTGTGTGTGTGTGTGTGTGTGTGTGGAGCAGCAGGATTTACAGTGGAAACACTCTGAGCTCAGACACTGAGCAGATGAGGAGGATATTTATGCTATTACATCATCGTCGCTCTGACATCATCGCCGCTCTGACTCTGGGATCGTCAGGAGCTTCAGAAAACGAGCAGCGAGTGACGACGACTTACTCATCAGAGTTAATCCTCCTCACTCCAACAAACAGCGCTCACTGCTGCTGCTCTGCTTCAGGAGCAGACGGTTTCTCTCTGGTTTCAGTTAAAATAAAAGTTTTTATTTGTCCTCAGAGAAACAGGACGGTCAAACTCTTTAAAAACTCACAAAGAGAAACGTTATCATCTCTCTGAGGAAATAAGAATTTTTTTTTTAAAATGAAGGGAATTAATTTTTGATTTATTTAGGTCAGATTATTATTATTATTATTACAATGAGGATCAATCTCATCCTGAACTCTGATTGTAAACCTACTGATTAAATATTGTGATGTTTCTCCTCTGGGCCTCGGTAAGCTCCAGGTATTTTATTTTGAAAGGTAAACCTCCTCCTCCCTCGGCGTGATCTGGATCTGAGGATCTGAGCCTCTCTGTGGGTGAGATGTTTCCTCGCTCCTGGTCGGCTGAAGAAGCTACGAGCAGAGTTTCTATTTTTACCTTCAGCTGACTGCGAGTGTAAACCCTCAGAGCAGGACTCAGATAAACCACCAACCGGAGCTTCAGACCCTGACACAGCCCTGCAGGGGGACCAGGTCAGACCACAGGCCGCTCTGAGTGGACCTGATCCACAGCGACCCGGGTCACACCGCCATGTTCCAGGCGTTACAGTAACATCTCAGAGAGGTCGTCATGGTTACAGGAAGTTATTACAGGAAGTTGTCACATATTTCACATTGTGTCAAAGAAAAAACTTCATCAGGGGGACGGACCAACAACAGGTTCAGATCAGACCAGAGCTGCTGCACCACAAGACACAACACGACATGACATGACACGACGCAATGCATGATGGGATACGACATGATGCAACATGACGATATGACATGAGAAGAAACAACACAACACATCACAACAGATAACACACGTTTGGCTGTGACATGATATCAATACATAAGGATAGAAATAGAACAGAATAGAATAGAATAAAGTCTACTTTATCAATTCTTGAAAGGAAATTCAGTCACAGCAGCAGAAAAAAAAGTACAATGCAAACATTCAAGAATATGTATAAATAGAAAAATAAAATAAATAAAGGTGGGGGAATAAAAATTGACACACAGTATCAGGACATTTTTGTTGTAGGGTTTTTAAATTTCCTTTTTTTTTACTTTACAAAAATCAGCTTTTGTTCAGATTTAAATTCTTCGTGTTTGTTTTTTTTGTTTATGAGCTGGGCTGTAAAAACGTTTCTGCAGGGGGCAAAATGTTTTTCATGAGGTCTGGTGTTAGAGACGTGAACTAACAATAAAAAAAATCTGAAATTTTTAAGAAATGCAATTTAAATCAAATAGGCACCAAAAAAAATCACAAAAAGAATCAAATTAGGACAAAAGCAAATTGGATAGTAAAATTAATAATAATAATAATAATAATAATAATAATAATAATAATAATAATAATGATGATAATGATAATAACAATTAAAATAATTATAATAATAAGTGTCAACTAGAAAAGAAATGTCTGAAAGAAATGTCCTGTCTGTTAACATGTTAAATCCTTTAGCGTGGCGTTCATTAAGAAACAAAAAAGAAACACCACTTTAAAACAGTTTAGTGTCAACATCCGACAAATGAGCCACAGGAAGTAACGACAGGCTCCAAACAGGAAGAGACATAAAGGTTTTAAAAAGAGGAAGAAACCAGAACAAAGAGGACAGAGCTGCTGCTCCACCTCCCAGTGCATGCTGGGAAATCTGTCCTGGACACTGAATCAACTGAGGACAGTCTGTCCTGTTGTTGTGTTTCTGCAGGTCATGTGACGTAGAGGTCAGAGGTCACAGACGGGCGAACTGAGAGAAAGAGCCACGCCTTCATAAACTAACAGAGAGGAGCTCAGAGAGCTCTGCTGTGTGTGTGTGTGTGTGTGTGTGTGTGTGTGTGTGTGTGTGTGTGTGTGTCGCTAACATATTTTCCATCTCGTCAAAGAAACACAGAATCAGAGTCTGACCGCTCCGACACACACCGACAGCTACAGAGGGTTTCTCAGGAAAACAGGAAGTGTGTGAGTGTGAGTGTGTGTGTGAGTGTGTGTGCACTGGAAGACAGCCTGCTGGGCATTCCTGTACCTGTCTGAGGATCCTAACCCCCCCTCCTCCACCTGCTCTGCTCCGTGGCCCTCAGGTCTTTGGGGACCAGCCAGGCTTCAGCAGAGACGAGCGTCCAACACACACACACACTCAGAGACACACACCCTGAGAGCTGCACACACACACACACACACACCTTCAGTGCCTCTCAGTGTAACTGTCTCCCCCTCTTTCACTCGTGCTCTCCCACAATAGCCCCTCGCCGTCCCCAGGGTAACGCATGAATATGGAGGAGGTGGCGAGGAGCACATGACACTCTCTGCCTCTCTGCCTGCGTCCCTCTGAGTCTCTGTGTCGTTCCCTCTCATTTATTTATACATGGATACCTGGACGGGGAGCTGCAGGTGGACCCATCCCTCGCCCTCGCCTTCGCCCTGAGCCGCTCGCTGCTCGCCGCTCTCTGGTTGGCTGCTGGTGTAAATGTGGAGCTGACTCACACAGCGCTGCTCTCTACACCTCTTTAAAATGAAAACAGGAGCACAGAGAGGACAGATACGTTTCAGAGCAGCTCTTCAGCTGCTGTCACATGTGTGGAGTCAACACTCGGCGCTCGTTCTTCGTCTCCGTGGCCAAAAAACGGCGAGTACACGACGAAGACTACAGACTGCTTTGTTTTTCACGGACAAACATGAGAGTGTGTGTTCCTGTTGATAATGGCTGACCTCCTTCAGGAACCAGCTGTTCTGTCCACTGTGCAGAAACACGTGCATGCATTCAGTGCAAACACACACACACACACACTGACGCACACACACAGGGGGATTAATAGTTAGAGACGTGCACACACTCAGTGTTCACACACACACAGGAGCAGAGCGTCCACGGCTCAGTCTGCACCCTGCACAGAGCGGTGAGTGTGTGGGCAGGCCCTGGCAGCGCTCGGCTGCAGCCCGGCTGGTGATTTCTCTGCGTGCTGAAAGCTCGGCTCTCAAAGGTTGGGTCCTGCCAACCTCTGTTCTCCTCTGACCGCCCGGTGCCCACGTGTGGCACTCAGGGGCACGCCTGTCCCTTTCAATAACCTGCACAGAAACCTGAGTCCTCCACCGAGCGTGTGTGTGTGTGTGTGTGTGTGTGTGTGTAAGGGAGGGAGAGTGTCTCTGCTGCAAACACAGAGCGAGGAAGGAAACTGAAGAAGTTTGTGAACCGGCCTTAGAGACTTCACTGAGTAACAAACACCTGATTTCTACAGGATGGATGACGGAGAAACAAACTGTTTTCATGTTTTTACACAGAAACAGCTGATATCTATGGGTACACGTTTAGTCCAAAAAGAGTTTCACATCTTTTTTCCTCCTCTGCATAAAGAAAGTTTGGGTTTAAAACTTGATTTGGTGTAAAAACTGTAATCAGAATAAATAACGTTGTGTTCTGAGAATCGTTTGTTTTATTTTGACATTTTTCTCTTTGTGGTTGAATTTTAAAAAATGTCAGTGAGTTTAAAAAAACTCTCAGATATTTTTTTTGTATTAAACTGCTAATCCAAATCCAATCCAGGTATATATTTTTTTATTTTGTGCTATTTTGTCCCTGCTGGTGCACCGTAGTTAAGCTGCAGCAGAGTCTTCCTGCTTCCTGTTGAGATTGAAAATATTTTTCTTTTTTTTAAATATTTTTTAAAATTTTTGATCTTAAACATTTTATTATATTTTACAGTGTAGAGATTTTAATTTTATATTATTTAATTAATCGCTAATTTCAGATTATTTCCTTGTTAACCGTTAGCATCAATACATCAACGTCAAATGAAGTTGGCAAGAAAACCTGATTCAGATTCTGATAAAAACTCACAAACAGCTCGACTGGCACGAGAACTGGACCATAAACTTTGTGTCAGATAAAACCTCAGTATGAACACAGTCCTTTAGGTCTGTAAAAACAAAAATGGATGTCATCTTGCTTGGCTATACGTGAGGTCTCCATAAAAACTGCTCCCCCTGGTGGCTGGCTGCAGTATAGGTTAAAAAATCCATCTCCCCAGTCATTCCAGATGGGCTGTGGTCAAACTTTAACAAATGAATCCACCTGGTAGAAATGTTTCTCACGTCTGATTGTTGTGGTGATTTGAAGATATCATTTGGCTGTCTTGTATCCAAGTCATCTTTTTTCTGAAAAGTTTTGTTTTCATTAGTTATAAGAGGTTAAAAACGAGGTTTTACGTCACGTTTAACGATGATTGACAGCTGACGATCTTGTGTATTTTTTGGGGGGTTGTAAAATATGTCTGGAGGTAGAGTCAGGAAGTGATTAGACTCTCAAAAGAAAAAAACATAATTGTTATTTTTGTCACCCAGCTCCACTCAGATTCTCCCAGAATCCCTCACAGTCTCCACTGCACAGACTCTGGCTGCCAATGTCTGTGACGGGGGATTTTGGCTTGAAAACCGTGTAATGCTGTCCACTCTGTATACAGTCTATGGGTCAAACTGACGTCTTTGAGCAAAGCATGGAGACGCAGCTGCATCACAAAGCTGACACTGCAGAGCACTGAAACGACGCCCCCTGCTGGCCACTCACAGTAAGGTCAGTTTACGTGTTGACTCTTGTGGCCTCCTCAGCTCCACGGAGCAGAGCAGCTCAGTGAGTTGCTGTGAATGTTCACACAGCGGGCTCTCAGAAACTACCAAAGGTCGTCCTGTAAGCTGAATCATTACCACGGAAACACCGGGGGCCGTCTTAGCGCCGCGGCTTCATTAGCAGGATTTCACTAAGTCCTGGATACTTTCCTCTCAGAGTCTGGAGGAAGTCTGCCGGGTCTTAGAGTGAGCCCACTGGTTCTGACCTGCTCTGGGTTTGTGGGCCGAGCCGAGCCGGGGTTCCTCTGACTTCCTGTTTCATTCACCACAGATGGACTGGCACCGCGGGAGCTGTGATGTCTGTAGGCCGAGCGGGGCATTGAGTGTGTCTGAGCCATATGCACCCGGCCGTATAGATGCTCGCCCACACAGACACGTCGATATGGAAGAGCAGACACACAGAGAGTCCCCTCTTTCAGGCTCCTCTCAGAGTTTACATGTAAATAATGATCCATCCCACAGAGAGCAGCGCCAGGAAACACCACTGACCCCTCCACGCCACGAGCACAGGTTTACAGTCACACAAACGTCTTTAATCATGTTCATCGTTTGTTTCAGAGTCTTTAAATCTCTGATTAAACCCTTTCCATCCTCACCGCTTCAGTCTGAAACTATCTAACGTCTCTCAGACCACAAACACCTACAGCTCATACACAACAGGTAACAACAGGTAACAACAGGACAGGTGGACAGAGAGAGTTTGGTCCGCATAGACTGGAACAAATACATCACACATGACGAACACTTCAAAATAAAAGCCCCAGCACAATTTCTGGACAACCCAAGATGGCGGAGAGGAGTAGAGTCTTTAACCCCACGCTCCAAAACTTTCCAAAGTTACAGTTTCTTCTAAACCTGAAACGCCTGTGTGACTGCTCCAAATACCTGGGAGCGTGTATGCAGAGCTAGCTGCTAGCAACCAAAAAGCTCCAGGTGTTTTTAAACCGACACCAAACCTCTGAAACGGCGCTGTTGGAGCTGACGGAGCAGAAGCTTCAGAAAGACCCCACAGGAGGAGACACAGATGATGATACTCACTCTTGCACAGCGCGGGCTATAGACAGCGCGGTGGAGCCGGTCTCGTTCACGCTGTCCAAGGTGACGTTTGGCAGGTCGTCGTCGTCGCTGTCGCTCTTGATGTGCCTCGGTGACAGGCCGTTTGGGTCTAAATGTGCTGCAGGGAGGAGACACAAACACAGGAGTCAGCGTGGATACTGCTAACAGAAGCTAACAGCTAGCTTTAGCATCAGCTAAGAGCACAGGCCTCCGTCCAGCAGCTGAATGTACACACAGCTCGTTGAATGAAATAAACTGGATCATGTGTTTTAAACTCCTCATTGAGAGATCTGTGTGTGTGTGTGTGTGTGTGTGTGTGTGTGTGTGTGTGTGTGTGTGTGTGTGTGTGTGTGTGTGTGTGTGTGTGTGTGTGTGTGTGTGTGCGTGTGTGTTCCTGCTGGTGAAACAGAGCGCGCTCAGTGGGGCTCTGCTCTCCTGACAGAGACTCAGATTCACAGTAATGACAGAGTTCAGCATGAAAGCCTGAAGACGTCCTGAGTCTGAGCGTCCTCCCTCTGCTGGACGGCGTTCACAGAGCATCCTGATAATTAGCCAGCTAGCCCGGTCCCCGCTTTGATCGCCCTCTTCTGCTCAGTCACCAAAAACACGCCTTGGTTTGACAGGCCGGCGTGTTATCAGCCCCGACCCTCTGAGCCAATGAGCTCACAGTCCTCGGTCTCTGGAGCTTCATGACAGAGTTTCATCTTTCCCACAAGTTGTGACAACTTCTCCCCTGGACAACTCATTGGATATATTGCCAGAGCCTGCAGCCATGCTGTCGTCTCTGTCTCCATGGACACAGGCTGCGTTCTCCGCAGAAATCCAGGGAGGGAGTTAAAAAAATCAGGACCTGTCCGAGAGACGTCATCAGGACAGAAAACCTCGTCTGTTTGTCTCTTGATCTAACCGTTCAGGGCAGAGGTTTGACTTCAGTATGAGCACAGACAGCGTGAGTCTGAAACACATTATGGGCAGAAGTCCTTATTAAAAACATCCTCAGGCTCTAAAAGCTGAGAGCAGAGAGCTGTTAACGAGACCAAACGATCCGTGACAGCCTGAACTTTCTCTGTCACTCCAACATGTTGCACCAGTAGAGATGCTGTGCTGTGAATACGCTCACAAACGTCCAAAACAACAGCTGAGAGAAAGTAGAGCATGAACACAAACTGTGCAAAAACTCACAGACCAGAAAAAAAAAACCTGAGAAAGAGAAAAGCTGCAGACCCACAGCTCCAGGCCTGCAGGGGGCACTGTGGGGAGGTCTGATCCATGCTGCACCAGCAGGAATCCTGACTGTATTCATACACCTCTGCCAAGTGGAAACCTTTGGTCTGAAAACATTAGGCAAAGTAGAAGCGCTAAAAAATGCAGTTCATGAAGTGTCCACTAGAGGCTGGCTCCAGAAGAACCAAAATCACACACACACCAAGCCACAAAAAGCTCCAGCTCTTCAACATGATACATATTTCCTTAAAAAATTTGTTAAAAGCTTTTCTAAGCATGTATTCTGCCCCCTTGAGGATAGCCATCACACTGCAGGCAGCTGAAGTTGTCTCATATTTTAAAACAAGTATTTTCTGCATATTTCTGCAATAATGTAAATTTACTAAAAACTTAAATAAAAAATATTTTAAAAAAACTGCTCAATTGATTAAATGTGAAACAAAAAAAAATAGCATAAAAACAAAATGATAAAAAAATATATTTTTGTGGAGTTTGTAAAAAGTCTGATAAATATCTCAGCCCCAAAAATAAAATTATAATAATAAAAAAATGAATTTTTGGTTATTTTTCAGGGTCAGGCTTTAAGGAGTTAGAAACACGAGTTTGCCCAATCAGACGCTCCGCTCAGCTGATTGACAGGCAGCTGTTAGTGGCTTTCCAATATGGCCCCCATCGACGATTTGCTTTAAACCTCAGTTTCAGACACAGTCGAGTGACGTCACAGAGACTGCGTCCATGTATCCTACAGTCGATGGTCTAACCCTGACTCTGAGTCTCATTCCTCAGCGTGTAGCCTCAGTCTGTCACAGCTTTAACCTCACACTGTCGTGAAGACACGACGACCAGCAGCGGCTGAATCTGACGTTAAATAAAAACGTCACCACGCTCTGACGTTCATGCTGGAGACTGAGAGTGACGCTCCTCACCACCTGAACAGGAGCGCGTCAGAGCTGCTCCTGCTGTTAGGAAAACAAAGGAGGTGAAGATTTGAGATTATTTCTCTGCTTTCTGAGGACGTAAGCGTCACTAAAAGATAACTGCTGATGTATTTTTCCTCTGAGCTCTGCAGCATCCACAGCCTCAGAGCGCCCGCTGCTTTTACCAGCTATCAGGATTTCACCTCCTCTGCCCTCTCAGCCGAGACTGTGGCCGTAATGGCCCATAATAAGGGTCTACAGTTAGGAGCAGACATGGTGTTATTACCGAGGGGGACAGAGAAATGCAGGAGCTCTGCGGGAGCTTTTGCTTTTAAGGGTTTCTAACTATTGTGGTGGACGAGGGAAGAAGTGCGGAGTGGTCACCAGCCTGCCTGGCTCGCCGAAAACCTGTAATTAGTCAGAAACGCATCGTGTGTCGGGAGGAGGGGGGTGTTTCTGAGCGAGGGGACACAAAGGAGGAGAGGAGGAGAGGTGGGCAGAGCACCGGATTTCTTTTCTTTCTCTCCTGTTGTTTCTAGTCAAGCCCTGTTTCCATGGCAACGTGCTGCCGGAGACAGGGAGACAGTGAAAGGAGACGGTACCCGACGCTCCGAGGGAGGACGCCAACCTGCGAGTCTGTGGGTGAGAGGAAGTGCATGTTTCTCTGCTTTCTCTCAGATACGGAGCCGGATTCAGAGTGACTGAGGGTTTCATCATCATCATCATCATCATCATAAACAACATCATCACCTCAACTGTTAGAAACACACAGATACACAAACAACCCTTATTTTTCTGCTTCACTTCATCCTCAGAGTCTCATTCCTGATCGGATTCAGCTGAGTCTCAGTTTCACTGTTAATAGTTAGTCAGTTAACAGGTTTTCCACCACAGCAGCATCATGATGCAGAATTAAAAACTAAAAATTCAAACACATCGCTCTGAAGACGAAGGATGGAGTCAGTAAATCTGATCGCAGGAAATAAAAATAAGAAGAAATCAGGAATAAAATTAAATCAAATCTTCGACAGAGACCAGAGAACAACCTGTGTGTGTGTGTGTGTGTGTGTGTGTGTGTGTGTGTGTGTGTGTGTGTGTGTGTGTGTGTGTGTGTGTCTGTGTGTGTGTGTGTGGTCAGATGTTCCCAGTGAATCAGATTAAACATCTGAACGTCCTGTTTGTCGTCAGCTCGTTAACGTGACTCCACCCATCAACCAACCACACGTCCTTTGTGTTCGGTGCCTGTGGAGCCGGGCAGGGCCCAGATCGGACTGTGTGTGTGTGTGTGTGTGTGTGAGTGTATGTGTGTGTGTGTGTGTGTTTGTATAAGTGCCACCCATCTTCAGTCTGTGTCCACACCCTCTTATGTAAGGCTTGTTTTTCCTGTGGACTCCTCGGTGTTTAAACGCCCATCTCTAAGGAGCCCGACCCGCCCAGCTGGCTGAAGGTCCATCTCCATGTTCTGATTACACACACACACACACACACACAGATGGGGCTTTTCTGTCTTTGCAGGGACTCATGAAGCTACCTCTGTGAAAAGCAGCTGATGTTTTCCTCTGCCTCGGACAGAAACACCTCCTGTAGCCGGCTCCCAGCAGTAAAAACCACACCCAGAGAGAAAACCAATAACAGGCGGGCGGCCGGGCCGTGAGGTCTGACGCTCAGACTGCCTCGCATGTTTACTCCTCGTCAGAGAAGAAGAGGAGCGACTGGTGTGGCCCCGGTTACCTGAGGCTGTTTGAGACAGCCGCTGAAATCTCTGTCAAGTTAAAGATGGGAGAGCCTTTAAACCCGGCGAGCTCATCTTCAGTCTGAGGAGGGAACATGAGCGCCTGAGGGGCCGTGTCTGACAGAGCGCTCACACACACACACACACACACACACACACACACACACACACACAGCCTGGCTCTGTGTTTGACTGGAGACAGTAGGGCATGTGTGCAGACAGATATAGCATGGTAAACAGCCCGTCGTTGGCCGGTCTCAGGCCCTCCTCTCAGGTTTGCAGGTATCTCTCCTCACACTGATGCTGCACTGAACTCAACGTTTGGAGCTTTTACAGAAACAATTAAACTCAGATTGATTTTTAGAGCTTACATCACATCAAACCTGAAAACACAGGTTTCTCAGTGTTTCCTGCACTTCATGAATCTGAAGTTCAGTGAATTCATGCTGCAGAGATTTGACTCTCCTCTTTTTTTCCTACAGAGTAAAAACTTTATAAATCCTGAGGTTAAAGTTTGGAAGCAGAGTGTGAACACCTCTGAGTCGCTCCTGACTCCAGCTGATGAAATGCGGACCAGGATCCCAGGAGAACCGGGTCAGAGTATGAATATGGAGTGGTGTCGGAGCGCGCTCACCTTTGCCCTGGCTTTTGGCCTCGTCCAGCAGAGGTAGCATGATGGCGTTGTTGAGGCTGGAGGGGGATCGAACGGCCGTGGTGTACATGAGGGGCAGCGACTGGACCACGACCGGGATGCGGTGAACATGGCTGGCCAGCTTCCCGGCTCCCTGCAGGCTCAGCGGGCTGGACGGAGGCGGCGCAGAGTGCAGGATGTGCAAATAGGGCTGACCCCTGACCCCGGATCCAGGGGCGACCAGAGGGCCCGGCGTGAGCACCGACGAGGCTGAGGTGATGACCGACGGAGAGGAGGAGGAGGAGGATGACGACGATAATGAGGACGGGGAGAAGGCGGATCTGAGAGGGGAGCAGGAGGAGGAGGAGGTGGTGGGGGTGGAGGATAAGAAGGAGGGGCGGGGCTTGTTGATTGACAGGTCCACAGGTTCAGTCTGTGTGTGGAAGTGCAGGTCGTGAGCCAGCAGGTCCTCCGGGGGCTCGGGTTTGACTCTGCTGAGGAAGAAGGGCACGCCGTCCATCGCAGAGTACGGACGCACTTTGGGCGACTGTGGAGGAGAAGAGGAGAGGAGGAGAGGAGGAGTTAGAGTGTCATCCTCTCAGTCATTCATTCATTCATTCATTCATTCATTCATTCATTCATTTAAAATGTTTTTATGCTTCAACATGATTCAGACTGATTCTATATTCTTTTAAAGTTTGATAGTTTAGCTCTGTGCTGTACAGGATCAGACCTTCCCTGTTTCCAGCATCTGTTCCCAGACCAGCTGGAGACCCCACAGAGACCTGAACCCCTCACACAGGACGTTCGGTCTTACTGGGCTCACTTTGAGCACAGACGCTAACTGTTAAACCAACCAAACACTGTCTGATCTTTAAGAAATGAAGCAAATGCAAAGTGTTAAAACCTGCAGTTCCTGTAGCGTCCACTAGAGGCTGTTTGCAGAAACAGCAGAAACCACATACACACCCATTCAGAGAGCCTGTACCAGATCAAATAAAAACAGTGAAGGAAATTAAACAGAGCGAGTGAAGAAATAACTGAGTTTAATCAGGAAGAGGCTCTCACACCGTTTGGACTCCTCTGTTTGGTCTGAACTAAAAGAGGTGGACTTGGTCCAGACCAAGCAGGACCACAGTCCATGCCCAGTGTGAAAGCTTAATTTTAGAAGGTTCAGACGTTTGGACAAACAAAAGGAAATTACGCCATGACAACTGTAAAAAAGAAGGAAATGACGACACGAAATGTCTTATAAATATTTGGTCTGACAATTTTTAAAAAGTCCAATAAACAAAAACCACCAACAAACGTCACCAGTGATCCTGGTCTGAGTGTTCCTGGTCTAAGAGTTCCTGGTCTAAGAGTTCCTGGTCTAAGAGTTCCTGTCTGAGTATTCCTGGTCTGAGTGTTCCTGGTCTAAGAGTTCCTGGTCTGATTGTTCCTGGTCTGAGTGTTCCTGGTCTGAGTGTTCCTGGTCTGAGTGTTCCTGGTCTGAATGTTCCTGGTCTGAGTGTTCCTGGTCTGAGTGTTCCTGGTCTAAGTTAACTGGTCTGAGTGTTCCTGGTCTAAGTGTTCCTGGTCTAAGTTAACTGGTCTGAGTGTTGCTGGTCTGAGCGTTCCTGGTCTGAGAGTTCCTGGTATAAGAGTTCCTGGTCTGAGTGTTCCTGGTCTAAGTGAACCTGGTCTGAGTGTGTTCCTGGTCTGAGTGTTCCTGGTATGAAAGTTCCTGGTTTGAAAGTTCCTGGTCTGAAAGTTCCTGGTCTGAGTGTGTTCCTGGTCTGAGTGTTCCTGGTCTGAGTGTTCCTGGTCTGAGTGTTCCTGGTCTAAGAGTTCCTGGTCTGAATGTTCCTGGTCTGAGTGTTCCTGGTCTGAGTGTTCCTGGTCTGAGTGTTCCTGGTCTGAGGGAGTGATGTCATACTCTGATGGAGAGCAGGAGTAAAGATAGATCCTCCTCCTCCCTGCGTCTCCTTCCTCTCCTTCTCGTCTGTTTGGCGTGGGCTGCTCTGTCTTCCTGCTGTTTTCCATCACTCCCACAGAAACGCTGCTCTCTCTCTCTCTCTCTCTGGCTCCTCTCGTATCTCTCCTAAATCTCCTTTGTGACGCTGGAAAAACATCATATGGGCTCAATTTCCTGCCCCCCCCCCACCTCCTCCTCCCCTCTGCCCCCCCTCCCTGGGCAATGGGCCTCCTCAGGCGAACGCTGGTGGCTCCTTCAACACTTCCTTCACTAACACAGCCCTCCGTCTGCAGGACTTTCAGAAACCCAGAAACCGAAATAAAGACCGTCCACGGGACACAGGAGCCGTTTGCTGCCCCTGAATCCCAAACCTGGTCCTGGTCCTGGTCTTTCTCCTGCAGGCTCTGAGTGTGGAGCTGCAGACGGGCTGGGTGTGGGAGGTGTGGGAGGTGTGGGGAGCGGTGTTGGAGCCTTTCGGAGGCTGAGTCACTCTCAGGGCCATCGGGGAGCGAGCACATCCAGGAGTTTTCACTAATCATGCAGGAAAAATCCTGAGTGGAGGGAAAATCCAGCTGCAGCAGATGAAGAGGAGAAGAGAGAGGACCCTCGGGTTTGTTTTGAACATTTCTGTCCCCTTACGTAACGCTGCCATCACAGGATCTGCGCTCAGGCTTTCGCTCCTCTACGCAGCAGCTCAACTATTTTTACTCCAGACGTGTTCGCTGGACGACAGGAAGTGTTACGACCTCGCATGAATCAAAGCGCTGCTCCCCGAGCGCCTCCTCCTCCTCAGCAGGAAAACAAAGCAGAGCCCCTGAAAAATGCCCTCACATGGTGAACTCTGCACCTCTGAGGGGTTCAGGGGAGGGGTCAAAGGTCACGCCACGCTCTGAGTCATCCTCCACCTCCCAGCGCGCGTTTCTGACGTGTCTGCAGGTGATGATGAGAGTCAGCAGGAGGAGATGAAGAGCTCTGGTTGTTTCCTCTCTGCCCTGGAGGATCTGACCATTTATAGAAAACTGCTTTAAGTTCTCTGGGTGAAAAAAAAACAGGGAGATCTCAAATAATCCAGAGCGCAGGGAGGATTCAGCTGGGAGGACGAGCCCTCCTCTTAATAAAGAAACACACAGAGAGGAGCAGCAGGGGAGGAGGAGGAGGAGCTGCTCCACAAACCATCAGCAGCATGAACCGTACACTGACTGTATGATTAAATTTAAGCTGTAAACCACAAAATGAATGAATGAATGAGTCTGTTAGGATCAGACATGAGTGAGGAGGGATCCTCTGATTAAATGAACTCTGGGTTGGATCTGTCACGTTTCACGAGGCTGAATCGCCTCTGATCGGATCGAGCAGTTCAGAGACTGAGATCAACTTCGCTCAGGACTAAACAATGGTTAAAGTGCAGTGATTATCATTGGAGTGTCAAAGCCTGAGGCAGGCAGAGCACACCTCCCCTCTTTAACGTGCATGCATTAAAGGCTGCAGCAGGGAGAGCATCAGGAAAGAGCTCCAGAGCAGAGCGAGCATCAGTGAGGAGCCTCATGACACTGTTAAATCAGACATGAAGGAGGAGCTGGGCTGGAGCAGGGTCTGTAGAGGTCTGCAGGGTCGAAACGTTTAACCCTTAAAGCCTGACCCGTCAAAAAAACAACTTACGCAAAAAAAAAAAAAAAAAAAAAAAAAAAATCCAGAAAATTCTGATTTTTTGTTGAACTGAGACGGTTTTTAACGTTTTTAATAAAATCCAATCCACCAAAATATTGCTTCATGACTTAACTTTTGTATCATGTTTGATAAGCTGGGCCGGTTTGATAACTTTGTTATTAAAGTTTTTAAAAATATGAATTATTTTGATGCAGAAAACTAAAAAAATTGAGGAAGATTTTAGTCCTTATTCTTAACAAGACGCTTTGAAAATTAAGAACAATTCTCTGACACTTATTAAACACTGTGTCTCGTCCTTTAAATGCACTCTTAAGTCTTGATCTTTGTTATAACCTGACTGATAATCCTTCATTTCTTCACGTTAATCCAGATGAATATGAGCGGCTGGAGGTTTTCAAACTTCGTGGATAAACCAGTGAATGAGCGCCCCCTGTGGCTGAGGTCTCGTCTGTTCCTTCGTGTTTAACTCGTGTGCTGCTGCCTCGGCCTGGACTCACTAATCAAAGAGAGTTTGTGTCAAACTGGGAACAAATAAAGTTATTAAATATTTTTTTATCCCACAGGAGGAGTTTCAGAGGATAACAGAAACATTATGATCCATCATTATGAGATATCTACACCAGCTCTGCTCCAGGGACTAACGGTGCCTCTCTCCACCTAAAGGTTCCTCCTCCTGGTTAAAGTTCCTGCTCTCTACGTTCCTCCAGTTCCTGCCTGTTCCTGGAGGAACCCGTCAGAGTTAATAACCTGTGACTGTGATGATAACCGTCCTCTGCGCTCGGCTCATTCAGCTCCTGCTTTAGCTCCACGTCGCCTTCCTGACAGGCCCCGCGGCGAGGGTCCAGCTGCCTGCGTGCTCCCCGTCTCTGAGCATGCTCAGTGTAGGATGTGAGCGTCACTGCCTGCAGCTACACTGCCCGCAGGCTTTGAAGTCGTCAGACCCTCAGAGACTGATCTGTGCGTTTGGAGATGTTGTTTTTCTCTCCTACAGAGCGTCAGGGTGGAAACTCAGGTTTGATCCCCGCGCTGCTGGAGAAAAACAGGAGGAGACTAGAGGAAATAAAGAAGCTAAAGATCTGATCAGTGCGTTCAGGAAATGATTCAGAGCGATGAACAAGTCTGTCTCTGAATGGGATTTTTTATGGAAGCCCATATTTGCCAATTACAAAAAAAGAAATAATAAAAAAAGTCGAAATTATGAGAAAGTAGACAGGAAGAAACCTTAACAAAAACAAAGCTTCAGCTGTACTCTACAGATTGCTCTAGCTGCTGTAATATGACAGAATTTTATCTCGTAATTTCAGCTTTTTTAGATTTTTCTTTTTTAAAAAAACTGGCAGAAATGGGCTTCCATAGATTTCTTAAAGAAAATCAACAAACAACAGAGGACTGTAAATATATTAATTGTTATAAGTAGAGTTATTATGATTTAGTATTTCCTGTAGCTACAGAGAGTTTACTGCAGCTGTGTGTGAGCATTAACTAATCTGATGCTAAGCTAACATGTTAGATAGGAGCTGTTCTGAAGTGATGTGGACAAATGACGTGTTAGCTTAGCTTCTCTGTCAGTGAGAGCCAATCAGAGAGCTCCTGGCTTTAATCAGAGCCGTCTGAACACACTCTTCTCGTTAAAGTTTGTATGTGAAGGTTGAAAAGTTTCAGGGTTAGTTTTATCCTCTCTGCTCTGCAGGATCAGGCTAACGCTGTAGCTCCTGTGTGAGCACGCTCAGGGTTAAAGGTCAGAGTAACTCTGTGTTTGTGTGAAACCAAAGAGAAAAACACGGATTTGCATTTAGGTCATCAGAAACGTCTGAGCTGGAAACTTGAACCACCTCCACTCTCGCTCTGACTGATAAAGAGAAATTTACGCAGAGCGGCTCCCACTCACACGTAGCGGCACAGACATCCTGGACCCGCCTGCCGCCTCTGTCCTCGTGCCATTGTCTTTATTAGGGGATCCTGGTTAGCAGGGCAGATTTTCCAGCCCCTCGCAGGCGAATTGTCTAACAAGGCGGACCATTTCCAGCAAGCCCTTGGCCCCCGGCCACCCAAATGAAGACCACATTTCTGCACAGCCTAAACTGTCTGTCTGCTGTCTAAAGGAAGCTCACTCTGTTACAGGGCGAGATCGGATCTGTGTGCACTTCAAAGCTGTGTGGGCTGCAGCGCTCACATCCTGTCTGCCACTGACATCACTGTGAGTACGCAGAGCGGCTTCAAACACCAGGTATTAGCCCGCACCGCTGAGAGAGGACACCCAGAAACACAGCACCTGCTGCCCCCCCGCTCGGCCCAGTTCTTATCAATACAGAGCCCCCACACAGCCCACGGCCCGCGGCCCACGGCCCACGGCCCGGCTCCAGAGAGCCTGACGGGTTATCAGCAGCTGCTATTCTCCTCATCCATCATGAGCTAACGCTCGCCGCTCATCGCGCTTTGTCTCAACAGAAACTCTTTTGCTCCTCTCCTGCCGAGAGCTGCAGGAGCGCATCAGGGCCGCCGTGTTATTGATACCTTATGAATGGAAATCAATAGTAACTGGGCTCTAATTCATCATGATAACAAATATTAAGTGGCCTGTGCCCACTGCATGCACACACACTCACTCTTACACACACACACACACACACACACACACAGCTGTGGCAGCAACACAAAGCCCCTGTAACCTAGCAACAGCTTCACATAACAAGACCACTTTATTTCGAGGTATGTTGGACTGGAGAGCACTGATGCTGCTCTGTATGTGGGCCACGCAAACCTGCATGAGGTAACCATGTTGGTCCTAACCGGGTCAGAACGCTCGCTTTAATCCAGCGCCGCGCAGGAAGAGACGCTCGGATTGGCTCAGAAACAGTTTAACCTCACAGAGTCTGGATCTGCAGAAAACCAAGTTCAAACATCTTTAAAGAGGAGCCTCCGTGTTTAAACCTGTTTTTAAAGCGGGGTGTGTGGAGGATGGATCGACCCATTAGAGCCGTACGAACATGTGGAGGCCTCCTCCTTGTGGGGTCTGAGGTGAAGGGACAGGGAGCGCAGAGGAGACGGGAGCTGGAGTGTGTGAGACAGAGAGGAGGGACAGGGAGGACGAGGGGAGCTGAGGGAGGAACAGGGGCAGGGACAGACCATAAGATTCAAGAGTTTCCCATGTGCCCCTCCTCCTCCTCCTCCTCCTCCTCCTCCCTGGAGCTGTGACTACATCTGCCCGACCCCCCCATCCAGCACGGACTCTGCCGGCCCCCGTCGCCTCCCTGAAACTCCCTGATGCATTCCTGCTCCAGCTGTGCCTCTCCTCCTCCTCCTCCTCCTCTTCCTCTTCCTACCATGCTCTCCGACCACTCCTCTCAGCCCCCACACTCGCTCTGGCTCCCTGGCTCAGGCCTGGGAGTGATTATGGGCCCGTTGCTGGGAGGAGGGAAGGCGGGGAGGGGAAACTCAGGGAACAGTCTGGAAAACAGCGTCTGTCTTACCCCTTGCTCTGAGTCCAGGGGCTCGGCTTTGACTCGGACTGCAGGCATTCCGTCGAGCATTAACATCCTGTTTCTTCGGCTGCCTGCAAAGGGATACAGAGGAGGTGTAAGACGGTGTTTTAGCATGACTAAGCAGGTCCCACACTCGCAGTTATTCACACATGAACATCAACAATGTTGTGCACCCACTGAGAGATAAACACATTTTAAATAGACTCTGATTTTCTGCTCCAGGAGCGTCAGGAGCTGACTGACACAGAGATGCTGGCTAACAGAGCAAACTCAGAGCGCAGCGTGACTCCTCGACGTATTTCACATTTCAATGGCCTGGTGGGCTGCTGCGGGGCCAATAACACTTCATAACGCTGAATAAAATCCTCTTAAGACTTCAATGGAGCACAAACACTGGCTGTGATTTATGGGGACTTAGCGGCAGCAGCAGCCGTGAACATGTTTTCTCTCCAAATGCTGCAATAATTGAAATGTGAGAAAAGGTGAAATGTCAACACAAAGATGGAGATATTCATGATCAAACGTCTCACTCATACAAACACACGTCTGTTTAACAGGTAACATGTTAAAGGAGCAGTGCGTAGAGGTGGTCAGTCTTTGTCCGAACAGAAACAGTGAAAATAAGATCATGTATTTTTATTTGTTTGTTAAAATAAGTGAGCTAAAATCTTCCATAAAACTTTCCTTTTCTTTTGATTCATTTAGTAAAAAGCTTTTTATATTTATATTTATATTACCAAGGGTCACATGTATAGAGGCAGACATAACAAACATCCGCGTTTGACTACAGCAGCTTTGGGGGACGGAGCAAAATGTAGTTTTCAATATGAGCCTGATCTTATAATAATAACTGAAATAAATAAATAAATAATAATAATTAGAAATAATTATAAGTATTTTATTGTTATTATTATTATTTATTGATTAATTAATTAATTAATTTTTTATTTATTAATTAATTGATTTTTTATTATATTCAATTTTTTACTAAATTGATTCTATTTTATTTGGTAATTCTTTCTTGCATTTGTTTATAATCTTTTTTAATCTTGTTTTTATTTGTTTTTACTGCCTGCTGTTCACTTTTACCTGTTTTTTTATTGCTTATTTTGAAGAACTTTGTTACTTGTATTTTATTGTCATTGTTATTATAAATAAAAACTATAATAATAATAATAATAATACAAGTAACAAAGTAAATAAAAAAATTAAAAAATAAATGGAAGATAACTATTAGAAGAAGAAATAACTGTAGCAGTGTTATTATAATCATTATTATTATTATTAATATTTAAAATAAAAATAATAATAATACTCCTTCAGATAATTATTTATTTATTTGTTTATTTAGATTGTTTTAGGAACAGATGTGCTCGTTGTAAAATCTAATTGCTCTGTGTCGCTTTTATCCTAATTTCTACACACTGCACCTCTAAAGCTTCAAATCCCATTTTATTTCTCATTAAAGGCCAAAAACATTTTTCTAATTTATTTAAAGAGACCCAACATTCATCCATCAGAGAGCAAGTGACAGGAGCCAAACCAGAACCAGAACCAGAACCAGGCAGTCTCATAGTGAAGGACGGATCCAGGGAGCAGAGCTCTCAGGTGCTGGTCCGGTTCAGGGGTTAAAACACGACCAGCATGTTTAGAGGATACTGTCGTCCTATCACGTCGATAAAGCCAATAAAAGAAATGAAAACCTGTTTTTAATCCAAAGGATGGACTGAGAGCGAACAGGAAGCTGCAGAATCTGGTCTGGGAGCCAGCAGCAGAGTAAAACCAGACCTGTGTGAGCTGCAGTGGATCTTTAAAGTAAAGTGTTTATCCTCCTCCATCTCTGTGTTCATATAAAGAGCTCTCCTCTGTCCTGACCCGCGGCTCCGTGCTGCAGCTCCAGCAGAGACTCAGGAGGAGCCAACCACAACAATGCATGCTCCGTATCCCTCAGCCGACCTGAGGTAACCTCCCTGCCTCTTATTATTTTAGCAGCAGTACATGGAGGAATGCACGCACGGCGAGCAGACTCTAAACATCTCCATTACTCCGCGCTGCCGGCAGCAGCAGCAGGACGCGGCCCAGATCCCTGCGTTCAGCCGCCGCCACGGCCGCCATGACCACAGAAAGAGGCTCAGCCAATCAGGAGCCACACACAGACATCCTTTACATCCTGTGCTGATACACATCGTCCACCCTGACCCTCAGAGTCCTCAGACCCTGCAGAGCTCTGAAGACCTCAACATTTCTCCTGACATGATAACAAAAACTCATTTATTGCTCCACCACCTCTGAGATCCTCCAGCAGGAGGCTGGAGCTGTTAGTGAGGGAGGGAGGGGGGAGGGAGGGGGAGGATTTACTCCCCCACCCACCTACACACCCTCCGCCCCCCCCAGATCTCTCCTCTCAGGTCTAAGTCCCTCAGGTACCCGGGCTCTGCTGCTATTGTATTGTTGTCCAGGATGTCCTTCGGCTCCAGGTCTTTGGTAGGCCCAGATAGCGTTGCCATGGTAACGGCTGTGCGGGTGGAGCTGCAGCCTCGGTCCAGCCTCGAGCCGAGATGTGTGGAGGAGAAGACGGAGAGGAGAGAGCACCGGGAGGGGCTGGAGGAGGAGGAGGAGGGGGTTTACTCAGGTCCACCACGAGGACGACACCCACAGAGAAACTGGTTTTTATGGTTTTACTGTTTCTAAAACCAGGACCAACACATATCCTAGTATCATAGCTTCATTAATTTTACTTTTTTCTAAACCTGTCGTTTAAGTCCTCTAGTTTTTATGTCAGACTGTCTGGATGCTCGTGAGGGAAAACTGAGAAATCAAAAGTCATGAAGGGAAATTTTTCCCCTCTGAGGAGAGAAACAAAAACTGGTTTCTCTTTAAAACTCTGACATTCAGCTGCTGGATCACTGAGTTATCTGTTTCCATGGCTCTGAAATCTTCACGTCCTCGCTGATAAACACAGTCTTCCTGTTTGTGTCCTGGTGTTTGTTTGTATCCAGCCTGCGACCCCTCCCTCTGCTGTAACTGTACGTTAAAGTGGCGCTGACTTCCTGCCCTGTGATTGGTCTGCGGAGCAGCATCGTGTTTCCTGTGTTTACATGATTTCCTTTAAAGAAGAGACGCTGGCTCAGTCTCTGCAGATCCTGTCCAGTCCTGGTTTTTGGTGCTGCTGACTTGTCGAAACCTGAAGTACTGGGTTATTTGTGAAACCTACAACAAAGTCTGTTCCTCATTTCAGAGCAGGCGGCTGGAAATAGAAAATATACGACCAGAGCAGAAAATAAGACTCCATCCTCAGTCTTTATCAAACTCCTCTGAATATGATCTAAATGTCTCTTTAAGCTCTAGGTTGCTGTGTCATTAGTATGAAGCTAATCATGCTAACGTGTTAGTGATGCTGAGAGGAAACCGTCTGGATCTTATAAACCGGTTTCCCCAAGTCCAGCTCCTCCAGAGCTCTGGGATCAGGTCCTAATGAAGCGCTGCAGCAGGCTGCTTATAGGAAATCAATGAACAGTGTATGGCTGTGTGTGTGTGTGTGTGTGTGTGTGTGTGTGTGTGTAATGAGCAGCGAGCTAACAGCAGCCTGATAAACCTGAGTAATGAGCTAACAGAGCTAACAGAGCTAACAGAGCTAACAGAGCTAACAGAGCTAACAGAGGTCAGGCTGAAAAGCTCTGACAGGAGTCGACTCCTGGTTAGCGCAGCAGGATCAGGACTCAGCAGAAAACAGGGACAGCCGGGTCTGAGGGGGCAGATTGGATCCAGAGAGTCCTCCGTCACTGAGCGCGCTCAGACAGAGCAGAGAGTGGCGTCCATCAGCGCTCAGAGGCTCTGTGTGGGCAGATTAAGATCACCTTTCCATTTGCTGCTCTCTGAAATGAAATGGCCATCGCAGGTGAGTGTGTGTGTGTGTGTGTGTGTGTGTGTGTGTGTGTGTGTGTGTGTGAGAGGAGAGCAGTGGAGTGTGGAGGCATCCCATTTCTCCCCTCTCACCACCATCACCCCTCCTGCTCCTCCTGCTCCTCCTGCTCCTCCCTTACACCCCTCCACAGGAGAAACGTGGTCAGACACACACTCAGCCTCCATGTTTCTCTGCTCTGTGTTAATGTGTTTTACAGTACGAGCTGAAACTCCCCCGCACAGCGTCACAGACGACCCCCAGGTCCACCTCCTGTGAGCCAAAGGAGGTGACAGCAAACAGCAAAAGGAGGACGGATAAAGACCTGCTCTGAACCAAGGAGTCCACCTCACTGCTGATCTGCTCCTCTCACCTGGACGATTGTTTACCTTCGTTTGGTGTCAGAGCTCTGATACACCACCAGGTGTAGCATCTGTGTGTGTGTGTGTGAGTGAGTGTGTGTGTGCTAACTCGGCCTCATCCTCCTCTCTGCACACACACACACGCACACACACACACACACACACACACACACACACACCCAGAAACACGGCCCTGCCAAGGCCTGGTCCCCGTGTGGAGCGCCCAGAGCAACTGGGTACATCTGTGTCACAAAGACCGGACCTGCTGCCACGGGCTGGGGGGGGTAAACCAGGAAGTGTTGGAGGAAGGTGAAAGCGAGAGGGGAGGGGCTGTTGAGGAGCAGGAGGAGCAGCGGGTGGGGAGGAACCAGGGGGAGTGTCGAGTATGGAGCTGGGAGGAGGAGGAGGAGGAGGGAGTCAGAGGAGCAGGAGAGGGTAGAGAGGGGAAATGGAGCTGAGCCAAGGCCGGTGGAGCGCAAAGCACACGGAGCAAGAATGCCAACAGACCCCCCCACCCCACCTCCACCCCCACCTCCACCCAGCCCTCAGCCAGAGAGGGAAACCAGGACGAGGAGGAAAAACTGTTCAACAAACTGAAACCAGAGACAAAGAGGAGGAGGAGGAGGAGCCTCAGAGGAGGAGGAGCCTCAGAGGAGGAGCGATCAGAGTCTGGACCTGACACCGGTCTTTCTCTCTGAGCCCTGACACCCTGAGGTGACACACCGCCCTGATAACCAGCCTACGACCACTGGCTCACAGCTCACTCCTCCACTTCCTGTCCTCCCATCACGCCGAGCAAAGACCGGTCAGAGAAAGAGTGCACGCCGCGGCGTCTTCACGGAGCTCAAACATACGTAGGGGTCGTTCCTGAGCTGCAGCTGAGTCACAGCTGATCCTGCAGCGCGGTCTGCTTCGCGTTAGGCCGTCTGCTCTGACCTCATCCTCTCGGCCTCATTCACATCTCGAGAGCTCGTTCATTCAGCTTCCTGCAGACCTCGACCTCTGAGAGGCGCAGCACTCAGCCCAGTATCAGCTCTCAGGGGGGTCAGGGTCTGACTGGACCTCAGACCCTGAGGTCAGCGCACACACCAACACGCCACGGAAAACTGGAAGTCCACTTCTTGACTTTTGCCTTTAAAGATGTGTGATTATAAAATAATTGATCCAGAGGAGAAAACATGACGTGATGTTTGAAAGAGTCAGAGAGGAAACTTTAGACACAGCTGCAGAGAGCAGGAGCTAACGCTAACTCTGAGACCTTCAGCGACCTGAAACAAAATCAATCCAGACCCAGAAACTGAAGATGCAAACAAGTCGACACCGAGCGTCGGTCTGAAGACGATTTCTCTAAAACAACTTTCTCTGCAGACGTGTTTCAGCTGTTTGGCATCAAGAGTTTCACTCTGGGAAGTCATGTGACTGAACATTTCCTCCATGTTTACGTCCAAATATCTGCATCTCCATGTTTTCATCTTTAACAGATGCAGAAAACACCTCCTCCTCCTCCTCTCAGCTCCTCCTCCTCTCGTCCGCTCATGGAGAGTTTATTCTCTCCAAATAAAAACATCCTCCATGCTGTTTACACACATGTTATCAGACACAAACAGGAAGGATAAAACTTATAAACGTGTGAAGCAGGTTTCCACTCAGCGGTGATGAAGTGACGTCACTGACCTAAAACCATCCACAGAGACACAGGAAGTCACAGGAAGTCACAGGAAGTCACAGGAAGTCACAGGAAGTCACAGGAAGTCACAGGAAGTCACAGGAAGTCACAGGAAGTCACAGGCTGAGTGTTTCTCCCTGAAATGAGTCACTGACCTTTGAGACTAAATCAGTGGAATTCCCCTTTAATGACCTCCTGACCCCGAGCAGCTCAGAGCAGGTAAACACACGCTCTGTGTGTGTGTGTGTGTGTGTGTGACGTCCAGGGATGGACACGCTGTTTTCTCCTTGCTGGCGCTCTGTGGACGCTCTCAGACTTTCCATTTCACGGCCGTGTTTTCGTTGGCGGGAGTCTGACGGAAGCTTCTGGGACATTTCTGAACGCAGCTCAGAGAGCAGGAGCGCTGCTACACACCTCAAACCGCCGCGTACATCCACATCCTTTGATTAAAAAGTTTCCTCCAGTGTCTCGTCGCCCTCAGAGACACTCACTTTACCTGGAAACACCCGGCTCTCCCTCTGCTCCTCGGGGAGTAACTCAGCTCCTCAGAGACAAACACAGCGCCTTCGTGAACGCAGCTATTATTAGACTGAACACACGTCTCGTGTGAGGATGCTCTTCATCTCTGGGACACTCAGCTGAACACAGAGAGCTTATCAGGTCACATCAGTTTCCTCTGGACGTCGTCCCCGATCCGTCCGTCCGTCTGAGACCATCCAGACTCCATCAGGCTGCATCTGATGTGGCGTTCATCAACGTCTGAGCTCGCCACCGCTCTCACACTGAGGCTTCTGTTTCCTCACCTCAGGGATCAGAGCAAGAACTGGCCACAACCTCACGATAAAATCAGCATGTATCATGATATCACAATACGCTGATATATTCTACACCTAGGGTGTTCAACCTGCGGCTCCACCTGCCACCGCTCTACTTCACCTCCTACAACATCAACATCCACCAACTTTCCATGCACCTGTGGCTAACCTCAAGTTTTACAGCCCTGGGAAGATAACTACATCTACAAAAAGACTAATCTGGAAGAAAATACTGATTTTAATTCTGTGTGGATGGATACATTTAACTACCAACGTGCTGGATTAATCTACATGATTGATATGTGGGAAGACATTAACAATCAACAAAAAACGATGAGTTAAGTAAATAAATCAGTATATTTATTCAAATTAACAGATTCTTTCAAAAGTTTGGCATTTTCGCAAATTTGTAAAAAAAAATTGTCATTTTGAAAATCTTTGAAATTCTAATTTTTTATTTTTGTCGTTTGAAAAAAATTGAAATTTTATTCTATTTTTTTTTTTATCATTTTAAAAAAATTTTAAATTTAATTTAATTTTGGTTGTTTTGAAATTTTTCAAAATTTCATTTTTTTGTTTTTGTCATTGTGAAAGTTTTTGAATTTTTTTTTATTAATGTTGTCCTATGAAAATTTTGGATTTTTTTTTTATTTTGGTCATTTTGAAACTATCAATTTTCCGTTTTTATCATTTTGAAAATTTTTGAAATTTCAATTTTTTATCTTTTTCATTTTGAAAATTTTTATTTTTTATTTCTATTTTGATCATTTAAAAAAAATTGAAATTTAATTTCATTTTGGTTGTTTTGTAAAAAAAATTAAATTTAAAGTTTTATTTTTGTCATTTTGAAAAAAAAATTTTTTTTTTTTATTTTGGTAATTTTGAAAATTTTTGAAATTTCAATTTTTTATTTTCTTCACTTTTAATTTTTTTTTTTTTTTTGGCAAAATGTTTTAGAATTTTAAATTCATATGGAAATTTTGAAGTTTTATTTAAAACAAAAAAACTTAGCCATCACATGTACAAGTTCATAAATTTGAGAGGAAAAAAAAGATGATTATGTACTAGATTTTATTATGAAGATAAAGTATGTTTTGAGGCTCCTGAATGACTTTAATCCAGTTGAGCTGAGGAAAAATGGTAATCTTTTCACTTTAACTAATGTTACAAAGAAATTTTCAGGTGAAAGATGAGGCCAGTTGGTGAAACTGAAAATGTCACTTGGTATAAACAATGTTTCTCATTAAAAAAGTAAAGAAGTAAAGTTGTATTTTATTTCCAACTTGGCTGAAATATGATTTTTAATTTTACAAAAATATTGATATTGTATCAGAAGACAATGAATGGTGATATATTTGACGTATTGATATATTTTCACACCTCTGCTCAGGAAATAATAATAATTATATGATTTCACTGTCGGAGTCTGTCACCAGGATTCAGCGCTTCATGATTTACAGCGTCTCTCACACAGAGGACGTTATGGACCAAACGCCTCAAACAGGACAGAGGACAGAGAGGAGCTCACTGATGGACCCAGGAAGGAGGTTTGAGAGCTCAGGGGGAGACTTCAGAAATTAGGCTCCAATTGTGGTGAACCTCAGGAAACCTTGAAAACACGACGTGTTTGAGTCAGAGAGGAGGTCTGACGTCTGTCCCCACGGAGCTGTACATCAGGAGGGAAAGAGGAAACACGCTGCTACGTAAGACACCGCCCCGGACTCCTCTGTGAGTTTCTGTTCAAAGCTCTTTAAACAGTTTTTACTGTAAATTCACACCACAACATGAACGACCACTGAGGAGTCAGAAACCCTCACACACACTAGAGCAGATATGGATTTAAAACACACACACACAAGCAGAAAACACACACACACACTGGAGCAGGACCGCGTGGCTCTGGGAGGTTCCCAGATCCTGCTGGACTGCCCTTGGGTCTTTGCTATTTCTGCCGGGGGATCCTGTGTCAGTAATCCTGTCGGGATGAGGGGGGATGAGGTCACCGGATGCAGCTCGACTCCTTCGCTCCTCGCTGCCTTCACCGGCTCCCACACACACACACACACACACACACACACACACACACACACACACACACACGTTGTGACACAGATTCAGGGGGACTCTGTGAACTCCTGTTTCTGTAGGTTTGTGTTTTTCTCCTGATGGATGGACATGTATCTGTCATCAGGAATGAGTGAGTAAATAAACGGTCCTGGAAAAACGGTTGATGTGAGCGTCTCTGAGTCAGAAACACTTGAAGCAGGTTTGTTCCTGCGTCTCTTTAAAATCGTTTCCATCAGAGCTCCTCCTCACGCCTGCGTCTGCGTTATCTGTTCATTTACAAACAGCACAAAGAGGAAATCTCTGAGTATTTATCTTTCTCTGGTGCCTTCTCTTTGTCTTTGTGAGCGCTCCCCACCTCTGACAGGCCGCCCCCGTCTCTCTGAAGGTCTTGTGAAACTGTGGGAAAAGAAGAAGCCACTTATTCTGAGAGGAAACACTCAGAGCGAGAGAAGAGTCGGTGGCTGTCTGGTTGGTCTGTGTGTCAGACGCTCTGCTGCTAAAAGCCGACTTCCTGAGCCCCTGCTGCGCGCTACAATCTGGCTACCACACACACACACCTTCTGACCTCTGCCTGCACCCACAATGAACCATATTTATCTTAGATTAAAACACACACACTCTCACTCTCGCTCTGTGTCTGAACACTGCAGCACTGCTGCTGCTGCTGCTGCATGAAAGAAGAATAAAGATGCCCATTCAACACTAACAGCCACCCACACACACCTACAGTATGCACACACACACTCACCAGAAAACACACAAACACACACACACACTTCCACAGAGAGGTAAACAGAGCAGTCTGACATCCTCTTGCATCATGTGCCTCAGATGCAGCAGCGCCGCAGCCAAACGAGCTGTGACCGTGACAGCGCTAAAGTGAGGTGGCATTACTCAAGTGAGCGGCGCCTTACAAGTCAAAGCAATTTGCGACACCGTTGGAGACAGTTTACGTCCAATTGAAGATCGTTTTGATGTAATGGTGAGAAAGAAGAAGTTAAATATTCAGTGCGAGGGCTGCGCTGAAGGAGCCACAAACACACGCCTGGAAACGGCGCCCGCAGCTCCGAGCAGGAGCGCAGCGTTTCTCGCTACAACATAATCGTCTGACCTCTGCAGCACACCCTCCACACACACACACACACACACACCTCAGGAAACGCAGGAGGGTCAGTGGCTGTGAATCTAAAATAGCCCCTGACACAAAAACCTCTCCGGTACCAAAGGAGGAGGAGGAGGAGGAGGAGGAGGAGGAGTCGAGCAGAGCGTGGAGATACAAACAGAAAACCTTAGACACATTTTTTAAACATAAATGAGTTCAGATGAGTTTGATTTAAGCTCTGAAACTGATCCATCTCTGACCTTTGACCTCTGGAGACAACTTCTGCAGCTCTGCAGCGACTCACTTCCTGAAAAATGACTCGATAACTTTTTAAAGATAACACACACACACACACACACACACACACACACACATTAACAGTCTTATCATTAAACTTTCTTGCATGTGTTTAAATCCAAATATCATGAAATGCTTCGTTAAACTCCTTCTCCACTCGTTAGCTCAGTTTTTATTTAGTCTGTGTTTGGTGGTTTACTCTGCAGGGCTGAGCAGTGTGTATGTGTGTGTGTGTGTGTGTGTGTGTGTGTGTGTGTGTGTGAGGTTAGCTCCAGTGAATCAATAAGCGATGCACTCGGTGACTCCGTCCTCCTCTCTTATTTACTCCGGCTGCTCCGCTCCGAGGCCGCGGTGACCGCGCCGCTAAATAACCATCTCACACTGACACGCCGCTCCGTGGGCACCGTCCTGCGCGGACCGCAGAGCAAATCAAACTCCTGAAATGATTTCTATCTCATGAGGGATCTGATTGAAAAACCCAAACGGCGAGCTGGGTTTGTGTCATGTGTCAGAGGAGGCGCGGGAAGGAGGCGCAGAGGCTGGAGGAGAGGGTCGGAGTGAAGCCTGCGCTCGTTTCTTGGCCTCTCAGAGAGGTAGGAAGCATCACATTAGCATCCTCACAATAACCTGCATCCTCCAACCCACAGCATCACTACCACCCACACTCCTCCTCCTCCTCCTCCTCCTCCTCCTCCTCCTCCTCCTCCTCCTCCTCCCCAGGGGATGACAGTACACTCCTGCCCTAATGGGGGATTCTTAGCTGCTGCCTCTTATCCCCCGGCTCTTACATGTGTGTGTGTGTGTTACAGCATGTACGTCTGCTTGTGTGTGTGTGTGATCCCCTCCCCCCGACATATGCAGTGTGTACATTCGACCCACAATCGCTGGTGTCCCTGAACGCATCGCAGCACACGTGCACTCATATGCACTCTGAAAGATCGACCTAGATGTTTTACAATAAGTGCACAAAGCAGGAGGCTCGACACACTGACTCACGCTGGATCCTCTGTAAACAAGTCACACAGAAATAACAGCGGCACAAACACTTCAACACACGGCGCTTTCTCCTTCTCACTATCTCTGCACACACACTCATCTTAACACACACACACACACACTCTGTGCATCTCACGCTCCTGCAGAGCCGTCCTGATGCAGCCTACCCTGTCTCACCTCTTTTTGTGCTGACGCTGCTGAACGCCGCTGAACGCCGCGCGCTGCACATGGAAACAGCGCGGCGCAGACCAAGCTAAACATTCCAACACTCTGACACTTGTTACATCAAATGTGCGCTTGTGCAGTTATTTTCACTCTCCAGTTTTTCCCCTCGGTTTGACCCAATCCGGCTCTCCAACGCCACTCAATAAAAGCCAGCAGCTGTGTTTACCTCCATTACTCATCTACTCACGCCTTCACTCCAGCTCGTCCTCCTCTCCGCCGCGCCGTGCACAGCTCGTACCTGGGTGAAGCAGCTAATTGAGAGGAGTTACGGGCCGTAGCTGAACCCACAGTGGGTTTCGCTGGAGTCTAAAGCGCCTGTGGAACGCCACAAGCTCCCAAATGGCTTCCACATGGCGTTTGACTGATTTCCTCTCTAATCGCTGACGTAAAGCTCGACTGGAAACCAGGCTCAGAGCGATCAGGGCCAATCAGAGGCTGCAGGATCAGAGGAACTGGTTTATGGTGTAGCTTTGGCTAAGCTAACCTGACCATGGTTGAGTTATTGATCTCAGTAACAGAAGCTAACGCTGGTTTAACTGACCTGTTAGCGATGAAGCTAGAGAGCTGCCTGTGTGTGTGTGTACAGTAGAGAGTTATTCATACAGTGTGTTTCCTCCTCTCAGCCTGGCGTTTTGGGGAAATGTGACGTTACAGACGCAGCTTCCTACAGTCTCCACACAAACAGACTCTGAGCTGCAGAAACTGTCCAAAACAAGCTGAAAACGCTGACTCTGAATGCTCTTCCATCCTCTTTTTCTTGGCTTCCTTCCTTTTCTCCTCTCCCCCGTTCAGAGACCATATTTGGCTAAAGTTAAATACACACTGGGTTGATGGGGGAAACATCAGCACAGATAGACGGGCCTCGCACCGACATACCTTTCCATCCTTGCCATGGAAACATGTCGAGCGACCTTAAATCAGAGTCTGGGGGCAAGCGCTGCACAGTGAGTCACTTCCAGTAAGCTCTGAGCGAGCTGCTGCAGAGATGGTGTCATTCCCAGACCTGGATCCAGGCCCCGGGCTCCTCCAGGTCTGATCAGATGTTAGACTTTACGACCCAGGCCGAGGCTGAGTCCACAACATGTTTCACCGCTCTGCAGCCTCGTCCTGCAGCGTCATTCTTTTAGTTTGACTTCACTGTTTAGACCGTCGACCTCAGCCTCAGTCACTGTTGCACAATACTTTCCACCCCACCTCCTCCTCCTCCTCCTCCACCTCCTCCCCCCTCCCTCTGCGGGCTCTCGCTCCCCGCACCCTGAACTGACTTTTTGGTAAACAAACGTGGGCTGGACACGGGGGTCAAAGGCTGAATCCACAAGAGGAATCGCAAAGGGAGAGAACATTTTGTCAACTTCTGACACGGAAAACAAGACGAGCTCGCCGCGAGGAGCCACGCTGACATCAGCTGATCAGCAACAGGAGGCTGTGACCTCATCAGCAGGAGTGAGCGTAAAAAATGACCAGTTATACGACGTCTGCCTGGAGGGATATCACCCAACACAGCGTCCAGTCACCAAGTCTTAGTCCAGATCCATCCCTTTCCCCTTTCAGGGTCACAGGAGGACTGGAGTCTGGCTCAGCACAGGAAAGTTCCTGCCCCACTGAGGAAAGAAACCAGGAACCTTTTTCCTGTGAAACAACAGCGCTAACTGGACGTTAATCCCAAAACCTGCTTCCAGCAAAGCTCAAAACACGCCAGTATTTCACTCACTCTATGAAAGCTGTAGACCTGGAAACTCGCACTTGTTGCAGCAACATGTCACCTTGACGGCTGGACTACACCAGGTGTGTCTCCAGGTCGATGGGTCAACTTAAGCTGGATCTGCTACGTTGGGTCCAGCAGGTCGTAGCTAACACGCAGCCATCCTGTTTCTGGATGCTGGAGCTGTGACGCATCGATTCAGCTCAGGGACAGGAAGTAGTACACAGGAAGTAGCTAAAAACCATAGACATATATACATAGACGGCTCATTACGTACTGAACCGCATGGGGCGTCTCCGCCATATTGGATGGGTCTCCTCACTGCGTTCCAGCAGCAGACACAAACGGATTGAGCACAAAGTGATTAATTATGCTGGTGTTTTGTGCCGCCTATGGTTGCTGAAACCGACGCAATACCGAGAGCAGATTTAGTTTTATTGACCATTTATCATTTTATGTCATTATAACTAACGGTATTGGACGATCGACAACATGCTAACAGTAGGAGCTGGTACTCTCTCACTTTATCTCAAGCGTTTTTCTTCTTCTTCACATTTTGAAGATTTGAAGTGACCCTGGCTTGAGGAGGCCTCCTTTACAGCGTCTCTCCATCCAACCACAGCCACACCATGACAACCCCTCCCTGCCCCACCATCATATCACCTGCTGCTAATGATGGTGTTGTTCCTCCTCTGCTTGTTAATACTCCACCCAATGTGTATTTTTATCACTCTTTAATACTTTCTTTTTGTTTTATTTACTATGATATATTTACATTTACAGTTACTGTAATTAAACTGCAGCTGCTAGTGTTAAATGACTCTTCTCCCTTTTATAACAAATTATTAATATTACTGTTGTTCTACTTATTATTTATTTTTTTTATCTTTGTTTAATAAGCAGCAATACTACAGTTAAATTTAATTTCATTATTATTGTGGCTGATGTTGCCATTGTTATTATTAATTTTACTACGATTAAGTAGTAATTAAAAGAAATACTTATTATATTATTATATTATCATTATTATTATTATTATTATATAATTATTATTATTAATATTATATTAGAAAATATGTGTGAAGTCGGCATTGTAAATATATGTAAGACCACAAAGATGTTGTTGCTTATATGTTTTGTCTGTCCGTCTCACTGTCCTGTCACAATAAAAAGTATTTTAATTTGAAAGAATGTATTAAAATGTGTGACTGCTTCCTGTATTATTAGTTCATCTCTGTTGTTTGTAACAAACGTATCCGTGTGACAATCGGGGAAAAAATCCGCTGAGTTATGCTCATAATAGTTGTGCACTCTTCACCTTTCTCAGTATAATTAACGCACTGGGGCGGCGTGTGAGACCCATCCAAGATGGCGGCCGGCAGCTATGTCAGCTCCAATACACAGCGTCAGCCAATGAGGCGTCTACGTATATAACATCTATGGCTAAAAATAAAACAAAGTGAGTCCAAAATGAACCGTTCATTAACAAACGGACTTGATGAGACCAGGCAGTCAACACGCAACGGAGCGGAGCCGGACTGTAGACGTCTTTCAGGTGCAGGATCAAGTCTAGACTGAAGTCTTTCTAATATTTGGTGAAGAAAACTACCATGGATGCTCAGGTGAGCACACACCTTGCAACACACCTGACACACAGGTGTCTGCAAAGAGCCGATGATCAGAGACTCGGCCAACACTGTGGTTTAATGAGAAACGACCAACCAGAGCACTGAAGGGAACACGTGCACACAGGCACAGATCAATCACCTGAGAGGAGTCAGATAACGATTGTTCATGTGTCAATCAGCTGGTTTTAAACTCAGAAGTTGGACTTCCTGTAGAAACAGGAAGGAAGTGAACGACTGAATGACTCCGGGCTAACACAGGAAGTCGACTCATTCAGAGACAAACTGGGTCTGCTGGTTTCTGTCAGACTCTCTAACACCAGTTCCCCCGTCCTGTTGGCTCGGTCTTGGTCTTGGTCTTGGTCTTGGTTTTGGTCTAACATTGACGTGCAGACTCAGGGACACACTCGCTGCACACGTATGACCTTCACACAGCTTCATTTCATGCTCCTCTCTGTGTTTGTGTGTGTAACAGTCTTTGCATGATCTGTTTGATACCACACCACCTCACAGTATCCCACAATGCACCTTGAGCATACCAAACCTCTATAATCAGCCTCTGTGGCCTTGGCTGACAGCTGAGGGACCCGCGTGGACCCGGCCTCTCCGAGCTCTGCAGCCTATCTGCAATCAATGCTGATACACTCCATAACACCCTCCTGGATCAATGCTACAGCCGCCTGTCGATGCCGCAGCACTTAACCCAGCTGATTAGGGCTAATACAGGGACTCGCACATCTCCCTGAGTAAGACAGGGAGCCTTCAGACCGGAGACTCGCACACCCACCTCTTCCTGAGAGATTCCATCTGTCAACATGCGACCGATTTGTGCGCTGTGATCTGAGGCAGACAGATGATGCCTTTAGTGGGGAATCCTGCCACGCATTTAATGTGCCGGGCTGAGCGCCGCTGATGGACAGATACAGTCTATCCGCTGGTGATTGGGTTTTTAATTGAGTCTCCCACCTTCCCTGATCCTTATCGCTAGTCCCTGAACCGTGTCCGAGGTGGAGGGTTGATCCGCTGAAGGTTCACGACGACAGGAGCAGGAAAACAACCACACATTCACCACATCCCAACATCCAACGCTTTAAAGAGGAATCTGGATTAAACACATCAACACATCATTTACAGCAAATAAGAGGAAGATATTCACCTGGATGACTGAGAGCCAGAAATCAATGTTTGACTAACGAGACTTTTCTCCTCAGTCAGTCTCAAACTGACAGTCAATACACAACGTCCTCTCATCCTCCAACAAACAGACATTTACCAAACTACAGCCTCCCTACACCACACGACACTAAACTTCCTTCATACTCTCAGGTAGAGTAACAGGGTTAGCAAAAAAGACACGAGAATGAAACACTTCACAAGAATTAGTTTGGAAAAAGATACTGATCCAAGAGTAGAACAAGAAATAATCCGATAAAAACCTCTGCAGGAAGAAAGAAACCTCAAACTGAAACCGCAGGAAGGTGGACAGAGATTTACTTCCTGGATGTTTCAGCTGAAATGTGAAAGAAGACGTTTGATTAGAAACGATTTTACGCCACAAACAGGATTTAAAGAGGATCACAGTCTGTGGCTAACGTTAGCAGAGCTAGCTCCAGCAGCCTTCAGTCCTTCCTGCAGGTGAACCAGGGCTACAGACCTGACAGGTGAGTACAAACACCACGTACAGACGGCATTTCAGGCTGATGATACCAGCACATGTTGAGTCTAATAAATGCAGACGTTCCTTTGGACACGTTTCTTTATCTTAATACACAGTCAGACAATCACACCTCTGTTAAAACATTAGCAGAAAGTTTCTTTACATCAGCCTGATTGTGTTTACTAATCCAGTGTTTCCCAGTCCTGGTCCTGAGGACCCCCTGCCCTGCAGGTTTCAGATGTCACCCCACTCCAGCACACCTGATTCAAATGAATGGCTCGTTATCAGACTGGAGCAGAGCTTGATGACGAGCTGATCATTTACTCAGGTGTGTTGGAGTCAGTCTCTCAATATTAAAACTGAGTCTCCATTAAATTAATATTACATTAAGGAGTGAATCTCCACGTTTCTGACTGGCTGCCTGCAGTTTTTGGTTTGATACTTTAGTTTGTTGTTGTGAGTGCCGAGCTAGTCCATCACCTGAGGACGGTCCAAGAGCTTGAAGCTTGTTTCATGCTTGACGCATCTGCAAAATCTGTTAGGTCCCCAAAGACGAATTAAAGACTTCCATGTCGCATACCTCCAAAAATTTCTACCTCCTACTCAGCAGAGAAGAAGAATTACCAAAAAAAATATTGTTTACAGTAAAACAAATGCTTCGACTCAAGTTTATTACTGTAGTAGACATGCATCTGTGATACACTGCCCCCTGCAGTCTGAGAATTGAAGTATTAAAAAGTATAAGAGCCTCACACATTTCTTTATGCTGAATTTGAGCATCTAATTTCTGAGCATCTAATTTCTAAGCCTCTCATTTCTGTGAATATGTCATTTCTAAACTTCTAATTTCTGTGCATCTCATTTCTTGTGAGCGTCTCATTTCTGAGCGTCTCATTTCTGTCAGTGTCTCATTTAAGTAAGGATCTCATTTCTGAACTTCTCATTTCTGAGCGTCTCATTTCTGAGCGTCTCATTTCTGTCAGTGTCTCATTTAAGTAAGGATCTCATTTCTGAACTTCTCATTTCTGTAAGTGTCTCATTTCTTGTGAGCGTCTCATTTCTGAGCGTCTCATTTCTGTCGGCGTCTCATTTCTGAGCATCTCATCTCTGAGTTTCTCATTCTTGTGCATCTCATGTCTGTGCGTCTCATTTCTGATTGTTCCTTTTCATTGCATCTCATCTCATTTCTGGGAGCTTCTCATATCTGTTAGTGTCTCATTTCTGTGCATCTCATCTCTGTGCATCTCATTTCTGTCAGCGTCTTATTTCTGATTGTTTCATTTTTGAGTGTCTCATTTCTGTGAGCTTCTCATTTCTGAGTGTCTCATGTCTGAGTATCTCATTTCTGTTTTTCCCTTTTATTTCATCTCATCTCATTTTTGAGCATCTCATTTCTGAGCATCTCATTTTTGATTGTTCCTTTTTATTACATCTCATCTCATATCTGTTAATGTCTCATTTCTGTGCATCTCATTTCTGTCAGCGTCTTATTTCCGATTGTTTCATTTTTGAGTGTCTCTTTGTGCAGAAAGTTTCACACAGTCTTCACAGCGTCACAGTTCTCTGGATCCTGATGTCACATTCAGGTTATTTTCTGGCTCCTGTGGTTTCGGTATGAATCAGTAGGTAAAGGGGACAGTTTCAGAAATAAACACAGTCTCAGATGTCACCCTGCCCCTGGTGGAGGCTGTAGGAACTGCAGTGTGAGGCTGTAACCAGACCCTGGCTGAACAGATCAGTGTTTGGTCAGTGTGAGAGCAGCTCTGCAGGAGGAGGCGTTTCATTACAAATGTAAATCTCCAGATGGTAACTTCCTCTGGTGGCGAGGTGAGCGTCTCAGAGCCGGCGTGCAGCTCTTCTTCTGTGCTGCTGAAAAGTGCAGCTCAGAGAGGCTCGGTGTGAGGAGCGCAGCTCGCTAATTCATGCAGGAGACGCTTTTGTAAATGGATTTAAGTGAGAGTTTAAACGGGCGCTAATCTCACCCGCTGAACATCGGAGAGCTGCAGGGGGTCTGATCCAGTCACCGTGCCCGCCCTCCTCGCCACTTCTTTACCGTTTCTTCTTGTTTTTTATTTTGGAGGGAGGGGGGGCAGTGAGACCCTGACTTACAAACACACACACACACAAACACACACAAACACACACCCTGCAGCCGTCACAGCTCCAGTGAGGCAGGGCCCCTCAACAACGTGGGGGTAAAGTCACGGAGGTCAGTGCTCAGTTTCCACATCAAACCCCTGAGCAGAGGCCAGAGTCTCATCCCCCCTCCTCCTCCCATTCTCCACCCTCCCTCTCCTCCTCCTCGCCAACACTCCCCCTCACCTCCTCCCCCTCTCCCCCTCCTCCTCCCCCTCTTTGCTGGATGTACAAATGCCTTTGCTGTCAGCCTGATTGTGTTTACTAATCCAGTGTTTCCCAGTCCTGGTCCTGAGGACCCCCTGCCCTGCAGGTTTCAGATGTCACCCCACTCCAGCACACCTGATTCAAATGAATGGCTCGTTATCAGACTGGAGCAGAGCTTGATGACGAGCTGATCATTTACTCAGGTGTGTTGGAGTCAGTCTCTCAATATTAAAACTGAGTCTCCATTAAATTAATATTACATTAAGGAGTGAATCTCCACGTTTCTGACTGGCTGCCTGCAGTTTTTGGTTTGATACTTTAGTTTGTTGTTGTGAGTGCCGAGCTAGTCCATCACCTGAGGACGGTCCAAGAGCTTGAAGCTTGTTTCATGCTTGACGCATCTGCAAAATCTGTTAGGTCCCCAAAGACGAATTAAAGACTTCCATGTCGCATACCTCCAAAAATTTCTACCTCCTACTCAGCAGAGAAGAAGAATTACCAAAAAAAATATTGTTTACAGTAAAACAAATGCTTCGACTCAAGTTTATTACTGTAGTAGACATGCATCTGTGATACACTGCCCCCTGCAGTCTGAGAATTGAAGTATTAAAAAGTATAAGAGCCTCACACATTTCTTTATGCTGAATTTGAGCATCTAATTTCTGAGCATCTAATTTCTAAGCCTCTCATTTCTGTGAATATGTCATTTCTAAACTTCTAATTTCTGTGCATCTCATTTCTTGTGAGCGTCTCATTTCTGAGCGTCTCATTTCTGTCAGTGTCTCATTTAAGTAAGGATCTCATTTCTGAACTTCTCATTTCTGAGCGTCTCATTTCTGAGCGTCTCATTTCTGTCAGTGTCTCATTTAAGTAAGGATCTCATTTCTGAACTTCTCATTTCTGTAAGTGTCTCATTTCTTGTGAGCGTCTCATTTCTGAGCGTCTCATTTCTGTCGGCGTCTCATTTCTGAGCATCTCATCTCTGAGTTTCTCATTCTTGTGCATCTCATGTCTGTGCGTCTCATTTCTGATTGTTCCTTTTCATTGCATCTCATCTCATTTCTGGGAGCTTCTCATATCTGTTAGTGTCTCATTTCTGTGCATCTCATCTCTGTGCATCTCATTTCTGTCAGCGTCTTATTTCTGATTGTTTCATTTTTGAGTGTCTCATTTCTGTGAGCTTCTCATTTCTGAGTGTCTCATGTCTGAGTATCTCATTTCTGTTTTTCCCTTTTATTTCATCTCATCTCATTTTTGAGCATCTCATTTCTGAGCATCTCATTTTTGATTGTTCCTTTTTATTACATCTCATCTCATATCTGTTAATGTCTCATTTCTGTGCATCTCATTTCTGTCAGCGTCTTATTTCCGATTGTTTCATTTTTGAGTGTCTCTTTGTGCAGAAAGTTTCACACAGTCTTCACAGCGTCACAGTTCTCTGGATCCTGATGTCACATTCAGGTTATTTTCTGGCTCCTGTGGTTTCGGTATGAATCAGTAGGTAAAGGGGACAGTTTCAGAAATAAACACAGTCTCAGATGTCACCCTGCCCCTGGTGGAGGCTGTAGGAACTGCAGTGTGAGGCTGTAACCAGACCCTGGCTGAACAGATCAGTGTTTGGTCAGTGTGAGAGCAGCTCTGCAGGAGGAGGCGTTTCATTACAAATGTAAATCTCCAGATGGTAACTTCCTCTGGTGGCGAGGTGAGCGTCTCAGAGCCGGCGTGCAGCTCTTCTTCTGTGCTGCTGAAAAGTGCAGCTCAGAGAGGCTCGGTGTGAGGAGCGCAGCTCGCTAATTCATGCAGGAGACGCTTTTGTAAATGGATTTAAGTGAGAGTTTAAACGGGCGCTAATCTCACCCGCTGAACATCGGAGAGCTGCAGGGGGTCTGATCCAGTCACCGTGCCCGCCCTCCTCGCCACTTCTTTACCGTTTCTTCTTGTTTTTTATTTTGGAGGGAGGGGGGGCAGTGAGACCCTGACTTACAAACACACACACACACAAACACACACAAACACACACCCTGCAGCCGTCACAGCTCCAGTGAGGCAGGGCCCCTCAACAACGCGGGGGTAAAGTCACGGAGGTCAGTGCTCAGTTTCCACATCAAACCCCTGAGCAGAGGCCAGAGTCTCATCCCCCCTCCTCCTCCCATTCTCCACCCTCCCTCTCCTCCTCCTCGCCAACACTCCCCCTCACCTCCTCCCCCTCTCCCCCTCCTCCTCCCCCTCTTTGCTGGATGTACAAATGCCTTTGCTGTCAGCTCTGCCCGGGTCCCCTGTAATTGAAAATAACAGCCAAGGGCCAGCCCCCGGCCACTCTCCCCAACCTGGTGGCTCTCTGCCTCCCTGACAGCCACCCATCAATACCAATGACTATTACCCTGCAAGTGAGAGCGCTGCCGATGACATCCAAGACACCACCCCTGCAACACTCCCACACACACACACAGAAACACACACACACCTCCCCCCTAGTGTCCTTCCTCCGCTACCCGAGCCTCCTAATGTTTAACCCGTTGCTAACAGCCTCTCTGAGCTGCTACAGTAGGCAAACAAGCTCCTCACACACACACAGTTCTTCACACAAATGCACACCCACACACACTCTCTCCACTCTCTCTTAAGGCATGAACGAAACTCTGACAAGCTGCAAACTTTTTCCACTAACAGAGTTTGCAGCAGAGCTCCTTCACACGGCTGAATCCGCAGCTCACACACTCATCCCTCTGCACGTCAGAGAAGTTGGTGTGTGGAAGTTTCTTCACAGGTAAATAACACACACACACACACACACACGCACACACACACACAGATGAGAGGTTTCTGCGCTGTGTGCACACGATGCTGCAGCTCGTTTACTCTGTGATCACTTTTTTTGACAGAACCCACGGTGGAGATACGGAGTGTCCTGTCCGCCCGGCTCCACGCAGCGGCTCCTGTTTCCCACTCACACACACTCACACTCACACTCACACACACACACACACACACACACACACACGCACGCACACACGCTGACAGGACAGCAAACACAATGCCAGAGGTGATCAGAGCTGTCATCTGCCCTGACAGAGAAATGACAGCTGAGCCAGACGCACTGAAAGCAGCACAAAGCCTCAGCAACGTGACAAATGAAGCAGAGAGCAGCGAGCCAGCACAGGAACAGGACACACACTCACACACACACTCACACACTGACAGTGGAATAAAATAAAAGCACAGACCTTGTCAGGAGCTGCGGAGCCGTGGAGACCTGGAGACTGTTTTCCTCTCTGTCTCCTCTCCTCCTCTCCCTCTCCGCTCACTCTGCCTGTATGTATGTGAGTGAGTGTGTGTGTGTTGGTGTGTGTGTGAGTGAGTGAGTGTGTGTGAGTGTGTGTGAGCTCCCTCCCCTTCAGCCTCTCAGCTGCTCGGCTCAGGCAGTTCTCAGGAATTGAATGGGAGCGCACAGAGGACTGTTGTACTTGCAAATGACTTACCCCGAGTCACATGATCCGTTAAATGTAGGGTGGGCCGGTGGGTGGAGGCTTCATAAGCAGAGGAAGACAATATACTCTAAGCTTTAACAGCATGCATCGAATTACACGGGGCCCCTCCGGGGAGGTTTCCGACGCGTCCGCTCGCAGTCAGCCCGCTTTCGCTCTCCCCCCTCCCGCAGAGCAGCGAGGAGAGGAGCCCCGGGCTGGGGGTGAGCACCGAGCACCTCCCCGTTTAAAGGGGCCGGAGAGGAAGGTGTGCGCACCGGGGAGGAGACACTTTAACTCTTTGAGAGGCTCATTAGCAGCACGCTTCATCCTCACTGAGCTCATGTTCATGTTACGGCTCAGATCAGGCTCTGAGTGTTTGCTATCATCAAACATTAATTTCCCGCCAAACATTAACGACGATAAATGAGTCAAATGTAACTTCAGCTCCTCCAACCCGCGGATTTCTTCTTCTCTTTCTCGGTATTTATTCTTCCTCTTCCTTTACTCCATTTTTAATTATCCTAATCGTTTGTGATGCTAACAGATTAGCCTTGTTCTGGGGCTAGCCTGTTCGTAAAGGGGAACGTAGCGAGCGAAGGAGGAAGTGACGTCGTACGTTGTTGCGTGATAGCCACACGGAACAGGGAAATAATAATAATAATAATAATAATTTATATAATAATAATAATAATTCGTATTATTATTAGTAGTATTATATAAATTATTTTATCATTATTATTATTATTATTATTATTATTATTATTATTATTATTATTATTATTATAATTGTTATTATTATTATTAATGTTGGTTATTATTATTATCATTTTCCAGTCAGTAAATATACATTTTAGAGGTGTGTAAAAATATCGATATAGCAATCGGTCTTTGTCAGTGACGTCATCTACAAGCCCCTGCTGCCATTTTGGTGGGATGTAAACAGATATAAACAATAGAGGTAAACAATAGAAGTAAACGGAGAGGCAGTGAGGATCTCTACGATTTTATACAATGTTAAAACTAAAAAAACAAAAGCCAAACGAGCAGAAACCATATCGAGATAAGCTGACGAAAGATGCCAGGGAAAGATATTTTGAAAAATTGTCAACAATTAACAATATTGATTGGTGCATTAAGATGCACTGCGGCGTTTGCGGATGTGACGTCACCTGACAAAGACTGATATATTGCAATACTTTGACCTGTGATAGAATATTGATATTTCAGTGTTTTACTAAAAATTCATAATTTTTATGATTTAAGGTGGGTTGGAAGTACAACAGCCTTCTGTACTTCCACTGCAGTAGATGGCGCCGAAGTATATTTAAAGTATTAAATTCCTAAACTTGATGATGTGGGTTTTGATGCTGTAAACACCATTCGCTCTCTGTTCTTGGGTTGATTAGTTTAAAATCATTTGAAGTTTAATTTTTACAGTGTAGCAGATTGATAAAATAATAAATATAGTCTTGTTTTGTGCAATCTTTGATTTTTTCTAGGTAACATCGGTTACATCAAGTGATATTTATCAGTTTCACCAGCTGACCACGTCTTTCACCCAATCATTACTTTACAACATTAGTTTAATGTCACAGTCGTTTAAGAGACAAACTTGAAGAACTTTATGTTTTTAGGTTCAGTTTATGTATGAAACACTGCATCTAATTTTCATTATTTCAAACATTATAAAACAGAAAAGTTCTTTTTAATCAGTTCACTGTAGAATATCACAATATATCACAATATCATGATATTATTGTATCGTAATGCGAGGCTTTTGCCAATACTCACCCCTAAAACACATGACCAAAATGTCAATGAAAATAAAGTTATCTATGCAAAGGTGAACAGCGCCCTCTTGTTTATAATTTTCATCATGTAAAATTTTGCTTGTTGATATATTTCTCTCAATAAAATGTTGTTTTAAACCTTCATATCAAGTCAGGCTAACTTAGGCGCAACCACTCATTATTTATCTTTCAATCCGTGTAGGAGCTGCAGCCGACTCCTGACGTGGAGGCTCCATCAGTGTCAGGTATGTTTGCTATGTTTTTATTGGTTTTCTTTGAGGATTGGATTTTTTTTAATTCCCTAGGTGGTGCTGCACAGTGGTACCGTGGTTAGCATCGTTTCTTCACTGTAAGAAGGTTCCTGGTTCCTGGTTCTTTCCCCGGCCAAACAGGAACCAATCAGTGAAGAGTTTGCATGTTCACTGTTTCCATCCAGAACACAGGAGCTGTAAATCTCCTCCAACTTTGATAAAACACTTCATCCTTTCTTTCTTTGTCTAATTCTCTTCATGGACTCAGAGGAGGACACAGTCAGGGAGACATGCAGACGTGTTGGTGGCTCAGAGTAAAACCAGCGACTGCTGCGATGACGGCTCTGTTTATGCCATTGATTCGTGTTTTATTCTTTTTATTCGGTTTAAAATCCTGAAAATACCAACTGGCATGAAGAGTTTCCCCAGAAATGTTTGATAAATGTCGGTGATATCTGAAAAACATCAGTGAGAACAAAGTGATGGAGAGGCTGGTGCTGATGGATCCGTGTGTCGTTCAGGAACCAAACAGCCCCTGATCTTCAGATCCACGTCCCCACCTGATATTTGTTTTTATGAATTATACAGCCGCTCTTTCTCTGCTCTCAGCTGGCTCTGAGTCTCTGTTGCTGCTCTGAAAAGCCTCTTTCCACCTGCTGTTTAAGTGAGCAGCCTTGAATACCATGCTGGAACATTTCCCCGTAATGACTGCTTTTAAAAGCTCTTCTGTAGCAGCCCGCGCCGCTGCGCCCGTGTCAGCGCTCATGAAAAGGTATCTGTGGTATGATGGGGAGGCTGTGGCTGATGCTGCCGAGTCCCCTGGGAGCTCTAATTAAGGTAAAGGAAGCAGGACTCATGTGCATGGCTGATGGAGCTCAGAGCGCTCTTTATTAACACGGAGCAGCGTGGAGAGGCATGATGGAGAAGTCCTGTAAGCCCAGTGTGACTGTTACACACTTAATATTCATTCTGTTTGACTCCAGATACTGTACGTCCTCGGTCTGGGCTGGATGGAGGAGGAAACGGTTGATTGAAGGCGAGAGGATGGAGCCAAAGAGATTAATAAGGTTAGTGGGGTGAGTGTGTGTCATGGCTGCTTGAATGGGACGAGCTGTGACCTGAGAGGAGGGCTGCTGATGAATGAGAGGGTGGATGTTTGGATGGAGGGTGGAGAGTCCAACGGGAAATAACGCGGTCCAGTCTGAGTCAGTGTTTCTCAGAGATTAAGATTTAGGAGTTTGGAGATTTTCTTTGGTGGAAAAAGGTGTTTTTCATCAGCGTCACCCCTCCTGTTATCAAACTGGGCTGGAGTGAGGCTGCTACTATCGCCAGTCAACCTCCAAAATAAGCCTTTTTTTGTGTGTGGTTTCCATGACACCTACTACAATACCCGTAAGCACAGCCACCTACCAACCAAACACAGCAAAGAGCAGCTCTCAGGCTGCAGAGCAACAACAGAGCCGAGCTACAGCACGCTCCGACTGCTGCTGAATATTCACCCTGACCAGAGGAGGAGAGGAGGAGAGGAGGAGAGGTGGAGAGGAGGAGAGGAGGAGAGGTGATGGAGTCTGTGTTCACGGATTATATCTACATCACTCATTGGATCAAAGGGACTCTGTCTCTGCAGATGGACCAGGTTAGAAAACCTCCTGATAAATCTACAACATGTGCAACAAAAAATAAGCTGTGCATCTGTAGATTCAGAGTAAAATGAGCTTTGGTCCAACCTTGGATGTCTGCATCAGATCACGGTACGAGATTTCTTTTTCCAAAGTCTGATTGGTTGAAAACTCTCAGGATAAATCCACAGAGGTCACTTAAAGGGAGCACACACACACACACACACACACACACACACACACACACACACTGAATGAACCTTACCAAAGTGACATTTCGCTGACTAAAGGAAGGTGATGCAAGTGAAAGTGCAGAGGAACATAAATCCAGAGCAGATGATGTAACGTGTTGTTTCTGCTGCAGAGAAAAGTCTGAACAGACCGGACTCAGAGATCTGGACCTCGGGTATCAGAGCGTTAAACAATCAGCTGATAAAGAAAACATCATTTATTTATCTGAGAAACACCAGCTGACTGAGACCTTCATGGATTCACAGAGCTGATGAATGTGTGATGGAGACTGAGGAGTAGACCTGCTGAGACAAAAACACTCTTTGAGAATCGAATCGAATCAAAAGAAAACGAATTGAAACAAATCGAATCGAATTGAATCAAATAGAATTTACAGCGTTAAAAGACAGTGTGTATCCACGGCTAGCTCATCCATCTTACTGGACACAGATCTTACGTTCTCCATCACAGCGGATGGAGGAACAGGTCGATGTCGCCTCCTTCTCCTCAGCTCACAGGAAACATCAGGCCTAGCACCAGTTAGCATCGACATGCTACAGGCTGTTAACCGCTGATCTTATACGTTAACAATAGTTACACATAGGATCTCCAGAAAGGAACAAAATTAGTAAAAAAAAAAAAAACACCACTGCAAAAACAACCAGTTTTTGTCAATGACCAACAAATGGGACATAAAAAGTAAAAACAGGCTCCACATATAAAGATAGCTGAGACTGAATAAAGACGGAGCTGCTGCAACAAGCTGCCACTCAACCAGCGCCGAGCAACAACAAAAGACGAGGAGACACGTCTGTGTTTATTTCTCTACGATATTACAAGCAAACAAAACTTTTTTTGTTTCTTTTTTGTTGTGAGAGTAACTTTATTTTCTGGTTTGACTCAGAAAAATCTCTTGAAAAAATCACAACTGGAAAATGTTTCCCTCCTTCAAAGTGAATTTCACAGCGTTTCTCTGAGTTTCCTCTTTCCTGAAGAGAAACATGATCAGGATTTCTGTTTCAAACCAGGAACCATTTCTTCATCAGAACCAGGACTTTGACTGACCACCTACACCTCCACGTCCTCCAACATGCTCCCATACAGTCACCTGATCCAATAACACACACACACACACACACACACACACACACACACACACACAGATATTTACTGAGGGGGCAGAACATTACAGACGCAGACCCCAGAAATACAGATTAATGTGACGAGAGCTGGTTAATAAGTACTTTGACAGCTGTGTGTGTGTGTGTGTGTGTGTGTGTGTGTGTGTGTGTGTGTGTGTGTGTGTGTGTGTGTGTGTGTGTGTGTGTGTGTGTGTGTGTGTGTGTGTGTGTGTGTGATTGAACACTAATGTTACATCAGCCATAAGGCCCAGTGATGATCTCCGTAATGACGTCCTGAGGAGCTTTTCAGATGAAACCCTCTCTGTGGAGCGGCGGCCCCAGGAGTGCTGGCATGTGTTGAAGAGAAGCAGGAGGAGCAGAGAGCAAACAGGCGCTACGAGGGAGGAGGAGGAGGGAGGAGGAGGAAGAGGGGATGTATTGAGGAGAACAGAAAGGGGAGGATGCTGGTCTCGGGGTCTCAGTGGACCTCTGAGAGGGACCAGCCTCCTCCCTGACCCCGGCAGAGCTGGTTGAGGACCTGGGCCTCCTCTCCCAGGAGCTCCTGACTCCAGCTGCAGGTTTGCGTCGTACCCCGGGGTGGGAGCAGTTCAAAGCGGCGTGGGAGTCTTGGTGATGGTTTGTGAAGCAGGCATAATCAGCCTGAAGACACGAAGAAGAGCATTATCATTACACACGTCTGCCTTGCATCATCTGACCCAATCTCGTCAAATTATTGTAACACCATTCAGCGTTTAGTCACACGCTGCACAACGTCTACACTCTGAGGGGGCGATGTTCGCCGGGCGCACAGGAAGCTTTGTTTGTCCTGTGTGTTGTGAAATGCTGCGAGTGAGCGATGTGATGCTCGCTTCCTGTTGTCTCTGGCTGAACTTTAGACTCTGGACTGAAAGAACAGACGTGCCAGACGAGGAAGTGGGGAGCAGGGAAGCTAAACACAACCTGTTACAGCACACGAGGGAGGGGGAGGAGAAAGGGAGGGAGGGAGGGAGGGAGGAGGAGGAGGAGGGAGGAGGTGGGAACACGGTGAGAAGAGACTCTCCAGAAATACAGGATGTTCTCTTTATGTCGAGGGAGAGGATATCAGCTCAGTTACTCCAGTGTTTCCTGTGATTAAAGTGTGTCCGGCTTCCTGTGGAAGGAAGGAAGAGCTCAGCACAACCTGCAGTTCCTCAGGTGGCCACTCGGGGCTGGCTCTGAAGTGAGTTCATCTCCATTAGACCCCATTTAAACATGAGGGTTGTTCCTCTGGAGCCTGTTTGGTTGAGGAACTATCCCTGGATCATCATGGGGTAACTGCTTCTGTCAGATTAAGTCGTTTGTTTTCAGATAAGATGTGATTCAGCTTTATTCATCTCAAAACCGGGAAAATTACAGTGTTACAGCTAAAAATAGGAAAGTGTACAATAGAAACACTACAATACAAATAAATCAAATAGAAAAATACAATAAAATAACTTAGAAATATATTTTTAAAGGCCAAACATAAAAGTAAAAAGTCTTCTGAAAGAGGTTTGACATGTTAGCTTGGCCATTATTCCTCTGTTAGCCACAGAGTCCACAGGGTCCAGAGGGTCCACAGGGTCCAGAGGGTCCAGAGGGCAGCCCAGGACTGAGCCGGACTTCTTCATTGGTCTGTTCAGTCTCTGTCTACTCACAGCAGGTGAAATCCCTCCTATGTTGCGCTCCTGTCCTGAGTTAGCTCTGTTAGCCATGTCTCTGTGAATAGCATGATGCTAATCTGCCCTCTGGTATTTCCTCTGGTGCTAGGTTAGCATGGCTAGCTTGTCCATCTTATTGGAGACAGATCTTACATCCCCCATGACCACAGATGGAAGGACAGGCCGATGTTGCCTCCTTCTCTTCAGATCATAGGGAACATCAGGCCTAGCACCAGTCAGCACTGAAATGCCATAGGCTGCTAACAGCTGAGCTCATATGTAAACAATGCTAACATAGTTACAGGTAGCATACTTATAAAAAGCCGCCGTCCAACATCTGTGAAGAAATCTGATCTCTGGATGAAAAAATGTTTTTGTCCCTGAATCTCAAACTCGTTCCTCACTGACTCGTCTGCGTCGTATCAAAGCTAACATCCATACCTAACCCGGGCAGAGGTCCAGCTGAGTGAGAGTTCATTCACTCACTGGATGTTTTTGGCGTCTTTGGGACACATTTCATAAACATAATAAATCAATAATTCTGTTTCCTGTCAGAGAGAGTCTGCTCTCCTGATCCTCCACTGACTCAGGATCCATACCCTCTCTGTCT